>NC_090924.1:1053764441-1055014441 GCF_040938575.1 Ambystoma mexicanum | reverse complement strand
ATATATAAACAATTTAGAACTGAGAAGGTGGGGCAGAAATGGAAACAAAAACAGGAGAATTAGGGATTTCAGAATAATTAGGATCAGGTGAAGAAGGGATGGAAATGTCATCAAAACGTTTTGGTCCATGGAGAGGGTTTGGGGTTAAATGAGTGGGATATGGTGAGGAGGGACAAGTACAGGTGGGACAATGGTATGTTGTTGGTAGTTTTAGGTGATCTTCTACAAAGTTCTTTAAATCGTAAAAATTTGCCATAAGTTGGTCCATTTTTGGTTAATGTGTTCCAGAGTGTTATCCACCACTTCTTTTTCTGTGGTAATGGCAATTTTTGTATGGTCTGTAAAAAAAAAAAGATGTCTATGTTAAATGTATACAAAATAATATTTATTAATTGGTTTATATAGTAAAGTGTGTACCATTAGGTGCACTATCTTCTGCATTTCGTCTTGTGGGAAATGCTCCTCTAGCCACTCCAGAGTACTACACGTTTCTGTGAGAAAACAAAAAAGTAATATATTTTTTTTTTATCCAATACAGAAAGTTTATAAATATATGAGTAAAATGAAGTGCACTTACTATTTCAGGAAAGTATGTGATGAGTAGTCTGTACGTCTGGTCTTGCTCTTAGTTGTGGAGTGTCTGTGAGGTAATTATGTTGGACGCCACTTTATCCTCTTTTGGTATATCGCATTTTAGAACATATTGTATTTAAATGAATGGTTAGTGTGTTACATATATGGGTTACATTTCTTAAGTATTACTACATATACTTTGTATGTGTGCTGCTTTGTGAATTTGTTAAATGTTCCTATGTTATGATATAACAATTACACATACCCCCCCAGAGTTTTTAGGTGGTGGTACTGTTGTTCGAACATGTCCGCAGACAGTAAAATTCAGTAGAAAGGGTTCAGTATGTTCCATATTACATGTACATAAAGTCAAAGTTATTATTGTTACGTTGTGCTTCTAAAAAACTATGAAATTCAGTAAAAAAACTTTGTTAAAGGGACATTATGGTTCAGTTGCGCTACAAAAAACCTATGAAATTCAGTAAAAAAACTTTGTTAAATGGACATTATGGTTAAGTTGCGCTACTAAAAACCTATGAAATTCAGTAAAAAAACTTTGTTAAAGGGACGTTATGGTTAAGTTGCGCTACTAAAAACCTATGAAATTCAGTAAAAAACTTTGTTATAGGGACGTTATGATTAAGTTGCGCTACTAAAAACCTATCAGATTCAGTAAAAAAACTTTGTTAAAGAGATGTTATAGTTTAGTTGCACTACTAAAAACCTATCAGAATCAGTAAAAAAACTTTGTTAAAGGGACGTTATGGTTCAAAGTAAAAACGAATAACCCTTGAAATTCGGCAGTTATGGTAAGATAAGCAACCATAACTCGCGCCACCGTGCACTGCTAACACTAACACCCAGGACCCAGGATTACAAATGTCATTGATGACATCACTGATGACATCACATGGCAGGCTCTCCCTTTTTTTCCTTTACTGACATATCTAAGCCACATAGTTTTCTTCAGTAACAGTCAGGAAGTAAAAATTGAAAAGGTACTATATTTGTAGACTTAGGGTCAAGTCATATCATATGAAACATATATATAGCGGAACACACAGGCTTGAAAGAGAGCAATCGTTTCTGTGCATGAAGATAATCATTAGAGTTATCAGCACTTTCTCATAGTTTTATTTTTATTACTATACCTTCCCTGTATATGCTCATGTTTGTATACATTGTACTCACACTCCTTTCCTTAGGGTTCACTGACATCATTTGATACACATACATACAGTAAGTAGCAGCTTTGAAACAGAGCAATAATTTCTCTGCATAAAGATAATCAGTTAGGTTATGAACTCTTTTTGCTACTACCGCTGCTTTTTTGCTTACTTCCCTGTCCCTGTATATACTCATATTTGTATGTGTTGTTGTCTCTTTGTGTTTTTTCTGTATTAAGTGTAATTATGTATTAAGTGGGTTTTATTAGCTACTTATTACATGTTTCACAATATGCAAAACTCTAATAGGTAAGCAGTTATCATTTCATTATTCTACATGGCAAGATTATGAATATTCCACCTTCATCATGTATACTGCACACACTGCCTAAGTTTCTGCATGAGTTGCTTAGTATACTGGATAGAACTTCATAATAGAATGCTATTTATATCAATGCATTGCTTAATGCACTAATTAGCTCATGATATTTATTCAAATGATCCTTGACACTTTTTGGTCAACATTATAATAATCCCTCCTACAGAATTTTCATGAAAAGTAAATGCACATGTGATGTCATCAGTGATGTCATCAATTACATTTGTGATGTCATCTTTGATGTCCTGGGTGTTAGTGTTAGCAGTGCACGGTGGCGCGAGTTATGGTTGCTTGTCTTACTATAACTGCTGAATTTCAGGGTTTTTTTGTTTTTGTTTACTTTGAAACATAACGTCCCTTTAACAAAGTTTTTTTACTGAATCTGATAGGTTTTTAGTAGCGCAACTTAACCATAACATCCCTTTAACAAAGTTCTTTTACTGAATATATATACAAAGTTTTTTTACTGAATATATATATATATGTGTATATATATATATATATATATATATATATATATATATATATATATATATATATATATATATATTGAAAAGAAAATTAAGCCCAAAAGAGGGCCAAACCTGCGGAATGCACTCCCAAGAGCAGCCAGGTCCAGTGAATCCAGTCCTTAGGAAATAAAGGGCTTCACGGCAAAGATCAGGTAGCACCAAATGTTCTTTATTAGTAAAAGGTGCATAGCAAAGGAGAACCTGAAGGTTACAACGATGCGTTTCGTGATGAACTGACCGCTTGTTCACGATAGTAGGGTAAACACAGAAAATGGACTCCTTAAAACACCATTCAAACTCTATGGTTGCAATGTGTAGAATGTCTCGTGCAACGCGTTACTCTAATGTAAGGAGAAAGCAGTCGGCAATATTGTAGTGACCAAGTTTACCTCATATCGACCTTAATAGTCTCAAATAAATACATTAAATAGTGTGCTGAGCTTCAAGCAGCAATTTACAGATTCGATTATTGCCGCAAACGCCACAAAGTACATCTAAGAGGGAACAGATCCAGGAGACGGCAAATACCTCGCGAAAACATAAAATGGTCAGAATGGAAGGTAAAATATTGTTAAAAAAAATAATAATAACCGTTGGACAGAATGAAGGAACCACACAAGCATAAAGTAAGGTACGCCTTGCAAATGCAAAATACAAAAAGCAGTGGCGGGCTACATAGCACCTTACTATAATATATAAAACATTAATATGTAGTATGCTAAAAAAAAGTGTGGTACAATGTCAATAGCATTCCTTCGAAATCTGAAATAAAATGAAACCTGCCCCAAGAAAATAATAATAGGGCACACTCACAGGTATATTGCCGTCTCTCATCTATGGACCCTCTATGTAAGGTGTACACGTGCGCTCATAGAATGACATCAATATATACGTCTGAATCATTGGTAATCTCAATCTTACCTATACATTGAGTAAACATTGTGTATATGTTAGGGTACAAAACGGGTCGAATAATACACGTGTAGCTATATTAGGAAAGGGGTAAAGTGCTTAGTGCATGCACAATTGTACAAAGTGCAAAGTGCAAAATGCATAGCTACAATAGTACGGAGGGTAGGGATAAACAGGATAGAAGGAAAGGAGAAAGGGGAAAAAGGGGAAACGCATGGGGATCAAAATTTCTTTCTCTATAGCAAAGATAATACGCACAGTGCTCTACGTCCATGGGTGCACTGATCGTGTAGTCACAGGATTTGAAAACCAACCAAAACTCCCATAAAAATAAAAGCAGGATGGCAAAAGGGCGTGCAGCCATGGACAGCTGGAGAATGATAAAAATATAGATCCACAATAAAGTGAAAAGTGCATAAACCCTAAAATGCCCCAATTTAAGGGGCAAACACCCTTCCTGATAAGCTTTGGATTTCACCTGAATAATGCATACATGCTATATAGGCCCGTTTACTCATAGATTAAGAAATCCACATATAAAAATGAAAAGAAAAGAAAGTAAAAATGCAATATGCATAAATATTCATAATACCCTAAACATACGATTAATGATGTTAAAATATGAGGCAAATGCAACACTAGTAGAATGCGTCTAAAGAGTCCAAAGAACACTGTGTGAAGAACAGTATACATCATTATTATCAATCTAAAAAGATAAATATACTCCCTGCTAAAATACAAGTTAAAACCAGATAATAATACAAAGCAGGCCAACATAATTCATGAAAAAACAACCATCAAAAAAGTGTCCTAACCTAAATAGAATAATATTATTAACATCTGGCAAGTGAAGAGTTTTGTACCAGGGAACCCAAAAATGCAGCAATAATACATACGAAAATTACATGAAAATATGTGCTATTAGGTCCCCAAAAAAGTATACAATTCTTCATCTAGATTGCGACTCCTAGGTTTCTTGGTCTCGAGGTCCAAAATAGATTTAGTCTCCAGTTGCCATAGCAGTAATTCTCGATTGCCTCCTCTTGGTGACTTAGGCACTGTAAGAATCCCAAAGAAGGAAAAACCCTCCAATTTGCTGTCATGTTGCGACTGAAAATGTAAAGCCATCGGATAGTTGGAATCAGTGTTTCTGATGGCTCGAATATGTTGAAGTATCCTTAGTTTCAATTTCCCTTTGGTACTGCCCACATACCACATGTTGCAAGGACAGTTGAGAACATATACCACATGATCAGTATCGCAAGTAATTCTGGATGCGATCTTGATGTTAGTACCCAAGATGGGATGGGTGTAGTGTGTCTTGTTGGCAGCATGAGTATATGCTTTACATTTAGAGCATTTATAGAAACCGAAAGATTTAATATCAAGCCAAGCATTGGTTACCACATTGTCAATGGGCTTCATAAAACTGGGAACTTATGTGTCTTTGAATGAGGTAGACCATCGAAAAGTGATATTAATGTGGTCACCCAAAATGGTGTTCAAATCTTCATCAGATTTAAGAATATACAAGTGACGTTGCATGACTTTGCGTATGCTATGTGCTTTTGCTCCAAAGGTTAAAATGAGACGTGTCTCATTCAAATCAGTGGTAGTATGTTCAGTATCTTCCTGCAACAATAGCTGTGAGCGTTCCATAGAAAGATCTCTCCAAAATTTTTTTAGGGTAACCCGGTTGTTTGAAACTATTAGCTATGAGAGCGCATTCGTAATCAAAGGTTTCAATCTTTGTACAATTTCTGTGTATACGAATGAACTCACCATAGGGGATACTCCATTTAAGGGCGGTGGGGTGATTACTCAAAGCATGTAGTGGAATGTTCGAGCTGGTGGGCTTTCTGTATAGACTGGTGATAAGTTCGCCCTGAGCCACAGTAACAAGAATATCGAGATAAGTGATAGCAGTCTTGCTTTGGCTCTAGGTGAACTGAAGATTCAAATCATTAATGTTAAGTATATTAACACAATCTAACCAGTCGGCACTAGTGCCCTCCCAGATTATAAACAGATCATCGATATATCTAAGCCAAAGGGCAATTTTAGATGTAAAGTGACTGTTTCTTGGATGCTAAACTACAAATTTCTCCCACCAACCCATCAACAAATTTGCACAGGCGGGAGCAAAAGTGGAGCGCATCGCAGTCCCCTGAAGTTGCATATAGAACTGTTTGTCAAAGAGGAAACAATTATTAGTGAGACAAAAATCAATCATCTCAAGAATCATCTGAGAACGTTGAAGATAATTCAAGGAGCGTGTATGGAGAAAATATTCGCACGCATTCAGGCCATCACTGTGTCTTATGGACGTGTATAAAGAAACCACGTCTAGTGTTGTGAGTAGGAAGGTAGATTCCCATGGAATGCCATCTATACGACTCAAAAAGTCTTTGGTGTCCCTCAAGTAAGAAGGCAGAGAAGTAACAAATGATACCAGAGTCTCGTCTATGAACCTTGAAGTGTGTTCTAGCAAGGCCCCGCATAGCGTGACAATTGGTCTTCCAGGAGGTCTAATAAGACTCTTATGAATTTTTGGCAAAGAATAAATATATGCCATATTACTGCTGGCAATACAAATGCCACTACATTTTGCAATAAAAAAAAATGCCATTACATTTTGGTAGAGTATATATGTCCTTACATAGTACAAATGACAAGGGTAAGGTGTACAAACATATTACTTTTTGCATTTTTACTTTCTGACAGTCAGTGAGGAAAACCACCTGGAAACTAGTGGACTTAAACAAAGTTAGGAAAGACTTCCATTACATTTAAGAGAACAATAAATACTACAAAGAAGTAAATGTTGAAGAAAACCTGGGAGTAACCACCAAAATAATTCAGGATTCCACAACAATGGGCCTATTTGAACTTCTAGATCCTACTGCAGCCTTCAAAATTTTAGACCACTGTACAAGTCACCCACTGCACTCCAAAGACACCATAGACGATGCACTAGAAACATTTCAAATGCAGCAAGCAAAAGGAGAGCCAATCAGAATATGGTAAAAAAGTGTAGAAGCACGAGCCTTTCCTCTACTCTTCCCAACTGGAAAAGATGGAAGGTATGATGAAAGATGCACACAAATAACAGCATCAGAATAACGCTCTTTACAAGTGTATTCTGAAGACCCTAGATTTAGACAAAACGTGGAATACATATTTCACCTCCTCTTTGAAAGTGAACTAGCAACGCAATGTTATGGAGTTGCACACACATTGAAAACAGGTTCCCATTTTCAAAACATGTCTGCTATAGAGCTACTTCAAAATGTGCAAGACAAGGACAAAGTTTTACAGTCAAGTATTACAAATCTCTTGACAAACATACGTGGTACGAAAGAATACTGATTCCGACGGCACGCAGATGCACGGTGTATGCTACGCAACCTTGGCCCACCAACATGGTTGGTCACTTTAAGTTGTGCAGAGTATGTATGGGAAGACTTGCACACTTTCCTACGCATAGCAACAAAAACAAAACAGGTGTAGACATGAAAACACCAGGAGAACTTTGCTCTCTTGATCCTGTAAATGTTTCAAGGTACTTCCAACATTGCTTCGTTGCCATGCTGCACTTCATTTGCAATAAAGCACTTCTTCCCCTCGGAGAAGTGGAACACTTCTTTTGGAGAAAACAATATCAAGTCAGAGGAGCACCACACATCCACATGCTTTTGTGGATTAATAATGCTCCTAAATTTGGTGAGGACAGTGATTCAACTGTTTTGCAGTTCATTCACAAATATGTCACTTGCAAAATCCCTTCAGAAAGTACACATAGTGACCTACTTGCACAGATTTTTCAGTTTCAAAGACACAAGTGTGGCAAGTATTGCTGGCACAAATATTAGAACAAAGGCAAATACTACGCCAAAAGACACTTTGGTTTCCCTATACCAGTTTCAGCAACAGGGCAAGTAAATAGCTTCATCTCTTTGGCTCAACACAGTGTGAAAGGGAAATCTAAGAACACATACTGCATAAAAATAACAGAAGCATCAAAGTACCTCAATGATTACAATGCAATAATTGCCCTCCTATTGAATGCAAATGTAGATTTACAGTACATTGCAGACAATTCCACTGCAGTTGAACGATATGTCTCAGGCTACTTAACCAAAGCAGAGAAAATAGAGCTCAAAGACCTTTGGGATGACATATCATCTGAAAAAACACTGTCACAAAAAATGTACAGCTTTGGCATAAAAATGCTGTCCCATAGAGAATGCGGCTGCTACGAAAGCCACAGACCATTTAATCAGCACCGCCTATGGATTTGGGTGTTTGATCCTACCGCTTTTAGTGTGTCTCTCTCAAATTTCTTCATGGATCCCAGGCATTGGTGACTGGGAGCAAGATACAGGCTCAGCCAGCAGCTTGAGAGCTCAGAGGTGCAGAATAAAAGGGTCTGTGTGGGATTTTGGCTGGTGGCAGGCAGGTGTGAAGTCCTTTTGATTGAAATGATGAACTGTCGCTGACCTGACGTAACTCTGACCGCTCGTGCGCAGAGGACATCAGGTCATCCCTGGGACATTAGCACCTCAGCTTGTGTGTAGAATGGGATGAAATTTTGCAGAAGGGCGAGAGAGAGGTAAGCAGAGGGTCAATGGGAAGCCAATTTGTGGGGCACTCTTATTGTAAGAATGAGTATTATTGCAGGGGGTCGATAGGAAGGCAGTTTGTGGGCACGGTTGTACTAAACAATACACATCTGAGACAATGAGTGCCTCTTTGAGTGGTAACACTGCTTTATCAGTAAGCTTTGCTGGGACTAATTGACGGTAATACTTGTGCATTCAATATTATGTCCTTAATGAAATGCATATGGAAATGGCTTAGTTTGAAGCAGCGCAGGAAGAAGGTCTTATCTCATTCATTAACAATGACAGCGTTCCCTGCAGTAAACAGTGGAGGAGTGAAGAGGCGAGGCCCAACTGGATGGGAGCAGTCTCAATACACCCTGTCAACTTATCACCTCAACCAGGGACAACTCAAGCACCCAACACCCTCAAGGCTCCAGTCAATGCGCAGGAGGGAAGCTGGTTTTCTACAAACGAGATTTATTTTGTTTTTGTAATTATATCTGCCATAGAGAACAAGGACTGTATGCAGTGAGCTGTGATTCCACTGGACTGCACCGGCACACCCTTTTTTGTAAGTCGTGCACCAGAATATTTTTGGCTATGGAAATGAAGCTTTTTAGCGCCTACAGCAGACTTGAAAGCAATGTATTCAAATAGAGATCTTTATAGTAGCACTTAAACATTTGATGGGTTATTTCAAAGTATACCCAGTTTACGGCATTGGAGGGAAATTGGCCGAAAGATGTAGTGATTTACCAAAGATCACACATCCTGATTGAATGGCTACAACAAACCACAATACACGTTGCTAATTGTGACCTACAGGACTCGGGTCCCAGCAGGAACAGCTGGTATGACCAGCCGTTCTTTACGAGACCCGTTAAGGGACCTTGGAGCTAATTTGTGGGCCCGTTATTAGCGCCTTCCCCATTCCCATTGAGCCCTATTGGGGCTCAATGGGAATAGGGACTGGTAAACTGAATGGGGACTTACCGGGTCTGCACAGGTCGGAATATCCCGGTAAATCCCCATTCTGCCAGACTGGACCCGGACCCGGGTTTGGATGGCTGTCTCCAAACTCGGAATGATGCCCATAGTGTCTCTTAGGGAAGCCCCCTTCCCCGCTTACACACCACCCAGATGCTGATTAATAAGCCACTGCACTCATAGACCCACCTTTCAACTGGCAGCCAAAGGCTGATCGATGGCCAATCTTCATTACACGTTTGTAAACGGCAACCCTTCTTGTGGCACTGTATCATCCCCTTTTCCAAGATCCGGGAGAGCCAGGGTGGAGACTGGGAGGGGTGTGTGTGAATGGAAGAGGTTCTGAGTATATATATGAAGGCACACATTAAAATCATTTGTACAAAAGGCACTTATACTAGTGCAGCAATCTCTAATAAAATCTGTAATGCCCTTTGCAAGCCATTTGTGAGTGCGTAGCCAAGGACTGACTCTGATCATGCTGAAGGTTAATCATCTGGCAGTGTATTCTACAGTGCAGCACACTCCCATTGAAAGAGCAAGATGGCACAGCAGAGTGCAGTGTGCTGACAACTAACATTTATTTCTAAGAGGAGATAAAGCCACAAAGAAGATTGGCACATATTTAAGGCGTGATTTACAAAAGATTTTTTCAATGGGAAAATCCCATTAAAAGCACTTTGTAAATCAGGCCCTATATCTTTTACGAACTCTTTGGTACACAGCACAGTCACTTCAGGTCATTTCCTGTGAAATCATAATGTCAAAGTTCATATGACATAATTTCCTTTGATGTCATCATTATGATAATTACTTTTTTTAAAACTTTAAGATTCCTACACATTTTTGGTCACAGAATGTTTCATGTATGTGTCAGCTATGGAGGTGAGTGGTGTGATGGTGTGCCACGCCCACACATAAAGTTAGTGCAAGCGATGCACACATAACAATAACACTGAATGGCAATGCCAACCGCATTCTTTGGGCATCTCCAAAAGTACACAAAAGAAAGCTAATATTAAGATGGCCACCCGTCCTCTATTTTGTGGGACATACCCGCATAGATGGTTTTGTCCGGTGATTTGCTGGCATTCTCTGCAGACCTCTAAACATGCCAAATTTGCCTTCACCTCCTACCTGCGTAAAAGCTTTTGTGCCCTGAGCTCACACTTCTGTGTGAACATTGAACGCTAAAGCAGAAAGGCGGTAGGGGAGCTCTCCCAGGATGTGCAGCATTTGAAGATGTTGCTCTGTGTAAACAGAGCACTGCAATGGCAGCACATAAACATCAATGGAGGCCAGAGGAGGATATTAGCAAGGACTGTAGTTCCTTAACAAATGTGCACTCGGAGTGAATAGAAGCAGAAGTGGAACATGTTGTTTGGCAACTGAGAATGTAATTTGCAGAGTGAAGCGTAAAATGTTTCTCCCATAGTAGTGTGTCTAGTACTGCTGTACTTTCCATGCTGGGTGTTGGAGAAAAGAATAACAGCATACTGATTTCACTGAACGTATGTCTATGACCAATTTTATAGCGCAAGGTTATGTCATTGTGAAGTGCTCCTTTTCTGGTAATGGGATATGTTTTCTTTCCAAAGCATTTCTATAAGGCAACCATTTGGTACACATATATGTGAAGTAGACCTTCAAATATATTTGGGTAGTGGTGTACATTATTCACAATTTAAATGTGATGCTAAGGAACTCGTGTCATGTCGCAATATATTACTTCACCAGAGAATCAAGTTTATGTGAGTAGCTACGTACATTGTTCATATTGTAAATATGTGATACTAAGGGAATCCTTTCATGTCGCAATATCTTACTGCACTCGCTAAGGAAGGGTGTGATCAGGGCGAAACCGTTGCAAACGCAAATGGCGGCATGTCACTCTGTAATGGGCAACAAGGGCAATGAACTACAGCATATGGAAATGTGTGCATTAGAGCTCCCCTCTGGTGTTCTAGCAAGTCTAAAATGTCCTCCACAACCAATCTGTAAAGGTGACTACCCTAGGAGAGAGGCATATTTAAAAGGGTGTGCGATGGAGCAACCTATGGTTATAATAACTTACCCAAATGAGCGAAGGAAAAGAAAATGCACTCTGTATACACAATTGTGCAATCCACATGCCAGTATCACACTGTTCTCATGCATGGCTGCATTGCAGTGTGGTGGCTGTGGCCAAGGCCTCACCTCTTGGGTGCATGTGGAGACCTATGGCCACCGTCCATGCACCCAAGAGGCTAGGCCTTGGCCACAACCAATGCAACTCAATGCACCCATCATGGTAACATGTGGCCACTGACCACAACCCACAAACATAACACAGCCACTGGCACCTCTACCCAAGCCCACAACACAATGGGAATATATTGATATCATCTACAATACACTCCCCATCCCCAATTGAGCCTTCCTACAATCACCACAGAAGTTAGTCGCCTGAGGAGCTACTCGCGAATTTCCGCAGTACTTGTGGACACCGCTCACACACCACCGTCTTCTTCCACCTAAACAAATATATCATATGAACCGCTTTTCACTCCCATACCCTTTCCATCCCCTCGTCCACCCACCAGATGCCGCAACCCACGTTTTCCAGCCCCTTTCAGTGCCACACTATCCTCTGATACAACATGGCAAAGTTTCCCAAAATTGTGATGCACATCTCGCTTCCCTACAGCCAACCACCTGGCGTGTCCAATGTTCGCTGACAACACGCCACACTTCCGGCCAATTATGCTTTTGACCGTGGAGCGAACAGTGAAATGGGACCGCGGAGCCAGATATCACAATTTTTTTGAGACATACAATTTACTTGTTTCTAAAAAAAAGTACTGGACCGATTTTCACCAAAATTTAAAAAGCACGCTTTCAGAACCAAGCTGGCACTCCTGCCGCAAATTTGATGAAAATCCATCCAGCGGTTTGGCCTTTAGACGTGCACACATTTTTTGTCCAATCTAGGAAAAAAAAACTTTGCCCCCCCTCCACGAATCCTCACCTAACTTCCCAAAAAAATTCAGAGCAGGCCATATACTTTTTTTTACAAAGTGTTATGCCAATTCGTCCATGGGGAGCGAAGTTATAAGCCAGCCAAAAAGTGGTTTTCCTATGAGATGAGCAACTTAACCATAACTATATGGCCACTTACGTGGGTCGTGTAATATAGAGAGAGAGATTTCTTGGCATATATATGTTTTGTAGAACATTGATTGGGCATTCCCTTTATTTTGGATTGTTATATTTTCCTGTTTGGGTTGAATCACAATCACAACACTCTGGAAAGTATAGCTTTCCCTCTGGCCACTTTAGCACAAAAGCTGAATGAGTTATAACTAAGAACTGCCTGTGTTAACATATACAAATGCAATGAAGATATATGACAAATGAATATCATTAGAAAATAGTTGCAGAAGTTTTAGATCATTCTGAAAGTCAAAAAATATGTTTCTATTCATTAGGTCACATGTTCACTACAAGATGCTTCTCTTCAGTTTGTAATATTGCTTTTTTATTGCAGTCTGTTAACGACAGGCCATGAAGCATTCAATAACTCAAATATTTCCAAACGTTTTCAACATATCACATAGAAATTAACACAATTTGCATTTTTATCTTCTATCTAATATGTATTGAAAATATGTTTTTAAAAGTGTATAAGATCGTCCTGAATTAATAGGGTCTTGATACATTTGGACACATGAACATATTCTACTATACTTTTAGGCCAGGCAATGGTGATGCCTGCAGCGCTCATAATAAAATGTCAAGAGGAGCATTATTTCGCTGCTGCGTCCGTGCTATGTAAGCTTTAGACATTTATTTCGATGGGCTGTCTTCTTGATTACCTCTCCACGGAACAGCTGAAAGATCAGCGGCGCCATGGAGGGCACAGTAACAGCTCCTCTGCGAATGTGTAAGCAAAAGCACCAGGTTAGTGCGTATGCTATTATTCCACTCGTGAAGTATAATGCAAAGAAATTGGAATTGTAGATAAGGTCAACAAAATGCTATGGCGCGTTAACTGCTATTATCTGAATAATGGACGGAAATAATACTGCAGAATGTTCAATCTCCAAGGGTTGGATGAGCATCTTTACACAAACCGATCTGATTATATCAAAATAGGGATGCAATCAGGCAGCAGTAGAGTGGAAAATGTACACTCCAAAAATAGCACCAACGATTCGAAGTAACATTACATGGTTATGAGGAGTTGACGATAGAAGGAACTATCCTCGATTTCTCAGGTGGCCAAGTATTCTACAGTTGGAACCAGCACAAGAGACAACAGAAACATTGGCTAATTACTAAATGTGTGTTGAAAATTATGGGTTTTCCGACTAGTATTTAAATCATTATAAGGTTTACTTGGGGTTTGCAGTTAATGCTTTCAACATATTTATGAAATCATTGTGGCTTTGCTTATTCTGTGCATCATTTTCTAATAGCAACTACTGGAATCTCTTTGTGCACTAGAATAAGGACTCGAGGACAATTTTCTAGTGGGAATTGGCCCTATTATATTGATGATGAGAAAGTGTAACTTTGGAGTGAAATTCTCCTTTAGTTTTGCAGGAAGAGCACATTCGTCTTCCAGGGACAAATGCATAGAAGGGAAATCCCTTCAGCGTTATTTACATGATATGAAAAAACAACCGAGGTCATAAGGTACAGTTTATATGTATTTCAAGTTTTGCCACAGCTCCTCTAAGAGTTGCGGAGTGCAAGGAGTGGATAACATTCAAAGATGGAAACATTTCATACGGTGCTTTGCTTCTGTTCCTACATGAACCCTTATAACAACAGGGTATAGGCGTCTCACACATTAAAACTGCTGCAGTGGCTCCACCCTTCATTCTCCTCGGTTGATCCTACTCTTTGTTCCTCACTTTCCGAATCATGTCACAGTCATGGCACATCACACATGGCTGTAAGGTTAGAAAGACGGAACTGTCGAGAAACCTTTGGGCATTTCTAGATGTTGGGGGAGTTTCATTCCAGTTGCAGATACACAAATGTGCCAGTGTGGAAGGGAGTGGTGGCACCCATGGGCAGCCTAGATGCCACATTCCCAAGGACAAGGTCCCAACAACTGACGTGGGGAGTAAACCTTTTGAGGCATTTACAGATCAACCATTGTAGTTACGGTGAGCATGGGGAACAGATAACACAATTGACAGAATTCAAGGCATTTCTAAATCAAATGTGAGTGAGTATACCCTTGAAAAGTGTGAGATGGAGATACAATAGTGACACTAAGCCTGTGGGCCCTGAGAAGTCTACAGTCAGGAATGTGAAAACAATAGTCCACAAAAAGGATAAGATGCATGAACCCAAGTTAAAAGCATCTAATAGTGATAGACACCAGGAGGGAAAGGATAGAGTTTCTGAACCTTCATCCAAGATAGGTCCCCCAAAACTCAAAGGGAGATCCCAGACCCATGGCAGGTCCACTCACACCTGAAAGTAGAGTGTAGGCACCTCTAAGACTGAGGCATCCACCCAAACATTCTGCAGCCTGGGGTTGTTTTCAGTGTGGAAATGTGAAGTGTAGGAAGGGAGATCATGCCTGCAAGGGGAAATCCAATCGGGCCATTGTGACTGTTGGTCCCATGGAGGAGGAGGCATCTCAACAGATGAAGCACCACTAGTCCAGGGAGGGGCTGAAAGTTCCCTCACATGAGTGGAAATGATACTGGGTCCTTTGAGTGGGCCCCATGGCTCCTGCCAAGTCTGAGATATTTCTGGCCATGCATCCAGAAACAAGTAAAGGTCTACCACCTTGTGTGGCACTGCTGCTAATGTCACAGCTGTCCAAAATCTGGTTAACATAGGGCAATAAACCTGTAGTCCAAGCTTGCAGGTTTGAGGGGTTGATGCTCTGAGTTGATGTCCCTGGGAATTGGTAGAATTTAGTGGGCGATGCTCCCCCTCCCTGCACCAAGCAAGAAGCCAGTAGCCTGCCGTCAACCAGCACTGGTGGGGACTGAAGTAATTACTTCACGCCAGAAAGCCCTACCACCTTTACTTAAAATATCTAAAGTTTTAATGTGTTACATCGTACAACCACAAAGTAAGCCCAGGCGACTATTCTTAACATAATAGTATCACTATATTGAACCTATATTGAACCTTGCATCTAGACTGCGCTCCCAACGTCACTGAGAGTGCCCTATTAACCTCATTGTATTGAATACTGCATCCAGACGGTGTTACAATTTTAATTTAGAAAGTGTTTACAACAACATCAAATGTGCCTAATAGCATCAGTTTGCTAAAGTTTGAGTAGAATTTAGAAAATATACCTAATACCATCACTGTGCTAAAGTTTAAACCTAGAAAGTATACCTAATAGAGTCACTGTGCTAAAGTTTAAACCTAGAAAGGGTACCTAATAGCATCATTGTGTCAAAGTTTGAGATGAATTTAGAAAGTGTACCTAATAGCATCACTGTACTAAAATTTGAACCTAGAAAGTGTACCTAATAGCGTCAATGTGTCAAAGTTTGAGTTGAATTTAGAAAGTGTACCTAATAGTATCATTGTGCTAAAGTTTGGACCTAGAAAGTGTACCTAATAGCATCACTGTGCTAAAGTTTGAGTTGAATTTAGAAAGTGTACCTAATAGTGTAATTGTGTTAAAGTTGAACTTCTGCCGCACGGCCAGTCAATACCAGAGTTTCACAAGGAGCATGCCTATCAGCCCTGCTTTACAACCTCTATATGTCCATCCTCCCAGGAATAATCCACCCGCACAATATCCTACGCTATAACTACGCCGATGACACCCAAATAATCCTAAAACTCCTCAACTTAAACTCCAACTGTCACCCGACCTTGCAGCCTGCCTCCTAAACATTGATCGTTGGATGACTATAAGCCACCTCCTTCTAAACCCCACTAAAACCAAAATCATGGTGTGCAGCAACACCAAGCTTCTCCCCCAACCTCTACCATGGCCCACCTCCATGGGCAATCCACCCTCCACCTCGACCAAAGTAAAAATCCTTGGATACACTCTCAACTCTGACTTAACCCTCTCCCGCCAAATCAACAACGTCTCCAAGTCCTGCCACTACCACCTCAAAATTCTTAGATGCGTCTTTCCATACCTCTCCTTTCCCAACAGACTTGCCGCTATCCAATCTATTGTAATGTCGAGACTGGACTGTGCAAACTCCCTCTACCTTGGGGTCTGAGCATACCACCTCATTAAATTACAAAGAGCACAAAATGCTGCAGCCAAAATGCTTCTAGCACTAGGCCCAAGAGACCACACCTCTCCAGCTCTCAGAGCTCTCCACTGGCTCCCGGTTGCACGAAGGGCAATGACGTTTCAAATCCTTAGGCCTCTCCCACCGAGCAGTGCATAAAACCGGCCCTTTATACCGACAGGACAAGCTTAAACCCTACCATCGACCACACACTCGAAGATCAAGCTCTGCCCTCCTTTTAGTGATACCAAACTCTCAGGTTAGGAGAATCCTCATTTTTGGCCTTGGCTCCCACTCTATGGAACCCGCTTCCAACCCAATTTCGACTCACCGAAGACTACCTGTCTTGTTGCAAATTACTGAAAACGTGGCTCTTCCCATAAGGAATCAACCGTTAGAGAAAAATGGAAGGAATAGTCGCAATAAACTGAAATCCAAAGTTGTCTGAACAAAGAAATTAAAAGAGCAAACTGAGTCGATCTGTAACAGATAGAAAGACTAAAACGGATAATGTAACTAAAACTGATAGAATGAGTGAAATGGATAGAGTAAGTGGGATGGTGTAACGCTCACCTGATTCCCGCAGAGGCGCCGGTCTTGACTGGGCGACTACCGTGTCTTCAAAAGTGATGTGCACCACCCGGTTGGCTCTTTGGGCTGGACCTCTGTGCACTGTATGCCTGACTCGAAGAGTAAGATGTCTGCAGATAGAAAATATGGGATTAATGAACTGGGGTTATTGGGGTGTCCCTATCTCTTTCCTTTTCTCCTCTCCTGTAGAACCCCAAAGGTTAACGCTCTCACCTTAGGTAAGTGAACGCCGAGCTCTCCATCTGCCTCAGGGCAGGGTGCTGTAACCAGTTTCTTCACTGGATAGGTAGCGCAGGCCTCTTGACTTCAGAGGACTGCTGTCCGTCGTTTACTTCACGAACGGTGAGTTCCGAATATTTCAAATGTCTTTAAAAGTCTTTTGTAATGCTGTCTCTTATTTTGCAGGGTTCCGGCGATGGCGGTTGACTGGCTGAAGTGAGTTGAGGATGGACCCGTATGCGGAATAGAAGCGCCTGGAAGCGCGCAAGTAAGCGCTTGTTGCTTGCTTCACGATGCGCACTAACTGTCCTTTTATTTTGCAGGTACCAGTTCAGAGCTGCTGAAGGATGCCGGAATGCCCACTGAGTTCGGCGTGGATGGAGTAATGGCACGTGAGTATTGCACGTTACCCAATGTCTTTAAACGCACCTTCTTTTGTCTTACAGATGCGGGATGCAGCGCCGAAGGCCTCCGGAGCGTGCAAAGAGTTGGTAAGATTTTGTCTTTCAGATGCCGGAATGCAGTGCGATGACCTCCGGAGCGCGTGAAGAGTAGGTAAGCCTTTGTCTTTCAGATGCAGGAATGCGGCGCGAGGCGTTGATGACAGCCGATGGACCAGGTAAGAGATGCGCTGTCACTGAAGACCGTAGTGCTAACCTGTTCTTTCTTGTCTTTATAGATGTTGCTGAAGACTGGATTCAGGATGGTAAGCCTTTTTCCTTTAGGCCCAGGATCAGATGCAGAAGACACGATGAGCGTTCTGCTGCAGAGGATGCAGAATAACGCAAAGCAAGATTCATCCATCGGGTGTGGTTTAAATAGCCTCCTGTAGTGCTTAGGTGTCTCCTTCCACAGCCACGCCTAGGTAAGAAAAGAGTTCCTGCTTTCCAGAAGAGGTCCAGTGTTCTGAACCTAGGGAGTGGCTCCTGCCCCACCCAACAGGAAAAGTAGTCCCAAACAGAAGAGGATCAGGGGTTCAACTGGCAGGTAAGTAAGCAGCATGGTCAGCTGCAGGTAAGTCCACCCAAGCATTATGAGCCCGGCGCTTGCAGCGCTGGGACTGGGCATATTTATGAGCCTGGCGCCACTGGCACCAGGACAGGGTCCAAAAGGTCCCAATTGGGACTGGCTGGCACTCGGAACCTGGGTTATGGGTCTGCTTCCAAGGGAGTTGAGTAAGTCCTGGTCTTTTGGAAGCAGAGATCATGACAGTACCCCCCCTCAAGGCCCCTCCCAAACCGGGCTTCCCTGGGGGTTTTGGCTTGTCAGGAAATGTTTGATGAAATCTTTTGATTAGACGAGGAGCGTGGACATATTCTGCAGGTTCCCAGGATCTTTCTTGAGGGCCGTAGCCTTTCCAGTCAATTAGGTTAGCTTAGATTTGGAGATCTTGGAGTCCAGGATGCTTTTGACTTCAAACTCGAGTTCTCCATCAACTAGGATAGGTTTTGGGGATTTAGTTAGTCGGGTTTGAGGTTGCACAGGTTTTAAAAGAGAGACGTGGAAGACCTGATGTATCTTCATGTGAGGGGGCAAGTCCAACTTGACCGCTACTGGGTTTACTATGGTAGTGATGGAATAGGGACTAAGGTATCTTGGGTTGAATGTGCGTGGTCCTTTTAGAGGTAGATATTTGGTGGATAACCAGACTTGATCTCCTACTTGATATTGGGGGGCTTCCTTCCGATGTTGATCTGCTCCTTTCTTGTATTGTTCCTTAGCCCTTTGAAGGTGAGAAACGGCTTCCTTAAAAGCTTGGGTGATTATAGAGTGCAGGTAGTCTACTGCTGGTGTTCCAAGATCTTGGGGTGGATCCAACTCTGAGGTTCGAGGGTGACAGCCGTATAAAAGAAAAAACGGGGTTTTCCCAGTTCCTGAGTGGACAGAGTTGTTGTAGGCATATTCGGCTATCCAAAGGATATCTTTCCAAGTTTTTTCAGTTTGTTGTAGCATGCAGCGTAAATACTGTCCCAGAGTTTGATTGGTCCTCTCGGTTTGTCCGTCGGTTTGAGGGTGGTGACTGGTCGATAATCTCACATCAATTTGAGCCGACCGACAACAACTTCGCCAAAAATGAGAAATGAATTGACTACCTCGATCCGAAATTAGCACTGAAGGAAAACCGTGCAGTCGGACAATGTTTTCGAGAAATTCTCGGCCAGAGTTGTTGCTGTTGGCAAGCCTTTGAGTGGAATGAAATGCGCCATCTTGGAGAATAAGTCCACGATTACCAGGATCGTATTGTATCCGGAGCATGGAGGTAGGTCGGTGATGAAGTCCATAGAAATCGTATGCCAAGGGCGAGGTGGGATGTCAATAGGGCGTAAGAGGCCGGCTGGTCTTTCCTTTTGACTCTTGTTTTGGGCGCATACTCCACAGGACATTATAAAGTCTCTGATATCTTTTTTCCAAGACGGCCACCAGAAGTAGCGCTTGATCTTTTCTGAGGTTTTGGCCATACCGGGATGTCCTTCCATTAGAGACTCGTGATAACAAGAGATCACCTTTTTCTGTAAATCTGTGCTGGGCAGGTATAATCGTTCTTGGAAATACAATAAGTTGTCCTTTACTGCAAAGTCCTTTCCCTGCAGATGCCAATTCTGTATTTCTGCTGGAGTTATAAGTTGCCTGGTTTTATCCTTAATTTCCTCTATGGATTGTGTGGTTATTACACCCAGAATTCTTTGTTCGGGAATGATAGGTACAGGTTTAGGGTTGGTCAAGTGTTCCTCCACTCCCATCCGAGAAAGGGCATCAGCTTTACCGTTTTTTGTACCAGGTCGATAGGTAATTATGAAGTCAAACTCGGCAAAGAATAGTGCCCAACGGAGTTGTCTAGAGGATTGGGCTTTTGCGGTTTTCAGATATTGCAGGTTTCGGTGATCCGTAATCACAGTAACGGTGTGTCGGGCCCCCAGAAGATAATGCCGCCAAGCCTTAAAGGCAGACTTGATAGCCAGAAGTTCCTTATCAGTAATAGTGTAATTGATCTCAGGAGGCGAGAATTTGCGAGACCAGAATGCCACGGGATGTAACTGATTGGTTACTGGGTCCTTCTGTGATAGAACTGCCCCCATGGCAAGGCTCGAAGCATCAGTTTCAACGATGTAGGGGAGTTCGGGGCGAGGATGTTTTAGAATTGGTGCAGAGATAAACTTTGTCTTCAAATTCTGGAAAGCTTGTTCCACCTCGGTAGACCATTCAAAACGTTTGTTTTTCTTTAACAAGGCGGTGATGGGCTGGACTATTCGAGAGAATTCGGGGATAAACCTGCGGTAAAAGTTGGCGAAGCCTAACATGCTTTGAACCCCTTTTACGGAGGATGGTGATGGCCATTTGAGAATTGCATCGACCTTCCTT
Source organism: Ambystoma mexicanum (assembly GCF_040938575.1). Taxonomy (NCBI): domain Eukaryota; kingdom Metazoa; phylum Chordata; class Amphibia; order Caudata; family Ambystomatidae; genus Ambystoma; species Ambystoma mexicanum. Next base: position 1,054,993,915 of record NC_090924.1, on the reverse strand, counting down.
GAATCCATACGCACTCCGCTAGGTGATAATATGAATCCCAAGAATTCAACTTCAGTCACGTTGAAAACACATTTTTCCAATTTAGCGAAAAGTCTGTGTTGACGCAACCTCTCGAGGACCATTTTCATGTGTTTCCGATGTTCAGATTCCGATGAAGAATAAACGAGGATGTCGTCAATGTAAACGACAACACATACATCTATGAGTTCTCTGAGGACATTGTTCATAAAATATTGAAAGGCGGCCGGGGCATTGCAAAGCCCGAAGGGCATGACCTGATATTCAAATAGCCCATACTTGGTGCGGAAGGCCGTCTTCCATTCATCGCCCTCTTTTACTCGTACCAAGTGGTAGGCTCCTCTAAGATCCAGCTTTGTATATATGCATGCTCTTCTGACTTGGTCCAGGAGTTCAGGGATTAAAGGTAACGGATATCTATTCTTAACGGTGATCTGGTTCAGGGCGCGGTAATCTATACAAGTTCTAAGGTCCCCTTCTTTTTTGGAACAAAGAACAAAGCTGAATAAGCAGGGGACTTAGAAGGACGAATAAACCCATTCGCTAGGTATTGATCCAGGTATTGTCGGAGGTGAAGGTTCTCAGGCTCGGTGAGGGCATAAATTCTGCTACACGGAGGAGTAGATCCAGGTATCAGGTCTATTTGGCAGTCATAGGACCTATGAGGAGGTAGAGAGTTAGCCTGATCATTCCGGAAAACATCTTGGAATTCTAGGTATTCGGGAGGTAACTGGAGAGTATCTGAAGAAATTGCTGCTAGAGCAACACCAGGTGGAGGGTGACAAGTAGAGACACATTCTGGGAACTGAACCGTTCTTGCTCGCCAATCGATCTGAGGATTGTGTTTTTCTAACCAAGGTATCCCTAGAATAATCTGGAACTGAGGGGCCTTGATCACATCGAACACGATCTTCTCATGGTGTCCATCTTGACTTACTAGCGTCACTTCTTGAGTGGTATGCGTTACTGGTCCGGAGGCTATCTCCGTACCATCCACCGTAGTAATGACGTCCTTTACAGCCTTGGGACAAAGAGTTAGATTCATCCACAAAACTATTTCCTGATCCACATAATTGCCGATGGCACCGCTGTCGACGTAAGCTTCAATCGCATGTAATCGATCTGGATGATCAGGGCTAATGAGGACCATAGGTATCACGAAATGCGAGGTCACGGAACTGGTTTTAACGCTCGGCAAGAGGACCTCTATTCTTGTCGGGCGAGGTCGTTTCCCTGCTCAGAGTTTGTGACCTTGGTAACTGCAGCTCCTACTGCCTTCTTGGCTGGTTTCACCGGACAGTCTCGAAGAAAGTGCCCTGAGTTTCCGCAATAGAGGCATAATTGCAACTGTTTTCTCCTTTCCCGCTCCTTTTGTGTTAGTGGTCCTTTCAGGCCCCCTATTTGCATGGGTTCCCCGGAGTCCACTCCTTTGGAAGGAGTTGGTGGTTTGGAAAATACTCGAGCATCAAACTTGGAATGATCGGCTTTCCTGTTCTGCAGTCTGTGATCTATTTGAACGACTAAGTCTATATAATCCGAACAGTCTTGTGGGGAATTCACTACTTGGGCTAAAACGTCTTTGAGCTCTCCACGTAGACCTCTATAAAACAGCGTAATCCTTTTGTCCTCAGGCCATTGAGTTTCCACTATTAGTCTGTTGAAAGATGCAATATAAGCCAAAGGTCTTGATTACCCTGTCGCAACGAAAGAAGCTCATTGTCCAAGGCCTGCCCCTGTGAATGTCTTGCGAACAGTTTTTCCATAGTAAGCTGAAAGGCTTGAAAATCATGGAGAACCGGATCATCTTGATTAACTAGAGGGATCGACCAGTCTGCCGCATTGCCACTAAGATACGAAAGTACAAAAGCTACTTTAGCTTGATCAGTTGGAAAGGCTGCTGGCCGGCATAAAAAATGCAACCGGCACTGATTGATAAATACTGCAAACCTCTTTGGGTCACCAGAAAATCGTTCGGGCGGAGCCAGAGGTACATTCCCAGGTAGGTTGATCTGCACTGGATTCATAGGGGATGTTGAAGGAAGATTTGCCCCTAATGCGGGTAACGGGGTCTGTCCGGTTTGTGACTGTAGCAATTGTCTAGCAAGATCGTCTGTTCTCTCCTTGGAAATAATTAGTTCCCTTCTTAGAGCATTCGTTTCCTGACGAGCTGAATGCACTTCTGCCCTTAGTTCCCCAAGTAACCGGGCTAGGTGGTCGGTATCCGAGGTTTCCATAGCGCCTGGGCGAGATTTTTGCGGTAGGCTTTGCGTTCTGTAACGCTCACCTGATTCTCGCAGAGGCGCCGGTCTTGACTGGGCGACTACCGTGTCTTCAAAAGTGATGTGCACCACCCGGTTGGCTCTTTGGGCTGGACCTCTGTGCACTGTATGCCTGACTCAAAGAGTAAGATGTCTGCAGATAGAAAATATGGGATTAATGAACTGGGGTTATTGGGGTGTCCCTATCTCTTTCCTTTTCTCCTCTCCTGTAGAACCCCAAAGGTTAACGCTCTCACCTTAGGTAAGTGAACGCCGAGCTCTCCATCTGCCTCGGGGCAGGGTGCTGTAACCAGTTTCTTCACTGGATAGGTAGCGCAGGCCTCTTGACTTCAGAGGACTGCTGTCCGTCGTTTACTACACGAACGGTGAGTTCCGAATATTTCAAATGTCTTTAAAAGTCTTTTGTAATGCTGTCTCTTATTTTGCAGGGTTCCGGCGATGGCGGTTGACTGGCTGAAGTGAGTTGAGGATGGACCCGTATGCGGAATAGAAGTGCCTGGAAGCGCGTAAGTAAGCGCTTGTTGCTTGCTTCGCGATGCGCACTAACTGTCCTTTTATTTTGCAGGTACCAGTTCGGAGCTGCTGAAGGATGCCGGAATGCCCACTGAGTTCGGCGTGGATGGAGTAATGGCACGTGAGTATTGAACATTACCCAATGTCTTTAAACGCACCTTCTTTTGTCTTACAGATGCGGGATGCAGCGCCGAAGGCCTCCGGAGCGTGCAAAGAGTTGGTAAGCTTTTGTCTTTCAGATGCCGGAATGCAGTGCGATGACCTCCGGAGCACGTGAAGAGTAGGTAAGCCTTTGTCTTTCAGATGCAGGAATGCGGCGCGAGGCGTTGATGACAGCCGATGGACCAGGTAAGAGATGCGCTGTCACTGAAGACCGTAGTGCTAACCTGTTCTTTCTTATCTTTATAGATGTTGCTGAAGACTGGATTCAGGATGGTAAGCCTTTTTCCTTTAGGCCCAGGATCAGATGCAGAAGACACGATGAGCGTTCTGCTGCAGAGGATGCAGAATAACGCAAAGCAAGATTCATCCATCGGGTGTGGTTTAAATAGCCTCCTGTAGTGCTTAGGTGTCTCCTTCCACAGCCACGCCTACGTAAGAAAAGAGTTCCTGCTTTCCAGAAGAGTTCCAGTGTTCTGAACCTAGAGAGTGGCTCCTGCCCCACCCAACAGGAAAATTAGTCCCAAACAGAAGAGGATCAGGGGTTCAACTGGCAGGTAAGTAAGCATCATGGTCTGCTGCAGGTAAGTCCACCCAAGCATTATGAGCCCGGCGCTTGCAGCGCAGGGACTGGGCATATTTATGAGCCTGGCGCCACTGGCGCCAGGACAGGGTCCAAAGGTCCCAACTGGGACTGGCTGGCACTCGGAACCTGGGTTATGGGTCTGCTTCCAAGGGAGTTGAGTAAGTCCTGGCCTTTTGGAAGCAGAGATCATGACAGATGGATGGAATGGAATGGATAGAACAGATAGAGTAGATAGAACGGATCGAGTAGGTGAAAAGGATAGAACGGATCGAGTAGGTGAAATGGATGGAACAGATAGAGTGGATGGACGGAGGAGCAGATGGAACGGAATGGGGGATAGAACGGATTCAATGAATGGACAGATAGTATGGATGGAACGGATGGAACAGATAGAGTTGATGGAACTGATAGAGTGGATGAAACGGATGAAGTGAAATTAATGGATGGAGTAGATTTAGTAGAGGAAGTGAAGGAAAGGATGAAGTGGATGGAACAAATGAAGTAAATGGAACAGGTGGAGTGGATGGAACGGATGGAGTGGATGGAACAGATGGAATAGACGGAACGGATGCAGAGTATGGAACGAATGGTAAGAATGTAACAGATGGAAAGAACAGAACAGATGGAAAAGACAGATCGGATGGAAAGAACGGAACGGATGGAACGGACCGAATGAACGGTACAGATTGAACGGATTGCACAGACAGAACGGATTGAATGGATTGAACGGACGGAACGGACAGAATGGATGTAGTGGATAGAACGGACGTGGGTGGAGTAGATAGAATGGATAGAGTGGATAGAATGGATGAGTGGATGGATGGAGTGGATGGAACAGGTGAAGTGGATAGAACAGATGAAGGGGATGGAATGGATGGAGTGGATGGAACGGATGAAGTGGATGGAACGAACTGAATGGATAGAACTGTGGAATGGATGGAGTAGATGGAACGGATAGAGTTGAAGGATCGAATGTTGTGGATGGAACTGATTCAATGGATGGAACGGATGGTGTGGATGGTAAGGATGAAGTGGATGGAACGGATGGAGTGATGGAACGGATGGAGTGATTGAACAGATAGAACAGATGGAACGGATGGATGAAATTAATGGATGGAACAGATGGAATGGATGGAACGGATGGAACTGCTGGAGTGGATGGAACGGATGGAATGGATGGAGTGGATGAATGGATGAGTGGCTGGATGGAGTGGATGGAATGGATAAATGGATGGAGTGGATGGATGGAGTGGATGGAACGGATGGAACGGATGGAGCAAATGGAACAGATGGAACAAACAGAAAAGAAGGAACGGGTGGAACAAATGGAACAGATGGAACGGATGGAACAGATGGAACAGATGAAATGGATAGAGTGGATTGAATGGATGAAGTGGATGGAGCGGATGAGCAGATTGAGTGGTTGGAGCGGATGGAGTGGATGGAGCAGATTGAGCGGATAGAGCGGATGGAACGGATGGAACCGATGGAACGGATAGAGCGGATGGAACAGTTAGAGTGGATGGAACGGATGGAACAGATGAATGGAGTGGATGGAATAAATGGAGTGAATGGAGTGGATGGAACAGACGGAGTGGATGGAACAGATGGAACGAATGGAGTGGATGGAACAGATGGAATGGATGGAACAGATGGAGCGGATGGAATGGAGTGTACAGAACAAATAGATTGGATGGTGCAGATAGATCTGAGGGTATGGATGGAACTGATGGAGTGGACGGAACAGATGAAGTGGATGGAATTGATGAAGTGGATGGAACCGATGATGTGGATTGTATGGATGGAACGGATGGAACAGATGGAGCAGATGGAACACATGGAAAGGAAGGAACACATGGAAGGGTGAAACAGATAGAGTGGATGGAACAGATGGAATGGATGGGGGACAGAACAGATGGAGCAGATTGAATGGATAGAATGGATGGAGTACATGGTACAGATGGAGTATATCGTAAAGATGAAGTACATGGAACAGAGGAAGTGCATGTAACAGATGGTGTGGACGCTTCGGATAGTGTAGACGCTTCAGAGGGTATGGACTGCAGGATATTTTGTGTAATTTTCGGGTCTGGCAGTATTTTCTTACCATCAAAAATATAGTGGTAGTTTGGTAACAGCTTATCCTTGCATTTAGATTGGGTTCGGCCTCACATCATTCTAGTGACCATATTTTGTTACACTATATTGGAAAATTTAGCAATATGTATTATTGCCAGTATTTTGTGGTAGTATTACTTAGTGGTGAGCATGATTTCCCTTCCCTACATTATAACCTCATCATACACAAACCTTCATTTTTATTAGAATACCTCCTAGTGATATATAGAAGCCTTGGACCTATGCACAAGAGGACCAACAATTTTACGTATAGTGCCACCTACAACCTGTGGCTGGTATCACTGATTTATTTACACCAATGATCTATGCGCCCAAAGGCCTCATTACTGGTTCAAAGACCCCCAGTAATCTATGTGTTGTATTAGATTTCCCCAAACAACATGTACTGGGGAACACAGGCATACACCTATTTATCACCGCTTAGTCTATCTGTTATTCTATCTGTATGAACAAATTGGCAAATGTATTACCAAAGAACACACATCTTCCCCAACTCCTCATATGCAATTCCCAGAACAATAAAACTCTGAACCATCTGTTTTTTTAAATACATTACTTAGATTGCAGACAATTACAATTCATGACACAACTCTTACCATACATATATCAGCATTACCTGTAATATAATAAGAAGAGAAAAGAAAAAAAAAACATACAGTGCAAACACACTTTTTTAAAGAAAATAGGCAACAAGACGAATGAAAATGCAGGGGAGTGTAAGGATATTTGGCGTGTTATAGCACAGAGTACAGCACTACTGCACAGGTAGCATTTTTATGCAGCACCACTACATGGGTGTGGTGCATTGCTATATGTGTTGCCAGAGTAACATGGACATATAAGTAAAGACAGGCTATTCAGTCAAAAACGATTTTTACATATAAGATGCAAATCCATTTTTACAGTTAAAAGCACACATCTGCACATTCAAAATGCACACTATTTTTCACCTGAAATGCCTATGTTGCAAGAGACACATTTGAAAACTAATAACTAACCTTATTAACAAATAACCTGACTAATAAAACTTCATTTAACGTAACCCACTAATAAAAATGTGTCTCCACTGCAGAATTAGGCCTACTCTGAAAGTGAACTTTTAAACGCACATTCATTTTTTTCTCTGCTGCTCTGTCCACATAACTACAGGAAGCAAAGAGCTTGAAGGAGCAGGAAATCAGTTTGTTACAATTGCCACTGTAGAAGTGAGCCATTGTGTAGTGAGGGAGGAGATGACATGATTGATTCTGATTGGAGCAGCGTCATAGCAAATATCATGCTAGAGGCTGTGATTAGAACTTTGCTGGAGAAGCTGGAGAAGAGGGGGAAGGCAGTCGACATCTTGCAGAGCTGGGAGAAGGATCTCTTTCCTGGCTGGGGCATTCCTGCTGCAAAAGCTGAGAGCTCCAGGCAATAACCCCGGTTTGAGAACGGCAGATGCTTGTTTTCACTGGGGTTGATCTTCAAGGGAGCCAAATTCAGAAAGAGAATAGCCGGAGAAAACTCATGCTGAACAGATAAGGTAATTACAGAAGCGAGTGGGAGCTGGGCGAAAGTGCGCGAAGCTGTTCAGTCAGTGTATTAGAGGGAATCTCAGTCTCTTATCAGCATATTTAATGTTACCAATTGAATATATTCTCGCAGCTCTCTGTTCATTTTATCACAAATAATGTTGAACCATTTTATTTATTTCTGTAAAAAAAGTTAAACTGTGTTTAAGTGAAATTTCTATAATACAAAAATATTTGAAAACAGATAGCTAGTGTGTATTATTTTTCTCTTTCATTTTGCATGGGGAAAGGTTTAAACGTGGGTAGATTTTTAAACAGTGCAATTGTCATTTTAAAGCAGATGTGTGCATGATTCTATTCAGTATGGACAGTTGTGAGTGACTGTTTGTAGCATAGCCTGTTGGAGGTACATGGGTCAACGGGAGAGAGACTCTCTGGACATAGTTCCCTACCGTATATGAGGTAGTGGAAATTACCACAAAAATACCACAATTGCCCATGGTGGCACACAACAATAACACTGAAAATGTGGTATCCCTAAAATGTAGGCCTGAGGTCTCTCTAGTGATCAAGAACAATCTAGATAAAAAAGAAGGGATGTTGGATATTGGGGCCACAAATAAACCAACCACTATACCAACCAACCACGCAAACTACCGCGCATACCATCTAAATAGGTCTGAATTCTGAAATAATGCAATGTATTATTGTCATGTGTGACCCAATATGAATACAGAGAGTGATTATTGCTAAAGGTATTTTGGCGGTAAGAAAATACTGCAAAGACCCAAATATCCACAAAATACCCAACAGGAGTTTCTTTTTCTTGGCTACACTGACTGACGAGTGCCTGATCTAAATATACCAGGCAAACAACAGGACACAATAACCTCACTTCAACTTTGGATGCTTACCAAAGATTTGTATTTCTCTCCCCCAGATGACCTTCTCTCCCTCGCCTCAGAAAAGCAGGCCCGTTCAGCATGGATTGCCTCTGTAATCTTGAATGTTTGAAGTGCGCAGCGAAAACATAGAGTTCTCAAGCCAGCGGTAAGTGAGACTAGGCACGTCTATCTGAGAGCCCAGTCATCCCCAAACTAACCTCTCCCTCTGCCCTTGTTCCCCTAGCAAAGCTCTGCACCTTCCCATTTTGCCTACGTAGTAAATCTGCAGATACACTGCTCCAATCAAATTGAAAGTCAGCATCACCCTTCCTTTAGTACAATAGGCCAGTTACACAGTGAGCAACTATATCTAGCAACTTACCTTTCCCACTTCATATATTACTACATTACTAAGTGTGCATTGACAACAGAAACATCATAAATGTGCATAAGGAAATAACACAACAGAAACAATGGCTCTATTAATGTAGCAAGCATATATATGAAGAGAAATACATGCAAATGCACACACAAAAACATTCTGCTTTGCACTTTGTGCATCTTTCCACACCTTTTTGTCATCATTCCACAATGCAAAGTACTCCATTTTGAAAGTAAATAGTCCTACACTAATACACACACATGTTCAGTAAGATAGATATGTGGCAATCCACTAGTATGTACTTCATTGTTACTCATGACACCTCTACAGTGCTCAGTGTTTGTTATGTCACCACCATTAGACTAATTCCCACAAAATAAGATAATGTCCCCAACCGAAAGGTAGAGGCCATTACACAGTGTCACACTTCCATTTATTTGCCTACCCTCCTGTTGACCCACTCATGCACATTACACACATATACATTCGAAAATCTGCACACCCACATTTCCCTTTCTTCGCCAACAGCTACAACACAATGCCTACCAAACTGCAACTCCATAGAAAGCATAGAGAGCCATGCTACCTAAAAACATAGAAAGTAGCCATCCACTGCAAGCAGAACTTCTACTTCTACAGAAAGATTAAAGAGAAGAACTAATCCAGTCATTAAGGAAAACTGATGCATCTACCAGTGAAGACAGTGTAGGTCATCTGTCAAAATGTAAGAATGAAAAGAAAAGCACTAAAAACAGTGCAATGTGCACTACTGCAAACAGAGCATGTACACATGGAGTTGTAACCACAAGAAAGCATTCCAAAAAATTCATTTTACAAAAAAATGTCCACCACATAGTCCTTCAGAACCTTATAAATAGAGGGCTGAAATCGCGCTCAACCCTCAAAAACTACCACAGAACAGTCATCCTGCAAGCTCTTGTAGACAGTGCAATGATCGTGAAACGGAAATTGTTTATAGTTATTTTGAACAGAATCAAACCACTAACAACATTCTAGCGAGGTCTTCAGGACAGCGATGGTGTTATCAATTTTACATTCCCATGATGCCTTCAGTTCTGCAATGGCTTCCAGGATCTGCTGGTCATTGGGTGTCTGGGTTATTTCTTCTTGCATGCCTTGTCCTTTAGGTTTAGTACCTTCCATTGCTTGCGTTGATTTGGCAAACTCCTCCATTGTCGGCTGCTTCCCTTTGCCATTCGTGTCATGGTGATAGTTGGAAGGCTCTCTTTGCTCAGAATGTTTCACTGCAACAATTGTATGCACTGTTGTATTTCTCTACCTCACTGCGCACTTGTAGTGGGTACCGTGGTGCTCCGGCTATTATGGTGGCAGAGCCGCATGTCCTCCTTCTTCTTACCACTGTGTGTGGTATCGCATGCCCTCCTGTAACATCCGTGCGCCCGCTCTGTCCAGCTGTGGCCTCTCTTCCTGTTCCTCCACGTAGTGTCTGCTGCTTGCGCTCTGCTGTTCTAGCACAGCCCAGGGTGCAGTTAATAGATCTGTTGTGCAATTACACTCTTGCTCCTGCCGAGGCTGGCACCCTCCGCAGGGCCATGCAGTCACATCCTTGTTACAGCTGGTGATGTATTCTCCTGAGTCTTCATCCACTGGCTACAGTGACAGAGCTATGCATCCCTTTTTCTTCACCTCCACAAACTGTGGTGCCACCTTTCATCCAGCACCCCAGTAGTAGCCGCTATGTCCGGCCCCAGCTTCCCTCACATGCTATTTGCAGGTGTCTGGCATTGGCACACTGCTATTAGCCTTGATTCTAAGCGCCCTAGAATTTACTCCAGCATGCCACTTATCATTTTATTTGCCCTGCAGGTCTCCCAGATGGTTGTGCTTGCTGTAAACAATCTCTGACATTAGCCCACATCCAAGTGCCTCAGCAAAAGTGTTATTGGGACTGCCCAGCTCATGTGTGTACTCCCCACTTGGGACTCCACAGTTATGGGATGCCACAGCGGCCCCTTCTTTCAAAAGGAACTCGCTCCTGAGGCACCACTGTACCTCAGCTGTATCCGCACGTTTGGTGTCGCTATTGTGCTGCTCTGCTCGCAGTATATGCTTTCCAGGACCCGGGCCTTTCTGGGCTTCTGCGGTGTCAGGCTTGTGGGATACGTGCCGCACACCGTCCGACTTCCATGAAGTGTATTATTCGGTTCTGTGCTGCGGTCCGCCACACAATCGTCCTGCGCAATTTATTTCTATCAGAATGCTCGCAGTAGGTGCCGATCGGTCTCCAAACGTTGCAATGTATGGGGAATTAATGTAACTATTCCGACATTGAGTGTGGTTCTTCAGCTGGGCTCCGTACGCTCCGCCTCCTCTTCTTTCCCAACAGTTGCTAGTTGTGTGAAGTCCATGTGGGCCCACGCAATTATAGTTTCACTCGCTTGTGCAATGACTGTGATAGAATGTTACAGCCAACTCTCGGCTTGCGCAACAATACAACTCCGTTGTCGATATTGGCAGCAGCTTATTCCTTTGATATTCAGCATGTGCCATTTTCTTTTTGTCTGCGCCAAGCTTCGTACTTGCAATTATCTGTGTAACCATATTTCCCCACCTCTGGTTTTCCTGGAAACACGATCCACATCTGCACTGCACTTTCGCACAGCAGTATTTTTGTTTGTATCTCGAGTGCCTAGATATTAGCAGCCATGTAATTCAGGATCTTGCAGGATCAGCATGAGTTCCAGGAAGACACGTCAGCTCTCATGGCTGCTTAGCCACGCCACAACCACTAACACCATTAATTGGTAAATTGCAAGCACTACTTCAAAGCAAATGCAATATCAGCATAGATACCTTTGGCCACATCTTTCCAGGTGAGTGGAGTCACACCACCAACACAGAGCCATACTTCAATGAAAAATCATACAAACAAGAACAAACAAACCAAATTGCCTTACATCAGAGTGGACGAGGGTATGAAAAGGTACATAATACCATAATGGAAGAAGAAATACTGCTTTCTGAAATATCCCCAACAAACTTAGATGTCACTCTGCATTCCACCAAACCAAAAAGCCTCACCTACAAATGGCCTTGCACATCAATGCGTAACGTTAACCAATGCTTAAATCTTTGCAGCAATTCCTCAATCAGTATGTCAAAGGCAACAAGAAAGGGAAAAGAAAAATACTACAAACTATGGACTGCTGTCCAGTGCATAACTACACAGGAATACAAGGACATTCTTTAGCCTGTATTTCTGGACCCACTTGCAAAATCACCTTCCACTGTATCAAAATGTTAGCAACCCACCATTTAACAGTCAAAAATCTAGTTTACAAACTGTACTATGCGAAAAGTTCAGCTTTAGCACTGCAACATTTAAATGATATTCTCCTAGACGGTACAGCCAAACAAGTGCTCAAAGAAATAGAGCACATCCAAAGGAAATATTGCGAAACTGAAGAACACTTACAAGCTCCAGCATTTCAAGACAACAGTTCTGACAACATTGCAGCTATCAACTTCTTATATCACACAAAAAGAAAAGAAATACAAAAGTTCAAAAGCACATCTGCTGAAATGCCAAACCAAGTATGTGTGTGATGTCGTAGAACTTTCCATAGAACGAGCACCAAAACTATAGATATAGTGCACAAAATAGAAGGCAATGAGGAATCCCAATGGTTTCGATGAGCTCTATACCTTATAGCTAAAAACAAATACAAACTTACAAACAACTCCATACTGTGCACATACTGCAGGGCAAAATTTAACAATAACCAAAGGGCTGCACAGGCAAGCAGTAATAATTTGTAAGTATTTCCAATGCAAACGCACTGCTGCAGCTTAATTTGTATGATAGCATTATAATCCAAACAGTGCACACATTTCAAGCAATAATACGACTTCAACCTAAAACAGCAAAATTGCCTCCCACCAAATTACTGAGAGGCATTTGTGGGAAAGTAGTTTATTTACAGTTAGATCTCAAAGAAAATGTAAACACTCTACGAGTGTAAAGGCCAATAGATGAATCTTTGATTATCCTGGTAAATGGTGTACCTGTAAAAGACAAACACATTTGGCAGAAACTAGTAGACTTAAGTAAAGTTAGGGAAGCCTTGCAATACCTTAAACAAAACAATGAATACTACAAGGAAATAAACCTTGAAGAAAACCTGAGAGAAACAAATGAAATAATTCAGGACTCCTCAACAACTGGCCAATTTGAACGTCTAGATCCTAGTGCAGCCTCCAATATTTTAGACCACTATACAATTCACCCACTGCATTCCAAAAACACCATAGATAATGCATTAGAAACATATCAAATGCGGCAAGCCAAAGAAGCGCCAATCAGTATATGGGAAAAAAGTGTAGATCCACAAGCCTTTCCTCCACTCTTCCCAACTGGAAAAGGTGGAAGATATGATGAAAGGTGCACACAAATAACAGCATCAGAATACCGCTGTTTACGAACGTATTCTGAAGACCCTAGATTTAGACAGAACATTGAGTACATATTCCACCTCCTCTTTGAAAGTGAACTGGCAACGCTATATTATGGAGTTGCCCACACATTGAAAACAGGTTCCCATTTTCAAAACATGTCTGCTACACAGCTACTTTTAAAGGTGCAAAAGAAGGACAATGTTTTACAGTCAAGTATTACAAATCTCTTGGCAAACATGCATGGTGCGAAAGAGTACTGATTCTGACGGCCCCCAGATGTACGGTGTATGCTACGCAATCATGGCCCCCCCACATGGTTTGCCACTTTAAATTGTACAGAGTATGCATGAAGACTTGCAAACTTTCCTACGCATAGCAAACAAAAACAAATCAGGCGTAGACATGAAAACACCAGAAGAACTTTGCTCTCTTGATCCAGTAAATGTTTCACAGTACTTCCATCATCGCTTCCTTGCCATTCTGCACTTCATTTGCAAAACAGCACTTCCTCCCCTCGGAGAAGTGGAACACTTCTTTTGGAGAAAAGAATATCAATCCAGAGGAGCAGCACATGGCCACATGCATTTGGGGATTAAAAATGCTCCTAAATTTGGTGAGGAGAGTGATGAAACTGTTTTTCAGTTCATTCACAAATATGTCACCTTTGTAAAGTACACATAGTGACCTTTCATTTCCAAGGACACAAGTGTGGCAAGTATTGTCAGCGCAAATATAAAAACAGAGGCAAATACTACACCAATACCGCTTTGGTTTACCTAGACTAGTTTCAACAATTGGGCAAGTAAAGAGATTCATGTCTTCGGTTCGACACAGTGTGAAAGGGAAATCTCCCAAGAACACATACTGCATAAAAAGGAGTGAAGCATCACAGTACATCAATGATTACAATGCAATAATTGCCCTCATATGGAATGCTCATGTTGATGTACAGTACATTGCAGACAATTCCACTGCAGTAGCTGGTTATGTCACAGCCTACTTAAACAAAGCAGAGAAAACAGAGCTCAAAGACCTCTGGGATGATGTAACATCTGACAAAACAATGTCACAGAAACGGTATGGCTTTGACATAAAAATGCTGTCCCATAGATAATGTGGCTACTACAAAGCCGCAGATTCTTTAACCGGTACCGCCTTATATGGGAAATCTGAAAACATAGTATGGCGAAGCCTTGGTCCTGCTGCATCCAGAAAGAGAGTACTGACATTGTACAAAGACATACAAACAATAGCCGAAAACAATCCCAACAGCCAGGACATTTAGAAAAGCAATTTATTGGACACATACTACCCGAACAGGAGTATTACTTTAGAAGCCTTGTGCCGGTACCAGATAGCCCAAACCTTTGCATACAAAAATAACATTAAACCAAATGAGAAAAAGGTAGATAGTGGAAAGTTGTGAAGGCAGCCTGGTGAAACTTACCAAACACAGCCTAATTAATCACATGAAATTGTCATTAAAAACTCCTCAACATAAAGAACTGTACTACTGCAACTTTTCAAACCATGGAGAAAAGAAGAAGATTTATTAGCCACCTATGCCTCCTATGAAGATGCTTTCAATGCAAGTGAAAGTACAATTACAGATGAAAATTGTACACGGTACAAAACCATATTGGACAATGAATGCCAACAAGAAGAAGAACTTCAAGCACAACTAAATGTAGACACGTCTGAGAGCAGTGAACCTTCTGTAACAGGCAGACAAGAACCACTTGGACAGCCACTCATAGCAAATGAGGCAGAATTAGCCATGACAGAAGTAATCACCTCCTTGTTTTAGTATGAGCAGTCTGCAAAAGAGTTGGATGTACTGACATCCCAACTAAACAATGAGCTGTGTTTCATTTTTTCTAGAAGTAAGTGATAAAATTGAACATGGTATACAGCACACAAGTAAAACTCGCACCTGTGACAACTACAAATCTTTACTGTTGTGGTGAAGCTGGGTCAGGGAAAACATTCTTAAAACAAATTATCAGTAAATACCTCCAACAATTAACAAACAACAACCTTTCAGCTGTTGTAACCGCCCCTACAGGTTTGGCTGCCTACAGCATAGGTTGAGTCAATCTACATTGATTGCTACTCCTTCCAGTAGAACACCAAAACAAATTAGAGTACTATAAACTTTCAGCAGAATCTGCTATGGAGCTATGCAGAGTTTTGAAACAAATGTAAATATTCCTATTAGATGAGGTGAGTATGGTCTCCAACCTAATGTTGGTTTTGATTCACCTCAGATTGCAAGAGTTCCTCAAAACAGACTACGAAGAACTCTTTGGCGGAAAACATGCCATCGTTTTTGGAGAAATCCTTCAATTAACAAAAGTGAAAGGTGAACCTATCTTTAAAACCTTGGGACGCAAAGAGTGCCGTAAAAGTCTTGGAAGCATCGGGAATGTAAATCTCTGGCAACATTTCCAATATAGAGTACTAACTTAAAACATGCATCAGTCTGCAGACCTCACCTATGCCTACATATTGAAAACATATGGAATGGTGCACTATCAAAGGAGGCGCAGTCTACCCTCAATACTAGATGCATCCATGAGGTGTATGGGCGTAACACATGTGCTGCTGATGTCATGGCACAAAAATGTCACCTGTATGTCCTTAATGCCAACTCTAGTAAGCTGTGCATAATTCAATATAATAATGCTGCAAAAAGAAAAACAACCACTGGTGGAAATTCATCCCACAGACAAACT
This sequence comes from Ambystoma mexicanum, assembly GCF_040938575.1. Taxonomy (NCBI): domain Eukaryota; kingdom Metazoa; phylum Chordata; class Amphibia; order Caudata; family Ambystomatidae; genus Ambystoma; species Ambystoma mexicanum. The sequence continues at coordinate 1,054,978,272 of NC_090924.1, read as the reverse complement.
GGATGTACACGGTGTGACAATACATATGTGTCAACGAGCCAGAGCATGACTAAATACCTTAGAAAACTCTATCTGCAACACAGCTGGTTTGGAGAAAATGTTAACAATATGTATGAACTGTTGAGTAATGCTGAAGCGTAACCTTGACATAGAGCAAGGTTTAGTTAATGGAGCACTTGGTAAAGTTGTTGGCTTAAAGACATACCCACGGGACAGCAGCATTCAGTTTGCAAACATCCAGTTTGCAAACTTTCAGAAGTTAAAAAGATAGCATGCACAATGGCTCGATTCCTTCTTTTCAAAGACATGTATGTATACATAGAACAGTTTTCTCTGTCGCTAGCGTATGAAGTAACTATTCATAAATCACAAGGTCTAACCTTAGATCAAGTATTGATTGATATTGGCAGAACAGTCTTTAAAAAATGCAATAGTTACGTAACACTGTCACGGCTATGTACACTGGAAGTACTGTATCTAGTGAATTTTGATGCAACTGAAGTCAGCGCAGACATTCCTTGAATCATAGAGTACAATACACAATGTGCGCTGTACACACCCCATCTGAAAATGTACCTGTTCCTCACAAACCCAAAGGTTTGAAAAGAAGGCTCATTCAATCAGAAGTTGTAAGTGATTTAGCAACAGTACCACCAAAGAAATTGAAATCAACTCATACTACATCAGCTACCAAAAGCACAGACAAAATGAGTAAAAAGACAACACATACCTAACTCCAACACAAAAACGTGCCTTTTCAAAGAAACCACGTACCCTTCCATCAAAGGACTCAGACACAGAAGTACCTGGTCCATTCAAATTTTCCAATACAACAGGAGTTAATTGCTATGCAAATGTAAAAATGAATGTTCTATTCCAAATGCCAGCAATTTTTGAAAACATTTATTTAAACAATGTCCAAATAAACTCAAAATATTGTTTATGCCTAACAACTATAGCCAATGCGTTTCTTTTTTTTTTCTTTTTTTTTCTTTTCTTAGTTGACTTAACTTTTCAAATATTTATCTTGTTGTTTACACATTATAAATCACGTTAATGCGACATACATTAATACAAAATACACAGTCATAATAATGGAACATGACCCTAACACACATAAACACAAGACCATAGTAAAAAAATAAAAGAAGAACGCAAGCAATTGCACACAATGCTACATAACAAAAGTCTATACATTTCTTTTTTTTAATGTTCATTAATTGGAGGTAGCACCATTTGTAAATATTGCACTATGGCTGTTTGAACCGATGAGTGTGGATTTGAAAATAACAATTGCCATATTTGGGCATTCCACATGTGCTCAAGTATAGTAATCACACTGTCGAAACATTTCACTCGGACTCTTATTAATGCATTGCAATCCACTACACGGTACTGTAAGGTTTCCATTTGATGTAAATTACAACAGTATCAACAGTAATTTTGTTCAGGTAGCAACATTTTTCTTTTACAAATTACGTCCCGTGTGTTCCATAGATATTATCTGAACCTTAGATAATCTGCACGTACTTTGGGTATGGACATTGACTAAATAGGCAGCCATAACTCCATATTTTTCGTACCAAAGAGGGAAGTGTTAAAGTCTTTATATTGAGTGCACTTAGATGCATTGTTTGCTCATTCTAATTGGTAGATCTTAGTTTTTGCGTGATCAGGATTGGACATTAGCAACTCAATTGTAACATCCACATCAGCCAAGCTATTGATCACATGAGTACGCCAAGTGACAGGAAAACTACTTCTAGACTTCAGAAGATGGTGAGCTATTACTTCTAAAATGCAGCAACTTTCCAAACCCAACAGACATTTGCAAAAAAAAGCACACAACTTCCATGTAGCCTGTGAATACTGTAGGTGCCTTTCCCCGTCTTACTACATGTGAGAGAACAAATAAAATTGCAGACAACACCCCTTGTCGGGGAAAGAGGCACTGAGACCCTGCTGCAAGAGTTCAAAGGATGGTTTATTTCTCCAGCTAGGAAATAACCCAAAAAACTCTAACTCCTTACACAAATGCCAACATTTATATTAGTTAAAGTAACTATAACAAAAAAAACTAAATGGATCCGATTGGCCAGACGGTGTGGTGCTGTAGGTGTGGGTAGCATCTCTTCCTCCTGCGTGGCCGAGTAGCTGATGGACGTCAAACATCTTGTGCTCCATGCAGGTCAGGGTCCGGTCACTGTGATCACTACCTAAGCTAGTATTGTTTCATACTAAATGACAAATTATTTAAAAATGTTATGCTGCTTGTCACATTTCTACATAAGTCACACACAATGATTATTGTCAGTACAATTGGGTCATTCATGGCTTTAGTTGAAGGCCTTGACCTTTATTGTGCATGTAAAAGAATCAGGCTATGTTTCGCATCTCTTTCTAGGTTTCAAATTCATTAGTGCAAGTAAAAGCATATATAATAATAAAAATGTTTAAGATTAGTAGTGGGTGTGTTGGGTGGGTTTCGCAGCACAGACGAGGGTCTGGCACTTGAAAGAAACACCTTACTGGGGGTGCAGGGTCAGGATGGCAATAAATTGTTCTAATGGGGGTGGGTGGCTTGCACGTTTATGAGGACGAATCGAGCAGAAAGTGCTTAGCTCATCTTGGTTCACATGCCGGTTCTCAGGCAAACAGTGATCTCAGAGGAAGAAAACTGTAGCATATTAATTGTTGCAACTTTCTCCAGCTTCAGCGTGAGAATAGGAGCGCAGAGCTTTCCTTCGCAGGGGAGTGCAAGGGTGGGGGCCAGCCATATGCCTGCGCGCCTTGTGTGTGTGTGTCTCTGTCCTTGGCTGCTGCGGTGGAAATGGGAGCTGCGCATTGCTGTACTATCGCAGTGAGGTCTGTCTATTCAAGATGGAGTTGAAAAGGGGCACAAAAGATGGATGCCTCGTGTCCTGCTCAGTAGTCCCATCTATGCAGTAGTCAACCGTAGTTAACTTTACATAAGGGCAAGGGGCAATTCCACTACCAGAGGCACGTGGTCCAAGCTTTGTACTGAGGAGCGTACAACGCGAGGGGGCCTGAGGACCCCTCGCAACCATACATTCCTCCCTTTCGTTACATCTAAAGTAACAAACTACTTTATCTCGTTCTTTCCGTTCTCCCTTCGGTAGCGCTCAGCTTCAGCCACAGCCTCATCCCAAGCAGGTGTACTTTTTATTGGCATCCATGCTTTGCACACACTTCTTAAACTGTTATCTCTTCTTGCATATTCTTCTGGGGTGACCATTACGTATATCCCACCATCCCCATCTAAATATATCCACACCTCGTTATACCACAGCAAGTTTTTTGGTTCTCTAATGGTAGTGTAATGTAGATTATCGACTACTTCCCCATACTGTCTATAGATGGCAGTCATCATATACTGTGGTGTGGTGTATTCTCCGGTTTGTACTTGGGCATCTATCATGGTAGCCACCGTTGTCTGTCGGCCCACTGTTACCATCATCATTGCTGAATTAGGCATATTATTTTCACAGCATCTTAGTCCCAGTTGGCACACATAGAATATTAGGAGAATAAAGACTATGATGGGAATGAGTATCTTTGCTGCGATGTTCACCCACGATGGTATCCAGCTGAACAGATTGTCGAACCACATGTTGTTGTCTACTCCGCCTTCTGCTCTCATTCTTTCTCCTAAATTATGCACTGCTGTTATCACATGTGACAGTGTCCCGTTATCAGCATCGGAAGTTGGTACGAATGTGCAACACGCCCCCCCAATTTTTTTGCAAACACCACCGTCCATCGCTGTGATAACATCTAAGACATATCTGTTTTTCATCGTAATCAGGCGCAGTGCACGGAGCTCTATTTTTATGATGTTGAATCCTTCTTCAGTGTCGTTGGCCAGCTGGATGAGCTCCTAGCGTGTTATCTGCAGCCATTTCACATTTGCGCTTGCTTGAATGCCTGGTGCTAGGAACGATCCAAAGAATGTTTCTGCAGATGAGAAAAGCTTATATTGTTCTGGGATTTTAGCAAGGAGTTCTGACGATTTGGAAAAAATATAATTGGATCTTTTGCTGCGTGGTTTTCAAAGTTTCTTCTGACAATAGTTTGTATGCTGGGGGCTCTGTGATTGTGTCATCGTGCGCTGTCGATGGTTCAGCCGATTGCCCTGCTGCCGATGTGTCAGTCGATTGGCCTGCTGTCGATGTGTCAGTCGAAGGCCTTGTTGTAAACTGGACGTGGCTCTCTGGTATCACCATTAGTGCTGAGTGAAGTGTGGCTAGGGTACAAGTGCCCCTCCAGGATGCTGGGAGATGCAGGTAAGCTTGTTTGCCACAGATCCAGTATATGTCCATTAATGCAGCAGTGCCTTTTTTCATGATTGGCCTTATTAAAGTCTTATTGCACTGCTGCACGGTTCCCATGTTCACCTTCCCTTCTCCATGGAAACAAAGTTTGTGCGGTATTTCCTTTTGAATATTTATGGGTCTCTCCAGGGGTGTGACCCATGTCAGCTTGGTGATATGTTGTGTCCAGATGGGGATGCACGTTTCTTTTGCCCATTCGTATGTTTCTTTTGGCAGCCCTCGAAGCCCCTCAGCTTTGCATTCGATCGTTTCATCATGCCACTTGTCATCTGCATATCTTGTGCCTTTTATAACGAAAAATGGTTCCTGGAGGCAGATTACTCCTTGTCGTCTGCTGGTGCAAGTTTGTTCGTTTTCCAATTTTTCCATAGTGACTGTGTGTGCTTGAAATGTCTTTTTTATTCTACACAGCATCAAATGAATCAAACATTGGGCCTCAGACAAGGGTACTTCCTGTGGGATTAATATTTTTGGGGTTCGAGTTGCGTGAGGAATAAGTGAGCACACCTAACAACTTTTGTTACTTGCTTGCTTTGCTGCGGTGCTCATGTCTGAATACCATTTGTTTGATTGGTCAGGGTGTCGGGGGTCCTCTATTTCATCTAACCCCAAGTTATGATAAATATTGTATCTGTTTTTCCCACCCCCCTTTTTCTCCTCCTTCTGTTTTTTAATTGGGTACCAACTAATGAATATTGCAGCGGGAATATTCTAGACCATGCTTCATCTATGTTGTTCATTGTGACATGTGTGTATTCAGTGGTGGTTTCTGGTGCAGTGTGTGTACGCATGCTTGTATTTCTGGAATCAGTTAACCAATAGTAATCATCATCGACATTCCATCCAAGCTCTATTTCCTTGGCTCCAGTATTATTCAACATTGGAATAGCAGTTTTGTTTACATGTAATTGTACAAGGGGCCGTGTTATATTTTTATCATTCAATTCAATGTTATAAGTGTCCTTCAAAGTAGTTGTTGCTTCAGTCCATATCAATTTAGACCCTGGTTTTGTCATATCAATTTCGCTTCCCCCTTTGTTCATTTCATTTGCCACATATAAAACAACATTATACCAAATAAGATAAAACATCATTATTGCAAATAGTATGGCAGCATATTTTATAACACATTCCAAATTATTTAATCTACTGGCCCTAGTGGCATCCCTATTTCTATCTAACATTTCAGCTTGCTCAGCCAATTCGTCGCATTGGCTCATGTTGAACCTATGTGGGCGAGACAAATTCGTGAAGTCATATGAAAAGAAACATAATTGCAATCATTCACTCTTTTTCATTTCTTTATTCAGTTAGGCATTTAACAATTCCTTTTCATTTCATCAGGGAATAAATGAGGAAAAGATAGAAAAAACAACACGATTTGTATGAAGAGAAAAGAAAGAGAGAGAGAGAGAGAGAGAGAGAGAGAGAGAGAGAGAGAGAGAGAGAGACAAAATATGTAAAACCTTTGCTTTTTCCCATATACTTTCCCTGTCTAAGTTGCAATTTTCATCATGTCAACCTGTGCCAGTAATGGCATCCACACAGTCGGTTTCATTTTGGGGAGGTGTAACACTTTGTGCCCTTCTTACGTCTGAGAGGTGCACCCAGGGGGTCATTACAACCCAGGCGCTAATTGCGCCAACTTTACCACCATGGTGTAAACTACGTTTACACCATGGTGGATGGCGGATTTACCGCCCCATTCCAAGGTGAGTGGGGCGGTAAATCCCCATTTCCCATTTTCCCTTCCCCATTTCCATTTTTGCCCCATAGGGCATAATGGGAGTGGGGAAGGCGCTAATTATGCCACCGTAAATTACGGTGGCGTAATTAGCATCATGGCAGGTTAGCGCCATGGATTTTAACGGCTGCTAAAAGCAGCCGTTAAAATCAGAATAGGCGTTAAGGGTTAACGACGGTGTTAACCCTTAACGCCTGGGTCGTAATGAGGCCCCCAGTATTTTAACCCTGTGACCTTAATTGCAGTTGGGGTGCTTTACACCACTTTATATGGACCATGAAATCTTGGTGAATTCCACCTTCTTAGAAAGTTGCTAATAAGAATTTGCTCCACTGGCATTAAAGGCCCCTCCGGGCTGTCTGCTGTCGGCATGGAGGTGTCTGTTGCTACATCTTCAGTAAATGGTGAAACAATTTGTTTTGCTATGCTGCGTACCGCGCGCGTTGGCTGTGTTAGGTATTCCTTAAACTCTTCTCCCAGCACTGTGGCAGCCCTGTGTGCATCAGACGCCCTCTTAACAGGGGAGAGCGGCGTGTGCATTCTTCTTCCCATCACGATTTCGTGCGGGCTTAAATGGTGATCCTTGCATGGTTGGTTTCTGAGTTGGAACAGTGGTAGGGGTAGACAATATACCCAATTTTTTTCACCGTGCTGCATAATTTCGATAAATTGCTTTTGAGCAGCCCGTTGATCCTCTCCACAACCCCATTGGCCATTGGATGATAAGTCGAACACAGTTTTTGTTTCACCCCCAGAAGGGAGCTCACTTCTTTGAAGAGGTAATTTGCAAAGTGCGTGCCGTTGTCTGAACGGATCACGTCACATATTCCACACCGTGAGAATACTTCTCGCACAAGGAACTTGGCAGCACATTTTGCATCAGGATGCCGCTTCCACCCACCGTGAAAAGGGGCATACCACCACATTCAAGTATCTTGCCCCGTTACATCTTTCTCCCATATCGGCATAATCGATATGTAGTTCTCTAAATGGACCTGTAGGGCGTGGCAAAGTGCCACGCATAGTTCGCAATGTCATTCCTGAATTGTAAGTTTGGCATGTAGTACATTCAATCACAAATTTAGTCAAGTATTTGTGTAGATTAGGAACAAACCAATCCTCTTGAATAGCTGAGGCAATGGGCCTCATTACAACCCTGGCGTTAAGGGGTTAACGGCGCCGTAAAAGGCTGCGGCGCCGTTAAACCCTTAACGCCAGATTCACACTTTAACGCCTGCTTTTTGCAGGCGTTAAAGTCCATCCCGCTAAGGGACCTTGGTGCTAATTACGGCACCGTAATTTACAGTGCCGTAATTAGCGCCTTCCCCATTCCCATTGAGCCCTAAGGGGCCATGGTGAATGGGGATTTACCGCCCCGCCAACCTTGGAATGGGGCGGTAAATCCGCCATCCACCAAGGTGGAATCCGGCATGGACCATGGTGCTAATAGCACCATGGTCCAACGCCAGGGTTGTAATGAGGCCCAATGTGTTGTTTTGCAACGTGAGCTGGAAAATGCAGTTGTTGGAATGCTACTTCTAATAATTCTACCGGGCATCATTACCTTGCCTGTCGTTTCCTGTCTCCAAATGAGATCTGTGGCTGATTGCTTACACCCTCGTTTGCCCCACAACTCCTGCTGTTCCGGTAGGGCCCTTCTCTGGAGTTCTATCAATTGTGCTATGGGCGTGTTATTGTATGCATCTGCTGGTTGTTCTGCTGTGGTTGTTTTTACAATGTACTCTGATGTTGGTGTCTTATTGAAGTACGAGGCTTCTTTCGCTGCTGAGTCGGCTGCCGCGTTCCCCAATTAGACGGCGTCTGTGTTATGGGTATGGGCTTGGCATTTAACCACCGCTACTACCGATTTGGCTGTGTGTAACGCGCTGATTGTGCAGAGTAGTGTGAGGGGAGGCGTTTTTGAACAATCACTTCGTATGTGTCTTCTTCCATGTGCACTACCGCCATCCCCACATGTTTCTCTCCTGTCACTGAATTTATGGATGCTGACCCGTCTATGAAATACATTTCTCCTTCTGCAAGGGAGTTTTCGCTTGCTTTGGGAATGTCATCGCCCTCCCCCTTGTATGTGCTACAATCGTGTTGCTGTAAATCCTCAGTTGTGCATGGCTCTGTAATGAAGGTAGCTGGGTTCACTGTTTTGCATCTGGCCACATGTACATTTGGACTTGATATTATTATTTCATAAGCAGAGGCTCTCTGTGTTGTGAGGGTAGATTTTGATCTTTCCAAGATAGCAAATAACGAATGTTCCGCATATAGCATCACTGAACATCCCATTACGATCGTGACACTTTTCCCAATGGCGAGGGCCTGTTCGCAAGCAAAATGTCCCTGCATTACTGGGTCCAATATTCCACTGTACTACGCTAATGGTTTGTGGCCTAATGATGTCTTTTGTGTCAATACTGCTGTCATTAATGTTCCATTGCTGTGTGAACACAGGAAAAATTCCATTTCATATTCTGGATTTGTAAGGACTGGGGCGTCTGAAATAAGATCTTTTAATCGAGAGAATTGAGCAATTGTCTCCTGTGTCCATTTTATTGGGGCTCTGTTCTTTTGTGCTTCTTTTAGTGCTTGTAGCATTGGCCGTGTGTATGCTGCGTAATTGAGGATCCACGCTCGGCAATAGTTACATATGCCAAGAAATTTCTGCATGTACTTCACTGTTTTTGGTATGATAATTGGTCGATTGGCTGCTGCTCTGTCTGCTAATATTCTTTTTCCATTTTTAGATATTTGCTGGCCAAGATACACAACGTCAGCAAGGTAGTATTGTAACTTTCCTTTGTCCACCTTGTATACCTTGGCAGCCAATACGTTAAGCAGTGTTATTAAGTCTTCTCTACACTCTTCTTCTGTTTTGCTGCAGGCGATTAAATCATCTACGTACTGTATAACGGTGCTCCCTACATCTATGTTGCCAATGTCTTCTTGTAGTACTCTGTTAAAAATGGTTGGGCTCTCGCAATACCCCTGTGGGAGTCTGCGATGTTCACATCTGTTGTTTTGTAATGTAAAAGCTGTAAGGTACTGTGACTCTGGTGTGAGTGGCACAGAGAAAAAGGCATTTTTCAGATCAATGACAGTGAAGCAAGTTGCCTCTTTTGGTATACTGCACAATATTGATGACGGGTTAGGAACTAAAGGGAACTCTTTTTGGATGACGTCATTGAGTGGGCGGAGATCCTGGACCATTCTCCACGCCCCTCCTTTTGCTTTCATAATCGGAAAAATTGCTGCGTTGCATGGGGAAGTTGATGGCACTAAGATACCTTGGCTTAGGAGTGCATTCACTGTTTCTCTAATACCTTCCTCTGCTTCTTTGGATATTGGGTATTGTTTCACTCTGGGTGGGAGGGCACCTGGTTTCAGTTTTATTTTTATGGGAGTTACCTCGTGTAACAATCCTACATCGTGTGGTCCTGTAGTCCAAATTTCAGGTGCTACCCTGGCCATGTCTTCTTCAAATATTGTCAGTGGGGCCTTTATGTTAGCCATGAGTGGGTTGTGTATTTCTCTGTATTGAATCATAATGTCACATGGTATGCTTATTTCCATTATTATTTATCCATCCCCTTCGTAGTCCGTAAACAATTCTTCATCAGTAATATCTTTTAGCATTATGTTTGGCTCTATGCATAGCACACTTCTCCACTCGCGTCCTTGCGTGTCCAGGCCTATGACCACAATGCGTTTGTTGGAAACTTGAACTGCCTCAATGTCTATAGACATGATTGTGCCTTGCACTACATCTGTTGGTGTGATTGGGCGGAATATGAAGTCGGATGGTATTCTCCACTCTTTTTGTGTTATTTCAGGCACTACTCGGGCTAATACCTGTATTCCATAGATGAACATGTCCATGTCAATGGGAATCCCTCTTACTGCAACTTCCTTTGTAATCGTGCTTATTATCAAGAGTGCCCGTACGGGGCATACCCCTGGCGTCGAGCACACTATTCCTCTTTCAGTGAAGGCTATGGTCATGTTTAACTTACTGAGTAGATCTCGTCCCATCAAATTGATTGGCACGTCTTCGTAATACAATAAAGGTGCACGCACTGTTTTTCCCCCCACTGTTACATCAAGATCTTTTGTATAAGGAACTTTTAAAATAGCCCCAGAGAACTCCTGCGTCTCCAAATTTCTTCCTGAGAGCTGAAACCGCCCTTCTGTGAGGCATGATTTTTCTGCTCCAGAGTCTACCATAAAGATAAACTGCTTGTTTCCTATCTCTGCCGCCACTAGTGGTTCCTCATTTGCACTCTGTGTGGTGGATAGGACTGGACACGCAAGTGCTCCCTGTGGGCTGTCCTAGTCTTGGTATCTTTGCTGACCTGGCATTGAAAAAATGTTGTCGCCCATGACCGTTACACCGCAGTATGGTGCAGGGGCACCGTTTGCGGCCGATGCAAAAGTGTTATTGTTTATGTTCCCTACTGGGTTTTGTCTTGCCATGGGCTGTAGCGCGTTTTGCTGTTGTGGCTGCTGCTGCTGTTGCTGCTGCTGTGGTGGGGCTGGCTGTCTCTGTTGCATTTGGGGGTCATGGCAGTATTGATCCTGTTGTCCCCCCCTCCCCATTGGAGCTCCATAAGGGCTACCTGGGTGTGGGCAGCCCACCCCTGTTCATTGTTCATGGGCTGTTGTTGCTGCTGTTGAAAATAACCTGATGGTTGCATTCGACAATCTCGTGAATAATGTCCCCATCTTCCACAATTCCAACACGACCCCTGTTGTCCTCCCCTTGGTCCTTGCCCACCATACCCTCTGTTTCCCATCCCTCTGTATCCTCCCCTTTGCCCGCGGTACCCACCTCTTCGTTTAGCCGGCCTGTACTGCCACCACGATCCTTGGCATGGCTGTTCCTCTCCGTTCCACTGTCCCTGATCTTCTCCAACCCACTGTGCTGCTATCCCAATGGGCCTTCCTCCCGCGTTTTCCTCTCCTTTGTTTCCTCTGTCTGCTGTAGCACTGTCAGTAATGGCGGCAACCTTCACTAATTTCGTCAGTACCAATTTTGCTTCGTCAGCCAGCCTCTTTTGCGTGACCTCCTTTTCCTTCTATTTGATCCTCCTCCAGTGGTGTACAATTATGCTGTGAATTTCAGGCCACCCTTTGGCTTCAATCCCAGCTATTTTGTCCAAGGCCTTCTGCACCTCTTTCGGCAACCCCTTTTTAATGATAAAATAGAATAAAGCTGTTGATTGATTCCATGCCATACCAGTTTCACTTCTCCATAAATCTTGCACTCGCAAAATTAATTGCGCAGGATCCTCGTTCTCCTCCATTGTACACTGCATCACTGCATGTAAATCTGGAACATCTGGAAATGCACGCCGCAATGCATCCCACACTTGTGCTCAAACATTGTTAAATGGTGATCCATCGTGTGGGTCACAGCTCATCGTTACTCCCGGTAACCCTGCCCTTTCCCAGATTGTGTCTGCTTGGTCCCCGATTGCTGAAACTAATAGACTTTTTACATCACCTATAGCTAACGGCACGCCTGCCGTGTTCTTCTCAAATACATGTATCCACTTACCTGCCCCTGCCGTCAGCGGGGGAAGGAGTTTTAACAGGTTGGTTTTGCCCATTTGGGCCCATGGAATGTAAATTGGCCTACCTGCTCCTTTATGTATCAGTGGCATTTGTAGTTTTTGTTTCTTTCCCGTTCTGTTTGTCTTCCCTTTTTTTGCTTTACTTACCAATATGTTTCCTATCCTCCCTATTCGTTGTCTTAATCTACCTTGCCATAATGGTGGCGATAGTGTGTCTGGGTAACGGTGGTTTGGCAGTGGGGATCCCTCCGCGGCAGCTGCCTCTTCGTATTCATCTAAATCGTCCCATATTTCTTCTATTTCTGACTCTAACTCATTATTATCCTCCCAGTTTTCCTTGGGTTCACTTCCTTGTCTTCCACTCTGGTCTCCACTTTGTTGACTCTCTGGTGTATCTGGGCGTATAATTCTGACTGACTTGTTATTCAATTCGAACAGGAACTGTCCTGACTGCCACTCTTGTTCTTGCCGCTGCTGCGATGACGTCCCTTGCAATACTATATACAGCCCTGATACTGAGGCTGCTGGGGTTGCATTGCTGGCTGCCCCGATCGGAGGTGTGAGATCTGCCAGTGACAGCGGGGGTACCTCCCCTCCCCGTGGCAGCATTTGCCCTTTGTCACATAAAGCTCTTAACTGTGTTATTTCCATTTGTGCTTGTGCTAGCTGACGGTTCAAATCACCTGTTAAACGTCCTATATCCACAGGAAGCGCACTGGTGGTGCCATACCGGCCTCCTTTGTCATATGGTGGAGTTTCTGGGGCTGTTGCCCCACTCTGGGCAGTGGCAGTGGGTGGTATATACAGGGGTTCACTAAACCCTACTGCTGGCCTAGTCATTAAGGGATAGATTTTTGTTACTTCGTTTTCGGTTGTAGTTGTTGAGCATTCCCCTTTTGGTGTCCCATCCACTTCTTCAGGGTTTTTCTGCTTTTCTGTCATTCGGCTTGTACCTACCTCTGCCGTGGGGGAAACTTCCTCAAACATTCGCCAGAAATCTAACACTTCTCTCCGGTTCTGTAACTGTTTCTCTTTGTAGCAAATGTGTTGATACTAGGTCCAACACTCTTTTGTCAAATGATCCTCCTTCTGGCCAAATTGGTGTAACCCCGTCTCCCTTTATCTCAATGATCCACTGATCGTGATACTTCTGTATCCTGTCGCTATAAAGTGGAAGGCGCTGGCAAATATGTGCCAGTGGTGTTACTCCCCCCATGGCAATGTTTATTTTCCTTTCTTGTGTATTCCAGTACCTTTTGAATCTCTTCCCACCTCTAACTTGGTATATCAGTTACAATATGTAGAAATAATACGTTCTTTATCAATGCTCACAATTACCATATGTCACATTTGCTTTCTGAGAGGTGTTACCTGATCACCCCTCACAGTTTATTTCTTCTGCTTTACCTTATATCAATCACAAATTACTTGTGTTAAAATACTTTAGCGTGTTCAATAAGACATATACATTAAAGCAGACCAACAAACATATAATCATGCGACATACACAAGCACTGCCTGCGCACGTTTGTTCTTTCCCTATTCCAGTTACTGTCCCTGTTTTTTCTTCTTCCCTATACTACCCACTATTTCGCATTCACTCCCCACCTCTTTCACCTTTATTATGTCTCAAGATTTCTTACTTCCACAGAAAAAGAATATTCTAAAAACTACTCTGAGCCTACACGAGACCCCTACTATTTTTCTCTTTATCTCTATTCTGCAATTGGTCGGGACAAATGCTACGCGGCGCCGTCTTCTACCCCCTACGGGCTAGGATACCACTTCTCTTCTTCCTCTCACTTTTTACAACACCTAATGGCCATATAAAAGATAGATCAGAAAAGCCTCACCATCACTCACGCAAACCCTATTCTTGGCTACCTTCCCTTTGTTGCTAATTCCCTTCTTCCCGTATTTTCCCCTTACCTTCCTTTGGGGTCTTTGCAACCGGGACTCCACGTGTTCAGTCAGGTACTCCGAGGGTCGCTGCTCACGGCTGGACCTCGGTCAGGTCCGTCCCCCAACCAAGCCGTGGCCTGCCTTGGCGAGCAGCTTTTTCAGTTGGGTATTCGTCAACCAGGAACCCTTGACCCTTTCTTCTTGGTGTGCACAGTCTGGTCAACCGGGGAGACGATGGTTCTGCTGGGGGGCGCCCTGGATCTCGCTGCCGGGCAGCGCAGGCCTCAAGGCACCTCTCTAAATCACGTCGCGGGGGTCACCAAAAATGTAGGTGCCTTTCCCCGTCTTACTACGTGTGAGAGAAAAAATAAAATGGCAGACAACACCCCTTGTCGGGGAAAGAGGCACTGAGACCCGGCTGCAAGAGTTCAAAGGATGGTTTTTTTCTCCAGCTAGGAAATAACCCAAAAAACTCTAACTCCTTACATCAATGCCAACATTTATATTAGTTAAAGTAACTCTAACTAAAAATACTAAATGGATCCGATTGGCCAGACGGTGTGGTGCTGTAGGTGTGGGTAGCATCTTTTCCTCCTGGTTGGCTGAGTAGCTGATGGACGTCAAACATCTTGTGCTCCATGCAGGTCAGGGTCCGGTCACTGTGGTCACTACCTAAGCTAGTATTGTTTCATACTAAATGACAAATTATTTAAAACATTTTATGCTACTTGTCACATTTCTACATAAGTTACACACAATGATTATTGTCAGTACAATTGGGTCATTCATGGCTTTAATTGAAGGCCTTGACCTTTATTGTGCATGTAATGAATCAGGCTATGTTTCGCATCTCTTTCTAGGTTTCAAATTCATTAGTGCAAGTAAAAGCATATATAATAATAAAAATGTTTAAGGTTAGTAGTGGGTGTGTTGGCTGGGTTTCGCAGCACAGGCGAGGGTCTGGCACTTGAAAGAAATACCTTACGGGGGGTCCAGGGTCAGGATGGCAATGAATTGTTCTAATGAGGGTGGGTGGCTTGCACGTTTATGAGGATGAATCGAGCAGAAAGTGCTTAGCTCATCTTGGTTCACATGCCGGTTCTCAGCCAAACAGTGATCTCAGAGGAAGAAAACTGTAGCATATTAATTGTTGCAACTTTCTCCAGCTTCAGCATGAGAATAGGAGTGCAGAGCTTTCCTTCGCAGGGGAGTGCAAGGGTGGGGGTCAGCCAGCTGCCTGCGCGCCTTGTGTGTGTGTGTCTCTGTCCTTGGCTGCTGCGGTGGAAAGGGGAGCTGAGCATTGCTGTACTATCGTAGTGAGGCCTGTCTATTCAAGATGAAGTCGAAAAGGGGCACAAAAAGATGGATGCCTCGTGTCCTGATCAGTAGTCCCATCTATGCAGTAGTCAACCGTAGTTAACTTTACATAAGGGCAAGAGGCAATTCCACTACCGGAGGCACGTGCTCCAAGCTTTGTACTGAGGAGCGTACGACGCGAGGGGGCCTGAGGACCCCTCGCTCCCATACAATACATAGAAATAAGACTGAGCTTGTAGCGTAACATGGCTATTGGTACACTACTTGGGAGATGTAAAATTTGTTTCCAATAAGCTGATTCCAGCGAGTCCCAAAATACCCGCTTTTTCGGCAAGTTATCCTCTGCACCATACAACATGATGGGCAGAACCTTCATCTTATAAAACAAAACAATTTGCTTCAACGAAAATTTCCCAACTTTCTTAATTAATACTTGTTTGTGACATTAGGTTCTGAAGTCTATTCTTACATGCCAGTGCATCTTGCTGCAGAGTTTTTACAGTATTGATTGAAACCCCTAGATATTTATATTAAGAGTCATTTACTAGATTACAACTTTGTAAGTGCCATGTGTAGTTACATTTCTCGGCACAACGGAGGCTACTACAAATAATAATTTGGGTTTTCAATGTATTAATGTCTAGATTATTTGCATGCACATAGAAGCTCAGTCGTTACAGCATTCATTGGAGACCCTGCAGAGTTTGTGATAGGAGCACCAGATAATCCGCATATAAAGGATAAGGAATTTTCTGGTCTCCTAGTCTGGGGGGCGTTTCGATCTGTGTGTCCGTCTTCAGGGCTTTTGAGCATAAATTTTCCCAATATATTAAAAGTGTATCATGGCCTGTAAATAAAACAGGTACATGTGCTTAGTGACATGTTAAATATCAAGATCCTATGTTCTTAAAGTGATCTACTTTAAATTATCACCAGGTACTAACCTGTGCCGATATGTGTCAGTGTTACATTCTATTTTTCACGGAACCTGTTGCAAAAACAAGTTCCCAATATTAATTCCTGAAAGGTCCATCTATGGACAAACTCACATATATTTCAAAATGGATTGCATCTATCTCAATATTTATATGATAGCTAAAGAAATGTTCCAAAGTACTGGAATGTACTCACCCGTCTCATGTGTCTGGCCGACTGAGCAGGGATGTACACCGGTTGTCTTACCTTTCTGGACTCGCAATGTGCTGTAATAAGGTATGGACGTATTATAGATGTTAAAATCTGCCGTGTATGCCCATTAAGCTGCACCATGTCTCATACTGCACTGTATCCCTTACTTCCACTTATATTGGTCTTCTGCCAATGGAAACTGGGACACCCCTTTGTTACATGAGTCTGCAGTGGTTCAAATATTTTGTTATCTCTGAGAACCCTACTAAGATTGCTCAATTTAGCATGCAAGGTCGGCCAAACTGTAAGACCTATAGCCAACATGGTTGAATATCATATGCCACCATTATCCATCGCTGGGCTCAAAGGGATCTATCAGAGTGGTCCTGTGTGATTATCATGTGCCACCATTATCCGTGGCTGAGCTTAAAAGAATCTTACGGCATGCTTTTGTGTGCACTTATCTAAGAACCTCTGACTGGGTGATTGATCACTTACCCCAAATGGTGTGTGTCCGTCCGGAAAGGGTCGCCACCCGAATGGACTGCTGCTCGAGGACAGTCTGTTTGTTTGCTGTGGCTGGTGCTGCCACCATCATTCCTGTTCGTAGATATGTTGGGTTAGTATGCCCTTTCGCTGGGCATGTTGCTAGCGGGTATATTCCTTTTTTTCCCCACCACGTTCTTCCATTTTCTCCTGCAACTGTTTCTTTACTACCGTCATGTGTCATCCTTTGTCACCATTTGGATCCTCTGTTTCTTCAAGCATTTTCCAGAAGTTCAATACTTCCCTTCTATTCTGGAACGGTCTCCCCTTATATTTTGCTGTCAGGAAGGTAGGCATGTGTTCCAACACGCTTCTGTCAAAAGAGCCTTGATCTTACCAGGAGCTGGGCATTCCCCCTCCTATAGTCTCAGTCACCCACTGGTTGTGATATGTCTTAATCTTTTCACAATACAGGGGCAGTTCCTTGCATATGTGGTCTAGGGGAGTTTCTACCCCCATATTTTGTAGTGCTTACCTGGACTTCTCGGGAGCATAATATCCCTTCAAAGCGTCATATCCCTTCCACCAATAGACCTGTTACCTTGAAGACTGTAAGATTCTTTTTCTGTTAAGACAGACAGATAACAACAATGGAGATGCCATAAATACTGTAAAATGGGTGAAACTGCTAGATGAAATCTGTATCAGTATCTAGAATTTTACTCCCCTCAAACTTTGGTGCTAAGCACCCTTCTGACCTGTGTTTTGTAATTGTGGAGCTCTCCATCCTGCTTTCAACAGGGGCGTGTTGAGATGGTGACATTGCCAAAACTTTGAATACTGAAGAACTCAGTAATTCTTTGAGGGAGAGAGTCTTTTTAAAAGAATGAGTCTTTAGTTAGGTAAACAAATGAAGATACTTTAGACCTTCAGAGTCTTAAATCACGCGTAGTCACACCCGCGCACGTGTCATTTCCACATCCCGAACGCTGTGCGCAACGTGCACAGCAAAAGCCACAACGTCAGTGCAAACATCAAAAAGGGGGCGGAGTAAGGGGCAGAACACGTGGAATGGGGAACAATGCGTATGCGTGAAAATAAGGGCGTAACAGGGGAAGTACCGCTGGGAACTGCACGGAACGCCCACACGCACACGACCTACACGTATTCATGGAATCAAATAGGGAAAACCCGTGCACGTCATAACACATGCACAATTACGTCTGCCAGACCAAAGCAGGCGGAAGTGCACGCAAACAACAAACAAGCATATACAGCTACGATGAATGTCCTGTTCCTTGCAGCAGTGATTGTGGGACACCACAGGAGGAGGAGAATAGCCAGGCCCCGCATTCTTTTGCCCAGGACCAGCCTTTTTGGGATGCCAGACGACCAGGTCTATGGTAGGTATAGGTTTCCACCTCATATCATCCTAGAGCTGTTCAGGGAGTGGGAGGATGAACTCACATCACCCACCCTGTGCTCCCAAGCTTTGAGCCTCTTGGAGAAGGTTCTCAATGTACTGCATTTTTTGGCCACTGGGTCATTTCAGCGGACAGCTGCCATAGTGGGGGGGTCTCACAGGCCATGCAGTCACTCTGCCGACACCAGGTGTTGGCAATCATGACTGCGCGCCCCTCAGTCTCCAGGCACATATACATGCCCAGAACACCCGCAAAAAGGCAGGCCATGGTCCTGGACTTTTACAGGGTGGCACACTTCCCCAAAGTGCTTGCTGCCATAGATTGCACCCATGTGGCCCTACGTCCACCTAGGGCCACTGAGCACATCTTTTGAAACTGCAAGCACTGGCATTCCAACAATGTGCAGTTGGTATGCGATGCCAAGGGGATCATCACCTCTGCATATGCAAACTTCCCTGGGTCCACCCATGAAAGTTTAATATTCAGAATGTCTGCCCTGAGACGGGCCCTGGAACCTGGGACGCATGGCGACACATGGTTCCTAGGTGAGTACAAATGCCTGTCCACATGCATACTTGTCACATGCAGACAAATACAAAAGCCCCACTAATGACAACTATTATCACCATACCAGGGGACAGTGCCTACCCTCTGAGCACCTACATGATGACGCCCATACAGAACCCCACCACACCACCCGAGGTAAGATACAACGCAGCCCATATTGCATCTAGGGCCATAGTGGAGCGCACATTTGGAGTGCTCAAGTCACGCTTTCGCTCCCTTGACCGCTCTGGCGGCCAGCTACTATATGCACCTCCAGTAGTGTGCAGGATCATTGTGGCAGCATGTGTCCTGCACAACGGTGCAACACGGCATGGCATACCAGTGGACATGGTGGTGCCCCCACATCCCCAACCACATGCAAGCCCGCTGCGCATGGGAGGGGAAAGGGCATGTGGTGAGACAGCCCGTACTCAGCTTGTGGCCACATTTTTCACCTAAACTCTAACCCCTGTGGAGTGCACACAGGCCTGGCACATAACAGGTCACAATCGATGATGAGAAAGGGACAGTTAACTGTCACTACCTTACTACCCTGAGAATGCGCCACGGAAGTGCCACATAGTGTGCATCCCTAGATACTGAAACACAACCAATCCCATGTGACCAAAGGGAAAACATTCAAGGCATTCCCCCCCTCCCCCCCCTTGCTAAACAGCACATGAAAAGACTAGCATGCCACCCAAACCCTCCCAACACTCCTCGACCCTGACTGCCACACCATACCATGGCATGCAACGTGAAAACATCCAGCCATATGCACCACACATGACACAATAGTCATGAAGTGCCATGTGAGAAATATAAGTAGTCACCAGACCTTTGATACCTCACCTGGAATCGGAAGAAAGGAGTGACCAAAATCTCACACCCAAAAAATGGTACCACAAATGCATGCCAAGAGTCGTTTAAGCAACAAAAGTCAGAATACCTTTTGCAATGCACACTGGACAATAGCAAATGGCCATAGCAAGCACTGCACACTGCACAGCACAGTGAGTGTAGTTGCATTTGTGAAAACACCTCTGCATCAGTTCAAAATAGGCATACAAACAAATATCACCCTTCCATGAATGTCCACGAATAATGACTCGGAAGGAACATGGATTGTCGTGACACAGCATGCATGAGAAGGCAATCTGGGTGCAATGTCTCTGGGTGCAGTGTTGCCTAAGTGTATTTTTCCATATAGACATGTCTAGAATATATGATTGTGAAATGAAGTGAATGCCAGTGTCTCGTACACAGCACATATGAACATAGCACCAAGGACCGCCTGTGTCTCAAACCTCACCAATCCCCTAACACGTCAAAACAAATCAACACATTGCATCAGCCATTGACCAGCAGAACACATCATGTACAGAGTACACCACATCGGCAATGGCAGACAGTGACCCACCACCGAATCATTAAAATCGATGAAATGAACAACACACAAACTACATCAAATTGCATCAATGAGGGTGTGAATAAGGGAGAAGAAGAGTACATTCCTACATGTCCTTCAAACAGTCTACAGTGTGAGAATGCACTTGAAAGCAAAGTACATATAATAAATGCCAGGACCAATAAGGGAGAGACTAGGGACAGATTGTAGGATGACATAACTAGCATCAACATTTCCATGCCTGATGGGAATAGTCCCAGTGCAGGAGTCACATGAGGAAGGGAGTGACGGAAGAGGATGGAAGAGGTGAGGAGAGAAACAAAACAAGTGACAAACTATGGTAGGTCTACAAAGATTCAACATAGTGCTGGGGAGGCGGAGAAGAAAGAAAGAAGGGAAAGGGGGAAGAGATGACCTCTAATCAGTGGTGGAGGGACTAATGATCAAATAAACTGTCAAAATAATACTGAAAATGGTGAAGGTGGGGTGTGGAAGGACTGAGGCAGAAGGGCAAATGTCTGCAAAGAACAAGTGCCTATGTATCACCATGGTCAATGGCAATTGGGCTAGTGGTTGAAAATGACAGCAAGAGTACAAGGAGGAGGCCAAAGGGGGGTGGAGAGGGAGAGGGAGGAGAGAAGGGAGGAGTGGGCCAAGTTCAAAATGACCAATGGGGGAGATGATGAAAGAAAGCACTCTTCGCTGGCAGAGGGAAACCTGCCGGTAAGGAGAGTAGGGGATGTGATGATGAAGGGGGGAGACAGAGGGACACTTACGGGCAGGGGAGACAGGGCGGTCTTCAAGTGACTGAGAAGGCATGTGGACAGGTCTAGACGGGGGCACCTTAGTGGACTTTTGATAGTGGTGCCAGGACCAACCATCCTGATTGGCCGGATTGTCACAAGAGCCAAGTGCAAACAGTGAGAGGGGGGATCATGTCCAGGACACAAACTGATAATTAAAATGACAAACAACGTAATCGTAACTCAGATGTCACATCCAAACACCAGCCAGGGCTGGGAAATGGCCAAAGTGGTGGTTGCAAGGAATGGACGGTTGTGGAAATGCGTTGTGACAGGGGTAAATCAGTGTGCAGCCTTCATGTGGCATATCAAAATCACTGTGGGTATACTGTCCCAATTCACCATTCTCAGCACATGGACCCATCCCACCATAGTGTGTAGTATGCAGACAAAGGGTGCATGGTACCAGCTACAGCAAGAAGTGCATCAACATACACATTCAATACATAACAAACATTTCAAGCAACATGATGAAATGTACAGTCAGCTTAATACTCAGCAAAGTGAACTGACATGCATAGGAGAACCCATCTGGAATACTCACTAGGGGTGTAAACACAAGTAGAACTGCAGGCTGGCAACAGATATGACAGAAGCTCAATGCCCATGTGTGATATGCTCTTACACCGAGCCATCCTTGTGAGCCCATGGAAAAGGGAAGCAGGAGTAGCATATGTATCAGGACCACAAGCAAAACACATACACAAGACAAGCTTGAATGGGCCCAGCAGGAACATACAGTGGATGCCTTCCGATGCCACAAAGCACCACACTCTCACATGTAAGCACAATAGACAAAAGAAAAAAGAAAAAATAGAATTTGAAAGTAAACACAAATAAATTCAAATAAGGTATTGAAAGAAATAAAATGAAAAGAGTAACAAATTAAAGAAAAGCAAAATTAACAAAAAAGAAGAAAACATGAAAAAAACATAACATAAATTAAAGTAAGTCAAATAATTCAAAAATAATAAAAAAATAACCGAAACAGTAATTCAAATGAATAATCAAAATGATAAGATAACATACCTACCATAAACCATACAATTTTGATCAAAAATCAAAAATATATTCAGATTCAAAAATGCTGGAAAAAAAAAAATTGCAGGAAAAAAAATTAAAATAAAAAAAGGCCATGTATGACCCAGGGGGTGGGGTGGCACCCAGGAGGAGGGAGGTACAGGGTGTAACTTTACACCCACATGCATAGATGTCGAGGTAAAAAAAAAAACTCACTGGGCTCAGCGTCTGCACGGCCTGACCTATGTGAGAGATAGGTTGTCATCGTCACCCTCTGGATCTCATTCAGAAGGTGGAGGTGGTGCAGTTGATTCACCATGCCTACCCATGCCTTGCCCCTCAACGGCAGCAAGTATGCGGGTCTAGTAAGCCAGGTCCTGGCAGGTATTGAGACTGAGGCCTGCTTGCATCACCTCACGTGTCACACGTGCTTCCTCCTGCAGGGACTGACGTGTGAGACGGAGTTCAGCTTGCATGGCCTCACATGACAAACGGAGTGTCTCCCGGCTTGCACGGAGTTCAGCTGAGATGGTTCTTTCAAGCTGTGCAAACCTGTCTTCTGTCCGCCTACTCTGATCCATCATGTCATGTTAGGGAGCATTTTCTGTTTAGGCTGAATTTCCTAACCTAGTGAGTCCCCCAACTGCTTTGCTGGATTCCTGGAGTTTATTTTTTTCATCCTGCCAAGAGTGAGACTCTTTTTCTCCCACTCTTGGACCTGAATATGTTTGATTCCTTTGAATGTCAATGTGTTCCATGGGCAATGGGGTCTTTTACTCCATAGGGCCTCTTATGTTTTGCTATGTGTGTTGCACCGCACCCTCCATGCCGTAACACTGGGGTGTCCTAGAGGATCCCCACCATAGACTCCATACCCTGGGACTGACTACTGTCTCCCAGGGCATGTAAAGTCACCATTGGCTTTACTAGACCTAAATTTACTAACAGAACTAGTACAAACCATCCTATTGTGGACATACTGGTAGGGGTAATTCGATTACCCCTGAGTCTGTTGTTCGAGGGGGCACTGTCCCATCCCCCCTCATCGAGTTTTGGCTGGTGGCAGTGGAAACTACTTTGTATATTCGACCCCGAATATATTCCTATGGGATTATTCCCATTGTCGGGGGCTAATACTTTTTCACGTTAGTCTCTACCATACCGCCGGTTTATTTATCGTAAATAAATTCACCGGGTGGTATTTTCTGCCAGAACTCGGTTTTTAAAATGGCGTCTGTGTTCACCTCTGTAACTCCGAACCAAAGGTTGAGCCCTTTGTTCCACTTTTGGCTGGCTTCTACACAGAAGCCCTCCAGAGTGGTGCCATTCTGTCTGGGTACCACAGGGTGTGTGGGAGGGGGTTTAGGCACCCTGGACTGATTTGCCTTGCCAACTCAAGTCGCACTCTGGTGTGATTGGCCCAAGTGGTGAGCCGCCCCGCTCACCACTTAGCGTGTTTGATTGACAGCTAAGCTGAATGAATGGGGGTTTTCTGCATAAAATCAGGGCTTTTCGGACTGGATCTTGAGAAGTTGCCACAGGACCTAAGAATCCGACGAGGGTAAAGCTGAGCCGACCTGCAACGATGACACCTCCGGTGGACCCCTGCTGAACCGACTCACCACTTCCCAACGACAGAGGAGATCTTCCTGCTGGAGAGTCTTCTTCCCCTGACTGGTGGGAACAACCAGTCCCTTGCTTTTTCTTCGCTTCCCGGACGTAGTGGTCGAATTGCCCGTGCTGAGCATCCTGGCAACCGGATAGCCACTAACAACCGTACCACGACCAAAAGGTGGTGCCTTGTGACGGAGCACTCCGCGGCTGGTCTCTTCCCTGGTGGTGCAACGATCTTCAACTTTTCCTCGACGACGAGATCTTCTCATCTCCCGGCAAAGCCCCGACTTGCATCCACCACCAGGAACAACTGCCCCCGCCGGAGCTGTCTCTTCACTTTCAAGGTACTGTGTCCGCCTGGCTTCCCTTGTGACGGTTAGCGTGAGGTGTCTTAAATCCTTACCTTTCCATTGGGTCGCCTCCAGACCTTCTTAACTTTTGTTCTAAAACTGGTCCAACCTTTCTGTGACAATTTGCTACAAAGACTCGAAGTGCATTTCCACTGTGATACTTTTGGGACATACCGCCTTGCCTCTCTCCGAGTGGGCCTGGCCTCTGAACTTTGTGATCTACAGTAGACCCTGCCTTGCTTGCCTTGCATTTGCTTCGTAAAAGTGTTGGTACCGAGTTGGTTTCATACCCTGCCTTTTCTCTCCCGTTGTAACAAATATTAGAGTGTCATCTAGGTTAAAGCATTCACCTCTGTCTGCAAATAAGTGGTGCCGTTGAACCTAGACTTGTCGAACTATTGTTAGGCAATTGATATACTTATAGTAATTGTGATTGAAGTTGTTTGCCGTATTAGTGCCAGTGTTTTTTTCATAGATGTTTTTTTTTAAATAAATAATTATATATCTTTACACCCAAGCTCTGTTCCATGTCTGCTTGTTCTACTGTGTAAATTTCCCTATCTTGTATACTCCACATACGGCCTAACTCATCTTGAGAGAAGTCTGACTGCTCAGCCACAGCTACCAGGTAAATCTGGGTGGTGCAGACTGCTACCAATTGGGTTTACTGCTAACTCCTGTAGACTTAAACTTTTTGCAGTGGTCCCAGAGGGAACTGCACAGGTTTCTGCCTAACATGTCAGCTAGAGTAGATCAGAGGGCTTGTTGTTCCACCCTCAGGGCCTCATGGTGTGCCTCTACTTGAGCATCAAGTGTTTCACGCAGCACTGCCATTTAAGCCCGGCACGCCCTGTCATACACCGTCATGCCCAGCCTGAGTGAGCGGCACGTGGACTGCATAGCCCGCTGATGGAGCACCATTTGCCTAACAGAAGGGAGGATGGAAAGGGCGACACTTTCCATACCTTGAGCAATCATCTGAACTGCTCCCCTCTGTTGCTGTGCTATGACAATCATGGAACGGCCAAAAAAAAAACAGCTTATTGCTAAGCAGTAATCCCGGATGCACTCCTAAGGAACCGTAGTTCAATTCTTTGGGTCCTGCCTAATAGGCAGAGATAAGTCCAATGTAGTCTTATTCATGCATTCATAAAGAATATATATACACTAAATTTAAACCTAGAAGTCTATACTGAAGATTAACCTCCAAATAAGACAGCATTCACAATGATTCCTAGAAAAATGGGACATTTTAATTGTCCATTCTCTGTTAAACACAATTAAAGTTTCAAAACAAAATTTCAAAGAAAAAGTCATACATTACATAATAACAAGGTGAAAGTAAATCACTGCACAGTATGTGTTGACAAAGTAAATTACTGCACAGTATGTATTCACAACAATATACACTTAATTCAGTGTTACATTGGTAATGGCAAATTGAATTTTCCTTAATTATAAAGGACAATCTCCAATCTGAAGCCCTCTTTTTCTTACAGATATTAGCAATTAACCGACGCGTTTCGGATCAAGGGATCCATCTTCAGGGTAGGGGCTTCACTCTTAGGGTAAATCTTGTGAAATATAACGTGAAAACGTATTTATCAAGGTGCTTGTCCTATAAAAAATTAGAGAGGGGCATTATTGTTGGTGATATGCAAAAAGGAGCTGAGAAGTAAAGCGCCGGGCGAGGCAAATGTTACTAACCTCAAGCAGAGGGAAGCAGTGTCACAACTCTGACCTATTCAAAAACAGAAGGTGTGGGAATGTCAATATCTCACATACATAAAAATATTCAGAGCAAAAACGACAAAATGACAGTGTATGCCAGAACCAATCACTCACCCAGTCCAGGACCGGAAAGTACTTTAGACTGGGACGCGGCAAGGAGCGGCTGGGGAGACCCTAGAGAAGGATACGAGTGTCAAGATCATTCAAATTGAAAGCGTAACTCATATTAATGCTGAAACCCAAAAGGGAGATATCTATCAGACCTATAGTCACAGTTAGAAATCCTTACCCATAGGACGGGGAATCATGGACAGCGACCGCCTCCAGCAACAAGCCAAGCTCGACTGCGAGTGGCGTTCCTTGTTGTCAAGGGAGCCCCACGCATGCGCGTGTGGGCCGAGGAATGGTCGGCCATCTTAGTGTGGGCATTATGTGCGTCACCGCATTATCATGGTAACGGCAGACGCTACTGGGCGTCAAAGCGTAAGTAAACCTATACGGAGCGAATCTAAAGTAAAATTACCAGTAAAAATGAACCCTGTCACAATGCCCTGGGCCGTGACAGAAGAGTTAAAGGTGTAAATGATGCATGTGGAAGCCCACAGCGACCAGAGGTGGAGCGCAAAGCGCCCCAATCTCACATCCAATTCGAGAGACGATTTGAAGGGAAGTTCACTGATTGCTAACTCGTGACCTCAATCGAGGTAATTAAAGTGCATAGAATGCAAGTGAGGGCACCAAGCGAAATTAAAAATAAAAAAAAAGGCTGTGCACTCCCATCCACAATTCTTTTAATCATGGAACGCCCCCACTCAGTTGACCCCAGTGCCACACGGCCACCGCGTTGCCAGACACCACACCTGCTGGGCCCAAGGAGACTTTGTCCTTGACGGGTTGGAGCCACCTGCGGCTGCAGGACTGCATCCCTCTGTCGACCTGATGCCCAGGAACATGGCCAACCGGTGTCGAATGTGACCGTGCACCCGTAACCACCACAGGTGGACATTCCAACCCTTCCTGGCCCCCAACTGCAGGTGTCGCAGACAGAAGACCATCCGACACAGGATCACCTACCAGCAATGACACGTCATGATGCAGATCCGGTTCAACATAGTGGTCAGAGGATACATCAGAGCCTGACTCAGAGTCAGCTCTGAACACGATGGCCTGGAGCACCTGTGGGTTCTCGTGGGGTGCCCCCCACGACCACCACTGGTGCATGGTTGGTCATGTGAACTGACCACCGTGTCTGGCATGACATCTTCATCCTCCGCCGCCAGTGCATCATCACCTGCAACATAAATAGAAAAACAAGAATACGCACGTCACTACCACATACCACACACATAAAGTTCACAACATTGACAGACAAATAATGAAACAGCCATGTCACAGGCAAAACAAACCACAACATGCATCCAGTAGCATTGCAAAGCAGGGCCATTCCGAAAGTAGTAAAGGATGTGTGTAAAATGTGAATGCAACACATGTATTGCATGTTTCACATCACCAGCATCACACACAACTTCTAGAGGGCATACATATAATCCAAATATGAGAGTTGGTAGCAAAGATTCGGCACCTAGCATAAGCATGTGTTTCCACACAGAGAGACAGAGATAGAAATGTAACCAAACACAACATGATACATGTAACATGCATGTTCATGTGTAGCACTCTACTGCAATCAACTATGCACAGTACATGTGTCACAGGAGGCATCTACGCTAGTGCATTTCAGAACTGTGATGGGAGGGACATAGTGACATACATGCCAGGTTAACATCACACAGCACCATCATGATTGCACACATACACAAGTGGATCAGAGCGCAAACAAGCAAATGGAGGGGGACAAGGGAGAAAACAAAATCAAAAAAACTATCAAACTGGGCACAGTGACATTCAGAACATGCTATTGCATGGAGAAGGGATACAGGGTTGAAGACCCAGGAAGGGGAAGAAGGGGAACATGTCAAACAGAACAGACCAAAGAAGGCAAATGAAGTGCAATGATAGAATGTCCATTCAAATAGTGGTAGTGCAGCCAGCAAGTGGCAAGTGCAAGATGATTTGGACAGGGCAAATCTGATGAGTGCAGACAAACAGTGCTGGACTGCATGGGGACAAGCACTGGACCCATTGACATGGGAGGCCTGTAGGCAGTGCAGCAGGGAGGCAGGGTGAGCAGGTACCTGATCCGATGGACAGAGTGTGTGCAGGGGCACAATGCCAACAGAGGAAACTGTTCAGCTGGGTAGAAGAGGGGCTAATGCAGGAGCTAGAAGGAAGGTGTTGAGGTGCTACCAGAGGCAGATATATCTCACCTCAAGATTCAACAAGGGCAGTTGGCACTTCAAAAGTGAGCTCCCAACTGTATACACAGATCTGCTCCTACCTTATTCATTATATTTCACGACTGAGTTTGAGGGAGTGTGGGGTAGAGGATGAAAGGACTCAAGGGGGGATGAATTGGTAGATGGATTGTGTAAGGTATCTCCTACCCTGACCCAAAGAAACCTTGTGCACCATGCAGACGGTCTGAAATAACATACTTGCATCCACTAGTAGCCAGTGAAGGGGTCACATAGCTGCAATGATGGGATCCCAGAGCTTGTGGCCAAGGACAAGTCTTGCAGTCCTGTACCGGTTTAGTGGGGTTGGGTGGAGGCCTGTCAATTATTGAATGGGACTGTCACAGTACCCCAACCTTGAATGAACCAGAGCTTGACAGACTGTGAGCATGTAGGAGAATGTTAGGGAGGGCACAGTACCCTTGAGGTGGTGGAAAAATGAGTTAATCCATTCCAAAATACATCACAAATGTTTGTGTAAAAGGGATGTGTTGAGTCAAAGGTGACCCAGTGGTTAATGGCCTTGCAGGTGGAGGCAGGAGGGGGGCCAAGCAGAGCTGGTCAGATATTGATTGTAAAGGATGGAAAAGGTGCATCAATGAGGAGGATGTCAGTCTTGCTGGCAATCAGGCAGAGACTGTTGGTAGTACACCAAATGCAAATGGCAATGGGGCTATATGAAATAAGGGAGGGACAAGAGGTGACCAAAGGCAGCCAGGAAATGAGTTGGTTGTCATCAGCATAGCACCAGAACTGGTAAAAAAAATGATAATGCAGTAGTCAAGAGCTGCCATGTTCTCTTTGTGATTTGAGGCCGAATGTTCAGACCCCTGGTGAACAACACAGGTGAGAGGGAGATTGAGGATAGGTAAGAGGCAACTTGTAGCTGGTCGGGTCACACATGCCAAACACACTTGTCATTGAGTTGCATGCATCAATACTCACCAGATGATGCATCATAGTCCATCCTCTCTCCCACTCCACGGATTTGTTCCTCCGGGATGAACTCTGAAGCAAACTCGTAATGCTGAGAGAGTTCATTCTTCCTCTTATGGTAGCCCACCACCAGTCACCAGAGACATGGAGTAATTGGAGGCATGCTTTTGCTTAGCACTGCATTTGAGGTCATTCCAGCACCTGTAGCAGTCCTGAGCTGTGTGCACCTGGAATCCCATGGATGTCACACCATCCGCAACATGCTGCCAGTGGACCCAAAGCTGGTGATGTGTTGTATTGCACTGTGGGCCCACCAGCATATCACGTTGGTGTTCCGACACGTAGCCCACAAAGAATTCCAGTTCC
This sequence comes from Ambystoma mexicanum, assembly GCF_040938575.1. Lineage (NCBI taxonomy): Eukaryota > Metazoa > Chordata > Amphibia > Caudata > Ambystomatidae > Ambystoma > Ambystoma mexicanum. The sequence goes on along the minus strand of NC_090924.1, from coordinate 1,054,949,206 downwards.
TGATTGCAGAAAGGCTTCTTCCTTGATGTGCCGGAGACCGGGGCCGTGTCTGGGGTCCCAGCCTCTTGTGCAGGAGCATGCTTCCTCCTTTTGGACAATGGTACTGACCCTGAGGGGGCAATGTGGCCCTGTTCAGTGAGGGCAGTGGCGCTGGTGGACTGGACCAATGCAGTGGGTATTGGTATTAGGACAGAAGGTCTTGCCCGGGTCTGAGTCACTGCCGGGGTAGTGTTGGCTGCATCTGCACATGCAGTTACCACCACCCGGCTGCTTGGGGCAGCAGATGTCAGTACTGCCCCAGATATGTGTGCCACAGTCACAGCCACTGTGGACGCACATGAGCCCACCTTCCGGACAAGATGGAAATCGTCATGGGAGTCCTCATCACACAACGAAACATGCGCTGCCTGACCCAGAGCCAAGGTGGAGGTGTCCACAGCTGCACCTGCAGCTACCACCACCGGTGGGCCTGTGACAGCAGAAGTAGATTGCTGTTGGGTGATATGGGCGCCAGGTTGAGATGCAACAGCTGCATCACGAGGAAACACAGGGGGTGGTGGCATGTCTGCACCAGCACATGGCTGTGCATCCTGTCCCAGAGGGGCACCCCTGCCTCTTCCACCCCTGTAGCCAACCTGGCCACCCTGGACTCCCCGTCCTCCCTGGTCTCCGCGCCCACGTGCCCGACCACGTCCAGCCCTTGAAGGACAGGCAACTTTGCCACCCTTAGCCTTTGGTGGCCTCCCAACCATTGCACCAATGGAAAATGGGCTATGGGAGGTTCACTCAACAATTGTCCTGGGCAATTGGCTAGAAGGGGGCAGGGTACTTGATGGTATGGGTACCCAAGTGCCCCTGCAAGGCTGTCTGTGACCCCTGGGGAGAAATGACGGGTCACGCAACGCTTAGGAAGCCCCTGAAAAGAAAAAGAAAAATCTAAAATTAAGATGAGATTATGCTCACCAAAATAGAAAAAAAAAGAAAAAATTGTGCACGCGAACCCGGTAGCCCATGTGTGTGAATATTACCTCCAGCAGTACAGTGTGGCACCCAGGAACGCAAAAAACATATACGCCTGGAAAACGCAGGCTACAATGACCTCTAAACGGTACGCATGCACAGGGGGTACCACAGTGGGAAAAAAGCGTATGCGACTCACCTGTGGGATGTTTTCACCCACGCATCCAAGCCCTGCAACATCATTGTGCATTACTGGTAGCAGAAACAGCAGAAGGGCCACCGGAAAGCATGCTGCTTGCCAGAAATCATCCAAAAATGCACAGTAAAAATCTGAAGAATAGGCTGCCACCCACTTTTGCCTATATTAGTGAGCACAGGAGGTCACTGCCTAAAACCACCTTTGGGCTACACACACAGTAGCCTGAAACCATTTGGGAATAGCAATACTGATTGCTAAAAGCAACCCAAAGCCGTCGGGAATTCATTTTTTTTTATGTCAAAAATTGCTAAAATTAAGGCTCACCAAAACCACTAAAAAGATCCCACCTCCTTGTTGGGGGGACAACATCATTCTCCCGCAAGAATCTACATGAATCTTAGGTCCACAGAAGTGCATCTATATTTGAACAAAGTATATTTTGAGGATTGCTTACTGGTAAGGCAGCTGTCAAAAATGGGTGCAATACCGGTGATTGACACTGGCTGGCGCTAGCGATCTAAATTCTGACAGGAGAACTGTATTTCTGAAGCTAAACAGGAACCTGAGTTAGCTGAGACTTCAAACGGCTGGCTGTTCATGGGAAGCCTTCACACCTAGCCTTCTCAGCAACAGCACAGGAACTCACATGGTCCTGTTGATTAAGAGGGAGGAGAATTTCCCTGCAGCCTGGAGAAACAAGACAAAGGATTCTTTCAGCTGAAAAGGATATGTTTATTTGGGTGTGCCTGAACAACACTGCTCTAGGGGAAGGCAAGACATCTGATCTCTGAGTCAAGCCAAGTTTCTAGGGGCGGAGAGAAACGACTGTGGATTCAGAGAGTCCAGCAAATATATGTTTTATGAGAATACTGAGTGCCAAGTGGACAAAAATGTACAATTTGGAGATTCTTAATATGAAAAATTCACTCACAATTTGAGACTAAGCTGGATGCGGTGGGATGTTCTGAGGCCAAGCCCCAAAATTATTAATATTGTGGGTGCAGTGTTAATGTTAGAAACCTTAGAACTTCCAGTAATATGGTCAGAGAGGGTGTGTACCTCCGTGTAAGATTTGATTTGATGCAAAATTAATATTGCGAAACCCATCAAAAGCGCAAAATATTGTCATTCTGAACCCAAGCTCGTAGAAACATGTGACTTGAACCAAACTGTACCTTAAGCAATCTGTCATGCAATTTAGGTAATATTAACAAGTGGGGTATATTGCAAATATGTGTTTTATGAAAAAGAAGATATGCTGTACGGACACAAAGGGGAGTGTCCTGTCCTTGAGCCATAAAGATGATACCTGTTGACTCATTCTGACTTACAACTCCGTTCTCCAGTCAGAGGACAGAAAATCCTTTAACCTATCAGGATCCTCAGTGGGTTGGGCATAGGAAGACAGCCTCCACACCCCCTTTGAGAACACATAAAAAGAGACTGCTGATACCCAGATAGGAACACTAATTTTTCCATTACTCATCAATTCCTTCGCAGCACGCTGCCCGACCATATCCAGACAAAAACTCCAGACTCCTGAGGCTCCAGAACTTAGACTCCAGTGCCAGAGACCGTCCCGTGGTGAGAGAACCGCAGCCCAAACCTGACCATATCTGTGACGAGGTCCATTCCCTTCCAAAACTAGGAGTGAGTATCTAGAACTGTCCAGAACCCATCTCTTAATTTAAAGTTATCTCATTCAAACCATTTCAACCTGTCCAGAACTGCATAGAAATCGTGTGTCCATTCTGTGATTTCAAAGCTGCAAAAGTGTCATCTGTCATTCTGAAATCTCGTCTTCATTTCTGAAAATCTACCTCCACAAAAACGTCTGTATCGTGAACCGTATGTCCTACAAGCGAGATTTAAATGTCATTTTAAAGCTAAGAACCTAGGCTTTCCATCAAACCCAAACCTTCTAACTCCTTATAGTTTTTCCATAATCGTGGTTTACGCACTCAGGAAAAGTGCTGCGAATTGCAATTTGGCTCAATTTCACCACTTGTAAAAATAGTTGCTTCTTGCTTTCCACTGCTGAAATTTGTTTTCACTCTGATAATCATTTATGAATCATTGCTAGTGTTGACCTGAACTAATTCAAAGTAGCTGTCACCTACCCTGAATCTCCTATAGGGAATTAAAATCATTTTTAGCATATTTTTCACTTCATTGCAATGACATTTAAAAGTAGTTGGCCTGTGTTTTAAAATTTTCCCTGTTTCTCTAAGCTTGCTGGGGGGGAACGGGAACTGAACTGCTTTTGATTGTATTCCTGAAAACCTGTGTTCCCTCATTTCCATCTCTTCATATTGCATAGGGGGGGAGTGAGTTGTCACAAGGTAAAAAGTGATCATATTATCTCTTGTTGAATCCATATCGAGTTTTATTTCTGTGCCTGCATTCTTTCCCATCTTGCATTTCCTTGAACCGTAAAAGTATTCTCTGCTACTTTATCCTTCCTATTCCTACTCCTTTCTGATTAAAGAGTTGTCGGTATTGTAATATTTCCCAATACTGATCACTGTTCATATTCATAAGTGTGCTATCAAATATTAATGTATTCATCAAAGTGTGATATATATATTGTTTAATTTTTCCAATAAACCTTTTAATTTGCAAAACAAACCTACCTCTTGGCTCAGTGAGGTCAGGGGGATTCAAAGAGAAGGGCGTTATATAAGGGTTTATCATCCAGATTTAAGAACTTGACATAAAAATATATGAATAAGGGCTTCCATTGGGCATCCCAGACTAGGCATTGACTTAGTTGGAGTGCTTGATTGAAGTCACTTACACACCGTCTGCCTTGCGTGAAAAAAAGAAAAACACACGGCTTCAGACGCTGTGAAGTAATCGCGTGTGATTCCAGCAGAGTAAACACACACGTCGCTCTCCACGGACAGCACGTACAGTGTTTTGCTGGTCCGTGCTCACCTTTAACCCATGCATAGAGCAACATTTGCACACATAACGTCACAGACGCGCTTACGCGCCAAGGGCCTTTCCGCGAATTACACGCATTAACACACGGACATGCTGTTTTTTCACATGCTGAATCACTATGCACCCGTCACAGGGAAACGCCCGTGTGCGTAACATCACAGACGCGCCTACGCGCTAAGGGCCTTTCCTTGAATTACACGCTGATGTGCAGTTTTTTCATGTACCAAATCACTCCGTATCAAGCTGGCCACACAACAACACACGGAAGAACACGCTCCTGCCCGGAAGGCATTTTTCCTGCCCCCTAAAGCCCTGAGCACGCTCCCACCTGCCATCTGCTGCTGCCTGCCTGCCTGCTGCCCACGTGCCCTGCTGTTTGCTGCCTGCACGTCAGCCATCTGCAGGGGAGCAGTTGCTGTGACCACCCCTGCTGGAACAGAAGACTCCCAACTGGGATAACATCGCTCCACAGCCCAGCCCCAGGAACCAGTTGCACACCCACACCTGCCTCGGGGGTTGTTCGGACACAACACCATCTGGCACCAGTGGCAACCCCCCAGCAGAGAGGCAGGGGGCTACTAGCTTCAGTGCCAATGAAGTTGGTATCCTGGTGGAGCAAGTCCTGGGGCAGTATGATGCCCTCTTTGGAAGTTTGTGCGCCGACAGTGAAGGACGGAAGAGGATCTGGATGGACATCGTGACTGACATCAACATGGAGGGGGTGGCAGTCTGTGACATTCAACACGTCCAGAAGCACTGGAAGGACTTCTGGTCCAGGACCCTCAACAAGGCCCAGTGCCTCTTGAAGGCGGCGGATGCTGAGGGGTGGCTGGTCCGCCTAACCAACAACCAGATGAGGGTCCTGGAACGTATACACCCAGTGCTCCACCTCCAGGTCCTTGAGTGGCAGACCCGTCTGGAGTCAAGCGGTAAGTGTACATGCGTACTGATTGGACGCAGTGCATGTTGAGGTGTGGCAGGAGTGTGCAGGTTGCACATATGTCTGTGTAGGGCCATGTATGGATTTGTATGTACAGGGACATGAGCCTGCCGCATGTGAGTCCTCTCATGTGTGAGACACATCGATGGTGTATGTGCTGGTAAGCATGCTGGCCAAAGGCAGGTGTGGGTGCACACATTTTTATATTTCTGTGTATATACTGTGGCATGACTGTGGTGTCACACAGGATGCTGCTTCGACCTGCATGTAAATGCACTATGTAAATTTGCATGTGTGTATATTTGACATGTGTGCAACTGTGTTAGACCATGATGCATGTGACACTGACATGTAGGAGGCTGATTGCTAGATGTGACAAGGATGGCGATGTTATCAGTGCAACAGGTGGTGGAGATGTACAGATGCATGTCTGTCTGGTGGCGTGTGTGCATGTGTTCTCCACTCCTCGTGTTGCATGTGATGTCAGGCTCACCTTCGGCTGCTCATGCTGTTGTCTGTGTACGGATGGCGTGGCCTGGTGCAACATTCCTGTTTATTTGCTCATGTGTGTGAGTTGAAATGACATGTGTGTTGAGGGGTGTTATGCCATGTGTAAAGTTTGACACTGCCACTCATGTACAACTGTCATGTGTGTATCAGACCATTGTACAGTGCTCTGATGCCTGTGTTCTATCTCTCCCTGTCTGCTGCGTCAACTGATGAAGAGGGCAGAGATGGTGCTGTGGAGCAAAGCGGCAGCGATCGCACCGCCAGCCGGAGACGCAAGACCCAGCCCTCCTCCCATGTTGTCATCTCGTCGGGGAGTGAGGAGTCTGGTGCAGCATCCATGGCTACAGCTGCCAAGGGAAGGTCCAAGAGGCGGAGGTCGGAGGTGGACTCCTCGGCAGCAGAAGGGGCAGCTGAGACCCCACAGGGTCTGATGGAGGAAGATGGCACATAGTCATCCATGTTGGTGGGAGGTTTGGTTGAGGAGGAGGCCGTCGAAGGGACACACACAGGGTCTGGAGGGGGGGTTCCACTAGTGCTGGTGGTGAAGTCCAGGGTCAGGGACAGGAGGAAGCACAGGCCGCCGTGGAGGTGCTTGTGTGTAATCCTGTCCCTGATCCTGTGACTGCATTATCCCGCACCAGCAGGGATGCCTACGTCCAGACCCGTTCTCAGGAAGGGGATGAGCACACAACAACTGGCCTTCCTCTCCCTGGGGACGTGGCAATCCGGGACCGGGTTGAGCCTGTCCTGGCTGGGATGGCATTGCATCAACGGGGCATGCGGGATGACCTGCAGTGTTTTCGTGAAGACACTGCATGTCATATCGGATGCCTCTTTGACCGCGTCAACCTACTAGGACGGGTCGCCAGTGCTGGATTCCTCCGTGTGCTAGACCTTCTTCCGACCCCCTCCTCACCTGAACCCCCTATGCGCCAGTTGTCCTCCGTGCCATCTTCCGGCCCACGTATCACCTGGGTACCCTGTGGAGCTGCCTCTGACCCAGCGGCCAGGCTGGTGGAGGACACATCCCTGCCACAGTCAGGATTCGGAGGTCCAGCAGGGGTGGCCACACCAACAACTTCACCCCAGCAGGAGGAGGACGTGCAGGCATCAAGAGGCAGGGCACAGGCACAGCAGCAGCAGGCTCAAGGTGGAAGCAATGATGGCTCGGGGCCATCAACATCAGAGGGGCAGGCATCGGCCGGAGGGCAGGTGGACCCTGGATTGGGAGTGTCTTCCGTGTGGCAGTGGTTGGGCCAGCACATAGATGCGGAGCGGCAGCGGGCGGAAGAGGCACGGCTCACTATGGTCAGGGCAGAGAACTACATGCGCAGGGCGCTGAGGCGGGCTGAGTGCCTCGAGGCAATTCGCAGGGAGTTGGAGGTGGCATGGCTTTATCCCTGCGAAACCTCGGGGCCATGGAACAGGCCTGTCTCCAGGACATAGAACAGGAGTTCGATGATGCCCTGGCCTGCAAAATCAACAAGTGAGCCGTAGGACTTGCCCGCCGCCATTGTATATAGTTAGTTAGTGTTAGGTTTCATTTATGTTTTTCTTTCATTTTGGACTCGTGGACTATGCCCCACCTTTTTGTAGATAGTTCTTTATTAGGTAGTCTTTTTTGTAGGTTTAATTTCAATAGTTGGGCTCATGGACCCTGGATTTGTTATTTGTATATAGTTGAACAGTGGATTTATCATCATTATTTTTTTATTTCACCATGGAGCAATGGATTTTACCTACTTCTTTCCCTTTGGATTTGGTTTGTTGGACGGAGACTTTGGACACATTTTCATTTGGATTTATTTGGTTTCTGATTTCATATATTTTATTCATTTTGCTGCAGTTTATTTTTTATTTCCATTATTGTGTGTTTTCATTTGATTCCCTTCATTTTGTGTTCAATACATTTTTGTTTCATACTTCAATGTGTGGTATTCTCTCATTGGTTTCATGCATGTCACGATGTGGGTCTTCACATTCACTGGCACCCATTGTGTGTGTGTAACAGACATGTGTTGATGTGCATACTTGCCATTTGGGTTGTGTCATGTAATGGGCATATCAATGTGGAGTGGATGGAATACTTGGTTGGGTCTTTGGACAGGGGTGGCATGCGGTGGGATTTGGGTGGCCATAAGGCCCATGATTGTGGATCATGATGACGTGTTGGGGGGGACATGAGTCGGGGCCTGCTGGCAGGTGCCCGTCACTGCTGGGTGGGTGGGGTTGCAGAGGGACATGACTCGGTGCCTGCTGGCAGGTGCCCGTCACTACTGGGTGGGTGGGGACATGTGGGCTGGCTGGGGGGCATGCTCACGGTGGATGGGTTACCTGCGGGGCATGGCCAGGGTGGATGGGCTGCCTGCGGGCCATGGCCAGGGGTGCACGGTAGTCACCTGTGGTGTGGGCTGCATGCAGGGTCTGCGGAGGGGGGAGAGGGCACACCTGGGAGGACCGACATTGCCAATTCGTGTGTGAAACTCCCTGCGCACCCCTTGGAATACACATACCCCGCTCGACCAACGGAATCGTGTGTGAAACTCCCCATGCACCCCTCGGAATACATGTACCCCGCTCGACCAGCGTAATCGTGTGTGAAACTGCCCACGCACCCCTCGGACTACACGAACCCCGCTCGACCAGCGAAATCGCATGTGAAACTCCCCGTGCACCCCTCGGAATACACGTACCCCGCTCGACCAGCGAAATCATGTGTGAAACTCCCCGCGCACCCCTCGGAATACACATACCCCACTCGACCAGTGAAATTGCGTGTGAAACTCCCCGCGCACCCCTCAGAATACATGTACCCCGCTCGACCAGCGAAATCGCGTGTGAAACTCCCCGGGCCCCCCTCAGAATACAGGTACCCCGCTCGACCAGTGAAATCGTGTTTGAAACTCCCTGCGCACCCCTCAGAATACACGTACCCCGCTCGAACAGCGAAATCGCATGTGAAACTCCCCGCGCACCCTTCGGAATACACGTACCCCACTCGACCAGCGAAATTGCGTGTGAAACTCCCCGGGCACCCCTCAGAATACACGTACCCCACTCGACCAGAGAAATCGCGTGTGAAACTCCCTGCACACCCCTCGGAATAGACGTACCCCGTTGGACTAGCGAAATCGCATGTGAAACTCCCCACGCACCCCACAGAATACACGTACCCCACTCGACCAGCGAAATTGCGTGTGAAACTCCCTGCGCACCCCTCGGATTACACGTACCCCGCTCGACCAGCGAAATCACGTGTGAAACTCCCCGCGCACCCCTCGGAATACACGTACCCCGCTCGACCAGCGAAATTGCATGTGAAACTCCCCGCACACCCCTCGGAATACACGGACCCCGCTCGACCAACGAAATCGCGTGTGAAACTCCCCGCGCACCCCTCAGAATACACGTGGTCAACGGCTGGTTTTGGATGGTAAAATCCATGTATACGCTGTGCACTGAAATGGTTTTTGGCGCATGCAGCTGGCGCAGACTGCCGCATGTGCACACTGTGCGCCAGCCGCGTGCGCCACTTGTGCGCCGAATTCTATGAATTACCCCTATATGTGTTCTGACTAGGATCATGACATATTTGTGTCTCCTGTGTGTCGGCTCAGTAGGGCTATGCCTATGCTGCTGCACCTCAGTTGTTATACAATAACTTGTTAAAAACCTATACAGGTCACTCTTGTCAACAATGCACATTAATGTCGTCAGTAAACATCCCAATATACAATTGTCTGACCAATACACCCACCCCTCTATTCCCAATTAGAGCTTTGTAACTGCACCCACACCACACACTTACTTCACATGTCCACACACAACATGTACACTCCCCTCCTGGGCCTCCTCCTTACACCATAAAATATGCCAATAAAACAAACTATTATAACAAGTTAAAACAATGACCACTAATATTGATGAACTCTCGAATGATGTGCAGCTCCTATATTCCTCCTTGTATTTTTCTCAGCACTGTTTAAACAAGGCATGTGGTGCCACCTTCCCCCCTTACTCTGGGCGTTCCCTCTCTTCAGTTTTTCTTTTCCTCAATATCCTTAAAAAATGTATAAAAAAACATAAATCGGACACACTTCACAAATATGCCACACTGTCAATTTCAATCACTAAGTATTCACACTGTTCACACTGCTCCATACATCCAGCCCGACTTTGTTATCCCTTGCAGGCCATACTCACATGTGCGTGTTCACACAAACTCCTCTGTTTACGGGGTTCCAACACCGGCTTGTACCAATCCTTGGGGCCGCACCCCACTACAAAGAGCAGGCAGAATTCTGCAAAGACGGCTGCCACAGGGCCACTCGTGGATACGCATTTTACGGCTGGTCGCTGTAGGTGGGCACATCCCTTTTTGGATACCTCTGCAGGTACGTGGAATTGGGATCACGTCGGCAGGGTCACCAAATGAAGGCAATTCTCTGTTTACTCTCACACCAGAAAGAATACCACCCTGTAGGGAAAAATGCCAAGAGATTACTTGCAAAGATAACAAGGTTTAATTGTACAGACTACAAAGGTATCAGCAAATAACTCTGCTGCTTGAAAACATTCTGGTAAAACTTAGTACAAGCAGAAGCTTAAAAGTCAGTTCAGCATCATCAATATACTGTAAAAATTAGCGCCACTGATTGGCGAGACCATATACATGGGCCTGCTCCATAGGGGATACCAGGCTACGATTGGTTCACGTTTCTGCCATCTGTCAGTTCCCACGTGAGCAGCTGGGCTCATCTCTCTGAGGAGTGAAGGTCAAGTCCCTCGTACGTTACAGTATCAGAACCTCTATGATACGCTAAACCGACTACTATATCACTGTTGCATTCACCTGGGAGGCACTGGTACTGGTACCAGGGAGAAGGGAGGAAGAAATCCAGTCTCGCTGACCCACACATTCTGTGCTTTGTTGATATTGCGCCCCTCGCACACAAGTCCTCCACCCTCGTGTTGAGCTATAATGTGTCCCTCCCTGTACCTTGTGTTACAAAAGATGTATTTATGTGGAGAAGTGAAAACGGATGCACATGCTTAAAACTTTTATGGCCATTGGATTATATTATTGGGGGCTGGGGTCACTCACTATAATAGAATGCAGGGGTCTGTGGATCAAGTCAGTGGTGTAGGCCATGGCTCTGGGTAAGATGGGTAGGGGTTGGAGGTCTGCTGGTAGTTTGGCTGTGATGAATGGGCACTGCGAGGAGCCTGGTGTTGTCTCACGGCCTTGCAGGGAGCATTCCTCCCAGTGATACTAAGTAATTTCAACAGTGAAGGGACAAGAGGAAGCTTCCTTGAGAGGTCATGCAGGCTCATCTCGTTTTAATGATCTGGGCCTAGCTGAGTCCTTCCTTGGAGATAAAGTTGTTTCGGGCGGCCAGGCCATACTGTGCATCTACCATAATTACAAAATGGCGTTCCTTCCTTTGGGTGCACTGGATCTATGCATCTATCATTGACAGAGCATCCCACTGTGAAGGTCGTCTTTCAAGGTGCTTCAGGAGCCCTGATAGGTGGTCTCAGGTGCACCTTGAATGACAAGTGATGTTAATGTTTGTGGGTTTGCAAATGATGACTGCATGTATCTGGAAACACAGCCGTTATCTGCATAATTGTCTAGGGCCATTTCTTTGCAGATGGAGGTGCTAGCTTCTCTCCTCTAATCCAGAGTATAGCAATGCGAGTTTCCAAGCCTCCCTCCTTCCACACCTGCAAAAAGCCCCCATTTTAGCATCTGTTTCAACATATGCAGCGTGCCCTTTGTTGCAAATCTATTTCCTAATCAGAGAGTAACAACATTGAATTGGTTATTACTGAAATGGGTTTGTGGCGGATTATGTAACACCAAGCCCACAAATGGCACAATTTACCAATTGTGTGGAGCGCATAGCTTAGCTAGTACAACTCTTGGACTTTGCGAAACCTCACAGGCAATCAAAGCTTTAGCAGATGCATCTGTGAGTAAAGTTCAGACTATAAAACAAAATCTGAATTATGGTGGGGTTCTACTTTAGTACATTCTGGACATATGCACCGTTGCAATTGCTGCTCTTCTCTGGTCCTCAGAACCCTGGTCTTCATCTCTGCCCACGTTTTCAAAAGGCTACTAATGCAATGGCTTTTGTTTTCCTTTTTGCTTTTTTTTTTAAGGTTAATATTCAATGTTTCTTTTAGAAAACTATTGTATGAAAAACGATTAATGTCCATTCTACTGCATGTTGTCGTGTTCTAACACGATTCTTTTTAGTGCTCTTGTAGGTGTGAAATATGTCCTTGTTATGCTCACTCCTGAACATTTGTTAAGATCACATAAAAGTGTATTCTAGCACATTTTATTCTCGCTGTCTCAGGCATTACCATCGTTCAGTCTTTCACTTTAAATTGGCACCCTGTCTCAATGTTTATGTCACCATGACACTCTCTGCCAGACAATTATATGTGCACCCATTTGCTACCTGTCAAGCAATTCTAGACACTTAAAATGTCCTGTATTGTGATATACTGAACAGTTTATATTGTGTAAAAAGCACTCTATTTAAATTGTTCCCTTTCTTTATGTAAAATGGCTGCCAGCAGATATATGAACTAATGTAAATGCCTACACACGCTGTATCATGGCACATGCATTGAACATTGCGGCGTGCCACAAGTGGGAGTCACAGCACTCTATTCACAACAGACTTGAACTGATAGCACTGACGTGTATTGCCAAAGAAATACACAATGCACATTTCGTTGCAGCGTTGATTACATCCAGGTACATGATTTCATGGTACACTAAACCAATATTCAGTATATATAAATATACAATGGTAATAGAAACAACTAATTTCTATGGGATATTATTGATAGATATCAGTGTTCAGCTGACTGTAGAAAATTTCGCAATCTTGAATTTTTAACTGCTTTTAATTTCCTAGGAAGCCTGCTAAAATGTAATAATCAGTGTTTTCTGACCGGTGGCTTTTCTTCAATTGGTGCGGATTAACAAAGGTGGTGTGGGGGCGGAAAAGGACCCCTGTAACCGAAAATAAGGTATTTTTGACTACCAACATTGCAAACTTTAGCTTTCCACCTTCACAAGTAGATGCACAATTATAAAATATGCATTTCCTCAGTTACAGAAAGTTACTGAATTACCTTAAAATTTCTTGAAAGCCATTGCAAGCAGTTGCGAGAATTTAAAAAAAAAACACACCTGTTCAAATTGTTAAAGGCCTAAAGGATAGATGTAATCTCGGGGGATAGGTGGTTCATAGAGACTGCAAATACCTTGGGTGCTGAACAGCACATGAACTGTTGTATCAATGCACGGAAATTGAAGAAGCAACGCAGGCAATAAAGGAGAATGGATTAGGTGTGTCACACCAAGTTATCCTTTTTTGAGGACGCCTTTATAAAAATTGTAATAGAATGGGAAACCATGAAATGTCATGCAAACATCAGAGTAGCATGAGAACCATGTCATACCATTGATTAGTCTCCAAGCAACATTCACTACCAGCACTACTATGAGCTTAACCAATGTTTGCTTAAATAATAAGGGTTATCTCTTCTTGTTCAACGTCAAATCTGTCATAAACACAATCATCATTGAGTTAATTTGCATGTGTATCTCTAACAACAAATTGGTGAGCAGGTGCAAGTGGATCTAGGTCACCTTGCCTCAGATCTGTCAATTCAATCACCTTAAACTGTTTGCGCCATCCTGTTTTCCCACCATATTTCCCTACTTAAGCAGCCCTTCACCCTCTTTCCCTTGCAGTTGGTGAGCAGGTGCAAGTGGATCTGGGTCACCTAGCATAAGCCCCATCCACCTTCTTAGCCCTACCTCTACCTTTCTGCTCTTAACTCTTAAATCAATTGTGTCTCTCACCCGGACATCCAAAGTAAAGGGCAGACGTAAAAAAGGGCAATTCCTGTTTGAACCTGTTTGGACCGGAAGGACCAAGGGCCAGAAACCCTGCTCAGACAGCAGCTAAATGCACGCTGACATGTGTTTTCTCCCTCCGTCCCCACAGTCCATTCCCAATGTCACATGGCAACGCCAACGTCAATGACATCGCCCCTTCTCTAAGGCATGGACTCTGCAATGCAGCAACCCAACCCACATCAGCCTCAAGGCCATCAACACCTCCTCATCATCCACAGAAGTTGATGCTCGCCAATGTCCGCTTAACTATTACCCATGAGCAGACATTGCCAACCTCATCACTGCACACTACCTTGATACCATCTTGATCACCGAGATTTGGCTGACACCCACCTTCACACAAATCCTAGATGTCCTTGTCCCCAAAGGCTACAGCATCCAACACAGAGACCGGCCAAAAAAGACAGGCGAAGGCCTTGCAGTCATACCAAAGAACTTGTGGCCCTGTACCAGACTTGACATCAACAACATTGGCTCCTTCTAAGTCCTCTCCTCCACTTCCCGCTCTACCCAACAGACACAGTCACCTTCCATCTCATCTACAGACCACCAAAACCCAACAATGACTTCATCAGAGACTTCACCGACCTGGCCACCACCATGTCCCTTACACATGCAAACAACATCTTCCAAGGAGACTTCATCCTCCAAGGCAACAAGGCAACCAAACCAATGAAGGAAGCTCTTTCCAGTCTTCCTGATACCCTCAGGCTCACACAGCACAGGAAAGACCCAAAAGACGAGAAAAGTAACATCCCCAACCTAATCATCACTAAACAGTCTGACCACCTAGCTGGGCCTTTCAACATCCTGCACACCACCCGGTCAAGCACCCCCTTTCTGGGTAAAATCCTGGAGAAGTTGGTCCTCTCCCAACTGATCCTTCATACTGAACCCGTTGGTTGCCTTCATGACCATCAATCTGGATTCTGGGCATATGGAGGCATGGAAGCTGCTCTCCTGAACACCAGTAAATACATGCTCACAAATCTAGACTCTAACTCTCGTGCTGTTCTCATTCTACTCAATCTCTCCTCTGCCTTTGACACGGTCAACCATCCTATCCTCATAAAACAAGTCTGTGATACCCTCAGCATCAGAGACTGGGCACTGAATTGGCTGACCTCTTTTCCCACTAAACGCCCCTCCCAGTTGCAGCTGGGCCCTTTCTCCTCCACCATTTCACTCTCCACCTGTGCCGTCCCCCAGGGATCTATACCATGGTCATGGTTCTTCAATATATATCTTGCCCATCTTGCTCACCTGATCTCCTTCTCTCCTCACTCACTTCCAGTGTTATTCCTACAAACCTCCCTCTACTACCTCCTCTTCCTCCTCTCTCATTCCAGATTGTCTGACCGCTATCCAGGCATGGTGTGCGACTAATGACCTCTGTTTTAATGCCAGTAAGATGGAGATTGTTCTTATTGGGACACCTGTGCCCTATTTCCCTCCTAACCTCTGGCTGCCTTTTTGGGCCCTCTACCTTCACCATCCCATGAGGCCAAACACCTCTGGGTCATCTTTGACTCCTCTCTCTCCTTCACTCCTCACATCTTGGACCTTGCCAAGAAGACCCACTTCCAGCTTCAACTCCTTAGAGGCATTCTTCCTTTCCTCACCTTTCCCCAGAATCTCAATGTTTCCAGAGCCCTGGTCCTTTTAAGTCTGCACTACTGCAACAGCCTCTTCCTCCATCTCCCTCTTTCCTCTCTAATCCCCCTTGAACTAATCCAGAATAGGGCTTCAAGTCTTATCCTTGGCCACAACCCAGGGACTGTATGTCTCCAGCCCTAAGATTTCATCTACTGGCTCCCAGTGGCAGCAGGGATCAAATTCAAGCCTCTGCATCATACACAAGTCTTTCTTGGGCATGGGACCATACAATCTCCAACTTTCCCTCCCTAAATACTTCCCTGCTAGAGCCCTCCGCTCCTCTAACTCTAACTCCCTGCTTCTCAAATGCTTCTCCAAGCAGAGAGTGCAGGGCAAGTCTCTCTCTTCGGCTGGTGCCTCACTTTGGAACAGCCTCCCTGCCCCTCTATGACTTGAGCCGGACCTCCTTAAATTCCGGAAACTTCTCAAAACTCTGCTTTTCTCCACCTCGTTCCCTCTTTCTCTCCCCTGCTAATTCACCCCACTGCCACTGAGACTGGTAGCCTGGACCTTCATGAATCTCACAGGTTACCAGGCCCCTGCCCAGTTGACACCAGCCCCCTCCCCCCAATCCCCCAGCACTGCCCTTGTGGGCCCCCTGCAAGGCAGCTGTGCTTCCCACTCTTGGGATTCCTCTGCCCTTGCACTTAGCCAGCGGCCTCCTCCCCTGGTACCCCATCCTTTGCATCCCCCTCCTCTATCTCCTGCACTTCTCTTCACTGGACTTGCACATCTTTTCTGACATTATTTACTCCCCTTGTTCCCTCCCCACTTTGCCTTGTGACACCTGGAAATACTATTGTGTTGTATTGGCTCCTAACAAATGCCCAATAAATACATACATAAAGTAAAGTATAGCCGTTCCTCCAAATTGCCACAAAAGGCAATGGCAGTATGTCTTTTGGCTTTGCCTGCTTTACCTTCATACTTGGGATCACATTTGGTTTGTATACATTTGATAATTGATCAGGGGGTTTAGTCACTACTCATCCTTACAGTCCTGCAGAGCAGAAGTCAGTTTGTGACAGTATTGTCCTGAGTTTTGGGATTTTCCCCATTCAAAGTGAAGATGCATTCCATGTACAGGAATGTGCAATCTGCTAAACAGACAATAGTCCACATATGATTCATTGCTAATAAGCAATGTCCCTAATTACCCCGGGGATGGTTTCAAGTGCAATATGTAAGATCATTACTGCCAATAATAGTTTTGAATGTACTCCTATAAAGTAATGGAAAGTATAGAATGCTTTTTAAACAATCTGCTTAAGTTAAATTCACATTAGTAGCTATGGAATGTATTTTAAATAATGGGACCTATGTTAAATTTGTATTAGCTTATGTGTGGTGTACCTGATAGCAATGATATGATATGATATGATATGATATGATATGATATGATATGGCATTTATAACGCGCCTATACACAACTGTTTCGAGGCGCGACGTGGCTATGGAGGGGGAACAGAGGGAAGACAGACAACGATCTTACTAGGCCAAGTGTCAGCCAGATCGCGCAAGTGCATGTGAAGGGGGAAACGAAAAAGTGTGAGGGGGAAGGGAGTGGGGAAAGTGCAGTACATGGGAGAGGGGAAAGTGCAGTACATGGGATAGTAGAATAAATAAGAGAAATAAATGGCATGATGGTGGCAAGTGCATGGTAAGAGAAGACATAAGTGCTGGTGGGGTACTGTAGGGATACAGAATACAGTCCCCAGGTGCAGGGTTGCCAGGGAGGCAGTGCAGGTGTGAAAATGGCGGGGCCTGGGCCCAAGGTCACAAAGGGTGGCCATGTAGCCAGTGCAGTTTTAGCCCAGAATTCAGCAGGGGAGAGGGGGAGAGAAAGCAGAAGCAAAGAGGAAGGTTTTGAGGTGCTTCCGGAACCGGAGATGGTTCTCCTCAAGTTTCAGGGAGGCAGGCAGGCTGTTCTAGAGGGAAGCCCAGCCAAGGCGAGAGATCTACCACCAACTCATTGCTTGGAGAAGAGACTGACCCTGAGGGAGTTGGAGGCGGATGAGCGAAGAGCTCGAGAAGGAAGATATTTGGGAAGAGTTTGGGAAGAGAGAGTTGAAGGTATTGCGGCCCCAGGACCCAGAAGGCCTTGCGGACAATGCAGAGGGTTTTGAACTTAATCCTTGCAGCCACTGGGAGCCAGTGCAGAGATTTCAGTCCTGGAGAGATACGATCCCTGGGCTTGAGGCCAAGGGCAAGTCTCGCAATCCTGTTATGGATAAGTTGGAGAGGGCGGAGAGAAGAGGCAGACAGATTTAGATAGAGGCTGTTGCAATAGTCCAGCCTAGAGAGAACCAGGGCTCTGGAGACGGTGAGCTTCTGGGGGAAGGAGAGGAAAGGAATAATACCTCTGAGGAGGTGCAGATGGTAGTGTGACTTCTTAGAGACATCAGAGATGTGAGGAGAGAAGGAGAGTGTGGAGTCGAAGATGACCCCGAGGTTTTTAGCCTTAGAGGTGGGTGCAGGAAGAGGGCCAAGAGAGGCCGGCCAGAGAGCTTACCAGCTCCACAATGAAAGGTAAACACTTTCCAATGGAACATATCCTGCCTCTAAAGCCTTTACCAGTAGTATGCACAGAAATAATAGTGCACTACTTTTTGGGAATCTTCAAATTAAAAGCATAAATGAATTGGTCAAGATTGCTTACATTGCCTTTTTTTCAATCAACTACGCGTTAGCAGGATTCCAGTCTCTTACAAATTGCAAATTAGATGATGGAGTCAACAATTGATAAAGTAATATCCTTGGAATTTGGATTTAAATCGTGCAAGACTATATTGTATTTCATTTTATTTTATTTGTATTGATTCACAGTGGAACCTTTACAATTCATACACCTAAAACAATTAGAATACAATTGCAAAACATACACATAGAACCTTTACACAATTTCATTGTTATCTTAATCTCTTGTATTACCTGAATTTCTCTAAAATACACACTAAAATACACTCTAAAACCTAAATTGTTCTCATTTATTTTTTTATTTTTTGACCCCCTAAAACTTAATTTCATATATACCTAAAACCTGTATATCCAAACTTAATAATTCTACTAGATCATTTTCATGTTACTCCGACAAACATTCAAGTATCTCTTTCCAAATGTGGTATAAAGCTAAATGCACAGTTTTGAGGTCAGTGTTTAAACAGTACCCCCAATATTAGACACTCTTAATGGACACATGGCTTCCCACAAACTCCCTCAGCTTTGTCATATAAGTAGATCCATTTTAGGACACAATGTTAATAAATATCTTGGTGTTTCAATATTCTCCTTTATCTTACAAATACAGTATATTCTCCTCAATCAATTTTACATATTTATTATGGCTGCTTGTTATATATGTCAAGCCAGTGAGCTGCAACAATTGGCAACATGGCAAACCTCTGGATTTAATATAGAGCGTTCCCCTTCGTATGTGCACTTGACTCTTGAGGGAGACTAGTCCCAGTTCTAATCATAGATATGCCAAAGGTGTGGTATGAGCCAAATTTGAGAGTTTCCTCCAAAATTGTACTTCCACCATGTTTAGCCATGTCAAATCCTTCATGGCAAGTGCTTCAAGTCCATAAAGAATGGCTGGCAAAAAACTCTGTTTATACAACTTTAGAATCCATTCTAGTGAATATCCAACTGTTTGTTTCGCAAATGTGTTAATTAGACAGGTTCATTGTCTGGCCTTCCCTTTCTTGCAGTCGGTGATGGCCCCATAGTTACTGTCGGCTGTCAACTCCACTCCCAAATATCGATAACTATCGACGTACACCACCTTATGAGAGTCTGTCTGCAGACTGACCCTGGCTCTCCAGATTGACCCTGGCTATCTTACTACCCAAATACGACCATCATTTTTCTCTTGCTCATATTTATGACTAAGTCATTCAACTTCGCATACTCAGTCAATAATTTAAATGTATTTTTTTACACCCCTTATTGTATGGTCGAGCAAGACAAGGTTGTCTGCATACAATAAACTGGCTATGTGTCGAGAGCCAATATTAGCTGGCCATTCATCCCGCACCAATAGCATTAACGGCAAATCAGCCAAATAGAAACCAAATAATAGAGGAGCCAGAACACAACCTTGGCTGACCCCCCTATTAAACATGACAGGGGTTGTCTTAAATCCCATGTTATTCAGCCACACCTGAACACTATTCCCTGTATGCAGTTGGATAAGTACCACTAACAACCATTCAGGACAACCCCATGTGCACAACTTCTGCCGTGACCATGGTCGCTTCACTGTTTCAAACACTGCACTGAAGTCCACCCATATCAAATGTAATGCAGGGTTCCCCCTATTTGCGGGTTCACCTATAAGTATTTCCAGAAACCTAATGTTATGTGTTGTCGCAGACCCTGGACAGAAGCCGGTTTGTGTAAAATCCAATATGTTATTTTCCTCTGCCGAGTTCTGCAAGGCGTGCAACACAAATCTACTGAACAGTTTACCTTTCACATCTAACAATGATAATAATCTATAATCTATCATTCTCCGGCAAACTCTATCTCCCTATTTATATATTGGCAATAGTGTGGCCCTTAGCCACGTTACAGGAAATGTTTCTTTGCACACCTTTTCGAATAGTATATTCAACACATATGCCCATGCAAAAGGATCAGCATGCAATATAGCATTGGAAAACCCGATTCCTTCAGTTTTATTATAGCAGTGTAAATGTTATCAACACTTGGGGTTAGTGGCCATCGCCCCTCTTGTCTTATTTCCAAGTTTCCGTCTGCTGTTATCACAAAGTTAGATCCAATGTACTTGACATTTTCACTCAGATATAGGATTTATTGTGAGACCCCGAGTATCTCCCTTAGCTTTGGACAGCGTTTGCCATATAGATTTAACTTTTCTGCTGCAAAGCACAGAGAACAACTGTTGCCACTGCCCATTAAGGGCCATGTACCTTCTTTACTCAGCCAACACTTATACTCTCTTTTTATTCTTCTTTATTTTGCCTCCAATTGAGGTTTGGAGTGCACCACTCCTCTAACTTTTCTCATCTGTCTACAAAGCAACCTTTTAGCGTCTCATATTTCAATATCAGACACCTTAGAGTGTTCACCTTCATGAATGGCCAACTGGAATTGTCTAATCGTCCCCATATCAATGGCTAGTTACTCCAACCATGTACCAATATCTCTCACACTCTGCCCTTATCAAAATTCTATCTTGTGCGTAATGAGTTGGTTGACGTGTCTCAATGCCTTGCATACATTTTGTGGCATCCAGCTTATCCTATTTTTCCCCTGATAAACCTCCAGGTCACTAGCACCCACCAGACCTCCAGGTTTGTAAGTATAAGCATATGATGGTCTCTATAACCTGTACTTCTGGATACTAGCAACTGCACTCTTTCACAAAAGGCATTGGTATGAAAAAAGTAGTCTAATGTTAATGTTAATGTTAAAGGGCATTTATTCCACGCACTTTCACCACTGGAGTTGTCACGTGGCGCTCCGGTGGATCTGAAAGGTAAGAGGGTAAGGAGTGTTAGTAGTGTGTAGCGGGATAAAGATAGAGCAAGATTTTTCGGTGTCCTGTTGGTAGCTTCAGTTCGGTTAACACTGTTCGATGAACATGGTTGGAGTTTTCGGATCAGTATACTCCCATGTGCTGTTGTACGAGGCTATGTGTTGTTTGTTTTGTTGTTGCAGTGTAGTGAAGTGCATGCAGTTTGATGTGCAAGAAGGTGGTTGTGTTTGTTTAGGATGTGAAATGTGTAAGCAGAGAGTTGAGGGTTTTAGAGGATGGATTTAGTGGGGTTACCTCGCTGTTTCTACATCTGTGTTAGGTGTCTGTGCCCTTGCTGTCCAGATAATCGTTCCTTTTCTGGCTCATTCGTTATGTTCTCCGCAAAGGGGAGGCTTGTCTCTGTGCGTGTCTAGTGATCTGTGGTCTGGAAGGTGGTAAGGGCCTCCCCCTCCCCAAGCTTGAGATCGCTAAGGTGGCAGGTTGCTATTTGGCTGTCAATGGGGGCTGCCTTCCCTTGCCTCCCTATGCTCCTAATTCCCATGGACCACCTACCCTGACCCGGGCAATCACTGGGGCTTCGTCCATTGTACATCAGCATATCTCTCTCCTTCAGCATATCAACCCAAGCCTCCCCCTTTTTGTTCCCTCTTGTGTTTTTCATTACACTTACCAGTGCTACAATGGGCTCAGACACTTATGCATATTTTTGTTTGGCTTGTGGGTCAACAACCAGCAATCAACTTGTCAAAGTGCCAAGTGGATTCTGCACCCCAGCCCATCTCTTGTTAAGGAGCTGCCTGGATTTCTTGTTTTGTGCTTGCTCGGGCACAATTGACATAGAGCTTAATGGTTCCGCGGATACAGTTTGGGCCTTTGTAAGGGTTTTTCTGTTTGCTGCTTGCCTCCGCATTCTGGCCCATTTAGCCAGGCACCTTTCCTTACGAGTTGTATACATGGACAGATCTTCCACATTTTCGGCTTCATCTCGTGTTAGTGCCCTAGGTACTAGGATGACTTCTTGTTCTACATTGTCATGTAGCAATTCTGTTATTATAACTGGTTCAATCTGTTTGGCGTGTTTTGTACACTTGCACTTACGCAAAGAACCATTAGTCAGTTGCCACAATACAGCACCGTGTTTTTTCACCTCCTTCAAGATAACTCTGCACAGTTTGAGCAGGATCTTTAGAGCAAAACGCAGCACACCGTCTGCAGCATTTATGCTATTGCTGAGATTGGGCGTGTTGCTACAGCACGTCTCATTTTTTATGGCTTCCACATCATCGACTGTTTCCTTAATGGTTTAATGAAAGATATTCAGCGACATGGACAGTCTCTGCGAGTTTGTCTGTATGGCCAGGGGTCATGTTAACATACCCTCCGGTGCATGTTCTGTCAAGTTGGCAGGGCTTTGCAGGGTGGCTACTAACTCGGTAGCGTTCGCATGTACCAATGCTTTGGTGACACTCTTTGTATTGACAAGAGATACCTGTCCTTTGGCAGTAGCAGTGGGTGTTCCAAACCATGCCACAATGCTGGTTGGTTTCTAGCACAGTGCCAATAGCGAATTATTGTCTATGTCACCCTAATCTGTATTTGTATAATTCAATGGCACAGTATTAAAGCTAGCCACTTCCTGTGACCCTCCTTGTTTGGCCTGTATATTTGCCGCCTGGAAGTATTTAGTGATTCTTCCGATGTCTGCCTTGCTGCTTTTTTCCACACCCTTCCCTGCTGTAGTGAAGCGGGTCTGCGCTGAAGCCTTGTTTGTTTTTTTTGTCTGCATGCCTTGATAGTTGCTTTACTTAAGGGTTATCATTTCTGGGTTTCTGTGTCCTGGGCTTTGTAGATGCTTTACCAGGCATTATTTTTGGTGCAGGCACACACTTAAGTTTAAACAAAAGCCCCTACAAAGTTTGGTAGCCCGGTCTGCTGGCAAGGGCAAGTTCCTACTTTGTCGTCGTCCCTAAGGAAGAATCTAGTTATCACGCCGACAAGTTAAGCCTATGGTTCTTCAAGGGGGCCAGTGTGGTAGTTGTTTTTAGGACAGGCAATAGGGCCACTATGAGCCATGAGGGGTGATATACAGTACAATGTTTGTATCCCCAGTGACAGTGCTGAAAGAGACACAGCGAATCACTGATAACAACAAGTCTCAGCTAAAATGGTGATTGCACTCCAGCTGCACTCTGTACTATAAAGACGAAGTTCACAAAAAGCTCCAGAGTAGTTTTTCAAATGCGGTCTATGGCAGGCTATGGGACACCATTAAGCAGTTCCTCAGTGTAACCACTCTCCTGCATGCTCCGGCTGATGAGCCGTACGTTCAAGTTAGAGGAGGACTTACATGCATTTTTCTGGGTGGGGTCAAGTCTCCATTCCTATTCAGTGAGATAAGGACATTCACCTGCCACTGCACGGACTGCAGACAACTCACTCCAACTCTGCTACGCTCCACGGCTGGACTGGTTTTTTTAAACCCTTGCCTCTTTCCCTCGTCAGCAAGGTGCAACTGAAAAAAACACTGCAGACTGCACGGACTGCAGTCAACTCACTCCAACTCCGCTCCACAACTGGACTGGGTTTTTAAATCCCCGCTTCTTTCACTGGTCAGCAAGGTGCAACTGAAAAAACACTGCAGACTGCATGAACTGCAGTCAACTCACTCCAACTCTGCTCCACGGCTGGATCTGTTTTTAAACCTCCACCTCTTACCCTCGTCAGCAAGGTTCAACTAAAAAAACACTGCAGACTGCATGAACTGCAGTCAACTCACTCCAACTCCGCTCCACAACTGGACTGGGTTTTTAAATCCCCACTTCTTTCACTGGTCAGCAAGGTGCAACTGAAAAAACACTGCAGACTGCATGAACTGCAGTCAACTCACTCCAACTCTGCTTCACGGCTGGATCTGTTTTTAAACCCCCACCTCTTACCATCGTCAGCAAAGTTCAAATAAAAAAACACTGCAGACTGCACGGACTGCAGTCAACTCACTCCAACTCCGCTCCACAACTGGACTGGGTTTTTAAATCCCCGCTTCTTTCACTGGTCAGCAAGGTGCAACTGAAAAAACACTGCAGACTGCATGAACTGCAGTCAACTCACTCCAACTCTGCTCCACGGCTGGATCTGTTTTTAAACCCCCACCTCTTACCATCGTCAGCAAAGTTCAACTAAAAAACACTGCAGACTGCATGAACTGCAGTCAACTCACTCCAACTCCGCTCCACGGCTTGATCGGTTTTTAAACCCCCACGTCTTTCCCTCGTCAGCAAGGTTCAACTGAAATAACACTGCAGACTGCACGGACTGCAGTCAACTCACTCCAACTCTGCTCTACTCTGCAGCTGGACTGGGTTTTTAAACCCTGCCTCTTTCCCTCATCAGCAAAGTCCAACTGAAAATACACTGCAGACTGCACAGACTGCAGTCAACTCACTCCAACTCTGCCTACCACTTTTGCTTGCTCAGATGAAACACAAATGCTGATCACATTTCACTCATCAGAACTAAATAGCAGATAGTCGCCTTGCGGCCAGGAAATCTTTCACAGCTTTAAGGGAGAATTTAAGAATTTACCCCTTTTGTGAGGGCAGGACTGGGTTATTGGGTAATGTGAGCCTTTAAAACATCATAGTACTCTGTTTTCAGGGAGTGGGCGGAAAAAAGGCGACTGTCTCATTCACAGGAGGCATGTGATGGAGGCAGCAAAATCAGAAAGCCAATTTAATAAATGTGATAAAGCTTGGTTTCTAGTAGGAAGCATGAAACAACATCAGTACTGCTGTTGACATTTCACTTCTCAGGTTCTAAAGGAGACGGAAACTACCAGCTGAAAGAATGAAATATTTGACTGAAGATAATAAATTGTTACCCGGATTACCCTCTTATAGTCCTGCAAGAGTCATTTGCAACCTTCTCTAGCTTGAGATGAGCAGAATAATGACCCCGTTTCTCAAGGAACCCGCTTTGGAACTCACAGCATTCTAAAGTCCAAAGGAATTGCAACTTTCCTTTTTTGTTGCTCAGCATTTCAATCATTCATCCAAGAAAGAATTGAACCTCTTTTAAGACCGTGTGCCTTATTCAAGTTCATGTTTGAGTCAACTCATGCTACATGCACCTGTCTGATTTATAAGCCATGAGATACTAAACATCTGGAATCACATTGACCCCATGTTCTGATTCTGGGCAGAGAGAATCTGCACGAAGCCTCCTTGAAATTGTTGACCCATCTTTAGAGACTAAGGTAATGAACTCAGGAACTATGTGGCCATTCCCAAGCATATCGAGGTACCCTGACTACTTGTCATTTACCTTGTGTCATAGGGACCTTTTTTGCCTACGTTACACAGAGACATTTTATAGCACCATGTTCCTTTTGTGTGCTCACTGTTTAATTCAATGTTGTCAGTACCTGTTCTGGATTGCATTATTATATCCATAGTATTTAGTTTATATATCAGTATCACTGTGCTTGCCTAACAAAGGTGTGTTTTTTTGTGTTTTATTACTTACCATTTCTTAAGAAAAGTAGATATTGTAATAGAACCTTGGAAGGATAATCCTGTCAATTTGGTATTTACTGTAAAATTGTTCTTTGGAGTCTTCCCATGCTGGCACACATCTCTAAAGTGTATACCCTACCCTCATCCCGTGCAAACAATATATAGTTAACAGAGTTATGCACCCACTTTTTGTTTTCAAAGTATAACTGATCCACCATTATGGTACATGTTTGGGAATCATACGTCAAGTCTTTGCTCTCCCTTTAATTTCTTCCAATCTGCATTTCATCATACTGGTGGCAGAAAAATGGTATCCGTACTTGAATGACCTACATCAACTCCAATGGCCTTGAGATTAACAAACTGAAGACAAAAATCCTGATGTGTGGGAATTCTAACAGAAGTAAAAATGCTTATTCCTGGATGCTTGACGGTCACCGTATTTAAATATCTGGGGGTCTGGTTAAGTGACACTGTATATGAAGCCCCAATGATTTGCCGTCTAAAAGCCACAACTATGGCTTTGTCCAGTCAAGCATGTGCCCTGAACTGGATCTACGGGCAATTTTCTATTCTACCAGACCTTGCTTTTTATCGAGTCAAAGTTGTGCCTACAATAACGTACGGATCAGAGGCAATTCCACATGTTACAGAGAAGACCTGGTCCCAACTAGAAGGTCTTTTTTGGAAGAAGGTCCTAGGACTCCCTAAATCAGTGCCAATTCAACTTCTACGATGAGAGATGGGCCATTCCTCATTTTCATCAATTGTTCTTTGGAAAAGCCTTATTCTCTTCAGAAAATGTCTTGTAGACCCGCAACCGGAGAGAAAAAATGTTCACTGCATTGAAAAAAATCGGGTGTTCAATCAAAGTGCCGATCACTAACCCTATGATGATCAAAAAAAAAATCGGTGACTTTGATTCGAATAATACCCTGAAGGATGCAAATGAATATAAATCAGTAGCTCACATTTCCTTGGAACCACGTAAAATGGGTACCATTGCGAATATCTGAAGCAATTGCCAGATTAAAAGTTAAGAGAACAATTTCTTCGAATTCGCCTCAATCTCCAGCCCACAAATGAAGTAAGAGTCATCAGAGGTCTTTGTGAAAGCAGCACCTGTCGCTTCTGCAAGAATGCAGCTGAGGTGGAAACACTGAAGCATTGGGTCATCCCTTGTCCAGCCCTCACTGAGAGACGTAGTAGATACTTTAACCACTTATTCTCTGACCTTCAAAATAGGAAATGGACTTTGTAGGTCAATGTTGATTACAGGAACCAAAACGACTTATGTGATCGCAATGACAACATTTTTATAGAACTTGTTTTATTTATAAGGACATTCCGTCCATTTCTCTTCTGTTTTAAGTTTTAGAGGAATGTCCTGAGTTTGTATGTAACAGATAACAATGGAAATGCTAGTTTTAATTGCATCAGATCCTGGGTGAGGAAGAAATGACACTCCTGTATCATTGATAGTTTGTTTTTATTTGTTTGCAAAATAAAAAAAAAACAATTATATGCAAAATATATATATATTCTTTTAATGAATGTATACTGCAGCTTAGTTCACCAAAATCAAGGAACTGTGCAGACAATATTTAGACCGCATGCCAAGGCATTCTTTTTGGGATGGAATTAGACAAGGATACACTTAAGGGTCTGAAAGCAAGGGTATTTCAGATCTATACCAAGAGAGGAGTTCCCCCTTCAACACAATGTTAACCAAACCAGCAATTCCAAACATGTTCTGCACTTTTGAGGAAACATGGAAGTCTAAGGTGGTTCCAAAGGTGGCTAGAAAGCCTATCCCCCAAAAACAGATTCCCATCTTAGAGCAACGAGTAAATGTAGGCAGAGATAGTGAGGATGATGCCCAGTCCCATTGGGAAGGTAGTATTCTTTGCCATATTCCCTGAATTTCCACTCATTCCCATATAGGTCGGGATGTAGCAAAGTTAGCTACTCAGCAGTTACTCCTAGAGAAAAATAGGTACATTTCTTGAAGATCAGAATCAGAATGAGCTGATAAGGATATACACACACCTGCATGAGCTGATAATGTTATAGATGATGTATCGGATGGATTATTTAATTAATTAATTAATGTATGTATTTATTGTTTTTTAGTTCAAATGAACTTTTACAACAGTGCAAACATATACACGAATCATCATTAGAAAAATACATTAAACATTAACAATATTAGTTCATGAAAATATGAATTCATCAAAATATCACATCCTAAAATTATAAAATCATGATGTAGAACATTCATCCACTTCCTGGCCACAGGCACCTACCAGCACACAGTGGGCCAGCTACATGGCATATTGCAACCATGTTTCTCTGGTGTGCTAAACCAAGTGCTGGATGCACTCCTAAAGCACACAAGGGCCTACATATCCCTACCTCAGATAGTACCGGAGGTGAATGACACCAAAATAGCATTTCATGCACTGGCATGCAGGCCCAATTGCATTGGTGCCCTGGACTGCACCCACATGGAGTTGATAGTCCCGCATGCCGTGGAGGTGGTGTACCACAATCAGAAGCTATACCACTCTATCAATGTGCACATGGTGTGTGATGCCACCAAGATGATAACACATTGCTGTTCCAGATTCCCAGGATCCACGCATGATGCAATGGTGCTGCATGCAGAACTCCTCGCTACCCCGCTATATGGAACGAGATGCTGCCCGACGTGCCTGGCTGCTGTGTGAGTCTGCACTCTGGGCCATGGGAGTGTATTTTGGGGGGGGGGGGGGTACATGCATATGCAACCAGTCTGCTCTCTTGGCCATGGGAGTGTATTTTTTTTTGGCGGGGGGGGTAAATGCATATGCAACCTGTCTGCCGTCAGGGCCATGGGAGTGTATTTTTGCCGGAGATACATGCATATGCAACCTGTCTGCCCTCTGGGCCCTGGGAGTGTCCTCAATGGGGTTTCTAGACACTGTCCATGCTGGCAAACACCGTGCTCATAATCATTCAAATAAGATACATGACACAGACAATGGAGGCTGACATAATCTGGCTGCACCCCAATGTGTACATGTCAGACTCACCATCGGCGCACACCCCTGAAGTTGTTCACTGCACATCACCTGACCTTACCCACAACACCACAATGCACCAACATGCAGTCACGAAGCTGAATACACATGACTGCATCCAAGCACCTCGTAGCTCATGCATCCATGAGTGCGCAGTATGAATTCCGACTCAAGCAAATCCCCTGTCACTGCCCCTCCCCGACAGTAACATTGCATAACACCATGGCAACATATGCAGATGAATACAAATGGGAAAACACATGTGACAAGGATGCCTCAAATTGGACCCATCAAGTAGTGAACAACACAAACATGGGTGCGATTGGTGCGGGAACCACCCACAGCACATGAGTACCAGCATGCAAGTCGACACCGTGCATCATACAAGGAACACATCCCTACACTGGCGGACCCTACCAACAATCACATTGTGCCATTGTGACTAGTGTGAAGACGTCGAGGGACATGTGCATGGCGTCAACAATTATCCAAAATCATGAAAGTCTAAACAAGCTGTGTCATGTTGGGCATCAGCCTAATGCATCAAACATTGCCCAACATGCATTTGGTCTCATCCCCTGCCACACAACCCTCACATGTGAGTACATCATGGACATTGTCACTCCATCTGGGTGGTTGGTGATTCCAATGTCAAGGCCCTTAAGTCGTCTATGTCACCCAAGACCAACACCAACACCATGGATTGCCAAGTTATGTACAGGGCAGATAGTTGCAGATATGTGAAGTCAATAGCTGCCATTGACGATATACTGCATATGAAGATGAACAATGTATAGGCTGAGCACTAATGGAATTGAAGAAATACCCTTACACATACCTTATTGTGCTCCCATGCAGGTGATGCTGGGTATCCCCTGAAGCCGTGGCTCCTCACCCCTGTCAGGAATCCACAGAACAGGCACGAAGAGAACTTCAATTGTGCCCATACACGCACTTGTATGGCCATAGAGCAGACCTTTGGCCTGTTGAAGGCATGGTTTTGCTGCCTCAGCAGGTCGGGTGGTGCACTCATTTACGGGCCTGAGAAGGTGGGCAATATCATCATGGTATGTGCCATGCTGCACCACATGTGCATCCTGTGGAACGTACCTCTGCCACCTAACATGGACCAGCCACCACCAGGTGAAGATGAAGATGAGGAGGGAGAAGATGTTGCACATTGGCCAGGCCACGATGCACATGAGGGACGTGCTGTGTGCCAGTCAGTGATAGACTATTCTCTCCAGTATCTGGGCCACAGTTGCAAATCCCTCATGGACCCGCTTTGAATTTCGATTTACAACCTTGATGATGGCCACAGTGTTCTCTATCATCGTCCGGCATGTTGCCTCCCCATTGGTAACATATTGCTTCACAAGTGCATGCATGGACTCTTGACGGCCCCCTATCCTCGACAAACGTCCCTCGAGGTCAAGTATTATGGTGGAAGAGGATGTTTGCATGGCTTGTGTGGATGTGCGCAAGACAGGGATGTCCTCTGGTGGAGACCACTCCTACTGGCTGCCCTGGCCTTCAGGCTCATGCTGAGGTGTGCCCTGTGGTGTGTCCTGCGGCCTGGGCGTTTGTCCACCATCCCCCAACATGCTGCCGCCTTCATAGGTGTCCTCCTCATGCGCCTCATCCTCATTGGCACTATGTTGGGTGGATGCAGCAACCTCCCCAACTGAACTTGTGTCTGCCGACTGCGTGCAGTCATGGTTGCTTGCCACAGATGTGGGCACCTCCTGTGAAATGTGTGTCTCCAGCGGGGGCAGAGGCAGGTGTTTGATGGACCTGTTTTGAGGGCTGTGCAGTCGGTTGGGCACTGGTGTGCGCCCTGTGAGCCCCTTTGCTCATCATTGTGGTCCTGGATGTGGATGGCCTGGTGCCATCGTCCTGACCCCAGGATCTCTTGGCAGGTGTCCTGGGCTGTGCCGCTGCAGCATCCTCGTTGCTGTCTGCATCCGTGCCTGTGAGGGACAAAGAGGCAGGGCATCAGTGATGGGAGTGCTTGCATCATGCATACATTGGTGTTTGTGCAGTTTGGGCCTTGTGGCTCGTTTCATGCTTGCTGTCGTGGAAGACAGGGTGCTTGCAAGATTGGGATGGGGCAGTATTGGAATCCCTCAGGTGTAGACTTGGTTTCCATGGTGTCTGCTGTGAGGCCAACAGGTGTGTTGTGGCTTGCATGCTGTGTGACATGTGATTTTTGTTTGTGTATCGGGTGTGTATTAGGTATAGGAGCCGCATGCAGCATGCGTTTTGATGTGACAGTGGTGGGTCCAGCATCTCGACAGGGATGTGTGTATGTGTGTATGACGGCCATGTATTTGCTCTCATCAAAATCACATTTGTTGACCTACATTGTACTTTGAATGTTAGGTGTTTGTGTGGACTTGTGTGGTGCGCAAAGGGTCACTCACCTTCATCAGCCAGTGATGGGACTCATACTCTGCTCCACCAACTCCTTCAATGGCCTCCATGTGGATGATGGAGCTACAGGTTTCCTCCCACCTCGACAGCTTTATGGGGGAGTTTGGACTGCCGCCTGTTGCCTGTCCCTGCCTGCGGTTGGCCGATAAGATGTTACAGACTCACAGGCGCAGGTTGTCCCACTGCTTCCTGCAGTCCTTTACGGAGCATGTAGTGGTTCCAACCGCACTCACCTTTCTGGCAACCTCCTCCCATATTTTATTTTTCTGTAGCTGTGCTGGACGACGCAGATCTGTACAAAAAATTACATCTGCCTACTCCGGTAGTGTGTCAGCGAGCATATTCAGCTCATCATCGCTGAAACGCGGGTTTCGCAAACGTGCTGCGCCTTTCTTGGTGACTTTTGACATTGTCCACCAGTAGGGCTTGGGATGTTGGGTGCTCAGGTCCTGTCCGCGGTGGATTGCAATGGATTGTGTTTTTTAAGATGGCTGCTGGTGCATTTCCTGTTCCGGCGCGATGACATTACTTCCGGTGCCGGTAATGATGGTAGCGGTAATGAAGGTACCGTTATTAATGGTACTGTTATTTAGGGTGCCAACGGTGTGGGGGAGGTTTCAACGCATTCCTTGATGCCACTATCAGGGGTGGGGGGACTTTACCGGCAAGGTGGTGCATCCGTTACCGGCATGCAGGGACGCGTGTGCTTGCAGACTCCTAATCGTACGTTGTTTGTGGAGTGGTTACTGCACACACACATTCATACCGGCATGCCGGTAATGATGGATTTTTACTGCCTACCTCGTAATGAGGCCCAGTGTATTTAAACATAGGTACCAAAAATGAATGGTAGCAATGGAATCGTGGTTATATACATATCAATCTTACATCTTCCTATATAGGAGAAAAAGATTAGGACACTCAGTTAAAATGTGCCTTACAGTTTCAAGATTGCCCTCAATTTTGCATATGCAGCAATACGGTTGATTGGAAGCCAATTTCCATTGGGTTCCATACAAAGCTCTCATTAGCAGTTGGTTCAACAGCATTAATAGTCGAAATGTATGTTCAGCAGGGCTAGGGCATCTCACTACGTATTTTTGGGGACAACGATACATGTTAACAATGCCCTCTAAATATAGACAATTATGGAGTCTACTCACATGTCTAAAATTGTCTTCCCGATCTTTTTTCTGGGATTTATTTTTAAAAGCCCTTTTAATGGCCTTATATTTTGAGCGCTCAACTGGCCAATTAAGGGCAGCATTGGAATTCATGAACAATGCATTGTATTTTTTTAAATCATTACTTTTTTTAAGTTCAATGACATTTTTCCCCCAAATGGTAAGCATTTGACTGACCGGATGGCACAGTGCTTTCACAGGGAGTACCTCTCTTTGATATTGTATGATAGCCCTAAGCGACGTCAGTCCGAACCTCAACTCTTATGTATTGAATAGGGCAAGTAGGAGGAAGGCTCAATATAGTGTACCAAAAGTAGCCTTCAACTTTGTCTAGCCACAGCAGGTTTTCAAGTGTGAGGGCTTCAAGCCCATAGGCCAGCACACATATAAACCATTGAGTATACAACAGAATAAAGCCCTTCAAGGAATATCCCGCATACTGGGAAACATAATTTCATACAAGCATAGTAATTTGTCTGGCACGTTGTGTCTTACTTGCAATTAAAGGTAAGTATCCAGTTTTACTATCCATATCTACTCTGAGATATTTATCGGAGTCTGTTTATTCAATCGTTTCCCAGCTTGTACTCATTACAGGCCTGTTACGTTTCCTTGATGTAAATATCATGGTCTTGGTCTTTTTTAGATTAATGGTCATACCATGTTCAATAGAAAAGCGGCCCAGTTCTTCCAGTATGGCTTTCATTCCCTTTATTGTATGATCAGCTATCACAAGGTCATCTGCATAGAGTAATGCTGTGACCTTGGTAGTTTTAAATCTGACTGGGCAATGGGCGTGCTTTTCAAGGCGTCCAATTAATTGGGCTGCATATAAGTTAAAAAGGAGTGCCGCCAAAAGGCAACCCTGTTTGACACTCTTATTCATTTTTATCGGACTAGATAATCTACCATCATTATCATGCCGTACACGCAAAAACAGAGCTAAAATCTAGAAAGGTTACATATGCAGATGGATAGGGCCGCTGTTTGGCCCTGGTAGTAATGGCATCAAGGAGTCTAACATGGTCTAACATGGTGCTGGAACCAGAACAGAAGCCAGACTGGAAAGGATGCAGTATCTGGTTTCCGTCGGTGCAGCATTGCAAGTGGTTCCAACTGATGGCAGCAAATATCTAACTGTTAGTATCAAGTAAAGACAGAGTCTGATCATTTTCAGGCATAGTTCTAGAGCCTGCTTTGTACACAGGAATCAATATAGAGGTGGTCCATGATGCAGGTATTCTTTTTTCGTGGCACACCTTCTTACATAGTATAATCAATATAGAGGACCAGTTTATGGGATCATGTTTAATAACCACAGAGGGGAGGCCTTTGGGTCCGGGTGCTCTCCAATTATTGAGTTTACCAATAATTTTAATGATATCACTTCTACTAAACTTCAGACGCCCGACATCTAAGGTTTCTACAACTGTATCTTCGATCTGCTCATCATACATATTTTTCGTAAGGTATTCAGCCATACCTGTTACTCAATCACATTAAGGGGTTGGGTTGAGGAGTTACCTCTAACTTTATTTAACATTTTCCATACAGATCTACTATCTCCCTTCTTTAAGATTCCTATCAATTTTTGCCATTTGGAATTAATTTTGCTGGATTGATGACGTTTACACCAACCCCTGTATATGTTGTTCTTAAGTTTTCTTCAGGCAGTATAGTCATCCCAGGTGATAGAGAGCGTTTTTAACTTTCGAAGTTCACAGCGCCGTGAGCACCAGAAGCAATGATATGGATACCACAACCTAAGGCCACTTCCATGGTCCATTGTCTAATTAAGATCTCTATGTCATTACTATTCATATGAGTGATTAAAGATTTTAAATAACCTGTGAATTTGTGATTTATTTTAGTCATCTTTATGATTTTCTTTATGTTCCATTTTATTTTGGACCCACTGTTTGTGACTCCAAGATTTGTGGGACCCCGCACAGTAGAACTTGTTATAGGCACATTCAGTTAACTAGAAACAAGGGACTGATCACTATATGGCAATGGGATGATTTCTAAGTCACTTATAAAACTAAGTGCTGGCATATTCCCACATAGATAGTCCAAGGTGGCTTATTTTCCACCAATGGACCAGGTACATTTCCTAGGTATATCACTGACAGTTCATCCATTAAGAGGCCATATCTCCCAATCCTTCAAGAAATTTGTCAAATACAGCCTTCATTGTCGACACCCCACATTGGGCATTAAAATCACCACAAAGGACAACTACATCATTACCCTTAAGCATAGCCAATTAGTCAACAATCTATCAATCATATCATGTGTTTCTGTTGTATACTCTTTAGAAGGGGGATCGTATATATGACAATGATACGACTATTAGGTGTAGTCATTCCCTTTTTAGCTTTAATTTGGACAGCTAATACATAATCATTATCAGACATCTAGGAATTTCTTTAGCATTAAAATCATGGCTAATTCCTATCAGTAGACCACCATAGGGTCTATGCCATAGGGTCTACCCTTATCTCCTTTTTTGGCATGGCTTTGATAAATGCTGTGGGAATCACCATGGAAATCCTAAATAAGCCATGTTTACTGTAATTAAAATATGGGGAATTTAATAAGACCATCAAGTGAGATGCCCAATCTTAAGAAATGAGAGTGGACTCTAGTATTCCAGGATGCAATCTTAAACACTCATGGCTTAGCCAATTCCATTGGCCCCAACAGTTTCTGGAGACATTTCCAACCAGCTTGATTTTTCAACACACTTTCCATTTGCACAGGAGTGGAAATGGGAGCTTTGGGCTTTGAAGTGCCACAGTGTTCACAGGGATGAGAGGCAGTTGGCTCAGATGTTCCAATATCTAATTTGTATCAGAGGAAATTCAAAGATACTTTTTGGGTACGAATAAGTGTAGCTGTCACCAGTAGGACACAATGTATAACTGATATCGCTCCAAACTGTCGTTTCAAAGGCTGGACAAAGTCACTAGACTTTTAAATACATAGAGCGGGAATCTTTACAAATAGTTCAGGCAATATAGGTCTATTGATTGATTTCTTAGTCCGATCATCAATTTTTTCGCTGATGGTAAACACTCTGTTATTAAGGGAAGATTTACAGTCTTTAACTACTTTCTCTTCCATAATCCTTGATATTTTTACAGTGTTTTTTCTCTCCAATGTCTGGCTCATCATTACAACCAGGATCAGAGGAGGATTCATCTACAGCTGGCATGGCATCAAGCGCTATAGGTTTTTTCTCATGTATCTTATCATTAGATGTAAGCAGACTGGTTAACGTGCCAATTTTATCTGATTCCCTTTTTTTCCTCCTGTTTTCGCGCTTGTGATTGCACTTTTCCCTAGCTTTAATAACCACAATTGAAGCCGCAGTCAAGTTCAAAGTTTGACTAGGCTCATGTTTATCATCATCGGTACGAATTGAGAGAATAGGCTGTACCAGGCGTTGCTTCTGTTGTTTCATGCGTTGCCTTTTCTGCTTGTAGGTAAGGTATGATATCGGTGACACTGTGACGTATGTATACACACACCTGTGAGAGCTGATAATGTTATAGATGATCTATCGGAAGGATTAATGCACGGTCAGCCCTATTGAGGACAATAGTAACACAAAACAAGGAGCCCTGCTTTCCTCTCAGTGCAAGTTCCCCAAAAGCTCGGTTCAACATGTTGAAGATTGTTTTTGACTGGTTTGAATGACTGGAATTAACTTTGCAACTCCAGGAGGTGTAGGAGGTATTGTGGGGTGTTACCCAGATGAAGTACTGAGTGAGAGATGTTATCATCCAGTTTACTCCTGAGGAGAGGAGCATTTACTCTACAAGAAAAACAGTCAATCTTGCTGTTGTGAGTAGGACTTAGTTCTGGGTGGGTGAGTGGATGAGAACATTATTTGTATTGTGGTGGGTTTGCCGGGAACTGGAGAAAAGAGATAACGTTCAGAGGTTCTGGCTTATGGAAGGTGGATTTGTTCTTCTGAATGCAGCTAGTGGTTTGTTGGTGGAAGTTGCTCTGGGGGGCCCATTATCCACCTATGTGTACAAGATGTGATGTACATATTCAAGAACATTATCACGTTCCACCTGTCATTGGAGTCTGCTTAAATCATGCCCCACTTTAACACTGGTGATTACAGGAAGGAGTCACTAAGAGCAGCTAAAACCTCTGTACTAACCATGATAAGTGGCAACAGAGAGCCGTGCTTACCGGCCATCAGACTGGACGTTTACTAACTGGTCAGGCCACCTGACCTGTCCTCTGTGAAGGTGCAAGCTGTGTGTCCATCCATGAAGAGTCAGGAGGAGGTGTGGTTGGTGAGTCACCCAACAAAATGAAGGCAGATTAAAAACACTACATTAAGCCCCCACAGGGAGAGATGAAGAGCACCTGGGCAGGGTCTGTTGTTCTATGCGTGGGAGTGACCATATTTAATTTGATTTCAGAGACATCACCCACTGCGAGAGGTGATGCAAGGCTTGCAGCTACTGGTCAACCATTTTAAGGTGGCATTGGCTTGGGACATTCACAGTATTGTGAGTTGCAGCAGCCATCTTTGAATCAGCAAACAAAAGAGTCCCATTGCTGTAGATTGCAGAGGGAAAAAAGCTTAAATGTTGTCATTGACTTATTGAATTAGAACATCGATATTTGCGAATTGTACGTATTTCAGAAAGGAACTAAGAAAGAAAAAACTTTTTTTTGTTTGTTCCTGTACTTTGTCCACAATCTGGATTTTTCTGCAACTGTCTCACAAAGGAAAATGAGTAGCTTAGCTCCATGTTTCCTTACCAATCCTGAGGAGCCTAGCATAAAATTGGAGCTGGGAAAGGAGAGTGACAAGAGGGCTGCTGGTGGGGAGTCCTTGAATCCGTTTGAAACCATACTTTGGAAATGAAGGCTACATTTTGTAAAAAAGCAAAGCCCCATTTTGCAATGGTATTATTTTCAGATGTGAGAACAAACAATTGGAGAATCTGTAGAGGATTGTGTAACTGGTCTGCGGGAATTAGCCAACTGTTGTAATTTTAGTGACTCATAAAATGAACACATACAGGATCGATGTGTGCTGTATCAATGAGAGCATAAAATAAGGGAATACATTTGGAGTTGGGGGGGCCCGAGATTGGAAGACATGTTGGTCATAGCCAAGAAGATTAAACATATGCTGAGGTTTGTTAAGGAGCTGGAGGCCAAGGGCAGAAGAATGGATAGAAAAGAGAGTGCCGTGGCTAAGGTAGATGTGAAGAAGGAGAAGAGGGAGCAGAGGCATCAAACCTCTAGAACAGTGGCTTCCTACAAACATGTAGGGAGTAGACAGGGCAAGGGAAGAAAGAGGGTTACCTAAAGCGGGTGGTAGAGAGGTACAGAAACCTTTTTCATTGTGCTAACTAGGGCATTTGCCCAGAGATGGATGCAGAGTGCAGGAAATATGACAAAAGGGGAGTACTATATTTGGATTACTTAATCAAAGTAACAGGTGCATACTGGGGTCCCAAGGGTGCAAACCTTTTTAATTTATTTGTAAACACAAATTGATATTTTATATATAAAAACAATATTTCTTTGATTTTTCATATTATTGCTTATTTTATTTCCTTTTCATAACTTCTTTTTTATATTAAAATGTTTATTTTGATCAAGGTCGTTTTGACCTGGCCCATTCATAATGGTCTGAACAGCTGATGCGCAGATGGACATGCATGGGCATTTTCCAAATGGTCTAAACAACTGCCAGGCAGACAGGCTTATCCGAGACTTCCTGGAAACCATTAAGCTTCCTGGGCTGCGGACATGTGTGTGGTACACAGAGAGAGGTGTTGGGTGGGGTCACGCATGTTTCAAAATGTATTTCATTTATTTGCCCCTCATCAAATATGTTTTGCCACACATAGAAAATGGACATGATTCCATGATGTGCACATTGTGTGAACACTTACTCAATCTCTGGGTAATCGCTGGGCTCACACATCAGGTCATCCACTATTACTCGGTTCACCAGGTGATGAGGAAAAGATTGCCATCATTAAACGTGGCAGGCAGCCTCTCCACTAATGTTATAAGCAGTATCTTCCTCAATAGTTTCCTATACCTATTTTGGCAAACTGTTGTCGCTACAAGTATACCCAAACAATCTTGGTCTGCTGGTGTGACAGTGTGCTCATTGGATTTTTAAAATATTTTTGCTAAAATAACTTTTACAGCAATTTGACGGTGCATGAGAATGGATGCTGTAAACAACTGCCCATGTTAAGGGAAGAATGTTCTGATACTGACCCCATCAATATCCGTTTGGGAGAGTTTTATAGCCAGGTATGTGTTATCTACCACTTTTTCTTTAATGACAATGTTAAGAATTTTCAATAGTTCTGGAGTTTGCAAGTCCAAGGGCCACGACTTCCACGTTTTTGCTGACCATCTGTTTTAAGCTTTCAAAGTTTAGCTTAAAGCTGTTACATAGGCTTGAAATAATCCCTTTAAAGATATGACGAAAAATAGGGTGTACTTTTTCGTCATATCTTTGAATGTACAAAGCCTTTGTTGGCATAATTAGCACTCCAAAGAGGGTACCCCGAAGCATCATGTTTATCTCAAAGCCACAGCTTGATATACTTGCAAAAGTGTTCCAAAGAGATGTCCTCAAAATGCTAGATTTCAGCAATGTTATCTATGCAGTGCCTGTCTTTCAGGGCAACCATCAACTCAATCCTACACGATATGCCACTGTGAGCCCTCTCATCATCTGTATGTCTACAAAGACATGTTTCCCTAATCTCCCTACAGGTATGACACATTGAAATGAAATGAAATTATATTTTATTTATATTGTGCTCGTAAGTGTTTCAGAGTGCCACCAGGCAAAGGGAGGGACACAGGGGAGAGCAAAAACAACGATCTTACAAGGCCCAGTGACATTGCAAATGCGCAAGTGTATGGGGAATGGAAAAGGGGGAAAGTGCACGGAAGGGGGGAGAAATTGGAAAGTGCAGAACAGTAGAGAGGACAGAATAAATAATAATAAGTAAAATAAATAAATAAATAAAGGCGAGGTAGTGACAAAACAGTGGTAGTGCAGCCGGCAAGTGGCACAGTGCTAGGTTAGTCAGATAAGGTGTATCTGATACGTGCAGAAGAAGAGTGGGTGGGAGACTGTATGGGTACAGATTCAGGCCCCAGTGCAAGGGGTGGCCCAGAGGCAGTGTAGGAGGGTGGCAGGGTGACCAGGTACCTGGGCCTGAAGGACAGAGGGTGGCCAGGTGTACGGTGCAGAGAGAGAAAACAAATCAGCAGGGGAGAAGAGGGGCAAAGGCAGATGCAAAGAGGAAGGTATTGAGGAGCTTCCGGAACCGGAGATGGTTCTCCTCAAGTTTCAGAGTGGCAGGGAGACTGTTCCAAAGGGAGACCCCAGCCAAAGACAAAGATCTACCCCCAGCTTGTTTCTTTGAAAAACGACTGATCATGAAGGAGTTAGATGTAGAGGAGCAAAGGGCTCGAGAGGGGAGGAATTTACGAGGGATAGTAGAAGGTATTTTGGACCCAGGCCCCAGAAAGCTTTGTGGACAATGCAGAGGATTTTAAATGTAATCCTTGCATCCGCTGGGAGCCAATGAAGGGATTTCAGAGCTGGAGAGATACAATCCCAGGGCTTGAGGCCAAGGACAAGTCTTGCATTCCTGTTCTGGATTAGGTGTAAAGGGCCGAGATTGGATGCAGGTAGATTTAGAAAGAGGCTGTTACAATAGTCCAACCTAGAGAGAGCCAAAGCTTGGGAGACAGTGAGCGTCTGAGGAAGGAGAGGGAAGGCATAGTACCTATAAGGAGGTGCAGTAAGAAGCTTGACTTTTTGGAGGCGTCAGAGATTTGTCCGAAGAAGGAAAGTGTGGAGTCAAAGATGACCCTGAGGTTCTTAGCCTCGCAGGTAGGGGCAGGAGGAGGTCCACTGGATGCCAGCCAGAGAGTGAGGAGAAAGGTTGGTAAAGGAGTACCAATGAGGAGGATCTCAGTCTTGTTGGCATTTAAACAAAGATTGTTGGCAGCACACCAATTTTGAATGGCAATTAGGCAATCAGAGATGAGGGAAGGAGAGGTGGTGGCTGAAAATGAGTTGGGTGTTATCAGCATAGCACTGTAAATTTGAGCAGAAAATGGAGCTGCAGTAGATAAGAGTTAGAAGGTATTGGTTGAAAAGCTAGGGCGAGAGGTTAGACCCTGGGGAACACCACAGGTAGTGTGGGAGATAGAAGATAGGAAGGCCCCAAGTTGTACTTGGGAGGGTCGATCAGAGAGGAAAGACGTCAGCCAGGTCAGAGCCTGATCAGAGATACCCAGGATGTCACGGAGACGATTGAGCAGGGTGGTGTGGTTGACCGTGTCGAAAGCTAAGAAGAGATCAAGTAGGAGGAGGACCGAGGGAATGTTAGACTGAAGGTTGGAGAGCAGGTCTTCACGGATGTTCAGGAGAACAGTTTCTGTGCTTCTGGCAGTGCTGAAGCAAGATTTGT
Organism: Ambystoma mexicanum; assembly: GCF_040938575.1. Taxonomy (NCBI): domain Eukaryota; kingdom Metazoa; phylum Chordata; class Amphibia; order Caudata; family Ambystomatidae; genus Ambystoma; species Ambystoma mexicanum. The sequence continues at coordinate 1,054,908,850 of NC_090924.1, read as the reverse complement.
GGTCATGGAGAGAGCCAACAGATTCAGAATGAAGGTTAAGCTGAGATATGGCAAACTTTTCCAGGAGCTTACCCAAGAGTAATGGAAATTGGGCGATAGTTAGCCAGACAAGAAGGATCAGCTGTGGGTTTCTTGAGAAGTGGAAGGACAAGGGAGTGCTTCGGAGGGGAGGGGAAAGATCCAGAGGCAAAGGAGAGGTTGCAGAAATCGGCAATGGCCAGAGCGAGGGTATTAACGTGGTCCTTAATGGTTTTAGAGGAACAGGGATGGACCTGTTTTGATGAGGCTTTCATAAATCAGAGTAGATGTACTGTCATTCCAAGACCTTCGATATAAGTATGTTTTATCATAGTTCTGTGGTACAGATGTCCATGATTTGTTTTTGTTAGGGGGTTTACATAATTTAATAGGGGCAGCATTGATGAAATCAGCCATTGAACTCAAAGGGGGTGGATGCCCAACCAATTACACTTTAGCCATCTAAATAATATGTGCCCACCTTACGCTGCCACCACCCTCAAAGGATGTTCAGATGAAGATAACCTCACTTTCTGGGATGTACATTAGTCACTGTATGGATGGTGTGGAATAACATTTTGAGTACCTTGGTAGAGATCCATAGGCACTAAGTCTATGGTCTCAGGTTTTAAAACATATACACTACAGAGACATGCACAAGGATGCTAATGTTACATGCTGAAAGGGGTCTTCGTAAGACATCTCCTCTATGGTGTCACGGTTTGGTACAAGGCCTTTGCGTAAAATCATTCCTTTGATACCATTCATGCCTGCCTCAGGAAAGTAGCTCCTTTTGAAAGTCAAACATATTAACACTGTTGGCCATTTGAGGAAATTTGATTTCACATCAGTCATCATTGTGTCCATGTCATAAACATGTTTAACTGACATTGCTACTTCTTAGTCCTGGTTCTGCACAGTGTTAAAAATTGAGTAAAGTATCCCCTGTCTCCTTCAAAACCTAGAGCCTCCAGAGGTTTGCTCAAGCTCATAGGCAGACTTTTTAAAGAATTAATAAACCTGATTCTTAAAGGAACCACTATCAACATCATGATTTTACAGCCATGCGTTAAATGAGATATCTCATATTTTACCTTAATCAGCTGGTTCATGACAAAGTACCCGCCATAGCCTTTGGAATTGTGCACTATGAAAGTGTTTTCCCGAAAAGGGGTGTCTATGAAGGTGCTGATGAAATTGATTAAGCAAGTTTCACCCTCAAACTTCAAGCATAGTCATTTGACAGATGTTGAGCATAAATGTAGGTGGGCACTTCTATAACAGTTTCCTAAATAATCACAAAGAGGGGATGGCTGGAAGGTTTAAAATGAATCTTAACCTCTGGAATTGCTCTGGGCAACCAGCCAAGCCATTTCAGAAGGGGAAAGACCATATGCAAATCAGGCTTGCTCCCAAAAGGGGCCGTACAGCCCAAATGCCTAGGTCACATCCCTTCTGCACGATACCACAATGATCCCCAGACATGTTTTGACCTTGTTGGGCCTCATCAGTGAGGACTAGCTTGGGTCTCTAGGCTCAGCAGGCACAGGACCCACATCTGGCCATAACCGTCCCACTCGGGGTAACTAAGAAAAAACAAATAGGTGATGGCTGTAAGGTTTAAAATTAATCTTAACCTCTGGGATTGCTCTGGGCAACCCCCAGATCATTGTTCTTCACCTGCAAACCCATTGCAGAAGGGGAAAGACCATATGTAAATCAGGCTTGGTCCCACCCCAAAAGGGGAAGTCCAGCCCAAACTGCTAGGTCACATGCCTTCTGCACAAGACCACGAGCATCCCCAGACATGTTTCAGACTTGTTGGGCCTTATTAGTGAGGAGTAGCTTGGGTCTCTAGGTCCAGCAGGCACATGACCCACTTCTGGGCATACCTTTCCCACTTTGGGTGACTAAGCAAAAACAAATAGGTGATGGCTGGAAGGTTTAGATTGAATCTATGCAGCTTCCCATGGGGAATTATAATCAAATAGCGTTCAGTTTTTAAATAGTCAAAACACAACGTCGAGTAAGCAGCTAATGTGAATTTTGTGGCTAGATCAAACATTTCTGAAATACGATCCCACAAAAAAGCTTTCTTCTTTAGTTCCATAAATAATGAAACAAAATTGATGGCTTGGTCTACAAATGGACCAATTGTTCCATGGAAGTGAGCATGTGCAAGGGCAATCTCCTGGAGTGGTTTTCATGATTGGGTTGCACTGGGAGAAAAGCATTTTAAAATATAAGATGCTTTTATTTATTTCTATTGGAGTTCTTAAGGAAATATTTCCCAATTCCATTCCGATGACCGCCTCTAACCAATTGAATTTGGCAGTAAAGAAGGTTTCCAAGATACACAGAATACCGGGACTATCCATGTGTTGTATAAGGGAGCAAGTCCCATCACCGTAGCACTGGTGAACCGTGTAGCTGCCATGGATTTGCTCTTCACTCTACTTTTGACTTTCTCCTCAAAGTTGCTGTCTCTATTCCTTAAACAGGGGCCCAACTATTTCAATGTACACACCTCATCAATCTTTTGGGATGCAAAGACCTATGTGTAATTAACTGACTTCCTATGGTTTTTGCCTACATGGTTTTCTCACGCTCTGAAACACTTGTGTACGAGCGTGATAGAAATAAAATATCAATATCAATATCAATACATACATTACCTTCGTTTTAGTATCATTCATCTTACAGCAATTCTTTTGAGTGTATTCTCCAAGAGCTGTAAGATATCATTGCAGACCAACAGCAGTTTGGTCAGTTAGGTATCATTGCAGACCAACAGCAGTTTGGTCAGTTAGGACAATGGTGTCCGCATAACCCAAGCTGCCCTATCTTGGAGGAACATTGTGGGCTTTAACAGAGGCATCATGTAAATCTGTGATGAATGCATTCAAAAGAGAAGGGTCCGGTATGAAGCCTTGTTTAAGCCCCCCGTTTGTCAGAATAGGCTTAGATAGCATACCTTCATTATCAAGTTTTACTTGCAATATTGTCCCTTCATACAACACTGAATCATGTTTGCTAAAGGGTGACATCCATAATTACTATTATAGAGTCAAAATCAGCTCCACATTTATTTAGCAGATGTTTGCAATGATGTCTATGCTCTGTTTTTGTCAGGGATTTGACAAAACTCTTCTTTCACATATGTAAAAGAAAATATTACAGGATCGCGGTAGCAACCCTTATACTTAAGTTGCTCTTCCCACAGGAAGAGAAATGTTTCAGTTGTTTATAACTTTGGAGCCATTTGACGAATTCTAACAGAACTTTTCATAAAGAATTATAGAGTCAACTGAATGATTTTGAAATGTTCTGTGCGGTTTCATCAAGGGAGGCAAAGTTATTGGGGGGTCTCAAAACATTTGAAATACGAATAGACATGAAGGGAAAAGATTTTTGCTTGTGGCTGCAGCACAAAATGCTTTGATGGATTTGCACCAAAGTTGCGTTAGGAGCAGTGGGCTGGCCCTGATTGCGTGCTTTTTGAAATTTGGTGTAAATCCATTCAGTAGTTTATTTAAAAATGCTCAGGTTGTAGTGCCCAAAAAATGTGCGATATCCCTGTCCATTCCGTGGACCCATTTTCTGATTCGGTGTCCGCAGGCGCCTTTAGATCAATCCGGGAGCCGCGTACATTTGGCAGATATGGTATGCGGTTGATGATTGGTCAATTACACAACATGAGGAGCTTCAAAACGTTGGTTGGGTTTGCAAACTGCATCCGTAGTCCATGGACAGTGAGGCACAAAAATACCCTGACAAATACATTCCTGATAATTTTGAGGATGAAAAAGTGTCTGGGTAGGTTGAGAAGAAAGAACAAAAGGAACACTGCATGCGTTATTATGTGTACAAATTGCTGTGGGGTTGTCACTGAGTTTGAGGTCATTTTACCCTGTTCGCAGCAATACAGACATCAATATGTTTTCTGGAATTGTATTGAGAATGGTGGTGTTATGTTACATGCTACAATAACGCTTACTTCGGGTTTCATGCTTATGTATTGAAACTATAAACTGTGACCACTAGTTACATACATTTCTGGTTATTTTGGGAATGAAAGACTGTGGAAGATGAGGGACAGAAGAAAAGGAACAATGTATGCGTTATTTTGTGTAAAAACTTTGGTGGGGTTGTCGCTGAGTATGGATATAATTATTATTATAATGATATTTTTAATTGTTATGGCTGAACATTTCAAACTTTCAAAACATATAAAACACATTACCTTTTAAAAGGCACATACCAAGCTAAATTCAAAGCCATTTACAGATAGATATTAATGAGATTTAGACACCATTTCACCATATTTGTCAATTACAAATGCATCAAATACATTTCGCAGTTCTTAAACCCAGGGCAACAACCTCTCTGGTCATCCCACCTCAGTTAATACAATCTTTATAGAAAACAAAAACTTTACAACTGCCAAAATGAACAATCCTTAAAATAGTAATATAAAAACAATCTCCTCTGGTCTTAAAAGTATGGGCATGATACAACAATATGCTGCAATGTCTCCATTTTGTTTTGGTTCTGACAAAATCGGCATACGGCTAATGCCGGGTCCACTTTAACCGTGTGCCTAAGATTTTCTTAGTCAGCCACAATGAAGTCTTAAAAACCATGCTCGGTATTCAAGGCATGGAAAGTTAATTAAGCATAAAGGAATTTGGTTCATAGGCTTAATTTCAAAATGACCTGTTTTAAACACATTTTACACATTACATTTCTCCCATGTTAGCCTCCGGTCATAAACCCATAGTCTATTTTTTCCACGATCTGGGTCTGTCAGCAATAACTCTAATGTAGTATCTGCTGCTTTCATTGTGGCCAACCAATCAATTTTCCATGATTGCAATGACTGATCCATCTGCTCTTCTAACAGATGTGCAAGAAACAAAATTATAGAGTTTGCAGTGTGCCGATTTAAAAAACATTTCCTAAAAAATGTCAAGGCATGCCACTTATTCATAATTTCTAGCGATAATAATCTTAACTCAAAATGAATGATTTGGATCAGTAAGGTTGGTAGGTAGGGTTGGTGGAGGAGACAAAACCTTCTTCCAATATTGCCCTTCCGATCTGTTCCAGCCTGGCATACATTCCACCATTTTCGTCTCAGCCCCATAGATCAAGGTAGGCTATAACCGTTTGCTTTTAAAATGTGATCACAGGGAGACACAAACATGTCCATATTTCCTATGAATAATAACAGCCTGAACTGCTGCAATCTCCATTTTACTCATCATATCCCCTCTATTAGGGGCTTCTTGGTTGTTATCATTTGTGATCATTCCAAGATATCTGTATTCTTTAAGTACAAGTAATGGTCGCTTATATAAAAAACAATGTACAACAGTTCTCTTAAAAACCTTATTCTGTGTTAAAATCACAACATTTGACTTCTCCACATTAATATTTAATTGCTTCTTAGTTGCATACTACTCCAATGCCATTAATTGCCTCTGCAGGCCTATGGCGTCTTGTCAAATAGGACAAGATTGTCCGCATATAGGAGCCACAATATAGCAGACTTCCCTAATTTCGCAGGGAAACAATTAACCTAATTCAGATATATCCCAATATTGGCTATGAACAAGTTAAAGAGTGCTGGGGACAACATGCACCCCTGTTTCAAACCTCGCTGTGTATAAATGGGCTGTCCTGGGTCAATATAACCTGAATAGATGTAACTGAATACAGCTGGGTAACTAAAGCCAAAATATACACTGGGTAGTCCGCAACCTTCATTTTTAAAAATGTTATATCGCTTGGTACCGGATCAAACGCAAGCTTAAAATCAATAAAAGCCATATATACTGGCTGACCTGATTGGATTACCCTTTTCTATTAGGATTAATGCTAGCAAATCTATCACTGTACCCATACCTGGAACAAATCCTGATTGATGAATATCATAATAAACCACCCCCTTAACCCAGATAATCGTGTCTCTGAGTAGTATACAAGCACATGTTTTCCACCAGAAGGGCTATCGGAAAGGTAATTCTGAGGGCTATCTGTATCTCCTGCCTTAAATATCAGTATTATCGCCAATGTTTTCCACGTTTGGGGTATGTGTTTAGTGTCCAGTACCTGTTTAAAAATGGTCCTGCGTATCTTAGACCATGCATCAGAATAAGAATCTAACATGCAATATGTAAGGCCATCTGGGCCTGGAGCTCTAGAAGTACTCAATTTTTAAATTTGTATTACAATGTCATTCTGATCAAAAAACAGGGAGTCATGTGTGTCCTAATCTTGCCTCACCAAATAGTCTGTCAAACTTGAGGAAGTATATAGATTTGTGAAATACTGTACCCTTAATACTGTTACTGTACCCTTAATACTGTATACTGTTGTCAATAACACTCTACAGAAAACAACCACTTCAACCAATATTCGTAATCTTTCCTAAATTGGGTTTTCCTGTTCTTACCTGCCGAGTCAAACACATGTTTTTGTTTAAATAATGGTTGGGGCCCGATTGATTGTTTTCTACAAATAAGCTTAGGGCAGCCACATAATCACCACATAATCACCACCATCTCTAGTGTTACGTATATTCGGTCTATAGCCGCCCATTCCCCTGTTTTTATAGAGGCATTTAATCTCTCAAATGTTAATTCAGACTATTTAAATCTTTTTCTACCCACGTAATCTCTCATTTAATATGGTAATAATCACTCTGGTGGATTATCAAAGGCATTTCCCAGGAGAGAATTAAGAAATCATGATTACTATTCACCTGGAAATCATTCAGAGTCATAGAAATGTTTCTCGCTCTACTTAATAAAATGTATCTCATCATTCAGGCATGGATGGCTACCCATAGCCTCAGCCTAAATGATGAGAAGACAGAAATTCCGATCATAGGCGCCCCTACAAACTGCAACACATTGCACAAGCAATACTCACCATTCAACATTTATGGGAGCATCATTAAAACTGCAAATGACACCAAAACATTCGGCTTCTACCTTGATTCATCCTTAAATCTGTGCAAACAAGTGAACGTGACAGTCACGGTTGCCTCCTATACATGCAAGCTCATACATGCCTGCAAACCCTACCTCTCTTCAAACAGCTATATTAATCTAGCAAGAGCGCTAATATTGTCTAAACTAGACTACTGCAGCACACTTTATGCAGGAGAAAACGAACTTATCCTTAACAAACTAAAAACTCTACAAATTAATGCGCTTAGAGCCACACTAAGTATCCCCAGGAGAGACCATATCTCTGACATCCGAAGGAACCACAAATGGCTCCCTATCGAAATCAGAATTAACTTTAAACTGGTCGCTACTATGCACAAATGCCTCAACACAGCTGCACCACAATACCTAAGAGAGATAATCCCAACAAAAAAATAACTAATCCTGACCAACAAGGTCCACCAATGCCTGTTGCGTCATTGTCCCACGCTTCAACTTAAAAAGAGCTGGAGGGATCAGTTTCCCAGTACAAGCTGCCCTAGACTGGAACGCTCTCCCCCTACATTTACGCATGGATCAATCTTTCCAAAGCTTTAGATCCAACACAAAAAAGTGGCTATTTGCGAATGACACCCTGCCCAGGAATGTCTAGATATCCAGAGTAGAGGAGCTTGTCCACTCATCTTTACCTGACTATGCACTTGTTCTTAGTGTTCAAGACTGCCCTCATTATGTAACACCGCCCTTAAATATGCGATTTGTGTCCACGCATAGTCTTTTCATATTTGCCTTTTGCCCCAAAACCTGTATTTTTCTTTCTCCTTTTGTATCTCTTCCCCTTTTTTCTCCTAAAATGTATGTACTAAACTGTGGTTATTCTAAGCTGTCTTGTAATGCGCCCAGATACCCTAGGGTGTGGCACACTTTATAAATAAATAAAACAAACAAACACACAAACCTGGGCAGCTCGTCTCCATGTTGGACGGGGATGGATGTCTCCCTTTAAAGCTCTGTTGTTCAACATGAGAAATCCTCTGTCTTTCATCAACATCTTTGTTCTTTTTGTTAATAACTGATTTTTGTTTGAAAACATTGAGTGTTCAAATTGTCTACAATAAAAGCTATGATGGTGTTTGCTTCACACATACTTAAATCAAGCAAAGTTTCCACAGCCTCTAGGAAGGCATCATCAGTAACCACAAGTGGGTTCCAGTATGAATTCAAAATTGCGTAATAGCCTGTTGGTCGACCACTGACAGGAGGACACAAGAGTTTTGTCAGCTGAATGAAAACATTTGGTGAAGCCCAAGCCTCCAGCATTAATCCTGTGTCCATTTTACAAGCTGCCAGCAAGCCCACTGATGGTTTCCCCTTGATGGCCTTAACGACCTTTACCAGGCACATAGAATATCCCTCCCATACTGCAAAGTGAAGAAGCCATGCTTTCGGAAGCATTGCAATGTCAACAGAGACCAACAGATTATTTTCAGACAATTATAAGTGCTTAGAACCCCGGGTATGCTAGGAAGCCATTTTGTTAACCATTTGTTAATTTTGTCAGTTTGGCATCTTGCCTGCCAAGGCGCCAGGGATCCAAGTCCAATCATCATCATCCTGAACTGATGAAACCTCCAGGATTTAGATCTCCTGACCCCTGTTATCTTGTCCCTGCACGCATGAAATTCTTAATAGAGGGAAACAAGACAGCTTCCTAGCCTGCAGTGGTAATGATGGGCTTGCACCCTTTTTCACTGAAAGCAGCAATTTGTTGTACTCACCCAACGTATACCTTGCATAGTGGAAGTGTTTCCTTGCTCCCAATAAAATCTCTCGAACCAATTGAGATGAAACAACCATCCTCACTCTATCCAGGTTCTAATCAATAAGGAATTTGACCTGCGCTATGTCGCATGATTGGATGGCTTCTAACCCTGGTATGTTGGCGATTAATCTTAAAATGTTGCTTCTATTCAAGATCAATTCTTCCACCTTCCTCTAGTCTGCAAATATAGTCAATGTTTCTTGTTGATCTTATTCAATGGATGAGCCTGTTTTGGCCCTAGATGTCTTACTGAAGATACTAAATCACCCATTCTTTTATTCCATTGATAATTTGTGTTTCTCATCCCATATGGGTAGCTTCCCTTCTATCTTGCCTACCATAATTTTGCTCATTGACTAAGCGTTGTCATCTTTGCTCTAATGTATAAAAACCTCCGGCGATTGAATGAACGTGTTTTTTAGCTAATTGTAAGCAATTCTCACGTTGAGTATTCAAAATAGACTCTTGTTGGATTTTAATAGACGGGTCCTCATTAAGCATATCATCCATGACTGAATGAGTTGTAAAATTAAGCAAATCTACTTCTTGTATTAATGTCTCCATTAATTCAGATTGATTCTGTATCATTATTGAATTGTTCATTATAGACTCTTTACTGACTTTTTCACTCTTTTTTTTATTTGACATGTTTGCAAGATGTTTCTTTTAGCCTTTGGTTGTTCCAGCCCATGAGGCGGTGTAGATAAGGCCTGTAGAAACATTCTTGAGCCAAACAGTGATGATTTGGTTGATTACTTTTAATTCTTTGCCTTTTTTGGTGCTTGCACAGGTTTAGAACCCCCTTTTTGGTTAGTGAATATTTTAAATACTGGCTCTTCAATTAGACATCGGGTCCTCAGTAATTTCCTGAGACTAATCTAAGTGTTTTATACTCCCACCTTGCTCATTAGTAATGGCCCGCTGAAGTATCGCATGGGGATGGTCTGTAATAATTAATTCTTCCCCATTCAGTAATCCGGTCTGAATCTCTTAGACAGCTGATCTCTTTGTGATGGTTATATGTGTCCTTTGCAAATTTGCCCCTTGATTCAAGTATCTTCATTCCATTATTCAATTATGTTCTTCGATCTGGGCCACCTTTCCAATTAGGGTAGCCAATAACATTGATGTGTTGTTTGATTTATTATCCAGGGTTTCAAATCATTTGGCCATTGCCAAAAGACCTGTATTCATCACCATCAAGGTTACGTCGAACATGTGGTTAACAGACAGATTCTGATGGAGGGTTGGATTAATAAATGACATAGATGAACTTGAGGACAAATTTAACAACTCTGGGTATAATTTAGGAGAGCCAGAAAGATTCAATGGATGAGGAGTACCTATATCCAGGGACTGAGTTTCTTGCACAAGCACCCAGTCCATTATTGAAACAATGGGTACCACCATGAGCTGCAGTTCCAAATCATGCATACTTAGGGACCTCTCTTTTACTGAGTCCATGAAAATGGACTGAGATCCCATAGTCTTTTGGGACCGAAGAGTAGCCCTTTTCAAGTCTTCCATAAAATGAACCCGGGCTTCCGTGACCAGTGGGAGTTGAGGTATACTCATCAGTCCCACCATTCTGACCTCTTTGGTCAGTTAGGGCCATCTGCATCAAATTATTGTCATGCAATATTAAAGTGCCCTGCTTTGTTCCACCTGGCACCACCGCTTGATTGATTTCCCTGATTTCTGCAATAATGCTGAATCCAGAATTTTCATCAAAATGTATTAGGAGGTCTTTAGAGCTCTCTAAATGATGGTCCAATTTTTTGTTTGTTTGTTTGTTTATTTTATTTTTATAGTGCGCCTGACCCTGGGGTATCTGGGTGCTTGAGGTGAAGGTAATGGTTACAAGATGCAGTTTATACAGTTTATGCAGTTTATACAGTTTATACAGATTACAGATAATACCTTCAAATAGCAAAGGAAGGCAAAGGTAGGTGGGGGCATAGAAATGTGTGAAATACGAGGCAAGGTGAATGATATATGCAGTTAAGGGAATTGGAGTACAGGGTGATGTCAAATGTAAGGTAGGTAGTGTTAGTTTGTATTCAGTAACCATGTGATGACGTAACCTCTGAATCTTTGAAAGGTTGGAATAGTTTTGATGTCCTGTGGAAGTGTGTTCCACAATTGGGAGGCTAGAATCGGGAAAGTGGTTCTGCCAGCTCTTTTAAGGAAATATCTGGGCACCGCCAGGCAAGATGTGTTAGTAGATCTAGTAATTCAGGTTGACGATTTCAGAGTAAATTTGTCCATGCGGTATGGTGGGGCTTGGTGGTTCAAAGCTTTGTAGGTGAGGCAGATCGTATTTAAGTCAATTGTTTCTTGTATGGAGAGCCATTTGCACAACTTTTGTGGCAGCTCATGTAAGGTTGAGTCCTTTCCTATTGCTTTAGTGATTTTGTTCCCCTCTTTTGGCATGGACTATGGATATAGTAATAATAAGAATACATATTGTTGTGACAGTGGTCAGCTTGGTTGGTGCATGGCCATAGGCTATATCCACAAAACTATGTTTACTTTGGGTTGAATGCACAATTTGTTTACTTTGGGTTTAATGAGTACAAAAATGTGACTACCGACTATGGGTACAATAGTGCAGTTAGGTGGTCATGGTATCTAGGGAATAAGACAATAGTATGTTTACTTTGGGTTGAATGTCTGCAACAATGTGGCTACTGGTCATGGCTAAAATAGTGCGTGTAATTGAACATCGTAACCTAGGAATGTTTTGTTTGAGGCATGCTTGCTTGGAGTATGCATATATTAGTAGTAGTAATATGAATACATATTGTTGTGGCAGTGGCCAGATTGTTTGGAGCATGGCTGACCGTCATGTCAAAAACAATATGGCTACTGGCTGTGGCAGCAATAATATGTTTACTTTGGGTTGAATGTGTGCAACAGTGTGGCTACTAGTTATGGCCACAGTAGCATGTTTAGTTTGGTTTGAATTGCTGGAGAAATGTGTTTAATGCCTGCAAGAACGTAGCTACTGACCATAGTCACAATGGTATGTTTACTTTGGGTTGAATGCTTGCAATAATGTGTTGAATGCCTGCACAAATAGTATGTTTACTTTGGGTTGAATGCCTGCAACAATGTGGCTACTGGTCATGGCTAAAATAGTGTGCTCAGTTGGACACAGTAATAAGTTAACATCTGTGTTTCTTTGTCTGTAAAGAAAAGAAAATATAACTAGTTGTAGAACATGGTATGGACGATGTACATTCTTAAGGTTGTACACATACATTCATATGGTATGTACTATATTTTCTACAATGTCTGTGTGATACACTGTTGTATTAGCATATGGTAATCATTGGGTCATGACGATGGTGATGATTTGATATGTATATAGCAATTACAGCTAACTGCTTTACATAGAACATATTTACATGCATTAATCATTCCAACTGAAGTTGATACTCATTTACCGATCCTGGCAAGGATGAAAGGCTGAGTTGGCCTTGCTAGTATTCAAAACTCTGACCTGCATATCACACATAGATTGCAGCAGCGAGTGCTCAACTTGCTGAACTATTTAACCGGTCATGTGGACAAAATCCAGGGTGGATTGAAAAATCCTATTTACTGTTAATAAAATGTACATTTTATTCAATGTTTTGTCCTTTTTTTCCAGACTGTTACATTCATGAAAGGGAGACAAATTGTGTATGTGTAGAAAGTAGTGCAGTGTTAGTATGAATGTACTAAGTAATTACATAGGTGAAGTAGTGTTTTTAAATGGATAGTAATGAAGGAATATTTGTTTTATATGTTTATGTTTAACGTAATTAGATACCCATTAGTGCATTCTAACTGTACAGTATAGTGAATATGAATTCAAAGCGTAATGTAATGACTACATTTGAGATTAACAAATATTAAGTAGGCATTTGTTAGATTTGTTGGTAACCTTTGTTTTTGAGCAATGGAAGTGTGTTTACATTCAAACCAACCACTTATTTTTTTCACGTGTGCAGTATAGTGGACTGAAGTGGTGTGGCACCAGTGTGGTATACATGCTTACTGTTGTGAATGCTTTCTTGGCAAGAGATACTTGGGCGTGTGTGAAGTAAGTGAGTTTACTGTTATTTGTAGTGCCATCTGCATTGTATCTTAAAAGCATTTGTATTACATATTGGGCATGTGAATATATTTGTATGTTTGAAAGATTGTCTGAATTGCAAAATTAGCATACTATGCCACAATGTGTATTTTGGAGAAGTTGTTAAAATGGATTTGCGTTACAATTTAGTAAAGATAAATTGCAAACATCATTTATTAGGGACATGCTCTTGTGAAAAATGGTTGCAGAGACAACATGTATGTTTCCAAGTGTATGAAATATGTCGGATTTCATGTATAGGGAGGTGTTCTGTCTCGTGTACTTCCAGTAAGCACATCAGGAATTCTTGTGGATCCGCCTGTGTGTTTTTGCTGAATTTAACAATTCTCGTACAGTGGTCCAATTCCTGTCTTATCCCAGAGACACTGCAGATAGTGTTAGGGTTGTTAGTGCCATTTATGTGCAGGATGAACATTTGTAAACACAGCTGTTCTGAGCCATGTAAGTAAATATTGTCCACAAATGGCGGCAATTGAAATTGAAGATTGATTGCTACATTTGAATAACAGATTACTCCATTTGTGATGTTGAAGTTAAAAGAAACAGAGAATGTGGTCTCTCTTGATTTGAAGGTCCAGCAATTGCTTTTTATTGGTTTACAGGGATTATGTGTAGATCTGCTATGATTTCTGTTTATACTACTTGTCTTTTGAAAGGTTTTGTTTTTTGTTGTACAATGTACATATCAGGATGTGGAGTGGACAATCCATGCAGTCTGTTGTTTTCTAGGATGCAATGAATGGTAGTGTTGCCTTTGTCCCCACCCCTCCCTGGAGGGAAGAGTTAGAATGCAGCCCAGCCAGAGGTCTAGGATGGCTGAGGATGATGTCCATGGGCGTGGGCACAGGTCTCCCATGTGGGTTGACTTTCCACAACTCTAGTGGTGGTCCCAGGGAGCCACAGCAGGGTCGCCATCCCTCGCTGTGGGAAAATCTGTAACGCAGTCCAGCCAGACCACCAGGACGGTCGGGGGTGATGTGTCCATCCTTGGGTAACTCTTTCCCTTGTGGGTTGACTGTCCCCATGTCCAACAGCGGTCCCAGGGAGCCCCAGCAGGGACCCCATCCCTCCCCAGAGGGAAAATCTGTAACGCAGCCAAGCCAGAGTTCTACAATGTCTGTAGGTGATGTCCCCAGCATTGGGTGCCTGTCTTCCATGTGGGTCGACCATCCCCAAGTCCAGCGGCAGCCACAGGGACCCTCTGTGGTGGAAAAAGCTGGAACACAGCCCAGCCAGACCTCCAGGAAAGTCGAAGTTTATATCCCCCGCCTTGGGCATCTGTCTCCAATGTGGTTTGATCATCCCAAGTCCAGCGACAGTCCCAGGGAGCCCCGCCAGGTTCCTAATCCCTTCCCGTAGGGAAAACTGCAATGCAGCCCAGCCAGAGCTCCAGGATGGTCGAGGGCCACATCCCCTGCATTGGGCGCCTGTCTTCCATGTGCTCTAGGATGGCTGGGTGTGATGTCTCTGGCCTTGGGCGCATTTCTCCCATGTGGGTCAACGATCCCAAGTTCAGCAGTGGTCCTGGAGAGCCACAGCAGGTTCCCAATCCCTCCGTGGGGGGAAAATCTGTAATGAAGCAGAGCCAGAGCTCCAAGATTGTTGGGGTTAATACCACCGGCCTTGGGTGCCTACCTGTCCCCACGTGGGCCAATTGTCCCGACGTTCATCGGTATCCCCAGGGAGACCATGGAGGGTCTCCATCCCTCCCTGGTGAGAAAACCTGTAATGCATCCCAGTCAGAACTCCAAGCCGGTCAGGGGTGATATCCCTGGCCGTGGGGGCCTGTCTACCATGTGAGTTGACCATCCCCAAGTCCAGCAGCGGTCACACTAAGCCCCGGCAGGGTCTTAATCCCTCCCCAGATGGAAAAGCTGTAGCACAGCCCAGCTAGAGCTCCAGGATGGTCAGGGGTGCTGCCCCAGCATTGAGTGCCTGACTCCACTGTGCGTACACCATCCCCAATCCCAGCATTGGTCCCGGGTAGCCAGAGCACAGTCCCTGTACCATCCTGAAGGGAAAGGCTGTAATGCAGCACACCCAGAGCTCCAGGATGGTCAGGGGGTGATGTCCCTACATTGGGTGCCTGTCTTCCATGTGGGACGACTGTCCCCAAGCCCAGTGGTAGTCCCAGTGAGCCCCAATAGGATCCCCATCCCTCCCGTAGGGGAAAGCTGTAACCCAGCCCAGGCAGAGCTCCAGTTTGGCGTCCCCGGCTTGTCCCATGTCGGTCAACCATCCCCAAGTTCAGCAGCAGTCCCAGAGAGCCTCGGCAGGGTCTGCATTGCTACCGGCAGGCAAAATCTGTAACGCTGCCCGGCCAGAGCTCCAACATGGTTGGTGGTAATGTCCCCGACTTTGGGTGCCTGTCTCACATGTGGGTCAACCATCCCCAAGTCCAGAGGTGGTCCCAGGGAACCCCAGCATGGGTCCCCATCTTCCATGAAGAAAATGACTGCAACACGGCCCGGCCAGAGCTCCAGGATGGCCGTGGGTACTGCCCACGGCCTTTGTCGCCTGTCTCCCATGTGGGTCGACTGTCTCCAATACCAGCGGCAGTCCCACTGAGCACCGGCAGGGTCCCCATCGCTCCCCAGAGAGAAAAGCTGTAACGCATCCAGCTGGATCTCTGTGATGGTTGTGGGTGATGTGCCCAGCCCGGGTACCTGTCTCCCATGTGGGTTGACCATCCCCAAGCCCAGCAGCGGTCCCAGAGAGACCTGGCAGGGTTCCCACCCCTCCCTGGAGGTATAATCTGTAACACAGCCCGGCTAGAGCTCCATGGCTTCTTTAAATTGTAAAGAAGGCCAAAAAGACTGCACATTTTGTCTTTCCAGGGCATTTGTTGTACCAGTAAATTCGCCGTTTCCCCTTGCACACAGACGATTTCACCCACACATGTGAAGTACCATTTTATTCGAGGCACCTGTGCGAACATGGAAAGGCAGGGCAACTGTTGTTGCACATGTGTTTCAGTGGTTTACTGGCCACAAATGTCTCAAAAGTGTGTTTTTTTCGCTACATTTTAGACTTTGCTGAACTATCAGGGTAATACATTATAGCGTGACACATGCAAGTAAGATCTCTTTGGTTCCCACAGGTGTCTTATTTTCAGAGCATGGGTGGCTTGTGACACCCCAGGCCCAAATGTGTGGGATTAGCCTTTTCCCTTTGCACCCAGGTCAGTGCACCCACACATGTGAGGTACAGTTTTCAGTGGGACACCTGTGGAAACATGGGAAGGTAGGGCATGTGTTGTTGCTCTCGTGCTTTGGTGGTCTGCTGGTACCAAATATTTCAAAATGTTGTTTTTTTCCTTAAATTTTGGTATTTTCTGTGCATTCTGGGTAATAAATTGCAGCGTGACAGAAGAAAGTGAGACCGCTTTGGGTTTTATGAGTGTCTTCTTTTCAGAAATGCATGGGGTTTCCTGTTTTCTTTGGTGGCTGCGACACCCCAGGCCCAAATCTTTGGGTTGGCCAGAGGGCCAAAAACACTATACATTTTGTCTCCATGGTGTGTTTGGTGCACCAGCGGTTTAACATTTTCCCTTTGTGCCTAGGTTATGTGCACACACACATATGAGGTACCGTTTTCATCGGAACACCTATGGGAACATAAGAAGGAAGGACATGTGTTGTTGCATGCATGTTTCAGTGATTTCCTGGTTTCAACTGTCTCAAAATGGTGGGATATTTCCGCTACATTTTGAACTTTGCTGGACATTCTGTGTAATAAATTGAAGCACCACACGCGTAAGTGAGACCCCTTTGGATTTCCACCAGTGTCTTCTTTTCAGATATGCATGGAGTTCCCAGTTTTTGTTGCTGGCTGTGACACGCCTTCTCCAAATGTGTGGTTTGTCCACAAGGCCAAATCCAGCCTTCCCCATGGTGTTTAGGCTGCCAGTGGTTTAGCCTTTTCCCTTTGCGCCCAGATCAGTTCACCTATGCATTTGAAGTACTGTTTACATTGGGACAACTATGGGAACCTGGGAAGGTAGGACATATGTTGTTACCCATGTGTTTCGGTGGTTTCCTGGTCAAAAAATGTCTCTAAATTGTGGGGGGGTTTCACTTGATTTGGCCTTTGCTGGACATTCTGGGTAATAAATGGTCCTGCGACACACTCAAGTGAGATCTTTTTGGATTTCCACTCGTGTCTTCTTTTCAGAAATACATGGTGTTTCCTGTTTTCCTTGATGGCTGCGACAACCCAGAATCAAATGTGTGAGTTGTCCACAAGACCAAATCCAGTCTTCCCCAGGGTGTTTGGTGTACCAGTGGTTTAGCCTTTTCCCTTTGCATCCAGGTCAGTGCACCCACACATGTGAGGTACCATTTTTATCGGGACACCTTTGGGAATGTGAGAAGGGTGGACATGTGTTGTTTTCTCTTGGTTGTGATAACATTTTCATACATTTCCTACTGCAGGTTGTTATGCAACCATTTCATTTCCCAAATGTGCCCTACATTTAGTTGCTGCTTTAGGCACTGTACGCTTTTGTGACATGCGCAAGTCACCTATCATTCAAAAGGTCAGCCTGTGCCCTCTTAAAAAATGCATGCTTGGCATTCTTCACCACATTGGTTTTTGTTATTTTTAAATGCTAAGTATGTCTATTTATGCCGTCCGCATAATTATAGTGTGTACCATGTCTTGGTTTTCAGCTCGTGTTATTGATTGTTTTATGAAACATTAAAAAAAATGTTTTTTTACCTAACTAGAAGAGTCGAGGGAATGTAGTGGTGCTTTGCTTTTCTGAATATTCATGGAAACAATTACCTTACAAGTGCAAGCATTGACAGCACATGCTATTCTTTCTTTCGCTTTTCCAATTTTTCGACAAACGATTTGAATTATGATACATATTTGGTGCCTGATCCGCGCATACGCTCCCTTCCTGATCAAGGAAATTATATCTACTTTTCAGAAATGTATGCCTTTCTGTGTTCCCGGTCCGTGGAATCATGCCCTATTTAAAAAAAAGGGAAAAATTGCCTTCCTGCCACAAAACAGAAGGTACACTTAAGGTACACTTTTTATTTCCACTCAAGCTGTTCTTGAAAGCTTGGAAAATGGCGAATTCAGAACTGCAAACCTTTTGTTTCTAGCTCTTACAAGAAATAAACCACAGGCTTCTTTGTATTGTTATTTTCTGAAAAAAACACAAAATGTGGTCACTTTTTTGTTTTTTTCTCACACACGCCTACAGCAGACCATGAATCTGTGGTGGCATTATGAGCACCTGCATGTGGAAAGACAGGGATGCACATTTGGCCAGGATATCACTTGTACCAAAAAGGTTACAAAGGCTTGAATGCTGACATACCAAAATGTCCAATAAAGGGCTCATCACTTCGATGGAAAACCCTCAGCAGTCACACCAACACAAATGTCACATTTAGAATTAATTTTAATCTGAAAATTGTCACGTGCCGCAGCAAAATCATGGAGTAACATTCTTAGACATTCTTTGTGGATTTCTGTCTCAGGATGGCCCTGAGAAATGTCATAAATTGATCTTCCTCACATAATAGCATCATAATGCCCTTATTGAGACCAACTAAAATTCGTCAAATGAGGGATTTCCAGGCTTAGGTAACAGCAGTATGTTTGTTATTACAAAGTTCATATATTTCATTTGGACTGAGATACATATATCCTAGCTGACCTTTGTCCTCTTTATCGCACTGGATCACAATCAGTTTCTAAGACAGGGTTTGTAGTGATAGGTTTTCACTTTGAAATGTTATTACCCTCTGTGCCCTCTTCTCCCCAATATGGAACCTGTTCGGTACTGACCAGTCTGCAGCATTAATGTTTTAATATTTTAATATTTTTCAATGGGACAGTATGGATGGAGCCACTTCCTGTACCCCTTCTTCAAATTAATACACCACTGACTTTGACATGATACATTTTGCAAATGTTATGTTCCCCCCACGCAATGCCACAACAATCTGATTGCGCGCCA
Organism: Ambystoma mexicanum; assembly: GCF_040938575.1. NCBI lineage: Eukaryota > Metazoa > Chordata > Amphibia > Caudata > Ambystomatidae > Ambystoma > Ambystoma mexicanum. Next base: position 1,054,889,933 of record NC_090924.1, on the reverse strand, counting down.
CTATATTTTCAGAACTAAAATCGGACACACCCGGAACCACAATAATGTTTTGCAGGGTCATTGCCATTCCAGTAGAATAACCTGCAGAATTAGTGCCCGTTCAAAATGGCCTCGTCTGAAAAATACATTACAGACATATTACAAACACGAATTCGGATTCCAAAGTACAATGCGAAGCTGCAGACTGTAAACACATTCTTGCTAAAAAACGAGCCAGACAAATCAGAACATTCAGACAGAGGGAACGTTATGGGGACATTAATAATACGTATTGTAACGCATTTAGGTAATCTGTCATCACCTACAATATAGATCTTTGACCAGATCCCCCCATGAATCATGAAGGTATGATAGAGACATCCAATGTTAATTGATTTTACATTTTTCTCACCCTTCACCCATAATTTCAAATCTAAATTCTACATTCCAATTCTAACTCCATGACCCTAACTTCATTCATAGACAAGAAATAATAATCCCAGTGTTCGCATAAAATGTGTGTGCATAGTATGTAGAAACCCTGAAATAAAAGCAATACAATAGCGAATGCAGAAAAGAAATAAGCATATTTTTACAAGGATTTATGTAATGGTAGACTCAGATATGGACAACATGGGTACATCAATATTTCATAGGACACCTTTGAATAAGGCTGTCCTTGCACATAATCATCCCAAGCGGCATGGGGTGCAGTAATAATATGTAATATCTCAATTACTATGTACAATGTTTTAAGGGATCACGCAGGTTCACAATTCACAATGCAATTATTCTATCTCCGGTTATTACTCGACGGCTCTCCTGCTGAATTGGAATCAAAGAATTTAATTTCGGGAGTTGCTAGAGTTTTATTAGAATAAAGGACGAATTGGTTGTAGAACATAGATATAAAAAAAAAGATAGGAAAAGCATTCCAGTTACCAGTCAAATACAAACCACGCTATTACTTTCATACAATTTTAGAGCAGTGCTAGGATTGTAATAGCTTTTGGACACCTGTATGTTGTAGTGCAAGATGTAGTACATTATTGTTTGAGACACCCCTCAAATGCCAATTTACTAGTCTGCAGATTGCTCCCTGGGCCCAATAAATCTTTGCAAAACTACCGAGAGTGGCTGAGCTGCAAATATGGTCTCCGTTCTTATTGTGGAACAGATTGTTTGAATTCGGTCATTGTGCTTGTATTTCTATCACTCTGGGATATTGCATTTTTTTTCCTTTGCATTTCATTCAGAAGAGGCACTGGTGGAGTTTTTACACCTTCCTCTGAATCTGTTGACTTCTGATTAGGTAATACACCTGGGACAGAAAATGCATGCCAAATAAGTATATTAGTTCTGCTTGGCTGTCGCTGATGTGTCTGAAGCCTATTTTAAAATGTAGAAATATGGAATTAAAAAGGCATGTTTCAAACTATGCATATTTCTGCACTTTCTCTAGACAATATTTGCACTATGCCTACATTTTTAGTTTTATTTACTGACATTAATTGTGGGGGACCTTATCACCTTCATAAAAATGCATCTGTTGACATGGACCCCTTGTTCGCTCTTGCCATTGCATATCTCCTACCTCTACAGACTCACTTGGATAATGAGTACACATACACCTATGGAACAGCTCAAGGGGTTGCTTAGTCCCTCTCCCTCATTCACAATTGAACACATTGGGGTGACCATATCCAGCAGACAGGCTTTGAAGGAAAACACCCCCAAGCAGGAAAAACACTGTGGTATCAAGAAGCACACCGTATTACATTGTATTCTCTTTTCTCCCCCCCCCCCCCCCCTCGTACTCCTGTTATTTCCATTGCTTGGCTTTCCTTTGAATCTCGTTTTCTTTTTTACTTTCTCTGTATCGTTTACATTTTCTACACTTCTTGGCCACATTATCTTGCATCCTTAGACTCATTCTATGTCTCCTCCCACTACTTGGGATCCCACTCCCTCTTTCTGCGAAGAGTCCCAACAGACGTCTTGATGGGAGGGGAAAAGGGGCACATGCCCGGGGCCCCGCCTTGAAGGGGTGGGCCCTAGAAGGCAGCCTGATTAAAAGAAGACAGTTCCCATTTGTCCCCAACATTAAATATCACACATCAGGATTTGTTATGGTGTGCTGCTGAGGCTCTAAACCTATTGCCGGTCTGTTGTTGACAAGTAGTGCATTTTGCTCTGATCTTTTCATCATGTAATGTTCATAATGGTATACATAGCTTGTGTGGCACAACAACTGTAGCATTCCAACCTTTCTGTTGGAATTATATTCATCATGTATAATAGCCAAAGTTGAAATGGATATTGATAAATTTGACTGCCCTGATGTTTCAGAGATAGCTCAGCTGGTTAAGCACTCATTGCAGAGATCAGCGTGCATATGCAAGATTACAATATCAAATTCCACCACGGCCGACTCAGTCTTAACATTGCATGAAGTTGATAAGCCTGCATGTATATGTACTTTGATTTTTAACACACCAGGTGTTATCATCCCCAATGCCCCTGCACCAGATAGCAGTTCCTATAGAAACTAACATAGCACCAGTATGTTGTAGGTCTAGAAATTGGTTTGTTCAGATGGGAGTTATAAAGCCTAGGCAGGCACCTGCAATGACAAGCATAGTGTTAGTCCAGAAAGTTTATTATGTATCCAAATTCTGAACTTTGGAACCAAAGTGTCCATGCTTGGAAACTGAATTTGCCAGCAGGTGATACAGTGATCCTGGACAAATCTTATATCACTGACAGTAATGTGCTGTCTTCTATTAAAATGTTTGCCTTCTCGCATACTGGTGGCATTGTTTAGCCAATTACCTGATCTTTCCTATTATGTAAGTCATTTTAGTGGAAGCCAGAAGAGAGCAGGCCTGATATTGCATGATTCTGACTATATTTTAAGGTCTGCTTATGTGACAACAAAATGGTGGGCATTTTCTGTACAATTCAAAGGTTTTTCTGCAATTTTTGAAATAGAATTGCACAAGCCTGTGTTTGGTGTCTATTTCAAGATTTAAAATACAAAAGGGAATCTATAAGATCATATCAACTAGTATGCTGTACTTGATTGATAAGTAGGACAATGCAGCTGGAATAATTCCCATTTTGCATAATGTTCTCCTATGACGTTTTGTTTTTAAAAATGTTTAAGTTGGATTATGCAATTTGCATATTTTCCAGGTCAGTTCTGTAAAATAGGATTATTTTAGTTTGGGGTAAGAACCAGAAAAGAAAGTGGTAAAGTGCAGAAATTGTAGAGTGGGTGCAAATCCCAGCTTCACCTCTTAACCAATGTGTGATCCTGGGCATCTCATTTAGTCTTGTGTTGTCTCACCTGTCGAAATTGCCAGTACATAAACCTTTCAAAATTGTCAGCCCTTCAGTGTCTCAGGGTATTACTTTAAAACAGACTCACTCGTGGCTTCACTGGCTACATATAGTGTTGCTTATTCTATAATAAAAGTGAACATTAATATATTGCACACCACAGCCACTTGTTTATTTGCTCTCTAAGGGCAACACAACTTGAAAACCATGTCCCTCTTCTAATCTGAGTCTGTCCGGATAAACACAACTTTCAGGTATCTTCAAATCGTTATCCACTCTCATAATATTTTTATTATGTGTAGCTTTCTCCTTGCTTTCCATTAGTCACCTATATACATGATTGATAACCTTTTCATTTTGTGAGGCAGCTGATCTGATTTGTTTGTCTATTCTGGATTATGTGCACCTTTTTCATAGGATCTGTGTCCATCAGTTTACTATATCCGGTATACCTTCCTCGTAGCTGCTATTGATTAAATGTGTACTGTACTTATGGTAGAACAAAGGTAGCCTCGTCGTAGACTGATAATTTTGCCCTTGAAATGCTACTTGTTTATCATTCTGATTACAGCAAGAATGAAGAAGGCAAGCAGACTGAAAGGGAGTTTACCATGATTTATTTGTATCTCTGTGAGGCAGCATATCAAACAATGGGTCATGATCATAACGAGAGAGGGAGGGGGCAACCAGATATTTTAGATCCCTTAATTCCATTGGTCTGGTGGAAAGGGGCCCCAGGGGTGTCTGTGCCCCGTGCCACAAATGTGCTTACGGTAGCCTTGAGTCCCGAAACCTCCATGTGCCCAATGTCATTATCGATTACTTTCCTTACCTGCTACCAAGCTTTGGAATTCTCTTCCTCTCTCCATTCGCACTTCTCCTACTCTTTCTAATTTTCATTCCACTTTAAAAAATGTACCTTCTCTCATTCTAATGTTCTTTCCTCCTTGGTCATGGATTGTCTTTATCTAATTATTGTACTGTATTATCTTGTATATCACTTTGGCATGAAATGAATTGTCCGTCTGGTATCTGCCTCACAGAAAGGGGTTACAACTCTGGGATTTGCTCATGTTTTTAATGTGCAGAATATGCAAGACCTCTTGGCCTGCCACGATTTCCCTTAGGTCCTTTCATTTCATAAGTGTGTGGTTATACCATCACAATATCTCTGTGACTATTGACCACATGCTTTTATGTACAAGACTCCAGACAGAACTACATGCATGTGGCAACATGCTCAGTTGCACACAAGTCTGCAATGTCGAGCCTAGGGAGAGAGAGCTGTACTCACCTACACAGTTGCAGCCATGTTTAATTTCAGAAAGAACAACCTACTATCTTGCAGTCAGGCAGTTATTGTGTTTTCTCCGTTGTGGTCAGTGTATCAGGGTATATGGTGACAAGCAGGAAACATGTCTCTGTGCTGGGTGACTGTTGTGCTTGTGCACTATGGCTAAACACAAATCTAAGACAAGACACCTTTCAGCACCTGAAGATGTGAGTGTTTCACCTTGTCAGATGATAGGACCCAGAGGGAAGACTGTTGCAATGGTTTTGGCACCAAATACTGCAACACGTTCTCTGAATTCCACCAAGAAATTAAAATTCCTCCCAAAAGAAACCATAAACATTGCATAGCTGCCTCTATTTCCTCTCACTATTAGACCTTTCCTTCCCAAACACATTCTCTCATATTGTATAGAAAGAAGTATCATTGCAAATCAGGAACAAAAGGACTGAGGAGTCTTATTGGAAATGGACAAAGCAAGATCCCATTTATTGCAGGTTTGAAAACCACTTAAACAGACAGCAGCTCATCAGCCCTCCACCCAAACTAATCCAACCTTCCTCCAATTCGGCTTCCCCTTGTATGTCCCCATGATTCGGCTCTTCACAATATACTTTGACGTCTCCCGCTCCCATCGTCCGTTTTCCATTTCCATTCCATCTCCTGTCATCACGTATGGTTCTGCTTCTGGGTCAGTCACTCTGGTCTGATGATATCTAGTGTCCACCTCCTCAGATGAGGCACATAGGGTCCCACCACCTGATAAACCTCCAGCCAATATTAAGGTTCAATTGTCCTAACTGGTATACACCGGCAGAATCAGAAAATGGAGACCAGGTGGCCTTCACCCAGTCACCCCCAGGGCTCCTGAATGTACTGTCTCAGCAGTCCTACTGTGCATGCTCCTTTAGACACCCTTTAGTGCCAGTACTGCCTAAGGACAATAGATGGGGGTTTTCCTGTACGTTGTCTACTAGAATAAAAAGAAAAATAACAAACACTTGGGTATACATATAAAGAGAGTGATGAATCAGGTATTCCAATATATTCCCAGACTCCTCCCATATCATTGTTTACCTTAAATTATAATCATTGGCATTGCATACCTTTATGGCAGCATCACAACATAAGTCATGCCCCTCTACCCCCACCCGGGGGTTATCAGTGTTCACAGAGCCCTCAGCACTTTCTCTGCAAATGATTTAACTGAACTTCTTATCCCGCTGCACTAATTCCCAATTCACCAGTTTTTCATTTGCACAGGGGATTCCATTCTAATACCCCCTAACTATGGTCCACTCTTGCTTTTCATTTGTGCAGGTAAACCATCTAGCACTACAACATTATTCTGTACAGTATATACAATCATCCTCATGGGATTTCAACAATGTCCCCATTTCCTTCTGTAACATCAGTGTCCTGCTTTATTCTAGCTGGTTTAAGGAGGGGCTGAGGTCAGGGGCCAACCGAAGAGGAGGTGAGCTGGAGGGTATGTTTTGCATTACCACGGCCCCTAAATGGCAACATCACCTCATGCAACATCAGAAGACCCGTAGCCAAAATATGATAAAATGCTGTGAGACATGGTGTGGCGGTAATGTAAGGCTGTTCAGACACTTCCTGATTTACTGCACTCAAAACATCTCATGAAGCACACTTTATGGCTGTGCGATGGGCCACCTCAAATGCTTGTTTCCCTTTATTTAACACTGTCACCAACACCTGCAAACTCTTTGTCAAATCTGTTACATGTCTCACTGATTCTTCTACCTCCTTCAAATCCTGAAATCTATGTGGCACTAACTTTGGCAACCCTTCGACATCTCAATACATACCTTTACCGTCCTAATCTCTGTGGCTGGACAGAAAACAGAAAATTGCTTAATACTTGTATTGTCCTCTGCTCCTCCTCCCCCTTCTCTCTCCGATGCCTCTACCCCCCCCTGAGGCGGCCTCTCCTCCCTGTTTCTTATCTTTTCCTCTGTTCTTCCAGATTTCCAGACAAGCCCGATCTATGAAAGTCTTGTCAAACAGGTTCTTCTCTGATCGTCCAAAACCATCAAGGACAACATTGACACCCTTGCTCCTGCTCTGAACGACTTCTGCAACCACTCCTTTGCCTCTGAAGCCTCCCCCCTCCCCTCTGAAGCAGTCTCTTATGCACCCTCTTCTCAAAAAATCCACAGTCAATCCCGCTTGCCCGGCTAACTGTCGCCCGATCTCTATCACTCCTTTCCTTTGAAAACTCCTGGAAAATCTGGCCATCTCCCAGCTAAATCTTCACACCGATTCTGTTGGTTGTTTCCATGACCATCAGTCTGGTTTCAGAGCTGCCAGAAGCATGGAACTGCTCTCCTGAACATCTGTGAAGACCAGTTCTCCAACCTTTATTCTAATATCCCATCTGTCATCATCCTACTTGATTGTTCTTTTGCCTTTGACATGGTCAGCCATGTCCTCCTGCTCAATTGCCTGCATGATTATCTGGGTATCACTGATCGGGCCCTGGCCTGGCTGACCTCCTTTCTCTCCAACAGACCCTCGCAGGTCCAACTTGGGTCCTTCCACTCCTCTATCTCAGTTTCTAACTGTGGTGTCCTGCAGGGGTCTAACCTGGGTCTTCAACCAATACCTGACACCTTTCACCCACTCCATTGCTGCTCTCTGTTCATACTTTCAATGCTATGCGGATGACACCCAACTTGTTTTCAGGCTCCGCTCTGCCACCTCATCTCCCTCTCACATCTCTGACTGTCTGTCTGCAATCCAATTAATCCTCTGCCTTAATTGCAGTAAGACAGAGATCCTCCACATTGGCACACCTGCACCTAACTCTCCTGTCACTCTCTGGCTGGCCTCCCCAGGCCCTCTCCCTGCTCCCACTTGCAAGGCTAAAAACTATGGGGTCATCTTCGACTCCACGCATTCCTTTTCTCCTCACATCTCTGACGTCTCAAAAAAGTCTAACTACCAACTGCACCTCCTCAGAGGTATTCTTCCTATCCTCGCCTTCCCCCAGAAGCTCACTGTTTCCAGAGCTCCGGTTCTCGCTCAGATTGACTATTGCAATAGCCTCTTTATAAATCTGCCTTGAACCACTCTCTGTCCTCTGCAGCTCATCCAGAACAGGACTGCGAGACTTGTCCTTGGCCTCAAGCCCTCAGATCGTATCTCTCCAGCCATGAAATCTCTTCATTGGCTCCCAGTGGCTGCAAGGATTAAATTCAAGACCCTTTGCATTGTCCACAAGGCATTCTGGGGCCTGGGTTCACAATACCTTGAACTCTCCCTCCATAAATACATTCCTGCTCGAGCTCTACACTCCTTCACCTCCAACTCCTAAAGGGACAGTCACTTCTCCAAGTAACGAGGTAGATCCATTTCCTCAACTGGGCCCTCCTTCTGGAACAGCCTCCCTGCCTCTCTGAAACTTGAGGAGAAACATCTTCGGTTCTGGAAACAACTCAAGACCTTCCTCTTTGCTTCTGCCTTCACTCTTCCTCTCCCCTGCTAATCTGTCTGCTTTGGCACCGGGCACCTGGTTATCCTCTGATTTCAGTTCCTGATCCCTGCCCTCCCAGCCACACACCCGCACTGCCTCCTGGCAACCCCTGCATTTGGGTATATATCTGAAACCCTACAGTCCCCTTCCAGCACTTATCAGACACCCGTTGTCTACACCTTATTCTCGCACTTACCACCTGCTGGCCGCACTGCCTGTTGTTGTTCTATGACGTGTTCAGCACTTCCCACTCCCCCCCCCACTGCCCCTCGCACTTTCCCACCGTTTCCCCCTTCCCTCTCCCCTGCACTTGCATGTTCTCAATGTCACCGGGCCTAGTAAGATCATTGTTTTGTTCTCCCTTGTTTCCCCTCCCATGCCTCATCGCGCTCTGAAACACTTGTGTATGGGCACGATACAAATAGAATATCATATAATATCCTATCATATCATATCATGAATAGTGCAATGTACATCAGACTCTGGTGGAGCTACTTATTCTACACATCGATCCTTCCCTTGAAACAACCTTGACCCTGACAAGCTACATCCAGCTCCTTCACTATCCCAGCACACACTGTTTCCAACAAGCACTATCTGTCCCTCACTTAATGTACTAAAACACTGCAACAGTGGGTGCTGTAAAAGGCCATAACTCCCAATTTGAACCAAGACTAAATCAAAGCTATGGGGTCATCCCCAGGGCAGAAATAAGGTATCAGGATCCTTTGTTGGGTAGTTTGAGTTCCCACACTTCATGATGTGTCACCCACTCCCAGTTGTATCCTGCTCACGGTCCAGGCAGTACTCTGCTGACCAGTACCCAAAGACGTTTGATTGGCCCATGTGCTGTTAACAAACATTATTTATCTTTACAGCACCAACATCTGTACTTCCAGAAGTCCCTCCATTGCTATAGGTGCTCTTCCCTGATCCATATAAATTGGGTGGTCAGATAATCTTGCACTTCTTCACATGCCATGCCCCACTCCAGGTTCCATCCTGCTGCCAGCACCCCATCCATTCGTTTCTGAAGAGCTCCTTCCTTAAGCTGACTCAGGTTGCCTATTCATCATGTCATCTTTATTTCGGCATAAATACAATAAAAGCCCAGAGACATGAAAGAAAAATCCCAATTAATTATAGTGATGCATTAAGATACAAGGAGGCAAATTATCGTTTCATATATTACATACATTCAACAAGAATCGACAGGAACAAGAGCACACACGAATTAGTAACTTGATACTTGAGTTGACAAGCCTACCCTTCCAACTATTCCAAATGTTTGCATGGAGCATGGTTTACAATCAGAAGTAAACTTAAAGTACAATTCCAAACCATTCATGATTTCATTAATGGAAGCATACATGCCTCCATGACGACGTTCACGTTCATCTTCCTTTATAGTTTTTCCTCTTACTCTCAAAGCCAGGTCCAGTTAGCTTGCAAAGTAGTAGATCACTCTCATATTTTCACTATTCCTAAATAATTGCAGCGCCAGACCTGTACTGTAAATATCATAGTTGTTACAAATTGTTTTAAGGTATTTATCTCGATCAATCCTATAACCTTGGCAGAAGAACAAGAAATGTAGCCCCGTCTCATTAGACAAGCCACAAACTAGGCAGAGATCATTCTCACTAGGGTACCATTTTGATGTGCAATAAGCCAAATTCAGTTGTGACAATCTAAACCTTTAACAAAGGTTCCGTGCCAGTGGAGGAACAACAAGATCAAGGTAAACTTCTAAACCCAGGTGTTCATTTTCATTACCAATAAAGACCGCCAGCAGCCACCTCTAGGCAATCGCTAGCCAAGTCAATCTCTAGCAGCATTCGCAGGGCCACTTTGGCCTTGCCAACGTCGCTCTGAGTTATTGTCTGTGGGCAAAACCATAGGTCAGCCATGCCAATATGAGTCAAAACATGTTTTACATGTTGGCATCAAGGTAGGGACTTCCCACCCTCCAATTCCAAAATGTGGGACACCCCCTCTCGGAAAATCTGTAATTCAAGAGTCAACCACAGTCTAAGCCAAAATAACGGGGCAGCTTTTGGGGATTCCCAATAACTCCTTCAGACACACTCTTTCAGCCAGACACACGTTGTAACATTTTGAGTAGCCACATAGATCTGCCCCATAAGAGGCTGCTGGTTTTGCCTCGGCCTAGAGCATCTTGATTGCCGGCGAGATAGCGCCTTGGCCATGCGATTGAAAAATATATGTAATAACTCTTACATACAACTGGTTTACACAGCTTCACCAATCCATATTAAGACACTACACTGGAAACCACCTGTTCCCATAACCTAAATTTTCTAAATCACGCAATTTGAATTGCTTTGTTGTCCACCCTCAAAGTGTAATCCAACTGAATATTCTCATACTCATATACAGAATTGCTAGGAGAGTCATATATATGGTACCCAGTTTATTACATGAAGCCAGTACATGCCTGTTTCTCCCAATTACATTAAACGTTTCTGCATACTCTATTTACTAGCAGAAGTTTCATTTGCGAGCCTTCCACAGAAAGCGTTGGCGACTGACGCAACCTTAAGAGAAGAATTCATCTTCGGTGCTTGGGTGCGAGACATATTTCAAGGTATTGTTCAGGTTTAAGAAAAGAATGCCCCGTACGCATAAACCCTCAAATTGATTTTAAGAACGCCAGGAGACAATAGTTCTTTTGCTAATCGTCAAGTTGTTTTTATTTTTAACAAACTCTTGTTTAAGCGACACAATCTCCTCCACCCATTCATGGTCCCATCTGATATCAGCGTATAGGTGCTCCACCATACGGCAAAAAGGCAACAGTATGTTAGTTGTCATAAGCGTTCTCAAAAGACCAAGCAGAGGGCCTATACATCTTATGGTTATGGCAGACATGTGTCTTTAGTATTTCCACATTGTTTGGATAATAGCACTATGCCAAGTGATTTCATGATCATTTTGTAATCCTTATCAATTTGCAGATGTGATATTGTTTTCTGTGAAATAAACCCATTTTAATAGGTTATCTAATAGATGTGTTATTTTCATGTTTCCACCACCTATAATACATTTGAGAATTAATTTGAAATCTACGTTTACCTTATTCTTGTGGAATCTTGTGACGAGGTGGAGATAGGGAACTTACCATGACACACAGAATCAAAAGCAATCTTCCATTAAAGAACAACATCCTGAGCGCATGTAACATGCATTATAAGAGGCAAGCAATACACTTATGTCATGACTACTTAAATATAGAATCATTACGTTTGATTGACTACAAGATGACGGACATCACAGAAAAAGGCACCTAGGGGAAATTCAATTCACCACTTGGATTAGTCATCTGTCAATAAACTAATGCTGTCCTTAGATAGAAAGCACTTTAAAGTCCCTGGAGGGAAAAGTTGTCCCTGGGCAAACGGTGATGCAACGCCTAGCTAAAAGAGAAGGAGAAAAACAAGTCTCCCTCCACTAAACTACAACTAGCAATCAGTGACCCAATGTATACACATGCTAGTGAAATAAATACAGAAGTAACGCCACTAAAAACTCCATACCTTAGCGGGACTAGCAGCAAACCATTCCGGAACTCAACACTAGAGAATTCCAATGGGGATTTACATATGTATACACCCAGATTGCAGTGTGCTAAAAATAGCGAGCCTGATGCGTATTAGACCAACATTATAAACACCCAGTGTCAGACAGCAAACACCAAAACACAACACATCGTTATATTGGCATATCCACTTTAACAAGGGTCAACTGGTTTCGATGACATATGTATCAATCTGCCATATTCCTCAGGACCAAGAGAATAATACTGTCAACTTCAAAGAGGACCTCGGTGTCCTTATTAACTCAGACATAGGGCATCCTGTAACCTGCAAAAGGGACAACATGCATGTATTCTTATTGAAGCCCGAACGTGGCGTTTCTGCTAGTTACTTGTAATGGACATCTTATAACTTGCAATTATATGCACCGGAATGGATCCACAGTCCCCAGTACACCCTGTATACCTTTCACAAATGTCTTGCTAGTGTGTCATCCATGAGTGTATCCTTTCTGGGGAGTCAGGCGGTCATCAACATTCTCCCTAAATAGTGAACCAATATTTTAAACGGTGGTAAGGGGGAGACGCATACTCCTCTCAATTCATATTTCGTTACACCTTTAAATAGGTGCCCCATGTTATTGGCCTTCGCTCTCACCTGTGAGAAACAAATCCCCACTCACTACGTGGGATTCCGGCTCATGCACAGAATTATAGCCGAGATAATTGATCGTTTGTGGTGCGGCAACAAAGGCACATGTAATACGCTTTAAACAGACGGATTTTGGATGCTGCTTTATGAAGCGACAACGTGTAAGTGGAAATTAGAACTCTATTTGTTTAGAACATCACGTTTGGCCATGAGCTTTCCTAAATGGAGGGCATGTTTTTTTTAAAAATTGATACAATTTTGAAATACAATGTTCACCATGCCCGCCGTTAAGGCACAACACATCTCTTGTCAGTATGAGGTGACAAACACCGCAGACGTTCATGGACACAGGTACAAAATGAGTACCATTGACTTGACCTTATTTTAGTGGCCAGACTAAATTATAGTGAGCAGCTGCATAGAAAATGTGTTGCACGAGGATATTATATTCATTGTGTGAAAATGAGTGATTTGTCTTTTGAGGGCCATATCAAATACTTTTTTCAGAGGAAATGCTTGTTAGGCACGAGGACCTTATATTTCTATGAGCTCCCTGGAAGAGATGACTACCAAAGGTGGAGGCCTGGAAGGCAAATCTAAATTGCCGGTAACTGCCTTGCTGTTGCTCCCCGCATCTGACATCTTTTCCCAATCTGCGCCAATTCCTCTCTTCTCCCCTATTCAGCACCCTACCGTTGACCCCCTCACAATATGCCCCCCAATTCATACCACTTACCCGTCTTCTGTCTCCACAGCACACCATGTACATAGAAATAGTACATTATCCCTTCTCCCTTTTTCGTGGCCACAATGTTTCATTTGTATTTTTGAAAAATGGGTTCCACATAAACGAGATTGGTGTGAAACTGCTAATGAGCATTGCAATGAGAGCCCCGAGGCGCTAAAAGCTGTAAGCACCTTGTTGGTGGGTGGGCTTGTTCTTTGTCAACCTTAACCCCTCGCCAAGGACACCACTTTACTCTGGCCTACTATGGCTTGGGCTAGCAGGCCATTAACAGACACATCCGTCTGACAACAGAGTGTGTAACGCTATACGGCAATTTCCCCATCCAGCTCAACATCCCTTCCTCCCAACTGTTTTCCCAGGTGCTCTGAGTTCTCTTGCAACATATGCAGTGCATTACAAAATACCAAAAATAAAATAAAACAAATTATGCATCTTTTTAAAAAAAAATATTTGATATGGTTGAATTCAATCAACCTTTCAAAAATAAATACAAAACATAACATACAAAAATTGTTTTCAGAAAAACAGAAAAAGCACATTTTTAAAATTAGTTGCTTAATTACTTAATTGAATAACTTTCTAAAATAGGATTCACATTAACTGTCAATTCATTTGAATCAAGACATGTTTCACAACATCAATGTTTAAAGAAAACATATACTTTTCGAGGCTACTCATTTTAAATGAACAGCGAGGCATTATCTTCACAAGCCCATGACGGGTAGAATACAAAAATGCAACCTAATAGGGAAAGATGGTCAGTTGTGTGTTTGCCCCATAGTGACAGCATACAGGTTTACTCCTACTGATCGATACTCATACTACGCTGTGATGTTAAGTCTACGTTTCTTTTATCTTCCTCCATATTGAGACTAATAAGACAATGAACAGCTGCTATTTGAATTGCCATATTATTACACCCACTTATACATGCATCTTTTCATATAACGCTAAAAGTCCAAATGAAAGTCTAAGTCAAAAGTTAGAAAGTCATTATTAAATCATTAGTGTCTAGCAGCAATCCAAACATTGTAAAAGTAACTGTCAGAAACAAAAGGCCATCCTATAGTTCTTCGAATTACTCATGCTGAAATATTACATTGTGTCCTGTATAATACTTTTATGAGCATAACAATATTTGGACAAAATAGTTAGGGCCCAATAGGTAGTGTATGCTATTCTTGTATTTACAACATTAATAATCAATAGCCTGCTTAAAAGAGATACAGTTATTGATGACAGAACCTCCTCTTAAATTAAACAGCGTATTTCAAACAATCATTCAACATTGCACATTGTTTATACTTCTCAGGGTCTGCGATTTAAAATACCCCTCACTAAAATTGAAAAAGAAAAGATATGGGCACCATTTCTGCATTTATTGATAAGTGATAGAAACACTAGGTCTTATGAACTAGAGATAAGAAAACAATATGATGTAATAGTAAATATTAGGAAAGTAAATTTGAAATTTGGTACGTGAAGTCACTTGAGGGCTTATGTTAAATATTGACCATTCTAGGGTCACTGGAGGGAGTAAATGAGGATTTATTTTCAATGTATTATATTTTCTTAATAAACCACACATTCCCAAATCCAGTAGCAGTTCCTGTTATTGCTTTCAGAGTACATTTCCAAAAGTTTTCTTAAATGATAGATGTCACCTGTGATGGTCGATGTTGTTTAGATTTCGTCTCAGCTAAGGATAACGGAAGATATGGATGTGCGAAGTGGTACAGCTGAACAGAGACACGTAGGATTCAATGGGAAAAGGTCCATTAGTTTAGGGGTCCACAAACTCATTTTTGGAAGCATATTAGTGCTTGTTTGCCAACTTGTTTCACAGGTTATTGTTCCCTTTGTGCACGTGCCACAATCAATTCTATGTTGCATGTGTCGCATTTGCCTCAGAGTATTTCCTTGTTTCTTTATTATTTAGCGTTCATACAACACTACTATTGTGCTTTGTGAAAACATAAAGGGCGTGATTCATAGACATTTTGTGCACGCTGAAAAGTGGCTTTGTGAACTTTTCTGCATGCAAAACTCCTTTCAGCGATTCATGGATCGGATTTTGTGTGTATTTCTGGGACTTTTTTAAATTGTAATCTTAGTTTTTTTTTACAAAACTTTTATTACATCCAATTAAAGAAAAACATAATTCGTCATTTCATCCGTTAGCAAAAAGAGGAAAAAAAAAGCATCATTCAAACCAATGTATAGATATGCCGGGATTGCCAAAATTAAAGGGACTGTCCAGACAATAAGAGAAAAAAAAATCCAATCACTTTCTACCATATGTCAATTTAAGTTAAATCCACTGTACTGATCTTCGAGGGCTGCATTGTTCAAGTTTCAGTCTTCTTGCTTCACTTTTATACTCAATTCTAACTCTTATTACACAGTCAATTCAAGGATTTTATCCATGTAGTCAGTTTGATGTTATACCTGTTATCACGTACGACCACCACTCTTCCATATTATTGTTTTTTGGAGCAAACCGTCCCAATTTTGTTTTGTTGATTCTGGGTGTTGCTTACAGTGGTGACAACAGTCATCTTTTTGTGTTTTTGCCGTGTCTTAGCCACAGCATCTCTTTAGTCTTGAGTACATTTAGTTTTAGTCATAGGAACTGGTCTCTGTGATGTCTTGATGGACATCTTACTAGATATTTTGGTTGTTTGTTCAGACTAATTCCACTAATACCAAGGTGGAGAGCAGATTGGAAGTTTCTTCTTTTTTCTTAGTTGACAATCCAGCTCCATTTTTCCATTTTTTTTTGCCAATTGAAGACAGGCAATTAGCAGTTCTTTTTTTTATATCAGCTGCTGCTAGTACTTGTTGCATTTTAATCTTCCATTCCTTTAGTTGACCTGTTTGAGGCTTCTCTCTTACACCTGTGAGGATCTGATACAGTGGAGCCAGCTGATCCAGACACATTTTCCTCATAGTTGGTAAAGATTTCCATAGCACTGTATTGTACAGGAAATGTATTACAAGTTCATATTGTAATGATGTTATTGAGACATATTGAGGCAGTCTAAGGACCTTTCTCCAAAATGTGCCTTCAAGCACTCTCCATATCGAAGGTTCCACCCTGCCTCAGCACCAAATGTTATTGTAGGTATTACTTTTTGTAAATAAAAAGTCAGTATTGGTTGAGTCGAGAATTTTCCATAGTCTCTGTGTAGTTTTGCGCCTTGAAGAGCCAATGTTGTGATACTATCTGTCACATTTTGGTACCGCGGTTTTTCGCAGATTGAGGTGTTAAAGACCACTCCTAGGTATCTTATTGAAGGGGTCCTGCAGATGGTTTCATCTGCTACATACCATCGGAACATTCTGTTTTTTGAGCCCGCTTGTGAGCCAATTGTCATTATTTTTGTTTTTGATGTGTTTATTTCAAGATCGTTTTGCTGTGGGTAGTCATGCAACTTGTTTAGCAGGCGCTGAAGACCTATCTGAGTACAATCTAACATTGCCAGATCATCGGCATAGGTTATACGGCTCACCGGGACTGGGACTTTGGGTGGGTCATCATGATTTTGTGTGCAGTCGAGCACTTTGCGCCACATTCCTTACAAAGTGTAGGATAGGCCTCCACAAAGAAATAGCCATGTGCGGCAAAAAGCAAGTGGCTGCTACAAGAACAAAGGCAGCTGAAAACCACCCACTGCTGTTAGAGAAGGAAAGAACAGATATTGAAGACCATCTCTGGGCATAGATATGATTCACCAGGAGTGGTTTTACTGTGGTTCGTGGCAGAGAACAGAGTAATCATTTATATCTATTGGGAGAGGCAGACCTTCATGAACTGAGCCGCTGTGTAGACTTCTTAATCCCCTCATACATGCGATGAGTGGAGCAGGAATGGTTGTACTGTGGTCCAACTGGGCTTGACGGCATGGTGATTGCTTAATTTTGCATCTTCCTCCTTGAAGCTAGAGATCTCGAATCTTGGGTCCGGTGCTGCTGGCTATTGTACACTCTACCATGGTGAGTGTCCATATTAACATTGTGCTGTATATTTGTAGTTTAGAGCACCCCAGACCCATAATGAAAACAAAAAGGGGGTGGAAACTTGGACTTTGCAGTGTAGCGGCTGAGAACAAAACCAGAAATGTTCCTGTGTGTGAGCCCTGTGCTCTCCCGGAAAGTGCACCCAGCTGTGAAAAGGGCACCGTTATGGAAAAAACAGTCCTAAATAAAATCACAGGCTGTCACGGAGTACTACACGCTGAGGTGCCCATTGCCGCTAATATGGAAGCCCCCACCAGTTCCCCTAACCAATGCGGCTGGGTCACCGACACATACATGTACTGTGACTGATCGTGGTTCATCATCAGCCACTTTGCCAGATCCCCAGTTGATACTCGAGTCGTTGGCTCAGAGCTGTTATCACAGCCTCCGAAGGATCAAGCCACTCCATTTTCTCCTCTCATGACAATAATAACTCTCTACACAACCTACGTCTCAGTCTTCAACGGAATTCACCGGGACCATCTGAGGGGATACAATTTTGAACTCCTCAATTCAATATAATAACATAATTGGACTCAACTATCGGCAACTCCTGACTTGCAACAATTGATTTCCTCTAGGACCTCTTCCAGCAGCTATGCTAGCTCTAGTGAAAATAATAGTGAGGTTGAAGCTGAGAAGGACAGGGCAACAGTATCCAGTTATTTCCTACCATCAACTTTTGGGGTAAGCCAGGAGAACAGTTACAATCAAAACGAAATGCAATTGCGTAGTCAATAGAGTCTCTACTCACACTTTGCACCAACATGGCTGAAGAACAGTGTGAGATAAAAAATCCTGGCCAAAGTCATTGATGACCTGGAACCTTATGGAACTATGTATGATTCCTTGATACCCCTCCAATGAATTGGCGCAGATGCTTTATTGCTTCCCAATAATGTTCATCCTTTGGCAATGTAAGCACCGAGACTGGCTAACCAAGCCTCTGATATGCTATGCCCCATCATTGACCTCACATCTCAATCTCAATCAAGGGCGTGTATGGAGCAAGCGGCTATGGAACCACTCAACTTGCTGCCAATGAAAAATGAGCCCGTAGGCTGGAGGAGCTTCCATACTGTGAATACTATTGTGACAAAGTCCAGGAATATCATGAGGAGAAAGAAGAGATATGGTTGCCTCCATGCGTATGCCCCAAGGAATTCGACTACGTTTGAAGTACGACATACAAGCCCAAATGTATCACAACCTGCAGATTTTGATAATCACAGTAGTCTCCCTCTACCATTGGAATTTACTGGCGTGTCTCAAGACATTGTATGCAGACTGTCACTACCATCACTAATACTCTTGCGGACGGCACAATACGACAGGCTGACTTACGTGGTGCACTTGAAAGATGGCTGCAAGTTGGTTATAATAACAAGCTTGCCAACACTCTTGTCCTCAGTTTGCATACAAAAAACTCTTGCTCCATATCTGTAGCCTGTACTGAACCGGTAGCTGAGAAAGTGTTTGTTTTGACCCGACAGCAGGAACCTGAATATCATCCTGATACTCTGAAAATCAAATGCAAGTCATCCGCATTTGTTGACCATAGTGGCTTCCATAGAGAAATATCCAACTCAGGGTTTGATCAACATTATGAAAAATCTTTACTATTGCGGAAGGGGATTACGTTGGAGGAACTTTCCCCCCATCAACTAGCCCGTTCATGAACAGAAGTCATTTGATGGCCTTATTTCACTGTATTCCTTCTCTTAGGAACATTTGCAGACATAACATTATAGGACTTGTCTTGCCAGATGTATATGGTGCTACTATTTGGGCCAATATCGAATTTGGTTCACAAGCTAATACGGCCCTTTTGTGCTCCTACAATTAGAACTTAAGAAGATGGGCTATTTGCAGACTTTATGTAGGAAGATGCCACATCATTCTTTGCATGATAATTCCCTCACGTATATGAACACTTTTACATCTCTTGTTCCTTGTTCACCGGTTACATCTTCTTCTGGCCATCAGGCTCATGCCTTGAGCACTCAGCAGAGGACTCTTAACTCTTGGGTTTCGGTCCCAGCTAATCATTCTGCTTCATACCCTGTATGAATTTCCGAAACTATGCCTCAAATTAGCTGGGCCTCCTGGAACACGCAGGGTTTTAACCCATTTTTGAAAAACCCCTTAGGTCAGCGTTCATTGATGTCTTATGACATTTATCCTGTTGCAGGAGATCTGGCCGATTGATGACTTCCTCTTTAAGGGATATAGTAGTGTCTGCTCTATACATAAGCAGAATAGTAGAGGATGTCCTTATGACGGTTTAGCCATTGGGACCAGAGTACATATTTCTATAACAACTTTGTCCTTTGGGATTTCCTCTGCCTACGTTCTATCAGCGATTTTGTGCAATAGGACACTTTTTAAAACCCCTCTCTTGGTTATTAACATATACACTCTTCCTATGGGGATACATAGCAACTCTATATGTAGGAAAATCACTGAGCTGCTAACTTATTGGTATAATCCCCATGGGGCAGGTGACAAATGCTGGGGATCTCAATTATATCATTTCTTTTTTTTTTGTATTTGGTTTAATTAAACCTTTACAAAAATAAAAACGAATTCAAATCAGAAGAAACTTACACAAATCCAACCAAACATTAGCATTAATAATAAGAATACAACAAGGTTCTTAAAATCACAAATTATCAGCATTCAAGGAACAGAAAACTAAAAAAATTAAGATACTAGGCATAACAGATACATAAATACACATATGTTGACAGATAAAAAAAATATAGATCTCTACTAGAGGGTAGAAAAGGAGAAAGGAAAATAAGCCTAGTACATATATGTGAACCTAATATAATAAAATGCATTATAATAAAAAAAACCTAAAAAGACAAATTGCAGTAAATTCAAACTACAAATTACAAATGAAAACTTTTAATAAAACCTGATAAGGCTAAACCCTTTTGTATAGTGTGGATATTAAGGCACCGTTTCCATGCCCACTCTTCGTGATACTTTATGAAATTCACTTTCAAAGACTCAAGGAATTTTACTCTCAGTGACTCTAATGACACACACTCCATAACCAAATGCTTTAAGGTCTCCAACTTTTCCGAACAGAACCTACAACTGGCTAAAGCTGCCGGGATTAATGATCGCCTTGCTAAGATTTCCCTGGTGGGTGACACGTTCCATCGAGCCCTAACAATAGTGCCTCTATAAGATCTATTTGGAAATTGAAACATAACCTTCGTGAGAGAACCTTGGGCTCTGTGTTCATGATTCTGGTGGGCCAAAGAGGGATAAGAATGGAAATCATCAATGGTCTGTTACTAATCTAGATCGAATAATGCACGTTTGACCTTCATAGGGTTAGCAGTCAAGGTCTCAAGGGACGAGCCAATCGCATCAAGGATGCATTCGGATCTATCAGTTAATAAGATTAGTGTCCGAGAGATGTTCATGTTTCTACCCATTAAGTGGTACATGGTATTTGAAAGTGAGGTATTCATTTTTAAATAAAGGGAAGACTAGCCCATTGAACCCGTGACCACATAGAAACCGTCCCCAATTCAAACCAAATTGCTGAAATGGGAACCGCATTTGGAATGCCCAAAATTCTTCTCCAAATGCGGCCCTCATTTCTATTAAGGATACCCCTTATTTTCTCAGATTGTAATTCCAAGCCATAAATCAACTTGGGGACGATTTTGCTTTCAAGGAAAATCAATACTGGTTTAAGAGAAAATTTCCCAAACTTTCTGTCAATCCTTACCATCTGAGCCTCCAATAATTTTGCCTTATGTAAAATGGGTTAATTTACTACTTTAGAGTCCTAATAGGCCGAAAAAATTGAAGCCCAGATATTGCATTGACACAGAAAGCTTCAAAGGGAACCCCCCCAAAGTACCAACAAACCCAGAGGTCTTAGCCCTAGCGTTCCTGAAGGATAAGATTTTAGTTTTGTTAGGGTTAATTAATAACCCATTGGCCTTAGCATATAATTTAAAATTTGTGAGAGACCGTTGTGACCCCACCTTGGTGAGATCAAAGATTAATAGGTCATCTGAATAGCATTTATTCAAGGAATGAGGCATTGACTACATCGGATATGGTCGCTTCTGCTGACTCATTGCCCCACTCTGTAGGCCATTCTTTGAGAAATAATTGCTGGAGACAAAATGTTTGGAAATTCATGGCCTGGTTTGTCTCAATATTAAGGGGAACGGTTCTTTGCCACAGGGGAAAACTTGGACCAATGGAAAGCACTCCTCTTGTATTGATAATGTGTTTGTTAGTCATTCATTTTGGTGCCATTTTAGCCCTATTGACCACATTCAACTTAACCTCAGTGATCATGTATTATTAACTTAGACGTGTACGTTGGCAGATAGTGGTAAAACTTCCTTGAGAAAGTTCTGTGAGAAAGTTTCAGCCAACCATCCGGGATATCATATTTGTTGGTCAGGATCTAATATTGAGAAACGTAACTCTTTTCTCTTTAAAGATCCTGCATGGTTTGAACACAGGCTTGCTCATTATGTTGGAGATACAAATACAGCACTATCACAATTATTTGATCAATCAGAATTCTGCAGAGCAAAGGTTGCACAATATAGAATGTTACACAGCCCTTTTGATGTAGTCATACAACAGAGAAAGAAAGCTTATCTAAGAGATCTAGTGGAGATTATGAAACATACCGATCTGTCTGATTGGATCCTTCTGCTACCCTGACCTCTTTAACTACCAAATATAAAAATAGGGTGCGTCAACATCGCTACTCATTACATAGTGCCTAGTGGACACATATGTTTGACCTATTAGATACTAATGACAACAGGACATTTTGGTCCTTTTTTTAGATCTTATGTGCCAGCTGTTTCTATGCATGAGCTGAACCCTATTTCAGTGGCAACTTGGTCTTCTTATCTAGCCTCTCTGTATTATAATCCCGCAATAATGCATCATTTGGCATCTGTCTGCTTAAACACACCAAGAAGATTCAAGGACCCCCAGTCCTGATTCTATTCCCAATTCAGTATATAAAGCCAATCCTGTTCTTTGGCTAGATAATTGGCAGACTGGTTTGACAGGATATTCACTTTGGGTTTGAAATTCCATACTCGTCCCTATCTATAAAAAAGACGGGACATGGGATCCCTCCAACTACAGATTACTGGCCATGTTGGATACCAGTGCCAAAATCTTTGCCTCATTTCTCTTATAAAAGCTTAGTAAGTGAGCTGAGGACACTGCTCGTTTACAAAAAAATCAAATGGGCTTCCGTAGAACACATAGTACTATTTATAATAATTGTTGTGCACTACAGTATCTGCTTTCAGATACCGTTTCTCGCAAACGCAAACTGTACCTATGATTTGTAGATTACTCCAAAGCGTTCCGTACAGTCTGCAGTCAGAACCTTAAGAATAAATTAGTGAATTGGGGTATTGACTAGGATTTAATTTATTGTAACAAGGCCCTATATAGTAACGCCTGACACAAGAGGGAAGCTTATCACACTTGATCAAAGCTAATACAGGATTAAAGCAGCGGTGCCTGCTTGCACCCCTACTATAAAACATATACATTTTGGACTTAGATCTGTATCTGGACAGGGTGCAAACTGTTTCCCCCATGAATTGCAACGCATCCTGTGTCTTGGCTAATGTATGCTATTGACACGGTCCTTGTGGAACATATGTTGGTCGGCGTTCAGCGCTCCATAGGTGCTTTATCTGCATATGCTAGGACAAACCATTTGAGTGTTAATTCTTACAAGACCAAAGTAGTGTTACTTAGTAGTAAAACCAAGTATTGTGGCTCTTTTGTATGGAAAATGAATGACGCCAGTGTGCTATATATATCTTGGATTCCCTCATTGCATACAGGGGCGTAGGAGACCCATGAAATCTGGGGGGGACAGGGGACACCTTGGGGACTTTGTTTTATTTTATTTATTTGTTGTGTTTTAGTCAAAGAACTCGACTTTTCACAAAATTAAAACAGCAGTACATATTAAATTACATATATCATCACTGTATAAAACAAGAGAAAAGAAGGAAAGAAAACCTAAGAAAATTAAAAAAAAGAAAAGCAGTTCTGAGTATCAAATCCTCCCAGCGATGGACTTTTAGAGAGATCTTTTATAATACTCTCACCTGCGCTTCAAGTGCAGATGCTTTATGGAGTTTCGCCAATCCTCCCTATCCTATTACACTTGAACCCTCAATGATGGAACATGAGTGTGCCCCTTTACAGCAGTGTATGGACTGCAATCATACCTCGGCACCAGGGTATTCACTGGATTTACATGAATAGCAGAACAAGTGCTGTTTTGAATCTCAAGGCTCTGCTTTATTTTTTTCTGGGTCACCCAGTTGGCTTATGGTGACCTCTATTAAAATTTGTCTACCACTCATTATTCAGCTGGTTGTGGGTACCAAAAATGCAGTTGCATCCCTATTTTAAAACCACCGTTGGCAATGCCAACCGTTTGAGCTTTAATGAAGGCATGGAAAAGGCCCTACCAAGCACCGCCATAGTGGTATTAGGTAACCACTGATGGTAACAGCTGCTAAATGGTGCAAGTACCTGAACATTTAATAGCAGTGCCTGGCAAATACGTATACACAAGCAAACACTTGCCATTGCTGGTTTTTAGCAGGACTTCAGTGAAGGAAATGCATAGAGCTAATAGAGTGATTAATTGATTTTTGATTAATTGATTGTTTATTTGTATAGTGCCTATTCACAATATGTTTCAAAGCGCTTCAAGGGGGGAGGGAGCATGGGAGAAATACAGTTACAGTCCTACAGGTCCTTGAAACAATTAAGAATGTGAAGAATAACTATCATAATCAGCTTGACAACATTTCAGATAGTGCAAGTGCAATGAACAATTAAGGAGAAAAGGAGTGTATGAAGGCATCCCAGGATAAGACATTTGTATTACACCAGTGGTATGTTCCCAGCTCCAATTAAGTTATTAACTACACAGGGATTTGTAGTAAACATCCCTTAGTCAGTGGCTTTATCTAAACCAGAACTGGCACTTTACATGCCCTTTATAGATAATTCTAGTGTTTTTTTTTTTTTTTAAAGGAATTTATGGCGTAACATGAGTCTGCAGCCCGCGTGTCATCCATCCACCAAAAACCCATGAAAGTTGCTAAAATAGCCCAAATAACATGATGCTGTGTCGCAAGACAAGATGCCACTCACCCTGGCACCAGCTCCCACTACAGGACATGTCAGAGGTGAATATTTACCTAATTTAAGGTTAGTCCTGACTTCAGACCTAGGTTGCAGGTAGGATTGAGTGAAAAGAGAGTTGATGCAGGAACAGCATGCTGTGACTGCCTCTTCCTGGAGAGGAACCAGACAGCAGCGCAGATGATACTGGGGCAGTGGGAGAGCACCACGCCCGAGCTCCCACGTTCCCTCTAATAAATCCTCCCCATGCCGGCCTGCACCTGGAAGAGGGGGGACACTTTGTATTATCAGGCCCAATCAATGTGGAGACAGATATGTTGTAGTGTATATATATCTGCAATTATTTCAACAAAAGACTAATCGATCTCGTGCAGGCCTCGTGAGCATGGATCAAGTGTTAGAAGGAGACGCATTTGTGACTGCACCCTTTATCTGAGAACATGAGGTGACACACTTTTCTTCCTTGTACAAATCTCCCCTCTGTACCCTTCTCTACTCCACATTCTCATCTAGTGTACACCCTTTTCTCCCAAGTCCCTTCCCTTCACCCCACACCTAGTCACTCCTCTGACACACTGCCATCTGCACTTTCTCACTTTTCTGTACTTCTCTTTCATTTACAAAACCCGAAGCACCTCCTTTGCCATTTCTGCCCTACACCACTCTACCTGTGTGTTGGTCTTTCCTGCAACCCTCTCTCCCCTGCACACACTGGTCACCCTGTGCTGCAAACCATCCCTATCTTTCATATGCACTCCATTCTTGTTCCCATCTCTCCCCTCCCTTGCTCCTCTCTTTTTCTGTCCTCTGCACCCTTTCTACCCTTGTTCACTTTGCAGTCCCACACTCTACTGTACCCCAGCCCCTCGCTTCCCATTCCCCCATGGCCAGCAACCCACAACTCTCATCTACACTTACTCAGCACTTTCTCCTCAGTCTTCAGAGCACCCTCGACATTTCACAGGTTTTCTCTTGCACACCTTGCATGACAAACCACTCCATATAGCTTCTCAGAATAAGCTGAAACAGGCATGCCAGATCCATGACCTTAAAAGGGTGCATTGAAACCTGCAAGCATTAACTCTTAAGAAATAATCAGGAGCATGGATATTTGGAAGGGGGGACAGACACAGAAGTCACTAAATCCACTTACTGCAGAGGCTCTACCCCCAAAATCTGATTGCACTGCAACCACTCAAGTATGCTGACAGAAACAGCCAGGCTGAATAAAACAGGGTGAAACTTAGCCAAGACCTACAGAAGATTAGCGCTTGATTTCTTTTAAGAGATACGCAGGATAGGTACCAACAAATGGTTTATTTTGGGCAGGGACAGACTTCAGGTCTGTGCTGGTAATAGTTTGCTTTATGAATATAATAACACTTTGGTCATAATGCGTCATGCTAGTTGCTTTCAGCTTCTAGGCAATGTAATTACAGGTATTATTACCCTCATTTGAACAACACTGAATTTATGAAAGGTTAAGTGGACCCTGCTGCTGGGTTTGAACTAGCGAAATGCAGGTAGCCCTCATGTCAGAGACCACGCTTTAGGTGTGGTACCATCCAAACTTCGAGCAGGTGCGAGTTGGTGAGAAGATGTCGAGGGGTGTGCCTTAAGTGAGGCCTACTGATATTAGAGTATACATCAAGTGTTTTCCCTGGCCTACCTTAGACATTTCTATGGAAAAGAGCACACATACCACTTAGCGGCTCTTCTTGAGATTGGCTCATCCTCATTTTACTTTATATGGTTTCATGAGGATTTCGTATACGATGTCAGCCTGACATCTCAGGCAGTGTATGCACTTTGCAAACCAGGCCTTGGGTACAGGGACATCTGGGAGAAAATTCACTCTTCGCCAGATTGTGTGATCCTGGGCAAATCATGTGACCCACCCACTGTGCATTATTTTCTATATATGTTTACCTGGGATCACCTAGAAGTGACTCAGTTGGCAGTGTACACTACAACGAAATGCCTCAATCGTAAATGTTCTAACAGAGTTTCTTGTTGCTCCATGTATGCTAAGCATTTTGAGTGAGTGTTCATATGGACATAGTGTCACAGAAATAGATGTCACCTCCAGCTGGGGGACCAGGTCTCATTTTGGGAAGCAGTTATAGATACATAGAATGTGTAATGTTTTCTTTGCAGAGAAACATATTGGATGCAGTCAGCATGATCCAACTCTTAAGGAAATAAACTAGAAACAATCTCAAAGGAACCTGATGGTTTAGGGGCACTGGTATAGTTGAAGCAGCAAAAATAATCATCACGCCCTTCTCCTTAGAAAAGGCAATACATAATATATTAAACAGTGTTGTCGCATTTGTATAGAACCTGCTTGTACATGTCAATATATACCGGATCCTATTGTGCACCCATTATCCGCTGCTGTATAGGTGAATGGCCTCGGTATTTTGTTGTGCGGCCTTGCAAGCCTGTGTTGGCCAATGCTTTTGGAGCTTAAATGTGAGCCCTGGCTGCCCATCAGTAAGGAACGAACAAAGAGCCGTTCCACATGCATACTTGTCAATCCTAGAGATTTAGGCAGTAGGCTACTACTTTTGAAGCAGCCCTACCGCGTACAGATTTCAGTGACAGATCATATTACTATTTACAGCGGCAAGTCATGTATGTGATTCTAAGGCGGACTGCTTGAGACCAGCCCAGGACAAAGCATGCAACACATTAATTAGTCTGTACAGTCGGCTAGTAAGTGATTACTTTGATTGGGCTCAGACCAATCCACTGATATGTCAGCTACGTGACTCTCTCCTGCACTCTTGCCAGTACAACCCTTAGGTGAACCAGCAGTGAAAGCAAGTGGCAGAGTGTAACACCATCACACAGCATCTGCTGACAATTTGGTGTTAACATTCAGAATTATACATTTCAAAAATTTCAACATCTTTCCGTGTTGTGCTGTTTGTATATTTTGTATTTTCCTGTGATGTCATTGTTATGGGAACTATAATTTTTCAAACTTGAAAAATCCTACATCTTTTGGTCACAGAATTTTGGCACGTAAGCAAATGTTATGTTCCTCTTTGGCAGGGGCTTTGGCACACTTTCATGAATTGAAAAACATGAGGGTGACACTGGCAGGGCCTCAGGTGTTCTAATTCATGAAAGTGTGCCACTGCCAACATCAGATATACAGTTCATAAACACACGCGGAACCTTGCAAACTGATCAGGGAAACCTGGCCTCTTAATGTTTCATTGAAACATTAAGAAGCCAGGATTCCCTGATCAGTTTTGCAGGGCCCTGCGCGTGTTTAGAAACTGTATATCTGACATTGGCACATTGAATTCATCCCAAATAAATCCACTGCCAACGTCAGATATACAATTTATAAACATGCGCGGCACATTGCAAACTGATCAGGGAATCCTGGCCTATTAATTTTTCATTGAAACATTAAGAGTCCAGGATTCCCTGATCAGTTTTGCAATGCCCTGCAAAACTATATCTGACATTGGCATAGCCGTGCATTCCCTTAAATAAATCCTCCCCATGCCGGCCTGCATATCAGAGAGGGGCGGGGCACTTGACTGACTTATCTTACGGTAGCTGCTGCCTGCTCAGTCTGTTCTCACTCTATCTCCCTCGATAACACACAAGCTGTCATGAGCACAGAGTCACTGCAGCATGCGTCGCTGCCTGGCTTCTCCTTCGTTCTGAAAAATGAAGGCTGAGGCTGCGCAGCAGTGCACTGCACAGGCAGGGCACATGCTGTTTGTGTGTACCCTCGCCTGGGCACGTTCATTTTATGTGCAAGCAGCTGCAGAAGTTGCAGACAGTCAGTCTACTGTAAGCTTGCAAAAGTAAAAGTAGACTCTACTTTAACTTTTGCAAGCTTACATGCAGTGGCGTAACACTACCTTTGGGGGCCCCACTGCAAGCCATGCAGAGGGGGCCCCCTCCAGTTGGGCAACAAATCATGGGTCGCGCCACACTCTGGGCTGGCCTAGATTACCACGATTGCTTCAAGGGTACGCTGCACACTGCGCTTGGAGCAGCATTCATATGTGTGTGTTTTAATGCATTAAACAGCACACTTTCTGAGAAAAATTGGCTAAGAAGCCAGAGCATTTGCAATTGTTTTGTAGGGGTAGCACAAGTCCAAAATCCAATACATGCATGTCACCAACAGTGCACAGGAACATTAATGCTTTCATTTGCTATTGAAAATGACATGCCACAATGAAAACATGTCCAACTGGCTGTACAATGCAGACCAGTCTAGACACGTAATAACATATTACAGTAAAGCATGGCAGTCAACATTTAGACAAACCTAGACTGCTTGCACCAAAATGGCAGTCAAAGCAATACCACTTATAATGGTTCTTTTATCACAGATGCCCAGAAAAATATACAATGTCACAATAGGAAACGGCTAGACTGGCAGCAACCAAAAGCCAGTCTAACCAGGGATTAGCACTAAGCAGAACTGGTTAAATAGAGATGCCCAGTTAAAGAAAGTCAAGCCAAACTAAGAAATAACTAAACTGGCTGCACCAAAATGCCTCTCTAGCCACTAAAACCACATATCATGCCTGCTTTGCCTGGAGATGGATTGCCATTACAATTTATCCCACAATCCCTGCGCCCCACACATCCCCCTCCCTCCCACCACCTGCTCCATCCCCCAAAATCAGCACTTCGGCCCAGAATTACCTACACGTCCCTCTTCCTTGTCCCAGTGCTGACGTATGAGGCACCTTCCCTCATAGATAAGTACAAGGACAGGGAAGAGTGGGGCTAGAAGTAATGAAGATTACAGGTAACTAAGCTAGGCATTACCTCCATGTCCCGCTACCTCATCCCAGTGCTTGTGTATGAGGCAAAGTGCCCCATACAAAGTGCTGGGATGAGGAAGAATGGGGATAAGAGGAATGAAGATTATCAATAAGTATTCATGGGATTAAATACAAGCAGGGGCACAACACCATTGATCTGACTGGGCTTTAGTCCTCTTCCCCCACCCCTTGAAATTTTGGGCTATGTTGACTCGACCTCGCTGACCTACACATTCGTTGCCAGACAGAACAGGACACAGATGTTAAACGGCACCTGTGTTTGTTCCTAAAGGCCCAGCAAATACTAACCAAACGCATTTCACTGTTCGTTTTTAGGCAGTTGAAATCATGATATGGGTTTAGTACTTGCATGACAGGGGAGTGATTGAACGGTAGAGAGGGGACAGGAGACCACTCATTCTCACAGCAGTCCATAAGTGGGTGCTTTCAGACTTAAAGGAGAGAGGTTACTGCTTGTAACATTGAAGCAGCACTAGAATAGTCTAATTAGAATGTGTACAGAAGTTAGATGCCCCCACACAAATAAATGTGCCACTCCCCCACTGCTCGTGAAGTTAGTGCCTCTCCCAACCCAAGGGTTAGCGGTCTCCTGAAATTTAGGTTTTGTTGAGCCACTGAACACAAGGACACCCACCTTTTCACCATACACGCACAGACACGCACACCCAGCCACCCATACATTTGAGTGTGCAAACTTTCACCATACACTCACACAGGAATATCCAGGCCACATCATGCACTCACTCATTAATGCACATTACATTATATACATACATATAGATACACTTACATGCACGCACACACATTTAAAGAAAATATATTTTCTTACCTTTAACCCGTTGGTCCAGGGAATGAGACCTTCAGCTCCCTGCAGTAGCCAGGAATGCTTGTTCCTGTCATCTGCAGAGGATCGGGAGGCCCTGTGTCGTGCTGGAGGGAAGTCCCATTACTTCAAAAAGAAATGGTTTCTTTTTTAAGTCACTCTGACTTCATAAAGAAATTATTTCCCTTAAAGAATCAAACCGGAACAGAAATAATTTTGTTATGAAGGAGTTATTGCAAACATAAACTATGGCCTCATTATAAGTGTGGCGGTCAGGAAACAAGGGTGCTGGTAAGCTTTCTGGCACCCTTGTTTCCGGACCGCCACACTTAGAGTATACCTGCTAGGACCTCTGCACCCGACAGGTCTGACCCTGGCAGGCACAGCGGCCCCCGTAGACAGATTCATCACAGAAGCACAAGCACCATTAGTGGCAGTGCCGGTGCTTCCGTTAACCCATGGGGACTAACATTTTATGCGACCTAACTTGCCAGTACGCCAGGGCTTGTAATGTCCCGGTAGCACCGGGAAGCTAGGTGTCGGAAATAGTATTACGAGGTAGTCGGCAACCCACCGGTCACACCGGCAGTTTACTGCTGACCTTGTAATGAGGCCCTATTTCTTTTTGAAGTCATAGGGCTCCCCGCCCCATGCCTTGGAGGCCACTAGCCTTTAGGCTTCCACGTCATGAGGTGGGGAAGCCCTCGGACATCATAAAAAAATTTAATCTTTTTTTAGTCACTCTGCCTTCATAAAGAAATCATTTCTGTAAAAAAAAATATTTATGAAGGCAGAGAGACTTCAAAAAGAAACTTTCTTTTTTTGTTTTTAAATTTTCTTTGTCAACTTTTTTAAAAAACATATTTTAACTATTTTTTTTGTCTGAGGGGCCCCTGCCAGGACATGGACAGGGACCTGTGCACCACAGGGGTTGCGGGGCCTCAGTTACGCCAGTGCTTACATTACAACTACAGCCTGCGCTGTGCAGGCTGCAGTCGTATTTTACGGCAGTGACACAAACAATCTGGGGGTGATAAAAGCTATTATATTCCCCCATTTAAAATTGTGGGGGGTTTTGTCCCCGCATAACCTCATGTCTTACGCCCATGATTACATATCTCCTATTTACTCTTAATTCTTAAAAGTATATTAAACGTCCCGAAGACAAGCCCAGTGGAGGTTTTACAGTGTGAGTTGCGCATAATTTCACTTTGTGCTCATTGGCTGCTAAAGCTCTGCAAGTTCTATTGCTCATTGTTACTCAGTAAACCCAGAGATAACACCTTGTGGGTCCTTGTGACAACGAAGTTCCAAGCAAAATTCCCTAATACATTGCTGAGGGCTTTGAAAATAACAGTGTGTTGATATTGTGATGAAATACATTTTCCAGTGCATGCAATATCTGATATGCCAGATTATATTAACAGTCTTAAAAAGATGACTTGCGCATAGGATAGAACGGAAACTATCTAAAAATTAAGTTCTACTGGTCCCAGCTCATATCTATTTAAAATCTGTGATGGCAATTCGAGAGAGTTTATTCTTCTTCTTCGGCTAAATATTCTGCCTACGTTTGCATGACAAATGTTCAGAAAGATCACTTTTAGAGCACATTCTCACTGGTTATTACGGGAGAAAGATACAATTTATATATATATTTTTTTTTTTTATTCAAACATTTTTCAGTTTAAAAATAAACTTTTTCATTTTATCTTATCAAACTTGTTACATTTAAGTAATACATTTCGATCAATTCACATTTTCAATTCTTGCCATGATCTTCTTCCAAAAATGAAAGATTATGTAAATCATTCGTTTCTCAGTCCCTTACAATAATATCCAAGCCCATCTTTGCTCTAAGCTCATTGTCTTAGGTGTGCACTCAAAGTAAGATCGACATACATTTCTTTCTTGGACAAGGGCAGGACATAACATTGTAAGGTTATCCAGACTTTCCCCCTGATTTTTACATATCCGACAAGAGATTTCTTCGTTATCTTGCTGTTTAGTTCTTACTAATCTTTCTCTTGTGGGTAATGTGTTCAACCGAAATTTCAGAAAAAACATTCTTATATCTTTTTCGGGGAATATAAACAAGTACGGTGGCACTTCATTAATGGCTCTGGTTTCTATTTTGCTTGTCAGATAATCTTTATATCGGGTTATGAATTCATTAGTATTTATCCAGTCATTATACATTACTTGTTTCTTGGCATGTTGGGGCCTCATTTGTAACATTTCTTCTGTTATGTCTTCATTTCTTAATGCTAATAGTATTTGTTGTTTCCATTTTAACA
Organism: Ambystoma mexicanum; assembly: GCF_040938575.1. Classification (NCBI taxonomy): domain Eukaryota; kingdom Metazoa; phylum Chordata; class Amphibia; order Caudata; family Ambystomatidae; genus Ambystoma; species Ambystoma mexicanum. The sequence continues at coordinate 1,054,857,697 of NC_090924.1, read as the reverse complement.
AGGCCCTAGCATTTATAGGATCAGATTTCGATAGGAAAATTTCTAGTTCTGGTATTTTTTGTTCCCGTGTTATTTTTCGGTAAAGATCAAATTTTTTCCAGCGTAACACAGATGTCAGTGATTGAACTGCGATTTCAGCTCGAATTCGGGCTGTTGGTAAAGATTTGGGCAGCCTCATTATTTTCCGCCAAAAGGTGGCTTCCAGAATTGGCCATATTTTTTCAGACAGATTTATCAATGTTTCACTTCCGTATATAAGGATTGGAATGACCTTACACCTGTAGAATGTAATAATTGGTCGGAATGAGAATTTACCAAATTTTTCATGAAGTATGTATCCTTGTCTCACCAAAACCATAACTTTTTTTTTAGATGTATGTCCCATTCTTTTTCTTCCATTGTCTGACTAATCACAATTCCCAGATACTTGTACGATGATACAATGTTAATTGGAGAGTTGTTAATGTGTATCACCGGTTTCTTTTCATTTAGTTTCGGTTTCGTAATAGCCATGATTTTAGTTTTTGCTATATTTATTTTTAAGTCGTTTCTTTCCATGTAGTCTGCCAACATTCGAAGACTCTCCTGTAGACCTTTCGATGTTTTGTCAAGTAATACGATGTTGTCTGCGTACATCATTATCGGTAACTTTACTGAGTTTATTTTTGGGGGATATATTCTGTAGGACTTCATTTCACATGGAAGATCTGATGTAATTAGATTGAAAAGGGTGGCTGCGAGCGGGCACCCCTGGTTCAGCCTGTTCCAGGTCTCAATATAAGCGCTCATGTGACCATCCTCAGTAAACCTTACTCGTATTTTTGTTGTGAAGTAGAGTAGCTTTATTGGTTGCAGTATATGAGGAGGGCAGTTCCACTTTTCTAATTTGTTCCATAACAATTGTCGATTCACACAATCGAAAGCAAGATGTAGGTCAACTAGAGCTATCCAGACCTGTTGGTTTGAGCACTTTGCTTCATGTTTTACAAGGTTCAGAAGAAATAGGTTTATGTTTGTACCGACTGCACAAACAAAACCAGTTTGTCGGGTGGCAATCCATTTATTTTCTGTGGCCCATGCCGTTAGTGACCTCAATAAGATGGTAGCAAATATTTTTCCCAAAGGATCTAATAATGCGATGGGTCTGTAGTTTGTTGGACTCTCTTTGTCTCCTTAATTGAAGATAGGAATCAGGACCGCTAGCTTCCAAGTTGAGGGTATTTGGTTCAATTGATTAATCAATATGATAATTTGTAATAACATATCCGCCCATATCTCTGGAGAAGCTTTGATTTGAGCATTTGTAAGGCCGTCAGGCCCAGGTGCTCGTGAATTATTCAGTTTCATGATTATGTGGAGAATTTGTTGTTTAGTAATTGTGATTTGCCATTTGTTCATATTCTGATGAACTAAAAGTTCAGGAGTATCCTTCTTCTTGTATAGGGCAGCAAGATGTTCCATCCAACGGGCTTCGGTGATGTTTTGCATCCTTTGATGTTGGACAATTTGTATTGGATTTAACAAACGCCATAGTTCTCGAGTGTTACGGTTGTTAAGGCAAGCTAGCATTTGCTCTGAGTCTTGTTGCAACATGGAACTTTTATGTGATTTTAACCAATTCCGGTATTTTTGTTTGGCAGTGTTGATTCCAAGGTGCGATTCTTTAGTTCTTAACTTATTTAGGACTCTGCATAGTTTTTGTAGAGTTTTTTTTCGTTGCAATCAACGGATCGTAGGTGTAAGTATGAGGCAATTGTTGTTTTTTACGCTCTTTTTGCGGTTAGTAATGTGGTTCGAAAAGCCACTCATAATCTATTTTCTCTAGTTCTTTTTTTACTGTTTCCTGAAAAATCTGATTTAGACCTAGTATATCAACTGTCTTAAGTCTCAGTCTTGTGGCTTTAGCATTCAATTCCATGGCAGGGAGTGTAATTTTCTCTTTGACTAGGTTTTGCTTTTGCTATGTCATTGATATCATGCGATGATCGCTATTGCTATTCACTGTAATCTCCGTTTTCATCAGTGCCTTCGCAATGTTCTCTGTGATGTATATATAGTCCAGTGCTGCTTCCGATGTGCCTTGTGACCATGTTGGAATTAATTGGCGTTTAATATTCTGGTAGATTCCAGTAAGGGTAAGATTTCTTGTTTTCATTTCTTTCATCCAAGATTTGGCTCTCTGGGAGAGATCTTTCTTCTCTTTTTGATTTCTAGCTTTATCAAAGATGTGTATGTTTAAATCGCCGCAGATTATTATGTCAATTGCTGGAAACTTAATGACGAGATTATCGAGAGCTGTCAAGAATGTATTTAGGTGTAGGGTTTCATCAACCGCTAGAGGGTTCCAGTATATGTTGAATATAACGGTCCGTGGTGACTGATCATACAAGAGTTTATTTTGTTGTTGTACCACTACGTATTGGATCCATGGATTCAAATTTCTTGCTTCAACCAGGGTCCAAAGGGAGTTGATTTTTATCATCATAATCTGGCCTGACGCTGGTCTTCCTTTTTGTGCATATTGCCCATTCTGCCTACAGAACGGGGAAGAACGAGGAATATCGTGGGTGCATTGAGGGACGGGCAACACAGTGAAATCACACACCCAATCAAGTGCAAACCTAACTGAATTCATGGAATCCAATGCACAACTTCACGTCTGGAAAAGTTACATGCAAACATTGTGGACTCACTGCTAAATGATAGGAGGCACAGAGCACTGTGCTCAAAGGATCCAACGTGCAAAGGAACAGTTTAAATAGCAATTTAGGCGTGATGGCACATAGTGGACATCCGCTTGGAGTTTTGGGAGATCATATGCAGGTTAGCGGGGTCCAGCCTTGATTTACGGGGGTTCGCACACAAATTATCTGAGCGCTGCCATGAGTTATGTGAAATGGAACGCAGATCATGAGAGTGTAGTTTTGGGTCACAGGGGCTCGTACGCAGTCTGCCCGGGGCGCTGCCTTGGTTGTTGTAAGCGGCTTCAATTCAACACTACAGCTAAGTCAATGCCTAGTCTGGGATGCTGATGGAAACCCTTATTGATATATTTTTATGTCCAGTTTGTTTATTCTGGATGACAACCCTTATATAACACCCCTCTCTTAGAATCCCCCTGACCCCACTGAGCCAAGAAGTAGGTTTGTTTTGCAAATTTAAAAGGTTTATTTGAAAAATAAAACAATATATATATATATATCACACTTTTATAATAAATTAATATTTGATATCACACTTAAGAATATGACAGTGATCAACAATGGATAATGTTATACTAGCACACTGATTTAATTACTTAGGAGTAGTATAGAGGATGAGGTAGCTGAGAATGCTTTATGGTTTCAAGGAGATGCAAAGATGGATAAATGGCAGTACAGAAATAAACTTGATATGATTTCAGCAGAAGATAATATGATCACTTTTTCTCTGACAATTCACTCCCCCCCCTATGCAATGTAAGGAGATGGAAGTAACACACACAGTCTTCAGGAATACAATCACAATACAATACAAAGTTCAGTTCCCCCCTAGCAAGCTGAGAGCACCAGGGATGATTTTAAACACAGGCGAAATACTTTAATGTGGTTTGCAATGAAGTAAAAATATGCTAAAACTGCTTTTAATTCCCTCTAGGAGGTTCAGGGTAGGTGATTGATACTTCAAATGAGTTCAGGTCCACACTACAATGATTAATGAGGGATTATCAGGTTGAAAACGGATTTCCGTGATGGAAGCAAAAGACAAATGTTTTTACACGTGGCTGGAATGAAGCAAAATGTCAAATCGCTGCAATTTAGTCGCGTGCGTCAAGCTCAATTACGGAGGAAGTATAAGGAAGCAAGTCGGTTTAGAGCTTGTTGGAAAGTCTAGAATCTCAGCTTTAACATTAAAGTTAAATCACGCTTCTATCACAAACGGTTCAAGAGATACGGACGATTTTGTGAAGGTAGAATCTCAAAATAAAATTAAAGCTCAGAATGACAGATGACAGTTTTGCAGCTTTGAATCAACAGGAGGGACACAATTTCTATGATGCACTTCTCAATAGGTTAAAATAGTTTCAATTAGATTATTTAAAACTAAGAGATTGGTTTTGCACAGTTCTGGCTGAGTACTCACACTATATTTTGGACAGGAATGCGACTTCGTCACGGATCGGGTCAGGATTGGCTACAGTTCTCTCTCCACTGGGTACTGGTTCTGCGCACAGAGATCTGGGTCAGCTCTCAGCACTGCACAGTGAGCTGGTCTGGTCTCTCTGGATCTCTGGTCTCTCTGGATACAGCACTGCCTTCTGGGTCTGCTACTGGTTCTAGCAAACAGCTCGCCCGGCTGTTGAATAGTTTGCAAATGATTTTGAGGCCTGCTGAGAATACTTTTGCTTGCAGTAGGCCTTCTTGGTTCAAAGTTCTGCAGTCTCTGGGTCTCTGGTTCTGGAGTCTGGATGTGAAGTCGTCCGTCAGCGTGCTCCGCAAGGAAGTGGAAAATGAATGCCCCTACCTGTCCTGCACGGTCTCCTTTTATGTGTTTGGAAAGTGGGTGGGTCGGCTCATTCTTCATGCCCAACCCTCTCAACTTATCATTGGCCAATTCCTCCTCTCTCCCTTGATTGGGGAACTGAGTTGAGTGTCAGAGTGATGAAGTTGGTTTATGGTCAGAGGATCCTCCCCTTGTCAAATTGCACACAAATCTATTTCTGATCCAAATACACATTTCCCAGATACACAATTTGTTGAAATTACATACACACATCACATCATATATCACATAAGGTAGTCTCTGTTCCAACTCTGATGTTTCTAAGAGCTTGGATTAAAAAATGACAACATATTTTCGTTTTTAGTTGGTTTACCAATATTGGATTTTTCCCAAGAATTACACAAATGTACCCGGCCTCTCTACACATATTCCGGTAAATTTCCATGTCTCTAGCATAAACACAGTGTCTGTAATATTGATAAATAGCGGGGTTCGGTCCCAGAACACCGTACAAAGTGGAATTTGGGCTCAAATCGTGAGGGCATTTTTTATTTTAAGTATCCCCAAATTGCACATTTTTGTAAGCTTAATACAATATTTCAGAAGCATTTAACTTAAACATATATTTGCTGCAATACGAATCCACAATCAAGTCTGGCCCGCCCCTAGGAACTGGGTGGGTCAGGGATCACATGTCTCTCCTTCGAGGCAGAGCTCTGTTTACAGTCCACACCCAAAATTAACATACCCCATTCAATTGAAAGGGTCTATTGTCTCTCTCCTCCAGGCTGAAGGGGAAACCCCTTCCCTCCCAATCAACAGGACCATGTGATATCCTGCTTCCTGGTGTGGGTCTCTGGGGTGTTAAGAGTTCTCAGGAAAGGCAACCCCTTTGAACTTTTAATTAAATAAGACTCCTTCTGATCAATGAACAGTTCTGCAAGACAGCTCTCCTGTCACAGTTTAGACCGCTAGCGCCGGTTTGTGGAAAATGCTGGTACTGCTTCCATTTTTGGGATCTGTCTTGAATTAATGCATTTCAAAAGGGATTTTGCTTGATAGTATATGATCCTTGCTTAACATTGTTTGAGGGGAGTCCTTACAGTACAATAAAGTAGAACACTCAACCAGGGTTGGATTTTTGTTTGGTGGTTTCGTGCCCATGATATTAGCAGATTTTGACATCAAGAAAATGAATTCCCAACAGTTCTGGGTTGCTTTTGACAATCAGCATTTCCATTCCCAATGGTTTCAGGCTACTGTGTGTTTAGCCCAATGGTGGTTTTAGGCAGTGCCCTCCTGTGCTCACAATCATAGGCAAAAATGGGTGGCAGCCTATTCTTCATGTTTTCCCCGTGCACTTTCTGGGGAGTTCTGGCCATCATGATGTTTTCAATGCCAGTAATGCACAGTTTTGTGGTAGGGCTTGGATGCATGGGTAAAAACATCCCGCAAGCCCCCCCTTTTGCGATGGCCATTCTGATCTTTAACTGATGGAACTCGCAAGATCTGGGATGTTCTCCTCATCTTCTTCCGATTCGTAGATGGCACAGTTCAGCATCTTTCCTCCATCAGGGTGGATCGATCGGTTTTCCTCGCCGGTCCTGATGGGAGTATTGGGCGGTACCCCGGGCCCCTCGGATCTCTGCTCCCAGTCCCCGGATCGTTCTCCTTGGTCAGTCTCCATGGTTTCATCTCTCCTAGGATGATAAAGCAAAAGCGGCAATACCTATTCGTAGACATTTCTCCCCCACTACTGATATAGTGGGGCGGCATATACATTTTATAGTCAAAAACATTTGCGTTCTTATTTTTTTTTTTAAAAACAAGATATAATCAGGAGACATTTGTGTCAAGAATCACTCAATTTTATAGGCTATATGTTTAATATTTTAGGTTGGAACTGAATTAATCTGGAGCGGCCCATATGGGATTCCAGAGGATTCCCTCAGTTGTTGCAGAGTATGCCTATCTTCCCCCTCTGCCAAACTGCCTTTGGGGATGTAGATCTTATAAGCTAGTGGGGAGACCTTGTCTAGAATTTCAAACAGTCCCTTCCAGGTAGGCAAACATATTTTCGCTGTTTGGCCTGGTTCCTTTGGAAATTGTATAGATAGACCCAGTCTCCCACATTATATACTTTCCTGAAAGTTTTCAAATCGTAATGGGTCTTCATGCTATCAGCTGATCTTTCTAGATTTCACTGAGCATAGGCAAAATCATGTTGAAGGTGTTTCCTTAAATTCTCCACATACTCATGAGTTGTGGAGGCATTTATCAACATCTGCTCTTGGGTCCTGTATAGCAAATGCAGGGGAAGCACCATCTTGCGTCCAGTCATCAAATCAAATGGTGACATTTTGGTTGCAGATGAAGGGGTAGATCTGATGGCCATTAGGACCAGAGGTAATCGGATATCCCAACTTGCCCCAGAATCTGCCACAAACTTTTTTTAATATGCTCACAATGGTTCTGTTGTATCGCTCCACTGCACCAGAAGAGGCTGGCCGGTAAGCAATATGTAGCTTCCTTTTGACCCCCAGTATCTCCCACATCTTTGTCATTACTTTGCTGGTAAAATGGCTACCTCTGGATAATCAACAGGGCAGCTGCTGTTTCTTCCTTGCAGTTTGGGGCCGGGAGACATTCCACCCACTTGGTAAACAAGCATGTGACCGTCAACATGTACTTGTTTCCTCTAGACCAGCGAATCACAGGGCCTACGAAGTCGATTTGCAAATCTGACCTTGGCAGTGTCATCCCCCTCTTTTGGAGAGGCGCCCGGTGTGTGAGGGATGTTGGCTGAAATTGTGCACACACAAGACACCCCTTCAAGTATTGGTCGAGGTCCTGCCATATGTGCGGCCAGTAAGCAACCTCATTTAAGATCTCAAGCATTGTATTAAACCCTCTATGACCGGCAGTGGCTGCATCATGGGCGTGACTTAAAATCAGGCTTCGGAATGAGGTAGGAACCACCCACTGATCCTGGCCAGCTTGGGATTTCCTTACCAACAAACCATCTTGGATTCGGAACATCTTTGGACATTTCATCAACACTCTAAGGTCCTCTTTTCCAATGTAATCGGTATCTGTCAGGGGAAAGTTCTCAGGGTCCTCAATGTGTTGGTAAAACTTACCAATTATTGGATCCCCCTTTTGAGCCGTAATCAAATCAGCATCTGGGGTCTCCTTACTCCATTGTGCAGTTGAAAGATCATTGTGAGCATTTGTCTGGGACCTAGTGATAAGAGTGACCTGGAGTACCCCCAACAGGGACTCAATCTCTATTAGATACCCTTGGATGGCCCCGGTTTTGGCCAGCTGATCAGCTAAGTCATTTCCAGTATTGTCTGGTCCCTCTACTTTGTAATGACCCTTGATCTTTTTCCAGTAGATGGTCATCCCATTCGATGTGACCAGATCATCAATATTTTGGATTAACTTCCCATGTTTCAGGGGTTTGTTATTAGCACATAACATGCCTCTGGTTTTCCAATTGACCAGGTGCTCCACGAACCCGTTCCGTACATAATCCGAATCTGTGATTATGACCAGTTCATGGAGTTGATGTTGGACAGCAGTGAGGATGGCTTGATGCACAGCCATCAACTCTGCTACTTGACTACTTCGGGGACTGATTTTGTACCCAGCGGAGGGTTCTGGAGACTCATTCACCCACGCATTCCCTAAGCCGGCCACCAGTTCTTTTTCCCTGTTGTTGTCAACATGGTAAGAGCATCCATCCACATAGACAGAGGGCATTCGCTCACACTTGTCCTCTTCAAAGACTTTGTGTGGGGAATTAAGGTGTGCCTCCATGTTGTCCTTGATTTTTAGACTTTCGTCCTCGAGACAGTTTTCTCTGGCACAATCATGCAAGTCAGCCAGACCTTGCGCGACGGGACTCTTCTTGTTTTGGCCATATCTGACCTCCACAGGAAAGCCTTGCATTGACAGAATCCAGGAAGTAATTCGGGAATTACTCACATTTCCGGCCCGGATTCTGTCACTTTGGAGGTATTGAAGAGGCTGGTGTGGAGTCTCCACTATGATGTGTTCCCCCTGGATGAACGGGCGGTAATTCTTCAATGCCCACACCGTTGCCAGCAGTGCCTTCTCACAATCATTGAATTTTTCCTCCACAGAGGATAATGTCTTGCTAGCATAAGAGATTACTTTATTGACCTTGTCATGCTTTTGGTATAATACTGCCGTCAAGCACGTATTAGAGAACCCTGTCTCCAGGAAAAACTCCTTGTTTCTGACAGGGTAAGCTAGGCAGGGCGCTTGTGAGAGGCTTCTTTTGAGCTGTCTTTCTGCCTCGGATTGTTCTGGACCCCATTCCCACTTTACCCCCCCCCCTTCAAGAGATGAATCAGGGGTCTGGTGATCTCTGCATAGCCCTCAATGAACTTTCTGCTGTAATTAGTCAGTCCAAGGAGGCTCCTTAGTTCCAGCAGAGTTGTGGCGTCTTTCAGTTTCTGAAGTGCTTCCACTTTCTTTTCCTGGGGACAGAGACCCTGAGGAGTAATCTCATGCCCCAAGAAATTAACACGGGTTCTACACCACTGTGCTTTCTGAAAGGAAGGTTTTACTCCGACGGCCCCCAACTGTGTCAGAACATAACGGATCTCCGCTATGTGTTCTTGCACTGATGAACTTTTGACGAGGACATCATCTACATAAGCCAGGTTACCCCTCGCACCCAGGTCGGGCATGGCCTTATGTAGGAAAATTTTGAACTCATTGCCGGAGTTGAGATATCGGAAGGGAGTCCGGGTCCATGTGTACTGCTGGCCCCCAAAGGTAAAAGCCAGTTTGTATTGGTCCTCCCTACTGACAGGCACGGTTCAGTATCCATTGGTCAGGTCTATTGCAGTGAATACCTGTGACCCCTGAATCTGGGCCAGCCCTTGGTCAACGTAGGGCAGAGGCCATCGGGAAGTATGGGCCCGTTTGTTGAGCTCCCTAAGGTCGGCACAAAGTCTCCACTGCCATTTGGCTTCAATATTCCCAGCACCGGATTATTGAAGGTGCTGTGTACTGGACGGATTATTCCCCAGGACTCAAGGTTCTTAATTATTTCAGTAAGGGACTCCATTGATGCGAGAGGCAAGCGATATTGCTTCACAAACACTGCCAGGGTCTGTGGGAATTGTTGTGTGGATGTCGGTGCGACCACAGTCATATGAGTCTACCACAAAGAGATCTTGGAAATCCAAGAAAACTTGTTTCAACTTTTGCTTCTGTTCCAGAGTCACACAGGCATCAGCTAGGTTGACTCTGTCTTCCACCATCTGCCTGAAGCCTGGAAAGACTTCTGGTTTCGCTATCTCTGCGGCCTCCTCCAGCTGGGTGGAGAAGTCCCTGGTCAGTGTGCTGATTTGGACTGGAGGCTTCAGGTGGGAAAGGCAGCCCTCATGGACCTGAAAAATCACCTCATTCCACTGAAGTCACAAGTCACATCTTCCTTATCATAAGGGCAGGAAGTGTATACCAGGAAGTTCCCCCCATGCCGGGTGAAAATCCTGTCTGGTGTTGTATTGTCCTCACTGTCACTGTCAAAACAGTCCTTGGGGATTGGTCCTAACAGTTCATTTCCTAAATCAATGGAGAAATGTCGGTCATCAACCGCCATTCCAATAATGGTGCCCGCGGCTAGAGTAATACTCTTTAAGTCGCTGTTATCCACCTCTGTTGGAATGATGTCATATTCTATATTGACTAATGGTGTTGGGTTTACCCCCAACCCTTGCTGTTGGAGGAAAGCATTCAGATGAATATAAGCATCAGGGTTTTTCAATTTTTGTCCTCTTTTAACTTTCACTTCCAGGGAGAATTGTCGGGTCCTTTTTGGGATCGTGACTTCCTCCTTAATCTGAATTTCAACTGCATAAGGTAGCAATTGAGCTGACCTAAATGCTTTTTCTGGATCATCAAAGCCCATGGGATTATCCGCTAATCGGGACCAAGCTTTGAAGTTTATTAGGTCCAAACTAATGGCAAAGCGATTGAGAATGTCACTGCCTAAGTAAATGGCGGCAGTGACGTCTCGCACGACCCAACAATTATGGACTATGCTCTTGTTGCCAATGGAGATTTTGAGCATACACCTGCTTGTCAGGAGATGTTTGGAATTAGGTGCTTCCAGGTCCATTTCCCATTTGTCTATCAGTTTGAATGCGGGAATGGCTGGATCTTTTGGGAGTTGGCGGAAGATGGCTTCGCTGATGAAGCTCTTACCGTTGTTCACACACACTCGGGCGAGAACAGAGTCCTTCCCATCATTTAACTGAACAGGGATGAACAACTGCTCTCCAATTTGCTGAATATCAGCCAGGCTCTGAGATGATTTCACATCTTTCTGGACTATCGGAGTGGGAATGTCTGATTGTGGATTAGTAAAGAATTTCAGAGTATTTCCTTCCAGTGTGGAATACCACCTTAAACTGGAAGGAAGGTTGATTTTCAGAAATAGAGAGGAACCCCCATCACCAGTCTGTTGTCCTACTGCTATTACTGTCACTTCTGGAATTTGGTTGTTCTGGAAGTGAAATTCTACTTGGTCAGATTTTTGTTCAACCATGTGGCAGGTGCCGTTTAAACTAACATGGTTGACACTCTGTTTTAATTTTATTGGTCAGCTAGTCTGGGTCCAGAGGACCTTGTTTATGCAATCTATTAGGGGTGACAACCTTCTCAGGAGGTCATTCCCTAGTAAACAAGGGGTGACCTCTGGAGTCACTACTATGACCGGGTTTTTCAAATTGTGTCGCCCAATTTTGATGTCCAAATCTGCAGTCCCCTCGACGGGAATTTCCTTCCTGTCAAAGTTCTGAATCTGTCCAGGAAGAGAGGTGAGGGGAATTTGGTACTTCTCCCCCCTACCTGAATTCAGCTCATCAAAGGCCCTTCTGGACAGAAGGGTAGCTTGACATCCAGTGTCCACCAGCGCCAAAATTGTACCCTGCCCCTGTACTTGTACCAGGGCATAGTATCTTCCCTCCTTCTCCTCAAGGGGGCACAGATAATGCACATTTTTGGACAACTGGTGGGCTAATTTTTTAGTTTTGGACATTGCTAGAGAAGAGATTTGGGCAGAATTCTGTGGAGAGTCATGGGAATCTGAAAGAAAAAGTTTGCAACTGGATATTGATGCGGTTTTTGGTTCCCCTGGTTCCGGTTCTGGGCCGCCCCCCCCCATTTTTGGAGGCAGTCACCTGGATGGTTTTGAACCAGGGGTTTTCGGTCTTGTTGGTTCTGGGATAGAATGATGGGCGGCGACAGCTCAATCCCCACATCTACCCAGTCTGGGTTGGAATCCCTTGGGACCCATTTTTCCTTGGGAGGAGTTCCCCCATCTCTGAAGGAGAAGATCCTTTTCCCAGGATCCTCTTGGGATCCCTCTCCCTCAAATTGGAAGATCTGTACCTCCTCCTCAAATTGGGTCTGTTTGGGTACTTTGTTTCTCCTACCCCCACTCTGCTCCTTGGGAGGCAGACTTTCAGGGGCAGGAGATTTTGTCTCCGGTTCCTGGGTTTCCAGGGGCTGTTTACAAGTGGGGAAGGAAGCTTCCTCCAAGGCCTTACACCCCCCTTCTCCTTGTGCCTCCTCCCTGGGAACCGGTGGGTTATCGGGGTGCTGCCCCGTCATTGTTCTGGAGCACCAGGTCCAGAGTTTGGGGCATTCTGTGCCGGCATGCCCATCTGAGGGTTCTGTTGAGCCCTCAGCATGCGGCCCAAATCCTGTGCCATGTTCTGAACCTGGCGCTCTAACTGGGAAACCCGCTCAGGCTGATACGGGGTCCTGTTTTCTCCCCTGGGATGATCCTGGGAAGGGTAGCTATACCTTCTCTGGTAATGCCCCGGGTTGGGAAGATTTGGGTACCCCTCCACCCTTGGCCTCCCCTCCCCCAGATTAGGTTGTCTGGGCTCAGGGAATTGGGGAAAGAAGGATGGATGGTTTTGGGGTTGGAAATTGGGTGGTTACCTGGGGAAAAAGTTCTGTCCAGTGTTTGGTGAATTTCTGCCCTCCTGTGGGAAGTTTGGAGGGAAGTTTGGAGGAAAGTTCCCTGGGTTGGGTGCTTGGCTGGATCCCCCCCTTGGGCTGGAGGAGTCCACACATAACCAAGGATGGGTCGGTTTCCCTTATAGCGGGGACTTATGTAATCAGGGGAGTGAGGGATCCCTCTTGTGGGACTACCTACTTGGCTCCCTGTCTGTGACTTGCCCGAGGGCCTTCTGGGCTTGGAATTAGTTTGTGCAGGCAGGTTTTTAGGCCCCCCATCTCCAAATCCAAAACGGGGGCAACCTTTACCTCTGCCACCTTGGCAGCAAAGGGGTGCTGTTGGTTTTGGGGTTTTTGGGCTGATTCTTGTTTTCCACTGGTTTCTGCACCTCATAGATGCGGGTGGCTTGCTCAATGACCCAGTCTAAAGATCTTTTCTCGTGAAAATCTCTCACGAGCTGGGTCATTATGTATTTGGGTAATGCATGGAAAAATGTGTTGATGAATTCTCTGATGTCCGTGCGCACCCTTCTGGTGGTCTGCGCAAAGGCACGCTTTAACTCCTGCACAAATTCTTGTGGGGCCTGATCCTCCCCACATTGCAAATTGTAGGCTGCCTTGCGAGCCTCTTGGGGATTCCGGTGAACAGAAAAATGTTTCAAGATGGCCGCCCTATATGTGGACCATCTTGAATGGTTTTGGTCCTCCAGCCCCGCAAAGAAACTGGAGTATTCTGGGGAGAATGCCCATTTGACATACTGAATGCAGCTACTGCTGTCCTTCAAATGGAAAGTCTCCATCATTTGCTCATAGTGCTCCAAGTGTTCCCAAACAGAATACTTGGCGTTCTTGTGATAAGGCGTGATGACCCTCCTGATTGCCTTAATCTGTTTTAAGGGGTCCTTAAGCAAGGCCCTTTTTGCCTTATTGGCCTTTTTGGTTCAGGTAACCCAGGTCCATTCATCCTCCGACTCAGAAGCACTGCTCCCAGAGGTGCCCGTCTGATCTTCCAGGTTTTCCCGGATTCTGCAAGCCTGGGAATGGGGGGACCTAGTCTCCTGTGTCCTGTGACGCTCAGAGGAGTCTTCAGATCCCTCCTTGCTACCAGGATTTGATGGGTACCCCCCCACTGACCTAACTGGACAGAGGTTTGTAGGATGCCCTTAGTGGGCCTACACTCCTGGGGTTACCCACTAAATTGCACTGTGCTTGGGTGCCCATACCCGGATGTCCGACCCCTCCATTCCTGGGTGGTACTGGCCTATGAGCCCCATACCTTTGGCTGGAAAGTAATCTGCCATCCCTGTGGAGCTGTGCTCATGTGCGCCAGGGAACATGGGGTGGCAGAGTCCAGGGACTGGGAGAGATGAAGGCCTCTGGTACTAGGGCTCCTGAGGTTATGCTCAGGTGGATCCCTTTCCCAGCGAACTTCATCTCTATCCGCTCCTGCTCCCTGTTGCAACGCAAGAGCCTGGGCTTTCAGTTCCTCAACCAAGGCCTGACTAGACTCTATCAGTCTCTCCTGCATGGCTACCTGTTGCTGGAGCCTATCATTGTGTTGACAGAGACCCTAATTTTCCGTCTGTGCTTCCTGATTTGTCCTGGAGCACTGGGTCAGTCTTTGCTGCAGGGTGGTTACCTCCTGGGCACCGTCCCTACTGGCCTGCTCCTTTCTTGCCAGAGCATCTTCCACCCTCCTGGTGTGCTCCAACAAGTTCAGATGCTCTTTTTGGAGGTCACCCAGTCCCTGGAGGACCAGGTGATTTTCTTCCATTCCTTCTTTAAGTGGCAGACTTCCTGGCCTAAGGTATCCCTTTCCTGACTCAGAGCCTGCATCTGTGCCACCAGGTCGTCCCTCTGCCTTTGAAGGGCACCAGCTTCCTGGTGCTCTTCATCAAACTCTGCCTGGGTATCCAGGTCTTTCACAATCAATGTATTGCTTTCCACTTTCTCTCTGTCTAGTTGGATTTGCAGGGTGGCTACCTGCTCTGTGCATGCCCTGTTGAAGTCCAGTTGTTGCTCCAGCTTTTTCTGGCTCTGCAGTAGGGAGTCCAAACCTTCTTGGTACTCCTTCTGCAAGGCCAGAAATCTGGTATCCTGGACAGCCTTTTCCTGTTGCAGCATATCCATATCCTCCTTTATTTTAATGATGTACTGTCTCCTCTCATTTTCTGACTCCTGGCTTCTGTTCAGCCTCTGCTCAGAAGAGACCAGGTCAGATTGGGCCTTTTCTAACACCATCTGTTGCCTATTTGCCAGATCTTGGCCTTCAGCACATTTGTCCTGCATGGCTCCCATGTATAGATACAAATATGCCACTATCCTGACAATCTTGTCGTGTTCATCTTTAGCTTTAGGAGCCATATATAGTTCACTCAGGGCCACATGTAATGGACCCTGATCTCTCCATGTGTCTGACCCTGTTTCAGTGACCTGTTGCGTGATTGCCTGCAACCAAACCGTCTGGTCCGGATGAGCCCACTCAACTCTCACAAATAGCTTATGTAAGAAGTGCTCTCTGGCTATTTTGATGTCTACCAGTGTTGTCATTCTGGAATTTGATTTCCTTCATGACTTACAGAAGTTTGTATTTTATTTTGCAAAACAGACCGCTTCCTTAGAGCATTCCTTTGAGGGGTGCTTTCACAGTGTAAAACAGCGTGGTTATCTAACCGGATATGTGTATCCGGTCAGTTGGCACACTGTATTAAGCTGCACAAGTGGTAAATCTAATCCAGAATCGTCGGCCCGAGCCCCCACTCTGTAAGCGGCTTCAATTCAACACTACAGCTAAGTCAATGCCTAGTCTGGGATGCTGATGGAAACCCTCATTGATATATTTTTATGTTCAGTTTGTTTTTTCTGGATGACAACCCTTATATAACACCCCTCTCTTAGAATCCCCCTGACCCCACTGAGCCAAGAAGTAGGTTTGTTTTGCAAATTTAAAAGGTTTATTTGAAAAACTTAAACAATATATATATATATATATATATATATATATATATATATATATATATATCACTTTTATAATAAATTAATATTTGATATCACACTTAAGAATATGACAGTGATCAACAATGGATAATGTTATACTAGCACACTGATTTAATTACTTATGAGTAGTATAGAGGATGAGGTAGCTGAGAATGCTTTATGGTTTCAAGGAGATGCAAAGATGAATAAATGCCAGTACAGAAATAAACTTGATATGATTTTAGCAGAAGATAATATGATCACTTTTTCTCTGAAAATTCACTCCCCCCCTATGGAATGTAAGGAGATGGAAGTAACACACACAGTCTTCAGGAATACAATCACAATACAATACAAAGTTCAGTTCCCCCCTAGCAAGCTGAGAGCACCAGGGATGATTTTAAACACAGGCGAAATAGTTTAATGTGGTTTGCAATGAAGTAAAAATATGCTAAAACTGCTTTTTATTCCCTCTAGGAGGTTCAGGGTAGGTGATAGATACTTGGAAGGAGTTCAGGTCCACACTACAATGATTAATGAGGGATTATCAGGTTGAAAACAGATTTCCGTGATGGAAGCAAAAGACAAATGTTTTTACACGTGGCTGGAATGAAGCAAAATGTCAAATCGCGACAATTTAGTCGCGTGCGTCAAGCGCAATTACGGAGGAAGTATAAGGAGTAGCAAGTCGGTTTAGAGCTTGTTGGAAAGCGTAGAATCTCAGCTTTAACATTAAAAGTTAAATGACACTTCTATCACAAACGGTTCAAGAGATACGGACGATTTTGTGAAGGTAGATTCTCAAAATAAAAGTAAAGCTCAGAATGACAGATGACAGTTTTGCAGCTTTGAATCAACAGGAGGGACACAATTTCTATGATGCAGTTCTCAATAGGTTAAAATAGTTTGAATTAGATTATTTTAAACTAAGAGATTGGTTTTGCACAGTTCTGGCTGAGTACTCACACTATATTTTGGACGGGAATGCGACTTCATCACGGATCGGGTCAGGATTGGCTGCGGTTCTCTTGCCACTGGGTACTGGTTCTGCGCACAGCGATCTGGGTCAGCTCTCAGCACTGCACAGCGATCTGGTCTGGGTCTGGTCTCTCTGGATCTCTGGTCTCTCTGGATACAGCACTGCTTTCTGGGTCTGCTGCCAGTTCTGGCAAAAGTTCTTGGCAAAGATTTCAAACATCTCGCCCGGCTGTTGATTAGTTTGCAAATGATTTTGAGGCCTGCTGAGAATACTTTTGCTTGCAGTAGGCCTTCTTGGTTCAAAGTTCTGTAGTCTCTGGGTCTCTGGTTCTGGAGTCTGGATGTGAAGTCGTCCGCCAGCGTGCTCCGCAAGGAAGTGGAAAATGAATGTCCCTACCTGTCCTGCACGGTCTCCTTTTATGTGTTTGGAAAGTGGGTGGGTCGGCTCATTCTGCATCCCCAACCCTCTCAACTTATCATTGGCCAATTCCTCCTCTCTCCCTTGATTGGGGAACTGAGTTGAGTGCCAGAGTGATGAGGTTGGTTTATGGTCAGAGGATCCTCCCCTTGTCAAATTGCACACAAATCTATTTCTGATCCAAATACACATTTCCCAGATACACAATTTGTTGAAATTACATACACACATCATATATCACATAAGGTAGTCTCTGTTCCAATTTTGATGTTTCTAAGAGCTTAGATTAAAAAATGACAACTTATTTTCATTTTTAGTTGGTTTACCAATATTGGATTTTTCCCAAGAATTACACAAATATACCCGGCCTCTCTGCACATATTCCGGTAAGTTTCCATGTCTCTAGCATAAACACAGTGTCTGTAATATTGATAAATAGTGGAGTTTGGTCCCAGAACACCGTACAAAGTGGAATATGGGCTCAAATTGTGAGGGCATTTTTCATTTTAAGGATCCCCAAATTGCACATTTTTGTAAGCTTAATACAATATTTCAGAAGCATTTAACTTAAGCATATATTTGCTGCAATATGAATCCACAATCAAGTCTGGCCCGCCCCTAGGAACTGGGTGGGTCAGGGATCACATGTCTCTCCTTCCAGGCAGAGCTCTGTTTACAGTCCACACCCAAAATTAACATACCCCATTCAATTGAAAGGGTCTATTGTCTCTCTCCTCCAGGCAGAAGGGGAAACCCCCTCCCTCCCAAACAACAGGGCCATGTGATATCCTGCCTCCTGGTGTGGGTCTCTGGGGTGTTAGGAGTTCTCAGGAAAGGCAACCCCTTTGAACTTTTAATTAAATAAGACTCCTTCTGATCAATGAACAGTTCTGCAAGACAGCTCTCCTGTCAGAGTTTAGACCGCTAGTGCCGGTTTGTGGAAAATGCCGGTACTGCACCTATTTTTGGGATCTGTCTTGAATTAATGCATTTCAAAAAGGGGATTTTGCTTGATAGTATATGATCCTTGCTTAACATTGTTTTGATGGGAATACTTACAGTAGAATAAAGTAGAACACTCAAGCAGGGATGGATTTTTGTTTGGTGGTTTCGTGCCCACGATTTTAGCAAATTTTTGACATCAAGAAAATGAATTCCCAACAGTTCTGGGTTGCTTTTGGCAATCAGCATTGCCATTCCCAATGGTTTCAGGCTACTGTGTGTGTAGCCCAATGGTGGTTTTAGGCAGTGCCCTCCTGTGCTCACAAACATAGGCAAAAATGGGTGGCAGCCTATTCTTCATGTTTTCCCTGTGCACTTTCTGTGGAGTTCTGGCCATCATGATGTTTTCAATGCCAGTAATGCACAGTTTTGTGGTAGGGCTTGGATGCATGGGTAAAAACATCCCACATTGTGGGCACACAGACTGCAGTATTACCGGGGTGCTTGATGGTGGGGATTATATAGGTGCAAACGTCGGTATATATCACTTGTTTTGGTTTGCAGGGGGAGTGTCATGGCCGTTTCGGGCGCAACTTGTGCCTCGGTTTACTTACTTTCAGGTTATAATTCCATGAATACATGGAATGTGCAATACAACCTTTGCAGGCAGATTCGTGCAAAGTTGTTGTAGACACAGAATACTTTAGGGGTCTTTGCACAATTTCTATAAATCTGGCCCAAAGACTTCAACACGTTATTTACCTTCCTTCATAATCTCTTATTAACTTGTTTCCTTCCATGTCTCCCTTTGTAATCTCTGTTTCATTGTAGCCCCTGAAAATGGCCTCAGCACACTAATAGCACTGTTTATTCAATCTCAATATGTTGTGTAATGTTTCTGTTTTAGTGGTGGGTGTGAAGGCATCATGAAGCAAGAGACAGACAACAGATTCAAAGTTCAAACCATATATATTTTTTAACTCAAATGTCAGGATGGTGTAAGGCCTGACGTACCCTATACTAAGGTGGAATTTCCCTACCTAAAGAAACTAAGAACAGTCTGTAAATTCAACTTACATGTCTGTGTCCGAAACCTATCCTTGCCCTCACAACTAAACTATACAATGTGTAAGCATGTCAGCAACAAATGAAAAAGTGTTCCAAATAAAGTGCTGAGCTTCTTCCAGCTCTAAACCTACTTTCCAGCTCCCCTTCCCCAAGTTCAAAGCATTTAAAAAAGGCCTTGGGGTTCTTTCCCAAAGGTAAGTAGCACAATTCCAAAATGGCCTTAGGGTTCCCTTCCCCAAGGCCGGCACATAGTTCAAAATACCTTAGGATTACTTTCCCCGAGGCTGCAACACAGTTCCAAAAGGGGCCTTGAGACTCCCTTCTGCATTGTTGCAATACTTTTAGCTTACCAATGTATAATCATTTTAAAGTCTCTAAATTGTCATGACCCGTTCCAAGCCACCTTGAATACGTCTTCAAATTCGTGTACTGCAGATTGCTATTCTTCCCATTCTCTTCTGCAATCTTGGTTACCAATAAAGATTTTTTATTTTTTATTTATATTTATATAGCGTGCAAACAGCCCAAGGGCATTGAGGCACTGTTACTTGCATGAGCTTAGTTACAGAGGTACAGTTGTGGTAGCAGTAAATGGCACATTGTATACAAACACAGACATAGATATCATTACAGCTTATTTGATTGGTCATTGGTCATTACAGCTTAAGCAGTGGGTCCTTGGTTGGTATTCATGCCACTATGACAGACTTTATGAGAAGAGGATGGTTTTCATTGCTTTGCGGAAAGCGAGGAGGGAGGCCTCACTTTGGATTGTGGGAGGTAAGGCATTCCAGTGAGTAGGTGCGAGATACGGGAAGCTGGATCCGCCCGCTCTAGCTCTTATTACTAGTGGCACACAGAGCATGTTGGTATAGAGTGATATGGTTGGTCTTGTAGAGGCGAAGGGTGGATTCTTTGCGAGAGGTAGTCGGAAGGGGTGAGATGGATGCAATTGTGTGTCAATGTCAGAGCTTTGAACACGATTCTCTCTGTTATTGGGAGCCAGTGGGCTAGTTTTGTGGCCTCCGAGATGTGGTATCTTTTTGGCAATGCCTTGGGCAGCACGGAGAGCATTATTCTGGATGACTTGTAGCCTCTCCAGGTGTTTTTTTGATGTTCCTAGAAAGAGTACATTGCAATAGTCTAGCCGGTGATGGATCTGGCTATGTTTCTGCAGTTCTCTTTGGAGAGAAAAAGCCTGACTGCATTGATAAGTTTAGCATGATATGCAGCTGAGGAGGCAATTGTGTTGACTTGTCTGTCCATGGATAGGTTGGAGTCCTAATAACCTCCAAGAGTTTTGACTGAGTCTGAGACAGGTATTTTGATAGAGTCGATGGTGAAGTGACTACATTGGGAGTCAAGATTTTTTAGCATGTCGGGGAAACCTACCAGTAGGAGTTCTGTCTTGTCAGAGTTGAGGTATAGTCCATTGTCTGCCATCCAGGCTTGGATGATGTTGTAGAGATTGTTAAGTGTCAAGGAGTCAGTGTCATAGTTGCTGGTGAGGGTGAGGAGGATCTGTGTATCGTCCACGTAGTTAGTGTAGGAGATACCCATAGCATCTAGGATGAGGAAGAGGGGTAATGTGAAGATGTTGTAGAGGGTGTGGGAGAGGCATGAGCCTCGGAGCACACCACATAGTATGATGGTGGGTGAGGCAGAAGCTAAGTCAGAGAATACTTGCATGGTTCTGTCTTGTAGGAAGGAAGTGATCCATGCTGTGGCGTCAGGGGAGAACTTGGCAGTGGAGGAGAGGTGATGGCAAAGGACGTCATGATCTACGAGATCGAACGCCGCAGATAGGTCAAGAATTAGGAGATGTGATGGTTGCCCATGTCTCTGGCATCGTCCATCTGGTTTGTTAGATCAAGTAGGGCGGTTTCAGTCCCATGTCTGGGGCGGAAGCCAGATTGGCGGAGTCCCAGGAGTTTGTTCTCTTCAATGAAGTGCTAAACCTGCAGGTAGGCTGCTTTGTCCAGCATTTTGAGGAGGAAAGGGACAGTGGTGATGGGTCTATAGTTGTTGGGGGAGGTGGGATCGAGAGTTGTTTGTTTTAAAAGGGGGCAGACCCATGCTTCCTTAAGGGAGGCAGGGATTTTCCCTGTTGCAAAGGAGGCATTGACAAAGGCTGTCAGGAAGGGAGCAAGCGCTACAGTGCAGTTCTTGATGATAGTGGCTGGGCAGGCATCACCTTTACAGTTAGAGGGTTTGATATTGCTCATTATATTAATGAGGTCTTTTTCCTGTATGGATTTGAAGGAGAAGGGTTGGGGGGGGTCCGAGGTTGCTGGTGGAACCAGGATATGCGTATTAGAAAGGGCTTGTTTAGTAGCTAGTATTTTGCTTTCCAGACGGCTCCGTTTGGTTTGCATGGCTGTTTAAATTTCGTCACACCAGGCTTTGTCTGTGGTGAAGTTCTAGGGGGTGGGCCTGGGAGTCTCTAGCTCCCTGAAAATGGTGAAGATTTCTTTTGTGCTAGATTGGGCTTCTGAGATTCTGGATTCAAAAGATTTGGTTTTTGCTTGGGTGATTGCTTTTTTGTAAACCGTAGAGTGGGCTTTAAAGATCAACTGATCTTTGTCAGTGTGGGACGTTTGCCACTGTGTAAGAGCTGCCTTTTTTCATTCCGGACTGTGAGCAAGTCCGGGGTGAACCAGGAGTTAGAGTGGGTGGTGGGTTTGGATTTACGAGGTTTAAGCGGGGCAATGGAGTTGATAGCTGCTTTGATGGCAACATCATAGGTTGATGCGAGAGTTTCTGGGTCTGTGGAAAAAGGCGGACTGAAGGCTGGGCCTTTGAGGAAGGTCTGTAGCCTTTCCTTGGTGAGCTGACGGGAGCTTCTTGCGAGGCAGGGTGGTAGGGGTCGGGGTGGCGGAGTTGAGGAGCTGGTGGTGAGGATGCTAAAGGTGATGATATGGTGGTCAGACCATGGAGTGGGAGTGTTACCAGTGATGATGAGTGGGCAGTTGTGCTGAGCAATCCAGTCGAGTGCTCTGCCCTGGTTGTGAGTTGGGCTAAAGATGGTGTTCTTGTAGCCTAGTGTTTTTAGGGCTGAGTCAAGGGATTTGGCTGCTGGGTCTTTTCTGTCCAGGAGGCCTAAGTTGACATCCCCAAGGAGAATGGCTTTCAAGTGTTTTTTGAGGTTGTCAGATAGGAGTTGGATGAGGGAGGCTTCAAAGTCTCCTGTTGGGCATGGAGGGCGATAGACAATATGAACAGCAATGGTATAGTGGGGGGAGAGGCTGATTTTGACTTGGAGATAGTCATTGTTGTGTAGGGATTTTTCTACCTTTCTAATTGTGAGACAGTCTTTGGCGATGATTGCTATACCTCCACCTTTAGTGGGGCGATCTTGTCTGGTGATGGAGTAGCCAGGGGGCAGTGCAAGGGAGAGCGCAGGGCCAGAGGCCTAATGTAACCAGGTTTATGATATCATGAGCAAGTCTAGGTCGTGGGTGGTTATGAGGTCATGGATGTCCAGAGCGTGGGCATTGATGGATCTAGCATTGATCATGGCGCATTTGAGGTGGGGTTCTGTAACGGATAGGGCGGGGTCCGTGGGAGGAGTGGGTGAAGTGGTGGGTATGGGTGGTATTGAGCAGGGGGCAAGGGTAGTGTTGTGGTGGGGGGCGGTAGAGGAATTGCACATCACAGAATTTGCACTGGGGGGCTCATTTTCAGTGGTGGTGGACACATGTGAATCACATTTGGCACAATAGCATTCAAAATGGGGGTAGAAGAATTGCATATCACACATTTTGCACTAGGGGGCTCATTTTCAGTGGTGGTGGACACAGTTGGGATCACATTTGGCACAATAGCATTCAAAATGGGGTAGAAGAATTGCATATCACATTTTGCACTAAGGGGCTCATTTTCAGTGGTGGTGGACACAGGTGGGATCACATTTGGCACAATAGCATTCAAAATGGGGGTAGAAGAATTGCATATCACGCATTTTGCACTAGGGGGCTCATTTGCAGTGGTGGTGGACACAGGTAGGATCACATTTGGCACAATAGCATTCAAAATGGGGGTAGAAGAATTGCATAAGACACATTTTGCACTAGGGGACTCATTTTCAGTGGTGGTGGACACAGGTAGGATCACATTTGGCACAATAGCATTTAAAATGGGGGTAGAAGAATTGCATATCACACATTTTGCACTAGGGGGCTCATTTTCATTGGTGGTGGACACAGGTAGGATCATATTGCGTATAAAGGCAGTAAAGTTTGAGGTGGGGTAGAGAGCATTGTTGGCAGCTGTAGTGGAGGTAGTTACAGTGGCTGTTGGCTTAGTGGTTGGGCAAATGAGTCTGGCCATATAGGCAGGTGGAGTGGGTTGTGTGATGCGGGAGCATAGCCGTGCATTGCGGATTCTGGTGGGAAGGGGCTTGGAGCTGATGGTGGCCTCTATAGTGCTGGCACGTAGTCTGGAGTTCCTGGTGGGCAAACCTGGCTGTGGGTTGTGTGGACTTTTCTTGACTTTGCCAGAAGGGGTTTCCTGCATCTAGGCGCAGTTGTCAGACCGCACGGTCCACCCACTACATGTCACGCAACCGATAACCCTAGGTTTCTTGCCCACACAGGTTTCTCCTTCACCACAACTGTGCTTCAGCTTGCATTCACTCTGAATTCTTATTGCCAGTCTTTTGGTTTTGCCACAGTGTGTTCTTCCACCAATCTCACTCCTTGGAGCTTACTCTCTTCCACCGTCTTGCTTTCATACACTTTATAACTGTTCATCACTTGCTTTTCACTTTATTCAAATTTTGCATTTTTTGCCTTTATAATGTTCATAACGATTTCCCTTCCATGCATAAGCTTCACAGAGCTTTCCTTCAGTTTGCTTTTCATTAATACTTTTTTTTTTTTAATGTATTGGCTATTCATTGTTATACAAAATAAAACCTTTAAGCCATTTGATCCATCATCTAAAAACAAAAAAAGCGAACACTTTGATGCAAGTCCAATGTTGAGGATGATCCATTTAGTTTGCCATCACTTTAGTTCTCCACTTGAAGATTTGATGCTTCAATCATCTTGAAGATTTGAATGACCAATTTAAAAAGTGCCAGTGTGATTGAAACTCGTTCACCAGCTAGCAGTAATGTCCACCAGACTTCTTCTGATCTGTATCCATACTTAGTAACCACTTCGGACATGAGTTTCAATCTTAATTCTTATGTTGCTGGGCATGTCATAACAAGATGGCTAAGTGGCTCGATCGTTTAATTCACTTGGCACAGTTTACAAACTAGATTCCCCCCATTTATTTTTCTGGGTCTCAGAATTTCCCTAAAAGGAAACAGGTTAAGGCAAATTCTCAAGAATTGGGCCTTCAAAAATCAACTCGGAAAAAGCTGTAGGCATTTCAGCAAACAATTCAGCCTTTTTGATTTTTTCAGTGCTTTCCCATAAAGCTTATATACTTGCCTTTCGTCTTGTATCTGTATCCAATCCTGCATATATAGTTATTTTTTCATCTTGTCAAGGTTCTGCAGGAGTGTTTGATCCATTTCTCCAAGTTCAGAGATTACAGTTTTACAAGCACTTTCCCATTCTACAAGTGAGCGCTCTAACCTTTCCTTTAGGGCTTTGTGTAGTATTCGGCTGATCTTCAATACATTTCCTAAAGAGCAGAAGAGATTTCAAAGTTGCTACAGCCTTTAGTGATGTTAGGCCGAGTTCCATTCATATTGCTGGTACACTCTTTGGTAAGCCAAGTACCTTCTCCCAGAAGGCACCTTCAATTTTTTGCCAGTTCCTAACATCAAAATTTAGGGGGGTTTCCGCTTCATAGGTTAAGATGGGTGTCACCTTCATCCTATAAAAGGCGATCAAAGGGATCATTGAGAATCCACAGAATTTGTTCAAGAGTATGCGTCTTGGGCTGCTAAATTCTTTACTTTTCTTCTCAGAGCATCAATTCTAGGAGCGTGACACGCATTGGTATTTAAACAAACTCCCAGGTAGGTGAATAATTTTACTTCAGGTATTTTCTCACCATGTAAGTACCAGGCTTTAGATATTTCCATCCTTCTATTTGTGGGTTCTCCAAAGAACATAATCCTAGATTTTGCAGGATTTATCAACAAGCCATTTGATGAAACATACACTTGGAGGGCATCTAATTGCCTCTTGAGACCCACTGGTGTCTGGTCCACCAAAACAATGTCATCCGCGAACAGTAATCGCTCTACCTCCTTTGCTCATAGCTTTGCTGGAAGGTTCTGGTGCCTGCAAAAGCTTGTTCAATGTCCGATATGAACAAGTTAATTCGGGTGCCAACTCATACCCTTGTTTTAATCCCTTGTTTGTACATACCGGATTTGATAATGCATCCCCAGTGTTAATCCTTATTCTTAGCGCTGTGTCTGAGTAGAGATCTTTAATTGGCCCCATAAGGTTTTCGGGGCAGCCCCATTGCTCCATCTTTTTCCATAAAGCTGGGCACTTAACAGTGTCAAAAGCATGCATCAGATCCATTTTAATAATTGATTTTCGATTTATCGATCAGATCTGATACTTGATTGTGGAAAGCCGTACAATCTGATTGTGCTGGGTTCCAGTAAAGATTCATTAGGATTAATATCTTCTTATGCTTCATCTTCTTCAGTTCAAGATTCAATATCACTTGCTTTGCATTTAGATTCCTTACTTTATTGTTCAGTGTTGTGTTCATAGCACACAAAAAGCCCTTACTTCGGGTTTACGGCCACTTGCACATACAGTTCCTTTCAACTGGCATCACCATATACCTCGCCCTAGCCCCCAGGCGCGCCTCGGTATGAGTGGTGCCTCTGTTTCACTCATCAGTTTTCGCTGACTCCTCTTGGTGGTCTCCATCTCTCTTTTCTGCGCCACATACACCTCTCTGTGTCCCTGCTAGCAGAATTTACCTGCCACAAACTCTACTGTGGGCTGCTGACAGCTCTGCCTCTCTCTCTGAGGCGCTATCGGTGGCCCGCAGAGCATGCAAGTCTCCCGTCCCCCACAGCTCTGGCTGTGGGAACTAGGCAAGGGGGACACCCTCAGTCTTCCTCCTTTCACTGCCTGCTCGGGCCCCCCCACCACAGCTTCCTGACAGCAAAGGCCAGCATCCTGGCCTCTGGGCAGGATTCTCACCAGCCTTTCTTTTTGCAGGACATGAACCCTCTCAGGCCCGCTTCGCCCGGCCCGGCGTCTCTCCTGCTAGCATCCTCTCTCATTCTGTTGGCTCCACTTTTTATACACCTGTATCTCCAAAACAGGTTGCAGGTGTGAGCCCTTTTGTACAATTGCATGACTATAATTAGTGTTGATCTTGGGACATGCGTGACCTTTATCACAGATTCAGGCATCTTCCTTGTCTCAGCACCAGAGTGGTGAAATGACATGTTGGTGTGTACCACTCCTAGTTGCCTCTTCCTTGTCCCAGTACTATAGTGATATGAATTAGAGGACATGAAGGGAAGTGATTGGCAACAGCATATAAAGACAGGAGGAGGGCAAGGTTAGTTATTACAAGGAAAAGGGGGAAACCCTGTCTTGCCTGTGAACCTCCTCTTATTCACCCTCTTCCTTTTTCTCCTACCTTGCTGGCATTTCCCAGGGTCATCCTGGAAGGAAGCAAAGGGAAAAGGGTGACAAGGTCCCATAAATGCTGCTGGGACTGAAGGTTCAATCCCGGAATGGATATGGGGGATACGGCTTCTCACCTAAGGACATCCCCCCTCCACTTCCCAGATCACCTCCACCCAGATGATCCTTCATCGCATATCCAACCCCAGGGTCGGAATCCAAAATCGATTGCCCTTCTATGGTCACCTGAGTAGAGGCAGGGGAGAGTGAGGATGCCCTCAGGTTCCTCAAAAGGGTCACTTCCTGCTCTATGGTGATATTTATTTTGATTGTTCACAATGAGCAGGATTTCAGTATTACTGGCATTGAGGCAGAAACCATTAGCAAGCAGTGCACCATGCCTGAATAGCAGTCAGACAGTGAGGAATGAGAGAGAAAAAAGAGGAGGATGTGGAGGGAAGCTTGAAGGGGAGCTGTGTGTCATCCGTATAACACTGGAAGTGAGGAGAGAAGGTGGGCTAGAGGGGCAAGGTAGATGTTGAAGAGCCACTTCACGAGGATAGAGCTCTGAGGGACACCCCCAAGAGGACAGTGAGGTGGAGGAAAGGAAGGGGTCCAGTTAAACTTGAGAAGGTCAGAGAGATAGGAAGGAGGTCAACCGGTCCAACAGCAGATCTGTGATGCCAAGGGTGTCACTGAGCCGATTGATCAGGGTGACATGATTGTCCATGTCAAAGGCAGAGGAAAGATCGAAAAGCACGAGGATGGAGGGAGAGTTGGAATCGAGATTTGAGAGCAAGTCATCATAGGTTTTCAGAGAGCGGTTTCAGTGCCTCTGTTTCCTCTGAAGCCAGACTGGTGGTCATGCAGACAACCAACAGATTCAGTGTGGTGGTACAGTTGGGAGATTACCAAACTTTCAAGAGTTTGCCCAGGAAGGAGGTGATGGAGATAGGGTGGTAGTTAGCCAGGCAGGAAGGGTCGGCAGAAGGATTTTTAAGGAGAGGTTGCAAAAGCGATTGCTTGAGGGATAGAGGGGAGGAACCAGTGTCAAAAGATTCAGCCATGGCTGGAGCAAGGGAGGCAATGTTGTCCTTGATGTTTCCAGAGGAGCAGGGAAGCATATGTTTGGTGGAGAGTTTTATAGAGATGACTTGTTTAAAGATCTCATTCAGGGCTATGAGTGAGAAGGAGAAGAGTAGGAATGAAGGGGAGAGGGGGCCAAGAGAGGCCTGAGAGTGGGTGAGGGAGAAGGGGGGGTGAGGAGGCGAGAGTACAGGGTATCCTGAGTTTTGATTATGAAGTGCGACTCCAGTGCAGTACAGAGGGTCTGGGATGGCAGAGGAGAAGTGGAGAATGCAGTAGGATAGGTGAGTTACTTGTAGATTTTGAACAGTTCAGCTGTATTGTTGGTGCCCCAAAGATAATGTTTTGGATATGGGCTAGTTTCTTCAAGCAGATGGAGAGTCTGTATTGCCTTTTGAGCAGGCGTCAGGCAGTTTGTCAGAGGCTGTGCTCAAAGCCTGCAACTTCCTCTCAACAACACTAAACATTTCAGAGAGGCTAGGTTGGAATCATACCAGGTGTTGCGCTTGGAGGCAGGCTTCAAGTGGATCCTCATGACAGGTGCAAGGGTGTCCAGAGTATTGGAATTGGAGAGAGGAAGGTTGGCAAAGTCTGTGTCAGTGTGAGAGTCAGTGGTCAGTTTGGGGGCGGGAATGAAAGTGGTGACACTTGCTTCATCGGTCGAATGATGGAGATGCAAAATGGCAGTGCGTCGGCGGCTTAGCCTGGGCCCCAGAGATCAAGATGACAGGAGAGCATGGTCAGACCAGAAGAGTAGTGTAATGTGAGGGTTGAAGATGGGGATGTCTGCTGAAATGATCGCATCCAAGATGTGTCTCGATTAGTGGGTTGAACTGGAGGGTCTGATGTCAGGGTAGAATGGTGATGGAAAAAGAGTCAGGCGAGTCAAGGTGAATATTAAAGTCTCCAAGTAGAAGAAACTTGGAGGTAGAGGCCAGGAAAGAAAAGGTGAGGTCAGACCACTCCAAAACGAAGTGGGAGACCAGACCTGGGGTCCTGTAGATGGTGGCAAGAGCCAGCGAGTGGATAGGAGAGACATCAATCCTGCAGAAGAGGCATGCAATCGAAGAGTAGGTCTGAGTGGGAATGATGGTAGCAGGGACCGATTCAGGGAAACTCAGGGCCACTCCACCTCCAGGTTGATTAGGTCTGGGCTTAGAGAGGATCTTTTAGCCCTCAGGGATGAGTGCATCAAAAGCAGTGACAGAACTGGCAGTGAACCACGTCTCAGTGAGAGTAAGAGATGGGTTTTGCACAGTTCTGGCTCAGTACTCACACTATATTTTGGACAGGAATGCGACTTCATCACGGATCGGGTCAGGATTGGCTGCGGTTCTCTCGCCACTGGGTACTGGTTCTGCGCACAGCGATCTGGGTCAGCTCTCAGCACTGCACAGCGATCTGGTCTTGGTCTGGTCTCTCTGGATCTCTCGTCTCTCTGGATACAGCACTGCTTTCTGGGTCTGCTACCAGTTCTGGCAAAAGTTCTTGGAAAAGATTTCAAAAAGCTCGCCCGGCTGTTGATTAGTTCGCAAATGATTTTGAGGCCTGCTGAGAATACTTTTGCTTGCAGTAGGCCTTCTTGGTTCAAAGTTCTGTAGTCTCTGGGTCTCTGGTTCTGGAGTCTGGATGTGAAGTCGTCTGACAGCGTGCTCCGCAAGGAAGTGGAAAATGAATGTCCCTACAGTCCTGCACGGTCTCCTTTTATGTGTTTGGAAAGTGGGTGGGTCAGCTCATTCTGCATGCCCAACCCTCTGAACTTATCATTGGCCAATTCCTCCTCTCTCCCTTGATTAGGGAACTGAGTTGAGTGTCAGAGTGATGAGGTTGGTTTATCGTCAGAGGATCCTCCCCTTGTCAAATTGCACACAAATCTATTTCTGATCCAAATACACATTTCCCAGATACACAATTTGTTGAAATTACATACACACATCATATATCACATAGGGTAGTCTCTGTTCCAACTCTGATGTTTCTAAGAGCTTGGATTAAAAAATGACAACTTATTTTCATTTTTAGTTGGTTTACCAATATTGGATTTTTCCCAAGAATTACACAAATGTACCCGGTCTCTCTGCACATATTCCGGTAAGTTTCCATGTCTCTAGCATAAACACAGTCTCTGTAATATTGATAAATAGTGGGGTTTGGTCCCAGAACACCGTACAAAGTGGAATTTGGGCTCAAATTGTAAGGGCATTTTTCATTTTAAGGATCCCCAAATTGCACATTTTTGTAAGCTTATTACAATATTTCAGAAGCATTTAACTTAAGCATATATTTGCTGCAATATGAATCCACAATCAAGTCTGACCCGCCCCTAGGAACTGGGTGGGTCAGGGATCACATGTCTCTCCTTCCAGGCAGAGCTCTGTTTACAGTCCACACCCAAAATTAACATACCCCATTCAATTGAAAGGGTCTATTGTCTCTCTCCTCCAGGTTGAAGGGGAAACCCCCTCCCACCCAAACAACAGGGCCATGTGATATCCTGCCTCCTGGTGTGGGTCTCTGGGGTGTTAAGAGTTCTCAGGAAAGGCAACCCCTTTGAACTTTTAATTAAATAAGACTACTTCTGATCAATGAACAGTTCTGCAAGACAGCTCTCCTGTCAGAGTTTAGACGGCTAGCGCCGGTTTGTGGAAAAGGCCGGTACTGCACCCATTTTTGGGATCTGTCTTGAATTAATGCATTTCAAAAAGGGGATTTTGCTTGATAGTATATGATCCTTGCTTAACATTGTTTTGATGGGAATCCTTACAGTAGAATAAAGTAGAACACTCAAGCAGGGTTGGATTTTTGTTTGGTGGTTTCGTGCCCATGATTTTAGCAAATTTTTGACATCAAGAAAATGAATTCCCAACAGTTCTGGGTTGCTTTTGGCAATCAGCATTGCCATTCCCAATGGTTTCAGGCTACTGTGTGTAGCCCAATGGTGGTTTTAGGCAGTGCCCTCCTGTGCTCACAAACATAGGCAAAAATGGGTGGCAGCCTATTCTCCATGTTTTCCCTGTGCACTTTCTGGGGAGTTCTGGCCATCATGATGTTTTCAATGCCAGTAATGCACAGTTTTGTGGTAGGGCTTGGATGTATGGGTAAAAACATCCCACATTGTGGGCTGACAGCCTGCAGTATTACCGGGGTGCTTGATGGTGGGGATAATATAGGTGGAAACGTCAGTATATATCACTTGTTTTGGTTTGCAGGGGGAGTGTCATGGCCGTTTCGGGCGCAACTTGTGCCTCGGATTACTTTCAGGTTATAATTCCATGAAATACATGGAATGCGCAATACAACCTTTGCAGGCAGATTCGTGCAAAGTTGTTGTAGACACAGAATACTTTAGGGGTCTTTGTACAATTTCTATAAATCTGGCCCAAAGGCTTCAACACGTGATTTACCTTCCTTCATAATCTCTTATTAACATGTTTCCTTCCATGTCTCCCTTTGTAATCTCTGTTTCATTGTAGCCCCTGAAAATGGCCTCAGCACACTAATAGCACTGTTTATTCAATCTCAATATGTTGTGTGATGTTTCTGTTTTAGTGGTGGGTGTGAAGGCATCATGAAGCAAGAGACAGACAACAGATTCAAAGTTCAAACCATATATATTTTTTAACTCAAATGTCAGGATGGTGTAAGGCGTGACGTACCCTATACTAAGGTGGAATTTCCCTACCTAAAGAAACTAAGAACAGTCTGTAAATTCAACTTACATGTCTGAGTCCGAAACCTATCTTTGCCCTGACAACTAAACTATACAATGTGTAAGGATGTCAGCAACAAATGAAAACGTGTTCCAAATAAAGTGCTGAGCTTCTTCCAGCTCTAAACCTACTTTCAAGCTCCCCTTCCCCAAGTTCAAAGCATTTAAAAAAGGCCTTGGGGTTCTTTCCCAAAGGTAAGTAGCACAATTCCAAAAGGGCCTTAGGGTTCCCTTCTACATTGTTGCAACACTTTTAGCTTACCAATGTATAATCATTTTCAAGTCTCTAAATTGTCATGACCAGTTCCAAGCCACCTTGAATACGTCTTCAAATTCATGAACTGCAGATTGCTATTCTTCCCATTCTCTTCTGCAATCTTGGTTACCAATAAAGATTTTTTATTTTTTATTTATATTTATATAGCGTGCAAACAGCCCAAGGGCATTGAGGCGCTGTTACTTGCATGAGCTTAGTTACAGCGGTACAGTTGTGGTAGCAGTAAATGGCACATTGTATACAAACACAGACATAGATATCATTACAGCTTATTTGATTGGTCATTGGTCATTACAGCTTAAGTAGTGGGTCCTATGGTTGGTATTCATGCCACTACGACAGACTTTATGAGAAGAGGATGGTTTTCATTGCTTTGCGGAAAGCGAGGAGGGAGGCCTCACTTCGGATAGTGGGAGGTAAGGCATTCCAGTGAGTAGGTGTGAGATACGGGAAGCTGGATCCGCCCGCTCTAGCTCTTTTTACTAGTGGAACACAGAACATGTTGGTATAGAGTAATCTGGTTGGTCTTGTAGAGGCGACGGGTGGATTCTTTGCGAGAGGTAGTCGGGAGCAGTGAGATGGATGCACTTGTGTGTCAATGTCAGAGCTTTGAACACGATTCTCTCTGTTATTGGGAGCCAGTGGGCTAGTTTTGTGGCCTCCGAGATGTGGTCTCTTTTAGCAATGCCTTGGGCTGCACGGAGAGCACTATTCTGGATGACTTGTAGCCTCTCCAGGTTTTTATTTGATGTTCCTAGAAAGAGTACATTGCAATAGTCTAGCCTGAAGCCGGTGATGGCTCTGGCTATGTTTGTGCAGTTCTCTTTGGAGAGAAAAAGCCTGACTGCATTGATAAGTTTAGCATGATATGCAGCTAAGGAGGCAATTGTGTTGACTTGTCTGTCCATGGATAGGTTGGAGTCCAAATAACCTCCAAGAGTTTTGACTGAGTCTGAGACAGGTATTTTGATAGAGTCGATGGTGAAGTGACTACATTGGGAGTCAAGATTTTTTAGCGTGTCGGGGAAACCAACCAGTAGGAGTTCTGTCTTGTCAGAGTTGAGGCATAGTCCATTGTCTGCCATCCAGGCTTGGATGATGTTGTAGAGATTGTTAAGTGTCATAGTTGCCGGTGAGAGTGAGGAGGATCTGTGTATCGTCCGCGTAGTTAGTGTAGGAGATACCCATAGCATCTAGGATGAGGAAGAGGGGTCATGTGAAGATGTTGTAGAGGGTGTGGGAGAGGCATGAGCCTTGGGGCACACCACATAGTATGATTTTGAGTGAGGCAGAACCTAAGTCAGAGAATGCTTGCATGGTTCTGTCTTGTAGGAAGGAAGTGATCCATGCTGTGGCGTCAGGGGAGAACTTGGCAGTGGAGGAGAGGTGATGGCAAAGGACGTCATGATCTACGAGATCGAACGCCGCAGATAGGTCAAGAATTAGGAGAAGTGATGGTTTGCCCATGTCTCTGGCATCGTCCATCTGGTTTGTTAGATCAAGTAGGGCGGTTTCAGTCCCATGTCTGGGGCGGAAGCCAGATTGGCGGAGTCCCAGGAGTTTGTTCTCTTCAATGAAGTGCTAAACCTGCAGGTAGGCTGCTTTGTCCAGCATTTTGAGGAGGAAAGGGACAGTGGTGATGGGTCTATAGTTGTTGGGGGAGGTGGGATCGAGAGTTGTTTTTTTTAAAAGGGGGCAGACCCATGCTTCCTTAAGGGAGGCAGGGACTTTCCCTTTTGCAAAGGAGGCATTGACAAAGGCTGTCAGGAAGGGAGCAAGCGCTACAGTGCAGTTCTTGATGATAGTGGCTGGGCAGGCATCACCTTTACAGTTAGAGGGTTTGATATTGCTCATTATATTAATGAGGTCTTTTTCCTGTATGTATTTGAAGGAGAAGGGTTGTAGGGGGGTCTGAGGTTGCTGGTGGGACTGGGATATGCGTATTAGAAAGGGCTTGTTTAGTAGCTAGTATTTTGCTTTGCAGACGGCTCCATTTGGTTTGCATGGCTGTTTGAATTTCGTCACACCAGGCTTTGTCTTTGGTGAAGTTCTAGGGGGTGGGCCTGGGAGTCTCTAGCTCCCTGAAAATGGTGAAGATTTCTTTTGTGCTAGATTGGGCTTCTGAGATTCTGGATTCAAAAGATTTGGTTTTTGCTTGGGTGATTGCTTTTTTGTAAACCGTAGAGTGGGCTTTAAAGATCAACTGATCTTTGTCAGTGTGGGACGTTTGCCACTGTGTAAGAGCTGCCTTTTTTTCATTCCGGACTGTGAGCAAGTCCGGGGTGAACCAGGAGTTAGAGTGGGTGGTGGGTTTGGATTTACGAGGTTTAAGCGGGGCAATGGAGTTGATAGCTGCTTTGATGGCAACATCATAGGTTGATGCGAGAGTTTTTGGGCCTGTGGAAAAAGGTGGACTGAAGGCTGGGCCTTTGAGGAATGTCTGCAGCCTTTCCTTGGTGAGCTGACGGGAGCTTCTTGCGAGGCAGGGTGGTAGGGGTCGGGGTGGTGGAGTTGAGGAGCTGGTGGTGAGGATGCTAAAGGTGATGATATGGTGGTCAGACCATGGGGTGGGAGTGTTACCAGTGATGATGAGTGGGCAGTTTGCTGAGCAATCCAGTCGAGTGCTCTGCCCTGGTTGTGAGTTGGGCTAAAGATGGTGTTCTTGTAGCCTAGTGTTTTTAGGGCTGAGTCAAGGGATTTGGCTGCTGGGTCTTTTCTATCCAGGAGGCCTAAGTTGACGTCCCCAAGGAGAATGGCTTTCAAGTGTTTTTTGAGGTTGTCAGATAGGAGTTGGATGAGGGAGACTTCAAAGTCTCCTGTTGGGCGATAGACAATATGAACATCAATGGTACAGTGGGGGAAGAGGTTGTTTTTGACTTGGAGATAGTCATTGTTGTGTAGGGATTTTTCTACCTTTCTAATTGGAAGACAGTCTTTGGCGATCATTGCTACACCTCCACCTTTAGTGGGGCAATCTTGTCTGGTGATGGAGCAGCCAGGGGCAGTGCAAGGGAGAGTGCAGGGCCAGAGGCCTCATGTAGCCAGGTTTATATCATGAGCAAGTCTAGGTTGTGGGTGGTTATGAGGTCATGCATGTCCAGAGCGTGGGCATTGATGGATCTAGCATTGATCATGGCGCATTTGAGGTGGGGTTCTGTAACGGATAGGGCGGGGTCTGTGGGATGAGTGGGTGAGGTGGTGGGTATGGGTCTTATTGAGCAGGGGGCAAGGGTAGTGTTGTGGTGGGGGGCGGTAGAGGAATTGCACATCACCGATTTTGCACTGGGGGGCTCATTTTCAATGGTGGTGGACACAGGTGAATCACATTTGGCGCAATATCATTCAAAATGGGGGTACAAGAATTGCATATCACACATTTTTCACTAGGGGGCTCATTTTCAGTAATTGGTGGACACAGGTGGGATCACATTTGGCACAATAGCATTCAAAATGGGGTAGAAGAATTGCATATCACATTTTGCACTAAGGGGCTCATTTTCAATGGTGGTGGGCACAGGTGGGATCACATTTGGCACAATAGCATTCAAGATGGTGGTAGAAGAATTGCATATCACACATTTTGCACTAGGGGGCTCATTTTCATTGGTGGTGGACAGAGGTAGGATCATATTGCGTATAAAGGCAGTACAGTTTGAGGTGGGGTAGAGAGCATTGTTGGCAGCTGTAGTGGAGGTATTTACAGTGGCTGTTGGCTTAGTGGTTGGGCAAATGAGTCTGGCCATATAGGCAGGTGGAGTGGGTTGTGTGATGCGGGAGCATAGCCGTGCATTGCGGATTCTGTTGGGGAGGGGCTTGGAGCTGATGGTGGCCTCTATAGTGCGGGCACGTAGTCTGGAGTTCCTGGTGGGCAAACCTGGCTGTGGGTTGTGTGGACTTTTATTGACTTTGCCAGAAGGGGTTTCCTCCATCTGGGCGCAGTTGTCAGACCGCACGGTCTACCCACTACATGTCACGCAACCGATAACCCTAGGTTTCTTGCCCACACAGGTTTCTCCTTCACCACAACTGTGCTTCAGCTTGCATTCACTCTGAAGTCTTATTGCCAGTCTTTTGGTTTTGCCACAGTGTGTTCTTCCACCAATCTCACTCCTTGGAGCTTACTCTCTTCCACCGCCTTACTTTCACACTTTATAACTGTTCATCACTTGCTTTTCACTTTATTCAAATGTTGCATTTTTTGCCTTTATAATGTTCATAACGATTTCCCTTCCATGCACAAGCTTCACAGAGCTTTACTTCAGTTTGCTTTTCAATAATACTTTTTTTTTAAATGTATTGGCTATTCATGGTTATACAAAATAAAACCTTTAAGCCATTTGATCCATCATCTAAAAACAAAAAAAGCAAACCCTTTGATGCAAGTCCAATGTTGAGGATGATCCATTTAGTTTGCCATCACTTTAGTTCTCCACTTGAAGATTTGATGCTTCAATCATCTTGAAGATTTGAATGACCAATTAAAAAGTGCCAGTGTGATTGAAACTCATTCACCAGCTAGCAGTATTGTCCACCAGACTTCTTCTGATCTGTATCCATACTTAGTAACCACTTCCGACATGAGTTTCAATCTTAATTCTTATGTTGCTGGGCATGTCATGACAAGATTGGTAAGTGCCTCGATCGTTGAATTCACTTGGCACAGTTTACAAACTAGTTTCCCCCCATTTATTTTTCTGGATCTCAGAATTTCCCTAAAAGGAAACAGGTTAAGGCAAATTCTCAAGAATTGGGCCTTGAAAAATCAACTCGGAAAAAGCTGTAGGTATTTCAGCAAACAATTCAGCCTTTTTGATTCTTTCAGTGCTTTCCCATAAAGCTTATATGCTTGCCTTTCATCTTGTGTCTGTATCCAATCCTGCATATATAGTTTTTTTTTCATCTTGTCAAGGTTCTGCAGGAGTGTTTGATCCATTTCTCCGAGTTCAGAGATTATAGTTTTACAAGCACTTTCCCATTCTACAAGTGAGCGCTCTAGCCTTTCCTTTAGGGCTTTGTGTAGTGTTCGGCTGATCTTCAATACATTTCCTAAAGAGCAGAAGAGATTTCAAAGTTGCTACAGCCTTTAGTGATGTTAGGCCGAGTTCCATTCATATTGCCGGTACACTCTGTGGTAAGCCAAGTACCTTCTCCCAGAAGGCACCTTCAATTTTTTGCCAGTTCTTGACATCAAAATTTAGGGGGGTTTCCGCTCCATAGGTTAAGATGGGTGTCACCTTCATCCTATAAAAGGCGATCAAAGGGATCATTGAGAATCCACAGAATTTGTTCAAGAGTATGCGTCTTGGGCTGTTAAATTCTTTACTTTTCTTCTCAGAGCATCAATTCTAGGAGCGAACCACGCGTTGGTATTTGAACAAACTCCCAGGTAGGTGAATAATTTTACTTCAGGTATTTTCTCAACATGTAAGTACCAGGCTTTAGATCTTTCCATCCTTCTATTTGTGGGTTCTCGAAAGAACATAATCCTAGATTTTGCAGGATTTATCAACAAGCCATTTGATGAAACATACACTTGGAGGGCATCTAATTGCCTCTTGAAACCCACTGGTGTCTGGTCCACCAAAACAATGTCATCCGCGAACAGTAATCACCCTACCTCCTTTGCTCCTAGCTTTGCTGGAAGGTTCTGGTGCCTGCAAAAGCTTGTTCAATGTCCGATATGAACAAGTTGAATAACTCGGGTGCCAACGCATACCCTTGTTTTAATCCCTTGTTCGTACATACCGGATTTGATAATGCATCCCCAGTGTTAATCCTTATTCTTAGCGCTGTGTCTGAGTAGAGATCTTTAATTAGCTCCATAAGGTTTTCGGGGCAGCCCCATTGCTCCATCTTTTTCCATAAAGCTGGGCACTTAACAGTGTCAAAAGCATGCATCAGATCCATTTTAATAATTGATTTTCGATTTATCGATCCGATCTGATACTTGATTGTGGAAAGCCGTACAATCTGATTGTGCTGGGTTCCAGTAAAGATTCATTAGGATTAATATCTTCTTATGCTTCATCTTCTTCACTTCAAGATTCAATATCACTTGCTTTGCATTTAGATTCCTTCCTTTATTGTTCAGTGTTGTGTTCATAGCACACAAAAAACCCTTACTTCGGGTTTACGGCCACTTGCACATACAGTTCCTTTCAACTGGCATCACCATATACCTCGCCCTAGCCCCCAGGCGTGCCTCGGTATGAGTGGTGCCTCTGTTTCACTCATCAGTTTTCGCTGACTCCTCTGGGTGGTCTCCATCTCTCTTTTCTGCGCCACATACACCTCTCTGTGTCCCTGCTAGCAGCATTTACCTGCCACAAACTCTACTGTGGGCTGCTGACAGCTCTGCCTCTCTCTCTGAGGCGCTATCGGTGGCCCGCAGAGCATGCAAGTCTCCCGTCCCCCACAGCTCTGGCTGTGGGAACTAGGCAAGGGAGACACTCTCAGTCTTCCTCCTTTCACTGCCCGCTCGGGCCCCGCCATCACAGCTTCCTGACAGCAAAGGCCAGCATCTTGGCCTCTGGGCAGGATTCTCGCCAGACTTTCTTTTTGCAAGACATGAACCCTTTCAGGCCCGCTTCGCCCAGCCCGGCATCTCTCCTGCTAGCTTCCTCTCTCATTCTGTTGGCTCCACTTTTTATACACCTGTATCTCCAAAACAGGTTGCAGGTGTGAGCCCTTTTGTACAATTGCCTGACTATAATTAGTGTTGATCTTGGGACATGCGTGACCTTTATCACAGATTCAGGCCTCTTCCTCGTCTCAGCACCAGAGTGGTGAAATGACATGTTGGTGTGTACCACTCCTAGTTGCCTCTTCCTTGTCCCAGTACTATAGTGATATGAATTAGGGGACATGAAGGGAAGTGATTGGCAACAGCATATAAAGACAGGAGGAGGGCAAGGTTAGTTATTACAAGGAAAAGGGGGAATCCCTGTCTTGCCTGTGGACCTCCTCTTATTCACCCTCTTCCTTTTTCTCCTACCTTGCTGGCATTTCCCAGGGTCATCCTGGAAGGAAGCAAAGGGAAAAGGGTGACAAGGTCCCATAAAGACTGCTGGGACTGAAGGTTCATCTTGGAATGGAAATAGGGGATACTGCTTCTCACCTAAGGACATCCCCCCTCCACTTCCCAGATCTCCTCCACCCAGATGATCCTCCATCGCATATCCAACCCCGGGGTCGGAATCCAAAATCGATTGCCCTTCTATGGTCACCTGAGTAGAGGCGGGGGAGAGTGAGGATGCCCTCAGGTTCCTCAAAAGGGTCACTTCCGGCTCTATGGTGATATTTATTTTGATTGTTTTGAGTATTTGTAAAGGGCCTATACATGAAAGGGTGTTTCAAGGCGCCACAAGACAAAAAAGGGATGGGGGACAGGGAAGAAAATAGCAATAATGGTCCTACTAGGTCATTTTAATTAAGATTGTGCACATGCATTTACAAGAAGTGAGGGGGGAGGGGAGTTTAGAGTGGGGGTTGTCAGTCAGGGCAGAAGGGATGATTCTAGGGTGGGAGAGAAGTGATGGGCAGAGTGGCGGCATTCAAGTGCAGGGGGAAGAGGAGAGCTCCTGAGGCTAGGGAAGTGCTAAAGAGATGCCAGATGGGCAAGTATCTAGGGGATGCAGGGAGTGTCCACCTCACGCTAAGTGCGAGAAAGGGGGTGGACCTAGTTTGGTAGGGAAGCACACCCCACCATGCTTGTCAAACGGAGGTGCCCCAGAAGTGCAAATGCAGTTTAGGGGAGGGGTCATAGTGACCGTAGTAGACTGGGCGAGGTGGGCCTGGTGCCCTGTAGGCTTCAGAAGGGACCAGGCAGCCAGTCAAGGTGGCAGAGGGGGCATTAGCGGGGGTGGAGAGGGACGGAGCAAGAGAAAAGAAAGGTCTTGAGAAGCTTCCGGATCTTCAGGAAATCTGGATCAAGCCTGAGAAGGGGCAGGGAGCCCATTCCAGATGGAGGCTCCAGCCGAAGAGAGAGATCTACCCCCCTACTATCGGAAAAGCATCTGGTCTGCAGAGAGTTGGAACTAGAAGACTGGAGGGTTCTAGCAGGGAGATATTTAGGTAGAGAGAGTTTAATGTAGCAGGGGCTCAGGCCACAGAAAGCCCTCTGGATAATGCAGAGCATCTTGAACTTGATCCTCGCAGACACTGGGAGCCAGTGGAGATATTTTAAGAATGGTAAGATTCGGTCCTTGGGCTTAAGGCCAAGGATAATTTCTGCAGTCCTATTCTTTATTATTTAAGGTGGCGAAAGGAGGATTAAGGTTGATTGAGGAAGAGGCTGTTGCAGTAATCTAGCTTAGATAGGACCAGAGCTATGGAGACATTGAGTTTCAGGGGGAAATTGAGGAGAGGGAGAATGCCTCTGAGGAGGTGTAGCTGAAAGTGGGTCTTCTTTCCAAGGAAAGAAGGAGAGAGAGAAGTCAGAGATGACACCAAGGTTTTAGCCTCACAAGAGGGTGGGGGGAGCAGACCCATGGAGGGCTTCCAGAGAGTTGGGCGGAAGGAGGGAGCAGGGTTCACAATGAGAAGGATTTCAGTATTACTGGCATTGAGGCAGAGACCATTAGCAAGCAGTGCACCATGCCTGAATAGCAGTCAGACAATGAGGAATGAGAGAGAAAAAAGAGGAGGATGTGGAGGGAAGCTTGAAGGGGAGCTGTGTGTCATCCGTATAACACTGGAAGTGAGGAGAGAAGGTGGGCTAAAGGGGCAAGGTAGATGTTGAAGAGCCACTTCAAGAGGATGGAGCTCGGAGGGACACCCCCAAGTGAACAGTGAGGTGGAGGGAAGGAAGGGCCTCAGTTAAACTTGAGAAGGTCAGAGAGATAGGAAGGAGGTCAACCGGCCCAACACCAGATCTGTGATGCCAAGGATGTCACTGAGCCGATTGATCAGGGTGGCATGATTGTCTATGTCAAAGGCAGAGGAAAGATCGAGAAGCACGAGGATGGAGGGAGAGTTGGAATCGAGATTTGAGAGCAAGTCATCACAGGTTTTCAGAGAGCGGTTTCAGTGCCTCTGTTTGCTCTGAAGCCAGACTGGTGGTCATGCAGACAACCAACAGATTCAGTGTGGTGGTACAGTTGGGAGATTACCAAACTCAAGAGTTTGCCCAGGAAGGGGGTGATGGAGATAGGGTGGTAGTTAGCCAGGCAGGAAAGGTCGGCAGAAGGATTTTTAAGGAGAGGTTGCAAAAGCGATTGATTGAGGGATAGAGGGGAGGAACCAGTGTGAAAAGATTCAGCCAAGGCTGGAGCAAGGGAGGCAATGTTGTCCTTGATGTTTCCAGAGGAGCAGGGGAGCATATGTTTGGTAGAGAGTTTTATAGAGAGGACTTGTTTAAAGATCTCATTCAGGGCTATGAGTGAGAAGGAGAAGAGTAGAAATGAAGGAGAGAGGGGGCCAACAGAGGCCTGAGAGTGGGTGAGGGAGAAGGGGGGTGAGGAGGCGAGAGTACAGGGTATCCTGAGTTTTGATTATGAAGTGCGACTCCAGTGCAGTACAGAGGGTCTGGGATGGCAGAGGAGAAGTGGAGAATGCAGTAGGATAGGTGAGTTACTTGTAGATTTTGAACAGTTCAGCTGTATTATTGGTGCCCCAAAGATAATGGGTTGGATATGGGCTAGTTTCTTCAAGCAGATGGAGAGTCTGTATTGCCTTTTGAGCAGGCGTCAGGCAGTTTGTCAGAGGCTGTGCTCAAAGCCTGCAACTTCCTCTCAACAACACTAAACATTTCAGAGAGGCTAGGTTGGAATCATACCAGGTGTTGCGCTTGGTGGCAGGCTTCAAGTGGATCCTCATGACAGGTGCAAGGGTGTCCAGAGTATTGGAATTGGAGAGATGAAGGTTGGCAAAGTCTGTGTCAGTGTGAGAGTCAGTGGTCAGAGTGGGGGCGGGAATGAAAGTGGTGTCAAAAGCAGCAACTGAGACTCGCTTCATCGGTCGAATGATGGAGATGCAAAATGGCAGTGCGTCGGCGGCTTAGCCTGGGCCCCAGAGATCAAGATGACAGGAGAGCATGGTCAGACCAGGAGAGTAGTGTAATGTGAGGGTTGAAGATGGGGATGTCTGCTGAAATGATCGCATCCAAGATGTGTCTGGATTAGTGGGTTGAACTGGAGGGTCCGATGTCAGGGTAGAATGGTGGGGGAAAAAGAGTCAGGCGAGTCAAGGTGAATATTAAAGTCTCCAGGTAGAAGAAACTTGGAGGTAGAGGCCAGGAAAGAAGAGGTGAGGTCAGACCACTCCAAAAGGAAGTGGGAGACCAGACCAGAGGTCCTGTAGATGGTGGCAAGAGTCAGCAAGTGGATAGGAGAGACATCAATCCTGCAGAAGAGGCATGCAATCGAAGAGTAGGTCAGAGTGGGAATGATGGTAGCAGGGACCGATTCAGGGAAACTCAGGGCCACTCCACCTCCCGATTTATTAGGTCTGGGCTTAGAGAGGATCTTTTAGCCCTCAGGGATGAGTGAATCAAAAGCAGTGACAGAACTGGCAGTGAACCCCGTCTCAGTGAGAGCAAAGACGTCAAGGTTAAACTCTTCAAGAAGGTGACAGATATCATAGGAGTGTTTAATGGCCAAGCGAGAGTTGAGGGTAGCTAAGTGAAGCTGGTTGCCACCTTTGAAGTTCTTCAGAGGAGGGGTACATGGATTTGGTACACCTATCGCTGTGGTGAAGGGGGCAAGTGGGGTGGGAGAAGGAGGAGTGGCAGGAGAAGGGAGGAAGTTGATGAGAGATGGCTATCAAGATGGAGGAGGTTGGGCTGAGAGCCCTGGGCCATGATGCAATGATGCACCTAAAGGATGGGAAATGTGCCAAGGGTACTGCCCATCTGGTTCCACCATCAATGGGAGAAGAAGAGAAAGGGGAGAGGACTGAAACCATATGGGGAGTCCATAGGTCCAGAGAGGGAGCGACAAAGAGGATGTCAGTGACAGCCTTCTTGGAAGAAGAGTTGACGGAGGTGTCAGCAATGGGCAGGTCTGGGTTGGAGACAAGGAGATCTTTCTTGTACTTTT
The DNA here is from genome assembly GCF_040938575.1 of Ambystoma mexicanum. Classification (NCBI taxonomy): domain Eukaryota; kingdom Metazoa; phylum Chordata; class Amphibia; order Caudata; family Ambystomatidae; genus Ambystoma; species Ambystoma mexicanum. The sequence continues at coordinate 1,054,815,147 of NC_090924.1, read as the reverse complement.
TCCTTCCAGGCTTCGAAAAAGAAGTAGGAGAGGTGATAGAGTAGCAGTTAGAGTAAATAGGGGAGATGGAGAGCACTATGGGGGGAGGGCAGAGAGAGGAAGGGGGAGAGAGTCAGAGAAAATGCACAATGAAGTCACCAGGTGGCCTAGCAGCAAGCCAGGTGCAGACAAATCAGGTGCACAACATCACACAAGTCGCTGAACAGGGTGTTTCGCTGCTCTAGCAGCAGAGGGTAATGGAAGGTGACTCAGGTGGGATGAACACAAGGTACTGTGCTTCCATCAAAGTGACACCATTAAATCTTGATCGATTTGCTGTACAGGCGGCCTAGCAGCAAGACAGCCACAGACAAATTAGACAAATCAGGTGCCTTGTTGCCCCTTCAGGCTCTGGGGGTCACCGCAGTGCAGTGCATCATTCAGTAAAGTGCCACCATGATGTCTGGGCTAAAACAGTACTGCCTGCCAGCCCCTCCACAAGCCCCTGACAATGCCCAGTTCCCACCACGGGACTCAATGGTTCTGGAAAATTGACTGCATTGTTCACCGCAGCTGCTCTCAGCTTCCAACTCCCCAGATTGTCAGCTGTTATGGGCTGTGCTGCCTGTGTTGTCGCTTGCTGCCCCAATCCCCAACCCATGGTGACATCCTGCAGCCCTCAAGTGCCTTGGTGCTCCCTCAGCTCTCATCAGCATATCTGCCCCCAAAGCCCTCCAATCAGACAATACTGCTAGCACAAGAACATGAGTGGGCTACAGGGTGGTAGTTGAAGAGCTACAGGGTTAGCAGAAACATGAGCTGCGACCTGGGAGCACCAACTCATGCACACAAGAGTTTCAGAACCAGGGTCCCCCAACAGGCACTGCTGCTAGAAGGAATGACAAATGATAACATCTTCCAGGTCCCCCAAACTTGGATGGATCATCACCTGCAAGGGACATAGAAATGAATACAAAGTTTTACAGAGTGATTGACAGTGTGGACAGGAGAAAACCACTCAGTCTTTAGCATATATCCCAGCCCAGGATTACACAGGCTGACAATAACACAGCGTTACCATTAGTTTGCTTGTTGAACACGGAACATAGCCACACATTCAATCCACCCTAGAAAGCAGCACCTGTAGCATTTTTTGGCTGACCCCTGCAAATGATCACTCAGCCTTCGTGTATGCTTCCCCCATGGGCAGAATCCATGCAATGAAGGCGGCCCAGTGCAGCCGAGGCTACGTTCATTCGTACACAGCTCGCCCACTTACCGTCCCATAGTTCTGCAGGTGTGCTACAACCACCAGTGCCCAGCGTTCAGAGGTTCTCAGATGCTGCATCTGCCGCCCAGCATCAGAGCCTCACCGATCTAAGCGGAGCTCCACCGCTTGTCGCTGTCCTGGTGATGTATCTACGGCACCCTGTCCTTGTTGCATCGGACTCCCGTGCCTCAGAGACGACAGAGCCACACCAATGGTGATGCAGTAGCTTACAGATGTGTATATTCCTTTTTGCATACTCTTCAGTTGAATATTCCACCAGTTAACGAGTGGTGTATACATTTTGTGCATTTCATTTGGTGCAATTAATTTACTTGGGTCACCTGTGAAACTGTGCCTTTATTTTGTGATGTTGTCTATTTCAGCAGACGCGAAAATCGACAACGCATTTGAAAAAAATGCGAATTTTCTTTTGATTCACCAACCATGAACGTAAGTGGATGCTTGTTCGCTATCATCAAAGGCACATGCGCTTCTTACTTTGTGCAGGCAATGTCAAGCAGAAGTTTTTCAGTTAAAATGCGTGTGGACTGTTGAATTTTCGCCTATTCAAAGGCCATAACTGGACATTTTAGGGTATTATAGGCACATTTCTTGAATTGAATTTTAAAGGCCCAATTAATGCAATTATTTGTGGGGAAAATACGGTAATTGTGCGCCAAACTGCACGCAAATTCGCATTTGTCAATTAATGGAATTGAATCTACGGTATTTTTCCTGGACTTGCGTGGAGTTCACCAAGGCTTGGCACGTATCTGCGAGCCGTCAAGGGCCTTGTCCGAGACTCCACACAGAGCATAGGTGTGGCTTGCACAGAGGGCTGGGAAGGGGGTGGAACACCAAAAATGGGGAAGAACTTGCTAAAAAAGTGGGCGTTTCGGAGGAATGGCCTGCAGGCAGTCCCTTGCATGCTCACAATTGCGTGGCACGAAACATATTCATGGATTCAATCGCATAACCTCTTCAGGAAATGGCCATGCAACTCCTTCATACTATCCGCCACCCGAAGGCACGCATAAGTACACTTGCACATAGGAATTGCAGCGCGGTGGTGGGGTTGCATGTCAAATTTCGTGGTGCCTGTATGCAACCGGGGCACCGATCTAACTTAGGTGTGCGCGTACATAGTGTAGCGGGTTGCAGGAACTGTTTAAGGGGGCTTGCAAGCAGATTTTTCGAGATTTCAACCGAGTTACGATTTTTCACACACATTTTGTCAGGGTACTGGATACAGTAAGATGCAGGCCTGCTTGCGGGGGACCCCACACATTGTTTGAAGGGTGCTTATGTTCGTGCCCATGGGAGCACGTAAAGGTAGCAGTCCTGACTGTTTTTGCTTTGCGTGGGGGCGTGTCATGGGGAGTTCCAGGTACAAATTGCTAATACCGTTAATTTCACAATAAATTCCATGAATTTGCAGGGCGCGCATTTTCTAATCTGTACGCAGGCTCGCACAGTGTCGTTCTCGGCATGATGATCTGCTGGATTTCTGCGCACATTCCCATGAATCGGGCCCTGAGTTGGGAATGATTTTTGGCAATTTTTGCAAATGTGGACACAATGCTATTATTTACGAAGACAAGGGATTCGGTGGATAAGGCTAACATTTTAAGTCAAAGGTTGTAGTTCTGCTTTGAACAAATGTGTACTTCATCCACATATCTGAAAAAAAAATGATGTTACTAAGCAGAACAAGAGTTTTTCATTTTTGAAAAAATTGTTGCAGTTGTGAAAATAAAAAAATAAATAAAAACTCTTAGTTATTCCCCAGAATGTGCATCATGAGGTTTAAAGTACTGGCGTTTCCATAGAAAATGTTAAAAAGGTTAAAACATTTCAATCTAAAAGTAGAAACAAAGAATAAGCCTTTAGCTTTATTGCCCAATCAATATATACTTGGATTTGCGTAGAACTGTCTTGAGTACGTATGATATTATTCATTGATTCGCCCATGATCGGCGGATGTTTTGAATACATGCAGGGGTTTTATCAAGAAAAAAAAAACATGATCATATATTTTAAAAAGAACAAGAACATGTTGGTTGCAAAAACAAACAAAACATGTCACTAAGGAGAGCTTCTGGACGAGGGTCATTTTTCTACTTACTGCACTTATTAACAAGGCCAACCACCTGCTATCTAGATCTGTTTTTCAATTTAATTTCTCTGAGAGACAGCTGATGCAAACCATGTCCATGCTTTCACAAAAAGGGAGATTAAATTGCACAGCAAAGCGTAGGAGTACTGTAGGAAACACAACGCAGGTTACCAATAAGTAATAACCCGTATGCTCATCTCATAGATATTAGCAAATTAAGGACGCGGAAAGGGGATCGTCATTGTGAGTTCCAAACAATACATATATGAGCACGTAGGGACATTTTGATTAGATGCACAACTGCGCAAATGTGTACTTAGATCTCTGCGCATCTCATTGAACAACTCAAATCCATACAAAATGGAGCAAAATATGCACCTATCACAAGACAATGCAACTTTTGTTGCCAATGATGCGTAAATAAGTGGACATTTATTGGCAGAGCTGACAAAATGCACATGTTTTGGGGTATTGGTCATTTACATGTTTTATATTGTATGTGGACATGCCATCACGAGTGGCAGAAACATAGATGCCATCTGATGTGCCAAATTATGAGTTTGACTGCCCCAAAAATCAGTTTTATAGTATTCAGGATATTTGTTTAAGATTTATTTTCGTTTTGTATTATAAAAAATGCGATTCAGACAATAATACACATGTTTTTTAAAACTACAGCTGTGTGGTGTGGATCCTTTGTAATATGGATCACTTGCCATGGGGTTGAAGAATATAACTTATATTTCTCAGTCAGTAGATCGGCCCAAAACCTTCAGGCATGTTGCATAGAGATGTCTATAACTTTGTTGACGAAGTGTAGGATTGTGCATTTAAGTTACAAACATCTCTAAAGACTGTCAATCGTTGTGTGATCACAACACATGCACATGGAAAGTATTCTCCTTTCTAATGTACTCTAATTTTTTGACCATAGGTTTTGCAAGATGCTGAACCTCTGAACAACACTCCTAATGTTAAATGCAGTCAATTCTAATTACATTCAAATTAGGGGGGTGCAAGGGAGAATGACCACCCCTGGTACTGGGTGATTTCTACTATGCAAATACAACAGATGTCCACCAACTCTTGGAACTCTCCCGTCCCTCGAACACCCAGTTTGTGTATAATAACTACGAAAAGAATTTGTAAATGTAATAACTTTTTATATGTGTAGAAATTTCATATTCTTCTAGTACTCAAACGTAATATATATATATACAGAATCCACAAACAATAACTCAATATTGTTATAACAGCCCTGTGGCTCCTGTTTTAAAGGGAGTCCACTCTCGAGGGATCCATTGATGAACCCTTGAAGAAACTCTTCTAACTCAGGTACATTGGGGTAGTTGAACATATTAATCAGGAAACACGACTATTTAAACATTAAAGGACTGGGCTTGTTAATACTCTTTATAACAGGTTGCCCAGGTGGGGGAATCCTCACACAAAACTGCATCTAGGTAGTTGGGGTCAGCATTCTGTCATTGTTTAACCCAACTTGGCTTCCTTCCTATTCTCTTTGATGATAAACATTGCTCTATGAATTGTATGCCATTATAACTGTCAGCAGTTGATGCATTATAAAGGAGTCAATAGATAAGTGTGGTACCACATAGACACTGTATATATTTGTCATATTAGAATTGCCAGATTTCATAGTGTGTTATTAATTGATTTATATATCTTGAACCTTATTTATATATAAAGAACTGTGTAAGCACATAACATAGTACTTAAGAACCAACCCACATCATCTCCTGAGAGCTTAAGACTTGGTTGTTCGTCCATTGCTACCACAATAGAGAACTTTGGCTGGAGTTCTCCATGCTTCTACTCTATCATAAAGAGGACATGAGTACAGATAACCCCCGTCAGTCTTTACAACGGTGGGATGCTAATGGTTTAAAGAATCAGCGTGTTACTTTGCCACCTACAAAATATCCACACTTTGTTCCTTTGAGGTTTAGTTGTGTTCTATGATAACTTCCCTACAAGCAATGGAATCTATTGAAAATGGTAAATTAACGCGGATGAGTTTAGAGGCTCTCCAGAGTGCTTGTGAAGCAGAGAGTTAGACTTTGAAGAAACGCTTTGATTTTAACCAATCTACATTTCGCAAAGGAACTAGTGCAACTTTGAACTGGTTGCTTTACAGTTCCAAAAGAATCAGGCCTTTCAAGCAAAATGTATATTATATCTGTCATTTTTGGATTTAACCAAGGCTTTTGATTGTGTGGACCAAATCAAGCTCTGGGACATGCTTAGACTTTGTGGATGCCCTGAGGCCTTGGATCAGTTACTCAAATTGATGCATAGGGACCTGATAATCAAAAATAGGTTGAACAGGAATGGTACATGCACAGGCTGGATTAAGGTGGACCGAGGGCTATGTCAAGGCTGCGTTTTGGCGCCCTTCCCTTTTAACCTTTACATCCTTGGCATTGGGTCTGCCCTTAGGGTTTTGGCACTAATCTCCCAAGGTTGGGACTCGCGAAAATCCAATATCTTCTGTATGCACATGATATAATATTGATTGATTGCCCTCCTACAGGATTACAGAAGTTACTTGGTAGGACACAGGCTTTCTTTGGGGACATTGGATTAAAGATGAATGTGCCTAAATCCAAGGTCATGCTTATTAATCGAAGAAAGACTGAATTTCCGTTGGTACATTGACAACAAGAAGCTGGAAGAGGTTACAGAATGTAGGTACATTGGAGTACTAGTTTAATCAAACCATTCAGTTGAAATTGATAACCAATCACTGAAGCTGGAGGCAGTCTCTGCGTTAGCGCAATTACGTGAGCTTGTCAGGAAGCAGGGTTGATTCTCACTACTTCCAGTGTTTAAAATGTACAACCAGGTTTTGGTCCCAAAACTATCCTATGGGGCAGAGGTATGGGAGGAGGGCCTTGAGTAGGACAAGATTGAGGCCAATATTTGGAAAAGCTTCTTGTGTATCCCAGCTGGCACCCCTTTCCCTCCGGTTAGACATATCTTGTGAATTACATTGTTGGCTGCCAGGATATTCTGGAAGAGAATCCTATTGCTAAGATCTATTTTGTTCCCTGCGCGGTCAACTTTATTTGTGCATTTGAATACAGCATACACTCAAAATAATTGCGCTGTGTAACAACACAGTGACAGCGGCTTCAAATCGGACAATCCTCTTGGACAAACTGAAATATAATCCAGGCAAAATGAAGAAATTACTCTTTGCAAATGACTGGAATACTGATAGGGAAACATTGGACACTTACAACGTTTTTGATAATTTTTGTCTGGACATCAAACCGGTAAACTGCATCCAAAAATATATGACAAAACATGCATCTAGAGACATCAGGAACATCTGGCATCGCCTAAAGCTAAACTTAATCACCACTCACGACGGATTGGGCACGCAGGCTTCGGTTTCCTGCATCTGCTTGATTATGTCAATGCTTTAATGTTGAGTGTGAATCCCTGAAAAACCTTGTTGTGGAATGTCCTGCTTAATCTGGCTATTGCAATGAAACTTTTAAACAGTATTTTTGTACCCTTCCTTTGTTAAACTGGGAGACTCTTTGGTGGCAAATATTAGTGGCCCCTAATCATAGACTGTTAATTAACGTGATTTAAAAAAAAAAACTGGTTGAGACTTGGTATGGAATTTCTGTTTCAAGAATGATCATGCGTTTAGGGATTCAGTACGTACAATTTGATACATTGGTTTTATACTGTTTATGTGTTGGTTTTTTATTGTAATTGGCAATGTATTAAACTATCTTGCTAAATTCAATGATTTTTTTTCTATTTGTGTATATGCGTGTAAAGTTTATTTTGTAAACCACATCACACTAAATACATGTTTTAAAAATGAAGATAAGTCTAGCGCTGAGCTTATAGCTTCCCTGGTGGACTACCAGTCGGATTGTGATGCTCTTAATGAAGGGGCGGGGGTTGAACCACTGAGGATGCTGCCCCTGGGGTTGTCATTGAATCTGTCTATGTGAGTGCCACCTTTCCTGTTGCCTCTATCCCGAAACCTAGCATTGTTTTTTCAGGGAATGCCTTGGAACTTGAATTATTGTGGATGAAATTGTCCTTTGAATCTATAAAATTGGAAACTGATTCAGAATTAAAGAAGGAGGAATTGGCACAGCAAGTGATAGTCAAAGATAGGAATCTTGAACTTAAAAACAAGGACACTGAATGTCCGAGAATCCAGATAGAGAAAGCTAGTGTGGAGACTTCACCCAAACCAGTTGAAGGTGTCAGGTCCCCAGCCACCAGGTTTATGAAATATTTGGTTGGTGTGTATGTGGTGGGTTCTGATATCCTCCAATGGATTGACACTTTTGAAATGGTTTGTGGAATCCATTATGTTGATAAAAGAGATTGGGCTAAGTGTTTGTTAAGTAGAGTGCCTCAGACTGGTTATGACTGTATTCTGAAACTGAGTGTGGAAGAAAGGGGCCAGTATGAGTACATGAAATCTGCTTTGGTTGCCAAGTTTGGCAAGACACCTACCCAATACCTTAAAAGGGTCAGGGAATATAAAAAGAGAGATTTAGGGGGTAATTCATAGAATTTGGCGCACAAGTGGTGCACGCGGCTGGCGCACAGTGTGCGCGTGCGAATCTCTGCGCCAGCCGCGTGCACTAAAATCCATTTCCGCGCACAGCGTATTCATGGATTTCAGCTACCAAAACCAGCCGTGGTGCACAGTGGCGCAGCGACCCTGCAGCAGTGCCAGTTACGCCCCCAAGAACGCCCCTCGCGCAGGGAAAAGCCATCAAAATCCCCAATCCAGCGCAAAGGGCTGCGCTAACCCTGTACCAGCACGGGAAGCGGGGAACGTGTATTACTGGGGATCGCGGGAAGTTTCACACGCGATTGGCCCTGTTTGAGCGGGGTACGTGTATTACTGGGGTGCACGGGAAGTTTCACACGCGATTTCAGCAGGGTACATGTATTTCAGGGGTGCGCGGGAAGTTTCATACGCAATTTCAGCAGGGTACGTGTATTACTGGGGATCGCGGGAAGTTTCACATGCGATTGGCCCTGTGCGAGCGGGGCACGTGTATTACTGGGGTGCGCGGGAAGTTTCACACGCGATTTCAGCAGGGTACGTGTATTACTGGGGATCGCGGGAAGTTTCACACACGATTGGCCCTGTGCGAGCGGAGTACGTGTATTACTGGGGTGCACGGAAAGTTTCACACGCAATTTCAGCAGGGTACGTGTATTACTGGGGTGCGCGGGAAGTTTCACACGCGATTGGCCCTGTGCGAGCGGGGTACATGTATTACTGGGGTGCGTGGGAAGTTTCACACGCGATTTCAGCAGGGTACGTGTATTACTGTAGATCGCGGGAAGTTTCACACACGATTGGCCCTGTGCGAGCGGCGTACGTGTATTACTGGGGTGCGCGGGAAGTTTCACACGTGATTTCAGCAGGGTACGTGTATTACTGGGGTTAGCGGGAAGTTTCACATGCGATTGGCCCTGTGCGAGCGGGGTACATGCATTACTGGGGTGCGCAGGAAGTTTCACACGCAATTTCAGCAGGGTACGTGTATTTCAGGGGTGCGCGGGAAGTTTCACACGCGATTTCAGCAGGGTACGTGTATTTCGGGAGTGCCGGGGAGTCCTACACGTGATTTAGCAGTGTGGGTCCTCCCAGGTGTTCCCTGTACACCCTCCACAGCCCCTGCAGGCAGCCCACACCACAGGGGACTACCCTGCACCCCTGGTCATGTCCCGCAGGCAGCCCACCCAACATGGGCATGCCCCCCAGCAAAGGCACATGTCTCCTTGCACTACTAATCACCAACTCATGTCCCCTTGCACCCCCACCCCCCAGCAGTGCGGGCACCTGCCCGCAGGCCCCACTCATGTCCCCCTCATGTCCCCCTGCACCCCCACCCCCCAGCATTGCGGGGCACCTGCCTGCAGGCCCCCACTCATGTCCAACTCATGTCCCCCTGCACCCCCAACCCCCAGCAGTGCGGGGCACCTGCCAGCAGGCCCCCACTCATGTCCCACTCATGTCCCCCTGCACCCCCACCCCCCAGAAGTGCAGGGCACCTGCCCGCAGGCCCCAACACATGTCCCCCAGCCAACACATCATCACACTCTAGATCCCTGGCCCTTATGAGCAGCCTCCACATGCCAAACACACACCCAAGTATTGCATCCACCCACTTAGAAATGCCAATTACATGATACAACCCCAATGGCAAGTATGTAAATTAACACATGTCCCTCACATACACACAATGGGTGTAATTGAATGTCAAAACCCATATCATGACATGCATGAAACCAATGAGATGATATTACACATTGAAGTTTGATGAAAAACATGTATTAAAAGCAACATAAATGGAATTAAAAATAAACAAACAACAATGGGAATTAAAAACGAAAAGCAGCATGTCCGTAAAATAATGAAAAACAACAAATCATAATCCAAAGGAAAGGTGTCCAAAGTCACAGTTCAAAAAAGTAAATCCAAGGGAAAAACAAAACCGAAAACCATTGCTCCATGGGTAAATCCCCCAAAAAAAACTATAATCCAACATCAACTATATACAGATAAACAATCCAGGGTCCATGATCCCAACTGAAGAAATGAAACCTATCTAAAAATACTACCTAATAAAAAAACTATATACAAAAATGTGGTCCATTGTCCAAAAGGTCCAAAATAAATAAAAAAGCAAAGGAAACCTAACACTAACTACATAACTATTTACAAGGGCAGCGGGCTAGTCCGACAGCTCACTGGTTGATGTCATGGGCCAGGGCATCATCGAACTCCTGTTCAATGGCTTGGAGGCGGGCATGTTCCCTGGCCCCGAGGTCTCGCAGGGATAATGCAGTGTCCAGCTCCAACTCCCTGCGAATACCCTCAAGGCACTCAGCCCGCCTCAGCGCCCACCGCATGGAGCTCTCCGCCCTGACCATTGTGAGCCGTTCCTCCTCTGCCAGCTGCCGCTCCGCACCTATCTGCTGGCCCAACCGCTACCACACGGAAGACACTCCCATTCCAGGGTTCTCCTGCCCTCCGGCCGATGCCTGACCCCCTGAAGTTGATGGCCCCGAGCCATGATGCCTCCCACGTCGAGCCTGCCGCTGCCTCCGACGCAACTGCCTGTGCCAGCACGACGGCATCCAGGCTGATGGAATCCACCGACACCGTCGTGCACGTGCCCTTCCCGATGATGCCCCCATATCCTCCATCTGCTGGGGTCCAGTTGCTGGTGTGTCCACCCCTGCTGGACCTCCGACTCCCGACTGTGGCAGGGATGGGATCCCCACCGAGTTGGCTGCGTTGGTCGGGGCAGGTCCACAGGGGGCCCTGGTGGCTTCTGGGCCGGAAGATGGCATGGAGAACGACTGGCGCATAGCCTCCACAGAGGAGGAGAGGGTCACCAGAGTGGCCGACACATGTACGAAACCCCCGACCACAGCCGCTCCCAATTGGGCCATGTTGGCACGGTGCTCTTCGTGATGACATGCGTGCTCCCCCCGGGAAGCATGCACGTCATCACGAATGACACCCGTGTGCAACGCGACACCAATCAGGACCTTCTCCATACGGCCAGGCAGGTGGAGGGGAGTCAGATGACATGGACATCCCCCCTACCTGCGGATGGGCCTGGGATGGGGCATCCCTGCTGGTGCATGGTGGTGCAGTCACAGTGTCAGGGACAGTGACATGCACAGGCACCTCCACGGTGACCTGTGCTTCCTCCTGACCCTGCCCCTGGACTGCACCACTTGCACCAGCAGGGATGCCCACACCAGGCCCCATGTGCAGCTCAGTAGCGGCCTCCTCCTCTTCTGTGGAAACCACCAACCTGGATGGCTCCACCCCGTCTTCCGCCGTTGCAAGCCCCTGTGGGGGCTCACCCACCCCTTCCGCTGCAGCCGTCGGGGCATCCCCGCCGCTTTGCTCCACAGCGCCGTCTCTGCCCTCTTCTTCACTTGGCGCTGTGTAGAGGGAGACATAGAACATAGAGCATCAGGGTACTGTACAATGGTCCCCTAGACAGGAAGCAATAGCAGATGAGTGGCACCGTCAAAGATCACTTCCATCATGTCCCTCCACAACAAATGGGTCAGTGCAGGCAAAACACATGCAGTAACAGGCATGGCGCATGCTATGGACATTAGCATACATGTCCAAGGGACTCTTGAAACATACAATGTTGTTTTGGAACTCACATTCATCATGGGTCATGCCTATCACATGCACACACTTAACCGTAGTTTCATCCATCTGTACTCGTACACCCCAGACACAGTGGATGCAAGTATAACTAGGCTGCATCAGTGATTCTGAACATTGTCACAGACATGTGTCATGCATCCATGACATTCACAAGTCACAGACACGCAGGTCAGACACACAGACATGGACACCATACATGTACATGACATCAGCACCCATCCCTCACCCCCACACATGTCCAGGAACAGAGACTGGCATGCTCTCATGTGTCCATTCCGCATAGGGCTCTGCATGTTGCATTTAAACCCATACAACAACCGTGTGCTTCACACATTACTGGTCTCACATGCATGACCATGATGTCCCTGCACACACACATGCGTACATGGCCTATGTCACACATACAAGTATCAGACAACCAGCACACTGCAACATGCCCTGTCTCACACAGCAATGCTTGCCCACTTACCGCTCGACTCCAGACGGGTCTGCCTCTCAAAGATCTGGGCATGGAGCGCTGGGAGTACGCATTCCAGGACCATCATCTGGATGGTACAAATGCTGCCCCGGCCCCCCTCCACAAGGCGCCGGGCCTTTATGAGGGTCCTGGACCTCAAGTCCTCCCAGCGCTTCTTGACTTGCTTGATGTTGCGGGTTGCCACCCCCTCCGCGTTGATGGCAACCACAAAGTCGTCCCAGATCCTGTCCCGTCCTTCCTTGTCAGCGCGTGATGATCCGAAGAGGGCATCATAATGCCCCAGGACAAGCTCCACCAGGACACCAACTTCCTTCTGACTGAAGCTGGTGGCCCTCTGCCCCTCTGGCTGGGGGTCGCCAGTGGTCTCAGATGGTGTTTGCCCCGACATGGCAACCCCCGAGGCAGGCGTGGGTGGGCAACTAGGTCCTGGGGCTGGGCTGTGGATCGATGGTATCCCAGTCGGGAGTCTTCTGTTCCAGCAGGGGTGGGCACCGCAACTGGACCTCTGCAGATGGCTCATGTGCAGGCACCAAATGGCAGGGCACGAGGGCAGCAGGCAGTCAGGCAGCAGCAGATGGCAGGTGGGAGCGTGCTCGGGGCTCTGGGGGGCAGTGATTAGGCCTTTTGGGCAGGAGCGTGGTCTTCCTTGTGTTTTCGAGTGGCCAGCTTGATACGGAGTGATTTGGCACGTGAAAAAATTGCACGTCAGCGTGTAATTCGAGGAAAGGCCCTTAGAGCGTAAGCGTGTCTGCACGCATATGCGATTTCATTGGACCAAAGGCCCTGCAAGCGTAAGCGCCTCTGTGACGTGACGCACGCGGGCGGGCACGGGCGTTTCAGCGCACGTGAAAAACTGCACGTCTGCGTGGGAATGCGTGTAATCCGAGGAAAGGGCCCATGCGCGTAAGTGACGTGACGCGTGCAATCGTTTCCCTCAGCACGGGTTAAAGGTGAGCGGGGGCAGCAGTTCGCTGTATGTGCCTTTCGTGGAGACCGACGTGTGTTGCTGCTTCCTGTTGTTTCGCGCGCCATCACAACTTCACAGCTATCAAGGACGTTTCTCTTTTTTTTACGGGAGTATTGGCTACGCCTGTTTTTCTGCATCGCGCTAGTCAGACGGTGAGTCGCACACGTTATTTTTCCCACTGCGGGTGCCCCTGTTAATCGCACCCATTTTTGAGGTCATAGTAGCCTGCGTGTCCCACGCGTACGCGTTATTCGTGTTACTGGGTGCCACTGCGTACTGCAGGAGGTTGATTCCACGCACGTAGGCTGCAGGGTTGCGTGCACGGTTTTACTGCAGTTTTGGGGTGCCTGAGCATTGCTTGACCCGTCACTGCATCCCCGGGGTCACATACAGCCTTGCAGGTGCAGGGGGGCTGTTAGCATCTTGCTTCCCACCCCCTTTACCCCAATTGCCCAGGTCAATTGTGGTGTACACCTCCCATTGGCACTACTCCATCTGTGCCGGCACTACTACATCTGTGCCATGGTTGGGAGGCCACCAAAGGTGAGGTGCGCCTCAGCTGGGTGTACTCCTCGTGGCGGGCGTGGTCGGGGATGTGGCCGTGGTGACCAGGGAGTAGGGGGACTCCAGGGTGTCCAGGGCGGCCACAGAGGGGGAAGAGGCAGGGGTGCGCCACTTGAGCACAATGTTGTGCCATGTGTTGGTGCAGTCATGCCACCACCCCCTGTGGTTCTGGGGGATGCAGCGTCTGCATCTCCACTGGCGCCCGTGTGACCTGGTAGTCCATTCCATCGACTGCCACGGGCCCAAGGGTAGTGGTAGCTGCAGGTGCAGCTGTGGACACCGCCACCCAGGCACGGGGTCTGCCAGCGCAGGCTGCGTTGGCACTTGAGGAGCCCTTGGTAGATTTCCAACAGGCCAGGAGGGAAACCATAGGGGCACGCAGGGCTGCTCTGATCAAGACATGTGTCCCTGCGGCAGTTATGTCATCTGCTGCCCCGAACAGCCGGGTGTTGGCAAGTGCAGGGGCAGATGCACCCAACAACACCCCGGTTGTGAGTCTGCCAACCAGGACCGTTGCGGTCAATGACCCTGCCACAGCGGATGTTGCTGCGCAGGGTCCATTAGAGGGCACCCAGATGCCACTGACACAAGTCAGGCCTTTGGTCGTCCTTCCACCTGCCACTCCCTTGGCTCAATCCACCAAACCCACTGGCCATACTGGTCAGGGCGGCATTTGCCAGCCAGGGTCTGCGCCACAGTCCAAGAGGAGGAAGGTTGCACCTGCAGCACAGGCTGGGACCCCACACACAGCCACGACCTCCTGCACGTCGAGGAAGAAGCCTTTCTGCAAGCAGGAACTGGACTTCCTCGTGGACTACGTGCGGGGCCACAGCCGTGACATGGTAGTGGGTGCCAATAGTCAGACTACGGCTGCCCACCGTGACACCCACTGGAAGCATGTTGCGGAACATGTCAGTTCATTCAGCCATGAGGTGCGCACGGAGCAAGAGTGCAAAAAGCGTTGGAATGACTTCAAACGCAGCACTAAGGCTAAGCGTGCCTCAAATTTCAACTTGACTCTGGTGACTGGCGGTGGGCCTGCACCAGAGGAGGAAGAGCTCACTCCGCATGAGTCACTCGTTGCGGAGTTCATACCACCTGAATCGGTCGAAGGAGTGGGAGAGATGCTGGATTTTGATGCCCAGTCCAGTGAGTGTTGATGCATGTTTGTTGAGGACGTGTGCGTTTTACTTGTGGGATGTGTTGTGCATGATTGCCACTACATGTGACGTGTACATGGTTCTGATGTGTAAGTAATGCAATGCTTCCGTGATGCATGTCTGCTCTGCTGGATGCTGGACATGTGGAGCAGACAGGGACTGTCCGCATGACCACTATTGCACCCTACTCACATGCTGGTTACCAGTATACCCCTCCGGTCCATGTTCCAGCTCACTGGCCCTTCTGCATGTGGCGTGGGGTGACCTTCCTCTCAGCCCAGGCACAATGTCATTGTATGACTGACGTGCATGTGTCCTCTGCCTGCATGCAGGTACTCCATGTAGGCATGCTCCCTTGCCCCTCCTCCGCCACTCTGCACCCCAGTTCCACCTTTGCACTGGCCTGCTTTAATCTTGCCATTGTGTACTTTCCTGTTCATGCGTCCTGTGTACATGCTAACTTCCAGCGTACAATCTGCCAGACATATGCTGTGTGGTACAGCCTTAGTACTTGATGCAGGGTATCTCACTTGTACTGTGCATAGGTCAGATGCCCGCAGGGACATGAGTGCCCATTCATGCTCCATGTCCATTGCACGCATGCCCCTATGTATCCTTGACTGGATGATCACTGTAATACAAGTCCTGGGTGACATACATTGCATGGCATCTCATCAGCCTTCCCATGTCAACTGTGGCTCAGTACTGCGTTGCACACATGTTTAGGGTCTGACAATCTGTGTGGGTCACAGGCCTCAGCCCGTTTAATGGCCAATGCCTCTGTTCGACTGTTGTAGTGTCTTCTTCACACGTGGGCGGCCTACAGAGTTTTCATCATGTGTCCTGCTTACTGTCCTATCATCATTTGCAGTGGTGTCACTTGAATCACATTAAGCTGTTGATGCCAGTCAACACTGCCTGTCAATACACAGGTCTATGGTCAGCCTTTTGATACCATGCTAGGCATCCCTGGTTTTGTACTTTTGTGGAGGCGTGCTTTGCTTGTAGATATGCTACCCATGGAATGCACAGTGCACGTGATGCCTGAATTTGACCTTGCACTGCCTTCACATTTCCTGACACACACCATCGAGTCCTTGTACATGTAGGTAGTGAGTGACATACACATTTTCTGCACTGCATCGACCCACTTCTATGCAAACTGCCACCTTTCAACAGGTCTGATCACAGAAGCAATTCAAAGTTGACCCAGCATGCATGCCAGGTTCTATTTTGTGTGTCACATGTCTGCCTGATGTGTTTGTTGTCGGTGTGTGTGTGTGTTGTGTGCTTCTGACATGTGTAGTGACCTTTTTTCTATCTATTTTTCAGGTGATGATGCAATGGAGGCGGAGGATGGTGTTGTCATGCCGGACACAGAGTTGTTACCACTACATCAACCCGGCACAAGTGGGGGTTGTGGGGTGGGAGGCCACGAAAACCCCCAAGTGCTACAGTCCATCTTGTCTCTGGCTGCCTATGAGTCCAGCCCTGATGACGACTCTGACGTCGAGTTGGATGAGCATCAAGTCCATGTGTCAGGGGTGAGGGATTCTGATGTGGACACTCCTCTGTCCGCAACACCTGCACTGAGTGATTAGACATTCTTGGTTCCTCCGTTCGTGGTGGATCGGGACGCAGGGTCACCCTCCACACCAGTCACTGATGTGCCTGGGACATCACGTCGATGGGGGCATGTAGTCGTGCAGCCGTGGGCGGTGCCAACACAGCGAGGACACCCAGTCCTTGGGTCGCGCAGGGGTCAAGCCCAGCAACGCGGTCGCCGCACGCAACCACAGTATACTGAGTGGAAGAAAGACATGACTGCCAATTCAGAATGGCAGGGGGCAGCAATGGAAAACATTGCTGAGAGCATGGAGCGTGTGGCCCGATCTGTGCTCCCCCTGCTAGGCAGGTGCTTCTCCAGCAGCAGGCGGCACGGTCCACGGCCCGCTCGCTCAGGCTGGGCATGGCGGCCTCAGACAGGGCACGCCAGGCTGAAATGTCGTCTCTGCGTAAAGCAATTGCTGCTCACGCAGAGGCACACATGGATGCCCTGAGGGAGGAGTATGCTTCCCTCAAATCCACTCTGGGTGTCCTTATGATGTCCCAGAGGCAGCAAGCAGATTAGAGGTTTGCACAACTTGAGCGTACCATCTCGGCTGAGCTACAGGCTTGTCGGGAGGTGCAGCGGTTGTCCAGCCAGGCCTTGCAGGAGGAACTCTGTGTTACACGTGCTACCTTGCAAGAGGAAGCATGTGTATCACGTGAGGTTCTGCATGCAGACCTACGTCACACAGAACCAGGCTCACCCGTCCGGCAGACTTGCTGCCGTCGAGGGGCAAGCTGCGGCTAGGCGTGGCCAGGCTACTCTGCCACGTCCTCCTTTCCAGGATGAGCCAGACTCGGAAGACCATCTATCTCCCACATAGGTCGGGCTGTGCCGGCGTTGAGCCCATGGAGGCTTTTTGTTTGGCTCAGCATCATCGCATGCGGGTGTTGAGAAGCACCCTGTACCTCCCCCCTCCTGGGTGCCTCCCTCCCCCCGGGTCGTATGTGGCCATTTTTGATTTTTCTTTTAGTTTAGTTAGTTAAGTTTCTGTTTGATAGTTAGTTTAATTAGGTAATGTAGGTTTTTCATAGTTAGTGTAATTAGTTAATATAGTTTAAAATTGCTTGTCTATTGTGCTTTCATGTGAAAGTGCGGTACTTTGTGGCTTTTTAAAGCATCCACTGTCTGTTCCAGCTGGGCCCTTCAAGCTTGTCTTGTGTATGTGTTTGCTGCTTGGGGTCCTTGACTCACATATGCCACTCCTGCCTCCCTTATCCATGGGCTCGCAAGGATGGTTCGGTGTAACAGCCCATTACACAAGGGCTTTGGACTGTCATATCTGTGGCATGTCTGGTGCTGTGTAACTTGTGTTAACACCCCTAGTGGGGATGATTGCAGTTTTATTGACCACTGTTCTGCTTTTGCTAGATGGGGTGTTTCATGATTAATGTGTACATTCATTGCTATGCATTGTGTAGTATGTTTCTTATCTTTACTGTACACGTGCTTGTTGCAATTCATGCCGTAGATAGTGTGTTCCACACTTTGGATGTGAAAGACGGACTGATGGTGTGATTTCTGATGTACGTCTCTGACACGGTCTAGTAATGAGATGCCTGAAGAGACACACACAGATGACTTTAAAGCATTAATCATGTGTTTCATGCCCTTTCTGCAGGGGGATGAGCCTCCAGACCACCTTTGCCAGCAGACATGGCCCATTGGACGTCTGGATTCTGGACACGTTTGTTGGTGCCCACATGCACATGTGTGCACAAGCAGAGGCACAGGGATTGCAGACATACATCCTAGAACTGCTTACGTGTTCCAAGGAACTCCAGGCAAGGTGAGCAGCACAGGGGGGCCACAACACAGCAAAGCTTCCACCAGGCCAGTTGCACATGCAGGCTTAGTAGCAGCACTGAGGGTGAGCTTGGACGAATATTGGTGTTGAAGCACACAATACAGCTCAGATGTGTTGGTGGACTGATGGCTGTTGATTGTAAGGTTGTCTGGGGCACCTGCAGGGGCAGTGGCACATACCCTCCGGTACACCAAGGTCCATTGAGGCAATTGTATCACCCATGTAGCCTTCCGAGACATGGAAAGGAGCAGCTCACAGGGACATACAGCAAGGGACATACTCGGGTGCAGTGCATTTCATTTCCATGTACATTTTGAAACATGCACTGCCTACTTTGTTTAGGTCATGGTGGAACACAACTTGTTCTGAAGTCATGCCTTGCTATATGGGTCTGTCTGCTTACCCAGGGAACATTGCATGTTGTGTGAATTGTGACACATTGGTGTTTCATTTGCCACGCACCCACCGGCGGCTGACTTACTGCATCGACTGTGTATGACCCATCACAGGGGTAATGTTACATATGGGTACGAAGCATCCACACCAGATTGTCTGTTTGTAGAGTAGTTTGTTGCTATGGGGCCTATTTGGTGGTGTGTTTTTGTGTTATGGGCACGCACAGATTATTAACTGTGGCTCTCTTTGCAACATTGAAGTGCTCCTGTAACCGGACCTGAGAGTGCGCAGGCAGGAGGCCAGCATTCAAAACCAGAGCTAAGAGTCTTGTTGTTTTTCTTTCAAACTGCTCTGCATAGGCTTCCTGGGGGGTGCACTAATGCATGGATGAATGTGTAATTCAATTTGGTATGTTTTCTTTTCCCTAATCACCCGGAGTCCTATCCAATTCTAAACCCTGTACCCTCTACCCGGTGTTCCTGCTTCCCGTACCTATCCAACCAACGTTCCCTAACCCTCTTTCCCCGCTGGGGTTGCGAATGCCTGTGTAAGCCCCAAACTTGCAGGCGCCGAAACCCTAGAGGGGGTGGTTGGTTCGTGCCACTCCTAAGCCTGGACTCCGGAAGGCCCTGACAGTGATGTACAAGTTTGTTAGGATTGTGTATGTGTTCATGCAGGTAGTACATTTTCGTGCATTCCCTACTTTCACGTGTCATTTCTCCTCCCCTCTCCTGCCACTCATTCCAGTTATCCAGTGTGCCAACGCCTGTCCCGACTGCATATCCCTGACCCTCCTTCCCCACCAGGGTCTCAGAGGCCTGTGTGAGTTTGACCTTGCAGGCACCCGGGCCACGGTGGGGGTGGTTGGTTCGTGCCACTCCTGCGCCTGTACACGGGTGCTGTGACAGTACACATCCGTTCATGGTGCATCATTCTATGTTATGTACCACACATGGTTCACATCCTTTTGTGACATTGTTTTACTGTGCTACCTTGGTTGTTACATCATTGTGGTAGTACTTGGCCTTTGTGAGGTACTGCTACTTCAAGTCATATATTGGAGGCTGTTCTGGTTCGTTTTTCTGCCTTGGATTTTGTGTTTTTGCAAATCAAGGTGGACTCTGAGGGTGCAGGCAACTTTTTACACACAAGGTGGGAGATGGTGACGATGGGGAAGGGTGATCCTGTGGCTAGGTGAAATTGAGGGTTGAAGGCTCCATGACCCAGGTGCAGTTGTTCACTGGGTCATGGTGATTTGTGAGGGAGGGGGGGGGGTATTTTGTTGTTGATAGTTGCCTTGCCCTGCAGTGTGATGGGAACCCTGACATTGTAATTGTGGTATCCTATGTACATGATGTGTTCTGCTGATCAATGCCTGTTCATGTCTTGTGTTTACCTTTCAGGTGTGAGGGGATAGCTGTGGTTTGACATGATGGGGTGTACACATGGTGAATGTTCACATGTGATGTGTAGAGGACACTGATGGTCACTTGATTGCACATGCATATGTTGAGTGCATGTCCTTACTGACCCACACACTCGCACTATGATGCACTACATGTACAACCACCCTTGGATATCCACGTGTACACTCTGTTTGCCTTCTGGTGCCCACTGTATCCCTGCAGCACATGTTCTGTGACCAATTATGGATCCTGTACATGCCTAATTTGCTTTTTGATGTGGTTTGTCGCTTAGATGTGATGCTCAGGGTGTGCATCACACACAATAGCTGTTCACTGTGCTGTGCGCTGAGCAGTGTGTTGCAGGAGTTGGACACAGCATACAGAAGCTGCAGTGTTGATTTTGCAATGCACAATGTGCATGTAGACAGGCATTCATTGTTATGTTACGACTACAACTTTTGTAATGCATTTGGGAATGACTTATTTTGGGTGGGAGGTTGTTGGTCAGTCATTTCATCTGATTCCATGTCAGGCATCATTGTCTGATGTCAATGTACATTTTTAACATGGCAATGTGTACCTTATTGGTACTGTGTTGGTGTATGGCTATTGCTTGCCATGTCATGTTGTGGTTTGGGAGGGTTTGAGTGACATAACAGTGATGGTCGTGGCCTGTTTCACAGGTGTGTTTGATTCACACCTTGCATGTCAGGGTCAGCCGCTTCTCGAAGCAACGAGCTGGGGGTAGATCTCTCTCCGCAGCAGGGGCCTCCCTCTGTAACAGCCTTCCTTCCTCCCTGGAACTTGAGGAGAACCATCTCCGGTTCCGGAAGCACCTCAAAACCTTCCTCTTTGCTTCTGCTTTCTCTCTCACTCTCCCTTGCTAAATTCTTCACTGAAACTGCACTGAATCTGCAACTGGGCCACTCCCACCAACATCGGTCCCTGGCCCAGCCACTGTCCACTTGCACTGCCTCCCTGGCAACCCCTGCACTGCGGGACTGTCTCTCTATCCCTACAGCCCCCCCCTTCCCAGCACTTGTCTGCACTTACCTTTGCACTTGCCACCAGCTGGCCTATTTATTTGTTTTTTATTCTACTTACCCTGTACTGCACTCCCCCCTCCCCTTCCCCTTGCCCTTTTCCCTTCCCCCTACCCCTGCACTTGCACAATCTAAATGACACCTGGCCTAGTAGGATCCTTGTCTGTCTTCCCTTGTTCCCCCCTCCCTGCCTCGTTGCACCTTGAAACACTTGTGTATAGGCACGTTACAAATGCCATATCATATCATATCATATGTCATATGTGTGCCTTTTGGTCACACAGGATAGCTTGTGTTTAAGTAGCTAGGGATGCAGACAATGTGGCACTTCCATGGCAACAATCTTAGGGTGGTAAGGTTGTGACAGTTGACTGTCGCTTTGTCATCATCGATTGTCACCTGGTATGTGCCAGGGCTGTGTGCACTCCGCAGGGGTGGGAGTTTAGGTGAAAAATGTGGCCACAAGCTGGGTCCGGGCTTCCTCGCCACGTGCCCTGTCCCCTCCCATGGGCAGCGCCTGTGCCTGTGGTTGGGGATGTGGGGGCACCACCATGTCCACAGGTACGCCCTGCCGTGTTCGAACATTGTGCAGGACACATGCTGCCACAATGATCCTGCACACTACTGGGGGTGCATAGAGTAGCTGCCCGCCAGAGCGGTCAAGGGAGCGGAAACGTGACTTGAGCACTCCGAATGTGCGCTCCACTATGGCCCTGGTTGCAATATGGGCGGCGTTGTATCTTACCTGGGGTGGTGTGGTGGGGTTCCGGATTGGCGTCACCATGTGGTTGCTCAGAGGATAGGCACTGTCCCCTGGGGAGGTGTAAATGGTTGTGATTATTGCGGTTTGTGTATTTGTGTGTGTGTGTGACATGCATGCATGTGCAAGGGCATTTGTGCTCACCTAGGAGCCATGTGTCGCCATGCTGGCCAGCTTCCAGGGCCCGGCTCAGGGCAGACATTCTGTATATGAAACTGTCATGGGTGGAGCCAGGGTAGTTTGCATAGACAGAGGTGATGATTCCCTTTGCATCGCATACCACCTGTACATTGATGGAATGCCAGTGCTTGCGGTTTCGGTAGATGTGCTCAGTGGCCCTAGGTGGACGTAGGGCCACATGGGTGCAATCTATGGCACCGAGCACTTTGGGGAAGTGTGCCACCCTGTAAAAATCCAGGACAACGGCCTGCCTTTCTGTGGGTGTTCTGGGCATGTATATGTGCCTGCGGACTGAGAGGCGCGCTGTCATGATTGCCAAGACCTGGTGTAGGCAGCGTGACTGCGTGGCCTGTGAGACCCCCCCCACTATGGCAGTAGTCCACTGAAATGACTCAGTGGCCAAGAAATACAGGACATTGAGCACCTTCTCCAAGGGGCTCAATGCTTGGGAGCAAAGGGTGGGGGATGTAAGGTCATCTTCCCACTCCCTGACCAGGTCTAGGATGATATGAGGTGGAAACCTATACCTGCCGTAGACCTGGTCATCAGGCATCCCAAAAAGGCTTGTCCGTGGTGCGAAAATGCGCACCCTGGCTATTCTCCTCCTCCTGCGGTGTCCCACGATCAGTGCTGCGACAAATGGGGCATTCATCGTAACTGTATATACGTGTTTGTTGTTTGCGCGCACTTTTATACTGTGCGCAGGGACGCTTCCGCCTGCCTTCATGTGGCGGACGCATTGACGCCTGTGTGCGTCTTTTGCCATGCGCGGGTTTCCTGTATTCGAATCCATGAATACGGGTTGTTCGCGTGCGTGTGGGCATTCCGTGTAGTTCCCTGCAGTACTTCCCCAGTTACGCCTTCTTTTTCATGCGTTATTCCCCATTCTGTGCGTTACGCCCACTGTTCCTCCCACTTTGGTTGTGTGCGCCGCACTATGTGCGCTTTGGCTGTGCGCGTAGAGCACGCCGTTTGGTGGAGTGTGTGCCCGTGTGCGCCATGCAAGGATTTGGCACACGGACAGTGGGAAACATGCGCAGCGTCTTCCTTGAATCGCACGCGTGCGCGTGCGCGTGCGCTGGGTTTCTTACGCTTGCGCCACCTTGCGCCTGCTTGCGCTGGGATTTTCGGCACACGTTTGTTCCATAATCAACCCCAATGTGGCTTGGGTTGACTGGGTGAGTGCTGCACATATGGACATGATGGGGTGGATTGCTGGATACAAGGTGAAAACATTTGTTGAACTTTCCCAACTTGTTTTTGATCATTTATCTGAAGCCTGTTCACCAGAGCTGCGTCAGTATGTTACTGACCAGAACATTTTGCATATCTTTAAGCTGGCTAGGCTGGCTGACAAGTGGGTCTCACACCGGATTTCCCGTAAGGAACACAGTGGAAAGGACAAGGACAAAGAGAAAGGGACCTGAGTCCCCCAAGCATCCACAGTCGAGTAAACCTAAACCTTCCTCTCCTAGTAACCAAAAATCTAGTAGAGATATGTCTTATGGGGGTGGGAGCAAGAGTAGCACTTCTGCTGCTTTAAAGAAGGCTTCCAGTGGATCCAGTACCATATCTCACATTCATGGTACTTGTTGGGACTGCAAGGGCTCTGGACCACAAGAAGGGTGACACCAAGTGTGAAGGTAAGGCACTTGGAGTCCAGGCTGTCAGCCTGACCTACCCTTGCTTCATGCCTGAGGTGGAGGCCACTGTTCTCCCCTCATTTACAGGAATCACATTTGGTGCTTCTGCAGAGATTTTCCTAGTGTCCCTTGGGGCCTGGGACCAGTACGCAGAAGTACTGGCTACTATTCCACAGAATAGCCACAGATTTTTGAGAAGTGTCCTTCTAAATGGCCAGCCTTCTATTGGTTTGAGAGACACTGGAGCAAGTATGCCAGTGGTGGACAGGACCCTACTCTTGCCAGAGGACTATGTAGGTGCTCCTCTGAGAACTACCAGGTTAGCTAGTGGGACTGCCAAATTATCTCCTGTAGTCCTAGTCACCATCACAATTGCGGACAAGACAGCAAAGCTTCCCATCCTGGTTCCGGATAATGTGCCTGCCCACATTTTGTTGCCTAATGATTTAGTTGAGTTGGGGTTGATCTCTGATGCACTACCCCTGACTGCTGCTGCAGTCACTAGATCTCGGGTCACACCGGGGCTGACTGGTTATCAGGTACCCAAGCCAAGGGGGAAACCCAAGGGGGAAACCAAGGCAAGATGGAAGACAAGAAAGCCACCTTTGTGAAGGGGCTACTTCTCTTCCCGCTGTTTCAGCAGCACCCAGTGGGATTCAGGCTCTGGACCGGCTGTGTTCAGCGGTAACCCAAGATTTTAGGAGAAGAGCCAGAAGACCCTCCTATGGGAGAGTTGCTCAACTCAGAGGATCACCATGACCTTCAATGTCTGCTGACTGAAGGGGGGCCCTCCAGGGGATACTTCTGCAGGGGTAAGAGAGAGACAGTGCCACTCTCTCTCTCTCTCTCTCTCTGGTCTAATAAAACAGGCCCAGTCCCAGGCAGAAGATGAAGTTCCTAGGTAATTCAAATTCTATTGGGAGGGTGAGCTGCTGTGTAGTGAGCCCACTAAGCCTGAACCTGGTGCCCTCAAGAGGTTGGTGATAACCAAGGTTTACAGGCCTTTCCTGTTGCAGTTGGAGCATGAGGGGCCATTAGCTGGTCATCTTGGGACCAAGAAGACTAAGCAAAGGATCTCTGCACATTTCTGCTGGCCCCGGATGGGATGTTTTAGCCTTAGCGTGTTTACCATGTTTGTCTACTAACTGTGGCTACTGGTCAAATATGAACAATAGAGAAAGCCTGTTGTTGGCAGCAGGTAACCCAAATACACTCCTGATGGATGTAGTCCTTCAACAAATATTGAGGAAATTAAGTCTTAAACAAATGCATACATTCCTCAACACAATATGTTGGAACAAATTTGGAAATCATGCAGCAATCAAAATTAGACAATCGGTACAGCTTAATAATAAAATAATTAAATCAGGTTCATTTTTAAATGCCAACGCCTTTTAGCTATGCCATCTTCAGAGCTATTAACTGTCCTTCACTGTTGAATAATAAGCTTGAGTTTTTATCTGTTATGCTACAAGAAGTAATGCAGTGTTATACATCTATGTTGCCTTTCATGAAATTGAAATCACTATACTATATAATGTGAGTAGGGACTAAGCTCCAATGTTTCTTGCTGTTCACAGATGGAATCTGACCTGTAATGCAGTATTTACTATTACTAAAACCTGTAATGAAGTATTTACTATTACTAAAAACGATCATATATAAGTAGTGTATGCACTGGATATCAATGCAAGAAAATAGAGAGACTTATCCAGCAATTATCCGTACTGGTAGGCTGGGTCTCTGACGTACTCGCTGTTCCACACTGCGAGTCACTGTCACTCTGTAATAGTACAGAAAAATAGGGAAAGCTATCCTGTTTTTTGGGTGGTCCGCTTACGATTACCACCTTCACTCATAGTTAAGGAGCATCAAGATGCATTCAAAAATGCTGACTCTACCCTCAATTGGCATAGGGATAGATAGAGAAGGGAGCGTGATTTTTACGCTTGCCTGCCTCTCATTCATCTTTGTATAAGTGTTACCATGGCTGCCATGGACGCGTGGATGCCAGGTCTTCTCCCCATCACCTATAAACGCGAGAGCTGCATTGCCACAGACTTGCCTACCATGGAAAAATTGGTTATATCACAACACAATCAAGTGTGTCTGTAGCATGGGATAAACATCCGACAAATGATGCACTAAGATTCATAAAATAAAAGGATCAATCAATTTCTGTTTACTTCAGATTAGTTAAAGACTTCTAGAACAACCATCATAATAACATTGAAAATGTAAAGTCACATAATACAAGTGTGTATGTTTATTGGAATAACTAAAATGTGCTCAAAGGTGTAATTCATAAACTTTCAAAGTCCCTTATTTATTTCTTCATTAGATTGTGGTCACAAAATGAAGCATAACAAATTTTATCCCGCCCTCAGCCAGTCCCACTTACCAAACAGAGGAGGGTTATGGGTGGGGGGAGGAAAGGAGGGTAGAGGATTCTGGGATTGACCCCCAGAGAGGGATGAGGAGAGGGAGAAGAGGGTGCCAGGGAGACAGTGAGTGAGAGAGATATTTGTTTTAATCTCCTGTCACGTGAAATTCAGTTCCTAGGAGGGAAAAGGTTGAAAAGGGTAATGTCACTATGATCTTAATCAAGCACATTTACATGTGTAAGATTTAGTTAAATAACAGACCATAGTTAAAATGGTGAGGGCTGTTAAACCTACTTGAATTTTATGTGAATTGTCACTAATGAACGCAGTAGCCATTTTAAATAATCTCCCATGTACTGATTTACATTACGGGTATCAAATTTGCATCAACATTGTTTAGTTTGATCCATCTCGTCTCTATCAGACATCGTACGCATGGTCCTTTTTGCATGTTCAAAATGTTTTCCAAATTGATAAAGTACCTTCACAAGTCAGTTAATGACAACCTGCCCCTGGAAAATGTAACCATTATATTTTATGTCTCATATTTCTGTTCATTAGATCCACATATAGGCCTTAGTAATCAGAGGTACTCTCCATTTTGCACCCAATGGTAATATTCTATTCCAGGCGGGAGTGGCGAGAGTGGTCTGCTATGAAGACTGGAATGAAGCCTGGAGTATTTAACATTGCCTATTGTGGAAGACGGGCCCTGTTGCTGGTGAAGGAAGCGTGTCCGTAAAGCCATCAGTCCCGCGCCAAGCACATCACAGGAGTGTTGAGAGTGGTCTATGGTGGTACAGGGTGTAAGCTGGGTCAAGCTGGTGTGTTGTGGCCTTGAGATCTGAATGGCGCTTTTCGACTTTTTCCAGCAGTCTAAGAGCACCATGGTTTAGCACCGGTGTTGTAATGAGGGCCACTGAATTTAACGTGTCAAAATAGAAAGACTGGCCCACAGAAGCAATGGAAAATAGGAGGTCTAAGAGCGCGGCTGAAACAATGCAAGGCAAAAAGCAAGGAAATCAAAGTTAACTGCAGCCGATAGCAAAATAACTATCACAGCTATATTTGCCAGATTATACATGGCCTATCTAAATAGGCAAGAAGTTCTAAAGCTACAGCACACTCTCCCGCACTTGTGAGTTATAACTTCTAAGGACATGGCCAGGGTTGAGCTTTCACATTGTGATTGGTCAGGTGCAGTAATGTAGCCGACTTCATCATGGAACATGCGTCTAACCTTTTGCGCATGGGTTTCACGTTTGAACTGGGGAGGGTGCAGAAAGCTGAAGCTACTACTAATCAAAATGGCATGCTAGCTGAGATATCAAGTAAAGAAATTGAAAATCCTCAACTAAAGTAAGGGTCAAATGATCAGTGTGCTCTTCCCAAAGGGGAGTGGGTCTGAATCGGGCAAAAATTGCATTTTGGGGGGGTGATTGACCAAGAGAAAGCAAGCAGTATAAGCACTGTACCCTTTTGAGCTGCAATACTAGAGGCCATTCGCCCTTTACCCATAATGTATTGGGATTACCCAACCTACTAGAATGTGATATCTTTTTATTATAAGAAACCTGGTTACTGAAAAAAAAGGTTTTTGAAGGGTATGTGTGTCTATAACGGTCCATAACTGTCTATAACTGACCTGCAAACAAGAGTGTACTAGGCAGGCCTGCTGATTGGTCTTCAAAACAGAAAGGTAGTGAAGAGATTTGAATCTCAACTCTCATGCAATGACATCCTGGCTGTACAATATCACAAATGTGATTCAAATGGTAAGACCTGCACTCTCATACTTAATGTTTATAACCCCCCCCCCCCCCCCGCCCCACAAGCAAAACAGTCAATCATGAATCATGAACTCACGGTGATACTTACAGCATGGATGGTGTGTTACCCAAAAGGAAGGGTACTGATTGCAGGTGATATCAATGCCAACTGTAATAAGGCACAGTGGGATTTGGTCACACTGATAGATGATACGTCTGTACCGGGGCACTCAAACAACCATGCTGTAAAATGGCTTAATTGTATGTGTACACTGGTTCTTAGTTTCTTGTTAACCAAATTGTCAGATCAACAGGACCAACCCGTCTCCTTGCCAAATGGGAAATATAGAATCTGGATAGATTATATTTTTGTGAACACTGACTCGAACTTTAGGCATTCTCTTCAGTCTCTGAGAAACACTACCTGTAGTGACTACACAATGCTCGTTATTAATCTACCGAGCTCACATGAGTTCCCTGCTGATAGAAGGGGAAAACATTTGAATACCGGGGGAAATTGCATTAGCTGGTGTGACACAAATGTGGTAGCATCACATACATGTGTGGTTCCTGATCAGGTAAAATTGAAAGTCCCTTTCTTGGTGCATGAAAAGACTGTCTTGATAAGTACAAAGTACGCAAAAAGATACGGCACATGCAGAAGAGTGTCTGGAAAGAAGTTGGTGAATAATAGTTTTAAGCAGTATGATCCCAAAATTGCAACATTAAAGAAGCAGAAGCTATGGATGATTAGGAAGCTGAAAATACTAAAAAGAGATGGCCTCATAAGGAATGTGCCAAGGCAATTGGAAACCTGAAAACCAAACATAAAAAACGGTCTAGAACACACATTGCTTCCAGTAGGTCATCTAGGTGGAATATTTGTATTGCTGAGAAATAACAATTCCAAGAAGTTCTGGCGCAAAGTAAAGAATATTTTAGCCCCCACTAGTGACACCTTAGTGAACCCTATTAGGAAATTAGTTAGGGAGAGGTAGGTGAAAGAACGCTATGGGGCAACATCCATAGACATGCTATACAACCATCAGAATTCCCAATGTCATGGAATCAGATTACTGTTCTCAGAGGAAGAAATAGAGGGTGCAATTAGGAAACTGAAACCTTGAAGAGCCCTGGGGCCACACAGCCTATCTAATAAGGTGCTGAGGGACAATCCTGATCTATGCACACCTATCCTTTGGTAATCAAGGTGTTTTTCTATCGTCCAAAAAAAATCCATACTGATTCCAGTATACAAAAAAAGGAGACTGTGAACTCGTTTCTAATTACAGGCTTCTAGCAATGCTTGATTGTCGGGGAAATTTTTTTGCATCTTATTACTAAATTGGATAACCACTGGGCACATCGTTTTGAAATACTTTCGGACAACCACACTGAATTTTGAAATACAATGGTCACCTATCAAAATATATGGGGTCTATACTGTTTAATTTGCCAAACTTTGATATAAAATTATAGTAATCTCTATATTACAGATATTGACTTCTCCAACACATTCAACACTGTGGACAGATCAAGGCTCAGGTTCAAATTATTAAATTGGGGCATCTAAAATGATCTTTCTACGCAATTATGTTATTTTATATTGGGATGTTGACCTCCGTCAGAACCAACCAAGAGGGATTTGTGACAGACTTCATTGAAACTAGGAATGGTTTAAAACAAGTCTGTGTTCTGGCACTACTGCTGCTTTTTAACCTCTATGTTGTCGATTTCAGAGCCACACTGGATGCTTGTAATACATTCCTGACAAAAATAGGTACCAGGTGGGTAGGATGGTTAATTCATGCTGACGATACAGTGTTGTTTGATAAAACTCCTGTTATTCTTTTGCATCCAGTGACTGTTTTAACCTCCGGTTGGAACGTTGGTTTTTATTTATCTCTGCACAATCCTGCACTGCAAGCACACGCAAAGCTCTTGCAGGACCTCGAGCGCAGGTTTTCGAGCGCGGCCCTGAGGAGGCGGGACCAGCGCTAGTCACGTGGAACATCACGTGACCCACTACAGCTACAAAGCGCCCTCCCATCCGCCCGAGCGGCGTATTCTTTTGCATCCAGTGACTGTTTTAACCTCCTTTTGTAACGTTGGTTTTTATTTATCTCTGCACAATCCTGCACTGCGAGCACACGCAAAGCTCTTGCAGGACCTCGAGCGCAGGTTTTCGAGCGCGGCCCTGAGGAGGCGGGACCAGCGCTAGTCACGTGGAACATCACGTGACCCACTACAGCTACAAAGCGCCCTCCCATCCTCCCGAGCGGCGTATTCTTTTGCATCCAGTGACTGTTTTAACCTCCTGTTGGAACGTTGGTTTTTATTTATCTCTGCACAATCCTGCACTGCGAGCACACGCAAAGTTCTTGCAGGACCTCGAGCGCAGGTTTTCAAGCGCGGCCCTGAGGAGACGGGACCGGCGCCAGTCACGTAGAACATCACGTGACCCATTACAGCTACAAAGCACCCTCCCATCCACCCTTGCAGCGTTAAGCCCTGCGGTGACAAGGCCGCTAGCTGTGCTGTTGTGCGGCTGTTAGGAGCTGGTGGCGCAATATTCTGGTTGGGAGGCTGCGGATGCATAATCTCTTTGATCCTTTCCGGAAATCAACATTCTACGTGTGCTATGGTGTAAAGCTGAATGTTCATCGGATCGCAGGTAACTAAGTTACGTGCCACTTTAACTTGGAAAAGTCAAGCTTCTTTAACATTCCCTGCTCAAGTTTGATTTCGACTCCGAGGGACCGAAACTATGTATAATCTAACCGCAGGAATGCCATGTGTGATGAACAAAGTTATGTTTGACAATAATTCTTGCACAACACCAACTGGTGCACTAGCAAAACATTCTTTGAACACTCTGATTAACGATCTGGTACCCAAATCTTGTGACAAGCCCAAAAGCATTACACGAACCTCAAAAAAACCCATCATTTTGATGCCAATCAAAAAAACGCCTGTTTCTAATCGTGACATTCGTAATTTTTATGAGAAGATTACGAGTGTCTCTAATCAAAGTGATAAATCGACTTCAATATCTAAGGCTAATGAACTCATTATTTCTCAAATGCCTATTGTTGTGTCGCAGGAAGTAGCACTGCCATCTAGTGCTTCTAACGTTTCGAAATTAGGGATTACTATCTCTGACTCTACTATACTCGCTATAGCACAGTCCCCTCAAAAAATTAAGAAATGTTCACAAACCATCCCAGTGGTAATAGAAGAATCCTTGAACGAAGATGCAATATCTAGCCATGATGACTGTCCTGTATCTTGTAATGAAACACCTTTGAATGATTCGGTAATGGGTATAGAGAATGTTGAAATAATAGAAGTGGTACCTGAGGAGGTCCCGTTACTAGATTCATCAGTCCATGTAGATGGCCGAGAACTAGAAAGCTCGAGAGCGTCAGTCCTGACAGATTATAATCTACCTGGCTCTATGGTCTCAACAAGACATGGTGAGGACATATCCTTTTTACAACCAAAGCCGCGCCGATGTCAATCCACGAGGAAACCTCGTGAACATTCGGCCAATCCTGCTCTTATGGAGATTACCCTTGGAGCCATAAATACTACTATAACTAGTCTGTTTAAATTGTATGAGTCCCTAAATTATAAGATCACTAGTCTTGCCTCCAAACTAGATCTAATTCGAAATGAGCTGAAAGTTGGCTCTCACCCTGTTCCTAATACATCGATAATGGAAAATATCATGCAAAGATTGTCTAATCTAGAGACCCATTGCTTGTCTAACCACACTGGACATACTCATGTCGGCACAGTATTGCTCAGAGACTCGTAGCATTTGAGTCTCTTCACAACCTACCTATCATGACAGACTCAGTTTTGCCTTCATTTACCAATATTATCCGTCCTGTAGAAAGTGTAGAGATCACCGCAGAAAGAAAAAACGACTCTTGGATAAGTGTTGATTCTCCTGAGAGAACCACTACCCAAGATCAGTGTGGTGTTAAAACTGCCAATAGAGCTACACAAAAAAAATCTCACCAACTGACACTAAGAAAAAAAGAAAACGGCACAAAATAAAGTTCATTTAAGAAATACGAATGCCTTACCTAAGCCTAACTCACAGCAAGAAAATGTCTCTGTAGTGAATCAGACAAACTCTGATTGCTCTATACCAGCGTCAATAGAGACAATTCGAGAACCTTTAACCAATAATGTGACTCCGCACACGGGTGTACATGTGCCATTAAGACCTGTCCCCACTCCAGTTAATAAGTCAGTGACACAGGACTTGACTTTGGGTTACACGCCACTGGATGATCTTCTTGAATTATTGTCTTATGGTTCAAATATAGATACACCAGGTCAGCTCCAAAAGTCCACAGAATCCTTGACACACACACACTCAAGAGTGATGCTAGTTGGTGTTGAGAAACCTTCCACTTCAACTGCCATGCCACAACAAGGCCCTGACAATCGGCTGAGTACTCTTAAAGCTGCAGTTGATTCCTATCTCTTGAAAAGATTGCCGGAGGTGTTGCCAGAATCAACTCCCATCAATCTACAGTCCCTTCAACCCAAAACAGTACACTTTAGCAATGAACAGATTAATATCCAATTTAAAGATGCAAAAACGACAAACCCTAAGTCTTCCACAGCCTCTACATCTGGTGGCTGCTCTGGGTTTAGGGCTATTCAAATTTTAAAAAAACACTGACACCCAGAAAACAGTGTCAAAAGCTCATGTGAGTGATAAAAGAGACTCTAATGCTCTGAGATTTAAAAACTTATCACACTTTCATTTTGAAATGCCGTGATGGTGATTTTCCTAAATATGATCTATGTCGTGCTAGTGTGCTAAACAGTTTTGGTGATGTTGAGGGATTGGAAGCAATTTCTTCGAGTGACATAGATCAAATTGAATTTCTTTGCGATAGGAATCTATCTGTTGTTCGTTTATGGGTTGAATCAGGAAGTGTGCGAAATTCATTATGGAATGCAAGAATGGAACTGTTTAATATGGGGTTTTTATTGGCCCAGGATCCAGCCCGACAGAACCTTCATGAGCCTGATTATATAGAGATACAACCCCTGCAGTAGAGCCAGCATGTGTATGTCATTTCTGTGTCAATGAAAACATCCATAATTTAATATCATTATCGATGCCTAACACTCATTCATAACCACGAACGGGAGTCATAAGTATTGAAATTTCACTTGCCAGTTGGAATACGCGGGGCTCCTCTCACCTTCAATGGACCAAAAATGATAATTTGAATAACTATGATATCGTAGTTTTGCAGGAAACATGGATGTTACATGCTCCTATATGGGACGACCATGATCTTGTTTTACTACCAGCTGAATTATCTGGTAAAGGAAGGCCTACTTCTGGTCTGCTAGTGGCAGTGAAATCCAGTAGAGGACTTGGAATCTCTGCATGGAAATCTCCAAATAAGTTCATTCAGCTTGTCAGAATTACCATTGGCCTAGAAACATACGCCCTGATTAATCTATATCGAAATCCAGTGGGCATTCTTGAAGAAATATTCTACAGTACTCTGTCGAGTCTTTTTGAAATAATTGCTACAGATAAAGAAATCTCTGGCATCTTAGTAATGGGTGATTTGAATCTCTCATGCCTTAAAACTAACAAAAAGAGTATACATTCTGATAGTCAGAGATGGTTGTTATTCATGAATGATCTTAATCTAAGGATGGCGAATGGTGCTATTCTTGGCGATATTCCTCCGATGAACACTTGGGAGAGAGGAAAATCCAAGTCCACTATTGATTATATTTTTATGAGCAATAATATCTTTATGAATGCCACCAAATTTGCTGTTGTTAAGCAGGTACAAAGTGACCATCACTTATTATCTCTTTTTTGGTCCATTGAAAACCAAATTGTGCCGGCCACTAAACAATGGTATAGACAAGCTCTTGTGGTTAATAATGGTAGGAATCATTTTAGCTGGTCCTACGATAAACTTTCAGCTCTAAACACTGCTATTTTGAACAGTCATGGAACGAGCAATGTTGAATCATATGTTGACGTCTTAAATACTTTTAAGAATATTCACTTAGTGAAACATAGAACTCCCATGATTCATACCCATGGATTTGACTTAGCACTTCATGACCGCAAAAAGGCACATAGAAAAGAGATTAGAAGCCTCCGTAAACTACCCATGGCTGATCAACCAAAAGCTATTAAATCAGCCAATTTTCATTATCGTAATTGGGTTCGATCAAGGAAGGCTGCGCTTTTTCAAATTGATGGTGAACATTTTTTGACAGCTTGTTACAAAAAAAATTCTGCCCAGGTATGGGAATTACTAAGCATTTGTAAGGCTGGCTCTCAAGTGAATTCCCAAATTCATCCAGTGACAGAAGTACAATGGATTAACCATTTCACTAAACTATATGCTGACAGCAAAATGTGCAATTACACTCATAATACGAGTATGTTTGGAAGGTGGCGTTTGAAGTGCTCCGTAGCAATAGTTGAGGACTTTATTGAAAGATCATCTTCCTCAAGGGCAGCAGGCCCTGATGGCCTCTCGAATTACATGTTTAAACAAAATGTAAATGATTGGCAAATATTCTAAATAATGCCTTTCAACACATCATACAAATTAAAACCATTCCTAATTCGTGGCGTTCATCTATAATTGTACCAATATATAAAAAGGGTGACCGTAACGACCCCAAATGCTATCGGCCGATAGCATTGTTAGATGCTCCGGGAAAAATCTTTTCAAGGATGGTTTTAAGGGAATTTAATGAATGGACAGTCAAAGCTGGCCTCCGCGATCCTGCCCAAACCGGGTTTGTCGCAGGTTTGGGGACTGCGGTAAACTTGATCACCTTGAATGCCATCAGACATCAAGCTCAATTCAAGAGATGCCCACTTTATTTCGCATTTGTGGACTTACACTCCACATTTGATTCTGTTTCCAGACCAAAACTTATGGCTAAACTAATTCATGCTGATTGTCCTCCAACTCTGATTGACATTATTTTTTTGCTTCACTCTCAGACAAAGGTATTCATACGATTAATTATGGAAGGGCTACTCTCAAGCGCTGTTGTTACAAATAGAGGCTTAAAACAAGGATGCATCTTGGCATCAGCATTGTTTAACTTCTTTATTAATGATGTGCGATGGATTTTCACCAAGCTCGTAGCTGATGCCCCAAAGTTAAATGGTGTGAAAATGAATGCTTTATGGTACGCAGACGATCTTGTTTTGGTATCAAAGACCCCAAATGCTTTAAATAATTTGTTAAATTCACTCTGTTTATATTTTCGAGACAATTAATTAGTTGTTAATAGTACCAAGACCCAAATTGTTACATATGTCCCAAAGTGCATGCGAAGAAAGAGAATGATTTGGCAAATAGAAAACACTGTTTAAAATAGTTCCAAATTACATTTATCTAGGCCTCATTTTTGATGGCCGTCCCTCTGAACATTCGCAACTACGTAAAATAGAACAAAAGCTAACCACTGCCATATACCAAACCAGAATAGTCCTCTCCAAGTATGGCAAATTTACATTAAAGCCTGCTATCATTTACTGGAGCCAGAACGTAGTTGCTACATTACTATATGGTCTCGAGACATATTGTACAATTTCAATGACTTTTCTGAATTCATTAGAAACATAATTTTGGCGTGCTATTTTACACTTACCACAATGTACCCCAGGAGTGCTCATTCGCTACGAACTTGGGTTAATCTCATTAACTGCAATGTATAACTGGCGTCTATGTGCCTTGTTACGGAAATGTTTACTGTCTTCAAGCAATAATACCACACTAGCTACGGTTGCCAGCTATTTACTTAAAACCTCTGAAAGCTTTCCAAAACAATGGTTAAATTACATCTTTGCTGTTATGCTGCACACTGATATTTCTCTTGAGACCCTCCCATTCAATCCAGACCGGGCTAAAAAAAAAATGCATCTGATGGATTGGATTGATACGATGGATAGGTGTCTTCAATATAAGGATTTTGATGCCTCAGTATTCAGTCCTAAACGCTATAGAGAAATGGCTTCATATTTAAATCTAGCTCCATCAGCTGCCTCAAGATATGCCATATTGCGCTTCCGATTTTATATCTGGCCTACCTGGCCTACCCGTGAGATTAAAGCCAGAAGGAAACTGATACCTTTTGATGATAGATGGTGTCAATTTTGTAAAGATAATAGTGTTGTTGAGACACTGCAACATGTAATTATTGATTGTCCGGCACTTATAAATTTAAGGAGGACTCATTTCGCAAAACATCTTGCATACTTTGCACAGATGGACCCTGAACATCATTGGATAGCATTGGCTGCTACTAAATCCATGAGTATTAGTTTAGCCACCATTAATTTTTTGGCAGCTTTGAAAATGGAATGAATGGCATTTTATCGATCTGCTCAGATGCGCTTTAAATCAATTTAAATTAACTTTGAAAGTGTTCTCCAAGTGTTTGTAGACTGCATTTTTGTGATTTTTTTGTGATGAGTTTTTTATGGAGATTTGTTGGTGTAAAAATTGAAATCCGAAAATTGTAATTGTATATGTAAAAATCGCTTTTTTTTATTTATTGTTAATTGAATGATTGATTAAATTGTAATGATTGAAAAAACTTGATTAAATTCAACTATATTCAATAATAAAAAATGTTTTAAAAACTCCTGTTGGCCTACAAAGGGCTTTCATGACACTGTATTCCTACTCTAAAGCAATGGGCTAGAGTTGAATAAGACTAAGACTAACATTATGAAGGTGGGATTAAAGGGATTAGCCAAAAACATTATGTGGAAAATAAATGGCGAGATAATAGAAAAAGTAGATGCATATATACACCTACCGGTACTCATCACCCCAACCTGCTCAATTCTAGCCAGTTGAGAAACTATCACTGACAGGGCTTTGTGGAAGTTTGGGGTGATCAGAAAACTCACCACGGCTAAGGCAGGCTGTTCCGTAGAGGGCTTAATATTAGTGTATTGCTCAAGTCTGGTCCGAAGTGTCCTATACGGTTTGGAAATGCTTAAGCAAAGGGAAGTGTTGTGGCTCAAGACATTGGAAGTTAACATCTGCCGGAATATGGCCTCTCCAAGGTACCCCAGTAGAGGCCATCCCCTTAGAATTAGGGTTGGTTTCATTAACTATGACCCCCAGTATTAGGGGTAAGTATGATGAAGTACACAATCTTAAATGACCTGGGTGTGATGCACTATGGGTGCTATACTATTACAAAGGGGACAGACCGCTATTTGTAAAAAAGTTAAATAGTGGGATGTTAGTATTGAGGTGTTCAACAAAAGGATAGGTCTGATAGTGGATTACTCAGAGCATGAGACCATATTTAAGAATAGGGTAATGAAGAAAGCACAAGAACGGGACTGCATAGCCAGTATTGAATATCTTTAGGGTAAATCCACATTTCAGAATTACATCGACCAGCAATTTCTGTTCCTTGTACCATGACCCATGGATGAGATGCTTTGCAATACAACTTAGATTCAATCTATTACCGGATCCTATGAGAAAAAGGCCTGCAAATACATAATTGTAAGGATAAACGATCATGCAGTATTTGCACTTCCCATTTAAAAGCCACTGAGTACCTATTGACTGGTTACCCAGTGCTTGAAGACAACTGCCTAAAAACATATTGAGTACCGGGCAAGCTAAGGAACTGGAATGAAGACAGGACGTTATGGTAGTGCATATTCAATATGTTATCTTACTCATTGATCCGTGAAGCCTATAGAATTTGAAAGTATGCAATTGCGCTTGATGCAATATACTGGCATTAGTTTGAATAGATGAGGAATAAAAACTTGCGAAGATAGCTCAGCAGCAATGCGCTCGCCTTGGAAACAACACGACACAGAGCAATACAGGTTCAATCGCTGGGTCTGCGCTTAGGAACCCCTAGGTATTAAGCACATTATGAATAACCTATCATATTATATCATAACTCACTGAATGTGAAAATGTGCACTTTTTTGTAAGATTAGATGGCTCGTGTTTTAGCTGAAGCATATTACAACAGTTTTAAAAACCGAGGCTAGATGACTGTCCGAACGTATGCATCCACACTTTATGTAAACCCAGCGGATTTTTAGTATCATAATTGTAATGTTTATATATACATGTTAGGCTTTTCTATTTGATTATAAATGTAATTAATTTGTTTCATATAATTGAAATGATTATGTTGCTTATGATGGCTTCATTATATTTGTAGTTGTGGTGCACAACAGTTGATTATTAGGTTGTAATGCACATTAAATGTAAACATTTTTGGTGCTTATTGTCATCTTAATAGATGAAAATCGCCAACTTCGGGTTTCTGGGGTCATCCTAAGAAGAAGAGGACAAGGTATATTCTACCCAGTTCTAAATTAGTGCATTAGGATTTATCAGTACTGGGAGAACCAAAATAGTGATCGTTCCCTGTCATTTGTTTAAAAAAAACACCAAACCTTATTCACGAGTACCATGCAGCAGCGCTTGAAGTGGTTTAGTGGAGAATATTTTAATCAGGTGTTTGATAGTGGAATTACTGAGTGCCATGGCAGTGCTTGCTTAACCACATGCCAATAGCAATGAGGATTTTCCAAGTCTATGAAACCCAAGAAGCTGTATGACGGAATGAATTGCTCTTCATTTGTATTTGTTTATCTACATTTAATTTGGAGTTTTGAAACATGCCCCATTGCAAAATAAAAACACTTCACAATGCAGGACATAATAAAGGAAAGTTGTGGCAGGAGTCTTCATTTGAGTTCCTTGCATGGGGAATGGAGGGTTGAGAAGGGGGCTGGGGTGGAATACAGGGATTGGTCAGGAGCTTTCACAGCTATGCTGCAGAT
Organism: Ambystoma mexicanum; assembly: GCF_040938575.1. NCBI lineage: Eukaryota > Metazoa > Chordata > Amphibia > Caudata > Ambystomatidae > Ambystoma > Ambystoma mexicanum. The sequence goes on along the minus strand of NC_090924.1, from coordinate 1,054,776,516 downwards.
CCTGATGGAAGGAGACAAAGTAGGGAGTCGATAGGGTTAATCAAAGCCAAACTCAGAGGAGTCAATATTACATATGAGAAGATAAGGTATGGAACACACTTTATTTGTTTTTACTTTCGCTTTTGATGGATATCATTGATGAAACTTTGACAGTAGCTTTAGTTGTACTTTGTCTATTAATCTTATTTTGTATATCGGCTTTTTTTTATACAGCCTTTATTGTCCAGAACTATTGCTCCACTTGTGGACAGGTATGGCATTTTCCTGTGTTTGATGATGTGTGTCGTATATTCTCATAACACATAACACATCCCCCATTTATCAGTATTATTGATTATTCTGTTATGTTATTTGTAGAGCCTGCGCTGATGATGCACTTTCAGTCCGAAATGGATTGGCCATGCATTCTGCCAATCAAGCAATGGAGCATTTTGAGTAAAGAAGAGCCGGTTTTATGAAAAAAGTCACGATATATTGGTTATCTTTACATGAATATGCTGTTGTATTGACTACTAGTGTGATGCCAACGTATGGTTGGTTGAGTGCTCTCGCAGCTGCCCTGGTCTATTCATGCAGTTGCCTGAAGATGTTGAACAAGATTTCGGGCTGGCCCATCCCAACCAAGGTTTCCTCTAGGATCTACGAATGCAGAACCTAGGCAGATTTAGGTCATGGAGATGTTAGCCTCATGCTGAGGCATTTTTAAATGATGTGGGATGTCGGTTCAACCCCTTTTTAGCCATGCCCATTACCTGACACAATCCATCCTCGAAATCTGAAATTGTGCCACACTCCAGCACCCATTGCTTCAGTTAATCCTGAAAAACAGTTTTGATGTCAGGAGGGGAGAAAAGGACATAACACACAAGGGTCCTGATTCACAGAAGCATGTTAAAATGTCGCAATCCTATTGGAAAATGCTCTGTGAATCAGGCCCAAGAACTTCTTTGTCCTTTTTCCTGAAAATTAGCACCACAGTTGCCTTCTGATAGTCGGTGGGATAAATTCCCCTACTATTAATGCATTCCATATTTTGTTAGCTTAAGGGTCAGCTAGTTTCCTAAGGAAATGTCGCCATGTGTCAGCTGTCTTTCTACTTACAGACTCAAAATAAGCAAAAATATGACGTTCTTTAACTTTACAAATGCGAACAAGCAAAGCCTTGTTTTGCAATTAAGTTTACCAATAATATAAGAGACATATCTTCGCAACACCTCCTAAGCGTGCCATCAGACAAAATATAAGGCCACTTATCCTGGGGCAACTGTTCAATCTGTAAATAAACAATCTGAACTAGACAAGTGAATATTGGCCTTAAGACCTACTAGCTGTTGTGTGGGATATGGACATGAAAAGTGTAGAACACTGCAGTTTCACCCATCCTACAAATATATGTGTGCTGGTAGCAAAGCGTTTTCTGGATGGGGCCATATAAGTGACCACTACTGTGCAAATATGCTACAAAACATCAAGAACGAGCGCTGCTTAAAATGGAAAGATGTTGTATTTATTGATCAGTCCGGAAAGTGATTGACTGAAAGAGGTCATTCAAAGGATGCAGCTCGGCCTATTAAGATGGCCTTCTGTGTGGATTGGGGCATTACTGCATGAGATGGGATTCCTCTCCGAGAAGCATATCTAAATAACACACCTTTATGGGGCGGGCTGTGCTTAGATTCACATGCCCGTGGTAGCAATAGGAAATCCATTTACATTTTTACTGTCGCAGGCACCATTTGTTTATTTTTTCTAGATGACACAGAATGTGACTGCTTATATACGAAAGGTGCAGCTTGGATGCACACTTGAGTTCACTCTAGTCACAGGTGCACAATTTGAGCATGGGTTGATGCACGGGGACTTTAGCTCCTAGCAGGATACTTCTGATACTTCTCCCTCACTCTCCCCCATTGTAGTTACAACTGAGTGCGTAGGAGGGTCCAGGACACAGAGCAATGTGCATATTAAACCCTGAATGCGTTAATTATGTAGAATTACTGAAGATGTTGTAGCACTTTGCAAATAGTTTTTCAATGTACTGCAATACTGAACAGCAATATATGTGTAGTAATGTCAGAGTCTATCAGAAATTTGCTTATTTTTAATTGAACCTTATACCACCCTAGGATGTGTGATATATGATTCAATGTGATATATTCTTAAATGGTTTGTGTTTATATTCATATTATTTTTGCTGATTGATTTCTGCTCACTTGGTACCCCATGTGTGCTGAGGACAATATCAGTAATAAGCAACAAAGGATGCTCCTGATAAATGCATAAATAAATATGCAGAAACAAGTTGGGCTGATAAGAAGTGTGAGTAAACATTCACGTTGTTAATGTTTCACGCGGATCTAAGTGTGCCAGCAGCAATAGATTGGGTGACAAAAGAGTGAGGAAATACATGAGAATCAAGGTTGTGAGGAGCCCCTCTTTTTCGTTAACAGTATATAATGCGGGCAGTCTAAACACATCATGAATGGCTCAGTTATGAACAGAAGAGACTTGTAGTGTGATGTAGCAGCTGGTCAGATAGCATAGTGAGTAGAGCACTTGCTTAGACATCCGTGCAGAGCCTGCTGAAGCAGCTACGAATCCCGACAGGTCCAAACTCTTCCTTCCGAGGTCGATAAATGAGCACCACACACTGTGGTTAGTAAAAAAAGCAGCGCCCAGATGGCTGAGGGTCCGTAGCACCATATACATGTAAAATGATGATTTATTATGATATGGAAACCACCTCACATTAAACACCAGGGTTCTGCTTCAGGGGTTTTGCATCAATTGTACAAGGCGAGTTAGATATCATTGGTAGCAACTGCTTTTTCCCGCATATATTAAACACAATAACGTGATGACATGGGCACTAGGATATAAAAAAGGTGCTCTCAATCTTTATGCTACTCCTGCCATTTCCATAAAAAGCCACTCTCAATAAATTGAGTTTCCGAAGTCCGCTGTCAATGGTATTCAGTCAGTGTATATCTGTTTTGCACTGCAAACATTTCAGAGGGATCCATAATTTACTTTAACCTGCTATGATCTATGTGTATGTGATGAAAGCAGACACTGCTGATCACTATCTTGAAATTCTACATTCACATATAGCAGCAGGACATGGGCATTTAGAAGAAAATTGACATGCATAGGAGCGGTTCTCTACAGAGGTAGACTTGTGGGTAATTTAAGAAAACCTATCTATGACCTACAGAAATTGTGAGAGAGAAAGTGTAGAATATGAACAATTTAAACGAATGTGGCAGCTTACATGGACAGTGTGAGCAGTTCAAGGAATATAGACCATCAGGGGATTTTTCATTGACATGGATGATCTAAGCCACACGGAATCCTGAATCAATGCCAATCGACCTAGCACATAAAGGTGATTCAGCTATCAGAATTTAGGACTAGATAGATAGATAGAAAACCTATCTATGCCTGCCCCTCTGTTATTGAGCAGAGATACACTTTACAGCTGGCTGTTGGACCAGAGGAATATGGTGTCAAGGGTTTTGACCCATGTTGAATCAATAGACTGGGTTGATGTGGGGATGAGCTGTCGCCGCCCATTATTCTATCCCAGAACAAACTAAATCAATAGACTGGGAAGATGTGGGGATGAGCTGTCGCCGCCCACATTCACGCCAGAATCCAGGAGAACTGCCCAGTTTGCGCACACCAAAATGGTCACCTAATCTGCCACCCACCAGTGCAAAGAAAGGTGGTTCTGTTCAAAATCGTTTTTTTTTTTATGTCAAAAAGTTGCTAAAAGCATGGGCACAAGACCACTCTAAGGATACAACCTTTTTGTGGGGGGTTCCACATCACCACTCTACTGTAAGGATGCCATCAAAACAATGTTAAGCAAGGGTCCTATACTATCAAGCAAAAGACCACTCTATTGAAATGCATTAATTCAAGACAGATCCCAAATATGGGTGCAGTACCAGCTTTGTCCACAAACCGGCACTAGCGGTCTAAACTCTGACAGTAGGACTGTATCTCAGGAGTGCAAGAGGATCCAGCCTAACTGGGACTTCAAAGCCTGTTGCTTAATTAAAATTCTTAACCACCTGCTGTTCCCAGAGACAATCTGATTCTATTAACAGGACAAGAGGCTGGGAAACCTTCTCACCCCAGAGACCCACACAATAGACTCTTTCCCTTGAATGGAGTATGTTAATTTTGGATGTGGACTGTAAACAGAGCTCTGCCTGGGAGCAGGGACATGTGAGCTGACCCACCCAGCTTCGAGGGGCGGTCTAGACTTGAGTGTGGATTCCTATTGCAGCAAATATATGTTTAAGTTAAATGCTTCTAAAATATTGTATTAAGCTCACAAAAATGTGCAATTTGGAGAACCTTAATCCAATAAATGTCCCCACAATTCAAGACTTGATTCAACCTTGTACCATGTTCTGAGGCGAAACCCCGCTATTTATTGATATTACAGACACTGGGTTTATGCTAGAAACCTAGTAAATTACTGGAATGTGTGTAGAAGGAGGGTGTAAATTGGTGTAATTTTTGATACAGATTTAACATTGGTAAACCAATTAAAAGCGAAATTAAGTTGTCATTTTTTAATGCAAGCCACCAGGAAGATCAGAGTCGGACAAGCATGGACCATAAGGAATCTGTAATCTGTACATGTAATTTCAACAAATTGTGTATCTGCGAAATATGTATTTGGATCAGAAATAGATTTGTGTGCACATTGACAAGGGGAGTGTCTTTCTATAAGCCATAAAGATGACACACAACCCAGCTCCCCAATCAAGGGAGAGAGGAAAGCATGGTCAATGATAAGTGAGAGGGGCAGGCTTAGCTAGGCCCAGGCACACACCCATTTTCAAAACACATAAAAGGAACATTAAAACCCAGGTAGGGAGATTCACTTTCCACTTTCTTGCGGCACGCTTTGCCGGGAGACTTCAGACTTCACATCCAGAGATCCAGACTTCAAATCCATCAATCTCCAGAGACCAGAAATTAACTCCAGAATTTGTAGCAGAGAGGCCTGAATCCACAAGCTGAATCCTCTTCAGCAGGCCTCAAAACCAACCAAACTATTCAACAGCTGGGTGAGCTGTTTGAAATCTTTGCCAAGAACCTTTGCAAGAACCTCTAGCAGTATCCAGAAAGCAGAGCTGTTTTAATTTTTGCCAAGAACTTTTGCCAGAACCAGAGACCCAGAAGGCAGAATTATCCAGAGAGATCAGACCCAGACCAGATCCCTGTGCAGTGCTGAGAGCTGACCCAGATCGCTGTGCGCGGAACCAGTACCAGAGAACCGCAGCCAATCTTGACCCGATCGGTGACGAAGTCGCATTCCTGTCCAAAATCTAGTGTGAGTACCCAGCTAGTACTGTGCCAAAACCAATCTCTTAGTTTAAAATAATCTAATCCAAACTATTTGAGTCTATTAGAACTGCCTCCTAAAATCGTGTCTTTCTGTCATCTTTAAAAAATGAAAACTCTGTCATTCTGAGCTTTGAAATTTAAAAAAACTACCTTTACTAAATCGGCCGTATCTCCGGAACCGTTTGTGCTAGGAGCGATTTTTTACTGTCATATTAAAGCTGAGATTCTAAGCTTTCCAACGAGCCGACTTCCTACTCCTTATAATGCCTCCGTAATTGTGCTCGACGCACGCGACGAAATTTGCCGCGATTTGACATTTTGCTTAATTTCAGCCACGTGTAAAAATAATTGTCCTTGCTTTCCTTGCTGAAATTCGTGTGCAACCTGACAATCATTCATAGAGCATTGCTAAAGTGATCCTGAATTAATTTAAGTATCTCTCACTCACCCTGAACCTCCTATAGGGAATTAAAAGCAATTTGAGCATATTGTTCACTTAATTGCAACCACATCAAAGTATAGCCTGTGTTTAAAACTTCTACCTGTTTTCCTCTAAGCTTGCTAGGGGGGAACTGGATTATATTTGATTGCATTCCCGAGAACTGTGTGCTTTCCTTCCATCTCTTTACCTTGCATAAAGGGGGGGTGAATTGTCAAAGAAAAGTGATTACATTGTCTTTTGTTGAGGTCATATCAAGTTTATTTTCTGTACTGCATTTTCATTCATCATTGCATTGTCCTTGAAGCCATAAAAGCATTCTCAGCTACTTTATCCTCTCTATATCAACTTCTAAGCCATTAAAAAGAGTGTACCACTATAACATTATCCATTGTTGATCAACATCATCTTCTCAAGTGTGATATCAAATATTAATTTACTATAAAATGTGATAGATATATATTGTTTAATTTTCAAATAAACCTTTTAATTTGCAAAACAAACCTACTTCTTGGCTCAGTGGGGTTAGGGGGATTCTAAGAGAGGGGTGTTATATAAGGGTTGTCATCCAGAGTAAACGAACTGAACATAAAAATATATCAATAAGGGCTTCCATCAGCATCCCAGACTAGGCATTGACTTAGCTGTAGTGTTGAATTGAAGTCGCATACAATGGCCAGGCATAGCCTTCGTTGCAGACAATGACAGAATGTGCTCAGTTGAAGCAATGGGATGGAGACCAAAAACAGAGAGAGGTAAGAGCATGAGGTATGTTTTTAAGTTGTATCAATGGGGAAGATAAAGGAAACCACATGAGGCCCAACAAGGCCGAAATATGTCTTGGGTTGCTTGTGTTTTGAGAAGAGGGGACCTGGCCTATCAGTTAAGGCTGGACCGCTTCCATTGGTGGCAGTACCTGACTGATTCACTGATGACTGGATCCCTTTTGCAATGGAGCAGACGGGTTAAAAAACAGATGTGTGGAAGGTTGCCCAAAGCATTGCCAGTGGTTCAGATTAATTCAAAAACTTTCACCCATCACTTTTTTGGTTATAGTTTGACTCCTTATGTGAGAGGGGGTATTCCCAGACGTGGGTCCCTTGCTCACTGTGACATAGTGAACTAATCTGCACCTCTGTGATGAGGCCCTACTAGGCCAAAACACATCTGGGGTTGCTTGTGTTTCCACGCAGAGGGGACATGGCACACAGTTCGGGCTGTGCTCCTCCCATTGGTGACTGTACCTGACTGATCTGCATATGGCGTTCCCCTTTTGCAATGGCGCAGCTGGGCTAAAAAATGGTGGTGTGGAAGGTTGCCTAAATCAGTGCCAGTGTTTCACATTAATTCAAAACCTTCCACCCATCACTTTGTTGGTTATAGTTTGTCTCCCTAACCAAAGAACCAAGCTGTACTCACTGATGAGGCCCAACAAATATGAAACAAGTCTGACCAGTTGCATGTATTTCAATGCAGAAGGGACACTCCCATTGGTGGCAGTACCTGACTGATTCACGTGTGGTTGGACCCATTTTGCAATGGTTGAAGTCATGCTAAAAAAACAGTGGCGTGGAAGGTTGCCCAGAGAAGTGCCAGAGGTTCAGATTCATTGAAACCTTCCCCCAAACACTTTTTTTTGTTAAAGTGGGAGACGGTAGCAGGATGTCAGGTTTTTCTTTCCTTTTCATGGTGCAAGGGATGCTGAAGGAGCATTGCACGGGAGATTGGACAGTCAAAGGATTTCAAGAACAATGTTTTAATTTTTATGATACTGGAATTGGGAGTGAACCATGCAAGAGTGCTGATGTAGAGTGGGTGGAGGCCAGGTCGTGTTTCATTAATGTGCATGGTGCCTTCATTCCCACTCTCTCTGCCTCCTGCATTGCTGTTCCATGGGTGTGGGAAAAATAAGCTATGTTATACCACATACAATTTAAGATGTGTTATTATCAACAAAGGTCATTTATTTCATTCTGGGGTTCTGATTGGCATCATAGACAATTTGAACATGCCTGTTCGATGACACATGGACTCCCTTGTTGTTAAATCTATCCCATGTTGGAAGGTACCCTTCAATAATTGTATACGTATTGCAAAATGCCAGGTGATTGCCATATCCCCGCATGCATTGGTAAAAGGAGTTCCATAGGCAATCATCAGAGTAGAAAAAGTGTGTCAAAATGATTGAGACTTGTGGTGTTGAGTGTTTTTGGGGAGGGCAAATGGGTGGTGAAATTATACAAAATCAAAATTAGAATATGCAGATGATTATGTATTTTTCACAATGCCCTATAATGTAGCCCCTACTATAAGAAATACAATTGATCAAGAACACAATCATCTAGTCATGACCGCTGGTATCTGAATCACCTCTAGGTGTGCTAGGTTGATTTGTGGTGGATTCAGGATTCGAGTTGCTTGATTCGTCCATGTCAATGAAAAATCCACTGATGGTCTCTATTCCTTAAACTTCTCACACTGTCCATGTAAGCTGGCACATTCATTTAAATTGTCCATAGTCTAGAATTGTTCTCACAATTTCTGTACAGGTTTCCCAATCTCCTCATGCTGTCAACCCATGTGCCACACTCTCCTCACACTATCTGTGCACTAAACTCCTCACACTGTGTGACCATTATATGAAGTCTCCACATACTGTCTGCCCAAGAGCTTTCCAAATTCTTTGCTAAATACTCTAAGCACATGACACTACCCATGAGCACAACACTTCTGGAATTTTTCTTTCATCTATCCATAGAGTCTTACACTGTCGATCCATGTGCCTCAAGATGTTCATCATGTTTGGCTATGTCTCCATGCTGGACAAACTACCTGTGCACCCCAAATTCAAAGTATGTGCAAGAGCTCAAAACAAATGTTATGATGATTTATACCATGCACCACTGCCATTTGCATGGTCACAAAACGCTCGCGTAGCTCTGTTCAAAAAGTGGATGGGGTTAGTTAGTGAGGGAAGAGGGATAGGATAGAGGCTGCGTTCTTCTGTTGATGTTTGCAGAACCAGTAGAAACTGGTGTCTGTGCATGTGAACTTTCTGGGTGTGCTTTGTTACGTGAAGTGGGTGTGTTGTTTCCAGAGGGGATGCATCCAGTTTCTGGGTTGTGTGTGTGTGCCACTGTTTGGCTTTGTGGCATGATTAGTGCTGGGTGTGTGGTTTGCATGTTTCCGGCACTTTTGGGCATGTGTAGTAAGTGAGAGGTATGCAGGTGTGGAAAAATGGAAGGGGTGGTTAGTTGGTTTCTCTTTGGGATCTGAGTGCGTGGCAGTTTTATTGTTGGTTCTTAAATATGTATTGTTATATACTTGCATTGGTCCCAGACTATGGTTTGGTGGTGGTGCAGGTTTTTAGGCTTGTCCCGTGGGTTTGATTTGCACGGTTTTCAGTAAATTTCTAAGAGTTAGTGCTGTCCTGATGTCCTTCGTTATTCATCCAATTCCATAGTTTGTCTGTTAAATGGGACAACGTGATTCCTCTGAATTTCCTTTTCTCGTAGTGTTTGTATTTAAACATCATTGCTTGATCTTAAGTTTTTTCCTGGTTAGTGGCAGTTGAATTTGGCTTAGAGGAATTTAGCTCCTTGTTCATGTAGCGATTTATGGGCAATCCAGAAGGCTTTAAAGTTTATGCATGTTTTTACTGGTAGCTAACGTACACTTCTCAGGGCTAGTGTGATGTGGTCTTTTCTATTTTATCTCAGGAGCATTCTTGATGCAGTGTTTTGGATTTGTTGTAGTTTCTTTGTGAGGCGTTCTGACATTGCAAGGTAGGGGCTGTCTGCATAGTCTTGTCTTGATAGCACCAAGGAGATGATTGTGAGGGTTATGTGTGGAAAGTTGATGTAGTGGAGTATCCCTCTTATTAGTCACAGAAGGTGGACGCATTTATCTGCTTTTGTGTTGACTTGTGGTTCTAGAGAAAGTCAATTGCCCATGAGGATTCCCATGATTTCTATCACTAACAATGTCTCTGGTTGGGTTCCCATGCATGGAGGACAGATGAGGTATCTCTGTGTTGCATTGTCTTCTGGTGGGCAGATCATTACTTCTATTTTGGATGATTTTGTTTTCTGTTGTTGTTTGTCATCCAGGTGTACATGTCAGTGAGGCATTTGTTGAGCGGGTTGTATGGGTCTTGGATGGAGGTTATCTTGAAAATGAGTTGGGTGTCGTCTGCATAGTTGTAGGCAGTCAGTCTGTGGGATTGAATGAGTTTAATTAGCAGGGCTATGTTGATGTTGAAGCGATTCAGTGAGAGGTGTGATTCTTGTGGTATGCCACAGCTGATGTTTTACTGTTAGCTGTGAATGGTGGTAAGTGTGTTCTTTCTGTTTGATCAGTGAGGAAAGAGTTTAGCCATTGTAGTGCAGAGTTTTTTTATGCCACATTCCAGAGTCTCTTTATTAGCATTGTGTGTCTGATTATTTCAAAGGAGGCTGTTATGCCTAGTTGTATGAGAGCCGATTGGTTGCTGTTGTCTGTGTTTATTTTTAGGTTTCCAATATGGAGAGAAGTGCTGATTCCATTTGTAACATGGGTTTGAAGCTGTCTTGGGAGTGTTTGAGTATTCATTTACTTTCTACATGGTTGAGTAGTTCTTGGTAGATGCGGTTCTCAAGTATTTTCACTAGGTATGGTAGATTCAATATAGGATTGTAGTTTGTAGGGGCCTCTGCATTTCTTGTTTCATTTTTTAAGGAGGGCTTGATGTATGCTGATTTGAACATTTTTGGTACTATTACCATGTTTAGGGATAAGTTAATTAGTCGTCGAAAGTATAAGACTGGTATTCTGTGGCTCAGTAGTTCTTTTGAAGATTTCCAATGGGCATGGGTCACTGGGGGATCCAGCTAGGTTGGTGTCTTTTATTAGTTTGTTGAAAGTTGCTCCGCTTATAGGTTCAAAACCATTGAGTGTTGTGGTTGGTGGCGTTCTGGTTTCTGGTGGTCATTCTGTTGACGTATTATTGGTAGGGCGGCTTGCCTCCAAGGTCCATTGCATTGCTTAGAATTTTGCTTTTGCATAGTTTGTGATGTTGTCACATAGGATTGTAATGGTGCAACGCATTTGTTGCATGAGGTTGAGTTTTTAATTTCCTTGATGATTTTGAACAATTCTTTTTGTGGGGTTGTTGCCGATTGGACTCTTCTAGTGTAATATGCTTTTTATGCTTTCAGAACCATTTATTTGTAAATTCAGATTTGTTGTCAGTAATTGTTTATAATTGTTGCTATCCAATTGGTTGATTTTAGTGTTTTCTCCATTGTTTTTCCAGTCAGCGGTTTGATTTTACTCGTTTTCTCAGAACTTCTCTGAACCATCTTGCTGCAATCTTCTGAGGGGTGTGTTTTTGCAGAGTTTTGCAGATGCTTAATGGTTTAGGATGTCTGTGGTCAAGGTGTCGAGTTTTTCTTCCACCAAGTCTGGTGTCATTCTGTTTAGCTGGGAGGTGTTTGATTTGGATGATTCCAGTAGATCCGTTAATGTTTTCCAGGTCAAGGCTCTTCCAGTTTCTCAATCAGATTGATGGGATTAAAAGGTTACCTTGCTGGTGTTCATTACTTTTAGAAGTCCAATGCTATTATGTCTGGCTCACCTTTTTCGAAGGGGAAGGTCAATTGAACTACATTTGTTTATTTCACTTTAAGATATATGTTAATTTACTGTGCGTATATTCATGGGTGCCAGCTTTTGATTTTCGCTATGGGTGAAAAAGTACCTGGGCATATGTTATTCTTGCAGCCATCCATTTTTCCTTTTTGCAGGCTGCATACATGCAGTTAGTTGGGTTTGCGCGATGTATCACAACAGTCACCAAGAGAACAGCCATAATACAAGGGGACTGTATCAGCATGCTTAACCAAAGTGTATGATCCTTGGCAAATAATGTAATCTCACTGTGCATTGCCCAAAAACACTATGAGTTCTCAAAGCCTACAACTTTTATAGATAACAATCCCACTGTCAAAACGTGTCAAAATAAGTTTGTGATTGATGAGCGTCTTTGAGCGATGGGTTGCAAGTGTTTTAAAATATAGAGTGGCTGTGTCCACAGGCCATGGCCAAAGGCCATGGCTAGTGGTCTGGTAATATTCTAAAATGAACATACAACCCTGGCCAAAGAGCAGGGCTAGTGGTCTGGTATTGCTTCAAAATGGACAGTGTGCATGGCGGAAGGATGTGCCCGCTGGCTATGGCCAAATGCCATGACTAGATATCTGGTAGTGTTCTAAGATATACAGTGGGCACAGCCAAAAATCTGTGGAATAACAAAACCCTTAAAATTCATGGAAAAAAAACTTTAGTTGCAGGGACGTTAAGATGAGAACTTAATGCAACAAAACCCCTGAAATTCAGCTACATCCACCTTAACTTTGTGCCCCCTGGTGTGCAGCCTATAACCACAATGAGTACAGCACAGATGGCATCACTGATGCTATCACTGGTGACATCACTAATGACATCTTCTATGACACCACTGATGAAATCACTGATAACATCGCTAATATACTACTAATAACATACATGACATTAATTATTATTTAACTAATGGCATCAGACATAAGTTCACTCTAGGTTCTTTTCCATATTGAGATCACCATGTGATATTAGTATTCTAGAATAGTTCATAACAATGAGTGCATTGTTTAAAACAGTAAACAGTTACACATGCATCATACCACTACTTATGAAGCTTTCCTTTGTAGTACTTTAGTAAAAAATGATATCTGAATTATAAATAGTACACTGCTTAGAATGTTCCTGTTTGAGCCAAATATATCTAATACCTGTTCACTAAAATATAATTTGTATATACATTTACAAATTATAATAGAAGAAAGGTTGAATCCCAATTATTTACTATGTTTCAAAATAAACATATGTAAATACTCAAAACAAAGGGGGGTCTGGGAATCTCTCTACCAGCACGAACACAGCCCAATGACTTGTTCTTGGGTGAATAACCCCTGGGAGAGACTCTACCAAGTCTTTAGCTCACTGTCCCTTTCACAGAGAAGAAATTTCCCTGCATATCAGCCTTTGTCCTGCCCAGGGGCAGTCCAGCGCCGAAATGCTAGGCAATTCTCCTCTGAACAAGAGTACCATCAGTAACCCCATACACGTGTTTCAGCCTTGTTGGGCATCATCAGTGAGGTGAAACTGTTGCCTCTCTAAGAACAGTGAGCAAGGGGTCCACGCCTGGATCGCCCTGTTAACTTAGGGTGAAACCCAAAGTTAATTTATTCAAAACAAAGGGGGGTCTGGGAATCTCTCTACCAGCACGAACACAGCCCAATGACTTGTTCTTGGGTGAATAACCCCTGGGAGAGACTCTACCAAGTCTTTAGCTCACTGTCCCTTTCACAGAGAAGAAATTTCCCTGCATATCAGCCTTTGTCCTGCCCAGGGGCAGTCCAGCGCCGAAATGCTAGGCAATTCTCCTCTGAACAAGAGTACCATCAGTAACCCCATACACGTGTTTCAGCCTTGTTGGGCATCATCAGTGAGGTGAAACTGTTGCCTCTCTAAGAACAGTGAGCAAGGGGTCCACGCCTGGATCGCCCTGTTAACTTAGGGTGAATCCCAAAGTTAATTTATTCAAAACAAAGGGGGGTCTGGGAATCTCTCTACCAGCACGAACACAGCCCAATGACTTGTTCTTGGGTGAATAACCCCTGGGAGAGACTCTACCAAGTCTTTAGCTCACTGTCCCTTTCACAGAGAAGAAATTTCCCTGCATATCAGCCTTTGTCCTGCCCAGGGGCAGTCCAGCGCCGAAATGCTAGGCAATTCTCCTCTGAACAAGAGTACCATCAGTAACCCCATACACGTGTTTCAGCCTTGTTGGGCATCATCAGTGAGGTGAAACTGTTGCCTCTCTAAGAACAGTGAGCAAGGGGTCCACGCCTGGATCGCCCTGTTAACTTAGGGTGAAAACCAAAGTTAATTTATTCAAAACAAAGGGGGGTCTGGGAATCTCTCTACCAGCACGAACACAGCCCAATGACTTGTTCTTGGGTGAATAACCCCTGGGAGAGACTCTACCAAGTCTTTAGCTCACTGTCCCTTTCACAGAGAAGAAATTTCCCTGCATATCAGCCTTTGTCCTGCCCAGGGGCAGTCCAGCGCCGAAATGCTAGGCAATTCTCCTCTGAACAAGAGTACCATCAGTAACCCCATACACGTGTTTCAGCCTTGTTGGGCATCATCAGTGAGGTAAAACTGTTGCCTCTCTAAGAACAGTGAGCAAGGGGTCCACGCCTGGATCGCCCTGTTAACTTAGGGTGAAACCCAAAGTTAATTTATTCAAAACAAAGGGGGGTCTGGGAATCTCTCTACCAGCACGAACACAGCCCAATGACTTGTTCTTGGGTGAATAACCCCTGGGAGAGACTCTACCAAGTCTTTAGCTCACTGTCCCTTTCACAGAGAAGAAATTTCCCTGCATATCAGCCTTTGTCCTGCCCAGGGGCAGTCCAGCGCCGAAATGCTAGGCAATTCTCCTCTGAACAAGAGTACCATCAGTAACCCCATACACGTGTTTCAGCCTTGTTGGGCATCATCAGTGAGGTGAAACTGTTGCCTCTCTAAGAACAGTGAGCAAGGGGTCCACGCCTGGATCGCCCTGTTAACTTAGGGTGAAACCCAAAGTTAATTTATTCAAAACAAAGGGGGGTCTGGGAATCTCTCTACCAGCACGAACACAGCCCAATGACTTGTTCTTGGGTGAATAACCCCTGGGAGAGACTCTACCAAGTCTTTAGCTCACTGTCCCTTTCACAGAGAAGAAATTTCCCTGCATATCAGCCTTTGTCCTGCCCAGGGGCAGTCCAGCGCCGAAATGCTAGGCAATTCTCCTCTGAACAAGAGTACCATCAGTAACCCCATACACGTGTTTCAGCCTTGTTGGGCATCATCAGTGAGGTGAAACTGTTGCCTCTCTAAGAACAGTGAGCAAGGGGTCCACGCCTGGATCGCCCTGTTAACTTAGGGTGAAACCCAAAGTTAATTTATTCAAAACAAAGGGGGGTCTGGGAATCTCTCTACCAGCACGAACACAGCCCAATGACTTGTTCTTGGGTGAATAACCCCTGGGAGAGACTCTACCAAGTCTTTAGCTCACTGTCCCTTTCACAGAGAAGAAATTTCCCTGCATATCAGCCTTTGTCCTGCCCAGGGGCAGTCCAGCGCCGAAATGCTAGGCAATTCTCCTCTGAACAAGAGTACCATCAGTAACCCCATACACGTGTTTCAGCCTTGTTGGGCATCATCAGTGAGGTGAAACTGTTGCCTCTCTAAGAACAGTGAGCAAGGGGTCCACGCCTGGATCGCCCTGTTAACTTAGGGTGAAACCCAAAGTTAATTTATTCAAAACAAAGGGGGGTCTGGGAATCTCTCTACCAGCATGAACACAGCCCAATGACTTGTTCTTGGGTGAATAACCCCTGGGAGAGACTCTACCAAGTCTTTAGCTCACTGTCCCTTTCACAGAGAAGAAATTTCCCTGCATATCAGCCTTTGTCCTGCCCAGGGGCAGTCCAGCGCCGAAATGCTAGGCAATTCTCCTCTGAACAAGAGTACCATCAGTAACCCCATACACGTGTTTCAGCCTTGTTGGGCATCATCAGTGAGGTGAAACTGTTGCCTCTCTAAGAACAGTGAGCAAGGGGTCCACGCCTGGATCGCCCTGTTAACTTAGGGTGAAACCCAAAGCAGGACAATGACTGATATGCGGGGAAATTTCTTCTCTGTGAAAAGAACAGTGAGCTAAAGACTTGGTTGAGACTCTCCCAGGGGCCATCCACCCAAGAACAAGTCAATGGGCTGTGTTCGTGCTGGTAGAGAGTTTCCCAGACACCCCCTTTTTTGCATAAATTAACTTAGGGTCTAACCCTAAGTTACCAGGACGATCCAGACGTGGACCCCTTGCTCACTGTTCTTAGAGAGGCGCAGCTTCACCTCACTGATGATGCCCAACAAGGCTGAAACATGTGTATGGGGTTGCTGTGGTACTCTTGTTCAGAGGAGAATTGCCTAGCATTTCGGTACTGGACTGCCCCTGGGCAGGACAAAGACTGATATGCGGGGAAATTTCTTCTCTGTGAAAAGAACAGTGAGCTAAAGACTTGGTTGAGACTCTCCCAGGGGCCATCCACCCAAGAACAAGTCAATGGGCTGTGTTCGTGCTGGTAGAGAGTTTCCCAGACACCCCCTTTTTTGCATAAATTAACTTAGGGTCTAACCCTAAGTTACCAGGGCGATCCAGACGTGGACCCCTTGCTCACTGTTCTTAGAGAGGCGCAGCTTCACCTCACTGATGATGCCCAACAAGGCTGAAACATGTGTATGGGGTTGCTGTGGTACTCTTGTTCAGAGGAGAATTGCCTAGCATTTCGGTACTGGACTGCCCCTGGGCAGGACAAAGACTGATATGCGGGGAAATTTCTTCTCTGTGAAAAGAACAGTGAGCTAAAGACTTGGTTGAGACTCTCCCAGGGGCCATCCACCCAAGAACAAGTCAATGGGCTGTGTTCGTGCTGGTAGAGAGTTTCCCAGACACCCCCTTTTTTGCATAAATTAACTTAGGGTCTAACCCTAAGTTACCAGGGCGATCCAGATGTGGACCCCTTGCTCACTGTTCTTAGAGAGGCGCAGCTTCACCTCACTGATGATGCCCAACAAGGCTGAAACATGTGTATGGGGTTGCTGTGATACTCTTGTTCAGAGGAGAATTGCCTAGCATTTCGGTACTGGACTGCCCCTGGGCAGGACAAAGACTGATATGCGGGGAAATTTCTTCTCTGTGAAAAGAACAGTGAGCTAAAGACTTGGTTGAGACTCTCCCAGGGGCCATCCACCCAAGAACAAGTCAATGGGCTGTGTTCGTGCTGGTAGAGAGTTTCCCAGACACCCCCTTTTTTGCATAAATTAACTTAGGGTCTAACCCTAAGTTACCAGGGCGATCCAGACGTGGACCCCTTGCTCACTGTTCTTAGAGAGGTGCAGCTTCACCTCACTGATGATGCCCAACAAGGCTGAAACATGTGTATGGGGTTGCTGTGGTACTCTTGTTCAGAGGAGAATTGCCTAGCATTTCGGTACTGGACTGCCCCTGGGCAGGACAAAGACTGATATGCGGGGAAATTTCTTCTCTGTGAAAAGAACAGTGAGCTAAAGACTTGGTTGAGACTCTCCCAGGGGCCATCCACCCAAGAACAAGTCAATGGGCTGTGTTCGTGCTGGTAGAGAGTTTCCCAGACACCCCCTTTTTTGCATATGTAAATACTCAATTGTTTTATTGGAAGAAAAATGTGTGCACGCATAATTTTCTAAATGACATGAGAAGTGCTTTAAAACAAGGAACAACTATGTATTAGGATACATAATTTAAGATTTCCGACAGCGGTATTGAAAAAAAGTGATTGGGGGTCATTCCGAGGTTGGAGGTAAGGGATTACCGGTGCCTGCAAGGGCACCGATGGCGGTAATCCCTTACCTCCGTATTCCGAGTTCCCTTTGCGGGTCCCTCTTTACCTCCTGCTTTTAGCAGGAGTAAATTACGGGACCCGCAAAGTGACCTTGGAGTAAATTACGGCACCGTAATTTACGGTGCCGTAATTACCTCCTTCCCCATTCCCATTGAGCCCTATGGGGGCAGAAATGGGGATGGGGAAGGGCTATGCTGAATGGGGAATTACCGGTCCATCCAACCTTGGAATGGACCGGTAATTACTCCATTCACCATGCCGGTATTCCATGGAGTAAATAGCTATTTACTCCATGGTGTAGTCCTAACTCAGAATGAGGGCCATTGTTACTCTAAAAATATATATATATATATACATATATATATATATATATATATATATATTACATGGCCACAGTAGTGGCCATGTAGTTATGGTTAAGTTGCTGTTTCCATAGGAAGAGCACTTTTTGGGTGGCTTATAACTTCGCTCTCCCTGGACGGAGCCTCACCATACTTTGCAAAAAAAGTATTTGGGTCACTCTGAATTTTTTTGCAAAGCTTGGTGAGGATTCGTCCAGGGGGGGCAAAGTTATAGGGGGGTCCCAAAACTTTTTTTTTTCCCATAGACTGAATGGGAAAAAAATTTTGCTTGTGCCTACAGCCCAAACCGCTGGACGGATTTCCACCAAATTTGGACCAGGAGCAGCGGCTTGGTCCCGAAAGCGTGCTTTTGCAAATTTGGTGAAAATCCGTCCAGTAGTTTTTTTTAAAATGACCAAAAAGTAGGTAAAAAAATGAGTGATATCTGTGTTCGGTTCGCGGACACACTTCCCTGTTCGCTCCGCGGACAGTGTCCTGATTGGCCAATCGTCTTGCGTGATGTTCGCGGACATGCAACGTGTTCGCTGATTGGACGGCATGGAGCGTGAAGCGCGTCAGATTTTTTGGTAGCGCCCTCCATCTTGGATTCGCGGACGTCCACGGACAGCGCGGTGAAACTTTGTTCAAAATATGTATTTTGTAGAGTGTGTTGGTGTGTAGGAGTGTTTGGGGAGGGTGGGAG
The DNA here is from genome assembly GCF_040938575.1 of Ambystoma mexicanum. Classification (NCBI taxonomy): domain Eukaryota; kingdom Metazoa; phylum Chordata; class Amphibia; order Caudata; family Ambystomatidae; genus Ambystoma; species Ambystoma mexicanum. Next base: position 1,054,758,159 of record NC_090924.1, on the reverse strand, counting down.
TGTATGAGATAGGATGAAAGTTGTGTTTTTTATGTGTTAGACGTTCTTTTTGTGTTCGATTTGTTTGCGGACATCACAGGTGTTCTGAAATGTTCTAAATAAACTGACTGGGGGGTGTTCTAAGGACTCAATATGTGTCCGTTTTGTTCGCAAGCTAAGTGAAACTGTTCTAAGAACACTCGCGGTGTCCTGGGAGTGTTCATAGGGGGTGTCCTGAGGACGCTGTCCGTATTGTTCTCTGTCAAATTGAATGTGTTCTAAGAACACCCGCGGTGTCCTGAAATGTTCGCAAATAAACAAAATGGGGGTGTTCTGAAGACGTTTTTGAGAACACTCCCGGTGTCCTGAAATGTTCGTAGGGGGTGTCCTGAGGACGCTGTCCGTATTGTTCTCTGTCAAGTTGAATGTGTTCTAAGAACACCCGCGGTGTCCTGAAATGTTCGCAAATAAACAAAATGGGGGTGTTCTGAAGACGCTTCTTAGAACACTTGCGGTGTCTGTGGAGTGTTCGTAGGGGGTGTCCTGAGGACGCTGTCCGTATTGTTCTCTGTCAAGTTGAATGTGTTCTAAGAACACCCACGGTGTCCTGAAATGTTCGCAAATAAACAAAATGAGGGTGTTCTGAAGACGCTTCTAAGAACACTCGCGGTGTCCGGGGAGTGTTCGTTGGGGGTGTCCTGAGGACGCTGTCCGTATTGTTCTCTGTCAAGTTGAATGTGTCCTAAGAACACTTGCGGTGTCCTGAAATGTTCGCAAATAAACAAGATGGTGGTGTTCTGAAGACGCTTCTAAGAACACTCCCGGTGTCCTGGAATGTTCGTAGGGGGTGTCCCGAGGACGCTGTCCGTATTGTTCTCTGTCAAGTTGAATGTGTTCTAAGAACACCCGCGGTGTCCTGAAATGTTCGCAAATAAACAAAATGGGGGTGTTCTGAAGACGCTTCTAAGAACACTTGCGGTGTCCAGGGAGTGTTCGTAGGGGGTGTCCTGAGGATGCTGTCCGTATTGTTCTCTGTCAAGTTGAATGTGTCCTAAGAACACTCGCGGTGTCCTGAAATGTTCGCAAATAAACAAAATGGGGGTGTTCTGAAGATGCTTCTAAGAACACTCGCGGTGTCTGGGGAGTGTTCGTAGGGGGTGTCCTGAGGACGCTGTCCGTATTGTTCTCTGTCAAGTTGAATTTGTCCTAAGAACACTTGCGGTGTCCTGAAATGTTCGCAAATAAACAAGATGGTGGTGTTCTGAAGACGCTTCTAAGAACACTCGCGGTGTCCGGGGAGTGTTCGTAGGGGGTGTCCTGAGGACGCTGTCCGTATGCTGGTGTTCTGAAGAAGCTTCTAAGAACACTCCCGGTGTCCTGGAATGTTCGTAGGGGGTGTCCTGAGGACGCTGTCCGTATTGTTCTCTGTCAAGTTGAATGTGTCCTAAGAACACTCGCAGTGTCCTGAAATGTTTGCAAATAAACAAGATGGTGGTGTTCTGAAGACGCTTCTAAAAACACTCGCGGTGTCTGGGGAGTGTTCATAGGGGGTGTCCTGAGGACGCTGTCCGTATTGTTCTATGTCAAGTTGAATGTGTTCTAAGAACACCCGCGATGTCCTGAAATGTTCGCAAATAAACAAAATGGGGGTGTTCTGAAGACGTTTTTGAGAACACTCCCGGTGTCCTGGAATGTTCGTAGGGGATGTCCTTAGGACGCTGTCCGTATTGTTCGTTGTTAAGTTGAAAGTGTTCTAGGAACTATCGCGTTATTTTGAAATGTTCGTAGGGGGTGTCCTGAAAAAGGTGTCTGTATTGTTCGCTGGCAAGTTCAAAGTGTTCTAAGAACACTCACATTGTTCACGGACATTAAAAGTTTCCCATAGATCATAGTTGAAATGTTTGACTCTATGGATGTGATATGCTGCGGTGGTTGTTGCCAGGGCATAGAGTCTTGGGTGCATGGCCATTTGGCCATGCACCCAAGACTGTATGTCCTGGCAACAACCACCGCAGCATATCACATTCATATTTGCTTATAACTTTGGGTGAAAAACAAATGTATAAGGAAGAAAGGTATTAGATACTATGGATGTGATATGCTGATATGGTTGTCCTTATTATTGTATACTTACTGTTTGGTCTAGTAATGGGAGTCCATGTTTTCATTCTGTGATAAAAGAAAATAGCATGTTAGTATTAGTATTTTGTAATGACTTATTACATTGTATAAGCAATATACTTATATTTTTTTTCGACCCTCATATTTAGTAGAGTACAAATCAGAGTACTGTGCAATTTGCTCAGTTTCTGTATTTGTTGCTAAAATCATTGGGTCTGTGGGAAAAAAAATCCATGTTGGATTAAAAAAAAAAAACTTTTTCTGTTATGCTACAGTTTATTTGTTTGTTTGTTTCAATGTTCACTTTTTGTTTCTGGCTAATGCTTTATACTTTGCTTTGTTGTATTTTTCTTGGAGCAGTAACAGATTCTTCATTTGTTTTGATATTATAAAATTTTGGAGCAGTTAGATACCAATTGGCGTATTCTAACTGTCTATTTTTTTAATATATTTTAGTGGTTTTGATTTATCTATTTGGATATTGTTAAATTTTGGGACCGTTAGATACCAATTGGCGTATTCTAACTGTGTATTTTTTGGCCTAATTTAGTGGTATTCATTTATCTGATTAGTTGTTGTAGAATCTTTGAGCTGTTAGATAGCTTTTGGAGTATTCTAACAGTTTATATTATTTTAACACAAATTTATAATTTTGGGACAGTTAGATATCAATTGGCGTATTCTAACTGTGTATTTTTTGGTCTAATTTAGTGGTATTCATTTATCTGATTAGTTGTTGTAGAATCTTTGAGCAGTTAGATAGCTTTTGGAGTATTCTAACAGTTTATATTTTTTTAACACAAATTTACTTAAAGGTTTAAATACAGTTTATTTATCAAATTTTGGTTTTAAGAACATCAAATAAGCATTTGTAAGATTTGCTGGTAATCTCTGCTTTAGAGTAATGGTACTATCATTACATTCAAACCATCCACATTTCTTTTTTATATATGCAGTGTAGTGCCATGAATTGGTTGTGGCTCCTGCGTGGTAGATTATACCTATTGTTGTGAAGGTTTTCTTACCAAGTGATATTTGACCATGTGTGAATCCAGTCAGCTTGCAGTTGTTTTTGGTACCATCTGCATTGTAACGTAGAAGCATTAGTATTACATGTTTACTATGTGTTTGTATTACTAACGTGGAGCGATTATCTGAATTGCAGGTAGAGCATAATCTACCATGGTTTGCATTTTCTACAAGTCGCTGAAATGGAATGGATTCACAATTTGGTATTGATATATATATGAAGCGTTCATTGGGGAGTGTCACATTGTTGCAGAGAGTGCATGTATGTTTCCACATGTATGAAATCTGAAATATTTCATTTATTTTGTTTTCCAGTACTTGTAGTAAGTACATTAGAAATTCTTGTGTATCTTCCTGTGAGTTTATAGTGAATTTCACTATTCCAGCACAGTAGTCCAATTGTCGTCTTATTCCAAAAACACTATATGTGTTGTCAGGATTGTTTGCTGCATTTCTGTGAAGTACTAACATTTGCAAACACAATGGGTCTGTACTTTGTAAGTAAATGTTGTCAACAATTGGTGGTAATTGAAATAGAATATTCATTGCTACATTTGCATAGCAACTTACACCAACTATATTTGAGAATTTAAATGGTCCAGGTAGTTCTGTATCTAACTGCTTTTTTTGGAGTTTGTCTTCCTTCTTTAAAGAAGTACCTGGTTTACTTTCTCTAATAGATTCTTTTTTCTTTGTGGTACTTGATGAAGTATTAGTTTCTTTTACTCTCTTTGGAGGATTTGCAGTGACGTCCTGTTGCATTTCTGTTTGATTTAGTTTTCTTTTACAACGTTTTAGTTTTTGTGGAACAGAATATGTGTTTAGATGGGGAGTGTATAGTGAGCGAAGTCTATTATATTCTAAAATGGAAGGAATATCAGCGTTTACTTTACTTGCATCAAAGTTGATTAGAAATAGACCGTCAAGTGTACGTAAGCGTGATAGTGCTACGTAGCTCATGCCTTCTTTAAAGACTGTGTTACCAATATCTATCATTGCTTTGTCTAGGGTAACACCTCGTGATTTATGAATCGTGACTGCGTATGCAAGAGTTAGAGAAAATTGTTCTCTTTGTACATACATATCTTTGAAGAGAAGGAATCTAGCTGTTGAGCGTCCTATCCGTTTTACTTCTGAAAGTTTGTCAAAGAGTATATTGACAAACTGAATTTTGTTGTCACGTGGGTATGTTTGAAAGCCAACAACTGTACCCAGTGCTCCATTAACTAGTCATTGGTCCACGTCAAGGTTACGTTTAAGCATTACTCTGCAATTTAAGGATAATTTTAACATCTTTTCTAAGCCTGCTGTGTTTGAGATTGATTTTTCTAAATTAGTTAGTCTTGTTGTGGCTTGGTCACACATGGGTAGTGTCATACCATGCACATCTAGTTTGTCTGTGGTGCTAATTTCCATTATTGGTTGCATTTCTTTACTTAACATTATTTCATTGAATTTGAGACAGCTTGCAAGAGTTGGCATTAAGGCCATACAATTGACATTTCTGTGGGCAAATTGTTCCATAACATCTGTAGCACATGCATTATCGCCATAAAGTGCACTAATTTGCCGGGTTTTCAATGTTGCGTCTGCTTCTTTAGAAAGTATACCAACTCTCAAACTTTTTAAAATGTTGGCATAAGTTAAATCTGCAGATTGGTGCATGTTTTCTGTTAATTCTCTGTATTGGAAATGTTGCCAAAGGTTGACATTTCCAATGCTGCCAACAGTTTTACGGCAGAGTTTGTGCCCTAATGTTTTAAAAATAGGTTCACCTATTACTGGTGTTAATTGAAGCAGATCTCCAAAAACAATAATGTGTTTTCCTGCAAAGAGCTCTTCATAGTCTGTTTTGAGTACTTCTTGTAATCTGAGGTGAATCAAAGCTAACATCAGGTTGGAGACCATGCTCACTTCATCTATTAGTAGCATTTTCATTTGTTTCAATACTCTGCGCAATTCCATTGCAGCTTCTGCAGAAAGTTTGTAATAGTCTAATTTGTTCTGGTGTTCTACTGGTAATAGTAGTAATCGGTGTAATGTAACATCACCTATGTTGTAGGCAGCTAAACCTGTGGGGGCAGTGATAACAGCTGACAGTTTGTTGTTTGTCAATTGTTGAAGGAACTTACTAATGATTTTGATTAGGAATGTTTTGCCAGAACCAGCTTCACCACTGACGTACAGTAGTATAGGTTTATAATTATGGCAGGAACATTCTTTATTTTCATGTTTTACACCATGTGCAATTTGTTTTGTTACTTCTTGAAAAATGCTACTTTGCTCATTGTTTAGTTTTGATTGTAGTATAGTTAAGTCTTCCTTATCTTCATACTGACACATGGTGTTTTCTACTTCTGTCATAGCTAATTCTGCCTCATTTGTTATTAGTGGTTCTCCCAGTGGTTCTTGGCTTCCTGTTACAGAAGGTTGACTACTGTCAAGAGTATCCTTTTCTAGTTGGGCTTGGAGTTCTTCTTCATGTTGCTGTTCATTGTGCAACATTGTTTTGTACTGTGTAAAGTTTACATCAGTTATAGTGCTTTAATTTGCTTTGAAAGCATCCTCATATGAGTCATAGTTATCTAGTAATTGTTCTTCTTTTCTCCATGGTTTAAAGAGTTGTAGCAGGGACATGTAATATACTTCTTTATGTTGAGGAGTCTTCAATGACAATTTGATATGATTAATTAAATTTGGTTTAGTGAGTTTAACTAAGCTGCCTTCACAGTCTGTCACTCTATATTTACCTTTTTTTTCATCAGGTTTCATATTATTTTTGTATGTGTAGTTTTGGGCTATTTGGTAAAGACACATGTTTTCCAAAATATTACTTCTGTTTGGGTAGTATGTGTCCAATAAATTGTTTTTTAAAATGTCTTAGCTGTTGGCATCATGTTTGGCTATTGTTTCTATATCTTCATATGATTTTAGAACTCTTTTTCTAGATTTAGCTGGACCAAGACTTAGCCATATTATATTTTCAGATTTACCATACAATGAAGTACCAGTTAAACGATCAGCTGCTTCATAAGATCAACATTCTCTATGGGTGAGCATTTTTATGCCCAAGCTGTATAATTTCTGAGATACTGTTTTATCTGATGACAGGTCATTCCAGAGGTCTTGGAGCTCTGTCTTTTCTGCTTTAGTTAAGTATGCTGTAACATATTGTGCAACTGAGTAGAATTGTCTGCAATGTACTGCACATCTATGTTTGCATTCCATAAGTGGGCAATGATTGCATTATAATCATTGATATATTTTTCTTCTTCTTTTCTTTTTATGTAATATGTATTTTTAGGTGACTTACCTTTAACACTATGTCTAACTGAAGACATGAGGTTGTTTACTTGACCTGTATTTGTAACTGGTCTAGGGAAACCAAATCTGCATTTGGTGTAGTATTTGCCTTTGTTTTTGTATTTGCGACGACAATATTTTCCACATTTGTGTCTTTGAAATTGTAAAATTTGTGCATGAAGATCACTATTTGTTGCTTCTGATGGAATTTCACAAGTGACATATTTTTCAATAAACTGTAAAACAGTGGCATCACTGTCTTGACCAAATTTAGGAGCATCTTTAATCCATAAAAGCATGTGGATATGTGGTGCTCCTCTGGCTTGGTATTCTTTTCTCCAAAAGAAGTGTTGCACTTCTCCAAGGGGAGGAACAGTTTTATTACAAATAAAATTTAGCATAGCAATGAAGCGATGGTGAAAATATCTTGAAACATTAACAGGATCCAAAGAAAAAGTTCTCCCGGTGTTAGAATATCTATGTTTGTTTTGTTTTTATTTGATATGCGTAGGAAATCATGTAAATCTTCCCATGCATATTCTGCACAACTTTATGTAACAAACCAAGTGGGTGGGCCAAGGTTTCTGATCATACAACGTACATCTCCATGACGTCGAAACCAGTACTCTTTAGTACCACGCATATTTGCTAAAATATTTGTAATATTTGATTGTAAAAGCTCATCCTTTTGTTGCACTTTCTCTAATAATTGTGTAGCTGTCATATTTTGAAAGTGTGATCCTGGTTTTAATATGTGTGGAACTCCGTAACATAAAGTTGCTAGTTCACTTTCAAAGAGTAGGTGGAATATGTATTCCACATTTTGTCTAAATCTGGGATCTTCAGAATACATCCGTAATGAGCGGTATTCTGAAGCTGATATTTGAATAGGTCTATCATCATACCTTCCTCCTTTGCCAGTAGGAAAGAGTAGAGGAAAAGCACGTGCTTCTATACTTTTTTCCCATATACTGATTGGCGATCCTTTTGTTTGACGCATTTGGTAAGTTTCCAGTACATCTTGTACGGTGTCATTACAGTGCAAAGGATGAATTGTATAATGGTCTAAAGTATTTGATATTGTAGCAGGATCTAGTAGCTCAAATTGACCAGCTTCTTGTGTTTCTTGAATTATTTCAGATGTATCTTTCAAGTTTTCTTCAATATTAATTTCTTTGTAATATTTATTATTCTCTTTAAGATATTGGAAGGCTTGTCTAACTTTATATAAATCTACCAGCTGTTGCCATATTTTTTTGTCTTTTGTAGGTACTCCATTTACTAATATAATTAGAGATTGCTGCATTGGACGTTGCACTCCTAGAGTATGCACATTTTCTTTTATATTTAATGGTAAATAAACTACTTTTCCACGAATGCCTTTTACCAATTCAGAGGGAGGTAATTTTGCTGTTTTTGGTTGAAGGCGTATTATTGCTTGACATGGGTGTACTGTTTGAATTATGATGCACTCATATAAATTAAGTTGTTGTAGAGGTTTTGGTACTGGGTATAATTCCAAATTATTTGTGATAGAACGTGAAGGAGTTTGGTTGTTGTCAAGTTTTGTAGTGCAATAATGGCAAAGTATTAAGGGCTCAGTTATTTCATATTTGTTTTCTGCTACAAGGTAGAGAGCTAATTCAAACCATTTAGAATCTTCATTGTCTTCTATTTTGTATGACAGGTCCACAGTTTTTGTGTTACCTTTATAAAAAATTCTACGGCAACATACACATACATGGTTTGGTACTTCAGCTGATGTACTTTTAAATTTTAGTATTTCTTTTTTGTATGTGTTTAGCAAAAGGTTGCCATGTGTAGAATTGTTGCTTAATTGGTTTAAAGCTATTTCATTCTGTAAATGGCTTTCACTTCCAAAATATTTTTTCTGGATATAGTGAATTTCTTCAAGTAGGTCTTTTGCTGTGCCATGTAGAAGGATGTTATTTAACTTTGCTAGTGCTAAAGCAGGACTTTTAGCATAGTACAGTTTATAGACTAGATTTCTTATAGTTGAATGATGTGTTGATATCCTTTTGATATCATGGAAAGTGGTTTTACAAGTAGGTACTGTAATGCAGGCCAATGAATGTCCTTGTAGTCCTGTGTACTTGCACACTGTACATGTATCTATATTTTGCAGTAATTTAATTTTGATTTTGTCTTTGCTTTTTACATATTTATTGAGGAATTGGCGTAAAGATTTGGAACATTGTTTGGGAATGTTACACATTGACGTGCATGGCCATTTGTACACTAGACGTTCTTTTTCAGTTGAATGGAGGGGTAATTCTAAGTTTTCAGGGCATATTTTTGTAAGGAGTACTTCTTGTTCCATTATGGTATTATTCACTTTTTCATAACCTCGACCACTGCTATTTATGGCAATTGTATTCGTTTGCTTTTGTTTGTACGCTTCTTCATTAAAATATGGTTCTGTGCTCGTAGTGTGATTACATTCACCTCCGCAGATACTTAAGAAGTTCTTTCTGTTGACATTTCGCTTATTGAGAAGTCTTTTTTGTAATTTAGTTATTAGTTTTGTTAGTGGTTTCATTTTGTTTAACAGTAAAATAAATACATTTCTTTTGAGAAGAATTGCACTGTCCATCAATGCTTCTAAGATTAATTTCCTACGATAGGTTTTAAGCTTTGAACCTGATTTCTCTACTGTTTTTATGAGATTTTGAAGGACTTTGTGACGGTATATTTTGGCTAAAATACTTTTCTTGGTATGCTTACTTTGCACTATATTAAAATTTGAAGAAGAAGTTGTATCTGTACTGATAGCTGATTTTCTGTTAATTGTTTTTTGGTTTGTTTTACATTTTGATAGAGGAAGCAAAGTTGTTGTACTTGAAACATCTTTTGTTTCACTAAATGATTGTATTAGCTGTTTTGTTTCAACTTTTTTTACAAATTCTGCTAGAGATGGATGCTTATGTTGGACACCTTTATTTTCATTTGCTCTACTTTTGCGTTGCTTTCTACGGACTTGACTTTTGGTAGGCATTCTTTAGGGTCTGTTGAAAAAAATAAAGAAGATATGGGTTGGGGTGTTCTGGAATGTATGTGTGCTGTGTGCATGAGTGTTTCAGTAAGATGATAAAGATGTATGTAATGGTGTGTGATTGTGCATTGGGCACTAAAACTAGTAGGGATAGGTATTCTTGAATTTATGTGTTACTAAACTGGGGTTCAGAAGACAAAAAAAAGTAAGCTAGTGGTGTGGAAAAGTACAAATAGTAAATCTAATGTATACAATTAAAACAGTTGTTTGTTCTATAATAAGAAAATTGTAGTGGTTCAGTTGGCTAATTTGTGTGTCCAAAAATAGAAATTTATAGGCCATTCTGGCTGTAAATCGCTGTTTAAGACATGGAAATTTTCAGACAAAATTGTACAAAATCTCTATTTTTAGAAACCGAAATAGCTTGTATTAATAATATAGTATATTTGATTAATAATACAAATATTATGGTGATATTTTACTTACTTTTTTTTTTTAAATTAACAGGTAACTTCTTAGTTTTTCTTTCTTCTTCGAATTTGGCTGCTTCTTTTCAGGAAACTGGTCTTCACTGCAATTGTAAAAGCTTCAATTTAGTAACTTTGTATATAGCACTGTTTTTAATTTAGATATTGATTTTTTTTAATTGAAATCCTCAGTGCCTTCTGTAAAACCATTAAACTAATTTATTTACATAAGCTACATTGCATCAGTTTAGTACATATGATATGTTCTTAATGAACAAATTGTATTGAATGACTAACTGTAGCAACAAAAAAAATATCTTTACTATGTCTTGTGAAATTTATAATATATTAGTGAATACCACTATTTCTGTTAGTAAACTGTTCTAGGTAATAGCGCCTCAATGTCATGTCTAATTTAAAGTCATTAAGTAAATAAATAAATAAAAACAAAAAATATGAAATTGTATAAGTATTTTTATAAAGGTTTAAACATAGATTGTGTTTGCATGCAATTTTGTTTGAATATATGTAGTCTATATATTTCATTTAAAAAATGTTAGTTTAAAATGATTTCAGTGTGTGTGTATAAAGAAAGTAAATAGTATAAAGGTTTATAAGTGATAGTTGATTTTAGGAAATTGAAAAAAGTACAGTAAATTCATTTTACAGATTTTACAAGGTAAAAGTCTGTTTGAAAATGTGTTCATCTACTATACAGAAAATATGCATACCTGAAGTTTGTGTTCATGCATATGGATATGCATGGAGCTGCAAGTAGAAATCTTGAAGACTTGTACAGTATTTCTGGTAGATGCTGCTTGCCAATGATATGACACTTGTACTCAGAGAAATTCAGAGTACATTTGCAGTGCTGATCTATGATGATGCAGTTAGATGTAGAGGTCTTGAATGTGATTGGTGCATGGTCATGTGATTTTTGAGGTACATCCAATGAGGGAATAGCAGAGAGAGTGTAGTGGAAATGGTAGAAGGGCTGTTCATGTTACGATATGTACGCGGACATGGCGGTAGTTCGCGGACATCAGGAGTTACATCCGGCGATTTTTGGGTTCAGAAGTCATGCAAATGAGAATAAGCACTGAAAGGGATTGGTCAGGAAAGTTTGGTGGGTGTGTTGTGCCAGGAGAGATTTTCTCAGATACTCTTTTTGCTGAGAGAACAAAAGATAGCTATGGCTGTGTGTTTCAGAAAACAGATTGTTTCGATTTTAGGAGATTTGTGGATACATTGGTTGAAGGTGCATGCAGAAAGCTGTGAAGTAGCTGTAGATCTTTGATTCCCACATGTGGAAGTACACTGGCATGGAGTATGTGGAATGAAGTGGTTGGACTTGCTACCTCTCTGTGCTCTTTGGAGACAGAGCAACATCCAGACATAATTGTAATTCATTGTGGAGGGAACAGTTTACGACATGTGACTGGAATTTTTTTGCAATTTGCTATGAAAGAAGGACTTAGGAAGGTTATCGACATGTTTCCTAATTCTCAAGTGATATTTTCAAGGATTGCACAGAGACAAATGTGGCTTTGTTCTTCTTCATTTGGTCCACAAATGGAAAAATCAAGGCACAATGTTAATAAGGCTGTTGTGCCTTTCTAAGAGATTTTGCCATGTCTTCTTTTCATTCACAATGAAAATATTATGTTTTGTAGTACATACATTTTTCGCAGAGATGGAGTCCATCTTACTTTTTCTGAGAAATGTACAAAATGCATTGCGACCTATTTTGGAATTACAACAACGATTTTGAAGTAGATGTTAAGCATTTACAATTTTTGACACCACCCAAAGGCTCTTTTCAGAGCCACCACTTCTTTCCAGAGAAAATTACAATGTTTGTGATGGAGAAGCAACCCAATTTTTTTAATGTTCGCGAACTGTCCGCGGACTTCTAAAAAATACAAAGAGCCCTGCTTCATTTATTTTCACTTCTATTTTTTAACTGGGAAAGGCGGCCTTGAAAAGAGACTTGTTTTTTTTTGATTTTTGTAATTTTGTATCTTTTTTGGTTTTTCAGACACGACACACTAGGAGAGGAGGGTAAAGGAGGTTAAAGGGGGGGGCACCAACCACAGGGCGAGAAAAGGCGAGCTGAGAGAGGAAGATGTAGAGTGGGTTTTATTTGGGTAGTGAGCAGGTCTTCTCGTGCTCTGAGACGATAGTCTCAAAAGCACTCCGAAGTCACTCCCCCCTGCAGAGTACTGTGTCACAGTACATACATACAACTGTGACCCTCGAAAGGTAAGGGTCATCAGCATTCTGTACGGCCTGTGAGGCAGCTTGAGGAAGATGCTGTCCCACAGAGGTGTTCCTTGTGGTGACAGGATCAGAAACAGAGGATGAAGTAGAGGAAATTAACCTGCTACGTTCTTCGCAAGGTACAACCCTTCGAATAGCCCCAGAGTGAAATGACCTCAGGTGTTGCTTCATAGTAGTGGTCCCAAAGCTTTACTTACCGTGCTTCCCGCGTCTGAGTATCATTTTGCACTCATTGCAGGTAACACGGTTCGCACGAGCCTTAGGAACATTACTTGCCACACCCAAGACTCACGCCTATTGTGGGTAGTAGGGTTTTCCTCTACCTCATTCTCATCATCCTCTTCTTCCTCCTCTGCATCCTCACTCCTGTTCCCCTCTTCAGGCCCTTGGGGAGGTGGTGGTGGTAGAGGGGGTGGGGGTGGTGCTGAAGCAGGTACAGCACCAAGTGGCAGTTCAGCAGCCAAGGATGCCATCTCGATGATGGTGTAGTCTGCAGGTGGCAGCAAAAATCACTGTGTTCTGAAAAATAGCCAGAAACACAATGGGAATAAGCTCTTGGGCGTGGTCTTTTATAGGGGTGCTTGTGCGCGGTTCGCGGACATGCGCACTGTCCGCGGACAGATCGAACACAAAAAAAGGATTGGAAAGTTTCAAAAGGTATATAGAAACTCAAAATTGCTATGTGGGACTTGTGCCATGGTGAGATTTTATTGAAAAATATTATGGATTAACTGAAAATGTACTTTTAAATTGTTCAGGGACACGAACAGTGTCCGCATTTCAGGACACACGATGAGCGTGGGCGCGGTCATATGATCCATTCGCGAACTAGTCCGCGGAGGAAGCGCCTGTCCGCAAGACACCAAGTGCACAGAGATTGGTTAGCACATGCGCATTGATGTCCTACGGACACTGTTCGGGTTCTGAAGTAATTAAAAGTACGTCACACGTGAAACAAACATTTCAGGACACCGCGTGTGTTCTTAGAACAGTTTAAACTTGGTAGCGAACAGTAAGGACAGATATAGTGTTCTTCAGGACACGTGTAATTTAGTTTAGGTACGAACGTTTCAGGACACCAATTGTGTTCTTAGAACAGTTTCAATTGGGTAGCGAACACTACGAACAGGTATAGTGTTCTTCAGGACACCTCCATTTTCGTTTACGTACGAACATTTCAGGACACCAATAGCGTTCTTAGAACAGTTTGAACTTGCTAGCGAACAGTACCGGACAGGTATAGTGTTCTTTAGGACACTTTAATTTTTGTTTGTTTACGAACAATTCAGGACACCTTGTGTGTTCTTAGTACAGTTTCATGTTGCTAGCGAACACTACGAACAGTTGTACTGTTGTTCAGGACACATCATTTTCGTTTATTTACGAACATTTCAGGACACCAATTGTGTTCTTAGGACAGTTTTAAGTTGATAGCGAACATTACGGACAGATATAGTGTTCTTTAGAACACTTTCATTTTTGTTTCTTAACGAACATTTCAGGACACCACGTGTGTTCTTAGAACAGTTTCAACTTGCTAGCGAACAGTACGAACAGGTGTGGTGTTCTTCAGGACACCTCCATTTTCGTTTATATACGAACATTTCAGAACACTCGCACTGTCCGCGGACACTTTTATTGTTTAAAAACAAAAAACTGAAACTATTCACAATACAATATAAAAATTAAACTTTATTTAACATATATTAATAATTTATGACAGAGAAGGTGAGGCAGAAACAGAAACAAAAACAGGAGAATTTGGGGTTTCAACATGATTGGTATTAGGTGAAGAAGGGATGGAAATCTCATCAAAACATTTTGGATTATGGAGAGGGTTTGGGGATAATTGACTGGGATATGGTGAGGAGGGACAAGTTCATGTGGGTCAATGGTACGAGGTTTTTGGTTTGAAATGATTTTCTACAAAAGTTTTTAAATTATTAAAATTAGCCAACAATACATCCATTTTTTCTTCTATATTGTGAAGACTGTTATCCATAACAGGGTTTTCTGTAGTTTTTTCTATTTTGGTATGCTCTGTACAAAAAATAATATATATGTTAAATGTATATAAAAAAAATAATAAATAAATGGTTTATATTATAAAGTGTTTACCATTAGTTTCACTATCTTGTGACATTTCTTCATGTGGGAAATTGTCCTCTAGCCATTCCAGAGTACTAGACATTTCTGTGAGAAAAAAAAGAAAAGATAATATATTTTTTAATCTAATACAGAAAGTTTATAAATATATGAGTAAAATGAAGTACACTTACTATTTCTGGTAAGATAAGTCCTATGTATTCAGTGGGTCTGGTCTTGTTCTCAGTTATGTTGTGTCTGTGAGGTAATTATGTTGGAAGCCAATTTATCTTCTTGTGCTATATTCCATTTCAGAACATATTGTATTTAAATGAATGGTTAGTGTGTTACATATATGGGTTACATTTCTTATGTATTACTATATATAATGTGTTTGTGTGCTGCTTTTTGAATTTGTTAAATGTTCCTATATTATGATATAACAATCAAACATACCCCACCACCCCCCCACACAGTTTTTAGGTAGTGGTACTGTTCTCCGAACATGTCCGCGAACATTAAATAAGTTTGCGGACATCAAGTTCATAAGAAGAGATCTAGTCAGCTCCATATGACATGTATATAAAGTCAAAGTCATTATTGTTAAGTTGTGCTACTAAAAAACTATGAAATTCAGTGAAAGAACGTTGTTAAAGGGACGTTATGGTTAAGTTACGCTACTAAAAACCTATGAAATTCAGTGAAAAAACTTTGTTAAAGGGACGTTATGGTTCCGAGTAAAACCGAAAAACCTTTGAAATTCGCCAGTTATGGTAAGCTAAGCAACCATAACTCGCGCCACCACCGTGCACTGCTAAGACTAACACCCAGGACATCAAAGATGACATCACAAATGTCATTGATGACATCACATGTCTGACGCCCCCTTTTTTCCTTTCCTGACATATCTAGGCCACATGATTTTCTTCAGTAACAGTCAGGAACTAAAAATTGTAAATGTACTATATTTGTAGACTTATCCTTCAAGTATGTTCTTACAATAATTCCCTTATGGTCCAGTCATATCATATGAAACATATACATAGGGGAAGACAAAACCTTGAAAGACAGCAATCCTTTTTGTGCATTAAAATTATCAGTAGAGTTATCAGCACTTTCTGACAGTTTTGATGTTTTTTTATTACTGTACTTTCCCTGTATATGCTCATATTTTTATATGTTGTACTTACACTATTTTCCTTAGGGTCCAGACACATCATGTGATATATCTGGTAAGTAACAGCTTTGAAACATAACAATCATTTCTCTGCATAAAGGTAATCAGTTAGGTTATGAACACTTTCTGCTACTATTGCTGTTTTTTTTCTTACTTCAATTCTCTTGTATATATTCATATTTGTATGTGGTGTTGTCTCTTTGTGATTTGTCTATAATAATGCATTTTAATGTAGTAAGTGGGTTTTATTACCTACTTATCACAAGCTTCACTGTACGCAAATCTCTAATATGAAAACAGTTATCATTTCACTATTCAACATGGCAAGCTTATGAATATTGCACCTCCATCATGTATGCTGCACACAATGCCTATGTTTCTACATGAGTACCTTAGTATACTGGATTGAAGTTAATAATAGAATGCTATTTATATCAATGCATAGCTTAATGTACTGATTAGCACTTGATATTTATTCCAATAAACTTTGACACTTTTTTTAATTAACATTACACTAACAGGGTAATTCATAGAATTTCGCACAAAAGTGGCGCACGTGTCTGTGCCAGCCGCGTGCGCTTAAATCGATTTCCGTGCACAGCGTATTCATGGATTTTAGCCTCCAAAACCAGCCGTGGCGCAGAGTGGCGGAGCGACCCTGCAGCAGCGCCAGTTACGCCCCCAAGAACGCCCTTGCGCAAGGAAAAGCCATCAAGATTCCCAATTCAGCGCAAAGGGCTGCGCTAACCCTGGACCAGTTTACAGGGCTGCCAAACAGCAAACGCCAAGCGGGGAACGTGTATTACTGGGATGCGCGGGTACTTTCACACGCGAAAGGGCCTGTGCGAGTGGGGTAGGTGTATTACGGGAGTGCGCGGGAAGGTTAACACGCGATTGGTCTGGGTACGTGTATCTCAGGGGTGCGTGGGAAGTTTGACACGCGAATGGCCTGGGTACGTGTATTTCAGGGGTGCGCGGTAAGTATCACATGCGATTGGCCTGTGTACGTGCATTTCAGGGGTGCGTGGGAAGGTTCACACGCGATTGGGCTGGTTACGTGTATCTCAGGGGTGCGTGGGAAGTTTCACACGCGAATGGCCTAGGTACGTGTATTTCAGGGGTGCGCAGGAAGTTTCACACGCGATTGGCCTGTGTATGTGTATTTCAGGGGTGCGCGGAAAGTTTCACACGCGATTGGGCCTGGGTACCTGTATTTCAGGGGTGCACTGGAAGTTTTACACGCGATTGGGCTTGGTACGTGTATTTCAGGGGTGCACGGGAAGTTTCACATGCGATTGGCCTGGGTACGTGTATTTCAGGGGTGCGCAGGAAGTTTCACACGCGATTGGGCTGGGTACGTGTATTTCAGGGGTGCGCAAAAGTTTCACATGCGATTGGAGTAGGGTATGTGTATTTCAGGGGTGCGCGGGAAGTTTCACAGACGATTGGCCTGGGAACGTGTATTTCAGGGGTGCGCAGGATGTTTCACACAAGATTGGCCTGGGTATGTTTATTTCAAGGGTGCGCTGGAAGTTTCACACTTGATTGGAGTAGGGTACGTTTATTACCGGGCTGCGCATGAAGTTTCACATGCGATTTTGCTGTCAGAGCAGGGAGCGCGTATTTCTGGGGTGCGCGGGGAGTCCTACATGTGAATTGGCAGTGTGGGTCCTCCCAGGTGTCCCCTCTACCCCCTCCACGGCCCCTGCAGGCAGCCCACACCACAGCGGACTACCCCGCACCCCTGGTCATGTCCCGCAGGCAGCACAATCACCATGGGCATGCCCCCCAGCCAAACCACATGTCACGTTGCAATGTGATCCCCAATTCAAGTCTCCCAGCACCCCACCCCCAGCAGTGCAGGGCACCTGCCAGCAGGCCCCCACACATGTCCCACTCATATCCCCTTGCACCCCCACCCCCCAGCAGTGCAGGGCACCTGCCAGCAGGCCCCCACTCATGTCCCACTCATGTCCCCCAGCACCCCCATTCCCCAGCAGTCAGGGGCACCTGCCAGCAGGCCCCCACACATGTCCCACTATTGTCCCCTTGCACCCCCACCCCCCAGCACTGCAGGGCACCTGCCAGCAGGCCCCCACTCATGTCCCACTCATGTCCCCTTGCACCCCCACCCCCGAGCAGTGCAGGGCACCTGCCAGCAGGCCCCCACTCATGTCCCCTTGCACCCCCACCCCCCAGCAGTGCAGGGCACCTGCCAGCAGGCCCCAACTCATGTCCCACTCATGTCCCCCAGCACCCCCACCACCCAGCAGTGCAGGGCACCTGCCAGCAGTCCCCCACACATGTCCCCCAGCACCCCCACCCCCCAGCAGTACAGGGCACCTGCCAGCAGGCCCCCATATATGCCCCACTCATGTCCCCTTGCACCCCCACCCCACAGCAGTGCAGGGCACCTTCCAGCAGGCCCCACACATGTCCCCCAGCACCCCCACCCCCCAGCAGTGCAGGGCACCTGCCAGCAGGCCCCCACACATGTCCCACTCATGTCCCCTTGCACCACCACCCCCCAGCAGTGCAGGGCACCAGCCAGCAGGCACCCACTCATGTCCCACTCATGTCCCCTTGCACCCCCACCCCCCAGCAGTGCAGGGCACCTGCCAGCAGGCCCCCACTCATGTCCCACTCATGTCCCCTTGCACGCCCACCCCCAGCAGTGCAGGGCACCTGCCAGCAGGTCCCCACTCATGTCCCCTTGCACACCCACCCCCCAGCAGTGCAGGGCACCTGCCAGCAGGCCCCCACTCATGTCCCCTTGCACTCCCACCCCCAGCAGTGCAGGGAACATGCCAGCTGGCCCCCACTCATGTCCCACTCATATCCCCTTGCACCCCCACCCCCAGCATTGCAGGGCACCTGTCAGCAGGCCCCCACACAAGTCCCACTCATCTCCCCTTGAACCCCCACCCCCCAGCAGTGCAGGGCACCTGCCAGCAGGCCCCCACTCATGTCCCCTTGCACCCCCACCCCCAGCAGTGCAGGGCACCTGCCAGCAGGCCCCCACTCATGTCCCCTTTCACCCCCAGCCCCCAGTAGTGCAGGGCAGCTGCCAGCAGGCCCCCACTCATGTCCCACTCATGTCCCCTTGCACCCCCACCCCCCAACAGTACAGGGCACCTGCCAGCAGGCCCCCACTCATGTCCCCTTGCACCCCCACCCCCCAGCAGTGCAGGGCACCTGCCAGCAGGCCCCCACTCATGTCCCACTCATGTCCCCTTGAACCCCCACCCCCCAGCAGTGCAGGGCACCTGCCGGCAGGCCCCCACACATGTCCCACTCATGTCCCCTTGCACCCCCACCCCCCAGCAGTGCAGGGCACCTGCCAGCAGGCCCCCACTCAGGTCCCACTCATGTCCCCTTGCACCCACACCCCCAGCAGTGCAGGGCACCTGCCAGCAGGCCCCCACTCATGTCTTCTTGCACCCCCACGCCCCAGCAGTGCAGGGCACCTGCCAGCAGGCCCCCACTCATGTCCCCTTGCACTCCCACCCCCAGCAGTGAGGGAACATGCCAGCTGGCCCCCACTCATGTCCCACTCATATCCCCTTGCACCCTCACCCCCAGCATTGCAGGGCACCTGCCAGCAGGCCCCCACACAAGTCCCACTCATCTCCCCTTGAACCCCCACCCCCCAGAAGTGCAGGGCACCTGCCAGCAGGCCCCCACTCATGTCCCCTTGCACCTCCACCCCCCCAGCAGTGCAGGGCACCTGCCAGCAGGCCCCCACTCATGTCCCCTTGCATCCCCACACCCCAGAAGTGCAGGGCACCTGCCAGCAGGCCCCCACTCATGTCCCCCTGCCCCCAGGTCATGACGATCCTCAATCATGGCCCTTATGGCCAGCCTCCCCAGCCCAAAGACCCAACCAAGTATTGCATCCACCCACATAGAAAAGGCAATTAAATGATACAACCCCAATGGCAAGTATGTAGATGAACACATGTCCGTAACACACACACACAATGGTTGCAAGTGAATGTGAAAACCTATATCATGACATGCATGAAACCGATGAGATAATACCACACATCGAAGTATGAAGAGAAAAATGTATTAAAAGCAACATGAATGGAATTTAAATCAAACAAACAACAATGGGAATAAAAAAAGAAAAGCTGCATGTCCGTAAAATAATGAAAAACAAGAAATCATAATCCAAAGGAAAGGTGCCCAAAGGCACAGTCCAACAAAGCAAATCCAAGGGAAAAACAAAAGTGAAAACCATTGCTCCATGGGGAAATCCAAAAAAAAGAGATGACTCCAATAGTGAACTATATACAGATGAACAATCCAGGGTCCATGATCCCAACTGAAGAAATGAAACCTATCAAAAATACTACCTAATGAAAAACGATATACAGAAACGTGGTGCATTGTCCAAGCGCAACCAAAATAAAGAAAAAACCAAAGGAAACCTAACACTATCTAACTATTTACAAGGGCAGCGGGCTAGTCCGACGGCTCACTTTTGGATGTCCCGGTCCAGGGCATCATCGACCTTGTCAATGTCCCGGAGGCGGTCTTCTTCCATGGCCCCGAGGGTTCGCAGGGACGACATGTTCTCCTCCAACTCCCTGCGAATTGCCTCGAGGTACTCGGCCCGCCTCAGGGCCCTCAGCATGGAGTTCTCCGCCCTCACCATCATGAGCCGTGCCTCTTCTGCCCGCTGTCGCTTCGCATCTATGGCATGGCCTAACTGCTGCCACACGGAAGACACTTCCCGTCCTGGGTCCTCCTGCCCTCTGGCCAATGCCTGCCCCTCCGATGACGAAGGCCCCAAGCCATCATGGCTCCCACCTTGTTGCTGCTGTTGCTGTGCCTCTGTCCGTGCCCTGGCTCTTGCTGCCTGCACATCCTCCTCCAGCTGGGGTGCAGTTGTTGATGTGGCTACCCCTGCTGGACGTCCGACTCCCGACTGTGGCAGGGGTGTGTCCTCCACCAGCCTGGCCGCAGGGTCAGAGGCAGCTCCACAGGGCACCCAGGTGACACATGGGTGGGAAGATGGCACGGAGTACGACTGGCGCATACGGGGTTCAGTTGAGGAGGGGGTCGGAACAAGGCCCAGCATACAGAGGAATCCAGCCCTGGTGACCTGTCCCAGTAGGTCGATGTGGTCAACGAGCCATTCGAGACGACATGCAGTCACCCATTGGAAAGACTTCATTTCGCCTCGCATGGCCCGTTGACGCAACGCCACACCACCCAGGACAGGCTCAACCCGGTCCCGGATAGCCACATCCGCAGGGAGAGGAAGGCCAGTTGTCGTAAGCTCATCCCCTGCCTGAAAACGGGTCTGGACGTAGGTATCCCTGCTGGTGCAAGATAATGCAGTCACAGGATCGGGGACATGATTACACACAGGCACCTCCGTGGTGGCCTGTGCTGCCTCCTGTCTCTGCCCCTGCACTGCACCACTAGCACCAGTGGAATCCCCACCTCCAGACCCCGTCTCTGTCCCTTGCACGGCCTCCTCCTCCACCAAACCCCCACCAACCTGGATGACTCTGTGCCATCTTCCTCTGTCGGGCCCTGTGGGGTCTCAGCTGCCCCTTCGGCTGCCGAAGAGTCCAACTCCGACCTCTGCCTCTTGGACCTCCCCTCGGCAGCTGCGACCTGGGACGCGGCACCGGACTCCTCACTCCACGACGAGATGACAACCTGGGAGGGGAGCCGGGCCTTGCGTCTCCGGCTGGCAGTGCGATCCCTGCCGCTGTGCTCCACAGCACCTTCTTCCGCCCTCTTCATCAGTCGACGCTGCAGACAGGGAGAGATAGGACACAGGCATCAGGGCACTGTACAATGGACTCATACACACATGACAGTTGCACACGAGTGTCATTGTCAAACTTCAGACATGGCATCACAATCCCCAACACACATGTCATTTCAAATCACACACATGAGCTATTCCACAGCCATATCGCAACAGCCAGCACCATCCATACACATACAACAGCATGAGCAGGCAAAGGTGAGCCAGACATCACATGAGACACAGGGAGTGCACTAGACATGCACACACGCCACCACACTTACATGCATGTGTACACCTCCAACAAGTGTCGCAGTGAAGAGATCGGCATCCATGTAACATCTGGCAATCAGTCTTCTTCATATCAGTCTCACATGCATCATGTTGCATGACAGTTGCACACTTGTCAGATACACATACATGCACATGTACACAGTGCAGATACATGCAGCTGGAACCAACATCCATGTGTGACACCACAAGCTTGACAACTGACATACACAGTCATTCAAACATGTGTGCTCACACATCTGCATTTGGCCTGCATGATTACCCACAAATACACCATCCATGTGTCTCACACATGAAAGAACTTGCATTTGTCAGCCTCACGGCCCTGTACATAGACATCCATACATGACCCTACAAAACCACATGTGCAACCTGCACACTACTGGCACACCACCACACGCACAGCTTCCAATCAGTATGCATTTACACTTACCGCTCGACTCAAGATGGGTCTGCCTCTCAAGGACCTGGACAAGAAGCACTGGGCATACGCGTACCAGGACCCTCATTTGGTCTTCCGACAGGTGGCCCCGGCGCCCCTTAGCTTCCGCTGCCTTCAAGAGGTGCCCGGCCTTGTTAAGGGTCCTGGACCTGAAGTCCTCCCAGCGCTTCTTGACATGATGGAATTCGCGGACTGCCACCCCCTCCGCATACATGGCAGTCACGATGTCCGTCCAGATCCTGGTCCGTCCTTCCTTGTCGGCGCGCGACCTTCCGAAGAGGGCATCATACTGCCCCAGGACTTGCTCCACCAGGACACCAACTTCGGTGGCAGTGAAGCTGGTGGCCCTCTGCCTCTCTGGCTGGGGGTTGCCAGTGCCGCCAGATGGTGTAGTGCTGGACATGGCAACCCCAGAGGCAGGAGTGGGTGGGCAACTGGGTCCTGGGGCTGGGCTGTGGAGCGATGGAATCCCAGTCGGGAGTCTTTGGTTCCAGCAGGGGTGGTCACAGCAACAGCACCCCTGGCTGATGTGCAGGCAGCAAATGGCAGGGCACGTGGGCAGCAGGCAATCAGCCAGCAGCAGATGGCAGGTGGAAGCGTGCTCGGGGCTCTGGGGGGGGCAGTAATTCGGCCTTCTGGGCAGGAGCACGGTCTTCTGTGTGTGAACGCATGGCCAGCTTGATACGGAGTTATTTTGCACGTGAAAATCTTGCACGTCAGCATCTAATTCGAGGAAAGGCCCTTAGCGCATATACGCGATTTCATTGGACCAACGGCCCTTAGCGTGTAAGCGCCTCTGTGACGTGATGCACACGGGTGTTTCCCTCATAGCACGTGATGACAGAGCACACGTGGAAAAACTGCACGTCCGAGTGTCAGCGCGTGTAATTGGAGGAAAGGGCGAGTACACGCGTACGGGACGTGTACGTGTGGGCCGGTTTAAAAGGTACATTTAGGACGCCATTTCCTTGTACGTTCTTTTTGTGGAGAGCGAGGGGTAGATTCTGTACTTCTTGTCGGTTCACACACGATTACTTAACAGCTTTTCAAGTTCGTACTCCCTGTAACCTCTGACAGCTTTCATTTTTGTACTTTTTTTGGGCCTGTTTCCTCAAACAGTGTTCAATTCTCCTTTTGGCGGGGGTGTTGCCAACGCGCACACGCGCGTATTTTTCACGTTCTTTTTCCAGGCAGACGGTGAGTTCCGCACGTACTTAGCAACTGTGCTTGCCCCGTGTGTCGCAAACCCCTTCAGAGGTCATTGTAGGCTGTGTGTATCATGCGTATGCTTATTTGTGTGTTTCTGGGTGCCAAAGCGTAGTGCGGGTTCATTTTTCCACGCACGTGGTCTACGAGGGATTGCGTGCACGTTTATTTTTGTTTTTGGGCTGCCTGTGCGTTGCGTGACCCGTCATCTTCCCCCAGGGGTCACAGACAGCCTTGTTAGAGCACTAGGGTACGAATTCCATCTAGTACCCTCCCCCTTTGACCCCCAATTGCCCAGGACAATAGTTTAATGCTCCTCCCATACGCACAACAACATCAGTGCCATGGTTGGGAGGCGACCAAGCGTTAAGGGAGGCAAAGGTGGCCTACTTTGAAAGGGTGGACGTGGTGGGCACGGTAGGGGACGTGGCCAGGATTTGCAGGGTGCCCCTATACCCCCATGTGTGGAAGACCAATCAGCGACACCCATGCCCCCCCTCATGGTTTAGGGAAACGTGGCTGAGACCATCCCAGCTTAGTCCCTGTTGGAACTGCCCATTGTATCACCTGACCTGGCACAGGATGACTCCCTGGCTGACTTCCAGGTCAGCAAGTCTACGCCACGTGTGGCGGTGCAAGTTGTCACCAAGGCACGTGGATCTGGGGCAGCTATGTCATCTGCTGCCCCAAGTATGCAGGGTGGTGAGGCTGCAGGGGCAGCTGCAGCTCCATCCGCCCAAGCTCTGACTCTCCCAGCCAGGACAGTGTCGGTCCTGGTGCATCATACTGATGTTCCCCCTGCCAACATCACACTTCAGACAATGTCTGCACCAATTCCCATGGTCAGTGTGCATTCGCACACTCATACTAACCAGTCCACCGGTGATTCTACCCCTACTGACCAGAGCGGCGTTAGCCACTCTGGCTCCGCTCCACCTTCTAAAAAGAGGAAGAAGGGTGCTCTGGCACGACAGGCTGAGACCCCAGGCATGGTCCACACTCCGGTACCTCAAGGAAGCCTTGCTTCAATGATTCGGAACTTAATGCACTTTTGAGCTATGTGTTGCAAAATAGCCACAAAATGGTGGTGACTGCAGGGTCCAAGGCACACTGGCAGACCATCGCCAACCACATAAGTGCCCTTGGATTTGTGAGGCGCTCAGCTGATGATTGCTACAAGCGGTGGAACGACCTGAAACGCAGAGCATAGGACAAGCTGGCCTCAAGTCATGCCGCTACTCTGGTAACTGGCGGTGGGTCTCCACAAGAGGACAACGAACTCACTGAACATGAGTCTGTTGCTGGGACCTTCATCACAGAGGAACAGATCCGAGATGTGGGAGAACTATCCGATTATGACACATTGTCCGGTGAGTGCCCATGCGTGTGTGTGTAATGCATGTGTATGTTGTTTGGGTGAGGGGTTCTGATTGAGTGCCAGGTGAGGGTGTGTGTGACTAAGTAGTATGGGTCACCCATTTGCTTCATCCAAAACATTCTGCGGCCTTGAATTTGGGTGTGACACTATCCCTTCTGGCCACAGTAGTAATTTAGCGCAACATTACGGCAGTTGCCTTTGAGGTGGCATCATGCAACAACATTGTTTGTATTTTTCATTGCTCTTTCAGGCTGATTGTTTCAATTCTCCCACTTTTGCAACACATTCCTCAGCCCTATTGTGACATATGTGACATGCTTCTGTCATTGAAGAACCCCACATTGGCCCACATGGGTCACCTTGGTAGTTGAATGATTTGACCATTCAGGCTGAATGAGTATTGTCCTGATCACACAATGTTTTTGGGCCTGTTTGAATGTGGAACATGCTAGTTGTTTCCTGTCATGTTGAAGTGCACAACCATGGATGTGTACATGGCCCTGCAATCACTGTATTTTTGTACACTGGATGTGTTGCAGTATGTGGCACATGGTGTATCTTTTCACACTATGTGGCATTTTTCATATCTTCATGTCCATCTCAAATGGATGGGTGACAGTACTCATTCACTGACATATGGATGTACTAGTGGAATGTACCATGGCTATGGTACATGCCATCTTTGTGATGGCATGTGTCATTTATGTGTATAGGACATGCCACCCACAGGCCAATGTGTGATGAAAGTGCTACCCAGCATGCAGCAAATGTGTTGCTCTTCCATCTTGGTGTCATCAGTGTCTGACTTTTGCCTCCCCTTCCCACTCTGTGACAGTGCATGCATGGGAGGGTTATAGTCATGTGGGACATGTGTAAATCATGTACTGGTTCTGTAGCTTGTCAGGCCTATTTGTGTGCTATGGTGCTAATGCCTGTTTACATTTTTTGTCTTTCATGTTTTTGCAGGGGATGACGCACTTGATGTTGTTGAGGTTGAGGAGAACCTGAGGCACAACCGGCCACCAGTGGGGGACTTGGTGTGGTGGTGGGTGAGAACCCACTCTTGCTGCAGACGATTCTGTCCAGGGGTGTCTCTGGGTGCACCTCCCCAGACCTCTATTCAGGTGTTGATTAGGATGATGAGACCTATGTGGCGTCGCAGGTAAGTGTTTCTGGAAGGGGTTCTGTTCTGTCCAACCCACATGCACCAGGGGTAGAACCCTCTATGGGGATGTCAGTGTTGGTTAGTCAGCCTTTGACGGTTACGGGTGCAGTGTCACACTCCACAACATCTGATCCTGTTCCTGGGCCAGCAGTTCAGAGGGGGAATGCAGTCCTGCAGCCTCAGGCAGTGCCGGCACAGCAAGGCGCAGATCGCCTTGCCCCAAACAGGTGTGGTGCCCGCCGACGCGGTGGCCGTATTCCACCAGGCAATACCACATGGCAACAATCCATTTACGGTATGCCAACCCAACAGGCAGCATCCGTTGAGATGATGGCTCAAGCAATGGAGAGGGTGGCCACTTCCATTGTACCCCCTGAAAGGCAGATGGAACTACTACAGCAGGCAACAGACTCCATTTTCCAATCACACAGGGAGGACATGTTGGCGTCCAACAGGGACAGACGGGCGGCACAGGAGACTCTACGCCAATCGATATCAATAGAGTCCCAGGGCCACAGGGAAGCCCTGAGGGTAGAACTCCATCACCTCAGGGAGACTCTTGTTGACCTTGAGACTTTCACTAACTTGAGGACAGGACAGCAGCTGGAGCGGCTCACACGTTCGCTCTCAGCTGAGATGCAGGCAACTCGGGAGGAGATCCAGGCATCACATCAGGTGCTGCATGGGGATCTCTGCACTATAATCGAGACCTTCCACACCCGCATGCTTGCTGCAATGGAGGACAATACCAGGGCTTTGGGTGGGCTGCCTCCCATAGCACCACCATCTCCTGTGGCAGCAGCAGAGGTTAATGAGAGCGACAGCAGCAGTTCTCCCACATTGGCATAGCCGTGCAGGCCATGAGCCCATGGAGGTGTTTTTCTTCCCAACATCCACACAGGTGGCTGTTGGTGCGCACCCTGTCCTCAGACCTCCTGGGCCCCCACATTGCCATTTTTGATTTTTGCTTTTTTGATTTTTGATTTTTGATTTTTGATTATTTTTTAACAGTGTGTTGCCTTGTGTGGCTCCCCTGCGCATCCACTGTATTCTGGCTGGGCACATGCAGGCTTGTCCTGAGTTTGGGTTCGATGCTTGGGTTTGTGAGACACACACCCCTCCTGCTTCCCATTTTCATGAGCTTGCAAAGGGTGTGACCAAGTGACAGTGATGTACACAGTGATGTTGGGCTCCCATGAGCTGTGTGGGCAGTCTGTAGTCAATACTGTGTAGACATTCCTTGTGTATATTGTTGTTGTATTGTACACTGCATGTTGGAATTATGTATGCTTCTGCTTCCATGTCTCCCTCTGAATTTGCAGGTTCATTCCTCATGTCTTCACAAGGCCGTCTACTTTGGAGTTGGAGTTCATGTTGTATGCAGTACACAGACAAGTTTTGAAGCCTGCAAGACTACAGTTGGAAGGGGGCGATGTGGTGGCATATTCAGGTTGTAAGACTACGACTACTTTAACTTAGTACTGTCATGTTTTAGTTATGTTTGAGCTTGTGTAGCTGCATTGTATTGTTGGTAAGTATTTGGTCATGTGTGTTGTTAGTTCAACATTACTGGGAGCATATTGTGTGTGACCAGTTTCCATTAGGGACACTGTACTTTGTGACACTTGTGTCAGGTTTTCGGGATTACTTTGTTTGCTCTCACATAGCATGACATGCCATGGTGTGTTGGGTGGTGGTGCTGGGGAGGGGTTGGTTGACATGGCACTGTTCTCATGTTGTATTTTGCAAGGGGGTAATGCATTGAGCAGCATATGTGTCTTTTGAAGACACAGCATTGGTTGTGTTTCTGTAGGTAGGGATGCACACATTGTGACACTTCCAGGTGACCAATCTCAGTCTGGTATGGTTGTGACAGTTCACTGTCCCTTGTGTCATCATCATTGATTGTCAGCTGGTATGTGTCAGGGCTGTGTGAACTCCACAGGGGTGTGATTCTAAGTGAAGTAATTAGCCACCAGCTGCGTTCAGGCTGCCTCACCCCGTGCCCTTTCCCCTCCCATGCGCAGCGGGTGTGCATGTGGTTGGGGATGTGGGGGCACCACCATGTCCACCGGCAGGCCCCGGCGTGTTGCAACGTTGTGCAGGACACATGCTGCCACTATGATCCTGCACACTACTGGGGGAGCGTATAATAGCTGCCCGCCAGAACGGTCAAGGGAGCAAAAGTGTGACTTGAGCACTCCAAATGTGCGTTCCACTATGCCCCGGGTTGCAATATGGGCTGTGTTGTATCTTACCTTGGGTGGCATGGTGGGGTTCCGAATTGGCGTCATCATGTGGGTGCTCAGAGGGTAGGCACTGTCCCCTGGGGAGGTGGTGATGGGTATCATTAGTAGGGTTGTGACATTACTCAGTATCTGGCATGCATGCATGTGCTGTGGCATTTATACTCACCGAGCAGCCATGTATCGCCATGCCGCCCAGCTTCTAGGTCCCGGTTTAGGGTTGACATTCAGTAAATGAAACTGTCGTGGGTGGACCCTGGATAGTTGGCATATACTGAGGTGATGATTCCCTTGGCATCACATACTACCTGCACGTTGATGGAATGACAGTGCTTGCAGTTTCTATAGATGTGCTCTGATGCCCTGTGGGGACGTAGAGCCACATGGGTGCAATCGATGGCACCTAGGACTTTGGGGAATTGTGCCACCCCATAGAAATCCTGGACAGCAGCCTGCCTTTCTGCAGGTGTTCTGGGCAGGTATATGTGCCTGCGGACTGATGGGCGTGCAGTCATGATGGCCAAGACCTGGTGTAGGCAACGTGACTGTGTGGCCTGTGACACCCCCCACACTATGGCACTTGTCCGCTGAAATGATCCGGTGGCCAAAAAGTGCAGTACATTGAGGACCTTCTCCAGGGGGCTGAGTGCTTGGGAGCAGAGGGTGGGTGATGTGAAGTCATCCTCCCACTCACTGATCAGGTCGAGTATTATGTGAGGTGGAAACCTGTACCTCCCATACACCTGGTCATCAGGCATGCCAAAAAGGCTGGTTGTGGATGTGAAAATTCTGGGCCTGACTATCCTCCTCCTCCTGCGGTATCCCACGGCCACTGCTGCTAGGAACGGTATGTTCTTCCTGGTGTCTGTGCTTGCTTGTTGTTTGCGTGCACTTTTATGCTGCGCGGGTCCACGTATGCCTGCTTCCTGCAGGCGTACGTGTTTCTGGATTAGCGCGTCTTTTTTGGCGCGTGCGTGTGGGCGTTCCGCGCATTTGCCTCCTGTACTTCCTGTTAGGCGGAAACCTGTGCAGTTACCTCTGGGATCACTGCAAAAGGTTTAGGACTACAGGTGTTTGGCAGTAAACCCACTTGGTAGCAGTCTGTACCACACAGATTCACTTGGTAGCTGTGGCTGAGCAGTCAGAATTCCCTCAAGAAGAGTTAGGCAGTATGTGGAGTATACAAAATAGTGAAATTTACACAGTAGAACAAGCAAACACGGACAGAGCTTCGGTGTAAAGATATATAGTTATTTATTTATATAAAACACATCTATAACACACTGGCACTATTATGGCAAACAACTCCAATCACAATTACTATCAGAAAATCAATCCACCTAACAATAGTTCAACAAGTCTAGGTTCAACGGCACCACTTATTTGCAGACAGAGGTGAATGCTTTAACTTAGATGACACTCTAATATTCATTTAGGACGGGAGAGAAAACAGGGAGGGTATAAAACCAACTTGGTACAAACACTTTTACGAACAAATGCAAGGCAAGTAAGGCAGGGTCTACTGTAGATCGCAAAGTTCAGAGGCCAGGCCCACTCGGAGAGAGGCAAGGCGATATATTCCAAAAAGTATCACAGTGGAAATGCCCTTCGAGACTTTGGAGCAAATTTTCATAAAAAGGTTGGAACAGTTCAGAACAGAAAGTTAAGAAGGCTTGGAGGCGACCCAATGGATAGGCGAGGATTAAGACACCCCACGCTAACCGGCACAAGGGAAGCCAAGCGGACACGGTACCTTGTTTGTGGAGAGACAGCTCCGGCGGGGGGCAGTTGTTCCTGGTGGTGGATGCAAGTCGGGGCTTTGCCAAGAGAAGAGATGATCTCGTCGTCGAAGGAAAGTTGAAGGTAGTTGCACCACCAGGGAAGAGACCAGCCGCGGAGTGCTCCGTCACAAGGCACCAACTATTGGTCGCGGTACATGGGTTAGTGGCTGTCCGGTTGCCGGGGTACTCTGCACGGCAATTCAACCACAACGTCCTGGAACGAAGAAAAAGCAAAGGTGACTAGTTGTTCCCACCAGCCAGGGGAAGAGACTCTCTGGCGGGGAGATATCCTCTGTCATCGGGAAGTGGTGAGTCGGTTCAGCAGGGCTCCACCAGAGGTGTCGTCGTGCAGGTCGGCTCAGCTTTACCCTTGTCAGATTCTTAGGTCTTGTGGCGACTTCTGAAGATCCAGTCCCAAAAGCCCTGCTTTTATGCAGAAAACCCCCATTCATTCAGCCGAGCTGTCAATCAAAACACGCTAAGTGGTGAGCGGGGTGGCTCACCACTTGGGCCAATCACACCAGGGTGCGACTTGAGTTGGCAAGGCAACTCAGTCCAGGGTGCCTAAACCCCCTCCCACAACCCCTTTGGTACCCAGACAGAATGGCACCACTTTGGAGGACTTCTGTGTAGAAGCCCGCCAAAAGTGGAACAAAGGGCTCAACCTTTGGTTTAGGAGTCACAGAGATGAACACAGATGCCATTTTAAAAACCGAGTTCTGGCAGAAAATACCAACCGATAGATTTATTTAAGATAAACAAACCGGTGGTATGTTAGAGATTAACGAGAAAAAGTATTAACCTCCAACAATGGGAAGAATCCCATAGGGTTATATTCGGGGTCGAAAATAACAAGTAGTTTCCACTGCCACCGGCCAAAACTCAACGAGGGGGGACGGGACAGTGCCCACTCGAATAACAGACCCAGGAGTAATCAAATTACCCCTACTAGTAAGTCCACAATAGGATGGTTTGTACTAGTTCTGTTAGTAAATTTAGGTCTAGTAAAGCCAATGGTGACTTTACATGCCCGGGGAGACAGTAGTCAGTCCCCGGGTATGGAGTCTATGGTGGAGATCCTCTAGGACGCCCCAGTGTTACGGCACGGAGGGTGCGATGTAACACACATAGCAAAACATATGAGACCCTATGGAGTCAAAGACCCCATAGCCCATAGAACACATTGACATTCAAAGGAATTACACACATTCATGTCCAAGAGTGGGAGAAAAAGAGTCTCACTCTTGGCAGGATGGAAAAAAACAAACTCCAGAAATCCAGCAAAGCTGCTGGGGGACTCACTAGGTTAGGAAATTCAGCCTAAACAAAGAATTCTCCCTAACACTTCCCCGCCCACCCCAGTGATACACGTACCCCGCTCGCCCAGGCCCAATCGCGTATGAAACTTCCTGCGCGCCCCCAAAATACACGCACACGTTATTTTTGACACAGCGGGTTTGTCGCGTACCCCTTTGCACGTCATTTGTCCTAGAGGGCCACAGTATGGGACAATCATCAGAGCTGTACATACGTGCTTTTTGTTAGCGCACATTTTGGCGCACATTTTTTTCATGCGCAGGGACGCTACCACCTGCCTTCGTGTGGCGTACGTGTTTAGGCCTGTGCGCATATTCGCCCGTGCGCTGGTTTGCCCTATTCGATTCCATGAATACGTGTTGTAGGCGAGCGTGTGTGCGTTCCGCGCACTTGCCTCCTGTACTTCCCCCGTGACACCCACATTTTGACGCATTGTTCCCCATTCCGCGTGTCACACCCCGTGTTACACCTACTTTTGTTATTTGCACCGCGCTATGTGCGCTTTCGCTGTGGCCGTAGCGCACGCCATTAAATGACCTGTGCGCCGGCGTGCGCCACGCAGATTTTCAGCGCACATCCCAGATTTTACTCGCGCACGGACTTCCATGAATCGGCCAGTAAGAATCCCTTGTACAGACATTTTGCTGCGATTTTTGCACTTGCACTGCGATTCGCACGGTTTTGCACGCTTGCGCAGGAATTTTCAGCGCACATTAATTCCATGAATCGGGCTGTAAGAATCCCTTGTACAGTCTTTTCATGAAAGGTAAATGCACATGTGATGTCATCAGTGATGTCATCAATGACATTTGTGATGTCATCTTTGATGTCCTGGGTGTTAGGATTAGCAGTGCATGGTGGTGGCGCGAGTTATGGTTGCTTAGCTTATCATAACTAGCAAATTTCAAAGGTTTTTGGGTTTTACTTGGAACCATAACGTCCCTTTAACATGTTTGGACAACAGTACCACTATCTAAAAACTCTGGGAGGGTATGTTTAATTGTTATATCATAACATAGTAACATTTGAAAAATTCACAAAGCAGCACACATACATATTATATGTAGTAATACATAAGAAATGTAACCCATATATGTAACACACTAACCATTCATTTAAATACAATATGTTCTAAAATGGAATATACCAAAAAAAGATAAATTGGCTTCCAACAAAATTACCTCACAGAGCATCAAGGGGGGCATCAAAGATGACATCACAAATGTCATTGATGACATCACTGATGACATCACATGTGTATGTACTTTTCATGAAATATGTGTACAAGGGATTCTTATTATAATGTTGTGAAAAAAGTGTCAAAGATCATTGCAATAAATATCATACCCTAATTAGTGCATTGAACGATGCATTGATATAAATAGCATTCTATTATGGTTTCTATCTAGTATACTAAGCTACTAATGCAGAAACATAGCATTGTGTGCAGCGTACAAGATGAAGGTATAATATTCGTAATGTTAATATGTTGAATAATGAAATGATAATACTGTGAAATATGTAATAAGTAGCTAATAAAACCCATATATTACACAATTGCATTACTATAGACAAAACACAAAGAGACAAGAACACATACCAATATACATATACATAGGGTAAATAGCAGCTTTGAAACAGAGCAATCATTTATTTGCATGAAAATAATGCTGTCTTTAAATCTTGTGTCTTCCCCTATGTATATGTTTCATATGATGTGACTGGACTCTAAGGCAATTTCTATAAGAACCTATTTGTAGGATACGTCTACAAATAAAATACAATTTTTAGTTTCTGACTGTTACTGAAGAAAACCATGTGTCCTAGATATGTCAGCAAAAGAAAAAAGAGTGAGCCAGACATGTGATGTCATCAGTGATGTCATCAATGAAATTTGTGATGTCATCTTTGATGTCCTGGGTGTTAGTCTTAGCAGTGCACGGTGGTGGCCCGAGTTATGGTTGCTTAGCTTACCATAACTGGCGAATTTCAAGGGTTTTTCCGTTTTACTTGGAACCATAACGTCCCTTTAACAAAGTTTTTTCACTGAATTTCATAGGTTTTTAGTAGCACAACTTAACCATAACGTCCCTTTAACAAAGTTTGTTTTACTGTATATATATATATATATACACATATATATTACATGGCCGCGGTAGTGGCCATGTAGTTATGGTTAAGTTGGTGTTTCCATAGGAAGAGCACTTTTTGGGCGGCTTATAACTTCGCTCTCCCTGGACAAATCCTCACCAAACCTTGCAAAAAAAGCATTTGGGTCACTCTGAATCTTTTTGCAAAGTTTGGTGAGGATTTGTCCAGGGGGGGCAAAGTTATAGGGGGGTGCAAAACCTTTTTTTTTCCATAGACAGAATGGGAAAAAAATGTAGCTCGCGTCTACAGCCCAAACCGCTGGACAGATTTTCACCAAATTTGGACCAGGAGAAGCGGCTTGGTCCCGAAAGTGTGCTTTTGCAAATTTGGTGAAAATCCGTCCAGTACTTTTTTTTAAAATGACCAAAAAGTAGGTAAAAAAAAATTAGTGATATCTGTGTTCGGTCCGCGGACACACTTCCCTGTTCGCTCTGCGGACAGTGTCCTGATTGGCCAATCGGCTTGCGTGATGTCCGCGGACATGCAACGTGTTCGCTGATTGGACGGTGTGGAGCGTGAAGCGCGTCAGATTTTTGGTAGCGCCCGCCATCTTGGATTCACGGACATCCGCGGACAGCACGGTGAAACTTTGTTCAAAATTTGTATTTAGTAGAGTGTGTTGATTTGTAGGGATGTTTGGGGAGGGTGGGAGTGTATGAGATAGGATGAAAGTTGTGTTTTTTTATGTGTTAGACGTTCTTTTTGTGTTTGATTTGTCTGCGGACATCACGGGTGTTCTGAAATGTTCTAAATAAACTGAATGTGAGGTGTTCTGAGGACTCAATATGTGTCAGTTTTGTTCGTAAGCAAGCTGAAACTGTTCTAAGAACACTCGCGGTGTCCTGAAATGTTTGCAAATAAACAAAATGGGGGTGTCCTGAGGACGCTGTCCGTATTGTTCGTTGTCAAGTTGAATGTGTTCTAAGAACACTTGCGGTGTCCTGAAATGTTCGCAAATAAACAAGATGGTGGTGTTCTGAAGACGCTTCTAAGAACATTCGCGGTGTCCTGAAATATTCACAAATAAACAAAATGGGGGTGTCCTGAGGACCCTGTCCGTAATGTTCTCTGTCAAGTTGAATGTGTTCTAAGAACACTTCCGGTGTCCTGAAATGTTCGCAAATACACAAAATGGGGGTGTTCTGAACACGTTCTCGAACACTCGCTGTGTCCTGAAATGTTCGCAAATATGAATGGGGGTTGTGGCTGGCAAGTTGAATGTATTCTAAGAACACTCGCAGTGTCCTGAAATGTTCGTAAATAAACAAATTGATGGTGTTCTTAAGACGTTTCTAAGAACACTCGCGGTGTCCGGGGAATGTTCGTAGGGGGTGTCCTGAGGACGCTGTCCGTATTGTTCTCTGTCAAGTTGAATGTGTTCTAAGAACACTTGCGGTGTCCTGAAATGTTCGCAAATACACAAAATGGGGGTGTTCCGAAGACGTTGTCGAACACTCGCTGTGTCCTGAAATGTTCACAAATATGAATGGGGGTTGTGGCTGGCAAGTTGAATGTGTTCTAAGAACACTTGAGGTGTCCTGAAATGTTCGCAAATAAACAAAATGGGGGTGTCCTGAGGACGCTGTCCGTATTGTTCTCTGTCAAGTTGAATGTGTTCTAAGAACACTTGCGGTGTCCTGAAATGTTCGCAAATAAACA
The DNA here is from genome assembly GCF_040938575.1 of Ambystoma mexicanum. Classification (NCBI taxonomy): domain Eukaryota; kingdom Metazoa; phylum Chordata; class Amphibia; order Caudata; family Ambystomatidae; genus Ambystoma; species Ambystoma mexicanum. Next base: position 1,054,723,299 of record NC_090924.1, on the reverse strand, counting down.
AGATGGTGGTGTTCTGAAGATGCTTCTAAGAACACCTGCGGTGTCCTGAAATGTTCACAAATAAACAAAATGGGGGTGTCCTGAGGACGCTGTCCGTATTGTTCTCTGTCAAGTTGAATGTCTTCTAATAACACTTGCGGTGTCCTGAAATGTTCGTATGGGGTGTCCTGAAGATGTTGTTCGTATTGTTCGATGGCAAGTTGAATGTGTTCTTAGAACACTCGCGGTGTCCTGAAATGTTCGCAGATAAACAAAATGGGGGTGTTCTGAAGACGTTTCTAAGAATACTCACGGTGTCCTGGAATGTTCGTAGGGGGTTTCCTGAAGGCGTAGTCTGTATTGTTCACTGTCAAGTTGAATGTGTTCTAAGAACACTCGCGGTGTCCTGAAATGCTCGCAAATAAACAAAATGGGGGTGTCCCGTGGACGCTGTCCGTATTGTTCTTTGTCAAGTTGAATGTGTTCTAAGAACTCTCGCGTTGTTCTGAAATGTTCGTAGGGGGTGTCCTGAAGATGCTGTTCGTATTGTTCGATGGCATGTTGAATGTGTTCTTAGAACACTCGCGGTGTCCTGAAATGTTCGCAAATAAACAAAATGGGGGTGTCCCGTGGACGCTGTCCGTATTGTTCTTTGTCAAGTTAAAAGTGTTCTAAGAATTATCATGTTGTTCTGAAATGTTCGTAGGGGGTGTCCTGAAAACGCTGTCCGTATTGTTCGCTGGCAAGTTGAAAGTGTTCTAAGAACACTCATAATGTCCGCGGACATTAAAAGTTTCCATAGACCATAGTTGAAATGTATGACTCTATAGATGTGACATGCTGCGGTGGCCATGCACCCAAGACTCTATGCCCTGGCCACAACCACCGCAGCATATCACATTCATATTTGCTTATAACTTTGGGTGAAAAACAAATGTATAAGGAACAAAGGTATTAGATACTATGGATGTGATATGCTGCGATGGTTCTCCTTATTATTGTATACTTACTGTTTGGTCTAGTAACCAGAGTACATGTATTTCTTGTTAATTTCTGTGATAAAAGAAAATAGCATGTTAATATTAGTATTTTGTAATGACTTATTACATTGTATAATCAACATACTTTTTTTGGACCCTCATATATAGTAGATTACAAATCAGAGTACTGTGCAATTTGCTCAGTTTCTGTATTTGTTGCTAAAATCATTGGGTCTGTGGGAGAAAAAAAAATCCATGTTGGATTAGAAAAAAAACCTTTTTCTGTTATGCTACAGTTTATTTGTTTGTTTGTTTTCAGTGTTCACTTGTTTCTGGCTAATGCTTTATACTTTGGCTTGTTGCATTTTTTTGGAGCAGTAACATATTATTTATTTGTTTGGATATTATAACATTTTGGAGCAGTTAGATACCAATTGGTGTATTCTAACTGTCTATTTTTTGGATATATTTTAGTGGTATTGATTTATCTATTTGAATATTGTTAAATTTTGGGACAGTTAGATACCAATTGGCGTATTCTAACTGTTTATATTTTGGTCTAATTTAGTGGTATTCATTTATCTGATTAGTTGTTGTAGAATCTTTGAGCAATTAGATAGCTTTTGGAGTATTCTAACAGTTTATATTTTTTAACACAAGTTTATGTAGGGTTTAAATACAGTTTAGTTATCCAATTTTGGTTTTAAGAACATCAAATAAGCATTTGCATGATTTGCTGGTAATCTCTGCTTTAGAGTAATGGTAATATCATTACATTCAAACCATCCACATTTCTTTTTTATATATGCAGTGTAGTGCCCTTAATTGGTTGTGTCTCCTGCGTGGTAGATTATACCTATTGTTGTGAAGGTTTTCTTACCAAGTGATATTTGACCATGTGTGAATCCAGTCAGCTTGCAGTTGTTTTTGGTATCAACTGCATTGTAACATAGAAGCATTAGTATTATGTATTTACTAAGTGTTTGTATTACTAACGTGGAGCGATTATCTGAATTGCAGGTAGAGCATAATCTACCATGGTTTGCATTTTGTACAAGTCGCTGAAATGGAATGGATTCACAATTTGGTATTGATATATATATATGAAGCGTTCATTGGGGATTTCTTCTTGTGTCACATTGTTGCAGAGAGTGCATGTATGTTTCCACATGTATGAAATCTGAAAGATTTCATTTATAGGTATGTTTTGTTTTCCAGTACTTGTAGTAAGTTCATTAGAAATTCTTGTGGATCTTCCTGTGAGTTTATAGTGAATTTCACCATTCCAGCACAGTAGTCCAATTGTTGTCTTATTCCATAAACACTATACATGTTGTCAGCATTGTTTGCTGCATTTTTGTGAAGTACTAACATTTGCAAACACAATGGGTCTGTACTGTGTAAGTAAATGTCAACAATTGGTGGTAATTGAAATAGAATATTCATTGCTACATTTGCGTAGCAACTTACACCAACTATATTTGAGAATTTAAATGGTCCAGGTAGTTCTGTATCTAACTGTTTTTTTTGGAGTTTGTCTTCCTTCTTTAAAGAAGTACCTGGTTTACTTTCCCTAATTGATTCTTTTTTGCTTGTGGTACTTGATGAAGTATTAGTTTCTTTTACTCTCTTTGGAGGATTTGCAGTGACATCCTGTTCCATTTCTGTTTGATTTATTTTTCTTTTATAACGTTTTACTTTTTGTGGAACAGAATATGTGTTTAGGTGGGGGCTGTATAGTGAGAGAAGTCTATTGTATTATAAAATGCAAGGAATACCAGCGTTTATTTTACTTGCATCAAAGTTTATTAGAAATAGACCGTCAAGTGTACGTAAGCGTGATAGTGCTACGTAGCTCATGCCTTCTTTAAAGACTGTGTTACCAATATCTATCATTGCTTTGTCTAGGGTAAGATCTTGTGATTTATGAATCGTGACTGTGTATGCAAGAGTTAGAGAAAATTGTTCTCTGCGTACATACATCTTTGAAGAGAAGGAATCTAGCTGTTGAGCGTCCTATCCTTTTTACTTCTGAAAGTTTGTCAAAGAGTATATTGACAAACTGAATTTTGTTGTCGCGTGGGTATGTTTGAAAGACAACAACTGTACCCAGTGCTCCATTAACTAGTCCTTGGTCCACGTCAAGGTTACATTTAAGCATTACTCTGCAATTTAAGGATCATTTTAATATCTTTTCTAAGCCTGCTGTATTTGAGATTGATTTTTCTAAGCTATTTAGTCTTGTTGTGGCTTGGTCACACATGGGTAGTGTCATACCATGTACATCTAGTTTGTCTGTGGCGCTAATTTCCATGATTGGTTGCATTTCTTTACTTAGCATGATTTCATTGAATTTGAATAGCTTGCAAGAGTTAGCATTAAGGTCATACAATTGACATTTTTGTGGGCTAATTGTCCCATAACATTTGTAGCACATGCATTATCGCCATAAAGTGCATCAATGTGCCGGGTTTTGAATATTGCTTCTGCTTCTTTAGAAAGTATACCAACTCTGATACTTTTTAAAATGTTGGCATAAGTGAGATCTGTAGATTGCCGCATGTTTTCTTTTAATTCTCTGTTTTGGAAATGTTGCCAAAGGTTGACATTTCCAATGCTGCCAACAGTTTTAGGGCAGAGTTTGTGTCCTAATGTTTTATAAATAGGCTCACATTTTACTGGTGTTACTTGATGCAGATCTCCAAAAACAATTATGTGTTTTCCTGCAAAGAGCTCTTCATAGTCTGTTTTGAGTACTTCTTGTAATCTGAGGTGAATCAAAGTTAACATCAGGTTGGAGACCATGCTCACTTCATCTATTAGTAGCATTTTCATTTGTTTCAATACTCTGCGTAGTTCCATTGCAGCTTCTGCAGAAAGTTTGTAATAGTCTAATCTGTTCTGGTGTTCCACTGGTAATAGTAGTAATCGTTGTAATGTAACACCACCTATTTTGCAGGCAGCTAAACCTGTGGGGGCAGTGACAACAGCTGACAGTTTGTCAATTGTTGAAGGATCTTACTAATGATTTTGATTAGGAATGTTTTGCCAGAACCAGCTTCACCACTGATGTACAGTAGTAAATGTTTATAATTATGGCAGGAACATTCTTTATTTTCATGTTTTACACCATGTGCAATTTGTTTTGTTACTTGTTGAAAAATGCTACGTTGCTCATTGTTTAGTTTTGAATGTAGTATAGTTAAGTCTTCTTTATCTTCATACTGACACATGGTGTTTTCTACTTCTATCATAGCTAATTCTGCCTCATTTATTATTAGTGGTTCTCCCAGTGGTTCTTGGCTTCCTGTTACAGAAGGTTGACTACTGTCAGGAGTGTCCTTATCTAGTTGGGCTTGGAGTTCTTCTTCGTGTTGCTGTTCATTGTTCAACATTGTTTTGTACTGTGTAAAGTTCACATCAGTTATAGTGTTTTTATTTGCTTTGAACGCATCCTCATATGAGTCATAGTTATCTAGTATTTGTTCTTCTTTTCTCCATGGTTTGAAGAGTTGTAGCAGGGACATGTAATATACTTCTTTATGTTGAGGATTCTTTAATGACAATTTGATATGATTAATTAAATTTGGTTTAGTGAGTTTAACTAAGCTGCCTTCACAGTTTGTCACTCTATATTTACCTTTTTTTTCATCAGGTTTCATATTATTTTTGTATGTGTAGTTTTGGGCAATGTGGTATAGACACATGTTTTCCAAAGTATTACTTTTGTTTAGGTAGTATGTGTCCAACAAATTGTTTTTTAAAATGTCTTGGCTGTTGGGATCAGATTTGGCTATTGTTTCTATATCTTCATATAATTTTAGAACTCTTTATCTAGATTAAGCTGGACCAAGACTTTGCCATACTATATTTTCAGATTTACCATACAATGCAGTACCAGGTAAACTATCAGCTGCTTCATATGATCCACATTCTCTATGGGTGAGCATTTTTATGCCCAAGCTGTATAATTTCTGAGACACTGTTTTATCTGATGACAGGTCATTCCAGAGGTCTTGGAGCTCTGTCTTTTCTGCTTTAGTTACGTATGCTTTGACATATCGTGCAACTGCAATAGAATTGTCTGCAATGTACTGCACATCTATGTTTGCATTCCATAAGTGGGCAATGATTGCATTATAATCATTGCTATATTTTTCTTCTTCTTTTCTTTTTATGTAATATGTATTTTTAGGTGACCCTACGTCTAACTGAAGACATGAGGTTGTTCACTTGACCTGTATTTGTAACTGGTGTAGGGAAACCAAATCGGCATTTGGTGTAGTATTTCCCTTTGTTTTTATATTTGCGATGACAATATTTTCCACATTTGTGTCTTTGAAATTGTAAAATTTGTGCATGAAGATCACTATTTGTGGCTTCTGATGGAATTTCACAAGTAACATATTTTTCAATAAACTGTAAAACAGTGGCATTACTGTCTTGACCAAATTTAGGAGCATCTTTAATCCATAAAAGCATGTAGATATGTGGTGCTTCTCTGGCTTAGTATTCTTTACTCCAAAAGAAGTGTTGCACTTCTCCAAGGGGAGGAACAGTTTTATTACAAATAAAATGTAGCATAGCAATGAAGCGATGGTGAAAATATCTTGAAACATTAACAGGATCCAAAGAACAAAGTTCTCCAGGTGTTAGTATATCTATGTTTGTTTTGTTTTTAGTTCGTATGCGTAGGAAATCATGTAAATCTTCCCATGCATATTCTGCACAACTTAATGTAACAAACCAAGTGGGTGGGCCAAGGTTTCTGATCAAACAACGTACATCTCCATGACGTCAAAATCAGTACTCTTTAGTACCACGCATATTTGCTAATAGATTTGTAATATTTGATTGTAAAACCTCATCCTTTTGTTGCACTTTTTCTAATAATTTTGTAGCTGTCATATTTTGAAAGTGTGATCCTGATTTTAATATGTGTGCAACTCCGTAACATAAAGTTGCTAGTTCACTTTCAAAGAGTAGGTGGAATATGTATTCCACATTTGGCTAAATCTGGGATCTTCAGAATACATCCGTAATGAGCGGTATTCTGAAGCTGATATTTGAATAGGTCTATCATCATACCTTCCTCCCTTACCAGTAGGAAAGAGTAGCGGAAAAGCACGTGCTTCTATACTTTTTTCCCATATGCTGATCGGCGATCCTTTTGTTTGACGCATTTGCTACGTTTCCTGTACATCTTCTATGGTGTCATTAGAGTGCAAAGGATGAATTGTATAATGGTCTAAAGTATTTGATATTGTAGCAGGATCTAGTAGCTCAAATTGACCAGCTTCTTGTGTTTCTTCAATATTAATTGTTTTGTAATATTCATTATTCTCTTTAAGATATTGGAAGGTTTGTCTAACTTTATGTAAATCTAACAGCTGTTGCCATATTGTTTTGTCTTTTGTAGGTATTCCATTTACTAAGATAATTATAGATTGCTGCATTGGACGTTGCACTCCTAGAGTATGCACATTTTCTTTTAGATCTAATGGTAAATAAACTACTTTTCCACGAATGCCTTTTACCAATTCAGAGGGAGGTAATTTGCTGTTTTTGGTTGAAGGCGTATTATTGCTTGAAATTGGTGTACTGTTTGAATTATGATGCTCTCATATAAATTAAGTTGTTGTAGGGGTTTTGGTACTGGGTATAATTCCAAATTATTTGTGATAGCACGTGAAGGCGTTTGGTTGTTGTCAAGTTTTGTAGTGCAGTAACTGCAAAGTATTAAGGGCTCAGTTGTTTCGTATTTGTTTTCTGCTACAAGGTAGAGAGCTAATTCAAACCATTTAGAATCTTCATTGTCTTCTATTTTGTATGATAGGTCTACAGTTTTTGTGTTCCTTTTATAAAATGTTCTACGGCAACATACACATACATGGTTTGGTACTTCAGCCGATGTACTTTTAAATTTTAGTATTTCTTTTTTGTATGTGTTTAGCAAAAGATTGCCATGTGTAGAATTGTTGCTTAATTGGTTTAAAGCTATTTCATTCTATAAATGGCTTTCACTCCAAATTATTTTTTCTGGATATAGTCAATTTCTTCAAATAGGTCTTTTACTGAACCATGTAGAAGGATGTTATTTAAATTTGCTAGTGCTAAAGCAGGCCTTTTAGCATAGTACAGTTTATAGACTATAGTTGAATGATGTGTTTATATTCTTTTGATATCATGGAAAGTGGTTTTACAAGTAGGTCCTGTAATGCAGGCCAATGAATGTCCTTGTAGTCCTGTGTACTTGCGCACCATATTTTGCAGTAATTTAATTTTGATTTTGTCTTTGCTTTTTACATATTTATTGAGGAATTGGCGTAAAGATTTGAAACATTGTTTGGGAATGTTACACATTGACGTGCATGGCCATTTTTACACTAGACGTTCTGATTCAGTTGAATGGAGGGGTAATTCTAAGTTTTCAGGGCATATTTTAGTAAGGAGTACTTCTTGTTCCATTGTGGTATTATTCACTTTTTCATAACCTCGACCACTGCTATGTATGGCAATTATATTTGTTTGCTTTTGTTTGTACGCTTCTTCATTAAAATACGGCTCCGTCCTCGTAGTGTGATTCCATTCACCTCCGCAGATACTTAAGAAGTTCTTTCTGTTGACATTTCGCTTATTGAGAAGTCTTTTTTGTAATTTAATTATTAGTTTTGTTAGTGGTTTCATTTTGTTTAACAGTAAAATAAATAACTTTCTTTTGAGAAGAATTACACTGTCCATCAACGCTTCTAAGATTAATTTCCTACAATATGTTTTAAGCATTGAACCTGATTTCTCTCCTGTTTTTGTAAGATTTTGAAGGACTTTGTGACGGTACATTTTGGCTAAAATACTTTTCTTGGTATGCTTACTTTGCACTATATTAAAATTTAAAGAAGTAGTTTTATCTGTAGTGATAGCTGATTTTCTGTTAATTGTTTTTTGGTTTGTTTTACATTTTGATAGAGGAGGCAAAGTTTTTGTACTTGAACCTTCTTGTGTTTCACTAAATGACTGTATTAGCTGTTTTGTTTCAACTTTTTTTTACAAATTCTGCTAGAGATGGATGTTTAGGTTGGACACTTTTATTTTCATTTGCTCTACTTCTGCGTTACTTTCTACGGACTTGACTTTTGGTAGGCATTCTTCAGGGTCTGTTGAAAAAAATAAAGAAGGTATGGTTTATGGTGTTCTGCAATGTATGTGTGCTGTGTGCATAAGTGTTTGAGTAAGATGATAAAGATGTATGTAATGGTTTGTGATTGTGCATTGGGAACTACAACTAGTAGGGGGAGGTATTCTTGAATTTATGTGTTACTAAACTGGGGATCAGATGACAAAAAAAGTAAGCTTGTGGTGTGGAAAAGTACAAATCTTAAAACTAATGTATACAATTAAAACAGTTGTTTGTTCTATAATATGAAAATTGTAGCGATTCAGTTGGGTAATTTGTGTGTCCAAAAATAGGAATTTGTGGGCCATTCTGGCTGTAAATCGCTGTTTAAGACATGGAGATTTTTGGACAAAATGGTACACAATCTCTATTTGTAGGCACAGAAATAGCTTGTATTAACTTTACAGTATGTTTGAGTAATAATACAAATATTATGGTGATATTCTACTTACTTTTTTTCTTAAATTAACAGGTAACTTCTTAGTTCTTCTTTGTTCTTCGAATTCGGCTGCTTCTTTTCAAGTGACTGGTCTTCACTGCAATTGTAAAAGATTCAAATTAGTAACTTTGTTTATAACGCTGTTTTTAATTTAGATATTGATTTTTTTAATTGAAATCCTCAGTGCCTTCTTCAAAACCATTAAACTAATTTATTTACATAAGATACATTGCATCAGTTCAGTACATATGATATGTTCTTAATGAACAAATTGTATTGAATGACTAACTGTAGCAAAAAAAATATCTTTACTATGTCTTGTGAAATTTATAATATACCAGTGAATACCACTATTTCTGTAACTAAGATGTTCTAGGTAATAGCGCCTCAATGTCATGTCTAAATTAAAGTAATTAAGTAAATAAATAAATAAAAACAAAAAATATGAAATTGTATAAGTATTTTTTTTAAAGATTTAAACATAGATTGTGCTTGCATGCAATTTTGTTTGAATATATGTAGTCTATATATTTCATTTAAAAAATGTTAGTTTAACATGATTTGAGTGTGTGTGCATAAAGAAAGTAAATAGTATAAAGGTTTATAAGTGATAGTTGATTTTAGGAAATTGAAAAAAATACAGTAAATTCATTTTACAGATTACACAAGCTAAAAGTCTGTTTGAAAATGTGTTCATCTACTGCACAGAAAATAGGCATACCTGAAGTTTATTTTCATGCATATCGATATGCATGGAGCTGCAAGTAGAAATCTAGGAGACTTGTACAGTATTTCTGGTAGATGGTGCTTGCCAATGATATGACACTTACAGTACATCTACAGTGCTGATCTATGATGATGCAGTTAGATGTAGATGTCTTGAATGTGATTGGTGCATAGTCATGTGACTTCTTAGCTACATCCAATGAGGGAATGGCAGAGAGAGTGAAGTGGAAATGGTAGAATGGCTGTTCATGTTACGATATGTCCGCCGACATGGCAGTTACATCCGGGGATTTTTGGGTTCAGAAGTCATGCAAATGAGAATGAGTATTGAAAGGGATTCGTCAGGAAAGTTTAGTGGGTGTGCTGTGCCAGAGGAGAGTTTCTCATATACTGTTTCTGCTGAGAGAACAACAGATAGCTATGTCTGTGTGTTTTAGGAAAAGGATTGTATGGATTTTGGGAGATTCATGGATATATTGGTTGAAGGTGCATGCAGAAAGCTGTGGAGTAGCTGTAGATCTTGGATTCCTACATATGGAAGTACACTGGCATGGAGTACGTGGAATGAAGTGGTTGGACTTGCTACCACTCTGTGCTACTTTGGAGACAGAGCAACATCCAGACATAATTGTAATTCATTGTGGAGGGAACAGTTTAGGACATGTGACTGGAATTTTTTTGCAATTTGCTATGAAAGAAGGACTTGGGAAGGTTATGGACATGTTTCCTAATTCTCAAGTGATATATTCACAGATTGCGCAGAGACAAATGTGGCTTTGTTCTTCTTCATTTGGTCCACAAATGGAAAAAGCAAGGTGCAATGTTAATAAAGCTGTTTGTGCCTTTCTAAAAGATTTTGGCATGTCTTCTTTTCACAATGAAAATATTCTGTATTGTAGTACAAACAGTTTTCGCAGAGATGGAGTCCATCTTACTTATGGTGGCAATCAGATTTTTCTGAGAAATGTACAAAATGCATTGCAACCTTTTTTGGAATTACAACATCCATTTTAAAGTAGGTGTTAAACATTTATAATTTTTGACTTACAAACACCTCCCAAAGGCTCTTCTCAGAGCCACCACTTCCTCCCAGAGAAAATTACAATGTCTGTGATAGGGTAGCAACCCAATTTTTTAAATGTTCGCGAACTGCCTGCAGACTTCTAAAAAATACAAAGGGCCCTGCTTCATTTATTTTAACTTCTATTTTTTAACTGTGAAAGGCCTTATTTTTTTTTTTGATTTTATATATTTTGTATTTTTTGGTTTTTTATACATGACACACTAGGAAAGGAGAGGAAAGGAAGGTAAAGGGGGGGAGACCAACCACAGGGATAAGAAAGAGCGAGCTGAGAGAGGAAGATGTAGAGTGGGGTTTTTTTGGATAGTGAGCAGATCTTCTCGTGCTCTGAGACGATAGTCTCAAAAGCACTACAAAGACGCTCCCCCCTACAGAGTACTGTGCCACAGTACATACATACAACTGTGACCCTCGAAAGGTAAGGGTCATCAGCATTCTGTATGGCCCGTGAGGCAGCTTGAGGAAGACGCTGTCCCACAGAGGTGGTCCTTGTGGTGACAGGATCAAAAACAGAGGATGAAGTAGAAGAAATCAACCTGCTACGTTCTTCGCAAGGTACAACCCTGCGAATAGCCCCAGAGTGAAATGACCTCAGGTGTCGCTTCATAGTAGTGGTCCCAAAGCTGTACTTACTGTGCTTCCCATGACTGAGTATCAATTTGCACTCATTGCAGGTAACACGGTTCGAGCCATTAATGGTAAATAACCACCACACCCAAGACTAACGCCTAGTGCGGGTAGTAGGGATTTCCTCTACCTCATTCCCATCATCTTCTTCTTCCTCCTCTGCATCCTCACTCCTGTTCCCCTCTTCAGGCCCTTGGGGAGGTGGTGGTGGTGGAGGGGGTGGGGTGGTGCTGAAGCAGGTACAGCACCAGGTGGCAGTAGTTCAGCCATGGATGCCATCTCGATGATGGTGTAATCTGCAGGTGGCAGCAAAAATCGATGTGTTCTGAAGAATAGCCAGAAACACAATGATAATAATCTCTAGGGCATGATCTTTTATAGGGGTGCTTGTGCACGGTCCGCGGACAGATCGAACACAAAAAAAAGTTCAAAAAGTTTCAAAAGGTATGTAGAAACTCAGGATTACTATGTGGGACTTGTTCCATGGTGAGATTTTATTGAAAAATATTATGGATTAATTGAAAATGTACTTTTAAATTGTCCGGGGACACGAACAGTGTCTGCATTCAGAACACGCAATCAGCGTGGGTGCGGTCATAGATCCATTCGCGAACAAGTCCGCGAAGGAAGCGCATGTCCACAGGACACCAAATGCATGGAGATTGGTTAGCGCATGCGCCTTGATGTTCTACGGACACTGTTCGGGTCCTGAAGTAATTAAAAATGCGTCACACATGAAACGAACATTTCAGGACTCCAATTGTGTTCTTAGAACAGTTTAAACTTGTTAGCAAACAGTAAGGACAGGTATAGTGTTCTATAAGACACCTCCATTTTCGTTTAATTACGAACAATTCAGAACACCGGGTGTGTTCTTAGAACAGTTTGAACTTGCTAGCAAACACAACAAACAGGTATAGTGTTCTTCAGGACAACTCCATTTTCCTTTACGTACAAACATTTCAGGACACCAATTGTGTTCTTAGAACAGTTTAAACTTGATAACGAACACTACAGACAGATATGGTGTTCTTTAGGACACTTTAATTTTTATTTTACGAACATTTCAGGACATCGCGTGTGTTCTTAGAATAGTTTCATCTTGCTAGCGAACACTACGAACAGGTATAGTGTTCTTCAGGACACCTCCATTTTGATTTACATACGAACATTTCAGGACTCCAATTGTGTTCTTAGAACAGTTTAAACTTGCTAGCGAACAGTACGGACAGGTATAGTGTTCTTTAAGACACCTCCATTTTCGTTTAATTACGAACAATTCAGAACACCGGGTGTGTTCTTAGAACAGTTTGAACTTGCTAGCGAACACACTTAACAGGTATAGTGTTCTTCAGGACAACTCCATTTTTGTTTACGTACGAACATTTCAGGACACCAATTGTGTTCTTAGAACAGTTTAAACTTGATAGCGAACACTACAGACAGATATGGTGTTCTTTAGGACACTTTCATTTTGTTTTTACGAACATTTCAGGACACCACGTGTGTTCTTAGAATAGTTTCATCTTGCTAGCGAACACTACAAACAGGTATAGTGTTCTTCAGGACACCTCCATTTTCATTTACATAAGAACATTTCAGGACACCAATTGTGTTCTTAGAACAGTTTAAACTTGATAGCGAACACTACGGACAGATATAGTGTTCTTTAGGACACTTTAATTTTTTTTTATGAACATTTCAGGACACCACGTGTGTTCTTAGAACAGTTTGAACTTGCTAGCGAACAGTACGAACAGGTATAGTGTTCTTCAGGACACTTCCATTTTCGTTTATTTACAAACATTTCAGAACACCTGCACTGTCTGCGGACACCTACATTGTTTTTTTAAAAAAAAACGAAACTATTTACAACACAATATAAAAATTAAACTTTATTTAACATATATTAATAATTTATGACAGAGAAGGTGAGGCAGAAACAGAAACAAAAACAGGAGAATTAGGGGTTTCGTTTCAACATGATTGTTATTAGGTGAAGAAGGGATGGAAGTCTCATCAAAATGTTTTGGGTTATGGAGAGGGTTTGGGGATAATTGACTGGGATATGGTGAGGAGGGACAAGTACATGTGGGGCAATGGTACGAGGTTTTTGGTTTAAAATGATCTTCCACAATAGTTTTCAAATTATTAAAATTAGTCAACAATAAATCCATTTTTTCTTCTATACTGTGAAAAGTGTTATCCATAACAGGTTTTTCTGAAGTATTTTCTATTTTGGTATGCTCTGTACAAAAAGAATATATATATATATATGTTAAATGTATACAAAATAATAATAATTAAATGGTTTATATTATAAAGTGTTTACCATTAGTTTCACTATCTTGTGACATTTCTTCATGTGGGAAATGTTCCTCTAGCCATTCCAGAGTACTAGACATTTCTGTGAGAAAAAAAAAGATAATATATTTTTTTTTTATCTAATGCAGAATGTTTATAAATATATGAATGAAATTAAGTACACTTACTATTTCAGATAAGATATGTCCTATGTACTCAGTGGGTCTGCTCTTGTTCTCAGTTCTGTCGTGTTTGTGAGGTAATTATGTTGGAAGCCAATTTATCTTCTTGTGGTATATTGCATTTTAGAACATAGTGCATTTAAATGAATGGTTAGTGTATTGTATATATGGGTTACATTTCTTATGTATTAGTACATATAATGTGTTTGTGTGCTCCTTTTTGAATTTGTTAATTGTTCCTATGTTATGATATAACAATCAACCATACCCCCCCAGAGTTTTTAGGTAGTGGTACTGTTCTTCGAACATGTCCGCAAACATTAAATGAGTTCGCGGACATCAAGTACAGTAGAAGAGATTCAGTCAGTTCCATATGACATGGATATAAAGTCAAAGTCATTATTGTTAAGTTGCACTACTAAAAACCTATGACATTCAGTGAAAAAACTTTGTTAAAGGGACGTTATGGTTAAGTTGCACTACTAAAAACCTTTCAAATTCAGTGAAAAAACTTTGTTAAAGGGACGTTATGGTTAAGTTGCACTGCTAAAAACCCATGAAATTCAGTGAAAAAACTTTGTTAAAGGGACGTTATGGTTCCAAGTAAAACCGAAAAACCCTTGAAATTCGCCAGTTATGGTAAGCTAAGCAACCATAACTCGCGCCACCACCGTGCACTGCTAAGCCTAACAACCAGGACATCAAAGATGACATCACAAATGTCATTGATGACATCACTGATGACATCACATGTCTGACTCCCCTTTTTTTCCTTTCCTGACATATCTAGGCCACATGATTTTCTTCAGTAACAGTCAGGAATTAAAAATTGTAAATGTACTATATTCGTAGACTTATCCTTCAAGTATGTTCTTACAATAATTCCCTTATGGTCCAGTCATATCATATGAAACATATACATAGGGGAAGATACAACCTTGAAAGACAGCAATCTTTTTTGTGCATTAAAATTATCAGTAGATTTATCAGCACTTTCTGTTAGCTTTGATGTTTTTTATTACTGTACTTCCCCTGTATATACTCATATTTACTATGATGCTCCGACCTTACCACTAAGACAAAACAACTAAAGCCCAGGAGAATGACTCCCTTCTCCTTCCCCAGCATTAATATTAAACTCATAGATAGTTTTTGGCTGTCTCCTGCATTAGTTTGTTCAGTTCCTACAGATGACTCTTCCAAGTCTTTGGTTCCCCTTTCTAGTGGCTTTGTAAACCTCTTGTCCTCAATGTTCTTGGCCTTTGAGTTTCCCTTATTATACTTTTCTCAAGTGTCTCTGAAAGTCTCTTTTTCTCTGATATGTTTGGGAAAATAGAATCTCTCTGGAAATAGTTCCTCTTCTCCATGGTACGACATTCTTTCATCAACAGGCATTTCAAAGTCTGCAGTTTAAACATGGTTGCCAGTTCATCACATTTTTTTGGGGGGGTGGGAAAGGGCAGATAAGTGGTTGGGGGGTTTGATATAGGTAAAAATAAGTGCAGGAAAGAAGGGGCTTTGGGGGGACAGTTGATGAACTGCCAAGCATGTTTAAATTGCAGGCTTTGAAATGCCTGGCAATGGAATGACATTCCTATGGTTCTGTGGCTAGTCTAAAGTAAGATATCTGATATCAGGATTATCCTTTCTGGTTTACGGACTTTCTCTTTGGGGCAAGTAACAGTTATTTGTTTTCTCTTGGCCTCTTTGTGTATTATTGAGATGAGCAAGAGGAGTTCCGTACTGATTCTCACTCTCTTGATTCTCTCTCGTATCATTGGGATGAGTATATATATCGCACAAACAAACCAAAGAACACAAAACACAATGCTAATCATTAATCCAGGATGCTGTATAGATTTAAAAAGCCATTTGTACTTGCACCAATCAAAAATCAAAAATATTGCTACATAGAAAGACATGTTTTGCACCAGCGACGTCCTTGTTCACATTCAAGAGAGTACTCGCATCATCCACCTTTAAATGCCAATATGCAGATAATCTAGTTGTGTCATTTCTGCCTTTCTTGACAAATATCCTTTGCTCTCTTGCATCCCCTTGTAGTGTTCACTGTGATAGTCAAATCTCCTTATGAGAATGGAAAATAACCATGCCATATTTGATTTCCATAAGTATCCGGATTAGAATGCAACATAGTAAGAATAATATAAAAATCATATCAACATCATTTTATAACTGGCTAGAGTTCATGGCATGGCAAAAACATTAGACAATATTAGAAAGGAGAAATCAAATATCTAAAAACTTCCAAGTGTCGCTTAATGAGCTAAAGAGCAAAGATAGTTAAGTTTTAAACAAAATGGTAGTGCTCACTTTAAAGTGCACATTCTGCATAAGTATTACAAAAATACAAAAAGTCCATGTTCAAGCAGTCATGAGTAGATACTTATACACCAAAGCTCTAATGGATATGATGTTAGTGTTGTCCGACACAGAGCTAATTAATCCAATGAAGACTATGATCCTATTTACCGTGCATTCTAAAATGCACCTCTAAAGAAGATACTATAATTGGTACATGTATCATGGCCCTAAATCATCTGAATAAAGAAAAACGATGTTTCATGTTTAGTGCAAATAAGCAGTAGTCAAACGGAGGTCTAAAAGCTATGACACTAGTATTCTTTTCCTGATGCGATCATGAGCCTTAAAATGAATTCAAATATTAAATAAAAATAATAAAAGTTGCACAGTGAAATATGACCTGGGATCTTAAAACTCATGCAGGTATTAATATACTAAAAGTGCAATGTACTATTGCCAAACATATACAATCCTTGTAAACTGCCCACAAGAGGAATTGCACAAGACCTCTAAATATTATGCATGCTTGCATTGGGCTGTATGTCAAAAGTCTATAATGGACCATGTTGCAGAGGCATACTGATGCCAATACATGCCTGGGGCCTCATTACGAGAATGGAGTTAGCCATGGAGCTATTAGCTCCATGGCTGCCTCCATTCCGGGCTCCATTACCGGGTTCCTGCAATGGGGATTTACCGGGTTACTCCAACATAGGAGGACCCGGTAATTCCTCCTTGCAGGAATCCATCCCCATTCCCATTTGAGCCCCCGTAGGGCTCAATGGGAAAGGGGAGGGAGGTAATAACGGGCGGATTACATCTGGCCCGTTATTGCCTCCCTCTTCCCCTCGCGGGACCCGGAAAGCAGGCCTGGTTTTACCAGGCGTGTGATCCGGGTCCAGCGATGGGAAGCTCGTAATCAGCGATCCTGGAATGAAGGGGGCTGGTCCCGTACCGGCCCCCTTCATTACGGGAACACCATCCTTATAATGAGGCTCCTGGTGTGGTAGGTCAGAAGAAGGAGATAGTTTGGTAATGTTTGCAGATGTGGTATTGAATTAATAAATAAAAAGGCCTCACTATCCCTGATCTAATGATTTCTCCACCTAACATAACTAACTACGGTGCTTATCGTCTGTTGTGAAGTCCAAAGAAAACAGTCTGTCTTCCATACAAAACTAAGCTGCACTTACCCTAACACTAAAACAAAACAATTACATACCAAGAGAATGACTCTGTTTGCCTGGTTAGGCTTTCCCAGAGTTAATATATAAATCTTAGATAGTTTTCGGGTATCTCCTGCATTAGCTTGTTCAGTTCCTTCAGGTGACTGTTCCAAGTCTTTGGTTCCCCTTTATTGTGGCTTGGTAAACTTCTTGCGCTCGATGTTCTTGGCCTTTGAGTTTCCCTCATTATACTTTTCTCAAGTGTCTCTGAAAGTCTCTCTTTCTCTGATATGTTTGGGGGAATAGAATCTCTCTTGACATGGTTCCTGTTCTCCATATTCCTATGGTTCTTTAGCTCCTCTAGAGTAAGATATCTGATATCAGGATTCGCCTTTTCTGGTTTACTGACTTTCTCATTGGGGCAAGTATAGTAGGCCCAACAGTTATTTGTATTCTCTTGGCCTCTTTGAGTATTATTGAGATGAGCAAGTTGAGTTCCAGACTGATTCTCAATATCTTAGTTCTCTCTCGTATCATGTGATGAGTAGGATAAGTCTTGTAATAAGTTTCACTCTCTTTGCTCTTTCTCCTATTACTGGGATGAGTAGGATAAGTCCTGTGATGAGACTCATTCTCTTCCTTCTTTCTCGCATCACTGGGCTGAGTGGATGAGTCCCTTGATGGTTCACAGTGCATCGTTCTCGTATCACTAGGATGAGTAGGATGAGTCCTGTGATGAGACTCATTCTCTTCCTTCTTTCTCGCATCACTGGGCTGAGTGGATGAGTCCCTTGATGGTTCACAGTGCATCAGTTCTTTCTTCTATCACTGGGATGAGTAGGATACGTCCTGTGATGGGTTTCACTCCTTGGTTCTTTCTTGTATCACTGAGACAAGTAGGATACAGGTACTCGTTATACCAGTGTTTCCTCCTAGTACTCCCACCATCCCCATTACTTTTTTTACCATGGGTTGGTATCACCAGGCCTGCTTCCAGGATAGAAACTTCTTCTCCTTTAGTCAGGATGGCTTTCGTTTTTGCTCCGACCCTCTCTGCATCTTATCTGTTGCTATGCAGGGGCTGCGTTACAGTGGTCTCAATGTCAGTTCCAGACTGCACAGTCCTTTCTTGTATCACTGAGACAAGTAGGATACAGGTACTCGTTATACCAGTGTTTCCTCCTAGTACTCCCACCATCCCCATTACTTTTTTTACCATGGGTTGGTATCACCAGGCCTGCTTCCAGGATAGAAACTTCTTCTCCTTTAGTCAGGATGGCTTTCGTTTTTGCTCCGACCCTCTCTGCATCTTATCTGTTGCTATGCAGGGGCTGCGTTACAGTGGTCTCAATGTCAGTTCCAGACTGCACAGTCCACCTCTCACAGGTCACACTACCACACACAATCGGCTCTCTCTCTCTTGGGGTTTTATTCCCCTGCTCTCCTCTACCTTCAGGTCTTTTGGTGCAAACCATCTGGTTGCTTCCTCACAGCAGAGGATCTCCCAATCTCTGTCAGCTTCCTCGACACTGCTATTTGAAACTCCCCTATTCAATTTTCCCTGGCAGTGGTTCTTCTTCCTTTTCTATGATATATTGCTAGGTCCTCCCCAGAGGAGGATTATAGTCCTTCTTCTCTTCCAGCTGTGCACTCTCCATTATTCGCTCATTCCTCCTCATCACAATATTGTTGGTTTCTAACCACTGAGTGATTGGTATTACTTGCTCACTCTTCCTCTTCTTCACAGTAGTTTTACCAGATATTTCTTCAGGTTGGATCTTGGATTTTATGGCACAATAACTAATGTGGCTTTCATCTTCTGAGTCTTTCTGAGGCCATGATGTTGTTGTTGGTCCAAGAGGGCTTAGGGAGTTCCTCTGTGAACAAGAGTTTGTGTCCCCAAGAGGGGTGCCTCTCCCTGTGAGGTCCGGCTAGCTGACAACCCTATGGGGAAAATTGCATAGTGGGCTCATCTCCCCAGCCTCACAAGAAAAGGCTCCCCTCTAGGCAGAAGTGACTGAATCCCACAATTTGTCACACTGGATTTGTCTGCCATGCTATAACGATATAATACCAGATTATTGTGAGCTGATATTATCAATTGACTAGGGCCCATGAAAGCCTAGTATGATCAATCTGGCATGTGAGAAGGAGAGGGGAAAGACTCACAGTAATATTCCTTGTTACAAAAAATAACACTAAAGGGCCAGACCCCTGAAATGTTTGGTTGTTATACACAGTGCAAAGTAGGTTCATGTGAAACCAACGAAGAAGCTGTGTGGAACCACCCCAGAAATATATAAGAATTGGCCAAACCATCACTAAATACCCAGAAATGTGTATCGCTTTTAATCAACATTGTGTTCTTTGGGGACTTTTGTTTCATAGCTAAGTATGGTTTTGGTCTCCAGCTGACGTAACCTGAGTTCCCTATCGCCATCATGGGCATGTTGAAAAACATACAGGATACCAAAAATGCCAAATACCTTCAACTTGTCACCATGGGTTTCAGGGAAGTGCTTACCCACAGGATAAGTGAAATCCACATTTTGGATTGGACGCATATGTTGGAGAAGCACATATATGTTGGAACATTTGTGAAAGCCTGTCCCCATTTCATTCAACCACAGTTAACCTTTGTTTACTGGTTGCCTTTTCTGCAGATAACTGGACACTATTGAGTCTTTAACGAGGGTGACTTGCGGTAGGTAATGCAATTATGGCTGGGCAATATCAATGACAAATTTTTATCTGCCTTCAAAATATGCTGTTGTTTTTACATTATTTTCCATGTAGCTGAAGATTTGGCACAGGAAGTGAGTATTAATGTAGTCTTATCTGTATTTTTGACAGATGTTGGTTCTGTCCGTGTAGGTAGCAAGTGATCTTGATTGAATGTTTGTTCCTTGCTAAAGGCTTGTTCTATAACTTTTTTTAGACTAACCACATTTAGAGGGTAATTCATTGAATTAATGTGCGCTGAAAACGGGGGCGCTAGCGTGAAAATCGCAGAGCACGCATGCGAAAGCTGCGCAAGCGCCCATTTGGCAATTCATGGAAGGCACTACGCATGGTTTACCTGTGTCCTGTGCTGAATGCGCGTGTGACACATATGTCATTGCGACATCCTGAAGGCTGTGCACGAGACGGCCAGTGAAGGCACCCACTGGGCAGCGCACACACCTAAAAAGGGGGCGCATCACGCAGAATGGGGAACCAACACGTGAAAAAGTGGGTGTTACGGGGGAAGTACCGCTGCAAAATCCTCGCAATGTCCACACGCGCGCTATCAACACATATTCATGGAATCGAAAAGGGGAAACCGCGCTCCTCAAAAGACACGCTAAGCCGGAAACACGTATACCAGCCGAAAGCAGGCGTAAGCGCCCATGCGCAGCATAAATGTGTGCGCAAACAACAAACAAGCTCATACCGCTACGATGAATGTACCGTTCCGCAGGAGGAGGACGATAGCCAGGCCCTGCATATTTTTACCCAGGACCAGCCTTTTTGGGATGCATGATGACCAGGTCTATGGCAGGTACAGGTTTCCACCCCGTATCATCCTAGACCTGGTCACTGAGTGGGAGGATGACCTCACATCACCCACCCTGTGCTCCCAAGCACTGAGACCCTTGGAAAAGTTGCTGAATGTACTGCATTTCTTGGCCACTTGGTCATTTCAGCAGACATCTGCCATAGTTGGGGCGTCTAACAGCCCACAGAGTCACGCTGCCTACACCAGGAGTTGGCAATCATGACTGCATGCCCCTCAGTCCGCAGACACATATACATGCCAAGAACAGCAGCAGAAAGACAAGCCGTGGTCCAGGACTTTTACGGGGTGGTACACTTCCCCAAAGTGCTTGGTGCCATTGATTGCAACCATGTGGCTCTACGTCCACCTAGGGCCACTGAGCTCATCTATCGCAACCGCAAGCACTTGAATTCCATCAACATGCAGGTTGTATGCAATGCCAAAGCAATAATTACCTCTGTGTATGCAAACTATCCAGGGTCCACCCCTGATACTTTCATATTCCAAAGGTCACCCATAAACTGGGACCTGCAAGCTGGGAGGCATGGTGACACATGGCTCATTGGTGAGTACAAATGCCTGTGCACATGCATGGATGTCACACACAGAGAAATGGAGAAACCCAACTAATCACAACCATGATGACCTCCCCAGGGGGCCGTGCCTACCCTCTGAGCACCCAGGGGACTCTGCCTACCCTTTGAGCACCAACATGATGCTGCCAATACAGAACCCCACCACACCACAATTAGAGAATTATATGTTGATTTTTAGAAATGATAATAATTAAGTATAGTGTTCTTTCTAATTCTTTTCAAACGCAAGGGGATTAAAAACTTTATATTTGTTTTTTCCATTTCCCTCTTTTTGTTTTTCTGCAGACTGAAACTTTCTTTTTTTCTCCTGATGAACCATTGTAATTGGCAATGGGGAAGCATGTGTTGAGAAAGAAAATGTGTTTATGACAAAATGGTTATTAGTTCTGAAACTGAGAAAGGAAACTTGTTTATGGCAAAATGGTTACAAGTTATGAAACTTGATGAAGAGTGTGAAATTAACACTAAGAAAAAGGACAATTTGTTTTTGGAAAAATTTGCTAAAACTTTATGAAACTGGATTAGTGTGAGACAAACATGAAGTCAATACATATCAATATATAAGAAATACAAACTTGAATATTAATTTTTTATTAGCATTATGAACATGAATTGAATGGCTCTTTATTAAATTGACTCACCGATAAACATTTATTCACTTAATTTTCATAAGGAGATGGGGCATTGGAGTGACATTTTCGCACATCGGAAACTTAATGCAATTAGCTTGTGTAGTAGCCAAACAAATTTATGGGAAACACTTATGCTGACAACCCCACATCTTTTCTCCTGTTGTAACAGGAAATACTAACTAATATTACAAAATAATAGATTGAACTGTCGCCAAGGTTGAGCTTAGTTTGGCTACAAGCAAAATTTCTTCAATTTATCTATAAGCCTCCCAGGCAGACACCACCATAACTTTAATTAACATGGAAGAAGCTTTCAACATCAGAGAAGCACAAGCAGAGGAATTATTTTTGAAACATCGTCAAACAAGTACATCTATTTCAACACAAAGAAACAATACTCCTTGAGACATCTTTTTGAACAACTTGAAAATTTGAGTAAACAAGTGCTAAATAAATGGTGGGAAATAAAAACACTTAAGATGTATTTAGAGGTTAATCGAATCCCAAGAGGGTTATATATATGCATCTTGCCACCTTTTGATGAATAAGAGACAGTAGCTTTTGAGGATTGGGTGAATCTACTGAACAATACTTCAAAAGAGATGATGATAAGACTTATAATAAATCAAGCAGTTCTGACACACGAGACAATCATGAAAGATATAGAGGATACTAAAGAGGTAATTAAAACATTGGGATGCCCAGAAATTCCCTTTAAAAACTACCAAATTATGGACAAATTTCTTGGAAACTATGAAAAAGAACTTAAAATTAAAAAACAAAGAACATTTATTAGGGATGAGCATGATTACATCAACAACAGAATCTTTACTTATCAAAGTAAATATGATGTTAATACGAAACAGCAATTTAAAACTAAAGGGAAAGTAAGTCAAGATTTAAACGTCAAAAGCAAATTTTCTACACCATCAACCTCAGATATTGAAACGAAAGCGACAAAGAAGCACAGGAAATTGAACCAATAGCAACAGCTCCAGCTCATAGTGTTGCATCAACTTCTGGGTTCAAGGAAATTTAATACAACTATCTACAACATTAGGGTGAGTCTTTTAATTAGAGAATTGTATGTTAATTTTTAGAAATTATAATAATTAAGTATAGTGTTCTTTCTAATTCTTTTCAAACGCAAGGGGATTAAAAACCTTATATATTTGATTTTCCTATTTCCCTCTTTTTGTTTTTCTGCAGACTGAAACTTTCCTTTTTCACCTGATGAACCATTGTAATTGGCAATGGGGAAACATGTGTTGAGAAAGAAAACTTGTTTATGACAAAATGGTTATAAGTTATGAAACTGAGAAAGGAAACTTGTTTATGGCAAAATGGTTACAAGTTATGAAACTTGAGGAAGAGTGTGAAATTAACACTAAGAAAAAGGACAATTTGTTTTTGGAAAAATTTGATAAAGGTTTATGAAACTGGATTAGTGTGATACAAACTCGAAGTCAATAAATATCAATAT
The DNA here is from genome assembly GCF_040938575.1 of Ambystoma mexicanum. Taxonomy (NCBI): domain Eukaryota; kingdom Metazoa; phylum Chordata; class Amphibia; order Caudata; family Ambystomatidae; genus Ambystoma; species Ambystoma mexicanum. The sequence continues at coordinate 1,054,700,067 of NC_090924.1, read as the reverse complement.
ATAAGAAATACAAACTTGAACATTAATTTTTTATTGGAATTATGAAAATGAATTGAATGGCTCTTTATTAAATTCACTCACCGATAAACATTTATCCACTTAATTTTCATAAGGAGTTGGTGCATTGGAGTGACATTTTGGCATATCGGAAACTTAATGCTATTATCTTTTGTAGTAGCCACACACATTTATGGGAAACTCTCATGCTGACAACCCTGCATCTTTTCTCCTGTTGTAACAGGAAATACTAACTAATATTACAAAATAATAGATTGAGCTGTCGCCAAGGTTGAGCTTAGTTTGGCTACAAGCACAATTTCTACAACGCAGCCCATATGCAACGCGGGGCATAGTGGAGCGCACATTCGGAGTGCTGAAGTCACGTTTCCGCTCCCTTGACCGCTCTGGTCGGCAGCTATTATATGCGCCCCCAGTAGTGTGCAGGATCATTTTGGCAGCCTGTGTCCTGCACAACATTGCAACCCGGCGGGGCATACCAGTGGACATGGTGGTGCCCCACATCCCCAACCACATGCACCGACCCTGCGCATGGGAGGGGAAAGAGCATGTGGGGAGGCAGCCCATACCCATCTTGTGGCTACATTTTTCACCTAAAATCCCATCTCTGCGGATTGCGCACCGGCCTTGCACATACCAGGTGACAATTGATGATGAGAAAGGTACTGTGAACTGTCACAACCTTACCAACCTGAGAATGTGTCCCTGGAAGTGCTACAGTGTGTGCATCCCTAACTACTTAAAGAAACCCAATGCTGTGTGACCGAAACGCACACATTCATGCTGCATAATTCACTTCCCCCTTGCAAATCAGCACAGCCAAATACTGGTATGTTACCTAACCCCACCCAAAGGCCATGTCACCCGCCCAATACAACATGCCATGGCATGTAATGTGAAAACAACCAAATCAATGCACAGCACATCACACAACTGTCGCAAAGTGCACCGTCACAAATTGAAACAGAAAATTACTTCTCACATATGAAAATGAAACTGTACACATGAACATATTTACCTGCCTGACAAATCATGAATACAGGACCCAACAGTGGCAATGTTAGACAGTGACCAATCACAATAGCCCAAGTGTCACAATCTGAGAAAGCCACCACAAGGACCCTCCCATCTTCAGTGTGTTGGTGGTAGTTAAATGTGGCAGGGTACTGCATACAGCATGACTGCATGTGCAATGGAGAGAGGCAAGGGAACCCATGAACAAGCAACATGTAAATATGCACAATAACCAACATGAAAAGCAATATATATATCAACCATGCAGTGGAGAAACTATCATGAATCCCCCCTAGGGGTGTATACAAGTTTGGACTGCAGACTGGCCACACAACTGATGGAAGCCCAATGCCTCTGTGTAAGTTACTGTCACACAGTGCCATCCTTGCAAGCCTATGGAAAGGGGAAGCAGGAGTGGCATATGTGTCTGGACCCCAAGCCTCAAACACAAACACAAGACAAGCCTGTATGGGCCCAGCTGTAAAACACAGTGGATGCCTTTGGATGCCACCCAAAGCAATACACTGTCACATAAATGCACAATAGACAGAAAAAGTGAAAAAAGAAAGTCAGAAATAAAATCTAAAATTGGCCATGGTTTACTGGGGGACCACCCATGAGGAAGGAGGTGCAGGGTGCACCTCAACACCCACATGCATTGATGTTGAAAAAAAAAAAACCTCCATGGGCTCATGGCCTTCATGGCTAGCCGATCGTGGGAGAACTGCCATTGCTGTCGTCACCCTCTGGTGGAATATGAGAAGATGTGCCTGGTACGGGAAGCAGACCATGCAAAGCCTTGGCATGCTCCGCCAATGCAGCAAGCATGTTGGTAGGAAAGGTTTGGTTCTGCAGGATGATGGTCCGGAGGTCCCCATGTAGCACCTAACGTGTAGCACAGAGTTCTGCCTGTAAAGTCTCACGTGATGCACGGACCTCCTCATGGGTTGACTGGAGCTCAGCTGAGATGTTGCATGTTAGCTGCTCCAGGTGCTGTTTTGACCGTCTACTCCGGACCAACTCAAGTGCACCCAGAGTAGCTTTGACGGAGCTGTTATCTTCCCTCCGGGCATCCCTGGGGGCCTGTGCTAATGCAGATATGGCTGTGCGCAGAGCTCCCAGTTCAGTCTGTCGGTCCTTGTTGGTGGCTAAAATGTCCTGCCTGTGTGAGCGGCATGTGGACCGCGGTGCCTGATGCTGGAGCTCCACCTGCCTTGCGGGGGGGAGTATGGAAGTGGACACCCTATCAACGCTCTGAGCCATCATCTACATGATGCCCCCTGTTGTTGTGCAATTGCATAAATGGATTTCTCCCACACAGTATTGCCCAGTGGCGCATGGCCACCGCGATGCTGGACACGACACTTGTCGGCCCCAAGGTGATGTTCACCTTGCTGTGCTGGCGCTGCCTGAGGCTGCAGGACTACATTCCTCCTTTGATCTGCTGCCCCAGGAACAGGAGAAAGTAGTGTGGAGTGTGACCCTGCATCCGTAACTGCCACAGGTGGACATCCCAACACTGAATGGGCAATTGAGGGGTCTACCCCCAGTGAAGGTGTGTTGGACAGAACAGCATCCCTGCCAGAAACACTCACCTGCGACTGGACATTTGTGTCAATGTCTGATTCAGCACCTGAGCCATAGAGATCCTCGGAGGTGTACCCAGAGACACCCGTGGACAGGATGGTCTGTAGGAGGAATTGATTCTCATGTAGCACCACCCCACGCCCTCCAGTGGTGTTTGGTTGGGGCTCTGAGTACTCCTGCCCCTGCGCAAACTCCTCCTCCTCCACAGCATCTAGTGCCTCATCACCTGCACAAAATGAAAGGAGAAGTCATGAAGACACACATGAACAGCATAGCCGACACACATAGGCATCACACTGCACACATCTAATACATTATTCAGGCATGTCACACATGACACAAACTCAGCCATGCATGCAGTGGCAATGAAGTGGAAGTGGACCCTGAAAGAAGACACTGATGACTCCAAAATGGAAAAGCAACACATGTGCTGCATGGTGCATAGCACCTGCATCACACATAAGGCTGCGAGTGGCATGGACCATCTACAAACATGACACATGGCAGCACACAGATGGCACATAGCATAACCATGGCAGAACCGACAAGGACACGCAGGTGGGAGTCAATCACTATTGTCCCCCATCCATGTAAAACGCATATCTTCAAACAGAACATGAATAAGAGTGGGACAAAACACACATGTGTCACACGTTGCAACAATGCCAGTGTGCTCAAATACAGTGATGGGAGGCACATTGATACACCAATGTTAGGTCACTTTGACATGACACAAATTAATTGTCATATTGAAGGTTCAAACAGGGCAGCACATGTGTAGGTTTGCAGCAGTCAATCAGCCTGATTGATGGAATGAATTGCTTGAAAAGCTCACATTTGGGTGCCTTTCTGGCTGAAAATCCCTTTCTGAAGTATGGTGATTTTAGGGCAGAAAGGCACGCAAATCTGCATTTTTCATTTAAATGATTCCATGAATCAGGCCGAATAAAGAGAAAAAACTGTAATAACAATGTTGTGGCATAATGGCAGTTTAAGGGCAAGTGCAGTCATCATGTGCAAAGTGTTTGCAGTGGTCAGTAGGGATACAGTGAACCCCAAACCCAAGGGCGGGGGATGGCTTGGAGGCACTACATGGGTCACATATGGCAGTTATGACTACACAGCCTGACCTGGCACTCGATCACAACACATCACCCAAGCAACATACAGATGGTCTGGACACACATGCATGGGCACTCACCTGCCATTTTCTCATGATATGGTAGGTCTCACACGCCTTGGATCTGATCCTCTGTGATGAACCCTCCAGCAATTTCCTCATGATCTGTGAGTTCATCCTCCTCTGGTGGTGACCCACAGCCAGTCACCAGAGTACAGGCGTAAATAGAAGCCAGCTTGTTTTTTTGCTCAGCGTTTGAGGTCATTCCAATGCTTTGAGCAATCATCAGCTGTGCGTTTCACAAATCCCAAGGAACTAATGTGGTCTGCGATGCACTGCCAGTGGGTCCTACGCTGAGCTGGCGTAATCTTGCACCCTGCCATCACCAGCATGTCACGGGCATGCTCCGACACGTAGCCCACAAGTGCTTCTAGTTCCACATCCTTGATGTGCCGGAGGGGTGAGCTGTGTTGGGGTCCCAGCCTGTTCCGCCAGAGTACGCTTCTTCCTCTTGAGAGGTGGTGCATACCCTGAGTGGCTTACGCCGCTCCCATCTGTAGGGGCTGAAGCACAGGTGGACTGGGCACTGGAAGCAGGCAATGGCACAATGACCAAAGGTCTCATTGGCTGCTGGGTGCTGTTGCCAGGAACAAGCGGCACACCGGCACAACTGCCTTGGTGTGAGGGGCCGGGGCCAACACTGTCCCGGCTGGGAGACTCAGAGCCGGGGTGGTGTCAGCTGCAGCTGCCCCTGTAGCCTCCTCAGCCTGGCTACTCGGGGCAGCAGATAACATTGCTGCTCCAAATCCACATGGCCTGGTGACAGCAACTTTCACTGCCACACGTGGCTTGGACCTCATGACATGGAAGTCAGCCTGTGAGTCATCCTGTGCCTGTTCCATGACCATTCCAGGCCAGGCTAGGAGGGCCTGAGCTGGGATGGTGTCAGCTGCATCTCCCTGACCCACTGGGGGGGGCATAGGTGTCCCTGAATGGTCCTGGAGACACTGCCCTCTTGAGCCACCATGTCCACGTTACCCACCGCTGCCACCTTGGCCACCCTGGCCAGCCTGCACAAGCTGGCCACGTCCCCTTTCACGGACACCTCTTCGAGCTTGGCCACCTTTGCCTCTCTTAGCACTTGGTCGCCTCCCAACCATGGCACTGATGTACTTGTGTGAATGGGAGGTGCAGAAAACAATTGTCCTGGGCAATTGGGGGGAAGGGGGCAGGGTACTAGATGGAATAGGTACCCCATGTGCTCCTGCAAGGCTGTCTGTGACCCCTGGGGAAAAATGACAGGTCACGCAATGCTCAGGCACCCCAAAAATAACACAATAATGCACGCGACCCCTCGGTAGCCCACATGTGTGGAATTAAGGACCCGCAGTACGCTGTGGCACCCAGAAACCCAAAAAATACATATGCGTGGAACACACCGGCTACTATGACCTTGTGAATGAGGTTCGTGACACATGTGGCCAGTCACAGTGGGAATAATACGTACGCTACTCACCATCTGCCTGGAAAAAGTAAGTAAAAAACACGTTCCTCTGTGCGTTGGCAACACCCCCGCCAAAACAAGAAGTGAGCTCTGCCGCAGTAAACAAGGAGTACGCACTGCAACCGTTGTGAAGTAATCATGTGTCAACCCGCAAGAAGTACAAGAATCACACGCATTCTCTCCACAAAAAGCACATACAGGAAAACGGCGTCCTACGCAGACCTTACGCGCTAAGGGCCTTTCCTCAAATTACATGCACATGTGCTGAATTTCAATGTGCCGAGTCACTTTGCAACAAGCTGGCCACGCGACAACACATGGAAGACAATGCTCCTGCCGAGAAGGCCATTTACCTGCCGCTCAGAGCCTTGGGGAGCTTCCTACAAGCCATCTGCTGTTGTCTGCCTGCCTGCTGCCAACGTGCCCTGCTATTTGGTGCCTGCACATCAGCCATCACCAGGGGTTCAGTTGCTGTGACCACCCCTGCTGGAACAGAAGACTCCCGACTGGTGTACCATCGCTCCACAGCTCAGTCCCAGGACCCAGTTGCACACCCACACCTGCCTTGGGGTTTGCCATGTTGAGCCAAACACCATCTGGGACCAGTGGTGACCCCCCGGCAGGGAGGCAGAGGGCTGCCAGTTTCACTGCTAAAGAAGTTGGCATCCTGGTGGACGAAGTCCGGGGGCATTATGATGCCCTATTCGGACAAGCACGCGCCGACAAGGATAAATGGAGAGGAACTTGTAGGACATCATGGGTGCCATCAACGTGGAGGGGGTGGCACCCCGCGACTGTAAACACATCCATGAGCGCTAAAAAGGACTTAAATTCCAGGACACTCAGGAAGGCCCGGCGCCTCTTGGACGCAGCGGATGCAGTGGGACGCTGGGTCCGGCTTACTACCGACCAGATGAGGGTCCTGGAGCACTTTTTCACAGCGCTTCACTTCCAGGTCCTCGAGAGGCAGACCCGTCCGGAGTTAAGCGGTAAGTGTCCATGCATTCTCAATCAACACAGTGCATATTGAGGTGTGGCAGGAGTGTGCTGCTTGGACATATGTCTGACATGGGCCATGTATGGATGTGTATGTGCAGGAACATGACCGTGCTGCATGTCAGTCCAGTCATGTGTGGTGCACATCAATGATGTATGTGTACCGATGCATGATGTACAACTGCATGTGAAGATGCACACATGTTTGCATTGCTGTGTATGTACTCAGCCATGTTTGGGGTGTGACACATGGATGCTCATCCCACCTTTATGTACATGCACAGTATACATGTGTGTGTGTCTGTTTGGTATGTGGGTGACTGTGAGACACCATGGATGCATGTGACACGGACATCTAGGTACCTGATTGGTAGATGTGACATAGTTGACGATGATTGCACTGTGACAGGAGGTAGAGATGGCTGGATGCATGTCTGTGTGTTGGCGTATGTGCATGTGAATGGCATGCTCCATGATGCTTGTGACGTCATGCCACCCTTAGGATGTTCATGCAGTTCCATGTGAATGGATGCAGATGCCTGTTGGAAGTTCCCTGCTTGTCTGTGCATGTGTGTGGGTTCAATTGACCTGTGTGAAGAGGAGTGTGATGCCGTCTGTGATGTTTGACCCTGCCACTCATGTGCAATAGTTAAGTGTCTAGCAGACCATTGTATGGTGTCCTGATGCCTGTGTTCTTTCTCTCCCTGTCTACAGCGTCGAGTGATGAAGAGGGTTAAGACGGGCTGTGGAGCACAGCAGGAGGGATGCCACCGCCAGCCGGAGACACAAGGCCCTGCCCCCCTCCCAGGTAATAATATCTTCCTGGAGTGAGGGGACTGGTGCCACGTCCATGGCCACAGCTGCCGAGGGGAGGTCCAAGAGGCCAAGGTTGGATGTGGACTCCTCGGCAGAAGAAGGGGCAGGTGAGCCCCCACAGATGCATAGTACGGAAGACGGCATGAAGTCATCCAGGTTGGTGGGGGGTGTGGTTGAGGAGGAGGCTGTATCAGACCCACGTATGGGGCCTGGAGGGGGTGGTTCCACTGGTGCAAGTGGTGCAGTCCAGGGGCAGGGGCAGGAGGCAGCACAGGTTGCCGTGGAGGTGCCTGTGTGTAATCCTGTCCCTGATCCTGTGACTACATCATCCTGCATCAGCAGGGATGCCTCTGTCTAGGCCCATTCGCAGGTAGGGGATGTGTCTACGTCAATTGTCCTTCCTCTACCTGCAGATGAGGCAATCCATGACAGGGTTGAGCCTGTCCTAGTCAGTGTCCCATTGCGCACACGGATGATTTGGGATGATGTGCATGGTTCCAGGCAGGACAACACACATCATTTCGGACACCTGTGTGGCCACGTCGACTTGCTAGGACAGGTTGTTGGCACAGGGTTCCTCCATGTGCTGGACGCTCTTGCGACCCCCTCCTCATCTGCACACCCTATATGCCAGTCGTCCTCCGTGCCGTTTTCCCACCCATGTCATTTCTGGGCACCCTGTGGACCTGCTCCATCCACCGCAGCCAGGCTTGTGGAGAACACATCCCTGCCACAGTCGGGAGTCAGAGGACCAGCAGAGATGGTCACCCCAGCAACTGGACCCCAGCCAATGGAGGATGTGCAGGCACCATCAAATAGGGCACATGCACCACAGCCCCGCGTGTTTCCATCTCACCGGGGGCAGTCGTGGTTGCAGATGCAGTTGGCATTGAGGCGGCAGCAGGCTCGATGTGGGAGGCACCAGGCCTCGGGGCCATCTACATCACGGGGGCAGGCATCGGCCGATGGGCAGGAGGACCCTGCACTACGTGTGTCTTCCGTGTGGCAGCGGTTGGGCCAGCAGATAGATGCAGAGCATAGGCGGGCGGAGAGGGCACGGCTCATGATGGTCAGGGCAGAGAACTCCATGCACCGGGCATTGGGGTGGGCATCGTTCCTTGAGGAGACTTGCAGGGAGTCCTCGAGAACACATCCCAGGTCCGCCTCAGCGACATCAACATAAAGTTTGATGATGCCCTGGCCAAAGACATTAATATCAAGGAGTGAGCGTGGGACTAGCCTGCTGCCATTGTATATAGTTAATTAGGCTTAGGTTTCCTTTTGTTTCATTTTTATTTTGGAGTTGGTGGATTTTGCTCCACTTTTTGTACATAATTGTTTTTCTGTAGGTATTTTGGTAGATTCGATTTGGTTTTGGGATCATGGACCCTGAGAACTTTCATTGTATATAGTTGTGGAACTGTGGACATTTTTATTTTCTGATTTGTCACCCCCATGCTGGATTTTTTTTTTTCATTTGCCCTTTGGATTATGATTTAAATTTTTCAGGACATGGACCACTGTGATTTTTTTCTTATTTTTCTATTAAATATTTTTTGGAATTGCCATTTCAGTTCTGTTCACTTTCATTTATCCTTGTCATGTTTGGTTTTCTTCTGTGAGATTTCTGTTGATTTAATACATTTTCCTTTGTTCATAAATTTCTGTTGTGTGCTCTCATTGGTTTGGTGCATGTGTCAGTCGTCATTGCCTCAGTCATGTGTCAGTGGTGTATGGCCATGTTTGCCATGTCTTTGTGTGCATGCATGTATGCTTCTGTGCATGACATGCCATGGGGCCTGTACTGGGAAGTGGGGACAATGGATGGGTGTGGAGTTGCACTGTGGGGGGCAGTGTGGGGTAGCATTTGGGTGGACATTTGGTACATGCATGTATGTTGTGTCAATGTATTGGTTGGGTGGACATGAGTTGGGGCCTGCTGGCAGGTGCCCGTCACTGGTGGGAGTGGAGGGACATGAATCAGGGCCTGCTGGAAGTTGCCGTCACTGGTGGGTGTACATGAGTCGGGGCCTGCTGGCAGGTGCCCGTCACTGGTGGGGGTGAGGGGACATGAGTCGGGGCTTGCTGGAAGGTGCCCGTTACTGGTGGGATTGGGCGGACATGAGTTGGGGCCTGCTGGCAGGTGCCCGTCACTAGTGGGGGGTGGTTGGACATGAGTCAGGGCCTGCTGGCAGGTGCCCGTCACTGGTGGGGATGGGGGACATGAGTTGGGCCAGCTGTCAGGTGCCGTTCACTGGTGGGGGGTGGGTGGACATGAGTCAGGGCCTGCTGGCAGGTGCCTGTCACTGGTGGGGGTTGGGGTGGGGGACATGAGTCGGGGCCTGCTGGCAGGTGCCCATCACTTGTGGGGGTAGGGGGATATGAGTCAGGGCCTGCTGGCAGGAGCCCATCACTGGTGGGGGTGGGGGGACATGAGTCAGGGCCTGCTGGCAGTTTGCTGTTGTTGGGGGAGTCGGTTGTGGTGTGGGCTGCCTGCTGGCATGTGCATGGGTGATGGGGGGTTTGTTGTGGTGTGGCCTGCCTGCTGGCATGTGCACAGGTGATGCGGGTCCATTGTGGTGTGGGCTGCTTGCTGGCATGGGCACAGGTGTTGGGGGGGTCATTGTGGTGTGGGCTGCCTGCTGGCATATACACAGGTGATGGGGGTCTGTTCTGGTGTGGGCTGCCTGCTGGCATGTGCACGGGTGATGGGGGGTCCATTGTGGTGTGGGCTGCCTGCTGGCATGAGCACGGGAGATGAGGGGTCCGTTGTGGTGTGGGCTGCCTGCTGGCACGTGCACGGGTGTTGGGGGATCCGTCAGGGTTATTGGTGAGTCCCCTGTGGTGTGGGCTGCCTGCAGGGGGTGCATGTGGCTCCTCACCATATGGGTGCACGAATATGGGGGTACACAAGTGCGCTTTTCACGCGATTGGGCTGGCCTGAGCGGGGTACGTGTATTCTGAGGGGTGCCTGAGGAGTTTTGCATGCGATTGGGCTGACGTGAGCGGGGTATGCGAGTAATCGCATGTTAAACTCCTTACGCACCCCTGGCATACGCGTAAAACGCTCATGCCAGCCAAATCGCTGTGTAAAACTCGTTGCGCACCACCAGAATATGGGTACCCCACTCGCGCCAACCCAAACGCATGTAAAACTCCTCACGCAATCCTCGGAATACACGTACCCTGCTCGCGTCAACCAAATCGCGTGTAAAAATCCTTGTGCACCCCTGGAATACGGGTACCTAGCTCGTGCCAGCACAATCATGTGTAGAACTCCTCATGCCCCCTTGAAATACACGTACCCCACTGGCACCAGCTTAATCACATGTAAAACTCCTTGCGCACCCCCGGAATACGCGTACCCCACTTGCACCCAGCCAATCGTGTGAAAAGCAAACTTGCGTACCCCCATATTTACGCACCCGTGTGGTGAGGAGCCACATGCACCCCCTGCAGGCAGCCCACACCAAAGGGGACCCACCTACAACCTTGATCATGCCCCGCAGGCAGCCCACACCACAGGGGACCCCCCTACAACCCTGACCCTGCCCCGCAGGCAGCCCATCACCTCAGGCCATGCCCCGCAGGCAGACCATCACCCGTGACCATGCCCAGCAGACAGGCCACACCACAGGGGACCCCCCTACAAACCTGTCCATGCCCTGCAGGCAGCCCATCACCCTGGCCATGCCCCTCAGGCAGCCCACTCCACAGGGGACCCACTACAATCGTTACCATGCCCTGCTGCCAGCCCACACTACAAGGGACCCCCCTACAAACCTGACCATGCACCACAGGCAGCCCATCACCCCTGACCATGCCTCACAGGCAGCCATCACCCCTGGCTATGCCCCGCAGGCAGCCCACACCACAGGGGACGCCCTCTACAACCCTGAACATGCCCCACAAGCATCCCACACCACAGGAAACCCCCCTACAAACCTGTCCATGCCCTGCAGGCAGCTCATCACCCCTGATCATGCCCCGCAGGCAGCCCATCACCCCTGATAATGTCCCGCAGGTAGGCCACACCACAGGGAACCACCCTACAACCATCACCATGCCCCGCAGGCAGCCCACACCACAGCGGACCCCCATACAACCCTGACCCTGCCCCCAGCCTGCCCATTACCCCTGGCCATGCCCCACAGCCAGACTACACCACATGGCACCCCCTACAACCCTGACCATGCCCCGCAGGCAGGCCATCACCCCTGACCATGCCCCGCAGGCAGCCCATCACCACTGGCCATGCCCCGCAGACAGCTCATCACCCCTGTCCACCCCTGGCCATGCCCCACAGGCAGCCCATCACCCCTGACCATGCCCCGCAGGCAGGCCACACCACAAGGGACCCCCTACGCCCCTGCCCCGTAGGCAGCCTATCACCCCTGGCCATGTCACAGAGGCAGCCCACACCACAGGGGACCCCCCTACAACCCTGACCATGCCCCGCAGGCAGCCCATCACCCCTGGCCATGCCCCACAGGCAGCCACCACCACAGAGGGGACTGTTTCCACACGATTACAGTGTAGAGGGCATGTAAGCTGGTCCAGGTTTAGTGCGGCTCTTTGTGCCGCATTGGAGATTTCTGCGGCTTTCTTTTCTGGCGCAAGGGGTGTTCTTGGGGGCGTAACTTGTGCTACTGGATGTTCGCTGCACCACCGCTGCAAATGGCTTGGGAAATCCATGAATACGTGGTGCACCTGAATGCTGTTTGGCGCATGTGGATGGCACACGCTCCCTCTCTGCGCTGGCTACGTGCGCTAATTCTGCACTGAATTCTATGAATTTCTCCCTTTAGCTGTTAGCCCATTCTCTTTATCAAACACTTTAATGTCACAGCAATTAATCGAGTGTCATATGAACTCCCCATAGTGGATGCTCTGTTTGCAAATCATAGGATGGCTACTCATGGCATGTATTGTTATATTAGAGCTGGTGGGTTTTCTATGGAGATCAGTTCAAATATCACCATTGTCAGGTCTGACAAGTACATCTAAGAAAATGGTTTCTTCTTTACTGTGCGATTTGGTCAATCTGAGATTCATGTCATTGTCATTAAGAATCAGCACACAATTTCGTCAGCCTTGTTTGTGGCCATTTCAGATTATGAGCAGGTCATCGATACATTGCAGTCAAATCACAACATTGTCTGTATTATGTGAATTCTGAGTTGGCCATATATTGAATTTCTCCCACCAACCCATTGTGAGGATGGCATAGGGGGAGCAAACATGGTGCCCATGGCAGTGCTCCTCAATTTTCTGTAATAAACCTCATTGAAAAGAAAGACAATGTTAGTCAAGTGAAAGGAAATAATTTCCAGAATCATGTGTGTATGTCTCAGATAGTTAAAACACTTTATAACCAGGCAACATGTGCACTTTTTCACACCACTATTGTGCTTGACAAAGGTATATAATGAAACAATTTATAAGGTTTCTAACATGAAATCCTCTTCCCAATGGATATTATGAATCTGCTTTAGAAAATCATTAGTGTACTTGAAATAAGAAGGCACAATTGAAACAACCAAAATCAGTACCTCATTAACAAATGTGGGCATACTTTCAAGTAAATACCCTGATAGTGTGACTGTAAGTCTTGATGTGAGTTTCTGGAGACACCTGTCGATCTTAGGCAAAAAACATACTGTGGGCATTACAGGGAATTCTGTTGACAAGCATTTGCATTCCTCCTCATCAAAAAAGCCCAAGGTGCACCACCTATACTAACAGTACACTTAGATCCACCTCAATGGATTAAGAGGGATTACCTGATAACTCACAATAACTGGTACAATCTCTTAACTGTCTACTGGCTTTCCAGAGGTAGTCATTGAGGTTCATGATGACAATAGTCAACCCTTTACCAGAGTGTTTTATAACCACATAAGAAAGTTGAAGTTCCTGTAGGGTATGCAAATTACTCTTGGACATATTGCTACAGTGCTTAGTTGGACCATTTGTCCTTCATTTCTTTACATCTCCTATAACTAAATACTGGAAGCCTACCACACCTCACCTTGATTGAAGTAGCAGATATATTTTGATTTACACGTTTTTGCTTTAAATGGAACATTCCAGATTGATATCAGAAGCTAACAAGTTGATAGAGTCACCTTCTTCTGTTCCTTGAGTAGAATCAACCAAATGAGTTAAAGTAGATAATTCCTCTATGGTTATCATTATGATGGTATTAATTGAGTGTAGAGAAGGCTTTAGGAAGCAACATAGTGCTTTACAAATCATAGGGGAAGGATGTAGTGATTAAAGCAGAGATACAAGGGAGCAAGGAGCTAATCATTGGGGAGGGTGGTCATTTTGGCAGCAACAGATCTACCAGGGGGAGCAGACACCAAGTCTCAGATAGTGCGGGAAGTGGAGGGTGTGTGGACATAGATGTTAGGGAGATGCCATTGCCTAAACAGGAGTGTCTTGAGCTCCTTCCTGAAATGTAGAAGTGAGGGACCAAGTCTGGTGATGATCGGGAGGAGGTTCTTAAGTCTGAGAGTGGTGACAGAGAGGGCCTGCCTTCTGGTTCTTTCCTTCCTGATCTGGTGGAGTTCAAGTCTGCACATGTCCTTTTTTCTGCTGGTTTGTAGGCCTCCAAACATATGATATGATGTGATGATATGATAAGGCATTTGTAACGCGCCTATACACAAGTGTTTCAACGCGCCTATACACATACTGAGTTTCTCACAGGTTGCTTAGGGACTTTATGGCAACAGCATTGTAGATGTTGCAGCAGGATTTGAATACAGCAGAACAGTCCAACATAAAAGGAATGTCCTATCAAGGTTCTATAAAAATGCATATTATTTAATCAAACACATCAATGTTCAAGTAAACACTAACAAGTCACCTCTGCAAAGGAAGACAGAGAAATGCACAATGTAAAAGATGCAAGAACTCAGGATTAAAAAAAAAACAGCAATAAAGTACCATCCTGTTAAAAAAAAAGATATTTCTTGAGTGAGATAATGGATCAAAGGTGACCTAACCAGTCTCTAGGGCCCAAAGTTGGACTGGGGCAGTTAAGAGTCGATAGTACCATCTGGCTGTTCTTGGCGGTTTGAGAGCATTGAACAATGCATCTGTCTCTGTGCACGTGGATCGAACCAGGTTCGGTTGCAGCGAGTCATGTAGATCTAACCAGTGATCGGGCATCAAGTCAGTTCAAAGCGGCAGCTCTGAGCAATTGGACTGTGGAGTTCAAGCGATGCGGTTAGGAGGGCTTCCCAGGGTTGGTTTGAAGATCAGGCTATTACAGACATGGAGCCTCATCACAAGTTGGGCAGGCACCCTTAAATGTGGTGTAATACTACTACCACCGCATTTAAGTTTTGGTCCAATCACGAGTTCATCAGAAATTTGGAGATTTACCTCCAGCTCTTTTCAGGAGGTATAAATCTCCACTTTGTGCCCGTTTTCGGTGCTATTAGTGCAGCGATAATTGCCCCGGTGTTAATAGCACCAACAAAAAAACATTGGGTCCAATGGACCAAATAAGTAATCAGGAGTTACCATTTTACTGCTCCTCGCGATTGGAAGCTAATGTAGCTGGAAGAGAGATAGGTCTTGTCCAAAAGCAGGTCAACGCTAGTGTGCCATGGGATTGGTTAGTGAGCAGAGCTTGCTTCTGCCTTGCAACACTCATTTTTCATTTCACTGGAGGAAGACTCTGGAAAGACCAACTCTCCCAAAAGAGGGCCAAAAGAATTCTTCATGAAGGTCTGAAAATAATCCAAAAAGTGGTGGTAGCCGCCCTCTTGTATGGGCAAAATTCCACAGGTGATTGGACTAAAGCAAGTCTGTTTTAACGGGTCAAATCCCTGTCCTTGAGACAAGTAGTCTTTGCCTTCTTGCATAAAGCCCAAAGTCATCTATGCTAAAGGAAATGGATATGACAGAAAGGAAGGAGTGGTACAGCGAGAAACCATATAGGGGAACCTTTCCCCAATTGTGCTGATTTTCTGCTGTCTACACTATAACCCTGCCGCCTTCTCAGAACGATAGAATCAAATGTATGTAGGCATGCAGCACCCTGGTGTGAGGCTAGTCCATTTGTGTGGGGTGTGCTCTTTTATTCCTGTTTCCCAGGACAACTCCAACTGTCACGCCTAGAAACACTTGTGTACAGGCGCAAAATAAATGCCATATAAATGCCACATCATAACTGAGGGGGTGGTTTGCTGGAGAGATGTGGTACCTGACCTCACAAAGGATCAAAAGAGAAGCACATGCTTTCTGTCTCTCATCCTGCTGGTTGGAAGAAGAGGCCTTCAGCCAAGAATACACACAGCCCTTGCACAGCTTGCCTGGCTCACACCGTTGACATGTTTTTGATACAGATCAGATGTGCCTTTAATAATGATTGAATTACCAGTCACCAGACCCCAACTCAGGTATGGCATATGCTTAATAATGAAAATGACACCAGAATAGTAATTCCTCTTAATTAGGTGGTTCTGGAACAGAGATGCTGACTTTAAATGAATCTTTGACACTCAAGTGACTTGGAAGACAGCAACTGTCAAAGGGACACCTTTGACTTCTAAACATGCTCTGTGTCTCTAGAGAGCAGGTGATGCCGCTCTGCTCTGATCCACAGAACACATGTGCCACTATGCTTTTGGCATGGCGATTTATGAAAGTGGGGTCTGGTGAGCAGAAAACCCTTTCTGAGAAGGAATAACCTGCATCATTTTAAAAAATCAAAAGTGCTACTATACCCTTTCCAGGTGGAAAGTTCTCACCAAGACCAAGATGAGTCCAAGCTATGGATAATTCAGATAGTTGTTTCTTGCAATATTTGTTTCACAGTTTTGCCTTTGCTCTCTATCAAACTTTGCCGTATCATATTGTCTGTGAAACTACTGTGCTCTACATCTGACAAAAGGTTACATTCCATCATTACATATTTGTATTTATTTGTACAATTAAAAATATAGAATTCTACCTAGTGGGACTAGCGATCATAAAAGATTAACAGCAACTCTGAAAATATAAAAAAAAAGACCTAACACTCTGAAATAGAAGACTGAGTTGATGGTACACAATAACAAAAACAAGGTCAAAATATTCAACCGGAATGGTAAGTTCCTGAACAATAAACTACATAGAATGGTCAATGAAAGATCAGATGAGTCATTAAAAGAAAGCAGCAAACCCCCTAAATTCATAATCTTTATCTGGGAAGTAGATCAGCCTACTCTGTTAAATTGAAACAAGTCAAAAAACCACAATCATAGGTTTGATGAATTATCATGCACCCTCTCTACCTCTCAGGCCACGACAACCCCAGTACTCTCACCTACATTCTCGCCTATCCGACCAATGAAGTGTGTGTCAGTTGAGGCTTTTGCCACCACTTTCTCTCCCGCTCTCCCCCCTTGGATGACTCACACCCTGACACAGTCCTTTCCATGCTCCACTCTGCTTTATCTGACACTCTTGATGTTCTTGCCCCTGTCATGAGGATCCGTTTGAAGACCAAATCCAAGTGCAACTCTTGGTATGACTCAGACATTGTCACCCTTAAATGCAAGTGCAGGGTGGCTGAGAGGAAATGGCATGCTTCTGGTATATCCTCTGACAAACTGGCCTGCCGACTGCTCCAACGGCAAAACCGGTTCTCTGCCCGCACCAAGAAGAGAGGCCACATCCTAGCCCGTGTCTCCATGGCATCTAACAACTCGGCCGAACTCTTTAAAGTCTGCAAGGAGCTGGCCAATCCTGCTGCAGTCTCTCCTGTCCCCTCCCAGGCCCTCTACATCGCCCTCGCTTCTCATTTCATCTCTAAAACTCAGGACATCCAGTCCTCTCTCTCTTTCTCTCCACCTCCTCCATCTCCTCACTGCTTTTCCTCTGGCCCTTCTTCAGCCACCTCTCCTTCCTCCTTATCTCTCAGCCTGTCCCCTGTTCTCCTCAGACGAGGCTTCTAGACAAGTCTGATCTATGAAGGTGTTGTCAAAACAGGTTCACCCTTGTTCCTTCAAAACCATCAAGAATCACATTGACACCCTGGCTCCTGCTCTGGCTGATTTATGCAACCACTCCTTAGCCACTGGAGTCTTCACCTCCCCACTGAAACACTCCCTTGTGCACCCTCTTCTTAAGAAACCCTCTGCCGACCCTTCCTGCTGGGCTAACTATCGTCCAATCTCCATCACTCCTTTCCTGGGCAAACTCCTAGAAAAGCTGGCCATCTCCCAGCTTAATCTTTACTCTGAATCTGTTGGCTGTCTCCATGGACATCAGTCTGGCTTCAGAGCTGCCAGAAGCACAAAAACTGTTCTCCTGCACATCCGTGAAGACCTGCTCTCCAACCTCAACTCCAACACCCCCTGTGTCCTCATATTACTTGATCTCTCTTCTGCCTTTGACACTGCTAACCATGCCATCCCGCTCAACCATCTCCGTGATAACCTGGGTATCACTGATCAGGCCCTGGCTTGGCTGACCTCCTTCCTCTCTGATTGACCCTCCCAGGTCTAACTTGGGTCCTTCTTCTCCTCTATCTCTATCTCTACCTGTGGTGTTCCCCCTGGGGTCTAACCTCTCTCCCTGGCTGTTCAACCAATCCCTGAAATTTCTTATCCACCGCATTGACGCTCTCTGCCCCAACTTTCAGTGCTATGCAGATGATACTCAGCTCATTTTCAGGCTCCCTTCAGCCACCTCTTCTCCTTCTCTCATCTTCCACTGTCTGTCCACCATCACGGAGTGGTGTGCTGCCAATGAACTCTGCCTTAATGCCAGTAAGACCAAGATTCTCCTGATCGGCACACCTGCTCCCTCCTTTCCTGTCACTCTCTGGCCGGCCTCTCTTAGCCCTCTTCCTGCTCCCACCTGTGAGACTAAAAACCTTGGTGTCATCTTCGACTCCACACTTTCCTTCTCTCCTCACATCTCTGACATCTCTAAGAAGTCACACTACCAGCTGCACCTCCTCAGAGGTAGTCTTTGTTACCTCTCCTTCCCCTAGAAGCTCACTGTCTCTAGAGCTCTGGTTCTCTCTAGGCTGCACTACTGCAACAGCCTCTTTCTAAATCTGCCTGCCTCTACTCTCTGCCCTCTGCAACTAATCCAAAACAGGACTGCAAAACTTGTCCTTGGCCTCAAGCCCAGGGATTGTATCTCTCAGGACTGAAATCACTGCACTGGCTCCCAGTGGCGGCGAGGATTAAGTTACAAACCCTCTGCATTGTCCACAAGGCCTTCTGGGGCCTGGGACCTCAATACCTTCAACTCTCTCTTCCTAAATATCTTCCTTCTCGAGCTCTCTGCTCATCTGCCTCCAACTCCCTCAGGGTGAGTCGCTTCTCCAAGCAGTGAGTTGGTGGTAGATCTCTTTCCTCTGCTGGGGTCTCCCTCTGGAACAATCACCCTACCTCTCTGAAACTGGAGGAGAACCACCTCCGGTTCCGCAAGCACCTCAAACCTTCCTCTTTGTTTCTGCTTTCTCTCCTCCTCTCACCTGCTGATTCTCCTGGCGGAATCTGAAATTGCACTGGTTACCTGGCTACCCTCTGATCTTGAGCCATCGTCCCCCGGCCAGTTTGCTCACCTGCACTGCCCCCCTAGCATTCCTTGCACTCGGGGACTGTTTCTTTATCCCTACAGCCACTACTAGCACTTGACACCTGATGTCTGCACTTACCCTTGCACTTGCCACTAGCTGGCTGCACTTTTATTTATGGTCTTTATTTATTTTACTGTTATCCTATGTACTGCACTACCCCCTCACCTTCCCCCTGCACTTGTCCCATTCACCCCTCCCCTGCACTTGCGCAATCTTAATGTCACCTGGCCTAGTAGGATCGTTGTCTCTGTCTTCCCTCTGTCTCCCCTCCCTTGCCTCTTCATGCCTTGAAACACTTGTGTATAGACACGTTACAAATGCCATATCATATCATATTATATCATATCATGGTTAAAGAAAAAGAACTTTGAAAATCCATATCCAACCTCAAACATTCTGGTATGACAAAGGCTGAATGTAAGTTCTGAGAAAAGGTACTTAGAAACAGCTATAGACACTGGTCTCAAGCACACAGATACCAACGTGGTCAAACTGAGGGTGAAGAAAAGTTGGCTACCATAGTCTCGAAAAACTCTTGCAATGTTTGGCCTTAATAAATAATATGAACCAAACATCATTACAGGCACAGGGTAGCACAATTAATAATGATAGCTGATGTAAGCAATTCAGAGAAATCTTTATATGTAAGTCAGAGTGCCCTAAAATTGACCAGTTGTCTATAAAGGTACCTGAATCATGGAAAAGAGCAATCATTGTTCCTACATATAAGAAGGGCATTCAGAAGGATCCCTCGAATTATCACCCGATTGCCTTTATAGATGTAGATGGAAAGATTTTTGCCTCAATCGTTCTAAATAATCTTGAGGTCTGGCTTCTGGGAAAGAATATATTAGACAAATTCCAGACTGGTTTTCATAAGGGACTTTCAACATCAATTAATGGGACAATTAAGTCTGTGATTTCCAGCTCATCACACGAAAAAGACTAGCTGCCCCCTCTATGTAGCATTGCTTGATTTGTCCAGAGAGATCAACGCCATTAACAGGGGACGTCTATGACCAAAGCTTTCCTCATGGTGAATCCTAAAAGGTCTCCTTGCGATTATAATAAGCCTATATGAAGGAACTATGATTCAGATTAAATTGAATGCCCAGGGCACTTTTCAGATGACATAGCGACTAATAGAGGAGTGAGACAAGACTGCATTCTGTAAGCAAGCCTATTCATCCTCTATATAGCAGATCTCAATAAAGCCTTGGTGAATGAATCCTTAGCAAGTCCTAAGATTGTCTCTGAACCCAAACGGTGGATCACATATGCAAATTATATTGTCCTGCTAGATTACACACTGAAAGGACTTCAGCGACTACTAAATGTGTTTGGAACCTATCCAGTGAACAATGATGTACAGGTTAATGCATTAAAATTTCAAATTTTAGTATTTAAAAATCAGCTCATTTTCAGGCTACCCTCGGCCTCCTCCTCTCCTTCCCTCATCTCTGATTGTCTGTCTGCCATCCATGAGTGGTGTGCCACCAATGACCTCTGCCTTAATGCCAGTAAGACTGAGATTCTACCGATCGGCGCACCCGCTCCCTCCTTCCCTGCAGCTCTCTGGCTGGCCTCCACACTCTCCTTCTCTCCTCACATCTCTGACGTCTCTAAGAAGTCACACTGCCAGCTGCACCTCCTCAGAGGTATACTTCCTTTCCTTCCCCCAGAAGCTCACTGTCTCCAGAGCCTTAGTTCTTTCCAAGATGGACTATTGTAACAGCCTGATCCAGAACAGGACTGCGAGACTTGTCCTTGGCCTCAAAGGGATCGTATCTCTCCAGGACTGAAATCTCTTCACTGGCTCCCAATGGCTATGAGGATTAGGTTCAAAGCCCTCTTTATTGTCCACAAGGCCTTCTGGGGCTTTGGGCCACAATACCTTCAACTATCTATTCCTAAATATCTTCCTTCCCGAGCACTACGCTCATCTGCATCCAACTCCCTCAGGGTCAGTTGCTTCTCCAAGCAAAGAGTTGGTGGTAGATCTCTCTCTTCGGCCGGGACCTCCCTCTGGAACAGCCTTCCTGCCTCCCTGAAACTTGAGGAGAACCATCTCCGGTTCCGGATGCACCTCAAAACCTTCCTCTTTGCCTCTGCTTTCTCTCCCGCTCTCCCCTGCTAAATTCCTGGCTGAAACAGCACTGGTTACCTGGCCACCCTTCTGACTCTCGGCCCAGGCCCCACCAGTTGCCCTCCTGCACTGCCACCCTGGCAACCCCTGCACTGGGGACTGTTTTCTGTATCCCTATTGTCCCCCTACTAGCACTTATTTCTGCACTTCCTTGCACTTGCCACCAATGTCTGCACTTCCTTGCACTTGCCATCAGTGGCCTTTTATTTATCTTGTTATCTACTATCCCATGTATTGCACTTTCCCCTCTCCCTCCCCACGCACTTTTCTGTTTTCCCCTCCCCATGCACTTGCGCGGCCTGAATGATACCTGGCCTAGTAGGATCATTCTTTATGTCTTCCCTTGTTCCCCCTCCCTTGCCTCAAAACACTTGTGTATAGGCGCGTTGTAAATGCTATATCATATCATATCATGGAGTATGTGCGGCAAACTGCAGATGGTTCATGCAGAAGCAACAGATAAGGTAAGTTGACAAACAAATTCACCTGGGAATTAAAATGAAATCAGTGCCTGACAAAAGAACTCGAGAGGAAGATCTTGAATTGAAACTCTTTCCTCTCAGACCCCATATGGAAAAAATATTCACAACCTATTGCAAGTTCTCAATCCGCTCTCTGCTGAACTATTACAAAGCAAAGCTTGTACCATCTTTACTTTATGATACAAATCCTAACTCACAAGAGATAAATTGGGACCATATATAAGGGAAGATATGGACACATGTTCTCCACCTCCCATTGAGTTATCCCATAGCAACACTTAAATACTTATTTGGTATAGCCTCTTTAAAAATGAACCTTGACTGGAAAATGATAACTTTGGTTAAATCCATAAAGACTTCCGCAGAACATTCTCTACTCAGAAATCTCTTGAACAAAATGGGTAATGGTAGAAATAGATATCTGATTAAATTTGAGAAATCTGCACTGAATATATTGGAAAACTGTGATTGAACAACAATTAACCTAGTAAAAAATCCAACAGGGGTAAAGTTAGCTTTTTCTCGCACAGCCTGGATTAAAACCATTGACAAAATGAGAACCTATGGGCTGTGATAAACTTGAAGGTGTCTCCCTACCTAGTCCCCGGGATCTGTTATCCATGTGGCCAGTACATGGACATTGTTATTGGATCCAGTTCCTAGGGGTGGATCAGCTAGGGTGGATCGCCTGGATCGGGGGTCCTCAGGGAGTGGGAGTAGGACACTAACGGGTGAGACGCAGTATCCCCCTTCCTTTGACACCCTTTACATCTCTTCTCACATAGGATATTCTAAACCACTGCCCCCACCCCCCTTTTCCAACATGAACACTTTTGCCCAACACAAAGGACGATGGACTAACACCAGAGCCGTTTACCTGAAATATTCCAATACAAGGGTCAGGCAATTGATCAGAATCACACACACCTGACATCCCTTTCCCTTCCCCACATGGATAAAAGGTGGAGCCAGAGAGCACAGTACCAGAACGGCAGACAGCACGTCAAGACGGCTAATCAGGCGCAGCAGTTCAAGCGAAGGAGAAAGGTGGCAGGAATCAATTGGGTGGTGAGGAGAGAAGTGACCTTGACATTTTCACCCCAGACCCACGGAACTTGCAAGGAAGAGAGCTTAAGACTGTGAACAATAGCACAAGTGTCTTGCAGCAGATGTCAATGGTACATGGGGCAAGCCTACGTCGATAAGCAGGAGCGAGGGAAGCTCAGGCAACTGCGGTATCCACCCTTGACTTCAACGAGGAAGAAAAGACAAGCTATTTATCACAGCCAGTGAGCTGAAAGGGAAAATGATAGGAACCAGGCTTTGTTGAGTGAGAATCTTAAAGTGGTAAGTTTTGAACCAAGTTCTATAAACTGTGAAAATAGAGAATAAAGGGGAAACCAGTTGCAGGGGGAAACCGGCACCACAAGGGTGCTAACTCAAGAGACTCTGGTTGAGCCCCATATGAGAGAAACTACAGATACCAACAGGCCGCAGGACAGCCAGCCGAATAGGTCAAAGTGCTCATACTCAAGGTCAAGCAAAATCCTCATACAATCGAAAGACTTTGATCTACAAACTAAATGAAAGAGAGGGAAGTTAATCCTGCAGTGAAAGGAAATAAAATAAGGGAAGAGAAATCCTACTAAAAAGAAGAGAGGGGTCTAAACCTGACCGAGGGAGCTCCATTGGTGAAGCTATCACCCAAAAGTTAATTGAGAAAAGAACTGTCATATAATTTGTGAAATGAGATATGTGCGAAGGGTCAATGCCCAGAAGAAGGGGACCCATGGGTGAAGCCATCACCCTACATGAACAGTGGCTGAAAGTTGAGAAGGGTCAGCACCCAGAAGAGGGGTTCCCAGGGGTGAAGCCATCACCCTATGTGCAAACGATTAAAAAGTGGTAGGTGTGATACCTTTACCGTGAGCTATTGACCATATTACAATAGAATTGATAAGATAAATAATAGTAAGTGATATTCCAGCAGCGAAGATCCCAAAAACAAAACCCAACTACTGGGGTTTGTATCGTAAAAATATCTGTATTGGGTTCTAGGTGTATCTTCTCGTGCTCAGGAAAGAGGCCTAAAGGTATCAATGTACATTTATTGCATTCTTTAGATGTCAGAAATGGATTCCAAAAAAGGTGATTGATATAAAGTTCTCCCAGCTCAGGTTAGCCTATTTTATTGTTTATCAACGATAACAGCCGACCCGTGTTTCAGCCTCACTGGTCATCTTCAAGACTGTAAAAAAGTCACAATGTTCATACAAATCATAATGCTTCATGTTTATACAGAACAAAACATTTCATAATGTATCACGTGTTTTGAACATCTTTTAAAGGCAACATACCACACAAAAGGTTTTCAGATGAAGAGTCGCAACATCATAGTCAGATTATATGAAGAAAGACAATTTTAAAAAACAATGTATGTATCAATAGTATGACCATTATTTCATCTCATCTCAGGCAAAATTAGGAATTATTCCTATTCTCACAAGTGTTCATAGTTAGTGAATGTGTTCGAATTAGCTGCAAAGTGAATCCCATATCAAAAGGTGTCTGAGTTTAAGTGTGCCGAAACACTGACTGGTCCTTATTGAATAAGTCAATTCAGTTTCCCATAGTGTGTTGGGTAAATTAAATTAATTGGACACCAGATTATTGATTGGCATTGCATCCCCATGCTGTAGGGTTGAATCTAATTAACCTCTATAATGTGAGCACCAAATATTTAAAAATATATATCCCGTGCATAAAAATAGTATGAACTTGTCTTACCCTGTATTCTGGGTTCTAAAATTCCTTGGTCTGAAATTCATGAGTGGAAAAATTGTTTTGTTTGAGCTGGTGTCACTATTACAACTACAGCAAATAATCACAACAAAATTCCCGAAAGGTGCATATCTGGGGGACTGGTCTTCCCCAAAATAACTTGTGCACCTCCTGGCTTAGAATGGAAAAATGTGTGGTCAAACTCAATGTCTATGAGGGTCAGTGTATCCTGTTGTCGTGCTTGTAAGTACAGCCAAATCTGTCATAAAGAACGCTATGTGTTAATTATATTCTATGTTCAAAAAGGTAAAGCTACTCTTTGAAAATAATATAGTCCTAAGAAACAGAGAATCTTATGGGTTCCCATGGCATTAAAGTCACACGATATTGTGTAATGCACGACCATTTACAAAATGTCACACGGAAGTGAATCCAACAAATCCATACAATCCATATTGTCCCCAAAAGAAATAGAACGAAAAACATGAAGTAAGTTGGTGGTTATGGCATACTGACCTGAGTGCTTCTATGCAGGGGATAGACCCCACGTGTTCTAAAGATGCCATCTCCATGAGAGCAAAATGGCAAATCGGAATCACTATGGTGCTGAGTTCTTACATTCCTCTTGCGTCATCCACGGTGACGGACGGACGTAATGACGTCACACGTATGCGAACACACCATCTATCCCAACTTAGCCTTTGCCCAGCGAAATAATCCAGACCTTGCTGAAACTTTTTACAAGCAATTCCTGAAAAAGAAGGCCTAGAGAAGGGAAGTCCCTTTTTCTTCTTAAAGCTAGGGTTAATTTACAGAAAAGAAACCTCCCCTGACGGGTTCATAAAAACTCAACTCGTAATACCTAAAAGTCACCGAAAGGTTGTGCTAGAGGTTGCACATGCCCATCTGAGGGGAGGACATTTGGGCCAAGCTAAAACCCAGGTGCATATTAGTGGAAAGTTTTACTGGCCAGGTATCCACACTGATATAAAAACTTTCAAACAAACATACAAGATATGTCAAAAGAGGGGGGCCTAGGGGTGAAGCCATCACCCTATGTGAACTGTGGCTGAAAATTGAGAAGGGTCATCGCCCAGAAGAGGGGACTCAGGGGTGAAACCTTATCACCCTGGCGAACTTTCATTTGTTAAAGGAATGTTTGTTTTCTTAGCTGAACTCGCCAGGCCCTCGAAGGCAAGAGACTTTCAAGTGAGATGAGACTTGGCCATCGGCGGTCCTGAGAGCTGCCATTAGAACTTTTGTCTCTCGTGCTGGAGAAGCCCGAGACTGTACTGTTCTCCAAGATCCCACCTTACCCCATGCTCCACACGTGGGGAAGGGAGACCCAGGCTACAGCATGCTCATATATTATTTGAGAATACTTCTTTCTTTTCTTGAGAACTATCCCACAACCTTTTTTTGTATTAGTCATAAGGTTTGGCAATAGGTCTCTTAGTATAGGCCCTATATAGGTTCCCATCTTAGATTTAGGTTTGGAATAGGCATTTTTCCAACCTGCATCCAGAGTTCACTATTCAATAAACACTGTTGAACTGTGATCACTTGTGTCTGTCTTGCTTGTTGCCACCATGAGTTCCTCACAATGCTATACAAATCACTTTCACATTTTGACAAACCTAAACATTTTCTTCCAAATTTCTGGACCCAAAAATGAGAATGGACTTCTTAAGAGTCAGCCTGAATACAATCAAAACAGGTGAAATTCAGTCTGTAAGAGGCAAGCAACCTGTTCCCAAGTTGTCTTATCTTTGTGAAGAAAATATATCTCAATCATTATATCACATTTAAATATCATGTGCAGTGATGGGCAACCTTTTTGGCGTGGTGTGTCAAAAATCGGCAAAAAATCGAGCATAACTCACGTGGTGTGTCACTTCGACAAAAAAACATAATTTTGCGCAATTTATAGTTTAAACTACAAAAATGTATAATTGCAATATATAATTATATTTAATAAACCAAAAACAAATTATTTAACATACCTGCTTAGTAACTTCTTTGTTCATCAGTCGATTTCGTATGTTGCCCTTGATATTATTGAACTTGTTTGGGGTGCCTTGAACCAGGGCTGTGGAGTCGGCTGCTTCCAGCTCCACGTCCTCATCAACATGCCGCTCCAGCCCGCCCCTGCTATGAATATTCCTAGTGACGTGAGGGCGAAGATTATGAATATTCATAGCGGGGGCGGGCCGGAGCGGCATGCTGATGGGGACGTGGAGCTGGAAGCAGCAGACTCCACAGCCCTGCCGTGAACTGAGATAAGTGAGGGGGAGGGCGAATTCTTTAACTAACCTGCCCATTAGTGACTTTTTTGTTACTGAATTTCATTGGCTAAATCTTCAATTGAAGGTTGGTATTTTGTATACTTCAGGCCCAAGCAAGCGCTACTAACCTCATCTGTCAATCTGTTTCTTTTGTTGGTTTTGATATTATTTAATGCTGAGAATAAGGTCTCACAAAAGTATGTAGAAGGAAAAATTGTGAGTAAAGCTGTTGCTATATTTGTCAGGGTGCTAAAAGTGTCTGGTAGTCTGTTCCAGGCACTCCAAATTTCCTGTTCGTAGTGGCACTCATCTTTATTCTCCAAGCGGCCCCTTTCCAGATTCTCAAGCTTTGACCTCAAGTCAACAAACACCTGAGCCCAGATGCTGTCTTGAAATTCTGCAAGCTGCATCTCCAAATCATCTATTTGCATCCATTGGAAACCATTTAATTCCAAACTATTGTAGACTACTACATCAGGATACTTAATTATTTTCATGGTCTGTTCTAGGATTCTAAATTGACTAAATTTATCAGTAAACTGGTCAAGTAACGAGTCTAAAACATGCTGGTACTTCATATGCAAGAGTTCCACTTCATTTCGTACAGCTGCACTGGCCTTCTCAAAATGCTTTTGTACTCGAGGAAAATACTTATAAGTTTTAGTTTCTACATCTCGCTTGAAAATGTTTACTTTACTTTCAAAAGCTTTTATGTATCCAAACATAACATCAATACTTTTGCCAAAACCTTGTAACTTTAAGTTCAGTTCATTAACATGAACAGAGAGATCTGTAAAAAACATCAGGGTGTTGACCCACTTATCATCATTGAGCTGAGGAAAGTTTCCCAGATCCTTCTCTTCAAGAAATACCTTAATTTCTTCAAAGCACTCCACAAAGCGCTCAAGAACCTTGCCTCGGCTCAGCCATCTTACATTATTGTACATCAGCAGTCCACTGTAGGTGGAATCAACCTCCTGTAAAAGTGCTGAAAATTCTCGCTTGTGAAGGGGGCGAGCAGCTATTAAATTAACTATTTTTGTAACAACTGACATTAAGTCATTTAAGTCAGTGAATCCTGCCTTGGCACATAAAGCCTCCTGATGGATAATACAATGAAAAGGCACAATCGGATGTCCAATAGCTTCTGTAAACAATTTCACAAATCCAACTTTTTTCCCCACCATGTTTGGGGCACCATCTGTCGTCACTGACACAACTTTAGATATATCAATGCTTAGGTCGCAGAATGTTTGCATAACAACCTTACATATTTTGCTTCCTGATATACGTGTTGGCAGTGATACTAACTTTATCAACTCTTCTCTCATTGTGTGACCATCAGAATATCGACCAATAATGGCCAACTGAGCATGCGATGTGACATCAGTAGTTTCATCAAGAGAGATGGAAAAATATTTACAATGCCTTATGTCTCTCTTTAATTGATGTTGTACGTTCGTGTTCAGTCTCATTATTCGGTCTTTTATGATATTTCTACTGAGTGGTAACTCAGATATTCTCTTAATAATTGCATCTTTATTCTGCATATCGTGAAATAGAACTGGCGCACATCTTAGGAGAGTTTCTTTAATAAATTCTCCCTCATTAAGCGCTTTTGCATGCTGAGCTATGGAGTGAGCAATGCTCAAACTTGCAGAGTTTAAATTTGTAGAGCCTTTTATAAATTTAAGGATGGAGTTAGATTGGCTCTTATAAAGGTGTAGCTTCCTGGAAATGTATTCCCTCCTTTCATCCTCACTTTTTTCCAAGAGCTGGGAATGATTAGTTTCAAAATGTCTATTTATATTCCACGTTCTGCTTACTACCGTTCCAGTACATAGAACGCAAAATGATCTGCCATTTTTTTCTATAATGCCATACATCTCGCTCCATGTCTCTTGAAAGGGTCGGCCACTGCTACTACCACTCCTTTTACTTAACCTTTGTTTTTTATTTTTTGGGTGCTCCATCAGTGGGCCAGTGACAGCAGATAGAATTATAGATAGCTTGTTAGGCTAGTTAACCCCCAATTGGCTAACACAACCTCCCCCTCACTTATCTCAGTTATTGTGGGCAATTACAAGTCCATGGCACCCCAATAGTTGCTGCTAATGGTGCTCACAGTTCCCCCCGGCACTCCGCTGTTCCCTGCTGTGGTGCGGTCATAACCGGAAGTCCCAGGAGTAGACTCTCTGTGCCGGAGTTCAGGCCTACAGACAAAAGGGGTTGAAACTTTTATTACTACATGACTAAAACTCCCAACATGCCTGTATACAGCCTACGGCTCTGCAGCTACGCCAAATCTAAAACTCCCAGCATGTTGCACTTGACTATATAGTAGTATAGGTTATTGTGCAACATGCTTGGAGTTGTAGTTTTGGCTCAGCTGCACTGCGGCAGAGCCAAAACTACAATGCCCAGCATGATCTTATACAGCCTATGGCTCTGCAGCAGTTCAGCTGAGCCAAAACTACAACGCCCAGCATGCCCTGATAGGTTTGGGGTCTGCAGCAGACCCCAAACCTAAGTAGCATTATTGCTAATAATGATAATCTTTCCCCACTTTCCTTCCCCTGCTTACTGTGAAGGTCAGTCTGGCAGCGACTGCATTGCGGCCTGACTGGAGAGAGGCGCGCACTGTTCCCACGCTCCTCTCCTGCGGGTCCTCCCTAACGTCCTCGCTGTGCTGATGACGTGTGTGCGCACGGCACGCACGCCTTACCAGCAGCCCCTGCGCTCAGAAAGGGGCTGTGCTTCACTGTCAGGCGGCGGTGGCGGCGATACAGTAAGTGAGTGTGGGTGGGGGAGATCACACGTCCCGCCCCCCCGTTCCTCCAGCACAGATTCTTTCATCCTTGGCGGCCGTGCAGGAGCCGAGGATGAATCGCATGAAATCCTGCGCGTGTCACCCCAAATGGCTACGCGTGTCAGCACTGACACGCGTGTCATAGGTTCGCCATCACTGAAGGAACAAGAGAACTTTGTGAAATATAATTGGGACAGTTTGTAGATCATACTATGAGGCTCACAAGAGTCTCTTTTTGGGAATGCCTCATAGTAGGCCATGAAAGACTGCTTATGATTGAGGTTGTGAAGATTTTAAGAGAGTTAACTTTTATTACGTAGTAATGGAATTACATTAGATATGTGAATTAGTCAATTCTTTTTAGATATAGTTTAATACAAGATGTGAATATGCTCGACAAATTTGTTAGATGAAATGTTGTGAATGTGTAAAAGTCACTTGTTGTATCTGCAAAATAAAAAATAAGTTAAAATAAATAATGAAATATGTTATTTTTGTACACAACAGCGACTCATTACAAAACTGGTTAGCAACAAAAAGTAAAATAATGTAAATAGAATCAAAATCGAAAAGTTAAACCCAATAAAATAGAATAAAAAAATGTAAACATAGGATAACCAGTCCAAGAATAGAAGTTTTAACAATGTTCGAAAAGAAAACAGGTTCTTAGCACAATGAGCACCAGAGGTAAACAATTCCACAATTGTGAAGCAACTGTAGTGAAAGGTCACTTACGTCTGCACACATCCTTGCTTATTGTATTCCTTATGCTACCTGCAGTCAGCTGATTCTCAGTAAATACATTGATCTGGAACCTGTGAAGGCCTTAAATGTAATACAGGCCAGTTAACACTGATACCCCCAGTGCAGAGAAAGACAGTGCAAAGAACAAAGAATGAGAGTAGGATATTGAAACCTCTTTGCCCCAATGATAAAGAAGAACTGCTGAGTGTCAAATGGCTTCTAGTAGCAGCAGAATAGAGCAGGTAAACCCATGATAATAATGTTATGGCAAACTATTCTGGACAACAACTTGGCTTGGAAGACTAAACCAGAATCAGAAGTAGAGCAAAAAGCTTTTATCTGCAGAAATAAAGCCAATTGATTTTAACGAACTGGGCTAATTTGGTTGCATCTGATTTGAATTTAGAGCTGAATCAATCGTGAAGCCGAGATTTGGCATCAGGAATACAAATAGGAAAATACCAGTAGCAAAAAGAGAACAGCACCAGAAATGGATTGTGAGTGTAGAACGTGAAGGCCTTAATAGCAAACATACCACTCTAGAGAGATACACTTTGGGCCTCATTCCGAGTTGGGCGGTAAGGCGGTAAGGCTAATAGCGCCATGGCTACCTCCAAACTCGGAATGAGGCCCTTTGAGTGGTAAGACACTGAAGAATGGGGAATGGTTGGTTGAATGGGTCCGCACAGGTCGGAATGTCCCGGTAAGTCCCCATTCAATCAGACCGGACCCAGACCCGCGTTTGGAGGCAGCCATGGCGGTAATTGCGCCATGGCTACTTCCAAACTCGGAATGAGGCCCGAGTGGTAAGACACTGAGGGCCTGATACAGAGCTTGTGCTAATTATAACGTGGAAAGCCAACATTCTCCCTTCAAATTTCCAGCCCCAAAATTCTGAGACGGGTGGAAATGTTGGAGGGGAAATGTGCTTTACAGCAGCAAAAGCTGCTAAATTCACACTTTGTTGGGGAAATGTGTGCTCCAGTGGCATTGCAAGCATTTCCCAAAAGACGGCCACTTTTCTAATTTAAGAAAGTGTTCATAAATTTTCCTTAAACTAGAAAAGTGGTGCTGCAGTCTGAGAAATGCCATGTTTAAAATGGGAAACAGTGTGCAGTGTTGTTTAACAGTACCTCCTTGGGTACCGTACATGAACGCCACTTTTGGCTGGTGCAGGAAAGGTGTTCTGGCCTCTGAATACAGTCCTTTCCAGCCCCTTACGTGTGAGGTGGTTGGCAAGGCTGTTGGCATGCAGGAAAGCACGGCTTTGCAGGTGTGGTTTTTATTGCCGCCACCCCCTTATTATTTCAGAATACATGTCTTCATGGAAAGGTGTCTACTCAGACACAGCATTTTTCCATGATAACACGTACCACTGAATAAGGCCCCGAATCTATGATCTCTTCAATAGCATTGGAGTACACTAAAAAGGAAACGTGTCTAGGAAGCAAATGCTTTCAACCATACCACATTGTGTTTTGATTTCTTTTACCCACGCATTGCATCTGATGCCAAACCAGGCTTCAATCTTCAACCGGCCCATCGAGCAGAGATGGATCATGATTCAGGTTGCTTTGCTTAATTCACTAGTTTACATTTCTTACATTATATCATTTTTGTCTTTTTCTGTTTGTTAATGTCTCATAGTTTTATGTGTAGTGACTTGCAGCTGAATGTTTATATTTGTGATGCATGCAATGCCCCAATGTTGAACCGCCATCTGTTTTCTCTACCACAGAAATAACATTCCTGGTTGGTCAATGCTAAAAATGAGAAATATTCGTATTTTCTATGGTCAGAGATGTTTCTTAAATAAAATTGGAACTGGAAAAAAACACGGAATTCTGAAAATGAGCCGATTTCAAGCTGCGATAACAGCCCCCCACAGCTAAATGGCTTCACCTTGTGAAGAGTGAATCTGTTAAGAAAGGTTGCAGAGTGAGAAAAGTGTTACCTTTGCAAGATCATATAATGAACATTTCAACTTGAATTGAACTCTACAGGGTCGAACTCGAAATTCTTCATTTGTCTCTTTGTGGGACTAGGACTTTGGCTCACACACGCCCAATTGTATTACACTTGCAAAGTTGACCACACAGACACAATGACATCTTACACACTGTGCCCTCTGTCTAATGTTACATCCATCCACTCGTCTCTCCGCGTTTCTCAATGAAAAGGGGCTGAGCACAAAGCTCGTACTCCGAGAGATAGGGAAGCCACAGGGAATAAAACAGATCAAGATATGCATGGAGCAGCTGTCTGCCTTTTTGGCTTGTGTTAGATATGTTCTGGCAGAGTCCTTGAATGCGTTATCCTCATCAGTCTCCTCGGTTTGAAGATAACAATCCCAGCCCAACAGATAACATACCTACCAGACACAACCATTCTTCAGGTCACCTGGTGTTCAATTAAAGAGCCTCGCTGAGAAAGAGCAAGAAAGGTGCCATCAATACCTGCCAGAACAAAGTCGGCGCAGTTACAATTTATGGCATCGCGCAGACGGAGCCCGCCTTAATCTAAGAATCAAAACGGCAAACCAGATGAAAGAGAAAGACCTTTCTCAGTCTCCAAACGATGAATACTTCTCGCGAAATGCAAAGAATGGAATCTGAAAGAAAATGAAGTACTTTTTTTAGTTTCTTCATTGAAAATAAACAGAAGACATGTATTTCTTGACGTTGTGTTATGTAAAGAAATATGCATGCTGTGAAATGTCTTGCCCTATTATTAAACGTTATTAAACCTTATTTTAAATAAAAAAAAATTAAAAAAACGCTAAAAGCCAACGGTAACACTATTTCTATTGCTCGATCAACGTGAAATGATGAGCAGAGGAAGTGAGCAATGTGCCCCGATTTGTCGGGAAACAAGTTTAAAAACGTTTTCTTATTCCTGAATTCATCATGTGCAAGCAATGTTTGTTGGCAATGTTTGTTGGCACAATGTTATGTGTTAATGAATGTGGTAGTTAATTACATGCGGTTAATGTGGTAATGTACAGTTAATGCGGTAGTACATTTTATAACTGAAAAGAATAATTATAGAACACTGAGTACAATATCAGGACATTTATACCTCAAACATTTGAAATGAACATGAGCGGGACAAGGCAAACATTTTCCAATATCTGGGGGCTTTCTCAAATGATTACTTATGCTCTTGGGGTGAAGAGCAATACATGAAACATTGAAGCAGCAGCCCGGTGGCTTACAGGGGATAGGTTGAATGTTAGCTTACAGGGGATAGGTTGAATGTTAGCTTACAGGGGATAGGTTGAATGTTAGCTTACAGGGGATAGGTTGAATGTTAGCTTACAGGGGACAGGTTGAATGTTAGCTTACAGGGGATAGGTTGAATGTTAGCTTACAGGGGACAGGTTGAATGTTAGCTTACAGGGGATAGGTTGAATGTTAGCTTACAGGGGATAGGTTGAATGTTAGCTTACAGGGGACAGGTTGAATGTTAGAACTGATTTTAACCTTGCAGAAAAAGTAGATGATCAGTTTTATAAGCTGTCGATGAAACAAAATCATCTTTGTGTCCATCACTGCCTCCCTTGCCATTTTCTTGTCTAACTTCCCATTACAAAATCACGATTTTCGTTCACATTTGTCGAAAACAAAGTAAAGGAAAAGGTCTTTCTCATAAAAAAGTACAGTTTATTATGGTCTGTTGGTAATTAAAAAAATCTGATCTTTTTAAACTATATTTTGAATCATTCAATTCCTTCCATGCTTATGTTGGCTGATATTTATCTCTGTTCCCTTCTTTGACCAGCACGCTACGTAACATATATGTTATCTAATGAATGCTGAGGATCATATAAAGGTCGTTATTCATTTTGAAATCCTACCCAATCATGGTATTACTTTTTGGGTCATCATAAACTTGTGACTTGGTTCATATCTCCTTCAGATGATACTTAATTTATGTCCATTGTGGTTTGTCACCTGACCATTATGGTTTGAATTCTCTTCCTCAAGTTGATAGCAGATGTGATTGAAACCAAAGTTGTAGTTTGCGAACTTAATGTTATGACAATAGCAATTGATGGCAAGGTATGACATTGTTATTCTTATTCTTTTTATCTGTGGGTCCAGGCTCCAGTAAGAAACAGTGTCAAATGTAACAGGGTTATAGTATGATATGATATGATATGATGTGGCATTTATAACATGCCTATACACAAGTGTTTCTAGGAGTGACAAGACAAGGAGGGGGAAACAAAGGGAGGACAACATAATTTTACTAGGCCTTGTGTCATTCAGATCATGCAAGTGTGGGGAAGAGGGAAGTGGAGAAGTGCCAGGGGGGAGGGGAAGGGGGATATGCAGTTAACTCACTAGTGCAGCCAGCCGGTGGCTCATAGGTGCAGAGAGATTGGACTGTAGGGTTGCAGATACAGACCCTTAAGTGCTGGGGAGCCCGGAGGAAGTGCAAGGGCAACTGGACATGCAGGAGCCTGGGTCTGAGTTCAGAGGTTGACCAGGTGACCAGTGTGCGGAGCAGTCAGGTGCAACAGCAGAGGAGAGGAAGAGAGAAAGCGGAAGCGAAAAGGAAGGTCTTGAGTTGCTTCCGGAACCACAGGTGGTTCTGCTCAAGTTTGAGAGAGGTAGGGAGGCTGTTCCAAAGGGAGGGCCCAGACGAGGTGATAGATCTGCCACCAACTCTCTGCTTGGAGAAGTGTCTGACCATCAGAGAGTTGGAGGTGGCTGAGTGGAGAGCTCGAGAAGGAAGACGATTCGGAAGAGAAAGTTGGTGGTAGAGCGGTCCCAGGCCCCAGACAGCCTTTTGGAGCATTCAGAGGGTCTTCAAGTTGATCCTTGCAGCCACAGGGAACCAGTGAAGAGATTCCAGAGCTGGAGAGATACAATCCCTGGGCTGAAGGTCAAGGACAAGTCTTGCAGTCCTGTTCTGGATAAGTTGTAGAGGTCGAAGAGTAGAGGCAGGAAGATTTAGAATGAAGATGTTGCAATAGTCCAGCCTAAAGTGGACCAGAGCACTGGAGACAGTGAGCTTCTGGGGGAAAGTGAGAAAAGGCAGAATACCCCTGAGGAGGTTGCAGCTGATAGTTTGACTTCTTAGAGACATCAGCGATGTGAGGAGAGAAGTAGAGTGTGGAGTCGAAGAAGACACCAAGATCCCTAGCCTCACAGGAAGGAGCAGAATGAGGGCCCAGAGTGGGCAGCCAGAGAGAGAGAGGTAAGGAGTGGGCAGGTGTCCCAATGAGGAGTATCTCAGTCTCGCTGGCATTAAGGCAGGGATAATTAGGGCACACAATTCCTGAATTGTGGCCAGACAATCTGGTATGAGAGAAGAAGCAGATGTTGCTGAGTGTAGCCGGAAAGAGAGCCGAGTGTCATCTGCGTAACATTGAAAATTGAAATAGAACGTAGCGATACACTGGGCAGGTAAGGGTTGAAGAGCCAGGGAGAGAGGTTAGACCACTGGGGAACACCACAAGTAGTGAGAGAGAGAGAGAGAGAGAGAGAGAAGAGAGGAAATACCCCAGTTGGACCAGAGAGGGTCTGTAGACATTTTTCATTAATTGGTCTCCATCATGATGATTCCTTTTCACAAACAATACCCCATGCAGTAGATCTTCTTTCTCTCTTTGCCATGTTGCCAGGAGGCTACTCTACTGAGGCAAAAGATGCATGCCGGTTCCCAAGGAATACCTTTGTTCTCACTACTCATCATCAAGAGTAACTGCTCCAGTCATGGATTTCATTAAATACATGTCTTCTGTTTATTTTCCAGGAGAACTTCCACACAACGTCGCTATGAAGAAGTTATTTCTCATTGTATAATTGAGGAAGTTAGAAACCATTTATGAGCTTTATTTGAGAATTCTGAGAACAATATTCTTTGAAGCTTTTTTCAACTGTGGCTATAAACTCTATAAGGACATTCACAAAACATCTGTAGCACACAAAGGAAATATTTCATTTAAACGAACCAAGACACCACCTTCTCTGATTGCAACTATACTTGCTCACTGTGGTCAGAGAGGCACAGCACCACCTCACTGATGAGGCTCAACAAGGCTGGAACATGTATATGGGGTTTCTGTTGGTACTCTTGTTCAAAGGAGGTTTGACTGGCATTTGGTAGTGTACTGCCCTTGTGGACGGGAAAAAGACTGATATGCAAATGGGTATTCTTCATTTGTGAAAAGTACAGTGGGAAAAAACAATGGCTGCGGACTCTCAAAGTGGGTAAAAACCACTGTACAGGTAATCATGTCATGTGCTTTCTAGAGAGGGGTGCCTGCTACCTTTTCTTTGTATTTTTGAAAGGAACCTGGGGTTGGTCACCCTAAGTTAGCTAGGGAAACCCAGACGTGGAACCCTTGCTCACTGTGCTCAGAGAGGCACAGCTCCACCTCACTGATGAGGCCCAACAAGGCTCAAACAAATGTATGGGGTTGCTGTTGGTACTCTTGTTCAAAGCAGGTGTGCCTGGCATTTGGTGCTGGACTGCCCTTGTGGGCGTGACAAAGACTGATATGCAAATGGATATTCCTCCTTTGTGAAAAGTACAGTGAGCAGAAAATGATGGCTGTAGACTCTCAAAGTCAGTAAATACCACAGAAAAGTTTTTAATGCCATGTTCTGTCTAGAGAAGGGTGCTTGCTACTTTTTTTTAATTTGTGCAAGAAACTTGGGATTGGTCACCATAGGTTACCTGGGGCAGGCCAGGCATAGACCTCTTACTCACTGTGCTCAGAGAGGCACAGCTCCACCTCACTGATGATGCCCACCAAGGCTGGAACACATATATTGGGTTGCTGTCGGTACTCTTGTTCAGAGGAGGTTTGCCTGCCATTTCAGTGCTGGACTGCCCTTGTGAGCGGGACAAAGGCTGATATGCAAACGGATAATCCTCCTTTGTGAAAAATACAGTGAGCAAAAAGTGATGGCTGCAGACTCTCAAAGTGGGTAAAAACCACTGCACAGGTTATCATGCCATGTTCTTTCTAGAGAGGGAAGTCTGCTACTTTTTTTGTATTTTTTAAGGAACTTGGCGTTGGTCACCCTAAATTACCTGGGTGAACCCAGACGTGGACCCCTTCCTCACTGTGCTCAGAGAGGCATAGCTCCACCTCACTGATGAGGCCAAACAAAGCTCAAAGACATGTATGGGGTTGCTGTTGGTACTCTTCTTCAAAGGAGGTTTGCCTGGCATTTTGGTGCTGGACTGCCTTTATCGGTGGGGCAAAGACTGATATGCAAATTGGTATTCCTCCTTTGTGAAAAGTACAGTGAGCAAAAGGCAATGGTTGTGGACTCTCAACCTGCGTAAAAACCACTGCACAGGTTATCATGCCATGTTCTTTCTAGAGAGGGATGTCTGCTACTTTTTTTGTATTTTTTAAGGAACTTGGCGTTGGTCACCCTAAATTACCTGGGTGAACCCAGACGTGGACCCCTTCCTCACTGTGCTCAGAGAGGCACAGCTCCACCTCACTGATGAGGCCAAACAAAGCTCAAAGACATGTATGGGGTTGCTGTTGGTACTCTTCTTCAAAGGAGGTTTGCCTGGCATTTGGTGCTGGACTGCCCTTGTGGGCGGGACAAAGACTGATATGCAAATGGATATTCCTCCTTTGTGAAAAGTTCAGTGAGCAGAAAACGATGTCTGCAGATTCTCAAAGTGGGTAAAAACCACTGTACAGGTAATCATGTCATGTGCTTTCTAGAGAGGGGTGCCTGCTACCTTTTCTTTGTATTTTTGCAAGGAACCTGGGGTTGGTCACCCTAAGTTACCTGGGGGAACCCAGGCGTGGAACCCTTGCTCACTGTGCTCAGAGAGGCACAGCTCCACCTCACTGATGAGGCCCAACAAGGCTCAAAGACATGTATGGGGTTGCTGTTGGTACTCTTGTTCAAAGCAGGTTTGCCTGGCATTTGGTGCTGGACTGCCCTTGTGGGCGTGACAAAGACTGATATGCAAATGGGTATTCCTCCTTTGTGACAAGTACAGTGAGCAGAAAATGATGGCTGTGGACTCTCAAAGTCAGTAAATACCACAGAAAAGGTTATAATGCCATGTTCTGTCTAGAGGAGGGTGCTTGCTACTTTTCTTTTTATTTGTGCAAGAAACTTGGGATTGGTCATCATAGGTTACCTGGGGCAAGCCAGGCATAGACCTCTTACTCACTGTGCTCAGAGAGGCACAGCTCCACCTCACTGATGATGCCCACCAAGGCTGGAACACATATATGGGGTTGCTGTTGGTACTCTTGTTCAGAGGAGGTTTGCCTGCCATTTCAGTGCTGGACTGCCCTTGTGAGCGGGACAAAGACTGATATGCAAATGGATATTCCTCCTTTGTGACAAGTACAGTGAGCAGAAAATGATGGCTGTGGACTCTCAAAGTCAGTAAATACCACAGAAAAGGTTATAATGCCATGTTCTGTCTAGAGGAGGGTGCTTGCTACTTTTCTTTTTATTTGTGCAAGAAACTTGGGATTGGTCATCATAGGTTACCTGGGGCAAGCCAGGCATAGACCTCTTACTCACTGTGCTCAGAGAGGCACAGCTCCACCTCACTGATGATGCCCACCAAGGCTGGAACACATATATGGGGTTGCTGTTGGTACTCTTGTTCAGAGGAGGTTTGCCTGCCATTTCAGTGCTGGACTGCCCTTGTGAGCGGGACAAAGGCTGATATGCAAACGGATAATCCTCCTTTGTGAAAAATACAGTGAGCAAAAAGCGATGGCTGCAGACTCTCAAAGTGGGTAAAAACCACTGCACAGGTTATCATGCCATGTTCTTTCTAGAGAGGGATGTCTGCTACTTTTTTTGTATTTTTTAAGGAACTTGGCGTTGGTCACCCTAAATTACCTGGGTGAACCCAGACGTGGACCCCTTCCTCACTGTGCTCAGAGAGGCACAGCTCCACCTCACTGATGAGGCCAAACAAAGCTCAAACACATGTATAGGGTTGCTGTTGGTACTCTTCTTCAAAGGAGGTTTGCCTGGCATTTGGTGCTGGACTGCCCTTGTGGGCGGGACAAAGACTGATATGCAAATGGATATTCCTCCTTTGTGAAAAGTTCAGTGAGCAGAAAACGATGTCTGCAGATTCTCACATTGGGTAGAAACCACTGTACAGGTTATCATGCCATGTGCTTTCTAGAGAGGGGTGCCTGCTACCTTTTTTTGTATTTTTGCAAGGAACTTATAGTTGGTCACCCTAGGTTACCTGGGGGTACCCAGATGTGGACCCCTTGCTCACTGTGCTCAGAGAGGCACAGCTCCAGCTCACTGATGAGGCCCAACAAGGCTCAAACACATGTATGGGGTTGCTGTTGGTATTCTTGTTCAAAGGAGATTTGCCTGGCATTTGGTGCTGGACTGCCCTTGTGGGCGGGACAAAGACTGATATTCAAATGGATATTCCTCCTTTGTGAAAAGTACAGTGAGCAAAAAACGATGGCTGCGGACTCTCAAAGTGGGTAAAAACCACTGAACAGGTTATCATGCCATGTTCTTTCTAGAGAGGGGTGCCTGTTACCTTTTTTTGTACATTTTCAAGGAACTTGGGCTGGCCACCCTAAGTTACCTGAGGGAAGCCATATGTGGACCCCTTGCTCACTGTGCTCAGAGAGGCACAGCTCCACCTCACTGATGAGGCCCAACAAGGCTGAAACACGTGTATGGGGTTGCTGTTGGTACTCTTGTTCAAAGGAGGCTTGTCTGGCATTTCGGTGCTGGACTGCCCTTGTGGGCGTGATGAAGACTGATATGCATATGGATGTTCCTCCTTTGTGAAAAGTACACTGAGCAGAAAATGATGGCTGTGAACTCTCAAAGTCGGTAAAAACCACAGAAAAGGTTATCGTGCCATATTCTTTCGAGAGAGGGGTGATTGCTACTTTTCTTTGTATTTGTGCAAGGAACTTGGGGTTTGTCACCCTAGGTTTCCTGGGGATAGCCAGACGTAGACCCCTTACTCACTGTGCTCAGAGAGGCACAGCTCCACCTCACTGATGATGCCCAACAAGGCTGAAACACATGTATGGGGTTGCTGTTGGTACTCTTGCTCAAATGAGGTTTTCCTGGCATTTCGTTACTGGACTGCCTTTGTGTTCAAGACAAAGGCATATATGCAAATGGATATTCCCCCTTTGTGAAAAGTGTACTGAGCAAAAAGCGATGGCTGCAGACTCTCAAAGTGGGTAAAAACCACTGGAAAGGTTATCATACCATGTTATTTCTAGAGAGGGGCGCCTGCTACTTTTTTTTGTATTTTTGAAAGGAACTTATGGTTGGTCACCCTGAGTTACCTGGGGGAAGCCAGACGTAGACCCCTTACTCACTGTGCTCAGAGAGGCACAGCTCCACCTCACTGATGATGCCCAACAAGGCTGAAACACATGTATGGGGTTGCTGTTGGTACTCTTGCTCAAATGAGGTTTTCCTGGCATTTCGTTACTGGACTGCCTTTGTGTTCAAGACAAAGGCATATATGCAAATGGATATTCCCCCTTTGTGAAAAGTGTACTGAGCAAAAAGCGATGGCTGCAGACTCTCAAAGTGGGTAAAAACCACTGGAAAGGTTATCATACCATGTTATTTCTAGAGAGGGGCGCCTGCTACTTTTTTTTGTATTTTTGAAAGGAACTTATGGTTGGTCACCCTGAGTTACCTGGGGGAAGCCAGACATGGACCCCTTGCTCACTATGCTCAGAGAGGCACAGCTCCACCTCGCTGATGAGGTCCAACAAGGCTGATACACTTGTATGGGGTTGCTGTTGGTACTCTTGTTCAAAGGAGGTCTGCCTGGCTTTTCGGTGCTAGACTGCCATTGTGGGCGGGACAAAGATTGATATGAAAATTGGTATTCCTCCTTTATGAAAAGTACTGTGGGCAGAAAGTGATGGCTGCGGTCTCTCAAAGTGGGTAAAAACCACTGAACAGGTTATTATGCCATGTTCTTTCTAGACAGGGGCACCTTCCTACTTTTTTTGTATGTTTGCATGGAGCATGGGGGTTGGTCACCATAAATTACCTGGGGGAACCCAGGCATGAACCCCTTGCTCACTATGCTCAGAAAGGCACAGCTCCACCTCACTGATTATGGCCCAACAAGGCTAAAACTCGTGTATGGGGTTGCTGTTGGTACTCTTGTTCAATGGAGGTTTGCCTGGTATTTCAGTGCTGGACTGCCCTTGTAGGTGGGA
Organism: Ambystoma mexicanum; assembly: GCF_040938575.1. Lineage (NCBI taxonomy): Eukaryota > Metazoa > Chordata > Amphibia > Caudata > Ambystomatidae > Ambystoma > Ambystoma mexicanum. Next base: position 1,054,658,972 of record NC_090924.1, on the reverse strand, counting down.
CAAAGACTGATGTGCAAATGGATATTCCTCCAATGTGGAAAGTACAGTGAGCAAAAAGAGATGACTGCAGACTGTCAAAGTGGGTAAAAACCACTGAACATGTTATTATGCCATGTTATTTCTAGAGAGGGGCGCACCCTACTTTTTTTTGTATTTCTGGAAGGAACTTTGGGTTGGTCACCCTAAGCTACCTGGAGGAACCCAGATGTGGACCCCTTGCTCACTGTGCTTATAGAGGCATAGTTCCACCTCACTGATGAAGCCCAACAAGGCTGAAACATGTGTATGGGGTTGCTGTTGGTACTCTTGTTCAAAGTAGGTTTGCCTGGCATTTTGGTGCTGGACTGCCCTTGTGGGCGGGACGAAGATTTATATGACAATGGGTATTCCTCCTTTATGAAAAGTTTGTGGGCAAAAAGTGATGGCTGCGGTCTCTCAAAGTGGGTAAAAACCACTGCACAGGTTATTATGCCATGTTCTTCCTAGACAGGGGCTCCTTCCTACTTTTTTTGTATGTTTGCATGAAGCTTGGGGTTGGTCACCATAAGTTACCTGGGGAAACGCGGCGCGAACCCTTTGTTCACTGTGCTCAGAGAGGCACAGCTCCACCTCACTGATAAGGCCCAACAACACTGAAACATGTGTATGGAGTTGCTGTTGGAACTCTTAATCAAAGGAGGTTTGCCTGACATTTCGGTGCTGGACTGCTCTTGTGGGCGGGACAACGACTGATATCCAAATGGATATTGCTCCTTTGTGAAAAGTACAGTGAGCAAAAAGCGATGGCTGCAGACTCTCAAAGTGGGTAAAAATCACTGACCAGGTTATCATGCCATGTTATTTCCAGAGAGGGGCACCTTCTACCTTTTTTCTGTACATTTCCATCACTATTTGACTCAATTTCAACCATAATTGTGCACAACACGTGGTCTCTCTTTATTCTTGTTCATTTTTGGGAGTGCATAAACAATTTTAGCAAGTGGATGCTCATGCAATGTGTTGTGTTTATTTGTCTCATTAATCCATTCACTCTCCGGAGCCTCTGCCAGGAGTTCTTGTGAGCATTTCCAACTTTTCCAAAGTAGGATCATTTTCTACTGGTACATATTGAATTTGGACAGATACTTAGTGAGTGAAGAGACATTCCTCTTGCATCTTGTTAGGTTTGATACAGAGAGCCTTCACCCTCTGCCATTGCTTTAGCAGATAGAATTACCATGTTATAAATGATGTGCTCAATTAACCATAGATTATTTCATGAAGCTTCAATTACTTATATGTATGAGTCTGTCATATTGTGCACATTTTGTCCACCACTTCCTATCCATTGTCAGCCCTATTCACCCCCACCCTTTTTTCACAGCTGCTTCCCCTTGTAACATTATTTATTTATGCAATATGATTAGTTCAGCCAGACCAGTAGAGAGGATTTAATCATCTCAGAGGAAGATTGATGCTGGGAGGATGGATGCTGGGAGTATGTCGTCTGTATACGATGTGGCTTTGAGGGCGGCTAGGGTTTCTACCAGGTCCTCTGTAGGAACTGTCTTGAATGTTTTCCAGGGTGTGCAGGGTGTGGAGATTTCACGATAGGGGACATGAGCTGGGTCTTTGTATGCAGAGCTGGTGTCTATGTGCTGGCAAATCTTGCTGATTTTGATAATGAAGAAGGTGTTGATGGCGGTGGATTTTTCGATGGAGTGTGGTATTGCAGGGTCTGGTAGTGGATTGATCCATTGGTTGACCATTTTGAAGAGGGCTCTGCGTTTGTTGTCAACTTCTGCTATGGTGTTCTGATAGTAGCAGGCCTTAACTTTGTTGATTGGTTGTTGGCTGGTTGCTCAGGGATCCTTGAGGAGCGCCAGATCAGACTCGGTTGTGGAGTGGTGCCAGGTTTTCTTTTGTTTGCTGATTAATCTTTTGCTGAGTTTGAGTTCTTGAGTGTGCCAGGGTGCTGATGGTTCCAGTTTGCAGATATGTTTTCTCAGAGGTGTGTGTCAGTCAATGGAGGCTGAGATGGAGGCGTTGAGTGCTTCCAGTTGAAAGTCACAGTTTGGTTGGTGGTGTTTGGTCCATGTGAGGTGGAATATGGTGAGGTCTTCCATGAGGGCTTCAGCTGGGAATTTTTTGAACAACTTAAAAGTTTGTCTGATGGGTTGCTGATGGGAGTGCTTGACTCCGGTGTTGTGCACGATGTTGAAACGCAAGGCCAGGTGGTCAGACCAGCCAAGCAGGAGAGGAGTTTTGTAGTGGAGGGAAGAACGTGTTCTGATGATTAGGACAAGGATTTTACCTTTCTCATGCATTGGATCTTTTGTGTGCTGTGTGTGGCTGACAGTGTGGAGAAGGCTGAGGAGAGCTTCCCTCATCGGTTTGGTGGCCTTGTTGTTTGGGATGTTTAAGGTGCCTAGGAAGATGCTGGCCTGCATGAGGGACATGGTGATGACCAGGTCAGTGAAGTCTTCGATAAAGGCAGTGTTGGGTTTGGGTGGTCTGTAAATGAGATAGAAAGTGACTGTTTCCATCGGGGTGAGCGGTAAGTGGCAACTGAGGACTTTAAAGGAGCCAATGTTGTCAACGTCAAGTCTGGTGCAGTGCCGCAAGGTCTTGTGGATGACTGTGAGGCCTCTGCCTGTCTTGTTTGGCCGGTCTATTTGTTGGACGCTGTAGGCATCGGGGACAAGGACATCTAGGATGTGGGTGGAGGTGGGTTTCAGCCAGGCCTCAGTGATGAAGATGGCATCAAGGTTGTGTGTAGTGATGAAGTTGTGATGTTTACTGCATGGGTGTTAGCTGAACAGAGATTGGCAAGCATCACCTTCTGTGTTGTGGATGGTAGGGGGGTGCTGATGGGCTTGAGGCTGATCTGGTTGAGATTGCTGCATTTTGGAGTCCATGCCTTAGAGAAGGGGCGATGTCATTGACATTGGTGTTGCCTGGTGAAGGTGGGAGAAAACAAATGTCAGCACATGCTTACCTGTTGTATGAGCTAGGGTTCAGGCCCTGGTTCCTCTTGGTTTGAACAGGTGCAAACAGGAATTGGCCTTTTTTTATCTGCCCTTTACTTCGGACGCCCAATCGAGTAATGCCCTTGATCTAAGAGTTAAGAGTAGAAAGGAAGAGGCAGGCCTAAGAAGGTGGATGGGGCTTAGGCCACATGACCTGGATCCACTTGCACCTGCTTGCCAACTGCAATGAAAAAGAGGCTGAAGGGAACCTTTGTTCCCTGTAAGTGAATGTTGTAAGGGGTTGGGAGTCAGGATGTAATGGGACAGAAAAAAAAGCATTTTTGAGGTCTGTTACAGTAAAATAGGTGGCTACTGTTGGGATGTTTCACAAGATGGCGGTGGGATAGGGGACCACTCTGAATACTGTCTGTATAATGCTGTTCACCAGATGCATGTCCTGCACCAATATCCATGTTGACCATTTCACATTCCTGACAGGATAAATAGCCATGTTACATGGTGAATCTGATGGCTGTATTATACCCTGCTGCCACAAAGCCACAATGGTGGCATACATTCCCTTCTCCACCTCCTTTTACAAGGGACACTGTTTCACTTGGCTGCACCTGGTTTCAGTTAAAGCGAACCAACCCTATGCATTTCAGCAGGCCTACATTGTGTGGGCCACTGGTCCACAGATGACTGTATGAATGTGGGGATCTTGGACAACTTCACTATTCATTTTTAAATGAAACTGTGCCCCCTTCATTGGTCTGTGGCTGTAGATGTGCATTGCTACTCCCTGTGTTCCTGCTGTTGATTTTGGCCATGCAATGCTTGTACCAGCTCCTGCTCTGCCTTTTGTGATTTTGCTTCTAATTGTCAGCAAGTGTTATTCTCAATTTCTAAAATCAATGGTTCTCTGGTAGCTCCCCTGCTTTCACCTTTGCGTCTTCTGCTGTATGAGTGAACCGGGGCTGTACTCTACTGCAGGCTGTAAAGGATAGGACCCATATGGGGGTAGTTGGGCGGTGTGCTTTCTGTAGAAATAATAACAGTTACACTGCACCAAATTCCAAAATGTTCCAAGCTTAGTTGCATGATTTATTGAATGAAAAGACAGCATAACACGTGTTTCGAGCTCATACTCTTCTTCTGAGGCTTGAGTCTTCGGGTATACTGAATATCTCCAATACATTTTTATCCAAGAGGTGTTTATGTGCTGGAGAAGCTGTTCATATTGAATTTGCTTGCAAACAACCAGTCATCTAGTTTTCATGCTCCAGCATGCTACCTGTGGGTACTTATGTTTGAGTGGTACTGCTCACATATCTTGTGTTCCAGGGCTGATCATATGCCAGTGTTGTTGCTCACATATGGACAGACAAATAATCCTCAGGCTCTGTGATTTAAAAATGAACTTTGCATTTTTCATTTTAATGCGGCCTCATTGGTTCCACACTCGGAAGAGGAAGATGGTCTGAGCGGGTCATGCTGTTTTTGAGAGAGGCTGGAGAGAAGCTGTAGCAATGCTAGCTTTTGGCTTCATTGACAGTCATTGTGATTGCATAGGCGGCCTTTGGGCTGGTATAGGAATACAAATGTGGCTGTGAGTAAACACGTGATTATTTGGGATTTTTCTCATTGGGAGGTCATGATTGCATCACCTGCAAAATGTGCATCTTTGTATGTCCCTGCTATCTACATACCTGTTCATTGTAGTTGCTCATTTTAAAGTTAGAAATTCAGATGCAGAAGGATTCATACGAGGTATCGAAGCGTGGGGAACGACATGAACACATTTTCTGTGTTATTTGATGTACTTCATGAGTGTACACCAGAGTCCATGAAACCGATGAAGACCAGGGGGTGCAGCTTCCTCATCTCACAAGTCAGAATTCACCCCTTTCCAGATCATGATTCGAAAAACAATGCCTTAGTCACATTATTTAATACAGTAATGGTATAGACAAAAGTACACATACATAATCACATGCAATTAAGTTATTACAAATGCATACAGTAATTCAATAGAAAAAGAAATATACTTCCTAAAGTGCATGAAGTGCTAATATTTGAGACTGGCTAGGAAGGGAGGCCAAAGATAATAGCAAGCCCTGCTAGTTTAATGCCAATGAACAGGTCAAACAGTAAACATTAGTCGAGTGACAGATAACCAATGTTTAAAGGTCTAGTGATATTATAGACTCTATCAGGCCACAAAGCCCACTGCACTGATTTCAACCCGCTGTGCTAACTTCAAGTACAACGTTTCAGTGAGGGATTACTAGTTTTGACAGTGAACCAACAAGCCTCATCTTCCTCAGGGCCAAACTCATACACTGAACAGCGTGCCTCATTTATAGTCTGGAGTTGTAAGTCTTCTTAGTTGCTTCTCTTATTTCTGAAAGTTAATACAGGTAAAATGAGAGGAACTCCAAGTCACTCCACAAACAACGTAAGATTTGATTCACAGCGGGGCCATCTCTTCGTGATTAAACTGCCAGCATTCAGTTTGACTCCTGAGGTACTTCAGGTGATGTTCTTCAGGCAGTAAGGCATTAAATTGGAAAACAAGTATTCACATAAAATCGAAATCAATCCAAACTAGGCAAATGCAGATTCAAAACCCTCCATCCTTTGGAAGGAAATCCATGAATTGTAGGTGATCATTTATTCTAGTAATTCTTTCTAATAGCAAGACTTCAGTACAACATTCTGTTGCAAAAAACATTTTCTATATCAAATGTGGTCTAGAGTGTTAAAAAACATTTAATTTAAATATACATTTTTGAAACTTCATTGATGATTTGTTTATTTAGATGGGGTTTATTGTGACATTTACTGGACAAAAGTAGGGTTGTCACTCATTATCATTTTATTGGCGTTTAAATCCTTGGGAAATCAGATGGTGAGCTGCAATACAGGAACAATGTTTCACCGGACTGGGGACAGTCCTGAGGAACCCCGGCCCACTGCTTTAACTTCAGTATTTCTCTTTCAAAGGAATCCTCTACATTCTGCAGGAAAGCCCCACTCACAAGTTTTATTTTTGGCCTGGCATGGGATGTCTGCTGCCGCCTGGAGCTACTGCACCAAAAAAAGCACCATGGTTTCCTGCATTTCAGACACACCTGCACATACGTATGTTTGTTTTCATTCTTCAATTTGTTTGCAATGTGAAAGAACTTGGCAAGAACGACAAAAAATGTGCACTGTTTTACTTCCTGTAGGAGGCCAACCTGAAGATCAGCATTGCTTTGGATTAGGAGCCAATCTCAGGTTAATGTCCCCAAAAACACATTTTAAAAAAATGCACTACTTAAACTTTTGCTGGCATGTGACGTGTTTACATCCACGCAACATCTATTAGTATAAGGCGTGTTTGTGAAAGTGCGTTTTGTAAGTGCTGTTCGCTGACCCAACCCAGACGCTGGATCTGAAAAGTCTGCAGAAGAAAGTCCCATGGAGATCGTATGCTAGCCCCACCCCTTTATCACAGCAGCACCTTATCTTCAGGGGCATCCGCGTGTTTGTGAAAGTGCGTTTTGTAAGTGCTGCTCGCTGTTCGTGTGCACTGTGCTGTGGATGTGTGCCGTATGCTATACCTGTAGGCATTTTCTACGGTGAGGATAGGGAGCTCGGATTTGCTGTGTATGTGTATTGCTATTGAGCACTTTGTGATTAGCATAGAGATATGCAGCACGCCGCCCACGGCTTTCATTCCCAGTGTGAAGACTCGGTGGGCTCTCAGTGATCTACACCGTGATTACTATATTTTGTTACTCGTTCCCGCTATCACGGCATTTGCCTTAGTTGGTATTTGTTGTCTACAGCATAAACTGGTAAATAGTTACTGCGGAAGGTACCGTAGAAAAACACGCGGCACGTCTGTGTAGTTCACGTCTGCTAAACCTATATCACACGGCACTGATAGACATTGGTATAAATGTCCACACGAGTGAAGACACAATAGTAAATTGTTTGCGGTTGTTGGGAAATGTGCTTGAGGTGCAGTAATGCCTCGAGTCCCGAGTTATTAGCTTTTATGCCTCTGAATACTGCATACTGTTTTATGGTTATACTGTTAAGATACATTGATACTCAGTAGCATTGTGGAGTGTTTAGCCTTACGAGCTACCTGTGGCCACGGGCGGGAACATGTAGTCATTGTACGTGGGACTCATCCTTGTGTTTACAGAGTTTGGGGAGAACAGGAATTACATTTTTGAAATATTAGTATGGCAGAACTTGAACGTGATAATAACAAAATAGAGCTTGGGCATGGGAAGTTGGGAGATGCTGATTCTGGTTTGGTAAGCAGCCCGTGACTTCCAAGGCGAGGCAGCCGCAGGATGTGTACTCCGAAAACCATTTGCAAGCCCAGTATAGCGATTATATAAAAAATGGACTACATTCTTTTAAAAAATACAGCTCCTTGAGCGTGTAGATGAAGAAACAGCTACACAGGAAATGATTGCAGAGCTCGGTGTACCGTTAGGGTGCTCAGGGGGGAAGCTCCTAGAATCTATCATTCCATTACCCAGTGCTGTGATGACTGCATAGAGTGAAATAATGCTGAATGCACCTTGTCAAGCCTCGACACAGGTACCATCCAATGTGAATGGAGAAACGATAGTCCTATATAGAAGGAATAGTATACATACTGCCTCTTCTCCATTAGTACCTGTTTATATTACTGATGATAACATTGATGGCATAATAGATGCAAAAGGAAGTGTGATTGCAATGGTCCAAGAGTCTGCGAATGATGGCACCGAGATATAAGTTAACTCAATACATATATTAGATCTATCTATATATGTATCTGTAGCTGAATATTTAGGCGATGTTAGAGATATATCATCTACTCCCTGTCAGTTAGACATTGATCCTAGTACCTTTTTTGACCAACAGAATGCTGAATTAGTAGATCCTGTGATTGGTGCGGATGCTTTTATGAAAGCTAATGAGAGCATGGGATCAAGTAAATATGAAAATATATGTCCACAAGTAGATACTGAAGACCTACTTGAATCCCCTAACAAAAGTATGAATAACATTAGAGCGATAAGCATGAATTCAACTGATATGTTTTGGGCCTTAGATAACCTGCTGCCTACTTTAGTAGCGAAGTGTGAAAACCTTGAAAAAAAACTAGATGTGCAATCTGTGCTCCTTCATAAGAGTATCACCTGAAATAAAAAAACGGTGAAAGATCAAAGTACCTTCACTGATCCATCTATAACCAATGTTAATTTGTATGTACATTTGAAGTCTCCCTTAATACCTAGGATTGTAGGAGATATCAAAGTAAATCATGCTAAAGTTGGGCATTTGAAGCGAAATCTTAATAAGAAGGCTAAATGAAAACGTATTCCCCAAGTGTTCATGTATTCTAAAAGTCTGAGAACTTATCCAAAAAACAGGAGTGGCAACTAATCATTATAATGAGATTGAACAAACAAACGTGATGAATAACGAATCAGCTACTCCTACTGGTGATGGTGTAAACAATTTGCTGGTTACTAACTCTGACACAACCAGACGACTAAGCAAGACAGTGCCAAGAGCAACAAATCTTCCTAGGGCAATGTCAGCGGAAATGCCCATCACTAACACTAATATAGAGGACTGCCCTGATATACAATGTAACTGTAAGAACACAGCCACAATGCGCCCGCAAATTCAACCAACACTATCCGAGATGTGGGCAGCGAATATTGTGAATCCTGTCCTCCCGATCCCTATATTAGCAGAAACAACAAAGGTTGGTCTCCATAAGGCCTTACAACTGCAGCCTGTCTCACATATAGAGACACTGCCACCACAGAATAGAGCGGCGGTCACGGTCCTCAGCATTTTTCAAAAAGTGTACCATTGAGAGGAATATCTTCAGAAGATGTAAAGATTGTAGATCAAGTTGAACACACACATGAATATATTTCCAATATATGGTTCACTCATGAGGCCACACTTTATTATGTACTGAAATATGAAGATGAACTATACAGGGTAGGTTGTACCTGCAGAATTGTAATGTGTCCTCAGGTCAAATCTCGGGCTAATGCCATAGTCTCTAAAAAGGATGACCACCCACAAGATAAGACTACTATTAATACTGGGACCACGACTGAAAAAAAGGAATGTGACCATTATTACTAGACAAGTTGCACATAGTGTTGTTGTATGTCACAGTCTGCAAAGCACACGTGAGAGAGATATGGTACAAAAACCTGATAACCCAATAGATTGATGCAATGGTGCAAAATTAGATATGCCAGGTGATAGTTACTGGCAATGGTTGCCAATTGCATTCAAATAACATTTTCAATCTCAGTCTCGAAGACATAAGCTTGATATGTTCATGGAACACCTGTGGATGTGTCCATCTATTTGGGGAGGAGGGACTTGTAGCAAACAATGATATATTTACTATTATTGCTCTGCAGGAGACTTGACTTGTTGGAGAGGTTCATTTAGATGGCAGTACCAAGATACAGCAGTCAGTAACTAAGACTATGGGGGTCATTACGAGGTTGGAGGTAATGGAAAAACGATGCCAGTAAGGGATTACCGGCACTGCATACCGCTCCGGGCTATTCCGACTCAACAACCCGGTATTAGCGCCACCGCTGATACCGCGCTCCCCCATACCGGCGTGCACGCGTTCATGCGGCCTTTCAGTCTGGCATTACCGGGATGGCGCTAACAGGAGGACATCACAAGTCATGCGGACATGCAAATACCAGCATCATGAAGGTGGTAATAAGGGCTACCGGGATGCCGGCAATACCAGCATCGCAAACCACCCGCAAACAGCAATGTGCAGTGTTCCAACTGCCACAGGTACACACAATCAGCACAGGTGGAGGCAATGGAGTCTGGGCCAGCACAAAAGGAGCACACCCACACACCACACCCCTTTCTACAGCAAAATGATTCCACTTGTAGTAGCAATATTGGGGCTGGAGGACATGCTTGCATTGCTACACCAGCACCAACAACAGGCACCACAGAGGAGAGGCAGGAGGAGAAGGAGGGGGAGACAGGTCCAGCAAGCCCCACCAGTGCAGCCAGTGGTACCATGCAGGCAGTCCCGAATCCATCGCATCAGAGGCAGTCCATTCAACCTAACCCCTGAGCAGATCCACACCCTGTACCGCCTGGACCGGGACACCATCACCACCATTGTGGACATGATACACAAGGACATTGTCAGCCTGATTGAAATACACACCTCCATTCCCCCTCTACTGAAGGTTGTGTCAGTGCTCCACTTCCTGGCCACAGGCACCTACCAGCACACATTGGGGCACATGCATGGTATATCACAACCCTTATTTTCGCGCATGCTGAACCAAGTGCTGGATGCCCTCCTGCAGCACTCAAGGAACTACATAACCCTACCACAGACTGCCCAGGAGATATTTGACACGAAAGCTGGCTTCCATGTACTGGCAGGCATGCCAAATTGTATTGGTGTACTTGACTGCACCCATGTAGAATTGGTGGTCCTGCATGCCACGGAGGTGGTGTACCGCAATCGTAAGCTATATCACTCCATCAATGTACAGATGGTATGTGACTCCAGCAAGCTCATCACACATTGTTGTGCCCAATTTCCTGCATCAACTCATGACTCAATGGTCCTGCGGAACTCCACGCTACCACGATACATGGAGCGACATGCAGGACGATGTGTCTGGCTGCTTGGTAAGTCGCATTACAGGCACATGGCAGTGTAATGGGGGAGGGATGCACACACCACCATGGCGGCATTATTGTGGAGACATAACAAAGTCCACATCCCAAAACACTGTGCCCCAAAGCATCACTAACTGAACATGACTACCAATCCCCATACCAATGATGGAAGCTGCACACCAATTACAGCATGCCTAACTTACAACCTGCCCACATCCCACAACATGTCTACCATCCATCATCAGACCTCACCCTCCGTAACACAATCCAGCGACATGCTGTTGAGTATGCACAATGTAAATGTCTGCAGCAACTCATAACACAGGACACGCATCCATGAGAGTGCACACATCAATTCCACCAAGGGTATTCATTGCTTGTCACAGGGCCACCAGCACAGTAGCGCTGCATGTCACCATGGAAACGATACGTGCTGAATGACAAATAATGCAGAGACTTCTGGCAACGCTGCCAGTAACAGAAATATACTAATCACTACACATCACATAATGACAACAAACAGAGCGGAATGCATCCACAGTGCATGCAGAACATCAAGGGAGTGTACACCGTGTATCAACTGGAAGACACAACCCACACCATAAGACCATGGCACAGCACACATTGTGGCAAGGTAAAATGTGTGCTTACAACCAGGGACATGTACATGTGAACAACAGAAATCTGCAGGCATGATTGATAAGTACAGGTGTCCATCAGGAATTGATTTACACATACCTTTTTTTGCACCCATGCAGGTGACAGTGGCTATCCCTTGAAGACGTGGCTCCTCACCTCTTCCGGAACCCACAGAACAGGCATGAAGAGGACTACAATCGTTCCCATACCCGTACCCGTGTGGTAATCGAGCAGACATTTGGCCTGTTTTCGCTGTTTTAGCCGGTCGGGTGGGGCACTCCTCTATAGGCATGAGAAGGTGGCCAAGATCATCATGGCATGTGTCATGCTGCACAACATGTGCATCCAACGGAACGTGCCTCTGCCCCCTAACATTGACAGCAACCACCAGGTGATGATAAAGAAGATGAAGAAGATGTGGTTGTACATCATCGCGGTGGCGATGCACAGGATGGACGTGCTGTGCACCAGTCAGTGATTGACCAATACTTCTAAGAGACATGGGAGCTGAGGGTGCCATGAATGTGGGACGGAGGGCACTGGGTGTGGGAGTACATGGACACTATGCACTGTAAAGCAATAAATGACACATACACAATAAGGAATGTCCAGGCTAGTATTTTTTCAGGTACACAACGGGTGTATTTAACAGTAAGAAGTAACAAGTGCTCATACCCTTCACCTCACTCACACACCCTCCCCCCACAACTCCCTCACGCACCGTCTTCCCCCTCCCCCGCCCCCACAACTCCTCAACACACCCTCTCGCCCTCCACCTCCCCCCACAACTCCCCCACACACCCTCTCTCCCTCCCCTTCCCCCCACAGCTCCCCACACACCCTCTCCCTCTCCACCCCCCCCCCCAACTCCCCCACACATAGTGTGCAATCGAAAGCAGCAGGTGTCTGGATGAATTGCCATATTCAGGCTGCCCCTGCTACTTTTGGCCACTTCCCGCCTCTGGTGGCGGCATGTCTGAGTGCTGCAAGGTACGCGCAGACCTGCACAAGGGGCTAGTCTATTTAGAGCTCGAAGAGAATCCCATGCCCGTTTGCTCTAGTTTCGCTGCCGGACGCTGTGCCTCCGAGGCATCCGTAATTCGGCTAAGGACCTGCCTCACTGCAGCCAACTCCTCACAGATGCGAGTTGTGCTCGCCTCAATGGCCACTTTCATGGCCACTGTGTTGTCCCGGGTCGCCTGCCTTGTCAGGGCACCATCAGCTACGAAATATCTGACTAGCCCTGTCAGCTCCTCCTGGCGCTACTCCATCAGTGGCATTCGCTGCTCCCCATCCCGTACACCATTGGAGGTGGATGCTGCATGTGGCAAGGGTCCCAATTCATGAGGGTCCTCTGTAGGGCTCCAGATCCCTGGCCTTGGCTCCCCTCCAGACTGCTCCTGTGTGCTGCCATTGGGGGTGCTGAATGGGGTGATCTAGGTGATGGCGGGGGGCTAGGTGTGCCAGGTAGGTCTGATGACACGTCCTCCACAGGGACACACACCTGGCCTTGGCTCTGTACCTCGTCGTCACTCTGGGGTGCGGTGGCAGATGCCTCCCCAACAGAGCTGTTGGCAGCAGACAGGGCCCCATCAGCCACTGGCTCCTGTGCAGTGGATACAGCTGTTGTGGGCACTGTTGCTGTGGCAGTGGCCCTTAGCCGCCCCAGTGACTTCATCCTGTGGTGCCTTCGCCTTCTGTGGCAGATGTACATTGCCTCGGCCTTTTGAGATAGAAGGCCTGTTGCCATCTTCCCTGCACCTGGCCTTTCTTGGAGTTGTTGCCTGCTCCGCAGAGTCCCTGGCCTCGCTGTCAGGATCTGAGCCTGTGGGGGACCGAGAGAGGGACGGCATCGGTGATGGTTCTACATGCATCATGCATACATTGGTATTGTTGCTGTTGTACACATTTGTGGGGTTTCGGTATTTGAGTTGTGACATTCAGGTTGCTTGCTATATGGGGGGATCATACAGGCATATGTCAGATTCACACATGTATGTGGTGGTGCATGCTGAGTGACATGCCTTTCTGTTGTGGACTGCGTGCAGTGTGACACATGCCGTTTCCATGTTTGTGGGGTGTGTCTCAGGTATGGCATTGACATGCTGCATGCATGTGGATGTGTCAGTGCTGAGAACAGCATCTAGGCAGGGATGTGTCCATGTGTGTGTAATGGGCTATGCATTGCCTCCTGGCACGATCACATTGGTGGACTATCATCATACTTAGTATTACAGTGTTTTCTTAGGACACTCACCTGCATCTGTCGATGACGTGGCTCCATGTTCCATTTCGCCAACACCTTCAATCGACTCAATGGCGATTGTGCTGGCCCAGGTTTCTTCCCAACGGCTTAGTTTTATATGAGAGTTAGAGCCACCACCAGTAGCCAGGCCCTGGCTCCGGTTGGCCGAGAACATGTGCACTCTGAGGTGCATGTCGTTCCAATGTTTTCAGACGTCCTTCACTGTGTGGGGGGTGTTACCAACCGCACTCACTTTCTGGGCTACAAGCTCCCAAATCTCTTTTTTTTAAGCTGTGCTGCTCTTTTAAGGTCATTTGCAAAGACCACCTCTGCATGTTCAGCCAGAGTGTCAGCAAGCATTGTCAGTTCATCCTCCGAGAACCTCTCCTTACACTGCCGGGATGCCCCTTTCTTCACTGCCTTTGGCATGATGCTGGTGAAGGAGAAGATGCTCTCTTGTCGGATTGAGGCTCCAGGTCCTCTGTATAGAGGATGGCAATGGATTGTGTTTTTCAAGATGGCCGCCGTGCTGTTTCCCGTTCTGGCGCGATGACGTTACCTCAGGTTCTGCTGTTAGTGGTGGCCGCTAATGCCAGACCCATTGATGACGGGCCCGTTATTTAGAGGTGGACGGCGGCAGAAGGGCTGTCTGCGCTTTCCATGATGCCGCTAAGGGAGTTTTTTGGGACTTTTGTGGCAAGCTGATACTGTCAATACCAGCATGCCGCTACGTGCGTGCAGCCTACTCGTAATCGGCCGCTGTTAACAGCGTCATTGCTACACGGACACAGTATTTCCTCCATGCCGGTAAAAACTGTTTTTTACCTTGAATCTCGTAATGACCCCCTATGTCTTTGCAAATAGTACTGGGCTGTCTTTAATCAGCGATATGGCTATAATCCCACTGGACAAGAGTTCTCACTTCCCTCTCTGTCTGTTTTTAAATCCACTCCAAGCTCAGTCTGTCCCTCATGAGTACGATGAAAATGGAAATACCTTCTTGAATGAGGGAAATTATCGTATCCATTGGAGTGAACAGAACCTGATAAAGGCAAATCAAGCAGTAGTAAGATTGGTTCCTGTGTTTATACAGCCGTATGTGACACCAATTTCAACAAGTAAACATGAATTAGCCCCAGCATTTGCTCAGATGATAACAAAAATAAGTGAACGTTTACTTACTAAGCGTACATATAAAACCTCCTTTGAGCGAAACAATAAGTGATAAATACTCACCAGATATACGACAGAAGGATAGTTGAGGCAAAAACACAAATGAGACTCTAAATAGCTGCAGTGATATACCGTTCACTAGGAAGCAAAGAATCCGGTGAAGTTAGTATCAATATTAAAACTATTAAAAATGTGTATCATAAATGGGAAAAGGTCCATAAAATGAACTGTGTAAAAGAGAACTAGTTAAAAAGCGCTAATCTTGCTAAAATGCGAAATAATACAGGGATCTGGAATGTGATACGTGGGACCAAGAAAAGAGAATTATCTACCAACTGTGTCTCTGAACTAACATGGATAAGACACATTACATCTACTCTAGGAGCATGAGATGCTAATGAGGAAGTAGTAGTGTTACCAGTAAATACATGGGAATGTAAAGCATCTATACTAGACATAATAGCAATCATCGAAGATCTAAATAATTCACGTTCAGCAGGCCCACATGGGGTCTGTAAACATTTTCTGAAAATGTCTGCGGCAACCTGGGCGCACGCGCTATCCATTTTATTTAATGAAAAGGCCGCCATGGCAAGCTTCCAGATTCCTGGAGTAAAAGCAATATCTTGACAGTTTACAAAATAGGAGCTTGGAACATTCCTATGAATTACTGACTGTTAGCAATGCTTGACATGCCCACAAACATTTTTGCTAGAGTATTGAATGAACTGAATACCTGGATTAGAATACACAACATTCTACTTCCTAATCAGACAGAATTCTTCACACAATATTCAAATACTCACGTCCCCGATTGGATATTCATGGGAGAAGCACCATACTAAAGTCTACTGACCTAATATTGATTTTAGCGCCGCATTTGTTTCTGTCACTCGCCAAAAACTATAGGGCAAATTCATAACATGGAAAATCTGGTCTGGGCTACTTAGAATGCTAATACTCCTATATAATGAAATATAAGGATGAGAACGCCTTGATGGCCAAGGGAAATTATCACAATCCATCCCGACCCACCGCGGTGTATGGCAGGGCTGCATTGTAGCTGCAACACTTTATAATCTCTTTCTTGCAGACCTACATAAACATCTTTCAGACCTGCATACTTGTCCAGTCAAAGTAGGCACAACAACAGTAAACGTGCTTGCATATGCAGACGACTCCTGCTCTTAGACCATACCCACAGTGGTTTGCAAAATATGCTTGATGCTTTAAGTAAATATGCAAGAATAAATTGTCTCATTGTTCATATAGAGAAAATTAAAATTATGGTCTTTTCAGATCAACGACCTACCCCAAAACTGATAGAGTGGACTTATGCAAGTCTTGTGATTGGACAAGTTCAGGTTTACAAATATTTGGGTATCTACATAGATGAAAAACTAAATTGGAAATATCGTTGAAGTGTAATCAAAAATAACTGCATTTAGGCTGTGAACCCAATAAGTGTATTTATTGGTAAAAATGTGGAGAATTTAGCACATACAATATTACTGTTATATACAGCAATCATTTTGCCGATGCTACAATATAGAATTGGGATTTGGGGCCACAATTGTCTTCGAGAACTCAAAAAATTCTAAACAAAGATTCTGCATAAATTATTCTAGCTACCTAGCTGTATATCAGTGGAATATATAGTATTAGAATTTGCACCCAAAGGGATAGAAGCAGATTTAATCTATAAAACAGCAATGTGCCATGAAAAATGGAGGCACTGAGATAACACTACCATTGTGGTTAATTACATTCATGCATTTATGATGACAGACCAATGTTATAAAATGGGCACCCTAGGTAAAATCCTGTCCCTACATACAAAATGGACTCATGGTTATGTCAATAATTTTATACCAAGGAATATTTGTGAATTCAAACAATGGTTGAGATTCACCATTATTGACTACAGTAAAGACCAAAATGTGACAGTTGTCTACATTAAGGCACAGTGGTTGGTTTATTTGCTATATAATAGAACGAGTCTCGACTCCACTTTATATTATGGCATACCATTGCCGGCATATATTTTCCAACAATACTTCTTACTGAAATTCAACCTCAGTGATGTATTAGAAACTAAAGCTGCAAAATTAGGTATTTTGCTGCATGATAGGATGTGCAGCCTGTGTGGTGAATCTAAACTCGAAACAATTAAACATCTGTTAGTAGATTGTAAGCATCTAACAGTGATCAGATTTTTAAAATCTTTTCATAATCAGTATGACTGTGATGATGTATCCATGATTTGGGAAGATTGTATGCAGGGCGATGACATGAATTCTTTTTGTTTTATGGTCCATTTTTACTGGAAATGTATTGAAATGTTAAACTTACTATCCAACGGCGTGCTTTATTAATTTTATTTGATTTGATTGGTGATTAGTAGTCTAATAGACACCGCTGTATTAACCTAATTTGGTCTAAGAATTTGTATGAAATTAGAGGTAATATGATTTTAATTGTATATATTTTAATTTTAATGTATATGTTTGCTGTTGTTTGCTTGTATACACAAAGCCGTGAGGCTATACATGTCTTAATAAATGAATAAATAAAATAACTCACCCTTTAAACCATCTATGTTTGGGCACCGTATGTTGATGTTTCATGGTGTCTGTTGGCTTCAGTTTATATGTTTTCAATCAGAGTTGATTTTGTGTTTTCCATGGAATGAGATGCCAAATGCCCATAAACACATATACCCAACTGTATCAAATATAAATAGAATTTCTACTAGGGACCCACAATTTAACTTTCTATCCATGCCTCACATATACAGTGTCTAGTGGAAACTGTCCACAGCATCTGTCTCAAAGGGGATGGATCCTATTCCGAGTAATAGGGTGCATATTGTCCATCGATCAATCCATCCATCCACCAGCCTGTCCATCCATCCAATTAAATTCACCTTCTCATCCATCAACCTGTAGGTATTGCGGTATGCTAAGTACACTTCACAAGCGTGATGGTGTTACATGTGCTGAGCAATAGGTCAAGGTGCATTATCATGCAGGAAAGGGCGCACAGCCAATCAGGTGGATGGAACAGTGGTGCTGTTGCAAGCCTTCTGAGGACCTTCCCCGGTGGTGGCATCTTTTTTTAAATATGGAGAGGGAACAGGGAACCCCCCACTCCCAAACCCCCCAAAACAAACCATACCCCTATCCCACTCCATCCCTCCCCACTTACCTGCTGGACCTGAGCGTTGTGCTCCAGGCCTGGTGCTCCTCCCACTCCCAGCCTCCTCCATTGAAATGGGAAAGGGTCTTTGTCCCTTTTCCCTATGGCCGTGACCATCTTTTTTTTTCTCCTCTGGAAATTGGTGTCATTTGCAATTTGCACAGCCAATCTACTGGGGAAATAAATAAACCCTGGGATGGGAATGGCTTTCAACACCAGTGTGGGGGGCGGACATGCCCATGACAGCCCTCACAAGGCCCTCACTTGGATGGCGAGCCCACAGTGTGGGTGAAAGTCATAATCACATCCATAGTGCTTGGAATCTTCAGAGAGACCCTACATTTGGGAAAGAGGAATTGGCATTCTTTGGTAAAAAATCTAAAGTAGTAGCCTGTGTTATTGAGCAGCTATGCAGACACTGGACTGACATTCTTGGGCCATGTATTTTTTAGACTTTTTGGAGAACAGGACAGAAAGAAGAAACAAAGAAGAGAAATAGTGGTTATGTCTTCATGGAGGATCTGTGTACACGTGAATTCAGTGAAACTGGACTAAGCAAATTAATTGAAAGTTTAAAGATAAAATGTGTAATCTCTCCCACTGCATACCCCTTAATCACTTACGTCACATAAACACAGGACTGTTCAGTCAGCCAAGCTGACTCTGAAAGTAGATTTCAGATTTGTAGAGTGCAGGCATGATGAGTTCATGTGGCAGATGTATTTCAGACAAGTATTGATGCACAGAGCCAACGTGCATATTAGACAGCAAGTGAGTTATGTGGTTCTTCAAGTGATATTGAGAAAATTCACCGTACACACAGTACACAATAGATGGATTGAAAATCAAAATGGCCTACTCATTCATTCTAGAAAACATGTTCACAACAGAAGGTGATAGTGGCAAGGATGTGTTGAAAATTAATCGTTCCTTTATATTTTCTGATCCTAATGACCTGGATTGTGTGGAAGCATTGTGTATAAATAATAATGTTTGATTAATTTTGAAGTTAATTCATTAATGGTACTATTGCTCTCGGTCAGCAGAGACGTGCCTGGTGTGGACTTGTCGTAGAGTAGTGCCGTTTGCTAGTGTATACAGCTACAGGATAGGCTTTTAGATGTCTGAACAGGACGCATTTATTTAAAGGCCTGAGACATCTTTAGAAAAACACAACACTACTTGGACACTGCTTGGAGACACTAACACGCTTGGGAACTACTGTGAGACACTTAACTGCTTGGATACTACTTATAGACTTTGCTTGATATTTTTTAGAGCAACAGTTTTCCCTTGTTCATTTTCCAGAGCTGTGCTGTGCAGGGCAGAACAGTGCCTTAAGTGGCACTACAAATCGAGCCGGGGCTCATCGAGGGGGCGTGGCCTAACAGCGGGAGTCCTGCTGGCCCGTTAGGCCACGCCCCCTTGACGAGCCTCGGCTCATTGGGCTACTGGCACCCCTGCAAGACAGCCTTTTGTAGAGGTCAGCGCCCTCTCCCCATTAGGGAGAGGGCGCTGATCTCTGCATTTATTTTTTATAGGCTTGCCTGGCAGGGGACAGCGTCACGCCTATTCAGCCTTAATGGTGGCGCTGCCCCTCGCCAGCTGGGGAGGGGCAGCGTCACCATTAAGGCTGTTTGGGTGAGGCCGCTGAGAGCTGAGGCCTTTTTCCTAAAGACTGAAACTCCCGCGAATCTGCGGGAGCTTCAGTATTTAGAAAGCAAGGCCTCTGCTTCCAGCGGCCTCACGTTATCCCCTTAATGGTGGCACCGGCCCACGGGCATCACTTGATTAAAGGGATCCCTCGCAGGTGCGGCGCCCCATTATGGCTGAAAGGCATTTTTTTCTGAAGCCTGAAGCTCTCACACACGAGCGAGAGCTTCAGGCTGTAGAAAGAAAAGCCTTTTCGTGCAGTGGCCGGGGCTGCCAGGGGACGTTAGTGGGCCCCGGCAGGGCCCCGCCTCAAAACGAAATTTCGGAGCCTGCTGGGGCCAGCCCCGGCAGGCCCCGGCCAACTTAAAGCCCTGGGGAAGAGTGTTCAAGAATGACAGACATCTAAAATGCATGGATTGCACTCTGAGCCTACGTGGCTTTGTGCACAAAGACTGGGGATTCCAAAGGATTTCGCTGATGTGGGAAAAATCACTCTACTAATTGCAATTGCAAAGGCAGGTTCCTGTTTGCCCACAGGCTGAGGGCTACTTGGTGCTAAGAGATTGGTACTGTTGCAAACATAACTGGGGCCAGCCTCCACATTTTTCCTAAAAGAACACAGTATGATTTGGAGACGCTATATAGGGCATGATTCGCTGAACGTTTTCCTATGGCATTGCACCATTATAAAAAACTTCCATGAATTAGGCCCTATGTGGTTAGATACATCATTTAAAAAGAACACATTTGAATGTCAGCTTACCTATGTTTATTCTTGCTGCACAATTAATATGTTATCATAATTGAAATGTATCAACTTGCATTCTGTTCTCAGTCAGTCAAAATCTTTCTTCAGATTTCTCCATTAAAACATGTATAATAATTACAACATTCAAATACCCCAACATTTCAACATCCCTATCAACCCATCATAGAAAAGATAAACACCCTCAAAACCCACAAATTCAGAAAGACCAAGACCAGATATAATACAAGAGAAATTACTAGTTATTTGTGTTCATTCAAGTCTTCTCAAACATACTCACAAAGCCCAAACGTAAATTCCTTTTTGCCACCATTCATTATATAGAAAAGGGCCTCTTCATAAGTTTTCATTTTAGCCATTAAGCAATGAGGCCCAAGCCACTTTGTTCGTAATGCATGATAATTATAACAGATTAGCAGACAATGCCCCATATCCTATTCAACTCCCATTCCGCGATTACATTTCATAGACACCAGTAGTCACGGGTAGTAGTACAAGCGTTAAATGGAAGGACATTAAGTCTTATCATCAACAAACACTTCCTATCGTCGTGTGACTTGATCTAAAAAAATGTCTCCTTCCATATCAGGATGTAACCGGGTGGCCTTATATATTAATTGCTGCTGCCACCTTCAAGATAGGGCCAGCCATCATGTCTATGCCACTGGATCTGACATTATGCACTGGGTATTCTGCCGCCCCCAACATAGCGTTAGGCTGCTATCTGTGCCACCTACACTGACTCTTGCTTTACCGGATGCCACCCTTCAAGAAAGGGCTGGCCATCTTGTTCATGCCACAAGATTTGACTATATGCAATGTTTGTGCCGCCGCCCTGCAAAATGGGGGTTAGGCTACATGTACATGTATCTCATAAGCACTTATGTAACTAAAGTAAGCCTTCTTAACAGTGCTGCGATGCCTGAGGGCAGTTGTGGGCTTTACAAATGCAAATAAATAAATAAAATAAAATACAAGAGATGATAGAGTGCTCATTTTAGCCTTATCTGATGCTTTATCGAAACCGATCGCTCCCCACTACAACTCTTTTTAATTTTTGGAAATTCCAACAACTGTTCATTCCTTCACTCCCTTGTGACCTTATTTGATCAGCATGACACACCCCTCGTTGTACCATTTGTGTCTCCCTCAATAGATTCAGCACAAATATCGGCCAGAGCATTCTGTATATTGGGGTTCCTCTGGCCCAACACCTGCATCTTCAAGAAAAAACATTGCAATCCTCAAATGTGCCAAAGAAGCTGCACTTGGCATGCATAACTCCAACCTAATAGCACTGTTTATTGCCCCCACAGAGAGGATTGTTAATTTTTGTAACATTTTATTCTGGACCACTGCTAATTGGTTGCATTCAGCAGACCACCACATTTCACTACCATACAGAAACATTGTCCCTACTTTGGCTCTATATTCCTCCAAAGTATTTATGTAGGATCTTGGCCCCATACTTATAATTAAATCTAATCAGGCCACCCAAACTCAGCCTTAATTTTGCGGCTGCAGCATTAATGTGCTTAGCCCAACTTCCAGACTTATCGAAGGTGTGCCCGAAATAGCAAAAGGATCTACCCACTTTGATATTTTTGGCCCATTTAATTCCACAAGTAATTATCCATAAATTTCCCAAAAAACAATATTTTAGTTCCCCCCACATTGACCTTAAGGCCATTCGATCTAAATGAGATGTCTGCATACTCTAAGCTCCTTTGTAGCCCACCCACGGGAAAGATCCAGTAATGCTGTGTCATCATCGATTAAAAGTCAACCATATGACACTTTTTGTAAAGACGTGTGGGCAAGTCACTTTGTTCGGGACTACAATCGGAGATAAAAAGGATACATGAAGCAGAACTAGCAAACATCCCTGTTTTACCCCCTTGTTAGTATTCAAATTATGGGTAACATTTCCCCTGGATGGGCAATATACTGCTGCATGGGTTTCAAAATAGCAGATTTGCATAAGCTTCAGCAAAGCACTTAGAACCCTAAGTGATTCCAGTTTCTTCCAAAGGATGTTCGTATCAAAGGAATCAAAGGCTTTTTCCAAGTCTAAAAAAATGCATATAACTTGTCCCTTTTAATTTAATTTTACAATACTTCTCGATTAAAACATTCAGGATAAAACAGTGGTCAAGAGTGTAAAAAAACGTTCCTAACCCCTGCTTGGGTGGCACTCAATATATTATTACTCTTGGTCCATTCTTTCAGTCTCTGTGTCAAACATTTACTAAAACGTGTATTGGACCTACGCAATAATGAAATCGGACATTAGCAATTTAGGTCGGCAATTAGGCCTTTACAAAAAAAGAAAATTGATGATTAGACTCCCACTCCAAGATGTAGGCACAACTCCCTCAGTTGAAACTGCATTAAAAAGATGTGTGACCAAAGTAGACCACCATTTCGAAAACCATTTATAAAGGTCAGAGACTAATCCATCCGGGCATGCTGCTTTCCCCAAGGACAAACCAGAGAGGGCAACGTCCCCCTCTGAAAAAACTATATTCTCACCACAGTGGGAGCTTATCATTCCATTATCAGCTAACCCTGGTTCATAAAAATTGCTTTGATAATGCTTGGCCCAATACCGTGGGGAGAAAGACCTTCCTGGTGTCCATCCTGGCCACACATTTCCAGAATCTTTTAACATCTTTATTTAAGACAACCTCCTCCATCAGATCTCATAATTTCATTACATACATAGTTTTCTTTTCTTTAAGAAGAGATTTATATTCTTTTTTAGATTTGGCAAGAGCTTACCCATTCATTGTCCCCAGCTTAACAGATTCATTTAGCCAAAATTTGAAAGCTCTGCAGTCTGCATTGTACCACAAGGAGTCTCGTAGCCCTCCCAATGGGGATATCCCTACATCGTATACATACATCAAGTACCTTTCGCTAATGATCTCCATCAGGAATTGGTATTCTAGAAGAAATATATTCCCCAGGTAACCTCCCCAAGTAATGGGAGGTTAATAATATTTCAAAAATGTCTTTTCCTACTTTCCTTGTGGTCCAACGGGATAGAGCTGATGGAAAGAGTGTGGCCTACGTCTGTTTTATCATAAAGGATAAGAGGGAAGTGGTCACTGTCTGAAGGTCTAATTATCCAAAAATCCAATACCCTCTGGAAAAAATAGCAGTTCATTAAACAGTAGGCTATTTTGGATGAGCTGGCTCCCTACTTGTAGGTGTACCCTACCTCCAATATTAAGCTCCACCAGGCAGTGCTCGGCAATAAAGGAATCAAGCACTGCCCCCTGACCATCTTGCCTTTGGTTATTGAGATTCCTAAGTGGAATAACAAAAAACCCTCTAGTGGTTGCCTCTCTTCAGCCATCTTACTAGCCAGTCCTAATTTAGCATTAAAGTCCCCCGCAAATATTAAAGAGGGACAACTGCTATAGTTGTTGTTAATCTCTGCCTGTTTCTTTAGGGCATCATTAACAGTGGTAGACTTTTTTTGCGAGGGACATAAACATTTACAATCAACAACAGCTCCAGATCAGCCTCAACTTTCAAAATAACATCATTAGTGTCCAACTTTATTCTATCTGGCTTAAGGTGTAGTGAACTTATTAAGGTTGTAATACCTCCAATCGGCCTCTCCCTTTGCCCCTTCTCAGTATAATAGGAAAATCTATTATAACCCCCTATAAAAATCTCAGTCTGGGACCAAGCCTCAGTAGACAAATAATATTTTAAGCACCTAAGAAGGATAGCCATTCCCCATCATCTACCTTCCCTTTAGTTCTCTACCTTCCATTTAGTGCTTGCAATATTACAGGACATCAATTTTAAGAAGGAGTCCTGCTCTTTAGCTGAGACAGCTTAAGAAATGGGTGTTGGGGTCATTTTCACACAGCCATAAACTGTTTCCTGGGCATGTAAAGAAAGTTGTAATGCCAGCCCTACATTTTGTATTTTCCTCCTTCGGTCTCCATCTGGGTTAAACCCTTGAATCAGAGGTTTGTTGCAAGAAACCTTAATGTTACCATCCACATGGGAGCGCCAATTAAGCAATAAACCCTGAGCCGCGGGGCATTACCAAGTCAGGTAATGCCGCAGGGCCCATAGTTATAGGCCGAAGCAAAGTGAGGGTCTTAATGAAGGCCCCAGGGCATTTCCTGACTCGGTAATGCCCCCGCAGAGAGGGGCTTATTGATAATAGTACCCCAGGCCCGCAAGACTGGGGTACTGATAGCATTTTTTCTGTTCCGAAACGCTGCAGTGTTTTTTAACAGAAACAAAATAAATGGCTGCCGGGAAGAGAAAATCAAGTCCATTTTCCCTTTCCATGGTGGCCATCGGGTGCGGACACGCTGGGAACAGAATTGTTCCCAGTGTGTTTGCTCCCGAAAAAGGAGAAATAAGAAGGTAAGTGGGGTTGGGAGGGCGGACAGGGGATTGTTTGCAAGGGAAGCTGGGAGGAACAAAAATAACTTACCTGGACCTCCGGCAGCCGCGTGGAGGCTCGGAGCGGGCATTGCCCCATTTGAGCATTCTCATTGGCTGAGGGGCTGCCACGCCCCCCCCCCCCCACTGGGATAAATGGAATGGAATCCCACCTGAGGGATTCCCGGTCGGGTAATGCCCTGGCGAAGGGCCAATCAGAATGTTTGTTTCATTCTGGTTGACCCTCGCCGGGTACTAATAGTCCTTAAACACCTTATCCGATACTAGGGATTCACGCCAGTTCCAGCGGCAGGCAAGTCCTAAAACACAGAAGAATCACCCAGAGATAAATCTGACAGACTTTATCGTACTTGCATGACTTCAGATAGTAAAGCCCTGGTGTGTTTTTGCAACAACCAGAATGGCTTGCATTTACTACAGAGAAGCCCTTTGCAGAGTTTGCAGTGCTTTCTTTCCTTAACCTGGTAGGCACAGTCGAGTTGCCATCTCAAAATCATTTCCTTAAAGAGACCTTTGATTCTGTGCCTTCCCAACGCATTCATGAAGAGGCAGAGGTGTTGTAATTATGAACACTGGTCGTCAGCAGTACCTGTGGTCTGCAGTAAAAAATCTTAATTGCACTGAACTGAAGTGAGTGTTCTAGGACTTTGTGCTCTCTGTAAGCCTTGTTTGGACCAGTCAGTGCACATTGCCACGTGGCTAAAAGCCATGCATTTCTAAGAGGAACAGCGCCAGTAACCGATGCTCTTTGTATGGAAGAAACATGCATATTCAGCGTGCAGTTGATGAGTGCACCTTATGCAGTACTCAATTCCCATTCAACTCCGCTGATGCCATATTTGGTGCACAGCAAGTCACCTTTTCTGTCTTTGTAGAATTGTAACCTGTTAGCTAATATGAAAGACATTCCACATTTACCCCTTATTGTCTGCATTCACCCCATCTTTTTAATGAAACTCTTAAAGGGTAAAATTTGCAACATCTCTGCGTGGACTCTTATTTTGGGCCCGATTCATGCAAAAGTGCACATTGATCCCGCAAAGCCTGCACACAGAGAACGACTCTACACAGCCCTACGCACAATGTTTCCAATGCGTACTTTGCGTATTCATGGATTGAACCAGTCATTCAAACACGACCCGCAAAGGAAATCGAGCTACGCGAGGAACGCCCAAGACATATCCCCATGTATACCAAAAACAGAGCCACAGACTAACCATTCCGTAAATCCCTTGTGTCCAGCAACCATTAAAACAACACCTAGCACCCCTGCAAACCAGCGTGAGCTCCCCTATATGTGACAACTGCACCCCTGAGAACCTGCGCGAGTTCCCCCTTAAGTAACAGCAGCACACCAGCCAATCTGCGCAAGGACCAAGACAAGTAAATGCTGTACCCCTGCAAACCTGCACGAGCACCCCGCAAATAATGGCTGCACCCCTGGCAATTTGCATGCTGTCCCTCCCCAAGGCAGCCACATAGGTCCACACACCATCAATTAGCCCCCCCACCTCTGACACCACCCCCAGAAATCCCCACAGATTTTCACATCACCCACCAGCCCCCCTCACCTCTGACACCACCCTCAGTCAGCCCCACAAGTCCTCACACCATCCACCAGTCCCCCTCACCTCCAACACCACCCCCAGGAGCCCCACAGGTGCACACACTACCCACCACACCCCTCACCTCTGACACCACCCCAGGCAGCAAAACAGGTCCTCACACCACCCACCATCCCTCCTCACATCTGACACCACCCCTGGCATCCCCACAGGGAACACCATAAACACCACTCACCAGCCCCCCTCACCTCTGACAATACCCCAGCTTGGCCCTGCCACAGAACCCGTTACCAGTCCAACGTTAAACAACTTACTTCAACTCTACTGGCCTATCACCAACATGAAGCACACTGCTCACATACCAACCCATAGACTTAACAACTTGGGGCAGTGATGCGGAATCCATGTCTGTAGCTCATCACATAACTCCCTGGTACATCACAACCAGTGTCGCAGCAACAGGACAGCAGAATGTAGCACCAGCAACATAGTCAAAGCACTATGTACATTTGACACAGAAAAGCAAATGAATTCAATGTGACATATCAGTGTGCCCATTTGCCTTTGCAATGGCCCAAAGTGCCGTAGGTGAATGACCAAGGAGGACACACGTCCAAGACATCACTGATAGGACAGAGTCACATGTAATGTGAATGCATAGTGGCAAGCAACAATCAATGAATAAAGGGACTCACTTAGGGAAGCATACCCTTGCAAGGCCCTGCAACTAACATAAATTGAACAGGCATGTGTTGGGGTGGTGTGAAGGAGGTCTGAGAGTGTCTGAGCCAAGCAGATGGATAATGTGTACAGCCAGATATAAACCTACACACATGTGATGTTGAAACATTCTAGTGGCAGATGTGCAGCATGACATGAGAGCACCCACTGGTTGGTACCTGATATGTTTAGGTGTGTGGCCATGCATTGGGAGGCAATCCCCCAAATGCACAATTGATGAGTGTATGACACACATCCACAGTTAGGCCCCAACCCATTTGACAGTCACAGAACAAATGCATAGGAAATACAACGAAACAAAATGAAGCACATGAACAAACAGACAACAACGACTGTGTGATGAACAAAGAGAAAAATGCATTAGTAATATGTACACTATGATAACTATGTGGAAGGCAGAAATGTCCAAGGGTAAAAATCAAAACAACACAGTGAACTATATAAATAGGCATCGTGTTCAATAATCTCTCATGACATCCTCCAGGGCAGAGTCAGATCCATAGTCCTCCACTTGTAGGCGGGACCACTGTTAGGCGGAAACCTGTGCAGTTCCCTCTGGGACCACTGCAAAAGATTTAGGAGTACAGGTGTTTGGCAGTAAACCCACTTCGTAGCAGTCTGTACCACACAGATTCACTTGGTAGCTGTGGCTGAGCAGTCAGACGTCCCTCAAGAAGAGTTAGGCAGTATGTGGAGTATACAATATAGGGCAATTCTACACAGTAAGACAAGCAAACACGCAACAAGGCTTCGGTGTAAAGATATAAAGGTATTTATTTATAACGACACATCTATAGAAAACACTCTGGCACTATCACGTCAAACACTTCAATTACAATTACTCTATGAAGGAAACAGATCAATCCCCCTAACAATAGTTCCACAAGTCTAGGTTCTACCAGCATCACTTATTTGCAGACAGAGGTGTATGCTTCAACCTAGATGGCACTCTAGTATTGGTTAGGACGGGAGAGAAAAATAAGCAGGTTACGAAATCAACACAGTTCAATACTTCGCGGGAAAAATGCAAGGCAAGAAGACAAGAACCACGATAGATCATAAAGTTCAGAGGCCAGGCCCACTCGGAGAGAGGCAAGGCGATATGTCCCAAAACGTCTCTTAGTGGAAATGTGTTCGAGTCTTTGTAGCAAATTGTTATCGGAAGATTGGACCAGTTCAGAACAACACGCTAAAGAGAGCTTGGAGGCGACCCAAAGGAAAGGCGAGGATTAAGACACCTCACTCGATCCGGCAGAAAGGGAAGCCAGGCGGACACGGTACCTTGTTTGTGGAGAGACAGCTCCGGCGGGGGCAGTTGTTCCTGGTGGTGGATGCACGTCGGGTCTTTGCCAAGAGTAGAGATGATCTCGTCGTCGAAGAAAAGTGAAGTCCGGTGCACCACCAGGGAAGAGAACATCCGCGGAGTGCTCCGTCACAAGGCACCACCTTTTGGTCGCGGTACAGGGGTAGTGGCTATCCGGTTGCCGAGGTGCTCTGCACAGGCAATTCGACCACTGCGTCCTGGAGCGAAGAAAAAGCAAAGGGGACTGGTTGTTCCCACCAGTGAGGGGAAGAGACTCTCCGGCAGGGAGATCTCTTCTGTCGTCGGGAAGTGGTGAGTCGGTTCCGCAGCGTTACCCTCGTCGGATTCTTAGGTCCTGTGGCGACTTCTGAAGATCCAGTCCCAAAAGCCCTGCTTTTATGCAGAAAACCCCCATTCATTCAGCCTAGCTGTCAATCAACACATGCTAAGTGGTGAGCGGGGAGGCTCACCACTTGGGCCAATCACACCAGAGTGCGACCGGAGTTGGCAATGCAACTCGGTCCAGGGTGCCTAAACCCCCTCCCACACCCCTGTGGTAACCCAGACAGAATGGCACCACTTTGGAGGGTCTCTGTACAGAAGCCTGCCAAAAGTGGAACAAAGGGCTCAACCTTTGGTTTAGGAGTCACAGAGACGAACACAGATGCCATTTTAAAAACCGGGTTCTGGCAGAAAATACCATCCGGTAAACTTATTTAAGATAAGTAAACTGATGGTATGTTAGAGATTACCGAGGAAAAGTATCAATCTCCAACAATGGGAAGAATCCCATAGGGTTATGTTCGGGGTCGAACATAACAAGTAGTTTCCACTGCCACCAGCCAAAACTCGACGAGGGGGGACGGGACAGTGCCCCCTCGAATAACAGACCTAGGAGTAATCGAATTACCCCTACTAGTACGTCCACAATAGGATGGTTTGTACTAGTTCTGTTAGTAAATTTAGGTCTAGTAAAGCCAATGGTGACTTTACATGCCCGGGGAGACAGTAGTCAGTCCCCGGGTATGGAGTCTATGGTGGAGGTCCGCTAGGATGCCCCAGTGTTACGGCACGTAGGGTGCGGTGTAACACACATAGCAAAACATATGAGACCCTATGGAGTAAAAGACCCCATAGCCCATAGAACACATTGACATTCAAAGGAATTACACACATTCATGTCCAAGAGTGGGAGAAAAAGAGTCTCACTCTTGGCAGGATGGAAAAAACAAACTCCAGAAATCCAGCAAAGCTGCTGGGGGACTCACTAGGTTACGAAATTCAGCCTAAACAGAGAATTCTCCCTAACAACCACCGTCTGGTCCTGGATGGCACCCCTCCTCCTCTGCATCCCTGAAAGCCTCCTCCAGTATGGCAACCTGCCTCAGTTTCCTTTCCTTCATCACTTCTGCCCATGCCCTAGCAACCAGTGTCAACTCACCCGCTGCCTCTCCGCAATCAGCTACATCCTAAAATCCATCCGGTCACACACCAATACGCGAAAGCGCCTGCGCTCGTCCTGCCAGGTGACCATATGTTATTGCCCCACTTGCCTCATCAATGTTGACGGGCCCTGCAAGGATCACCCCTGGCCACTCCTATACTGCTGCTGCCTGGCCAAGTATACCCTGCGCAAGCACCCCCGCCATCTGGATGTTGTACCATGGATCTGGATGTTGTACCATGGGGGTTACAGTACCAGCACTATCCAGATGTGCCAGCCATCCCACTGATGCCTATTCCTATGCAGGTGCCCGGTCAGGCACAGCAACCACCACATCTTGTACTTTCCGGGACTTCCACCTGAGGCTTGGACTTGCTGACCACCAGACTGGGTGGTGTGGATGGGATTGGAGTAGAGGGGGCAGTGATGGAAACTGGCAAGGAAGGCCCTCAGAGGATGACTGGGGCACACAGGAGACAGTGGAGGAGGGGGCAATTGAATTTGCCAGCGCACAGAGACCACCTGAGAGTGTCATGTGTGTCCAGGTAGATTTGTGATGCTGTGGGTGCTCACATCATCACAAATCGGGGACCTCCGCTGTGAAATCCTAGCAAGCAGGATGTGCGTCATCCCCGTGGCTCCAAGGGAGGGGCACAGTCTAGGTAAAAGCATCCATGACAGTGGTCATTGCTGCATCAGATGGAGCAGGGACAGGAGGTTGGGCAGATCCCTCCATGGGGCACTGCACATCCGCCTGTCCCTGGCCCAGGGTTGTACCCTGAACATCCTCCTGATGCCCCCACCTGACCCTGTGTGCTGGCCTTTACCTGCCGCCTCCTCCACCACCCCACTATCTCCCTGGTTGACTCCGGACACCCTTTCTCCCAGGATGGCCCCTCCATTTCCACACCCTGGCCCACAGCCACTTAGGAGTCCCCCAACACAACAACCTCCTGGGACATAACCTCTACAGCTCTGGCCGATGGAACTTGCGCTCCCCCAGCCAACTCACCCGCAGATGAAGTGGGGTTGGCTGAGGTGCACGCGTAAGTCTGTTGGTTCTGTCCCTGCCCTTATGCTACATAGCAATGCCTCTGCCCTCTTCACGAGCTGCACCAACTGTTGAAAATTGGTACAAAAAAGCACAACCATCAGTAACTGCCATCAATGGAATTAATGATTTTCGGATCCATCAAGGCTCGAGCCAAACTCCCCGCCGAATATCAGGCCTTCCAAATTAAAGAAACTCTTATTTCAGTGTCTGATAAGGTCAAAACACTAGGCATCACATTGGAAGCATCCCTCAACTCTGATGCCCAGGCAACGTATGTGAGTAAAAACTGTAATTATTACATCCGGCTACTTAAAGCCATTAGACCGCTATTGAGTGAGAAAAACTGCGCCACAATAGCAAGAACTACCATCATTTCACGTTTGGACTATGGTAATGCCCTCCTGGTAGGAGCTAGTAAGCAAAGTATCCAAAAATTCCAGCTGGTCCCAAACAATGCGATCAGAATGGTCAAAAAGAAAGCAAGAAGTGAACACATCAGTGTAGCTAGGCGAGTCCTTCATTGGCTGAGAATAGAGGAACACATACAATTCAAGTCTATGTACCTTACCCACAAGTGTCTATATGGCAAGACACCAGCCTATTTGAAGTCCAAACTCACCTTTTACCATCCTTCCAGGGCATTAAGATCAGAAGCTAATGGGCTCATAACGCCTCTGAAACACAAGAAGGAACTTGGTATGGGCAGAGCCTTCCCTAACCGAGCGGCCTCTAACTGGAACAAATTGCCGAAGTACCTTAGATTGGAGTCCAATCATTTGGTCTTCCGCAAAAAACTAAAAACAGAGCTTTTGAAGTAACCCATGTTTAGGACCCAATGAATTAGCCAACCTGTAGTTTTATGTACTTGTCCTGTTGCTTCTTCAGGCTCCACCTTGAGCTATGTACATGTCTACATGTAAGCGCCCCGATGCCTGCGGGCGGTCGGTGCTATTTAAATAAATAAATAAATAAATAAATAAATAAATAAATAAATAAATAAAATAATGGATGTGTGCCATACACAAAATAAACATGACTAATCATGCAGCATGTACCAACCATGGACTAACACACACACAATGCACACCCACACATGTTTGTGCACAGGTAAACTGCAATGCAAATGCTGAATGAGTGTAGTGTGAAGGCCCAATCACAGTCATGACACATGCACATGTCAAAAAACCATATTATACAGTGGCCAGCAACACATCACCAAAAACAGGCAACACCACCATATTAATGAACAACAAACGCAAGAATGACATGTAGCCATGTGCATGGGAACATTATCAGGGCACCTGCCCACACAAACACTGTCACCAATGTGCAAATGCAAAAGCAAGCCACATGTACTGGCACACATATCTGTGAACGAATTGCGCTTTTCAGGTGGACAAGCATACACATATTGTGTGTACACACATACACTTGTGTTACAAATGCAGAGGGATGAGAGGTCACATCCCAGTCCCAGAGACGCCAATGCATCAACTCCACATATGCAGACATCAATGCACACATGCCACTCTCAGCAGATGTGCATGCATGGATGCACTGTCAGGTGTGCCAGACATGAACTCTTACATCATACATGTCACTCACATGCCCACAAGAAAGTCATGTCCAAGCACTTGCTCCATGCTCACTCCATGCTCACACACTGCATGCGCCCAAGTACAACAAACCATTAATGTGCAATCTTCCATTACTCCCGCAAATGGGAGTGAAGGCCCGGATAGAAACTCTGAAGTACCCACAGCTCTAACTGGCTGAACTGGTGGCAGCCAGCATGGTACATCTCCACAGTGGGTTCCGTGTCGAGGGCTGCCACCACCTTGTAATGTCTATGGGTCTTGAGGTCGTCCCAATGTTTCCGGACTGTGTTCCTGGGGTGGACTGCCACACCTCTGCCTCGATGGCAGCCATGATCTCGTCCCAGGTTCTCAGACTTGCATCATTGACAAGATGCTTAGCTTGGTTGAACAGTGCATCACAGGCACCCAGGATCTGATCCACCAGGATGCTGACTTTGGTGGGGTGCTTCACTCCTCAGATGGTGTACATGAGGCGGACATGACACCCCTGCGGCGGGTAGGGCTTCCTAGGTCCTGGGTGGGTGTTAAGAAGCTTTGGTGATTTTGGCAGGAGTGGAAGTCCTGACAAATACATAAGATGTGGTTGCAGGAGTCCAGGCAAAAGTGGAACAGCCAGCACACCAATACAGTGCTGGTTGCAGACAGGCACTCACTCTCGAGCAGGCAGCGACAGTATAGTAGTTAGGGATGCAAACAGGGCTGAATAAGGCAAATACAGCAGTTCGTAGGCAGGACGAACAGTCGTGTGCATGTTGTATTTGCAGCAGTCGATAGCAGAGTGAAGGTCCTTAAAACATATTTTCCGTCCTGCGCATGGTGATGCGACACACCTATGCGGCATGCCTACGCAGTTTATGAGTGCTATCATGTGGCGGATGGATCACAGGGTTTGCACGTACCTTTTGCCAATGCAAGATTGTGTGGTGACCATGAATTTGTTTGGGTTTGCATAGGAATGGGCGTACGCTTGCTTAGCTGTGGACCATCCCTCAACACGTCCAAATGTTGATGTATTCTTCCTCCTTCTGCATGTTTCGCCCACTATTTCAGCCTCTGCATAGGCCCGGCTCACACTCTGTGAGAAGCCTCGAACAAGGTGGTGGTCCGCTCTCAGAGACTTGGCGGGCCTGCTTGAAATCCAACCAAGTCCCTGGATAGTCCGGCGCAGTCGACTCTGTGAATCGACAAAAGAGGTTTTGCACACGATTTGGTGCACAAAGTCTCGATTTTCTGCATAATATATTCCATATGTAATCACATTGTTTTTCACCTAGTCCTCGTGCCCCACCTCCATTCCTATGAGTTCGCCTTGACTGCTGGCCTACAGTTGTCACTTGATGAGCAAGGGAACACATGTATCTAAATTAGAATTTGCTCTCATTTCTTACAATGGGCTTTAAAAAATGATCACTAATTTGTGAAGTTATTAGAAAGACAATGCCTCAGTTGGCGTCTACCTTTGTGAGTATAATACCGTCCATGTATAGAGAAGTTACCTGTTCACCATATTGGCCAAGTCATTGAAACATAGATAACAATCAGTCTTGTCTATGACAGTAGCGAACACAGACCACGTTTGTGTAAACTGACTGTAAAATATATTTTTTTGACCTATAAGAATGAAATCTGGCTATACAGGGACATAGCTTTATTATTTGATATTAGTACATGCTTTCTTTTTGTTGCTAAAAACCTAAAAACCTTAAACCAATATAAATTATGCAGTAACGTTCTTCCTATGATATGACACATGATATGATCTGATATGATATGATATGACATGGCATTTATAACGTGCCTGTACACAAGTGTTTCCAGGCGTGACAAGTCAAGGAGGGGATTGTCAGAGTCCTTTCATTTATAGGTTATAGGCTGTTTAGTGTCGATTGAAAGAAACGCAATTAGTTTCAAGAGGTCTAAAGGCAAATACATAGTCTTCGAATGCTACTTTCGAGCAAGGCACTGAGCACTCTCGTGTGTAATTTAAATGACTGGCCATTAAATTTATGGCATCCACAGCAATAAAATTCACCCTGAACTTAATAATAGCACATTTTATGTGACAAATATGACAATTACAATCTATATTTACTGTGGTCGCCCTTTGGTCCCAGAGAAAGATGACAGCATTAATTATACACACTTGCCATTTATCAAGGCTAACTTGGCAGGTGTTGGAGCTCAACGCCATCTACAACTTGACTTCTGCATTAGCAAATTTCAAATCCACTTAAATGACAATAATTAATACTTTACAAAATGCACCATGTTGAACTGTACTAATGCACCGACATTGACTTGTGGGTCATGTACAACACATATTTTTGCAAATAAAATGGGAATATGGTGTGAATTAAATATCAAATTAAATATGACATTGTTTTTTTTTTTACTGTTTCAATACATTATATAGTGTTGCAAATGCTTACAGTGTGTTCTAAAGTTCTAGAATTACTTCTCTGAAACTGGGACCGGGCATCAATTATGAAATATTAGGCAGCCGCCTTGGGCACCTTTAGGGGATCGAACCATAGGGTATCATTTTAACCCTACCAAATCTGCCTTGAAGTGGCACATCGACTCGTGTGGTATAGATCCCTCCTTTGGCCGTTTGCACAGAGAGAGAAATAGAAAAATGGGAGACATGTTTGCAATAGGGGAGTGTGGGTATATAATGAATAGCTTATTTTTTTTTATTTTTTTTATTTAATGTGATATAGTTTTATACACAAAAACTTTGCACATATATTTTAACAGTAAAATCATAGAATTAAAAAAATATGACATATTACCGTTATACACTTCATACGAATAAATACAATACATTCACTAAATCGTTAATGGATCAACACTATAGATCAGAGATCAAAAATGTAATATAAGTACACATATACACATATTCTTCAATCACTAGTCCAAGTCTAACAACGCTTTCCAATGGAAACCTAACAGTCACTACTCCTCGTGAATATCATCAATTTCCACACTTAGTGGTAAATTTATTTAAACCTCCTAATTCGTGACTGGTTAGATATTTCCTGATAGATTGTCCTTATCAGTTTATGCTGGGCTTCCATTCATATCCCATGACATTCATGATTAATATTATTCAATCGATTGACTACATTACACCAAACTCTATACAACGCTGAATGTAGACTGGGATTTTGTGTATTCAAACACATATACTAGAATTCATCATCCTTGATGTAATTCAAATGATGTACGTAATTACCGTAATTTTTAATGTATAACAAACCTAGTTTTGGAAACAACATTATGACATGTCTGGCAGTTTCAGTTACGTTTATCCTTTTACATATCCGGCAATATCGCTCCTCATTGGGAATCGCTCCTTCGTGTCCATTCACCGTTAAAACTGGCAGATGGTTAATACGCAATAATAATAAAAAGCGTCTGAGATTGTCAGAAGGACACAAATTCAAATAACCATGGGGTTTTTTATAAGTATATAGGATGTGTGAAATAAATCAATAACTCCTCAGTTTTTCCAAATGTTTGAAGTTATTTTGCCGATCCCATAGCAAGTTGTTGGGTGTTCTCATGGGAAAGGTATGAAGCAAACCAAATGAGGTCATAATCTCTGATGCCAAGGAGAGATATGTAAAGTAAAGATCAAAATGATCGAAAGTATCAAAGGCAACAGAGAGTTGGTGAAGAATACGAGTAGATGAAAGGTTTGCACAACTAGTGGAAGAGATTACATTTCTGACATTGAGGAGAGCTGTCTCGCTCGAATACAGGGGTCGAAAGCCAGATAAAAGAGGTTTCCGGAGGTTTCCTGAGGTTGTTATTATTATTATTATTATTATTATTATTATTATTATTATTATTATTATTATTATTTTATTGTTTGTTTATTTATATACTGTGCTGAAAGCTCACAGGCATCGGAGCACAACACTTACACACTAGATACAAACATAAAGAGACAGGGCAATCATATCTGACTGAGGGAGGTCAGGAAGAAGTTATCTAATTACTTGAAACGTTGGGTTTTGAGAGCTTTACAAAAGGACTTTAAATCCACTGCTAGTCTAAGCGCAGAAGGTAGTGAGTTCCCCATATTTTCAGTTTTTACTGGACACAATCTTCCTAGGCCTTTCTAGTGTTCAAAGGCCAGACAAAGCACCTGCAGCTGGTTGGAAGAGCATAATGGTCTAGCTGGAGTATAGCGAGGGGTCCATGATTTAAGGTATGAGGAAGCTGTTCTAAAGACATACCAGTGGATTAAAGTACATGCTATAAAGTTTATACATACCTGTATTGGAAACCAGTGGAGGTTTCGCCTATAATTTGAGATATTGACCCTTCTTGTGATTTTTTTAACAACGTGTACAGCGTTGTTCTGGAGTACTTGGCTTTTTTCAGGTTGGAGAGTAAGACTCTGATCAGCAACAATTTACAATAGTGGAGCCTCGACAAGATAGTTGCTTGGGCAATGATTGCACAGTTTTTTTGTGATCTATGGGCAAATGTTTTTGAGCAGGTGGAGTTGGTACTTGCAGTTTTCGGTCACCTGGTTGATATACGTATCTGCATTCAGTGAGGCCTCTAGCTGAAGACCTAAGGTTTTAACCTTGTTTTGCACTTGGCTGGTGCTATTTGCAACAAGAAAGCTTTTATACTCAGCCCTTAACTTAGCCGAGGACTGCAGGGATTCTAAAGTAAGGAGCTCTGTTTTACTGCTGTTCAGACACAGCCAATTGTTGGACATCAATACATTTTTTTGTAGACATTTTCTAAGGCAGCAGAATTGCAGGTGAGATCACAGCTAATTTACAGAACTAGCAGGGAACCATCAGTGCAGTTTGTGAAGAGTACCCCGAGACCACGCAGGAGTGAGGAAATCGGCCTGATGTACAGGTGGAACCGAATGAACAACAGGCACGCTCCCTAGGGAAGCCCATACAGAGTAGGAGCTGTTGTAGAGGAGGCAAAACCCCATTGAAATATCAACTCTCAATTTGTTGGAAAAGAGTGGAACCAACCGACAGCCTCTTCTGAGAAGTGTCAAAGGTGACATAAGGAATACAAGAGGCGGTCATTGTCTACCAAGTTGAAAGCCACCGACAGGCCCAGTAAGATCAGCAGTTCAGCGTTTCCCTCATTCATGATATTCGACATGTGGGACTCCAGATCTACGAGAGCTGTCTCTGTCCTATAAGAGGGCTGACAGCCTGATTGCCTGTTATGGAGAATGCCATTTAATTCCACATAGTTTTGAAACTGAGAGGTGACAAATTTGTCAGGCATCTTAAGAATAAAATTACAGTTTGTAATGGGTCTGAGATTGCTTGTTTTTTTTTTGGTTCAAGGTTAGGCTTCTTAATGAGATGGGTGATTGTTACTGCCTTCATAGAACCGGGGACTGAGCAGTCTTTAAAGGAAGCATTCGCAAATCTGGGCAAAAAAGGGGCAAAAAGTTCACTATATTCAAGAATTAATTTTGGTGGGAAAAAGTTTTTCGGGCAAGAAGTAGGATGTATAGAAGATAGCCTTCTTTGCATGTCCAATATGGAAATTGTAGATTGGAAGAAAGTGGATTGTTATGAGGGCTGACATCTGGGGCCTGAGGGTTATTAGGCAGTGTAACGGACCCTAAGGAATGTTTAACTTTATTATTGTTTTAATTTATTTTGGATTTGTAAAGCGCACAGGAATCGAGACACTGTTACATGAGAGTGTCTTAGTTACACGAAGAAAGCTTGGCTAGAGTTACAGTGAGCGTGTACCCTGCAAGTGAAAATTTAGTAGGATACATACATAGGTGGTTGCAAGAAGAAAGCTTAGCTCAGAGTCACAGTGAGCGTGTAACCTAACAGTGAGAATTTAGTAGGATACATACATAGGTGGTTACAGGTTTAGAATTTCATACAGTCACAATGAAGGTTACATCACAGAGAAAAAAAACGTACAACCTAAATAGGAGCAAGGGTTTAGCAGACGCACACATAATAGTTGTTTATACAAACAGCATAGTTTTTATCGCATCCTGAAGGCTATATGCGAATCAATACTTCTAATATGGGGCGGTAGTGTGGTTCAATGGGTCGCAGCCATGGGTGGGAAGCTGGAACCTCCTGCACAAACTCTACGCATCTTAGAGTGGCGATTCGGTTAGTGTAAGCTGATCTGATGGGTCTGGCTGAAATGGGCTTGGCTATTCTTTGAGAAAGGTTATGGACGCAGGGCGAGAGTTTTATGGGGAGCCAGTGAACCTGCTTCCTGGTCTCAGAGATATGGTTCCTCTTGGCTGGTGATGGCCGTAAGAGCATTATTTTGGACAGTTTGGAGTTTAGAGATGTTTTTGGCAGATGTCCCTACAAAGAGGGCATTGCAGTAATCCAACCGAGATCCAATTATTGCTCTTGTAATGGTTAGGCAGTTCGGTTCTGACAGAAAAGGTCTAGCTACATTGAGCAATTTAGAATGGTATGCCGATGTAGATGCAATGGTGTTGACATGCCTTCTCATAGCGAGGTTGAAGTCCAAGTATACACCCAAGGTCTTGACAGCTTGAGAAACAGGGATTGGCATGGTATCAATCATAAAAGAGCTGTATTGTTTGTCCAATTTTCTGAGGTAGCAGGTGATCCGATCAGCAGAAGTTTGGTTATCTCACGATTGAGGCACAATCGGTTTTCTGCCATCCAGGTTTAGATGGATGAGAATATGGAGTTAAGGGTTTTCATGTCGGACTCATAATCACTAGTAAGGGGGATGAGGACATGCGTGTCAACAGCATAATTAGTGTGTGTGATGCCCAGCGCATCCAGAATGTTGAACGGTGGCCTCATAAATAGGCTATAAAGAGTAAGTGAGATGCAGGAGCCCTGTAGGCCTCTGCATTTTATGTCACTTGGGTGAGCACAGGCTGAGTCAGAGAAGACTTTCATAACTCTTTCTTGGAGAAACGAAGTTATCCAAGCACAGGCCTTCAGGGAGGAGTTGGAAGTAGGGGAGAGAGGGTGGCAAATAATATTATAATCAACCAAGTCAAAATCTGCAGACAAACCAAGGAGCAGAAGCAGAGCAGGTTTGCCTGCATCTCTGAAATCATCCATTTGATTTTTCAGGTATAAAAGTGCAGTTTCGGTATCGTGTCCTGGACGGAAGCCAGACTGCCAGAGTCCGAGAAGGTTGTTTGCCTCAACTTGCAGACAAACTGCCTTGTCAAGCATTTTTAAAACAAATGGGACTGTGGTGATGGGTGTGGAGTTCCCTGGGACCATCATTGGGTCAAGAGTGGGTTCCAGAAGGAGAGGGCGTACCCATGCCTTCCTGAGACCAGTTGGAACTGACTGGAAGGAGGCATTGATGAAGGCTGTAAGGAAAGGGCCAAGGTAGGGTATCAATCTTTGATGAGCTGAGCCAGACAGGCATCCCCTTTACAGTAGGAAGGTTTAATGGATTTAAGGAGGGCAATGACTTCTAGTTTTCTTATTTTCTTGAAGGCGAATGGAGGTGATTCACCAGATTCACCAGACATGCTACTGTGTAGGTGAGATATTTGGTGGTTAAGTTCCTGTTGGTGAGCGAGGATTTTGATTTGAAGAGTGTTAAGTTTGTCAAGAATAGCATATTGGATACTATTACACCAGTTTTCATCCTTGTGGAGAGACAGGGGGGTGTTTCCAATGCTCTGAAGATAGCAAAAATGTCTTTTATTCCTGATGTGGCCTTTGCTATCCTATTATTAAATGATGTGGCTTTGGCTTTGATTATGGCAGCTTTGTATTCTTTGGAGATAGTCTTAAAATCTGACTTAGAGGAGTCATTAGGGTTAGCTTTCCAGGTCCGTAGCTGATGGGAGAACCAAAAATTAGAGTGCTTGGAACAATTAGCTTTCGTTAGGGTGAGTGGAGCAATGGCGTCAACCACTTGGCAGATGACAGATTTGAAAGCACTAGCAAGAGTTTCCGGGTCCCTAGAAAAAGGGGGCTGAAGGGCAGGCACCAAGAGGTAAGGAGTGAGCTTTTCATTGTTAAGCTGATGAGAGCTTCTGGTGAGTGCCGCAAGGAGTGGAGTCACTTGCATAGGGGACACCTTAGTAGTTGTAACACTAACCTGAACTCTGCGGGAACGCCCTGAGAGATCTTTACAAATCCTTTCTTCAAGGAACAGAGAATTACTGTGGAAACATCAAACAATAACTTTCCTTAATATCCACCCCTTGGGAATTTCTCTTTCAACAGACTGTCTAGGATTTTAGTTCCCAAGTATACCCCCAGGCTCACCTGATTATTATTTTTTATGAGCTCTCCATCCTGTTTTCACACAGGGGCGCAAGTCTTAAAGAATGTTGGTATTATGGAGGCGGCAACACTAAGGAGGGGGAAGATGACTAGAGTGTTCTAGAACATGAGGTAAACCCTAACTCTAGTCACCCTTATCCTAAATACCTAAGTGAAGTTTAAAAGGAAAAGGAGTGTAACAACCCTCCAACTAATGCCTCAGAAAATATTAATATATGGGATTGGCTATCGAGTGATGTGCAGGTAATTTATTTTTATCAACTTGGCTGAAGAGAAATTTCATTATTTTAATATCAACAGCAATTACACAAAAAAGCCTGAAAACAATGCCACTCGAAAAAACTAACACGCAGACAATTATATGTTTGACTCATCGAGTAGAGGAGCGCCTCTTGAAAACACCAGCAGCTCTGATAATTATGCCACAGCTGCGTGTGCTCCTTGCCGGCAGTTACAACTGTCAACTGTGACTAGAAATTTGCTGCGTAAACGGCAACAAAAGAAAACACTGACTAGCATAAGAATATTAGAAACTAAACCTTCGCAATTACAATAACACAACAACAGAATACTTGCGAATTGTTCCAGTATCCCTGCCGGTATTCACTGAGGAGAAGTTTCACAACACGACGGAAAAAGAATAAAATGTAAGGGACTGGAACTAGACTAAATGGAAGGGAGGTGGGAAAGCAGAAATGAGTAGAAACTACGGGCAAGGGCAAGGACAAGGGCTCTGACTGGAAATAGCTGAGGAACTTCCTGAGAGACTGCGGTAAGCGTTAGTACTGCAAGCAGTCAACGACGCGAAGCGCAAGTCTCCAGGTGAGCCTGCTATATATAGGAAAATACTGAAATAGACTAGACCTGTGAGAGTAGTCTCTCGATGGCGCAATGAGGCGGCCATTGCAGGAAAACCGGAAGTCCTATTGATTCAGTGGAAATTTCCTGTCTATCCCCGGGCAACACCACTATCTGCCTGGAATTAACCCTTAAGACTAC
Organism: Ambystoma mexicanum; assembly: GCF_040938575.1. Taxonomy (NCBI): domain Eukaryota; kingdom Metazoa; phylum Chordata; class Amphibia; order Caudata; family Ambystomatidae; genus Ambystoma; species Ambystoma mexicanum. The sequence goes on along the minus strand of NC_090924.1, from coordinate 1,054,617,223 downwards.
TATTAACCTATGAACTGGCCTGTTATCATGACAGTACTCCCCCTCAAAGATCTTCCTCCCGGTTTGGTAGGGTGGTTTTGATGGAATTTTTTTAATAATCGAGGGGCATGAATATTCTTTAATGGTTCCCAAGATCTGTCTAGCGGACCATAACCCTTCCAATCGACCAGGTAATATAATTTGCGCCGCACCACCTTTGAATCCAAAATTTCTTTTACTTCGAATTCTGGCTGATCATCTTCAATTTCTACTGGAGTTGGTGACTGAAGTAAACATGTCTCTGGTTCAACTGGTTTCAATAGGGACACATGAAAAACTGGGTGGATTCGCATTTTCTTTGGAAGGGTCAATCTCATAGCCACTGGATTAATGACTCCCTCGATGGTGAATGGTCCCAAATACCTGGGAAGAAACTTCTTGGAACCTTTTAATGCCAGGTTTCGGGAAGATAACTAGACAGAATCGCCCACTTGAAAACTTGGGGTATCTCTTCGATGTCGATCAGCGAACTTCTTTTGCGAATTCTTTGCTGTGGCTAAACTAGCTTGAGCATGGCTTGTTGCTATTAAGATCTTGTCAGGAAGGGTCCTGACAGCCGGCATTTCTAATGGTGCTGGAGGATCGAAGGCAGATGTTCGAGGATGATGACCATGAAGAGTGTAAAAGGGCGTGAGTCCTGTAGAAGAATGAATTGAGTTGTTGTAAGCATATTCTGCCACCCACAAAATGTCCAACCAGGAGTCATCGGTCTGGTGAAGCATACAATGCAAATACTGCTCCAAGGTCTGATTTGTGCGCTCCGTTAGACCATCAGTCTGTGGGTGATGACTTGTGGATAGTCGTACATCAATCTTGGCTAAGGCACAGCATTTCCTCCAGAATCTTGAGACAAACTGACTACCTCTATCGGAAATTACAATGGAAGGGAAACCATGTAGTTTAACAATATTTTCCAAAAAGGTCTTAGCTAAACTGGAAGCAGTTGGAAGTCCTTTTAATGCCACAAATTGAGCCATTTTAGAAAATAAACCTACAATCACCAAGATAGTGTCGTAACCGTCACATGGAGGTAGGTCTGTGATGAAGTCCATGGATATGGTATGGCACGGATTTGGCGGAACATTCAAGGGTTGAAGAAAACCTACTGGTTTTTTCTTGGAGTTCTTATTTTGCGCACAATTTCCACAGGTCTGAATAAAGCGAGTCACATCCTTACGCCAAGTTGGCCACCAATAGTATCTTTTGATCTTTTCCAAGGTTTTGGTCACCCCTGGATGACCCTCAATCAAAGAGCCGTGGTAATTGGAAATTACTTCGTTTCTAATCGCCTCAGTAGGTAAATACAGACGATCTTGGTAGTAAGGCATTTCCTCCTGGATACTGAATTGAGTACCTTGATCCACCCATGTTCTCAATTCTTCCTGAGTCAAAGTCTTCCTTACTTCATTCTGCAAGTCTTCGAAAAATGGATCCATATTGTGCGTCAAACCCAAGATTCTCTCTCCTGTGATGATATTGGTTGGAACTGGGGAAACAAAGGCCTCCTCTCCCTTGCCAATTCGAGACAATGTGTCAGCCTTACCATTACGCACTCCAGGTCGAAAAGTAATGATGAAATCGTATTCTGCAAAAAACATGGCCCATCGCAGTTGTCGAGCAGATTGTGCCTTGACGGAACGGAGGTACTGTAGATTTCTGTGGTCTGTGAGAATGATAATTGTGTGTTGAGCCCCTAACAAATAGTGTCTCCATTCCTTTAATGCACACTTAATCTCCAACAACTCCTTGTCGGTAATTGTATAATTACGTTCTGCAGGGGAGAATTTCTTTGACCAGAATGCCACCGGATGTAATATCTGACTCTCTGGATTGCGTTGTGACAAGACAGCACCCATCGCCACATCTGAGGCATCGGTTTCTACAATGAAGGGTAATTCAGGTTGAGGATGTTGTAAAATTGGAGCCTCCGTGAATTTGACCTTTAAACTCTCAAAGGCAACATCAGCCTCCTTACTCCATTCAAATCTTTTATTCTTTCTGAGCAGTGAAGTGATGGGTTGTACCAATTGTGAAAAACCTTCCACAAAGCGTCGATAGAAATTGGCAAAGCCCAAAAAACTTTGTACCCTTTTTACTGACGTAGGAGCTGGCCAAGTGAGTATTGCATCCACCTTTCGAATGTCCATCTTAACTCCCTGAGAAGATAGCACAAAGCCCAAAAATTCGACTTCGGAAACATGAAATGAACACTTTTCCAATTTAACAAAAAGTGAATTTTCACGCAGTTTTTGGAGAACTGCAGTAACATGCTTAACATGTTCCTGGGGGTCTGCTGAAAAAATTAAAATGTCATCAATGTAAACTACTGCCCAAATGTCCAATAGATCTCTTAAGACATCATTCATAAAGCATTGAAATGCTGCCGGGGCATTGCACAATCCAAAGGGCATCACTTGGTACTCAAAAAGACCATACTTAGTGCGAAAAGCAGTTTTCCATTCATCACCCTCCTTTATTCGAATCAGGTGGTAGGCGCCTCTGAGATCTAACTTGGTAAAGATTTGAGCTCCTTTAATTCGATCCAACAGATTGGGGGTGAGAGGAATGGGATAACGATTTTTAACAGTAATTTGATTTAGGGCACAGTAATCAATACAGGTCCTGAGATCTCCTTCCTTCTTGGGTATGAAAAAAAGAGGAGAGGCAGCGGGGGATTTAGAGGGTCGAATGAAACCATTTTTTAAGTACTGATCTGGGTATTTCTTCAGGTGAGCGTCTTCCTTCTCAGTTAAAGAATACATTCGATTACACGGAATTTGCCCCCCTGGAATAAGATCAATCTGACAATCGTAGGGCCAGTGTGGAGGAAGCACCTCCGCCAATTCTTCTTCGAAAACCTCCTGGAATTCTTTATACTCAGGTGGTAAGACACCGATTAGCCCAAGTGTAGAGTCGGTAATCCTTGTATCTTGACCGGGACTCTCCAATTTATTCTTTAAGCAGCATAAGTCTTCACATTCAGCAGCAAAGGTCAAGGATCTAGTCCGCCAATCTATAGTTGGGTTGTGTTTCTCGAGCCATGGCATACCAAGTATAATCTGAAATTGTGGTGCACTTATAAGGTCAAACATAATCCTCTCTTTATGTCTCTCCTGACAAATCATAGTGAGATTATCTGTGCGTTGTGTAACAGGACCCGAAGCCAAATGAGTACCGTCGACTGCCGATACATTTTCAGCTTTGTACTTGTCCACAAGGGGAAACCCCATCTTGGATGCCAGTTTTGAATCCATATAGTTACCGACAGCTCCGCAATCAATGTAGGCTTGTATAGCATGCATTTTCGAAGGCTGCTCTTGAATAAATAGGATGATGGGAAATACAAAGTGTGAGGTCACTGAACCTTTTTCCATGCTCGACAAGCTGACCTCTAAACTTGTCGGGCGCTGGAGTTTTCCTAAATGTTTTCCTTCTTTTCCTGATTGACACCTCCAATGGGTTTCCGAGATGGTTTAACAGGACAATCCTTGAGGAAATGACCAGACTTTCCGCAATAGAGACACAATTGCTGTTGGCGTCTCTTGTCCCTTTCCGCTTGTGAAATGGGTCCTCTGACAACCCCTAGTTGCATTGGTTCTGTGTTACTCTCAGTTCCAGTTCTAATAGGATTTTCCTTCTGGCGAACAAAGTAAGTTCTGTTCTCGGAATGGGAACCTCCTCTCTTCGATCTTGTAAACGCTGATCCAATTGGATGGTCAGGTCGATAAATTCCGCTATCCCCTCCGGTGGATTGACTACCTGTGCTAGCACATCCTTTAATTCACTGCGCAACCCTCTATGGAATAAGGTTGTTCTTTTCTCGGTGGGCCAACTGGTCTATTAAAAGTTACGACATAAGCCAACAATTCTTGATTTCCCTGCCGTAATGAGAGCAATTCATTATCCAGAGCCTGCCCTTGGGTATGGCGCGCAAACAGATTTTCCATTTCTTTCTGGAAGTCTGAAAGATTTCTTAAGATTGGGTCATCCCTATTAACTAACAGAATACACCAATCTGCAGCATAACCCCCCAAATAGGATAGTATGAAAGCCACTTTAGCCTGGTCTGTGGGGAAAACCCCTGGGCGGCAGAGAAAATGGAGCCGGCATTGATTAATAAAAACTGCAAACTTCGTAGGATCCCCCAAAAAGAGTTAGGAGGCGCTAAAGGAATATTTCCTGGAACTATTACTTGGACTGGAGTAGGGCAAACAGCTGGAAGAGAGGTTGATGGATTTGCTGCGGGCAAGGGAACTTGACCAGCCTGTGTTTGCAAGAGTTGGCGCGCTAAGTCTTCAGTACGATCCCTGTTGACCACTAACTCCCTGCCCAATGCACTGGTCTCTGAACGAGCGGCATGGACTTCTGCTCTTAACTCCCCTAATAACTGCGCCAGTTGATCCACCTCAGGTGTCTCCATGGCGTTCAGGCAGAGTGAATTCAGAATAGGCGGCTTTGCGTTCTGTAACGCTTACCTGAACTCTGCGGGAACGCCCTGAGAGATCTTTACAAATCCTTTCTTCAAGGAACAGAGAATTACTGTGGAAACATCAAACAATAACTTTCCTTAATATCCACCCCTTGGGAATTTCTCTTTCAACAGACTGTCCAGGATGTTAGTTCCCAAGTATACCCCCAGGCTCACCTGATTATTATTTTTTATGAGCTCTCCATCCTGTTTTCACACAGGGGCGCAAGTCCTGAAGAATGTTGGTATTATGGAGGCGGCAACACTAAGGAGGGGGAAGATGACTAGAGTGTTCTAGAACATGAGGTAAACCCTAACTCTAGTCACCCTTATCCTAAATACCTAAGTGAAGTTTAAAAGGAAAAGGAATAACCCTATAAACCAACGGTAGTGAGTGTAACAACCCTCCAACTAATGCCTCAGAAAATATTCATATATGGTATTGGCTATCGAGTGATGTGCGGGTAATTTATTTTTATCAACTTGGCTGAAGAGAAATTTTGTTATTTTAATATCAACAGCAATTACACAAAAAAGCCTGAAAACAAAGCCACTCGAAAAAACTAACACGCAGACAATTATATGTTTGACTCATCGAGTAGAGGAACGCCTCTTGAAAACATCAGCAGCTCTGATAATTATGCCACGGCTGCGTGCGCTCCTTGCCGGCAGTTACAACTGTCAACCGTGACTAGAAATTTGCCGCGTAAACGGCGACAAAAGAAAACACTGACTAGCATAAGAATATTAGAGACTAAACCTTCGCAATTACAATAACACCACAACAGAATACTTGCAAATTGTTCCAGTATCCCTGCCGGTATTCACTGAGGAGAAGTTTCACAACACGACAGAAAAAGAATAAAATGTAAGGGACTGGAACTAGACTAAATGGAAGGTAGGCGGGAAAGCAGAAATGAGTAGAAACTACGGGCAAGGGCAATTACAAGGGCCCTGACTGGAAACAGCTGAGGAACTTCCTGAGAGACCACGGTAAGCGTTAGTACTGCAAGCAGTCAACGACGCGAAGCGCGAGTCTCCAGGTGAGCATGCTATATATAGGAAAATACTGAAATAGACTAGACCTGTGAAAGTAGTCTCTGGTTGGAGCAATGAGGCGGCCATTGCAGGAAAACAGGAAGTCCTATTGATTCAGTGGAAATTACCTGTCTATCCCCAGGCAACACCACTATCTGCCTGGAATTAACCCTTAAGACTACTATTAACCTACGAACTGGCCTGTGATCATGACAGTAGTATTGAGATCAAATTGAATGGAATGGTGATCAGACCAAGCAATAGGAAAATATCTGTGACCATGACAGAGCAGTTATGGGGGGCAACCCAGTCAAGGGTGCAACCTGTAATGTGAGTAGACTCCGAGATAGCTTGACTGACCCCTAAGGTAGATAAAGCTTTATTAAGGGAGGCTGTTTGGGAGTCATTAGGGTTATTAAGACCTAGGTTGAGATTTCCCATGAGAATGGATTTGGTGGTTTCTTTCAGGTTATCCGAGAGAGTGTGGATCAGGGCTCCTTGGAAGTCCGAGACTGACCCTGATGGTCGATAGATGAAATGAAGGGCAATGGTACAGTTAGGGGAAGGGTTAACTTTAAGAAGAAGATGGTCACTATTGAAACCAATTTCCCCTTCTACCCTTATGATTGGCATAATCTCTTTGGCAATAAGAGATACCCCTCCACCTAAAAATAGTGTAGCCTTGAATTAGTTATTTTTGACTCAAAAGAAGCCTGGACAGTATACAATCCTGGTTGATTGGCTGAAAAGTTGTATGGAGTGCCTTTGTTTTTCCTAGTGATTTTAGAATCTCAAAGAGTTTTCCAGTGAAGTTGGAAGATTTGTCAATTAGGGTGTTAAAGAAATTCTTTTAAGTATTCACTATTTTAAGTTTTTAAGATTTATATTATCTTTGTTTTCCTCCGATTGGTATTTTAGCCATTGGGATTCAAGTTTGCCTGTTTGTCTCTTTAAATCTCTGAACTCTGGAAGAAACTTTTTTTGGTGTCCAATATTGTCCCTTACAAGTTTAAATCTAAGAGAAGTGGTTTTATCCAGCCTCTTTGTAAGGTTGCTGGAGAAGAGAGACACAAGGCGGTCAGTACAGTCGGTACTTGATTTGCTGCCCATAATTGAAGCTAGACAGGCTTGAAGGTCTTGGGGAGCACCTTTTGAAAATTATGACTGATGACAGTCTTGGACTATTTGTTTGATTTAAGAGTTGGGTCTGCGTATTGGACATGAAAATCTATGATGTAATGATCCGACCATATTGGTGACCACCGAATCCAGAATGTTGTTTTTCCCCGTAGTTGGTTCATTATTTTGATTTGGTAATGAATGTTAGATAAAGCAGATTCTAGATCAATGGCTTCTTGGTCCAATTCAATTCCCCGCAAACGATTTATATCTCCCAAAATGAGTGCTGCATGAATAGGACCAGAGAGATTGTTAGGAATGTGGGTGATTTCTTTGTCGAAGCCAGGCATAGGTGATGGTGGCTGATAAATTTAAAAAAGTTGGTGCAACTATGATGTGTCAGAGTCATTTTGACTAGGAGGATCTCACAACATTGACAAAAGCAAGAGGAGGAGAAGAGGCCCTCATTCAGTTTTAGCAATGATGGCCACTCTTCCTCCTTGACCCTGGTCTTTATTTTTAACAAAAAGATTGAGAACCCTGTAGGGACCACTATGTCAATCATTGGGCAACTGGTGTCTGGAATTCAGGTCTCAGTGAGACATAATATGTCTAAGTTACTGTCAACAATAGGATTGTGGATATCTCAGGAGTGGTTATTGAGAAGGGCCATTTTCATGCTCGTCCTGTCTCCAGGATAGAGAGATCTAGTGCCTCCAATAGTTATTCCAGGTTTGGGTGATACAGAGAGTTCTAGTTCCCCTATTCATGTACCAGGAGTAAAAGGTCCTTATTTGAGATGAATGGCAGTCAACTTGTCAAGGTGCGATCCCTTTGTTTTAAGTGTGGGCTATGTGAGCATTTCAGAGTCATTGGTAAGATGCTGCCAATTCAAATTGGAGTAGGCTGTTGTTTGTAGGGAGGACTTCTTAATATGATTACTGAATAGGATATGGTGCTCTTCTGCTGCAACCCCAGGCACATTCAGGTTGTGATTATCAAGGAACTCAGAGGGCCGATTGAATACGTTTAGGGATGAAGAGGGCCCTTCCCATCCCCTATTTAAGATCTATCTGCAGCCTTTCATTTAGTTGATCACAAAATCCTCTGCTACCACCTCACCACTTATTTCTACTTCTCACTTGAAGCTACGACTTGGATTGCCTCCTTCTGAAAGGGTAGAGCAATGAAGTGTTTTCTGAGAATGCCAGTGCTCAACCAGCACAGATCAGTCTTGGGGTAACTCAAGGATCCTGCGTATCTCCCACGCGCTATAATATCTTTACTAAGCCACTCTTTGACATTCTGGATTCCATCGGCATAACATACAACAACTGTGCTGATCATACACAAATTCTCCTTTCCCTCTCTGGGAAGTACTTGAAAGACGTTGACACACTCAATGTGGCCAACTCGACCATCCAAGCTTGGATGGCAATGCACAGCCTTTGTCTTAATGATGATAAGACAGAGATCCTTCTAGTTAGACCGTCAGCTGTGCAAAAAAAAAACTCAGTCCCTAATATCGATGGTACCCAGATTCCAGTCTCCACCTCTGTGAAAACACTGGGGGTCTTACTTGATGCCACACTCTGGCTGACGCGCCAAATGAACACTATCACCTCCTCAGCAGCTTACACAACTAAACTGATAAACGCCTCTAGAACTTTCGTATCTAAAGACAGCTGTCTAACCATTGCACAGGCTGTCATTTGCACCAGGCTGGACTACTGCGACGTACCTTTTGTGGTACCCCTGCATGCAACTTGCGAAACTGCAGATCATCCAAAAAAATGCTCTTCGAGCTGCCCTCAGCATTCCAAAACCTGAACATATTTCCGCTGCATGAAGGGCCGTGCACTAGGTCCTGAATCGAGAATGGATCATCTTCAAAACACTGTCTATTATGCATTGGTTCATCTCCAAGTCTGCTCCACCTTACCTTTCTCTGAACATTTCTGAGAGTCACTCCTCCAGGCCCACTTAAACAATCTATGTCCATAGTCTTGTCCAGCCCAAATTCAAACACATAAAAGCAGGAGGGTCGAGTTTCCGGTCAATAGCAGCTAAACAATGGAACTCCCTTCCACCTGCAATGTGGGCTGAAGATTCATAATGGGTATTCTGAAGACATCTCAAAACCTGGGAGTTTTCCTAAATGGGCAGCCTACACAAGGTTTGCCCAGGTCAATATTGTCTGCTTGTAACTGCCAATTGGTCTGCATGTAACTGTAACTGCTAATCGCCTGCGTGTAACTGGTCTCTGTCTTGTGCCTTATGGTCGCCCAGAGACTACTGTACTATTGTGTTGTGCCTATGGTCGCCCAGAGACCACTGTACTATTGTATTGTGCCTTATGGTCGCCCAGAGACCACTATACTATTGTGTTGTGCCTTATGGTCGCCCAGAGACCACTGTGCGTTGAACATGCCAAATCAACTTTGCTAGTATATTCTCCTTCCCTAACTGCTGAATCTAGCCCAAATATTCCTATCATTGCATTAAGCCTTATCTTTACTTAGTATTTGACTGCTGCCCTAGACAGGTATCTGATTGTCGCACTTAGCCAAGTATCTGATTGCTGCCCTTAGCCTAGTACGCGATTGCTGCATTAATCTCGCCTAGTATTTGAGAACTGTACTTAGCCCACTCTGCCCAGTATCCACCCACGGCAACTAAATCCAGTCCCCCTAGCTCATCTAGTAGTAACAGTATGTACTTCCTCATGCCTAACCCAGCTCACCTTGCACCGTCCACTAATCTGACAATTATACTTACCATCATCTACATGACCATGCCTACAGTACTGCCTACAGAGGGTCCAAGAGCCCACATACAACTTATCTCTAAACCTTGCAACCTAGCACAAAGGAAGCTTAGACTCCGAGCTCGACTACCCAAAATATTCAAACCCATCACTAAATATAACATCAACCTAGAACACCTTCGACCCAAACTATTCCGACCTTTGGTTACCACTGCCCCTCTCAGACGCCAACCCTACCATAAAATTAACAAACCTATGGCCAACCTTCCCCTCACAGCGCAGCTAGAACCCAAATTAAAAGCTGCTCTAATCAATGCCAGATCATTAGTCGCCCATGTTACTGACATAGCAGATGTCATACGGGATAATAACCTTGACTTCATCGCCATTACTGAATCTTGGCTCCACGATGCAGCAGGTCCGGCTCTCACTCTGGCAGTCCCAGAAAATTATACCATTCTCAGAGATGACAGACCAGAATTGCGTGGTGGAGGAATAGCAATTATCGCCAAATCTGATCTCTCTATGAGAATCACACCCACACCCTCCTTCAAATCCTGTGAGCTTCTCTCTATCAAACTACCAACTGCTAACTCTCAAACACTAAATATCCACCTTCTCTATAGACCCCCTGGCCCTGTCAGAACCTTCACTGAAGATATCACCACTGTTATCTCTGAGAAGCTAAAAAACTCCTCCCAAACACTAGTGTTGGGAGACTTCAATTTAGGGCTCAACGATATCAACGACCACCATGCTACTGCCGTAGTCAATACTCTGTCAGTGCTAGGTTTGACGCAGCTCGTGAATACTCCCACACATAGCAAGGGAAGAACTCTTGACTGGATTGCCAGTCACAACTGCTACCCTTCTATAACAGCCATCACCCCCCAAATATGGTCTGACCATTACCTTATCGCCTTTACCCTCAACACTAAACGACCCATAGTCTTAACACCCACGCCAGCCATACCCACTTTAACCAGAAACAAGAAAAATATCACAGCTGATAATATTCTGCCCCACATCCTACCCAAACTAAATTCTCTACCGGACCACACTGACCCAGGCATCCTAGTGGATGAATTCAACGAGGCCATGTCCTCTGCTCTTGATAGTGTTGCTCCATTTAAATTTCGGAACAGTAAACCTAAAAAGCATTTGAACTCCTGGTTTACACCCCACCTAAAAAACTTAAGACTACAGAAGAGAAAATGCGAAACAGCTTGGAACCGGCATCAGACCGCTGAAAATAAAACTAACCTAATAAACATCTCTTCACAATACAAAAAAGATATTATCCTGGCCAAACAAGAAACCTATAATAATAGGAACACCCAATCCAACTCCAGTATGAAGGAGCTGTTCTCCATCCTAAAGGAATTGGAAACTCCTATCACAGTACAGGATGACTCCATTAAAGACAAAACCTGGTGTACAGACATACAATTGGCACTAACCAACAAAGTATCCAACCTTCAAACGAAAATTGCCCTAAAGAAAGCTTCACTACCAACTGAACTTCCGCCAGTCAAAATTCCCACATCCAAACCTCAAGAATCCACCCAATTCCGTTTCTCCAAGGTCTCAGTAACTGAGGTGGAGAAGACCATTTTGACTCTTAAACCTTCTAATTGTAAAGGTGACCAATGCCCCATACAACTGATCAAGGATGCGGCTAGAGATCTAGCCCCCTTCATCACAAAACTTATCAATGCCTCCTTTACTACGGGCACCATCCCCCATAATCTAAAGGAATCTTGGGTACTCCCCCTTCTAAAAAAGCAAACATTGGACCCCAACATTCCCACTAACTACAGGCCTATCACCACGGTTCCCTTCTTACTAAAAATATTAGATAAGGTAGCATACACCCAAATCCAGAACTTCCTTGAGATGATCCATCTCCTTGGCACCCGCCAATCCGGTTTCCGTCCGCAACACAGCACAGAGACTGCCCTTATCGACCTAAAAGCCCAAATAGACTCACTCAGAGACGAGGGAAAATTAGCTCTCCTCCTCCTTCTAGACCTCTCAGCCGCCTTTCATCTGGTGGACCACAAAGTCCTATGTAATCACTTGGACTCAGCAGCCCACTTCTCAGGGGAGGCTATAGTCTGGATTCAGTCATTCCTTAGTGACAGGACCATGAGGGTGTTCTCCCCCGCAGCCGCAGCAGACCCTATCCCAATCACTTGTGGAGTGCCCCAGGGATCCTGCGTCTCCCCGACACTCTATAACATCTTCACCAAGCCACTCTTTGACAATCTAGATAATCTGGGTGCCACCTACACCAACTACGCAGACGATACTCAGATTCTCTTACCACTTACTGAGGATTACATTGAAGATCTGGCTCTGGTGAATAGAGTCTATAGCATCATTCAAGCATGGATGGCCAACCATGGCCTATGATTGAACGATGATAAAACAGAGCTCATCATCCTGGGCACGGCAGCCCGCATTTACAAACTTAACCAAAACTACTCTGCCTTTATAATCGATGGTAACACTATCAAGGTCGCCAGAGAAGTAAAAACCCTAGGTTTTTACCTTGATGCGACACTATCTTTAACCAAACAGGTGACCTCACTGGCCTCATCCACGGCCTATACATGCAAGTTAATACGAGCTCGGAAACCATTCCTTTCAGAGGACAGCTGTCTTATTCTAGCTAGAGCCCTTATTTTATCTAAATTAGATTATTGTAACGCCCTTTACATAGGGACTACTAAACAAATCATCAACAGAATCCAAGTGCTCCAAAACAACGCACTTAGAGCGGCCCTAAGTAACCCTAGAAGAGCACATATTTCACAAATAAGACGAAAACACAAACGGCTCTCCACCCAAGAAAAAATCAACCTGAAATCTGCTTCCTTTATCCACAAATGCCTAAACAACAAAGCCCCCCGATACCTCTCAGAACGCTTCAACAGAAAAAATCCAACTAGACTCACAAGGACAGTCAGCCCCAACTGCCTCCTAGTGCCCAGATTTAAACTAGCCACCATTGGAGGTTCCAGCTTCCCAGTCAAGGCAGCGCAGTTATGGAACTCCCTACCTCTTGCACTTAGATCTGACCAAACCTTTAGCAACTTCAGAAAGAACACCATAAAATGGCTCACTGAGAACGTGACATAATAACCAGCCACCCCTCGCACGTCCAATTGTATGTCACTTTATACGTAATGACCTGTTATAATGCTTGTCAGGCTTGCTATACTGTTCGCTTGCTATAGAATTGACTGTTCGGCTGCGCTTTTATCTGCACTTGCACTTGCCTTACCCTGCTGATTCAAGAAATGTCCACTATGCTTACCTGTAACCTGTAACCTGTAACGTCTTTTAACTAAGCTGTAAACCTCCTTATTCTCTTGCGCCCTGCTACCCCAGGGTCCGGTGCTCACAATAAATAATAAACAGACAAACAAACAGCGCCTCAATGTCCTTCTGGTTTATGCAGCACCATTTTTACTCTTGGGTGATTTCAAAAGAGACAATACTAAATCACCTTCAGGATTAATCTATGGGGCTAAAAGAGAGCAGTTATGATTTTCAGTTTCTCAGTCCTGGTTCCACACGTGCCTCAGTTATTTGGTTCTGCAAGCAATGAAGTCTAATGTCCCTTTTTTCTCCTTGCTCTCCCCAGCAGTCATGAAATGTTCAAATTCTGTTCATCCTTGTAGTATGAAGTTGGACACGTTTGTGAATGTTCTAACTTACTTTTGAGAGTATTACTCTTTTTAGATAAATTTTACTTTTTGATTCATAGTATTCTATGTCATGATTATTACATATATTTGGAATGATAGTGTATGCATATTTCTTCTGAAACACTAAACGTATTAATAAGAGAATATTCAGAAAAGTCAATTCAAATTGCCATCCAAAAATATAAATGTAAAAAGGGTGAGAAAGAGAGCAAAATGTATAGTTGTGACTAGTTTAGGGCAGCAATAGCTGTCCTATAGTTAAGGTGAGTCAGACTCCCATAATAACCCCTCACAATTCTATCATTAATAACTTTTGATTGGAATAATGGATTTAACCGAAATTCATTAAAAACCTGCTGCCCCCCACACTGCAAATTTTCATAAAGGATTGTTAAAAACTGACAAAGTTATTAAGCTTCAAAACTATTATTTTATTTCCAAAAGTGCAGCCTACTTCCCATTCATTTTCCCCATAGACAAACAAGGTAAATGTTTGCCAAAGCACACAGCCCAAACTGCTGGAGGGATTTGGACCAGGTCCGGAACAACTTGGGTACGAAGTGTTGATTTGAGATCCATGCATTGTTTGGGATTATTCCATGCAGCATTTATTTAAATATTTGAAGGAGAAGGCAGTGCCCTCTTCCCAAAAATAGATAGAGATATTACTGGGATTTACCTGAAAATGGGGGTTTTGAGAAATGAAATGACCACCACATTGTTTTTCTCTCGATAGGAGCGTTATCCGGGGCAATATCCGAGGATATGGGAAAATGAAATGCAGGAAAAATGCTATTTGCAGGTCAAATCACATCCAAATGCCATAAGGCAAGAGGTGGGAGAGGATGGCTAGAGGGCACGAAGTGAAATTTGGGATCTGGAGGGAGTCTAGGGACTGCATTTGCAACACAAAGCTTTCTGCTGCCTCGGCCAAAGCCGTGAACAGCTGACATCTGAAAGCAAACTTCATCATGTCTGTTGTGGGGGGCAAGGGAGAGGGCATGAGTGGTGAAGAGAACATCTTGGAAGTGGGGGAGCTGGCACAGATGAGGGGGGCACTTGGTGAGGGCCTGGGAGACAGAAAGTTTTTTTTTTGCCATTTTGCCAATATTCACAGCTATATTCCAGGCTATGAAGGATTACAACATATCTGTGGGTAGTTCCGTGCCCAGGGCTATATATTTTTGGGTGTCACTGTTTTATTTATTTTTTAAGTTATTTGTATAGGTATAGTGACGTTGGGAGTGACAAATCACTGGTCATGTGCCCTGGTAGGTGTTTGAGAGTCTTTTTTATTTTGGCAGTGTGTTTTTAGACCTTTGTATGTGTGAGACTTTGGAGAAAAAGAGAAGAAAATAGTTTGACAAAATAATATAAAAAGGAGCAATCGTACTCTAGTTGTAGATGCCCCATGCAATGTATTTTAGGTTGTATATTTTCACTTTTTTATATTATATCGTGTGGCTGTGAAATGGTTGCCTACCCAGTTTACTGTTATGTATTATTCATTTGTTTCTTTTTCTTTAGAGACTTTACATGAGAACATGAGTAGTGTTGTACGGTATTGATCTTTTTAGTTGTAATATATAACATAAAGTGAGCCCCCTTTTTAACCAATTTTTGTAACCGCAGTTATAATAAAAATTAATTAACTGTACTGTGAGTATAATAAATTACATGTTTTTGTTTATTTTATTGTATTTGTGTATTTATATGTGATATGTACACTGAGATTAGTATTTTAACACATCTGGAGTACTGTTTAGATGTTTTGAAGGAATGCTGCATTTCCTTCATCAGTTAGGTAGAAATTAGCCATGTAGAACTGTATGTTGTTGATCGAAATACATAGTTGGTTGTGGTCTCTCATGAATGCTAACACTTCTTTATTAACATTTCTCTGGGATTTCTCACTTTTACCAATACATCTGGTGGTCCATCTCCATTTTTGCCTCTGAGTCAGATTGAAGAAGATAAAGATGGTGTGAGGAAATAGTTGCATTTATTTTCCCATTTCTTGTTTCATCATAAAAGTAAGGGACACCCATTATACATTCCCCAAATCATTGCCTCCCCAATTAATTGGTATGATGTCTGGCTGCCATGTAATTCTCAGACTTAACAATTGTGGAAAAACCTGGAACCAAGGTATTCCCTGAAATCCAAACCATTTTATTGTAAAATCTCGCAAACCTAGGTCCATGTTAATATTTGGTTTCTGACAAAAAGCCAGCAACCAAAACAGCCAACTGTCTCCAATAGCCACACAGTTTTCAAACCAGACATGATATCTGCAGTATTTCTCTGTTTCCAGGAAAATGATTCCTAGTTTGAATTTTCTAATTGTTTGTATGAGCAGGATGTGTTTAATGTGTGTGTTTTGAGGTTTTTGATTGGTTGATAGTACTGTTGTGTTTATCCGCGTCCATGCAGCACCCACTCTGTGCGCGGCGTTGTTACCCGTGGATATATCATGGAAAATGAGATTTTGTGGATTTGTAGCTACATCTATTAAAAAGCATGTGTGTAGGCAGGTTGATACTAGTTGGCATTTTATTAGTTGTGGCTGGAATCACAGGTATATTTAAAGCTGTGTCTATAAAGAAAATGTTTCTGTGCAATAATCATATTATTATGTGGATGATACAGTACAAAATGTTATTTGATTGTGTAATTATATGTACTTAGTTGTTCATTTATTTGATCTGAAGGTTTGAAGGTCAATTTAGTTCAATTTTGGCCTTGCAGGAAAATGTACGTGTAGCCACGGATACAAAGGAAGGTCAGCAGCTGCGCCAAATAGTTGAAGCTTCTTTTATGCTGTGTGGGGAAAAAATTGATTTCTGTGATTTTCATTGTTTGGTATTGGTTGTTGTTACTGTTCTATTTGTGTAGCTCTTTGCGGTTGGTTGTAGTGAAAATGTGTCATCAATTATAGTAGTTTTATTGGTATATAGTCCTCTTTTTTTGGTATTCATTTTGGAAAGTATAAAAGACACCATTTTCTGCAGTTTTATCCTTTTGATTCCAGAACTCTCCCTATGCACATGGCAGGAGTGTGGCTGATGTGCAAGTAAGTTAATAAATATTTACTTGTTTGAAGGTTTATTTGCAGTGTTGTGTGTGTTAGTTATATTAATTACTGCTATCAGATTATTTTTTCATCTGCTCTAATTGTGTGGCAAATATTTTGGCAAATATTTTGAATGTATTTTTTAACATTCACTAACATGGACCTACAAAATTAGATTTGTCAAATCAAAGGCATTTATATGTAGTCATTTCATTTTTGTATTCATGTTAGTGAAGTTAAAGGTTAGTTTGATTGTATGTGTTGTAATTTTAATGCAGCTTCAGCTATGCATTACTCTTAGCTATTTTTAGTTTTCTGTGAGTTAGTACAATTAATGGCGTTCTGTAAGTTAATTTTCGTCATTTATTATTTTTGTACTCTGTTTTAGCTGAACGGTTCTCATCATCCCAGTGGATTTTCACAAAATATTGTACAGTTAACTTCTTTGAAAGGTCAACTTATATTCAAAACATAGTGGTACTGCTGGAGGCGAGAGCAGCACATTTGTAGACAATTTATGAAAAGCCTGTGTTGTTTTTTTTAACCTTGCTATCATTTCTGATGATTCGTGAAATGGAGTGCTGCAGGTTTTTAAAGTCTCTGTTTGTTGGTGGCAGCACCATTAAGGCGTGGAGGTTGATTCTGCACGAACACTGCTCACACCTAGTTTTTAATGTTTTTTTTCAATGCAAGTTGGATTTCTTTTCCTCAAAGACCCATACATGGAAAGAGAACAACAGTGTTGTATTCATAATTGTTGTATCTTATGTAGTGCATGTGATGCACTGCATACAAGAAATGAGGGTCATACAAACCTGTGTATTAAATGGTGTTTCTTAAAATGTGTGTGTTTTCCAACTGCTGTTTTTTTTTTTTCAGATAGAAGGATATTTTTTTTAAACATAGATGAATAACCGTGGCTATGGTGTAGCCAATGGGCTGTTGAATATTGGAGGCGCGGTTAACCACAGAAACAATGGTGGGGGGTCATAGCACCGGCGCCGGCACTTCTGGGTCGCGCAGGTCTTCACCGGTCACGCCGCATTGCACATATATTGTTTGTACTCTCCCTACATCTCATCTTTCTTTGCAGGTACTGCTGTTGCTAGGGAAAAGTATACTTTTTACTTTGCTTGCAATTACGCCGCGCTCGGTTGCTCACAAGTGTTAGGGGGCTAAACTGTGTGTTTGTTGAATGCGAGGCTGAGAGCAAAGCACTCTCGTGTATGTGTGTTGTTCTGTGATTAGTACACTGAAACTACATTTCCCAGGACTACCTTGGGTATTTCATCATCGTCCAGGCACTTCTGGGTCAAGCCGGTCTTCACCGGTCATCGCCGCAGCTCGCCGGCTTGCTGATTCTCTGCTCCTGCAGGGCTTGTGGCATTCCTGCCTGCTAGCTACTTCTTTCTTAGTAAGTTGGTCATGCTTTTCCTTCTGTTTCACCATGTGCCTGAATAAAACAATGTTCTGGTCCAACACGAAAGACTCCAAGATTGCACCACTGCTGGTTTTATCTCTCTCCCTTCTCAATACACGCTCCTTATATAAACACGGCGTGGAAATCGTGGACTTAACCAATGATCACAAACCAGACTTCTTTGACATACCCGAAACCTGGCTCAATTCTGACTTACCTACCCAAGCCACACTCTCCACACCCGATGATTACACCCGTTTTAGAGCGGATCGTTCACAGGGCAAAGGTGGCGGAGTTGCACTGATGTACAAGTCCAGCCACTAATGTTATGAAATTTCTCATAGTTCTCCTGAAGGTTGTGAGACTTTATGGGTGAAAATAAAAACTTCCCCACACACAACTCTAAATACACTCACGATTTACCGTCCACCCAGAGTCATGCCCCTCTTTGAAGAGCAGTTCAGTGATTTGCTGGCTCAGATCTGCGCCACTAAATGCCCTGTTATTGTCATGGGCGACTTCAACCATTGGGCTAATGACCAACAAGACAAAGTGGGTACCAACCTCATGGACACCATTACTTCCTCTGGCTTTACTCAGTGGATGAACTCTCCTACGCAAAATAAGGGTCACACCCTGGACTGGCTCTTATCACAAAATACTAACATTTCTGATATCTTGGTCATGCCATGCATTTGGTCTGACCATTTTCTTATCCAGGCCAAGATTTCACTACCCTCCCCTAAACTTAATACCCAGCCGCGCTTACAAAAAATGACCCACAACTTCAAAAACTTAACAGCCCCTAAACTAGCCACGCTGCTATCATCCAAGCTTCAATCCCTAGATAACTTTGTTGACTCCTCTGAACTAATCAACCATCTGTCACTTAATATTAAAGAAGTAGTCAATGATCTTGCCCCATTGAAAATGAAGGCTATAAAGACCGAAAAAAAAGAGCTCTCGAAAGAGCTTGGAGGAAGGATCCAAATGACAACACCTTAACTAACTACATAAAATCCAGCCTTACCTACAAAAAGCTCATTGAGGCTAAAGCCAAACACTACACTGAAAGAATTGTGAATGCACAATCCAATACTGGTGAGCTGTTTAAAATCCTAGCAGAGTTTAAAAATCAGCCTCCACCCTCTAATAACATCATCAAAGATGATAACTGGTGTCAGGGCATTCATGATGCCTTCTTATCTAAGATCGATTCCCACAAAGAAAAAATCAAGAAAGCCATTGGCAATGTAGCACCGGCACAAACTTCTACAGAAACTATTCCTTAAATAGAAAATACCATCCCTCAATTTTCATTTACGCACTATACTGAAAATGAAGTAAGTAAAGTTATACAAGATCTCAAAGCCACTTCTTGTCCTGCAGATGACTGTCCTACACGTATCCTTAAGGAGTCCACTGAAACCCTGGTTCCGTGGATTACCAAACTGATAAACGTGTCCTTCGACGAGTGTCTGGTACCGGACCTGTTAAAATCAGCATGGATTACACCTTTATTAAAAAAAGAAAATGTTGATCCCACCAACAATGATGATTATAGGCCCATAACAAATGTGCCTTTTATCCTCAAGATACTAGATAAACTTTCATACCTGCAGTTACAGGCCCATGTTGAAAAACATAACATTCTCGGAACCCGACAGTCAGGGTATAGAGCTCACAATGGGACTGAGACAGCCATGCTAGATCTTAAATCCACCTTAGCTAGCATAGCTGACAAAAAGCAAACTGCACTGCTTATACTATTGGACCTCTCCGCAGCCTTTGACCTGGTCGATCACAGCTTACTGGTGTCAAGGCTCAGAGAGGTTGCCAACTGTTCCGAAATAGCCTCTAGATGGATAGCCTCCTTTCTGGGTCCTAGAATGGTAAGGGTTTGCGTAGGTAACAATCAATCCTCCCGCAACTCCCAGTCATGCAGAATTCCTCAAGGCTCCTGTTTGTCACCTCTGCTTTTTAACCTATATATCCGTCCCCTTCTCGACCGCCTAAGCAAATTAGGAGTGCAATATACAAACTACGCTGATGATACTCAGGTAGTCATACAGTTGAGTGGCTCTTATAGCAATGATGTTGGAACCATTAATAACATATACAAAGCCATACAGGACTGGATGGCCTGCAACTCCCTGGCTTTGAATGATAAAAAGACCAAACTCCTAATAGTGTCATCTAAAAGCACTCAGACTAAACTTGATCCTAACTGCGCCAGCTTCCCTATTGCAGATAATATCATCACCGTCAAAAGAAAGTCAAGACCCTAGGAGTTGTCCTGGATGAAGAACTTTCCATGAAGTCCCACGTCTCTAGCATTAAGTCTAGCTTCCGACTCATTAACAAGCAAATAGGATACATTCGCCCATTTATCTCTGAAAAATACTGCTCTCTCCTGTCCACTGCACTGATTAATACAGATTAGACTACTGTAATAGACTTCTAGCTGGTACCACAGCCTCCAACATTCAATCATTACAAGTGGCCCAGAATAATGCTGTGCGTAATATCTTCAACCAATCTCGTCGCACCCACATCTCCACCTTTTGGAAAAAACTTCATTGGCTTCCGGTCAAACATTGTATAACACACAAGGTGGTAACTACGATGTACAAATGCCTGAGCTTCAGTAGTCCTACATATCTGTCAACACGTATTAGTGCCAAGCCAAATGAGAGGAATCTTCACTCATCCACTGCGGTCATCCTTAAACACCCCCGATTCAGGACAGCTACATTTGGAGGTACCACTCCTGATGCACAGGGTCCCCTTCTTTGGAATACACTACTAGCTCGGATACGGCTGATCCAAAGCTATACTGTGTTCAAACGTGCCATAAAAACTCACTTTTCCAACCAAGAATAACTTGTCATGATTCTTCCTCCTCTTCTGCCTCTTGTGTTTATCCGTTCTTGTCTCGTCTTTGTGTGCACCCTGAGGCCTACGGGCATGTGGCGCGTTACAAAAATTTAAATAAATAAATAAATACATAAATAAATACATAAATAAATAGCCTTGGGTACTTTGGACCATACCCGCAGATATGGGCCTTAATATGCAAACAAGTACACTGTTTATATCCGAAAGACTGCTCTTTTATACATTATATGTCTAAGACTGATCTAGTATGTATGTATTTATTAAAAAGGCAGCAACTAAAACGGCCAACTATCTTCGATCAGCCACACAGTTTTCAAACCAGCCATGATATCTGCAGTCTTTCTCTGTGTCCAGGAAAATGATTCCTAGTTTGAATTTCTAGTAGTTTGTATGAGCAGGGTATGAATGATGTTTGTGTTTTTGAGTTTATAATTGGTTGATAGTACTGTTGTAATTATCGACGGCTATCCAGCAGCCACTGGCACGTCGTGTGTTTGTGGACATGTGGTAGCCACGGCTATCCAACATTTTGAGTGGAGTAGAATCATAGATTCATTGACTGTTCTGGGGGATTGGGAGAGAAGAGGGGAGCGGAGGGGGACCATGGGGAGTGGAGGGGGTCTGGTAGGTCTGTTAGGGAGTTTGGCACTTGGGGAGTGGAAATACATTTTTATAAGTCGCATTTTTTCCAAATGGCCGTGGCTAACAGAAAACCCTCATGTGTGGGATTTTCCTATAACAGCTTGAATAAAAACCATGTGCATAGGCACGTCAACGCCTTTTGTCTTTTTATTGGTTGTGTCCATAGGCGCATTTATATTTATATGCAAAAGAAGATGCCCTGAAATAACAGGGTATAACTAGGGGCACACACAAAGAACTAACTAGTTCAGTATTTTGATTAAACAGAGTAGGTCATAAACAAACATTCGAAACAAATACTTTTCAATTGTTCAATGCTTAATGAATAATCAAGCATATGTGTCACTTCCAGGTAAGTGTCGATCTTTTTTCAGGAATCTTTTAATTTCCCCAAATAATATATACATAAACATTTCATTCAATTTCTCATGAAAAGTACCAAAGATAAAAGTTTGTATTCATAAAAAAAACAAATAACATCATTTTCCAACACTTCTAAACATATATGTGTGTATGTGGATCTCCAAATCAACAGACAGGTAATGTTGTTCTATACCTATCTATCTAGCTACTAAGCGTTTCGGCCCTTCTTCAGGTAAAGGAATATCCAGAGTAATTCATTCATTAGGGTCTCCCAACTCCAAACTTTGTGAAAAACTTATGTTTGAATCAAAAACAATTTGTATCTGTCAATATTCATACATAATCATAAATAAATCAAAGAGATGCTGTTCTGTTCATCAGCCTTTACTGGGAGCCAGTTTTTAGGGCTAGATCCGCCACTTAGGTGTTCTTGATTGCAGTTTCCTTCTTCACAAAAGGACCCTGTGAGAAGACATCACTGTATTACTACCATCGATAGTATCGCCTAGTACAGTCATCATCGGAGCATTTATATTTATACCCTTGTGTATTAACATACATTTTCTGTGCAATGATCATATTGTTATGTGCATGACATATCACAGAATTGTAACTGTGTGTGTTATTCTGTGTGCTTAGTTGTTTTGTCTTATTTAAAGTTTTGAAACAAGGGCTCAGATTGGTTTTTAGTTTGTAGAAAATGTACGTGTAGCCACGGCTACACACAAGCTTTGTAATCGCGTTGAATATCTGCAGCTACTAGTGATGCTGGGCAGGGTTTTGGATGTGTTTCAGTGCTTCTATTTGGCTGGTGTTAATGTTGTAAATATGTACTGCTTTGTGATAGGTTGCAGTGAATATGTGTCAGCAATTTTATTTAGCTTTCTTAGAATATAGTTTTCTTTTTCTGATTTTGCATTTGGAAAGCATGAAACTCCCATAGTGTCTACTTTTCCGATTTTGATTGCAGAACTCACACTGTGCAGTTCAGATGAATTGTGATAACATATGATTGGCATTAATCAGTTGTTTGTCATTGTTTTTTTAATGTTTTATTTGATAACATTTTGATAATGTGGCTTTTGTTTTTTTGTTCTTTTTACCGTATTTGTTAACAATGAAGTGGTCCTGCTGTATAAAATGTGTGTGCTTCAAAAGAGATGTGGTTTGCTAAAGTGTGTAACTATGTGGTTATCTATCAGAGAAAATGCATTGTCTTCATTTGTTTATCGTTTTGTGAAAGTTAGTGTTTAATTTCATGAAAAATGTGTGTGATTGGTTCTATTTGTAAATGCATATTCATAAAGAATATAGAACTGGTATTAGTTGTGCAAACTGCTATTATGCAAAAAAGAAATAGAATTCATTTTCTGATGCAAATTGCCATAATAAATGCAGGTGCTGTTTATACTTAGCAATCCAATGTTCGTATTCAAGTTAGAGGTTGTAAAATGTTGGGATGGTTTATTAGAAGTTTCCATGTGCAACAGTTTAAACTAGGAAACGCATTGATTTGTTTTAATGTTATTCTTACACTTCTGTTAATTGATGCAGAAATAGTGGCAGCTGTGAATGCCAGTTTACTGGGCACACTGGTACTTCCATGGAGTCACGGTGAATAGTAAGCATGCTCATATTTACAGGTCTGATCAATGTGAGGGCTTTAATAAAGACTGTGGGTCATTATCTGATGCAGGAATGCCCCCTTGGCTCTGGGCTTATTTCTATTAAGACGGTGGCTCATTATACTGGATTAGTAATACTGTCTTTATTTGGTTGGAGAACATCAGCAGTAGTGAAGCTTTTTTACAGTAGATTTATGTGCACAGATTATAGGCCACACTTTAAAAGGGAGGCACAGGATGTTCCATGAACATTGTGCTACAAAACAGTAAGCCATGGCCCTTGCAATGTTTTGCCACAAATACTGGGACTATAAATCATGATAAATAATGTGATTTGAGTCTCCTGGGATGATGTAGATGATGCGTACTTGAAATTGTATGTGCACTTCAAAATATAAATGCTTGAGGCTGATGTGTTACATGCATTGTCATTGGCACCACGTCCAGTAGATGATTCAACATGTGCGACAGCATCAACATTTAATGAACCTTCAACTCCACATGTTATAGTTTTACCGTCCAACAAAGTCTAAGTGATCAGAGTTATCTGTGATCTATACTACCAATGGGTAGCTGTGGGAGGTGGTGTAAGTAAGGATTAGGACAAGTTAATAGCTCAATAATGATTTTAGTAGGGCTGCATCCTTTTATGGCATATATGTGTCTTATGTCTTCACTGTAGTTGTGGGTAGTTATTGTGCAGAATGAACCTCCACCCATTAAGGGTGTTGCCACCAACAGCTCGAGTCTACAAACACCTGCAGCACGGTTACACTCTATTAGAAGAGTCATTATAAATACCAGAGATGTTAAGAAATGAGACTTAATTTTGTGTGGCATTGTCTTTTTAGAGTTGTTATTTTTGTTATTTTGTGACATTGTCTTTTTAGAGTTAAATTTTGTTATTTAATGCTTTGCTCAGCAGTTGGACATTTAAACATGTCTAACATTGAGCAAGGACCGTTAAGACGTACCCCTTCTAAGTTTCCATAGAAAGCTTGGGAACATTAATCACGATAAATAATTTGTGCGAGTTTCCTGGGATTATGTGGATGATGTGTATTTAGAAATAGCAAGAGATGGTCTGGACCATACTGTGCTGCAGATTTTTTTGGTTTATGGGTGGTCTTATTTCTTCACTGTAATTGTGAGCAGTAGTTGTGCAGAATCAACCTCCATCCATTAAAGGTGCTGCTAGCAACAGCCAGTTTTCAAACACCTGCAGCATTCCAACACTCTATTTGAAAAGTTATTAGACATTCTAGAGAGGTTTAGAGAAGCAGCTTCATTTGTTGTGGCATTGTCTTTTAAGAGTTGTCATTTGTGTTATTTTATATTTTCGTCAACAGTTGGACATTTGAATATGTCTAACATTGTGCAAGAAAACACTAACAGGCCGATTCATGGAATAATTAGCGCGGCGCAAGTGGGCAAAAACGTGCGAATCGCAGTGGAATAGCGAAAATCGCAGTGAACGTGCGAAAATCGCACGAAAAGCAGCGCACGTCGATTCATGGAAGGCCGTGCGCGAGAAAACCAGCGGATGTGCGAAAAAAAGTGCGCGGCGCACGTTGGCGCACGTTGGCGCACAGGCCATCTAACAGCGTGCGCCAGGTCACAGCGAAAATCGCACAGGCCACAGCGAAATTCGCACATAGCGCGGCGCACGCAATAAAAGTAGGCGGAACACGGGCGTAACACTCGGAATGGGGAACAACTTGCCAAAACGTGGGCGTCACGGGGGAAGTACAGGGCACAAGTGCGCGGAACGCCCACACGCTCGCCTACAACACGTATTCATGGAATAGAATAGGGGAAAAAAGCGCACGCTCAAACCAGCGCACAGGCACAAACACGACCGCCACAAGAAAGGAGGCGGTAGCGTCTCTGCGGCTGTAAGAAATGTGCGCCAAAAGGTGCGCCAACAAATAGCACCTATATACTGCCATGATGAATGTCCCATACTGTGGCCCTCCAGGAAAAATGACGTGCAAAGGGGTACCCACAAACACGGACACCCGCTGACAAAAAATACGTGTGCATGTATACCGGGGTGCGCGGGAAGTGTCACACGCGATTTGCAGGGTACGTGCATCACAGGGGTTCGCGTGAAGTTATTCACACGATCGGGCCTGGGGGAGCGGGCTACGTGTATTACAGGGGTTCGCGTGAAGTTCCTCACGCGATCGGGCCTGGGGGAGCGGGCTACGTGTATTACAGGGGTTCGCGTGAAGTTCCTCACGCGATCGGGCCTGGGGGAGCGGGCTACGTGTATTACAGGGGTTCGCGTGAAGTTCCTCACGCGATCGGGCCTGGGGGAGCGGGCTACGTGTATTTCAGGGGCTCGCGTGAAGTTCCACACGCGATCGGGCCTGGGGGAGCGGGCTACGTGTATTACAGGGGTTCGCGTGAAGTTCCACACGCGATCGGGCCTGGGGGAGTGGGCTACGTGTATTACAGGGGTTCGCGTGAAGTTCCTCACGCGATCGGGCCTGGGGGAGCGTGCTACGTGTATTTCAGGGGTTCGCGTGAAGTTTCACACGCGAATAGCCTGGGCGCGTGAATTTGAGGGGTGCGCGGGAAGTTCCACACGCGATCGGGCCTGGGGGAGCGGGCTACGTGTATTACAGGGGTTCGCGTGAAGTTCCTCACGCGATCGGGCCTGGGGGAGCGGGCTACGTGTATTTCAGGGGTTCGCGTGAAGTTTCACACGCGAATAGCCTGGGCGCGTGAATTTGAGGGGTGCGCGGGAAGTTCCTCACGCGATCGGGCCTGGGGGAGCGGGCTACGTGTATTACAGGGGTTCGCGGGAAGTTCCACACGCGAATAGCCTGGGCGCGTGTATTACAGGGGTTCGCGGGAAGTTCCACACGCGAATAGCCTGGGCGCGTGTATTTCAGGGGTTCGCGGGAAGTTCCACACGCGAATAGCCTGGGCGCGTGTATTTCAGGGGTGCGCGGGAAGTTCCACATGCGAATAGGCTGGGCGCGTGTATTTCAGGGGTGCGCGGGAAGTTCCACACGCGAATAGGCTGGGCGCGTGTATTTCAGGGGTTCGCGGGAAGTTCCACACGCGAATAGCCTGGGCGCGTGAATTTGAGGGGTGCGCGGGAAGTTCCACACGCGAATAGCCTGGGCGCGTGTATTTCAGGGGTGCGCGGGGAGTTCCACACGCGAATAGCCTGGGCGCGTGTATTTCAGGGGTGCGCGGGAAGTTCCACACGCGAATAGGCTGGGCGCGTGTATTTCAGGGGTGCGCGGGAAGTTCCACACGCGAATAGGCTGGGCGCGTGTATTTCAGGGGGTCGCGGGAAGTTCCACACGCGAATAGCCTGGGCGCGTGAATTTGAGGGGTGCGCGGGAAGTTCCACACGCGAATAGCCTGGCCGCGTGTATTTCAGGGGTGCGCGGGGAGTTCCACACGCGAATAGCCTGGGCCCGTGTATTTCAGGGGTGCGCGGGAAGTTCCACACGCGAATAGCCTGGGCGCGTGTATTTCAGGGGTGCGCGGGAAGTTTTACACGCGATCGGGCCTGGGGGAGCGGGCTACGTGTATTACAGGGGTTCGCGTGAAGTTCCTCACGCGATCGGGCCTGGGGGAGCGGGCTACGTGTATTTCAGGGGTTCGCGTGAAGTTTCACACGCGAAGAGCCTGGGCGCGTGAATTTGAGGGGTGCGCGGGAAGTTCCTCACGCGATCGGGCCTGGGGGAGCGGGCTACGTGTATTACAGGGGTTCGCGGGAAGTTCCACACGCGAATAGCCTGGGCGCGTGTATTACAGGGGTTCGCGGGAAGTTCCACACGCGAATAGCCTGGGCGCGTGTATTTCAGGGGTTCGCGGGAAGTTCCACACGCGAATAGCCTGGGCGCGTGTATTTCAGGGGTGCGCGGGAAGTTCCACACGCGAATAGGCTGGGCGCGTGTATTTCAGGGGTGCGCGGGAAGTTCCACACGCGAATAGGCTGGGCGCGTGTATTTCAGGGGTTCGCGGGAAGTTCCACACGCGAATAGCCTGGGCGCGTGAATTTGAGGGGTGCGCGGGAAGTTCCACACGCGAATAGCCTGGGCGCGTGTATTTCAGGGGTGCGCGGGGAGTTCCACACGCGAATAGCCTGGGCGCGTGTATTTCAGGGGTGCGCGGGAAGTTCCACACGCGAATAGCCTGGGCGCGTGTATTTCAGGGGTGCGCGGGAAGTTTTACACGCGAATAGCCTGGGCGCGTGTATTTCAGGGGTGCGCGGGAAGTTTTACACGCGAATAGCCTGGGCGCGTGTATTTCAGGGGTGCGCGGGAAGTTTTACACGCGAATAGCCTGGGCGCGTGTATTTCAGGGGTGCGCGGGAAGTTCCACACGCGAATAGCCTGGGCGCGTGTATTTCAGGGGTGCGCGGGAAGTTTTACACGCGAATAGCCTGGGCGCGTGTATTTCAGGGGTGCGCGGGAAGTTTTACACGCGAATAGCCTGGGCGCGTGTATTTCAGGGGTGCGCGGGAAGTTTTACACGCGAATAGCCTGGGCGCGTGTATTTCAGGGGTGCGCGGGAAGTTTTACACGCGATTTCTGCACGGTACGTGTATTTCAGGGGTGCCGGGGAGTCCCACATGTGATTTGACAGTGTGGGTCCTCCCAGGTGTACCCTGTACACCCTCCACGGCCCCTGCAGGCAGCCCACACCACAGGGGACTACCCTGCATCCCTGGTCATGTCCCGCAGGCAGCCCACCCAACATGGGCATGCCCCCCAGCAAAGGCACATGTCTCCTTGAACACCAACACATGTCCCCTTGCACCCCCACCCCCCAGCACTGTGGGGCACCTGCCAGTAGGCCCCCACCCATGTCCAACTCATGTCTCCCACCACCCCCACCCCCCAGCACTGTGGGGCACCTGCCAGTAGGCCCCCACCCATGTCCAACTCATGTCTCCCACCACCCCCACCCCCCAGCACTGTGGGGAACCTGCCAGCAGGCCCCCACCCATGTCCAACTCATGTCTCCCACCACCCCCACCCCCCAGCCACCAGGGTCACCCTCCAACAGGGCCCCACTCATGTCTCCCACCACCCCCACCCCCCAGCACTGTGGGGCACCTGCCAGTAGGCCCCCACCCATGTCCAACTCATGTCTCCCACCACCCCCACCCCCCAGCACTGTGGGGCACCTGCCAGCAGGCCCCCACCCATGTCCAACTCATGTCTCCCACCACCCCCAACCCCCAGCACTGTGGGGCACCTGCCAGTAGGCCCCCACCCATGTCCAACTCATGTCTCCCACCACCCCCACCCCCCAGCACTGTGGGGCACCTGCCAGCAGGCCCCCACCCATGTCCAACTCATGTCTCCCACCACCCCCACACCCCAGCACTGTGGGGCACCTGCCAGCAGGCCCCCACCCATGTCCAACTCATGTCTCCCACCACCCCCACCCCCCAGCCACCAGGGTCACCCTCCACCAGGGCCCCACTCATGTCTCCCACCACCCCCACCCCCCAGCACTGTGGGGCACCTGCCAGCAGGCCCCCACCCATGTCCAACTCATGTCTCCCACCACCCCCACCCCCCAGCACTGTGGGGCACCTGCCAGCAGTCCCCCACCCATGTCCAACTCATGTCTCCCACCACCCCCACCCCCCAGCACTGTGGGGCACCTGCCAGCAGGCCCCCACCCATGTCCAACTCATGTCTCCCACCACCCCCACACCCCAGCAGTGCAGGGTCACCCTCCACCAGGCCCCCACTCATGTCTGTCACCACCCCCACCCCCCAGCCACCAGGGTCACCCTCCACCAGGCCCCCACTCATGTCCCCTATCACCCCCACCCCCCAGCCACCAGGGTCACCCTCCACCAGGCCCCCACTCATGTCTCCCATCACCCCCACACCCCAGCAGTGCAGGGTCACCCTCCACCAGGCCCCCACTCATGTCTCCCACCACCCCCACCCCCCAGCAGTGCAGGGTCACCCTCCACCAGGCCCCCACTCATGTCCCCCTGCACCCCCACCCCCCTGCCACCATGTGCAGCCCCCACCAGGTCCTCACAATCCCCAATCATGTGCGTAATGGTCATCCTCCACAGCCAAAAAGACCTACCAAGTAACCCATTCACCCACATGGAAATGGAAATCACATGTTACACCCCCAATGTACATGAAGCAAATGAACCCATGTCCGTCACACACATATTTTCAAATTGAATGGGAAAACACAGAACATGACATGCATGAAACCAATGAGATGAAACCACACAGTGAACAATGGAAAAAAAAATGTATTGAAAAAAATACAAATGCCAAAGAAAGAAAACTAACTACAATGTAAATGTGAAAAAATAAGCTGCATGTCCGCATAAAAACACAAAACTAGAAAATCAAATCCAAAAAATTATGTCCAAAGTGAAATGTAAAAACTCTCCATGCAACAAAGAACTATGTACAAAAATAACAAGGGTCCATCATCACAACTGAACTAAGGAAACCTCCTAAAAAACCTACCTAAATATCAACTATATACAAAAAGTGGAGCAGTGTCCGTCGACTCCAAATAATAATAAGAACGAAAGGAAACCTAAAACTAAAGAACTATATACAAAGGCGGCGGGCAAGTCCAGCGGCTCACTCTGTGGTGTTCCGGGCCAGGGCATCATCGAACTCCTGTTCGATGTCCCGGAGGCGGTCCAGTTCCATG
Organism: Ambystoma mexicanum; assembly: GCF_040938575.1. NCBI lineage: Eukaryota > Metazoa > Chordata > Amphibia > Caudata > Ambystomatidae > Ambystoma > Ambystoma mexicanum. The sequence continues at coordinate 1,054,587,374 of NC_090924.1, read as the reverse complement.
GCCCCGAGGGTCCGCAGGGACGACGCCGTGTCCTCCTCCAACCCCCTGCGGATTGCCTCGAGGCACTCGGCCCGCCTCAGGGCCCTCCGCATGGAGTTCTCCGCCCTGACCATTGTGAGCCGCGCCTCTTCCGCCCGCCGCCGCTCCGCACCTATGGCGTGGCCCAACCGCTGCCACACGGAAGACACTCTCTGTCCTGGGTCCTCCTGCCCTCCGGCCGATGCCTGCCCCTCCGATGTCGAAGGCCCCGAGCCTTCATGGCTCCCACCATCTTGCTGCTGCTGCTGCTCTGCCTCTGCCCGTGCACTGCCTCCTGCTGCCTGCACATCCTCCGCCGGCTGGGGTGCACCTGTTGATGTGGCCACCCCTGCTGGACGTCCGACTCCCGACTGTGGCAGGGATGCCTCCTCCACCAGCCTGGCCGCACTGTCAGAGGCAGCTCCACAGGGCACCCAGGTGACTGATGGGTGGGAAGATGGCACAGAGGACGACTGGCGCGTAGGGGGTCCAGTTGAGGAGGGGGTCGGAGCAAGCCCCATCAGACAGCGGAATCCGGCCTGGGTGACCTGTCCCAGCAGGCTGACGTGGTCAACGAGCCATTCGAGATGACGTGCAGTCTCTCCATGAAAAGACTGCAGGTCACCTCGCATGGCCCGTTGACGCAACGCCACACCAGCCAGGACAGGCTCAACCCGGACCTGGATAGCCACGTCCGCAGGCAGAGGAAGGCCAGTTGACGTCAGCTCATCCCCTGCCTGAAAACGGGTCTGGACGTAGGCATCCCTGCTGGTGCAAGATGATGCAGGGACAGGATCGGGGACAGGATTGCACACAGGCACCTCCGCGGCCGCCTGTGCTGCCTCCTGTCCCTGGTCCTGGACTGCACCACTAGCACCAGTGGGATCCCCACCTCCAGACCCTGTCTCTGGTGCTTGCGCGGCCCCCTCCTCCACCAAACCCCCCACCAACCTGGATGACTCTGTGCCATCTTCCCCTGTTGGGCCCTGTGGGGTCCCAGCTGCCCCTTCTGCTGCCGAGGAGTCCAACTGCAACCTCCGCCTCTTGGACCTCCCCCCGGCAGCTGCGGCCTGGGACGCGGCACCGGACTCCTCACTCCCCGACGAGATGACAACACGGGAGGGGAGCCGGGCCTTGCGTCTCCGGCTGGCGGTCGGATCCCCGCCGCTGTGCTCCACAGCACCTTCTCCGCCCTCTTCATCAGTTGACGCTGCAGACAGGGAGAAACAAAACACAGGCATCAGGGCACTGTACAATGGACACATACACGCATGACAGTTGCACATGAGTGGCATTGGCAAACCTCAGACATGTCATCACAATCCCCAACACACATGTCATTGCAACTGGCACACATGAGCCATACCACAGCCATATCGCAACTGCCACCACCATCCCTACACATACAACAGCATCAGCAGCCAAAGGGGAGCCATACATCACATGCAACACAGGAAGTGCACCACACATGTACACACACCACCACACTTGCATGCATGTCTACACCTCTGCCAAGTGTCGCACTGTTCAGACGGGCATCCATGTCACATCTGCCAATCAGGCTTCCACATACCGCTGTCACATGCATCCATGTAGCATCACTGTTGCACCTTTGACAAATACACACACATGCACATGTACACAGTGCTCATACATGCAGCCGAAAACAACATACATGCCTGACATCACGGACATGTCTACTTACATACACATTCATCCAAACATGTGTGCACGCACAACTGCATTTGCCATGCAAGCCCACACACACAAGCACCATCCATGTCTCACACATTACAGCCCTCGCATGTGTCAGCCCCACGGCCCTGTACACCCCCACCCATACTCCACCCCATACAAACAGATGTGCAACCGGCACAATGGGGAATGATCACCACACGCCCTGCTCACAACCAGGATGCATGTACACTCACCGCTCGACTCCAGACGGCTCTGCTTCTCTAGGACCTGGACGTGGAGCGCTGGGGATATGCGTTCCAGGACCCCCATCTGTTCTTCCGACAAGTGGCCCCGGCGCCCCTTGGCATCCGCTGCCTTCAAGAGGCGCCGGGCCTTGTTCAGGGTCCTGGACCTGAAGTCCTCCCAGCGCTTCCTGACATGTTGTAAGTCCCGGACTGCCACCCCCTCCGCGTTGATGGCAGTCACGATGTCTGTCCAGATCCGAGTCCGTCCTTCCTTGTCGGCGCGGGAACTTCCAAAGAGGGCATCATACTGCCCCAGGACTTGCTCCACCAGGACACCAACTTCGGTGGCACTGAAGCTGGTGCCCCTCTGCCTCTCTGGCCGGGGGTTGTCAGTGGTCACAGATGGTGTTAGCCCCGACATGACAACCCCAGAGGCAGGAGTGGGTGGGCAACTGGGTCCTGGGGCTGGGCTGTGGAGCGATGGAATTCCAGTCGGGAGTCTTCTGTTCCAGCAGGGGTGGTCACAGCAACAGCACCCCTGGCTGATGTGCAGGCAGCAAATGGCAGTGCACGTGGGCAGCAGGCAGTCAGGCAGCAGCAGATAGCAGGTGGGAGCGTGCTCGGGGCTCTGGGGGGCAGTAATTCGGCCTTCTGGGCAGGAGCGTGGTCTCCCGTGTGCTCACGCGTGGCCAGCTTGGTACGGAGTGAATTGGCACGTGAAAATCCTGCACGTCAGCGTGAAAACCGAGGAAAGGCCCTTAGCGCGTAAGCGCGTCAGCACGCATACGCGATTCCATTGGACCAAAGGCCCTCAGCGCGTAAGCGCGTCTGTGACGTGACCCGCACGGGTGTTTCCCACACAGCACGTGATGACAGAGCACACGTGGAAACACTGCACGTCAGAGTCTCATCGCGTGTAATTGGACAAAAGTGCGTGTACACGCGATTGGCCTATGTACGTGTATATGAGGTGTGCGCGGACACTTACACACGCAAGTACGTCAGCGCACCTGTATCCCGGTGTACGGCCATTTCCACCAATCACACGCAATGAGACTCTGACGTGCAGTCTTTCCACGTGTGCTCTGTCATCACGTGCTGTGTGGGAAACACCCGTGCGGGTCACGTCACAGACGCGCTTACGCGCTGAGGGCCTTTGGTCCAATGGAATCGCGTATGCGTGCTGACGCGCTTACGCGCTAAGGGCCTTTCCTCGGTTTTCACGCTGACGTGCAGGATTTTCACGTGCCAATTCACTCCGTACCAAGCTGGCCACGCGTGAGCACACGGGAGACCACGCTCCTGCCCAGAAGGCCGAATTACTGCCCCCCAGAGCGCCGAGCACGCTCCCACCTGCTATCTGCTGCTGCCTGACTGCCTGCTGCCCACGTGCACTGCCATTTGCTGCCTGCACATCAGCCAGGGGTGCTGTTGCTGTGACCACCCCTGCTGGAACAGAAGACTCCCGACTGGAATTCCATCGCTCCACAGCCCAGCCCCAGGACCCAGTTGCCCACCCACTCCTGCCTCTGGGGTTGTCATGTCGGGGCTAACACCATCTGTGACCACTGACAACCCCCGGCCAGAGAGGCAGAGGGGCACCAGCTTCAGTGCCACCGAAGTTGGTGTGCTGGTGGAGCAAGTCCTGGGGCAGTATGATGCCCTCTTTGGAAGTTCCCGCGCCGACAAGGAAGGACGGACTCGGATCTGGACAGACATCGTGACTGCCATCAACGCTGAGGGGGTGGCAGTCCGGGACTTACAACATGTCAGGAAGCGCTGGGAGGACTTCAGGTCCAGGACCCTGAACAAGGCCCGGCGCCTCTTGAAGGCAGCGGATGCCAAGGGGCGCCGGGGCCACTTGTCGGAAGAACAGATGGGGGTCCTGGAACGCATATCCCCAGCGCTCCACGTCCAGGTCCTAGAGAAGCAGAGCCGTCTGGAGTCGAGCGGTGAGTGTACATGCATCCTGGTTGTGAGCAGGGCGTGTGGTGATCATTCCCCATTGTGCCGGTTGCACATCTGTTTGTATGGGGTGGAGTATGGGTGGGGGTGTACAGGGCCGTGGGGCTGACACATGCGAGGGCTGTAATGTGTGAGACATGGATGGTGCTTGTGTGTGTGGGCTCGCATGGCAAATGCAGTTGTGCGTGCACACATGTTTGGATGAATGTGTATGTAAGTAGACATGTCCGTGATGTCAGGCATGTATGTTGTTTTCGGCTGCATGTATGAGCACTGTGTACATGTGCATGTGTGTGTATTTGTCAAAGGTGCAACAGTGATGCTACATGGATGCATGTGACAGCGGTATGTGGAAGCCTGATTGGCAGATGTGACATGGATGCCCATCTGAACAGTGCGACACTTGGCAGAGGTGTAGACATGCATGCAAGTGTGGTGGTGTGTGTACATGTGTGGTGCACTTCCTGTGTTGCATGTGATGTATGGCTCCCCTTTGGCTGCTGATGCTGTTGTATGTGTAGGGATGGTGGTGGCAGTTGCGATATGGCTGTGGTATGGCTCATGTGTGCCAGTTGCAATGACATGTGTGTTGGGGATTGTGATGACATGTCTGAGGTTTGCCAATGCCACTCATGTGCAACTGTCATGCGTGTATGTGTCCATTGTACAGTGCCCTGATGCCTGTGTTTTGTTTCTCCCTGTCTGCAGCGTCAACTGATGAAGAGGGCGGAGAAGGTGCTGTGGAGCACAGCGGCGGGGATCCGACCGCCAGCCGGAGACGCAAGGCCCGGCTCCCCTCCCGTGTTGTCATCTCGTCGGGGAGTGAGGAGTCCGGTGCCGCGTCCCAGGCCGCAGCTGCCGGGGGGAGGTCCAAGAGGCGGAGGTTGCAGTTGGACTCCTCGGCAGCAGAAGGGGCAGCTGGGACCCCACAGGGCCCAACAGGGGAAGATGGCACAGAGTCATCCAGGTTGGTGGGGGGTTTGGTGGAGGAGGGGGCCGCGCAAGCACCAGAGACGGGGTCTGGAGGTGGGGATCCCACTGGTGCTAGTGGTGCAGTCCAGGACCAGGGACAGGAGGCAGCACAGGCGGCCGCGGAGGTGCCTGTGTGCAATCCTGTCCCCGATCCTGTCCCTGCATCATCTTGCACCAGCAGGGATGCCTACGTCCAGACCCGTTTTCAGGCAGGGGATGAGCTGACGTCAACTGGCCTTCCTCTGCCTGCGGACGTGGCTATCCAGGTCCGGGTTGAGCCTGTCCTGGCTGGTGTGGCGTTGCGTCAACGGGCCATGCGAGGTGACCTGCAGTCTTTTCATGGAGAGACTGCACGTCATCTCGAATGGCTCGTTGACCACGTCAGCCTGCTGGGACAGGTCACCCAGACCGGATTCCTCCGTCTGATGGGGCTTGTTCCGACCCCCTCCTCAACTGGACCCCCTACGCGCCAGTCGTCCTCTGTGCCATCTTCCCACCCATCAGTCACCTGGGTGCCCTCTGGAGCTGCCTCTGACAGTGCGGCCAGGCTGGTGGAGGAGGCATCCCTGCCACAGTCGGGAGTCGGACGTCCAGCAGGGGTGGCCACATCAACAACTGCACCCCAGCCGGCGGAGGATGTGCAGGCAGCAGGAGGCAGTGGACGGGCAGAGGCAGAGCAGCAGCAGCAGCAAGATGGTGGGAGCCATGAAGGCTCGGGGCCTTCGACATCGGAGGGGCAGGCATCGGCCGGAGGGCAGGAGGACCCAGGACAGAGAGTGTCTTCCGTGTGGCAGCGGTTGGGCCACGCCATAGGTGCGGAGCGGCGGCGGGCGGAAGAGGCGCGGCTCACAATGGTCAGGGCGGAGAACTCCATGCGGAGGGCCCTGAGGCGGGCCGAGTGCCTCGAGGCAATCCGCAGGGGGTTGGAGGAGGACACGGCGTCGTCCCTGCGGACCCTCGGGGCCATGGAACTGGACCGCCTCCGGGACATCGAACAGGAGTTCGATGATGCCCTGGCCCGGAACACCACAGAGTGAGCCGCTGGACTTGCCCGCCGCCTTTGTATATAGTTCTTTAGTTTTAGGTTTCCTTTCGTTCTTATTATTATTTGGAGTCGACGGACACTGCTCCACTTTTTGTATATAGTTGATATTTAGGTAGGTTTTTTAGGAGGTTTCCTTAGTTCAGTTGTGATGATGGACCCTTGTTATTTTTGTACATAGTTCTTTGTTGCATGGAGAGTTTTTACATTTCACTTTGGACATAATTTTTTGGATTTGATTTTCTAGTTTTGTGTTTTTATGCGGACATGCAGCTTATTTTTTCACATTTACATTGTAGTTAGTTTTCTTTCTTTGGCATTTGTATTTTTTTCAATACATTTTTTTTTCCATTGTTCACTGTGTGGTTTCATCTCATTGGTTTCATGCATGTCATGTTCTGTGTTTTCCCATTCAATTTGAAAATATGTGTGTGACGGACATGGGTTCATTTGCTTCATGTACATTGGGGGTGTAACATGTGATTTCCATTTCCATGTGGGTGAATGGGTTACTTGGTAGGTCTTTTTGGCTGTGGAGGATGACCATTACGCACATGATTGGGGATTGTGAGGACCTGGTGGGGGCTGCACATGGTGGCAGGGGGGTGGGGGTGATAGGGGACATGAGTGGGGGCCTGGTGGAGGGTGCCCCTGGTGGCGGGGGGGTGGGGGTGATAGGGGACATGAGTGGGGGCCTGGTGGAGGCTGCCCCTGCACTGCTGGGGGGTGGGGGTGGTGGGAGACATGAGTGGGGGCCTGGTGGAGGGTGCCCCTGCACTGCTGGGGGGTGGGGGTGGTGGGAGACATGAGTGGGGGCCTGGTGGAGGGTGACCCTGCACTGCTGGGGGGTGGGGGTGGTGGGAGACATGAGTGGGGGCCTGGTGGAGGGTGCCCCTGGTGGCGGGGGGGTGGGGGTGATAGGGGACATGAGTGGGGGCCTGGTGGAGGGTGCCCCTGGTGGCGGGGGGGTGGGGGTGATAGGGGACATGAGTGGGGGCCTGGTGGAGGCTGCCCCTGCACTGCTGGGGGGTGGGGGTGGTGGGAGACATGAGTTGGACATGGGTGTGGGCCTACTGGCAGGTGCCCCACAGTGCTGGGGGGTGGGGGTGGTGGGGGACATGAGTTGGACATGGGTGGGGGCCTGCTGGCAGGTGCCCCACAGTGCTGCGGGGTGGGGGTGGTGGGAGACATGAGTGGGGCCCTGGTGGAGGGTGACCCTGCACTGCTGGGGGGTGGGGGTGGTGGGAGACATGAGTGGGGCCCTGGTGGAGGGTGACCCTGGTGGCTGGGGGGTGGGGGTGGTGGGAGACATGAGTGGGGGCCTGGTGGAGGGTGCCCCTGCACTGCTGGGGGGTGGGGGTGGTGGGAGACATGAGTGGGGGCCTGGTGGAGGCTGCCCCTGCACTGCTGGGGGGTGGGGGTGGTGGGAGACATGAGTGGGGGCCTGGTGGAGGGTGCCCCTGGTGGCTGGGGGGTGGGGGTGGTGGGAGACATGAGTGGGGGCCTGGTGGAGGGTGCCCCTGCACTGCTGGGGGGTGGGGGTGGTGGGAGACATGAGTGGGGGCCTGGTGGAGGGTGCCCCTGGTGGCTGGGGGGTGGGGGTGGTGGGAGACATGAGTGGGGGCCTGGTGGAGGGTGTCCCTGCACTGCTGGGGGGTGGGGGTGGTGGGAGACATGAGTGGGGGCCTGGTGGAGGGTGCCCCTGGTGGCGGGGGGTGGGGGTGATAGGGGACATGAGTGGGGGCCTGGTGGAGGCTGCCCCTGCACTGCTGGGGGGTGGGGGTGGTGGGAGACATGAGTGGGGGCCTGGTGGAGGCTGCCCCTGCACTGCTGGGGGGTGGGGGTGGTGGGAGACATGAGTGGGGGCCTGGTGGAGGGTGCCCCTTGTGGCGGGGGGGTGGGGGTGATAGGGGACATGAGTGGGGGCCTGGTGGAGGCTGCCCCTGCACTGCTGGGGGGTGGGGGTGGTGGGAGACATGAGTGGGGGCCTGGTGGAGGCTGCCCCTGCACTGCTGGGGGGTGGGGGTGGTGGGAGACATGAGTGGGGGTCTGGTGGAGGCTGCCCCTGCACTGCTGGGGGGTGGGGGTGGTGGGAGACATGAGTGGGGGCCTGGTGGAGGGTGACCCTGGTGGCGGGGGGGTGGGGGTGATAGGGGACATGAGTGGGGGCCTGGTGGAGGCTGCCCCTGCACTGCTGGGGGGTGGGGGTGGTGGGAGACATGAGTGGGGGCCTGGTGGAGGGTGACCCTGGTGGCTGGGGGGTGGGGGTGGTGGGAGACATGAGTGGGGGCCTGGTGGAGGGTGCCCCTGCACTGCTGGGGGGTGGGTGTGCAGGGGGACATGAGCAGGTGTGCAGGGTAGTCCCCTGTTTTGTGGGCTGCCTGCAGGGGCTGTGGAGGGTGTACAGGGAACACCTGTGAGGACCCACCCAGCCTAATTGCGTGTGATAATTCCCGCACACCCCTGTAATACACGTACCAAGCCAAATCGCGTGTGATAATTCCCACGCACCCCTGTAATACACGTACCTGGCCAAATCGCATGTGAAACTTCCCGCGTACCCCTGTAATACACGTACCCTGGCCAATCGCGTGTTGAACTTCCCGCGTACCCCTGTAATACACGTACCCTGGCCAATCGCGTGTTAAACTTCCCGCGTACCCCTGTAATACACGTACCCTGGCTAATCGCGTGTATAACTTCACGCGTACCCCTGTAATACACGTACCCTGGCCAATCGCGTGTTAAACTTCCCGCGTACCCCTGTAATACATGTACCCTGGCCAATCGCGTGTTAAACTTCCCGCGTACCCCTGTAATACACGTACCCTGGCTAATCGCGTGTTAAACTTCCCGCGTACCCCTGTAATACACTTACACTGGCTAATCGCGTGTTAAACTTCCCGCGTACCCCTGTGATACACGTACCCTGGCCAATCGCGTGTTAAACTTCCCGCGTACCCCTGTAATACACGTACCCTGGCCAATCGCGTGTTAAACTTCCCGCGTACCCCTGTAATACACGTACCCTGGCCAATCGCGTGTTAGACTTCCCGCGTACCCCTGTAATACACGTACCCTGCCTAATCGCGTGTATGACTTCACGTGTACCCCTGTAATACACTTACCCTGGCTAATCGCGTGTTAAACTTCCCGCGTACCCCTGTAATACACGTACCCTGGCCAATCGCGTGTTAAACTTCCCGCGTACCCCTGTAATACACATACCCTGGCCAATCGCGTGTTAAACTTCCCGCGTACCCCTGTAATACACTTACCCTGGCTAATCGCGTGTATGACTTCACGTGTACCCCTGATATGCACGTTACCCGCTTTGCGTTCCTTGTTTGGCTGCCCTGTAAACTGGTCCAGGGTTAGCGCAGCCCTTTGCGATGATTTAGCGATTTTGCTGGCTTTTCCTTGCGCGAGGGCGTTCTTGGGGGCGTTACTGGCGCTGCTGCAGGGTCGCTGCGATACTCTGCGCCACGGCTGGTTTGGGAGCATGAAATCCATGAATACGCTGTGCGCGGAAATCGGTTTTAGCGCACGTGCCTGGCGCAGTCAATCGCACGCGGACACTCTGCGCCAGCCGCTTGCGACACTTTTCTGCGAAATTCTATGAATTACCCTGTAAGACGTTGCCCTTCTAATGTGCCATCAGAATGCTTGGGAACATCAATTATGAAAAATTATGTGGAGCGAGTCTCCTGGGATGATGTGGATGATGCATATTCGAAATTGAATGAGATGGTCTGTCCCATACTGTGTGGCAGCCTTTTTTGGCTTATTTGTGGTGTTATATCTTTACTGTATCTGTGAGCGGTGGTTGTGCAGAATCAACCTCCACCCATTAAAGGTGCTGTCAGCAACAGCCAGAGGTTTCTAACACCTAGAGAACCAGAAAAGACTATTTGTAGAGCCATTAGAAATGCTGGATAGGTTCAGAGAGGAGGCTTCATTTTTGTGGCATTGTTTTTTTGTAGTTGCCATTTTTGTTATTTTATGTTTTTCTCACCAGTTGGACATTTGAACATGTCTAATATTGTGCAAGAAAACACTAAGACGTTGCCCTTCTAATGTGCCATCAGAAAGCTTGGGAACATCAATCATGATGAATAATCTGGTGTAAGTCTTCTGGGATGATGTGTATACTGCAGTACCACTTGGATGTGTTAGAGGCCTTCCCAGGATATTTTCTTTCTGCAGCCAAGCATCTGCTAGAATTCTTCATCTACTTCATCCTGCAGTAGCAACTGTGTCTTTATTTGGTTGAATACAATGCAGCATTCTGCAACTGAAAAAAGAAATACATAGATGTCTGCCATGAAATGGGATATGAAGTCCATTCACCCTTTTGATGGCAGCCATTTAAAACAGTAAAAAAAAAAACTAAACAAAGAAGATGGCCGCCATGGAATGGGAGAAGGGAGCACATGTAGTCCCTTCTCTCTTTCCATGGCAGCCACTCACATAACACACACCAAGGGATGTAGTGGTGACTAGTGCCTTGTCTGGATCCTAAGGACCCAGTGAGGGCCATCAGATTGTTTGTAACAATCCAGTTATCCCTTGTCGGGTACTAATTGTACTTTAAACTGTCTACTTGGATAACATTAGAAAAATTAACATTTTCAAGATATCGTGGAAACACAAAACTGTAAATAATCTGATTACCTGTTGCAAACAGGCACAAAGCTGCATAGCTGCATCAATGCAGCTTTCAAAGGGATTGTGCCTTTTCTTGACATAGCTAAGGCTACGTGCAGGTGCGTCTTCTTGTTGATTTAGGCGATTGGTCAATAATTGAGGCGCAAACACGTCATTGAGTTTGGCTGTACCTGGGCATATGGAAAACACATTCTGGTTTGCGATATCGTGTACCTGCGGTTTTTGTAAACCTTCAAGACATTTTAAAAGCAGAACCTTGATGTATCCGTTCTTTTTTTTACCTTTCTTATTCCTATACCTTTGTCCTTTGTCTTGTGCTTTGTCATTTTTTGTTATTTTAGCTTGTATATATATATATATATATATATATATATTGATATATATATATATATATGGGCAGTAGTTGTGTAAATATTTATTTTAAGATATAAATGGGCCTCATTACGACCCTTGCGGAAATTGAAAAATGATGGCGGAAATGCAATACCGCCATCGAACACCGCTCGTTGCGATCATGACCCGTCACCGTAAAGTACGATGCCATTAGCGACACCGCAGTGAACGGCAACGCTAACTGCACCAAGTACGCGCACGCGCGCCTTGCAAAACCGGAATCACCGCCATGGCGCAACGGTACGCGAATTCTGACCCTAGCGGACATGTACTGAAGGCCATCAAGCACGTCGTAAAGTACCATTCCGCCATGGCGAGAAATACGGCAACGCGAACCAACCGTAAATGGCCCACTGAGTGCCTGTACTCCACTCCCTGGCCTCATTGCACAACTCCTGGCAGGCGCAATGTACTCACACTATGCAACCAGTGAAATCCACAATCCACCCATGCATGCCAACGTAGAAAAGCATGCAGGGGCTCAAAGCGCCCCGTGAGTGGGCATCCATGTACGGCATGTCACCATAGCCGTACTGACGCAGCACAGGCATGTGAAGGTACAATACATCAAACTGAAAATCAAGAACACATGACACAAAACAACAGTAGTCCCCCATCGCTTGCCACCAGCGCAAGGCAACATCCAAAACAGCATCCTGAGGGGGATTGCACCAGCCCTGTACTCATGCCAGTAAACAAACCAACCATCAGCAGAAGCATGTACCACACAAGTCGGCAGAGTGACTGAGCAGCCAGGCTCATCCCAAGAGGGGCCGATGGGAGCTGCAGGGCACAGATGGCATCAATACAGAAGCTATTCCAATGGACATGACCCCAGTCCCCCTCCAACAAACGCACGCAAACACAGTCACCTGTGACCAGCCACATTCTGAACAACCCATCATTCCACCAATCGACCTGGCTGACAGGCACCAGTCGGCCAAAAGCCAATCCCCCGCCCCTGAACAGCACATCATGTAAACAGTCACAATGGCAGCCCCTATCCGTGACCATACTGTGCTACGTAGGCAAACGCGGCCAGTACTGTACCACACAACTCAACTCAGAAGGCGGAACACAATGCAGATCATCACGCAATACATACCGCCACAAAGCGAAAATCGCCACATCACCTGCAAAGAACAACGCAACACGACAAATATCGGAATACAATTTAAATGCACATCCAAATGACAAAGGCCCCACAGCAATTTGCAAAATACCACCAAAACAACCATCATCACCGAGGGCTGCATCTGCAATAATTGACCGGCTTCCACTTGTGTGACGCCCTGTACCATCATGGCACACAGGGCCTACATCAACGTTCCAAAAGGCAACATGGAAGCGGCAAGAACCGCAGGTCCGTCCCATGAGGCAGGCACTAGTCGAGCTGAAAGGCCGAAATGTTGCACCTAGCCACCAGTACAGCGTAAGGGCATGTGGCCCATTGGCGATCGTCCCATAAGATCGAAATGGTGCTCCACTGATTCACCCGAAGCTGCAGGAGTCGAGAGTAAAAACCATCTGGAGGAGTGGCGTAGAGATGGCATCTGCAATAGGGCAGGAGATACCTGTCACCCAAAAGAAACACAAATTAACCGATTGCATTACGGGACTCATGATGCATTACAATCTTCATTCAACACACCAAATCCACACCCATATGCATGCTAGCCCACTCCAAAGGAATATACACACCCCTAAATCAGTATCGAATCATAACGAAACCAATCGAGCTAAATACACCATTGTCAACGTCGGTTACTGTGCATGCGTCCGTCAAGATAGAACCCATGACATGGGATTAGTAACGTGCCTAGACACAAGTGTATGAAGGCGCGTCGAGACAGGGAGGATCCGACAAGGGCAGATAGACGTATGTCCCACTATGGCAGCCTTGCATCACATAACGCAGGGGAAGGGGAGTGAATCAAAAAACCCATGTACATGGCAGACCCTAAACGGATTCATCAGTCCATGCATCCACACATCATTCCCTCATCCCGCAATGAAAACGCATGAATATTCACTCACATAATATGTGAAACTTCCATCGCGTCTGTGCGTAATGCAGTCCGCAAAAACCACTGTGCCCCTGGCCGGATCTGTAGTGTTGTGAAGCAAGATGGATTTGGGAACGTCCTGCCTTATCGTCCACTACGCTGTTGCGCATCCCATTCAATTCATATCATTCATTGCCTGCTCGTTATGGGCCATGTCCCAAGGACATTCTACAATAGAACGTTACATTTCCAGCCAGACCTGTGGGCGTATCCTCGCCGCTACTTCAAAACCCAAAATGCTGGCCTTCGAATTCCTCACTTGCAACATTACGTCGAAAAGGCTTCTGTGAACGCTTGCATTCACAATTACATCAATGTAGTGCGGCTGTGTGTCATGATGCTAACTGGCTGCAATCACAAATGGCACGCCACGCCCGTCGGTGAAGTACGTTACTGTGCTGCATGAGGGTCGGCCATCGATCGAGCCCTACATACCACTGACTCTTCACAGGTATGTAAGCGGCTGCAATCATAGCATGTGTAACAATGGGAGCATAGCATGAAAATCAGTCAAAGTACATCACACTGCCATCGGGATTTGATACATGATTCAAATCCCAAGATGCCATGCGGCCAAATGCAGCCTTACGTGCGGGACGTGCTCGGCCAGAAGGGATTGCATCTGCCACAGATTCATTCAATCAGCACAGGTGGAGGCCATACAGGCCGACAGCACATATATTGCAGACCCAAACCCCTCCCACAACCACTCCCACTCCAAAATGCTACCGGCAGGACTAGCGATGTTGGGCCTGGGGTACCAGATAGCACTGCAAGTGCTACAACTACAAGAAGACGACGAACAACAACAGGTACAACAACCGGGCGCACAGGGGAGACGGAGGAGAAGGAGGAGGAGGAGGGCAAGGCAGGGTCAGCAAGGCCCACAAGCACTGCCACTACCACCACGCAGGCGGCCCGCAATCCCACGCCTCCGAGCCGATCCGTTCAACCTCACTGCTGAGCAGATCCACACCCTCTACCGTTTGGACCGGGACACCATAATCGCCATTGTGGACATGACACATGCTGACCTCGTGAGCATGATAGATAGCCCAACCGCCATCCCACCCCTACTGAAGGTGGTGTCTGCACTCCACTTCCTGGCCACAGGCACCTACCAGCACACAGTGGGACAGTTGCATGGCATTTCACAGCCACTGTTCTCACGGACACTCTTCCAAGTGCACGATGCCCTCCTGAAGCACGCCGACGACCACATCACACTACCACGCACGTACCAGGAGATTACCAACGCTAAAGTGGGATTCCATGCACTTGGCGGCATCCCGGGTTGCATTGGTGCCATCGACTGCACCCATGTTGAATTGGTTGTCCCACATGCCATGGAGGTCCAGTACCGCAACCGGAAGCAATTTCATTCAATCAATGTGCAAATGGTGTGTGACTCCAACAAGATATTTACGCATTGTTGTGCCAGATTTCCAGGATCTACCCATGATTCTATGGTCCTGAGGAACACAAGAATACCACGCTACATGGAGCGACACGCAGGGCACAGATCCTGGCTACTCGGTGAGTCTCATTCCATGCATGACATCGTGGCCCATTTGATGCGTCAATGACCTTGCAGGGGGGGGGGGCTACTTAGCACTATCATTCCACTGACACCCTTTATTCGTCTCATACAGGTGATGCCGGGTATCCACTGAAGAGATGGCTCCTTACACCAATCCGGAACCCACAGAACGAGCATGAGGAGGACTACAACCATGCCCACTCACGTACCCGTGTGGTCATTGAACAGGCATTCGGCCTACTGAAGGCTCGTTTCCGCAGCCTCAGCAGGTCTGGCGGGGCACTCATGTACAGCCATGAGAAGGTTTCTAAGATGGTCATGGCATGTGTCATGCTGCACAACATGTGCATACGTAGGAATGTGCCCATGCCCCCTGACGCTGTACTGCATGCACCTGAAGATGATGATGATGATGAGGGTGGGGATGTGGAGGCACCTCAAGGAGTCCATGAGGCACAGGATGCACGTGCAATCCGACAGAGCATCATAGATGCATGCTTCTAGCAACCACGCATGGTGCCTATTACACGGAAAGGGGACCTGTGGCACTGTGTGTGTGTAGTACAGGCACATTGTGGACTGTACGCCTATGAAGGCCTCGTACGCAAATATCAATGTCCACACATGTCATTGGATGATAATGAGGTGCTGTATTGTTAATGTGATTTGATTTATACACCCTATGGACCCGCCACCCAGTGAAGCCCAACACACCCCCTCCACCCTACTACCTCCCCCCCCAACACCAGTGTCCAAATATGCATGCTGTCCGTGGGTAGACGCTATTGCAAGCCCCCTCTACGGGTATCAGGGGCACCCCTGCCCGTGGAGCGCAGGTTCCTGCCAGATCTGCGTTGGGGGCTGCCCTGGACGGAACTTGCCACGGATGATGTCTCTGCCTGCTCGCGTCCATGCATGTCTCTGAGGGTTTGTGAGAGCTCCGAGAGCACACGGCGCACAGCAGCAAGTTCAGCACAAACGTCTTTGGACGTCGCATGCAGTTCCCCCCTCAGGCTCTCGGTGCTTTTCTCCATTTGTGCTCTCAGGCTCTCGGTGCTTCTCTCCATTTCTCCCCTGAGGCTCTCACTACTTTTCTCTATTTGTGCCCTGAGTGTCTCGGTGGATGTTTCCATGGCTGCCCTGGAACCCCCGCATTCATTTGCATGGTCCTTGAGTAGCGAGGACGCTTCCTGCTGTTGCTCGATCAGCAGGTCGAGGGACTGTTGCCTCTGCTGGGCCATGGACATTTGCGGTGGTGTGACAGGGGGGCTGCTCAACACATGTTGCCTTGGCACAGGACTTGTGGGGGTTGGCCAGTCGTCGTCTTCAGGGTGCCCCTGCGTGGTTTCGTCATGGTGTAGGGGAAGGAACATGCAGGGGGATTGGGAAAGGTCATGGATGGTACCTACGTCGCCAGCACTGTTTTCCGTGTCGGAGCATGCTGGCATGACAGCTGTGTCACCTATGGTGCTGCTACCACCAGAGGCAGTGCCATCAGATACGTTCTTTGGGGGGACCTGTGGTGCTGGGGTTGTGGACTTGCTGGCTGCTGGGGTGCCTGTTGCAGTCCCCTCCAGTGTGCTGCCACTTGATTCCTGCTGCTGCCGTGTCTTGATCCTTGCACCTGAGGTGGAGGCTCTTGGGACGTTGGTCCTGGCCCTCTTTGCAGGCGTGCTGGTAGGGGTGTCCTGCAGCTCGTCGTTGGTATCGGACCCTGTGGTGGAGTAAAGAGGGGCGAGCGTTAGTTATGGGTCTGTCGGATTTGGAATGGCAACGTATCAAATGCATTGGGGTGGTACATGAGGCTGATTTGGGACTGGGCCTTGGAGGTGGTCTCATTTTCGTGTGGATTGAGGATGCATTCATTTGGCTGCCTGCAGTTAGGGGGTGCATGCTGCACATGTAGGGGTTGTTTATGGCTTCTTGATTGATTTGTTTGTTCATTCTGACTTTTAGAGGGCGCTGTCAGGGCAAAGTATGTATTGCACTATGGGGTCACATGGTACTGCACATGTTCGTGGTTTGTGGATTTCGCATTGTTTCTCTTGGCCAACCTACCTGATTCTCCGGATGTCGGCACTCCTTTCTCCATCCCTCCGACTCCCTCTATGCTCTCCATTCCTATGGTGGAGGCGCAGATTTCCTCCCAGGGGGTCAACTTGATGGGCGACTCTGTACCCCCCCCGGTAGCTGTGGCGATGTTCCTGTTCGCAGAAAGTATGCTGCGTACGCGGATCCGCAGGTCGTCCCACCGCTTGCGACATTGCTGTGGCGTGCGGGGTGTTGTCCCCACCGCACTTACGCGCTGTGCCACCAGGGCCCATATGGCCTTCTTGTTGGCAAGGGCCGTCCTGGTCATTTGACTGGAGAAGACGACGGCGGAATTTTCCTGGAGGGTCTCGGTGAGCACGGTCAGTTCCTCTCGGGAGAAGTGTACCTGCCGCTTGCGGTCACACGCTTTCTTGGCTACCTTTCCCATATTTATTTTTTTAACTGGGGTTGCTAACGGGTTGGGATGTGTGTCAGGGTCGGATTTTTTATGGTTGTGTTGGGATTCGGATTTTATAGTTGTGCGGCGTGCTGTTTCCCGTTCCGGCCACATGCTTTTACTTCCGTTTCCGTATATTTACGGTGGCCGTAATTTGCGGTGCACGCTCGTTACGGTGACCGCTCATTACGGTGACCGCTAAGATGGGTGGCGGTATTGCACCTGGTGCAGCGTACGGCGGCGGTAAGGGCCGTTTTGGGGTCATTTCCGCCATCGCAGCCTTTCGGATTCCGCCATGGCGTAATGCTCGTGCCCGATGGGTCGTGATTGGCCGCACTTTGCTCCTTCGTGCAATGGCGGAAACGCTATTTACGCTGTTGCGGTCCGGTCAGTCACTTTCCGCCAGGGTCGTAATGAGGCCCATTGAGTGTAGTCATTGTATACAGTTACGGTAGCACTGTAATAGCCTTCTATTAATCAATATTACATATTAATGTAAACACTTCAAAAGTTAAGCACATATGCAAACAAAGGTTGTTTTCAACAGGTTTATTGTGGGAATGTGGTTGCACAATGTCTTTTTATTTCACTATGTGAAATGTGTCATCATTTTCCGACCATTTGTCTGTATTATTGATGTCAATTATGTATGGAATAACAAAACCCTTGAAATTCAAGGAAAACACGTTAGTTGCAGGGACGTTAAGGTGAGAACTTAATGCAGCAAAACCCCTGAAATTCAGCTAAAGCCATCTTACCTTTGAGCCCCCTGTTGCGCAGCCTATGACCACAATAATGACATCACAGAGACGCCGCTGTATCAGAATAAACATACACCCTTAAATAGGGGTGACTTATGATTTAACTCTAACAATTGAAGGGGGAGGCACTGTATTGGAATACATACTCCTTTAGATAGGGAGACTGTAGCAAAATACATTCTAAACTCAGAATAAACTCACAATAAAAATCTTGATTAGGGAGGCTCTGTAGCAGAAAACATTCTCCCCGTTGATGAGGGTGACTATGCGTCAGAAGATATCATCTACCTTAAAAGCAGAGACTCTGTAGCAGAATAGACTCTCCTACTTTAACTTAGGGACTTTGTATGAGAATGAAATATCCCTCAGGAGGGGGGAGATTATGTAGAAGAATATACTCTCCCCTTTTAAGGGTGAGGCTTTGTGTCAGACTAATTCATCCACCTTGATGGGGGACACTATATAGCAGAATAAACTCTCTCCCTTGAAGAGGGACAATCTATGTCAGAATATTCCTTATGCCTTTAAGGGAAGACTATGTAACAGAGTCAACTTGCCTCTATATTGGGGAAGACTCTACATCACAATGAAGACTCCTCCTTGATTGGGGAGGCTCTGTAGCGGAATACCATCTCTACCTTGATGATGGAGACTGTGTGTCACAATACACTATTCCCCTTAAGGAAACGACTCTGTAACTGAACAGATTTTCCTAATTGAAGGTTCATTAGAATAAAGTATAAAAAGAAGGTCAGGCGCACACTCTACTTCCCAGTCATTGAATCCTGATGCAAGTAATAACATGGTTAAATCCAAACTGCTGCAGTTCAAATGCACAATAGTTCTCCTCCTCTAAGTACTTTCAAGTCTCAAACTCTCTTCAGGGAGGCTGTGTTCCTTTTCAGGTGTTGCTAATTATGTTTTCAATTTCAGTCTCAAGGGATTCTGGTTACTGTAGTGATGGCACAATTGTTTCATTCAGGAAACGAGGAACCAACTCCCCTCCAAATACAACAATCTTACCCAAAATTGGGGAGGGGGAAACCATGACAATGGCTCTGCAGAGTGGGGGCATAATAACCCCGGTGCTGCTGCCTCTGGAGCCCTGGTCTCCTGCAACATTAAGTAGAAAAAGAAGGTCAGGCGCGCACTCTAGTTCCCAGTCATTTAATCCTGATGCAAGTAATAACAGGGTTAAATCGCAACAATGTTCAAAAAAATAACAGGGTTGAATCCTAGATGCAAGTAGTAACAGGGTTAAATCCCAACAATGTTAAAAAATACAAGGGTTAAATTCCAACTGCTGCAGTTCAAATGCACAATAGTTCTGTTGGGTGTCCTGACCCACGTTTGAGCTATCATGCTACAACATTTGGTGCTGTGAGCTTAGAAAATCCAAGATGGCCAAAAAGCCCACAAGTGCGCCAGAATCCAGGAGAACCACACAGTTTGCGCGCACACCAAAATGGTTACCTCACTTGCCACCCACCAGTGTAAAGAAAGATCTTTGTTAACAAAATCCACTGTTACTGATGTCAAAAAGTTGCTGAAATCGTGGCTTACCGGACCACTTTAAAGATTCAACCCTTTTGTGGGGTTCCACATAACCATTTTACTGTAAGGAGCCCCATCAAAACAATGTTAAGCAAGGATTATTTATTACCATGTAAGAACCATTCCTGTTTGGAATGCATTAATCCAAGAAAGATCCCAAAAATGGATGCAGTACCAACAAAATCCTCAAGGCGGCGCTAGCGGTCTAAACTCTGACAGGAGAACTAAGTGCAGTTGCTGACAAAGGGATTTGACTCAGCTGACTTCAAAGGCTGCATTTTGATTAAAAATTAGCCACCTGCTGTTCCCAGAGGCCAGAAGCCTGGGAAACCCTCTCACCTCAAGAGATTCACACCACAGCCCAGGATATCACATGGTCATAATAACCAAATGCAAAGTGACCCCCTGGTCTGCTGACCTCAACCTCCTGGAGACCACACAATAGGCTGTTGCACTTGAATAGAATATGTTGATTTTGACTGTTTCCTGTCAACAAAGGCCTGCCTGCCAGAAGACACATGTGATCACTGACCCACCCAAGTCTTGGAGGCGGACTCCAACACTCTGAGAACTGAATTGAAAGCAAAATATATATTTTACAGAAACACTGATAACTATTTGTAATCAAATGACAGGAATGTATAACTTTGAGAGCCTTCATTTAAAAAATGTACCTTCGATTCAAGCCCAAACTCCAATTTGTGTGATGTTCTGGGGCAAAACCCTGCTATTTATGTATACTACAGACTCTGTGTTTAAGCTAGAGACATGGTAATTTACTGGAGTATGTATGGACAGGCCGTGTACATGTGTATAAATCTGGAGAAAAATCTGATGTTGCAAAACCCACTAAAAAGCACCAAAGGTTGCCATTTCTGAATGCAAGCCCCCAGGAAGAGCAGGATTGGAACAGGAGCTACCTCATGTGATATGTGATGGGTGCATGTAATTTCAAACCACTGTGTATCTATGAAATATGTCTTTAGGTCAAATATAGATTGTGTGTAAAGTTGACAGGGGTGGGTTCTCTGTATCATAAACAGACCTCATCATGATGACACTTCATTTCATTCCCCCAATCAAGGGGAATAGGAGGAAGTGGCCAATGACAGTGGAGAGGGGTAGGGCCTAGAAGGCTAGCCTCTCCACCCACTTTCAAAACACATAAAAGCAGACAGTCAGGACAGATAGACATTCTATTCCATCTGCTGCGGGACGCTCTGCCGGGAAAATCCATACTTTACCTCCATCAACCTGCAGGGAGCCAACATAGAGACTTCAATCTATCCACCTTCAGAGACCAAGACTTTACTTCAGAATTTGTAGCAGAGAGGTCAACTACAAGCTAAATACCTCTTTAGCAGGCCTCAAATCATTTCCACTATTCACAGCCAGGCGAGCTGTTTGAATTCTTTGCAAGAACTCTTGCCATTTGCCAGAAAGCAGTGTTGTATCCAGAGAAAGCTGTGCAGAAAGATCCAGAAGCAGTGCTGTACCCAGAGAAAGCAGAGCAGTATCCAGAACCAGAGGCCAGAGATCCAGAGTGATCCAGACTGCTGTTAGCAGAACCAGAGAGCTGACCCAGATCACTGTGAAGTGCCGAGACCAGAACCGGAGTCCAGTCCGAAAACCTGACCAGATCCGTGGCGAGGCCTATTTCTAAATATATTGTGAGTAACTAGATACTACCTAGCTAACTATCTTCACGGAGGCTGTGTTCCTTTTCAGGTGTTGCTAATTACTTTTTCAATTTCAGTCTCAAGGGATTCTGGTTACTGTAGTGATGGCACAATTGTTTCATTATGCCCCCACTTTGGAGAGCCATAGCCATGGTTTTCTCCCCTCCCCCAATTTTGGGTAAGATTTGTGTGTTTGGAGAGGAGTTGGTTCCTGGTCTCCTGAATGACACAATTGTTCCATCGCTACATTAACCAGAATCCCTTGAGACTAAAATTGAAAAAGTAATTAGCAACTCCTGAAAAGGAACACAGCCTCCCTGAAGACAGTTTGAGACTTGAAAGTACTTAGAGGAGGAGAACTATTGTGCATTTCAACTGCAGCAGTTGGGATTTAACCCTGGTATTTTTTTTTTAACATTGTTGGGACTTAACCCTGTTACTACTTGCATCTGAGATTCAACCCTGTTAATTTTTTAACATTGTTGGGATTTAACCCTGTTATTACTTAAATGACTGGGAACTAGAGTGTGCACCTGAACTTCTTTTTCTTCATTAGAATATAGCATAACTCTATGAAGGAAATATCCTTCCAGAATAATCACTTCGAGGGGGAACTTCTGTATCAGAATGCAAACTCCCCATTAAGCAGGGAACTTTGTTCAAAATAGCTCATCCCCATGCAAGGCAGAGATCCTGTACTAAAATGCACTCTTCCTTTGAATGGGAGCATCTGAATGATCATACCCTCATGAAGTGGTACACTTTTACTCTATGTTTCAGTACAAAACATCCGTCTAGATGAGGGATAATCTGCAGCAAAAGAACCTCAGCATTCAATTGTGAGAGAATGATTGTCATGCTAATTCCTCCCATGTGGAGGTAGACCTGTACTAGAATACACCTTCCCCTTGAAGTGGGAAACTTTGCATCACAATAATTCCTTTAATGGGAGTGTATAAGTAGCAGAATAAACCCTCCACATTTATGTCTGATACTGTATGTCAGAATTACACCTGCAGATTGAATGGGAGACCCTGTATCACAATGAAATATCCCCTTAGTGGGGGAGGTTCTTGATCCAAATATATGTCCCCCTTAATGGGATATCACTCTGTGCAGACAGATCTCTTTCACTTGAAAGCAGAGATGCTTTGTCAAAATACACCCTTTACCTAGGTAGGGAAATTCTGTGGCACACACAACTCTACATCTTGAAGGGGGAGTCTCTGTAGAAGAATACTATTTCCCCTTTTGAGGGGCAGACCTAGACCATTAGTGCATGTTCAGTGATGTGCTACATTTTGGTGGTAATTCTCCTTAGCAGATTAGACTCTCCTGCTTGAAAGTAGGGGCTCAGCATCAAAAGGAAACTTCATTCTTGCCTCAGAAGAGTCTGATTAAACGATCCCCCGTGAGGATGGTGACACTGTAGCAGAAGACAACCTCCCCCTTGAAAGGCAAGACATTAGGCAGAATGAATTCTCCCCTGGAAGGGTGTGACTGTGATTTAGAACACACACTTCAACGTGAATGGGGAGTCAGTGTACCAGATTCAACTCCCCATATCCTAATGGGAAGACTGTGTATTAGAATAAATATGCATATGAAGAGGGTATCAGAATAATCTCTCCATATTGATGGGGGAGACTGTGTATCATAAATTCTACTTCTTTAATCGGGTACTCTGTTTCAGAATAAAACCTCCACTTTTAAGGGGAAGACTCTGTGTCAGAATGACTCCTCACCCCTGATGAGGGAGACTTTATATGAGAATGAACTATCCACTTTGAAGGGATATAATGTGGCAGAATAACACTTTTGTTTTGAAGGGGAGGCCCTGGAGCAGAATAAACGTCACCCCATTATGGGAAAGATGCTGTTTCAGAATAAATTCAGCGACATGAAGGGTGGGACTGTGCATGAGAATAAACTATCCCCCTTGAAAGGGGTGACTCTCTATCAGAATCCCCCCCCATGGGTAATACACTGTTACAGAATGAATTGGCCCCTGTAAACTGGAGGCTCTGTATCAGAATATAACATTTGCCTTGAAGAGGAGAATCTGTATCAGAATAAACCCTGTGATGGGGGTAAACTCTGTATTAGAATAAACACTCCCACTTAAAGGTGGAGAATCTTTATCAGGATACACTCCCCATCACCTAATGGGAAGACTGACTAATACAATAATTATCCCCATGAATGAGAATAGAAGAATAAACTCTCCGTCTTGAAGGGGAGACTTTGTATCAGAATAACCCTCCTGCTCTTGATGAGGGAGACTCTATTACAGAAATAATTCTCCTTCTGTGTGTCTGAACAAAACCTCCCCTTTTGTGTAAGAATAACTCCTCACACTTTGGGTGGGGGGCTCTATATGAGAATACACTCTCAGCTTTGAAGGGATACAGTTTGTGTTAGAATAAAACCTCTGTCTTGGAATCAAGACACTGTATCATAACAAACATTGTCCCTTTATGGGAGAGAAACTGAATCAAAATAAACTTGTCCACTTGAAGTGGTATACACTGCATTATTCCAAACTCTTCCCTTGAAGGGGATAATTCTGTATCAAAATAAAACCTCCTTCTTGACTGGAGAGGCTTTGTAGAAGAATACACACTCTCCCTTAAAAGGGGAGACTGTGTGTCAGAATAAATCACCCACCCCCTCAAGTCAAACACTTGGTAGTCAAATGTAGATATTTAGGGATTTAGGTAGGCCCAGTTTCAGTGGTGAGTGTTGCCCCTAAACCCAGATTTAAGAGAGTATCGTGTGTGCACACAACGTTGTTAATGAGCATGAAAATATGTCTCTATTAAGGATTGTGGAGGTGTGGGCCAAGAGAGAGACATGTCTGTAGGATCAACGATATTTGGCATCTGCAGTGACTTTCTTTAGTATGGGTATGATGAGAAGATACTTGTTGAGAGATAAATTGAAGAAGGAGGCAAAGTAAGAGGAGATGACAAGTGATATTTCATTGTTTGGGGTGCACATGAGAGAAGGATAGTATGAGTTCAGGGGAGGGAGCAGGAGACACGTGGAATTTATGTATTTATTTATTTATCTCCCAGACCTTGGGGTATCATGGCATATGGTACAATAGACAGAGATAGCAGTTTACAACTTCTGTACAGTAATGGATATTATGGGATGGAGGTTATGGGAGGTGAAGAGAAGGAGGGAGAGGTTGGGAAAGATAGAAAGGTAGTTAGGATGTTGCAGAGTTTAGACATTTTGGAGAAGTAGGAGACAAAGCCATCAGCAAAGAGAAAGAATGATACATGTGTTTTTATGCTCTGACGGAGAACATTTCCTGGACGGCTATGGATGTTTGTGAGGGTGTATCATAGACATGAGTAATAGTCAGGGCAAGGAAAGAGTATTTGCAGGAAATAAATTAGGAGACCAATCTTCATCCCAGCAGTGTTAATGGAGGTGCATGGATCTCACCAGCTCTGCGGTGGATACCCATGGTGCAGTTCACAGGTAGGATGGGGTGAAGGAGTGGGCAGTATAGTGTTCTTTGAAGGGTTAGCCAGTGCAGTACTGCACTGAATGAATGAACATAAATTCAATTGAGTCGTCAAGTGGAGAAGTAAGAGTCCGAAGGAGGACTTGCCTTGTTTAAAAAAAGGGAGAAATACAATTTTCCATGAAGGATAAAGGGGGCATGATCGGAGAGGGAAATGAGATGGTCAAGTAGATGAGTGCATGGTCAGGGAGTGTATGAATAGAGGAACTGGATCCTTTAAAGGTTGAGGATAGGAAAATGAGATAAAGGGGGCAATCCTGTTTATGGGTCAGGCTATGATGTTGACCAAAAAATTGCCAGAAAAAGTTGTGTAAAGCTGTAGTTGATGATTCTTTGTCACACTGAAGAGATTGAGGTCACCCATTTTGGGTGCATTAGCTGGGAGTGTTCCAAGTAGCAGTTTTAGATTGAGAAGAAGGCATAGAAAGTATTGGGTAGGGGATAGATGAGGAGGATTGTTAGAGGGGTGGGAGCGAGATGTTATACAAATATTTGTTTCAAAGAAGGAGTGAGTAGAGCCATACAGGGAAGAGAGACCAATGGAGCGTTCTGGCTTGTCATTGGACCAACATTGTTACCTTTTTTACTTTATCAAGAAGAGTGCTGAAGGGTGGTGAAGCCAGCCATGGTGGCTGTGCTATGATGGCAGTTCAAGGTTTCATTGACTGTCATCAGAGAGATTTTGGGATTTTGGTAAACAAAGTGGTCACTGGGAAAATACATTTTTCTGCAGAGGGAATGGGCATTCTAGGGGCCTAGGCTGAGGTCACAATGGGGGAGCAGTGTTAAGAGGCCCATTGAGGAGTATCTAAAGTGATATCTTAGAATATATGATGTGGGAAAAGGGAGAGATGAGCAAACACGGCTCTAATGAAGAGCATGTCCAAGAGGGATGGGAGAGAGCGGGCAGATTAAGGGCATGGGCAGTTGACCCATGAAAATGCGTGGTAGTGGATAGTAAGGAGGAGGAGGAGGATTATAAAAATCACATTAAGGAAAGAGGAGAAAATGTATGCTAGGGAAATAGTGAGGCGATGGGTAGTGGATGAGGTTAAGGGTGTGCACATGAGTAGTGGTTCTTACATTTTCAGGTGGGTGAGGAGCACAGTGGGAGCAGAGTGGCCCAAACAGTAGTAATCTGTAAAATAATCTACCTTTGCCTTGGATGCATTATCTGCAAGTGACCATCAGAAAAATAAATGATTGAGCAATAAGTCAAAATGTATCCAACAGCAAATGTAGTATATTAAGGCTGGTAATAACTAACAGAACACTATTACGCTATACAATTGGTAGTAAGCAACAGAAACATTATTGATCTATAAACACTGATAGCGACCAAAAAAACAAACTATCCTATAGACCTTATTCGCCTAGCATTTCTCTGAATTGGGAAACACACATGTTCACAGTGAGTCTTACTTTGAGCTCTAATAGTCTGTACAAGGAAAGGAAACAGCGTCGATGGTGCATCACCAGATGTGTGATGGATATTACAGCCATTGTATCCTCATATAAGGTGAGTGTTATGATTAATTAAATGAGCACAAACCCCAGTCTGCATTATGTAGTTAGTGATTCAAGAATGCAGCCTTTTTGTCACAGACATGTTTTTTGAATTTCATGTAAGACTAGATGCCTCATTATTGCTATTTGCCCCCTTTACCTTTCTCCTTTAGTTATACAGAACATGTACAGTAGGTGTGTACTAAGCTGTTCATCTTGGAGTGGTAACCTTGTATCATAAAATTATTTATATGGCTATTTTAGGTTTTGATAATGTACCTTGCTCGGCAAGACGTGCATTTTTATTACAACTACATTGCATACCAAACGTGATCATTAAATATAAAAGTTGTAACATAATTTTAAAAAAGCCAGTTTTAATATTAGTATAATTAAAAAGAGAGGGGGGTCAGAGAGAAACAGAGAAGTGACAGGGAGAGAGAGAGAGAGAGAGAGAGAGAGAGAGAGAGAGAGAAGAACAATGCAGAGCGAGAGAGAGACAAAGAGAGAGGGGGCAGAACGAGACCGAGAGAGACAAGACAGAATGCATAGAGAAAACGAGAGAGAGAAAGACAAAGAGAAAAAGAGAAGTTGAACAGCTGGGTTCAGCTAGATGTGTCAGTAGGTACCCAACAAAAATAAACAATGTTGTATACGTTCATTATTGACTACAAGAAGAATTGTTCAACAATGACACTGTAAGCGACCAGCATTAAACATTAGGTGGCATTTGATTTCTATGTTGTTCCTTCCCCACAAACTATTTTTCCTTATTTTATGAGTTCTTCAGATAGGTGCCGCTTATGTGAGACTTCAAGGCATGTGTTATTTGGTCTACCTGGCTCTGTTGCTGCCTACCTAAGAACATAAAACATACTGTTTATAGGAAAAAGCATACACATTATTTATATATCCATCGTTTCAATATGTTTTCACGGTGATCAAAAGTCCCTTTTTAAATACAATATGTCATACTGCACAAACGAATTAACAGGGATATGTATTCATGCATACAATTCATCACAGTAAATGAATATCAGTAGAAAAAATACATTGCACAGGTGAAAAATACATCACACAATTAAAAATGCAGTAACTTAACTGGAGCATGCCGCAATTACACACAAAATACTCAAAACGTGCTCTAGTGTTAAGCGCTATACAAAATCCCCAAAGTGCTAATGTCACTAAAGTGCACCTACGTATTGCAAGATATTGCTGGCGGCGAGGCGCAATCAGGGAGATGGCGCACTCGCAACCAGTCAATCCCCCAACCGATATGTGCCACTTTGTGAGACTACAAGAAATTTGCTATTTGGACTTCCTGACTCTCTCGTTCCCTTATGTTACCTACCAGCAGCACTATGGGAACGTGAGATATCATTCCCTTTGGGGTCAAGTTTGATGGACTGTGTTTCCTGTGCTCTGGGACTATGTCTGCAATGCAATGCCATGCTGATTCTGCTCTGTGCTACTTTGGTAATGGCATATTTTTGACATGTTACTACCAGGGAATTTGTGCACCGTGGAGAATGGGGCATAATGGAGAGGTCTTGCATCTGTTTTTAAAAAGTTACAATTCTGCACCATTGCCTAAATATGTGATGCATCCCAGTTACCCCTAAAGTAGGTTCAGAGTTCCCATTGTATATGAAATTAATCTAAATAAAATATGCTGCAGTTCGGACTCGAACTATCATCAGATGAAGCAGTTCTGAGGTGGGTGAGATATTTAACATATCCCGACAAGTAGCACTAAAATTCTCCATGAACTCACTGGTGGGTTGTTTTCTGCAAATATATGAAATATTTGTTTTTCAGCTGAATAGTACGGTCCATCTATTAACTCAATGAGCTAAATTTCAGTCTTCAATGAACAAACAGCATTCCACACAGGCACAGATGTTTTGCATTGCCTAATCTCAGCTGGTGTAACTCATTAACAGTTTCGCAGTGCAGGACATTTTTGGTGGTGAGTCCTTTACAACCACCTTTGGTTTCAGTAACAGAATTCCGCCAATTTCGACTGAGGTATCAAACTCTAAGTTTGGAGATGAAGGATTTACCTTCTCCATTTTACTTCTAAAATTTGACAGCATTACTGCTCACACCAAATCTGAAGAAAATCCCCCTGGAGTCCTATGGACTCAAAAAGTGATGATTAGCATCTCCTTACTGCCACATATAATCCGTCCATAATTCTACACGATGGGATTTAGTAAATGGAATCAGGTACGGATGTAATCCACAAAGAAATTGTGGCAGTATCGCCACACTTGTGATGTGGCCCACAGTCTATTATGGCAGCCATGGAAAAACCTTGTCAGATGGGGAAAGAATGTATCCCTCACCTCCAGAGATTCTATTTCAGAATGAAGTCTGTGGTGGAGATTGTGGCACATCTGCTTATCTTCATATGTTCCAATGTTCTGGATTTTCATTATGCTAATGAACTGACCTTTCTGAAATAATTTGTGTGTGTTATTCTTGCTAATGTTTATATCAGCTTCAATGTGACATAGTACACATACAGCCAACATTCAATCATGTATAATAGAAGCAGGGGAGCCAATAAATCCTGCAACACTGGCTTCCCTTTTCTTGGGAACAATTGCTTGCTTGTGGTTCTTGCTGCAAGGGGGATATGCTAGCAAAAACATGTTTATGTTACCCGACTGATTCAAAATTGTAGCCTTCTACTTGCATCCAAGAAATGTTGGTAGAGAAACATTAAATGCATGTATGCCTCTATACCCTTCAATTATTGCATAGTTTCAAAACGTATTCCCTGTTTTTGTAATGTGAAGGAGGTACCATAGCTTTGCTTATTCGTTTGGCCTCCATCCTTTGCCAAATAGGAGTGGAGTTTTGTTAAAACTGGTACACAATATACAATGTGATAATCTTTAACATTTTTGCTGAGGCTTGATTGTTTGCTGACACCATTGTTGAAACGTATTTATAATGTGGCACAATTTGTCTGTGAAAAACTAGACATGTGTAACACTGCTAAATGAAGCATACTGGTCTTGGATCCACAATGCCGTGTACTGCCCCCAGAGAATGGCACAGATCTAACTATCCGTTTAAAGGAGTATGTTCGGACAAGAGCTTCACCTATCAGTTGCATTCACACTGCAGTTTTGCATGCTCTATCTGCAGGTTAGATTGGGTGTCTTTTGTTATTATTTTTCTGGAAAAAGCCTTTACGAAAAACGATTTGACACACGGTCAAATTATTTGATATCTTATGTTGTATTATTGAGCTATGGAGCATCTCACAAAATGCAGGTTTTGCCTTCTTTTATTGAACTGATGCAGTATTTCAGAGGTAGAATGGATCTACGTTAATAAATCGTTTTGGAAAAGCTTGAAATACAAAATAGCAGAGCCGACTTGCTCGCATTTTGTAACTGGAGATTTTCCGAATGTGCCTTTTTGTCCCCCACTTTACATTTAATGTATGCAGGGGACCCCCCTGCAACCCATACAGCCGAACTAGGGTAGTGGGGGACACCCCCGTAACCCTGAGCTTTTGGTGCGATACCAGTAGAACGATGCATACATTTTCGAATCCTCATAGACCTGTTCATTAGTTTGTGCATAGGGAAATTAGTAGGAATGAAACACAAATTGGACAGTTTATTCCCGTGGCAGAACTAGGTGAATGGATAAAAGAATATTAAAGGATATTTTTGGAGCAGGTGAGGCATCAGTTAGTGAGTGTAAGTGGTACTTTGTTGGGGGTGTGCTTGGAAGAGTCACATGCATGGTCAAGTGAGACAGTGTAAGAAATAACTGAAGTATTTTAGTGCGAGTGAAAGGATGGTGTCTGAGCAGGAGGCGTGTGCAGCCATAGTAGTAGTGTGGAGGAGGGAGTAGTAGTGTGGAGGAGGGTGTATTAACATCAAAGGGTGGAATTGTAACTTAAAAGGAAGTAGAATAATAGAGTGAGGCGAGAGGAAGTAGAATGATAGTAGTGAGAGAAAATCACCCAGAACTGAGAGGGAGGTGATAGCATGAGTGTGCTAGAACAGAGACTGAACTGAGACAGGGATGTCATTTCACCAAAATGCCGGGGCTAGCGGATGTGACATCACAATGCCACAGCCCCGGGAGTGACATCACAGGAAGGATGTCATTAGACCACGCCCCCCATGTGACATCACATCAAATGGCATCATAAAGCATTATCCCTCAGTACACAAAGACAAATATGGTTACAATATCCACAGGGAACATTGTCTCTCTCTGCCTACATCAAAAATGTGATGCGTGCAGATTCACTGCAAACAGCAAGAAAAGCATGGCATGGATTTCCCTCTTAGCTTCCCCCTCCATGTGGTTAATTTGTTCCAAGATGGCACATATTGCAAAAAAACACAGATTGCCTCTGGAGCTAATTTTTCCAAATTGTGTAAATTTGCCCAGATGGGTCTGCTTCCGTTTGCACTTACATACAAACAGGCCTGGGCAGCTTTGTTCATGTGCACTACAGAGTGCAAAAGGCCGGGGTAAAATGGTGGCAAAGTACCTTTAAGCCCCCTTTTGGCACTCTGCAGTGCAAAATGAGTAAACATCACCTGCCATTTACACTTACCAGGCAAAAGCTGCATACGCACACCTTTAGCTTTTTTCCACTCGGTCTACATCCCAGAGCAGGGCTCTGGCAGTATAGGGAACACACACAACTCCCCTGCAGCAATCCATAATGGGATAGCATGTATGGGAGACCATCACACAGAAGAATGAACCATCATGGAATGATCTTATCCTGTGACCTTAACGTTGCCAATAAGCCAAGGAAGTGGAGAGTGTTGAATGCCATGCCCATAGCAAAGAGCCAACTGGGCATAACCACAGGCCGTGCCACTGGTCACTGTATAGGCATGGTGACAAAATGTATTAATGAAGTGGAAAATGTCAGCGAAGAAAAACGGTTTGAAAGGGACGTTACAGATGTGTTTATCTTACAAATTAAAGGTGGAATTCTGTAAAAGCAACAAGAAAACTTGAGGGTATGGGTGATTGAGCAAAATAATAAAATGTGCCCGTTGTGGTTGCTGATGTAACCGCTATAACTGTGCAACTGCCATGCATTGTCCACAGTGCCACATGCACCACAACTGACATATACACGTGTACCCACAATTGTTACAGGACTTGAGGAACAAAAGGAGCTGGAGAAAAAACAGTAGTATCCTGGAATAGTTCTGCCCGCTTTGATTTTGTGTGCGTTTTTATATAGCACTTTATTTGAATTCCGCCCCAGAAGCATTCTATTAACATGTGTTACTAATGCACATGTGTAGCTCTGTAAAAAATAAAAGCATAGCTCCTAGGTACTTAAACGCACAGGAAACTGAACTTTCCCCTGTATTTACAGAGCAGATGTCTCTTCCCAGCTGCACAAGTTACCGACTCTCGCTTGCAAAACCGCTCCCCTTTTCTGCGCATCACTGATTTGCAAGGTTTCATATAGCAATTCATGCCATATTGTGAACGGCACAAACGAGATTCCAACTGTGAAATAATTACTTTAACAAACATTACTTCAAAGACCTCAAATCTGCAAATATGAAACGTGCCATTCAACATGCATATGGACCAGAGCCATGGTCGGTGTATAACAAATAGCATAACAGGAGGCCAACACAATAACATTTAGCACCATATACTCGGGAGGAAAAACGTGCCTGAGTGAGGCGTGTGGAGAGCAAACGTTCTAAAAACATCCTGCTTCCTGGGAGTCTGACTCCTGCCTGGGCTG
Organism: Ambystoma mexicanum; assembly: GCF_040938575.1. Taxonomy (NCBI): domain Eukaryota; kingdom Metazoa; phylum Chordata; class Amphibia; order Caudata; family Ambystomatidae; genus Ambystoma; species Ambystoma mexicanum. Next base: position 1,054,555,492 of record NC_090924.1, on the reverse strand, counting down.
ACCTGGTGCAGCGCTTACTCCTACATGAAGGTCTACCGGTTAATGCACACGGAATGGGGGCGTTTGCTTTCCCGAGAGTGGGACCGCAAAGCGCCAGGAAAGTAACGTGACCCCTGACTGCACTGCCTGACCTCAGGAAAATGATGTTGTTAGTCTTTGCCATATACAAGCAGCACTGCGCTTAAAGGAGCGCCTGTAGGAGTATGTATGGGGTCACAGTAAGGCGTAAGCATCCTCCACAGTCCAAATTAGGTTATGTCTTTGTTTTACAGCTGTGCTTGTATTTGGCATTATGCAAGTTCAGACAATTTTAAAACGAGAAAATCTCCACATCAAGTTCATACGCAGCCTGATGCCCTGAAATGCTTTTAACACTTGCAAATAGCCTCGCGCAACGGCCCTGCCAGGCCGCAGGTGGCATATCATATGAGCAGCACCAACGGCAACCGTCCTCCCAGCACAGACAGAACACACACTTACCGACCCCTCACTCGCTTCTTAGCTTGCTCCAGGAACCAGGGCAGGAGAGCAGAGAGCTTGCTCCGAGGACGGCACAGCAGACAGCCACGTGGACAGGAAAAACACGTGTGCTGTGCGCTGCAGGAAGACTGTGTGCATGCTATTATTGCCACACCCCCCCAGGCCTGCATTCCGATTGGAGGAAGCCAGAGGTTGCAAGAGATTGACAGTGGTCGTAAGCCAATGAGCAGCGGTCGCTCTTGCGACCTCTGGCGACCCCCAAATGAAGTCCCTGAACTGAGAGTGTCTATAGGGCACACAAACCACTGGAAAGTGTAAGGGCAGTTTAGGAAGTCCCAGAGGGGGATTAGATAGAGAAAGCACTGACCGTAAGATTTGCCCCCCCAGTATAAGATTGAGACATTATGGAGAAACAATCATTACCTACTAAATCTGGTTGTAGGGATGTCTGGGTAAGGGAGTAAGAACTTTAAGCATGTGAGAGAAAGAGAGGGATGGCCATAAGCCGCCATGACAAACTTAATAAGCACTGTTGAAGTGACTACAGGACTTGCTGTAATTCTTTAACAATCTGTGACAATATTGAATATAATGCAGTGGTGGAAACCATTTAATGATTCTTGGAATTGTTTAAGAAAATCTTTACCTTCTCTTCAAAGCAAGAATATGTCATATATTAATCAATGGTATGTTAGTGGTTTCTTTAATTCTTACAAGAGGTCTGCCATGCAAAGGTTAACATACTGAGGTAGCATTTATTTGGCCATGGGTGTTCCACTCTGTTTTCGGAAGTTCCTCACATTGAAGCACATGTTGTGGGTGAGTCTGAATCGCATAAGATAAGTGAGGGTACCGATTGGGGTGTCCATTTTGGCATTCACTTTTTACAGAAATATCTGACATGCAGCTATTCCATTTTCATGTGCAATGTTAGGAGTTAGTGAGAGCATCCAGTGATACTCATTCCTCTGCTTGAATCTCCTTTGGAAGTTAGTTGTGTCTGTACAGCACTTTCTGTGTCCATCACCTGAGGTTTTAGGATAGATTCTATATATTCAGGTATGCATTTGGTTCATGTGTTTTCTCCAGAGATGATCAGGTGGGTATCTTTTCTTGGCTGTGGATCTTTGGGAGCATATGCAATATCACAGGAGTTGAATTGTTTGGTTTCAGATATTGTTGGTGTTCCGCAATACTGTTTGGCATATGCTCAACAATTTGCTCAACAGATTTATTACCCCATGGTGGGGTCATTATTATGTTCCTGGTAATCATTTGTGCCAAGGAATTGTCTCTATGATTCCCTTTTATGTTTTTGTGTATCCATGACCACAACAATGACACTTTCTTCAACTGGTTTTATTATGATTGTTTGTTTTGATTGTTCCCATAGAATTTCTCTCTTGCAAGATGAGGTTCTGTTTGGTCACCTTCTGCATGCCGTGTATGCCATATCTTACACATTTTCTGGGACAGTGTAAATAGATTTCTCGTTTTAGGATATGGCATATGGAGGTGTACAGTTTCAGCATTAATTTGTGCTATTGTAATGTGGGGCATCCCTTTGTTCATTAGTCTCCCCTTGAAAACATTATTTGAGACGCAACCATTGTATATAGGCCTCAGTTTCCATGCAAAGGGGTGTTTTGTCTACTTCCTGGCTGGGGTAGACATCTGGTCCCATGGAGGATGAACCCTATTCTGCAATTGTAGGTTTGACCCTGGAGAGGTTGATTACTTATAGCTGTTTGGTGTGAGGTGTCCCAAAAGGTCTTCTTAGTTGGTTCTGTTTGGAGTCAGTGTTAGGGAGAATTCTCTGTTTAGGCTGAATTTCCTAACCTAGTGAGTCCCCCAGCAGCTTTGCTGGATTTCTGGAGTTTGTTTTTTCCATCCTGCCAAGAGTGAGACTCTTTTTCTCCCACTCTTGGACATGAATGTGTGTAATTCCTTTGAATGTCAATGTGTTCTATGGGCTATGGGGTCTTTTACTCCATAGGGTCTCATATGTTTTTCTATGTGTGTTACACTGCACCCTCCATGCCGTAGCACTGGGGCGTCCTACTGGACCTCCCTCATAGACTCCATACACGGGGACTGACTACTGTATCCCCGGGCATGTAAAGTCACCATTAGCTTTACTAGACCTAAATTTACTAACAGAACTAGTACAAACCATCCTATTGTGGACCTACTAGTAGGGTTAATTCGATTACTCCTAGGTCTGTTATTCGAGGGGGCACTGTCCCGTCCCCCTCGTTGAGTTTTGGCTGGTGGCAGTGGAAACTACTTGTTATGTTCGACCCCGAATATAACCCTATGGGATTCGTCCCATTGTTAGAGATTAATACTGTTTCTCGTTAATCTCTAACATACCTCCGGTCTACTTATCTTAAACAAGTCTATCGGATGGTATTTTCTGCCAGAACTCGGCTTTTTAAAATGGCGTCTGTGTTCGTCTCTGTGACTCCTAAACCAAAGGTTGAACCCTTTGTTCCACTTTTGGCGGGCTTCTGTACAGAGACCCTCCAAAGTGGTGCCATTCTGTCTGGGTTACCACAGGGGTGTGGGAGGGGGTTTAGGCACCCTGGACCGAGTTGCCTTGCCAACTCCGGTCGCACTCTGGTGTGATTGGCCCAAGTGGTGAGCCTCCCCGCTCACCACTTAGCGTGTTTTGAGTGACAGCTAGGCTGAATGAATGGGGGTTTTCTGCATAAAAGCAGGGCTTTTGGGACTGGATCTTCAGAAGTCGCCACAGGACCTAAGAATCCGACGAGGGTAAAGCTGAGCCGACCTGCAACGACGAAACCTCCGGTGGAGCCCTGCTGAACCGACTCACCACTTCCCGACGACAGAGGAGATCTCCCTGCCGGAGAGTCTCTTCCCCTGACTGGTGGGAACAACCAGTCCCCTTTGCTTTTTCTTCGCCTCAGGACGCAGTGGTCGAATTTCCCGTGCAGAGCACCTCAGCAACCGGATAGCCACTACCCCTGTACCGCGACCAAAAGGTGGTGCCTTGTGACGGAGCACTCCGCGGCTGGTCTCTTCCCTGGTGGTGCACCGACCTTCAACTTTCCTTCGACGACGAGATCATCTCTTCTCGTAGCCAAGACCGGACGTGCATCCACCACCAGGAACAACTGCCCCCGCCGGAGCTGTCTCTCCAGAATCAAGGTACTGTGTCCGCCTGGCTTCCCTTGTTGCCGGATAGAGTGAGGTGTCTTAATCCTCGCCTCTCCATAGGGTCACCTCCAAGCTTTCTCTAGCGTGTTGTTCTGAACTGGTCCAATCTGCCGATAACAATTTGCTTCAAAGACTCAAACGCATTTCCACTAAGATACTTTTTGGGACATATCGCCTTGCCTCCCTCCGAGTGGGCCTGGCCTCTGAACTTTATGATCTACTGTGGTTCTTGCCTTCTTGCCTTGCATTTGTCCGTAACATATTGGAACCGTGTTGATTTCGTAACCTGCTTATTTTTCTCTCCCGTCCTAACAAATACTAAAGTGCCATCTAGATTGATGCATACACCTCTGTCTGCAAATAAGTGATGCTGGTAAAACCTAGACTTGTTGAAAGATTGTTAGGGGGATTGATCTTTTTCTTCGTAGAGTAATTGTAATTGAAGTGTTTGCCGTAATAGTGCCAGAGTGTTTTCTATAGATGTGTCGTTATAAATAAATACCTTTATATCTTTACACTGAAGCCTTGTTGCGTGTTTGCTTGTCTTACGGTGTAGAATTGCCCTATGTTGTATACTCCACATACTGCCTAACTCTTCTTGAGGGAAGTCTGACTGCTCAGCCACAGCTGCCAAGTGAATCTGTGTGGTACAGACTGCTACCAAGCGGGTTTACTGCCAAACAACTGTAGTCCTAAATCTTTTGCAGTGGTCCCAGAGGGAACTGCACAGGTTTCCGCCTAACAGTCAGGATTTCTCTGTCACTGGGGTTGTGACCCTTCCCCGTCCCCCAGCAGAAGCTTTGCTCATTCCTTAGATGACATTAAGTCTCCTCCTCTAAAATAATAAGTATGGCAGTGTTTTTTTATAGTTCTTTTTGAACAGATGGTCAAGTTGTGTCACTGGGCATTTAATTGTTGTTGTAGAATTGTTCGGAGTTTGTAGATCTCGTTTCTTTGTCTGGTTCTCTGAAAATAGAGTTGCTCTGTGTTAAGATTCTTTATTTTCTCTGATGTTTTCCTGCATACCTTGAAACAATATACACAGTTATGGCTAAATGATATGATGTGATGAGTCATTTATAATGCGCCTGCACGCAAGTTTTTCTATGCGCAACAAGACAATGGAGGGAAGGCAGAGGGAGGACAAAACACCAGTCTTACTAGGCCTTGTTTCAATCATATCATGCAAGTGTGATAACCCAGGGAGAGGGAAGGGGGAAGTGCAATCAGGGCAGCATTGCTCTGAGTATGTGCAACCATGGCAACGTGGCTCTGGGTAAGCGCAAGGATGCTGGGGAATGTAGGCTTACAATTACAACCCCTAAGTGTGCAGTACGTTTAGAGGCAGTGCAGGGAGGTGACTGGTCATAGAGGAGCCTTGTACCCAGAGAGACTCAGGGGGTAGCCTGACAACCAGTCAGCACAGCAGACAGGTAGGTTAGCTGGGGAGAGAGAGAAAGCAGAGGTGAAAAGGATGGTCTTGAACTGCTTCCGGAACTTCAGGTGGTCCAGCTCAAGTTTGAGAGGGGCAGGGGGCCATTCCAGCGGGAGGCACCTGCAGAGGTGAGAGATCTATGCCCACTCTCTGCCTCGAGAAGCGTCTGAACCTCAGAGAGTTTGAGGTGGCTGAGCGAAGGGCTCGAAAAGGAAGGTTTTTTGGAAGAGAGAGTTGGCCATAGTGCATGCCCCATCCCAGAAAGCCTTGTGGATGATGCAGAGGGTCTTGAACTTGATCCTTGCAACTACTGGGAGCCAGTGGAGAGATTTGAGTAGCCCTCATTGGTTTTGAGATCCTGAGTCTTTTTATCATATTTTCATTTGTTGTGGGTACTTAGGAACATGCCAGCGTCCATCTGCCCTTCCTTTGACCTCATTTAGAAGATATGCCATTGTCTCTGAAGCATTTAGGTGTCTATGTTGCAGTGCAAAGAAAGGTCTGATGCTGAATAATCATGGTGCAGTTTTGACCCATTCTATTGGACTAATTGGAAATATCATGCAAAGATGGAACAATGAAAACACATTCATAGCATCGTAGACTTCCTTGTGCAGATGCAAAAGTGTAGCAAAGAAGTCCATACTGGATACTTCATTCCCATAGCAATAAAGGAGATATCTCAGTTTAAATAATTAGCAGGAGGGATAGTATGAATGAAAAGCAAGGTTGGTATGGCTGCCTTATCATCCAGGACACATAACCTGTAGCAGGGAACATACATAACAGTACCGGTGTAAAACAGACCACTTCTCTATCTATGTTGAAAGATTCATTTTAAGAAAGCAAATCTTATTCCCACTACTGCTGAATTATTAAATATAATGCAATAGGTTCTCAATATTAGGCATGGTCAATCTTGAAGTGACCCCCAGTAATTAAAAATAAAATATATACATGCATCGTTTTTTAGCAACATATTGAAGTGAAAGATTTAAAAACACCTCGTTGAACAGCTTGATGTGTGTGCTTTAAAAGGTTTGGGACAATTTGACACATAACTTTTTGTTTTCTCGCCCAAAATGAGCATATCATTCACACATAGTGCCAAAATCTCCCCTATATGCAGCCAACGCTGCTGTGCAAGACACTGGGCTTCATTACTAGTTTGCCAGTCTGGAATCCGTTGTTCCATGATGACGGTGACACCGATTCCATGACCGCAAGCATGCGGTATCAACGCCCGATCTCGGCCTGCCGGTCGCGCGCACCAGACCATTGTGGAAATGGTATCACCACCGGCACGGAAACACCCACGGACACGGATGCACCATGAAACACAGCAGTGCAATATCCGTATCTGCCTCCGCCATCATGGATACAGAAATACCGGTTCCAGAAACACTGTGATGGCGAAAACCGGAAAGAGAGCGGCGGCCATTACTTAAAACCACAATCCACTGCCATCCTCTGAGACCACAGGGCACATCACCTCTGGGAATATCCAAAATCCACCACTATGATGGCATCACGCATCCTGGCCACCAGATAGTGGAAGCCACGCGTCAGCGAGCCAGAGCTGACGGTGCTCGTTGAGCACATTGTGTAACATGCCCCATGCTCTCACCCAGCAGCAGCGGAAGGAGGTCTGAGCAGAAGGAGTGGGGTGCGCACGGTCAAAGATTGCCACAAAAGGTGGGACGATCTACGGCTGCGAGTGCACAATCTGATTGTAGCACACCGCCAGCACAGCACTGGCACAGGTGGAGGGCCAGCATCGCCTCTGAAGCTACAGTCATGGGAGGTAAAGTGTAGCAGTGCCCTTCTAAGGAATACAGGGCGTCGGTGATGCAGAAGCCGGAGTCAGCCCAACTGCGGATACTGGTAAGTACACAGAGATGAAACCCATGAGTGTGAATGCCCCCCCCCAGCCAGGGCAGGAGTGACCCGATGCATCCACCAATGACCCAACCCCTCCACCCCAGCCAGGGCAGGTGTGACCCGACGCATCCACCAATGACACCCCCCCAGCCAGGGCAGGAGTGACCCGATGCATTCACCAATGACCCACTGCCCCCCCCAACCAGGGCAGGAGTGACCTGACGCATCCACCAATGACACAGACCACAACCAACACGCACATGAGACATGCCCCTTGACATGCAGACAGCGCGTGACTGAGTACATGCTGAGCCACACACACCTGAGTGCATCATCACCCGTCAAATGTGTGTACAAGCAAGTGGACAGAGATTGTTTAGTGCATTGCATGTGATGGACCCATTCACATCCCACAACATAACTAACAGCATGCCCTCTATTCCCCCACAGGCACATCAACTGACAGTGACACAGCACAAGAGGCTACACCACGTCCTCCTGCACGTGGCCGATGTGACCGTTGGCCACAGGGTGCCCCTACCAGCACTTCTGGTACACAGCCACCGGCACCAACAACATTGGGCACAAATGCCCCATCCCTGCAGAGACCCCGGTACTGCCTGATGAACCAGAAGCAACACCTACTTTGGCTGCAGAAAGCATTGCCTGGATGACGTGGGCAACATCAGTCCCCTACCTAACCTGGAGTTCAGCCCCTCAGGACTTCACAGCTCAATGCATTCGCCCACACCCTCGATGGCCAAACTGAGCGCACGCCTCCACCGCATAGAGGAACACCAGGCCAGCCTCACACAGCTGGTTGACAAACAATTGGAGGAGGCTAGGCAGCAGCGCAAAGAGGCAAGGTTGCAGCACGAGGAGGCAAGGCTGCAGTACGAGGATGCAAGGATGCAGAGGGAGAGTACGATCACCTCTGTGTGATGGCTGTCGAGGGAAATAGGCTGATTTACGACTACCAACATGACCCTGTCATGGCATGTGAGGGAGGGCATATTTTGGCAATGTGCCAGCTCTTACAATACCAGTTGCGTCCATGAGCACCACCCCCTCCAGCTCTGTTGCGAGTAGCCCGCAGAGGCGCACAAACCAGCTGGCCAGACCCTCTGAGAAAGACAAATCTGCACACAAGCATGGCTGTAAATAGTGGGATGATCATCTGACTGTTGTCCACACATTTGGGGTGGGTTGGCTGTATGGGGGTTGGTACGTTGGGGAGGTGGAGGAGGTCCGTAATGGGGTTAGTTGCTTGGGGCCTTGTTGGTGGTGGGTACGTTGGGGAGGTGGGGGAGGTCCATAATGGGGTTAGTTGCTTGGGGCCTGGCTGGGGGTGGGTACGTTGGGCAGGTGGGTGTGCACAGGTGTACATCTTTCCCTTCCAATTCCCCTTCATCCCTGTATAGTTGAGAATAAAGTACTGTTGAAAATGAAGTGATGTGTGGACATCCTTTATTTAATGTGCATTCAGTCCATTTAATATCGTACAATATAAAACAATGCCATGATGTGCATGTAGAGTCTATCAAAACATCAAAAAAAATTGAATTAGTGCTGCCCGTGCATGTTGTACTCCCTGCTAGGGAGTGTACCCGTCCCATCCCCATCATCGTCATAATCATCGTCATCATCATCCTCTGTGTCTGGGGGCAGAGGAACGTTCCTGTGCATTCCCAGATTGTGCAGCATGGCACATACAGGCACTATTTTACCAGTCTTTACTCAGCTTTACAGCAATGATGCATCAGATCGGCTCAAGCAGCGGAGCCTGGCCTTGAGTAATCCAAATATTCTCTCTATCATGCCATGTATGCGAATGTGTGCCCTGTTGTAGACCTCCTCATGCCTGTTCCTTGTTCTTCGTATGGGTGTCATCAGCCATGGTGTGAGTGTATATCCTGCATCACCTACATGGGAATAGAAGCAAGTGTACATGTTAGTGTTTGTGGTTTCCATGTCTGAATCAGATGCAGTACAATCATGTTCGGTTTGTGCATTGGTCATATGGGGCATCCTATGATCAGACTTGTTGGACAATACCATTCCAGGGCCATTGGTGGTCACATTGGTGCTTTGCTATTGGGCAACGACTTGATGCGCACAGGTAGATGCCCGTGAGTTCATGTGTTGTTGGTGAGTATGGCATTGTGCAGTGATGTCCACACATGCAGCAGTCAGTCAATGCTCACTGTGAATGTGTGGGCAATGCACAATGCCGGGTAAGCACACATCATGTGCAATGTGGGAGCAGAAGAGTATTGGGTGGATGTGGGACTCTCTTCCTCATGTCCGCCTTGCTTGTGGTGCAACAACATGTCTAGGGTGTGCATCTCCGTTGGAAGGGTGGGTACATGCACACTGTGGACATTTTGTATGTATAGCAATGTGATGTGTGAGTGCAGTGACTGTCCATGCCATTGGCCAGAGGTCATGCATTGGCAGTTGTACCATCCCAAATACCCAGGACATTGCATTAGCCACCTCCCCCCCTTGCACAGGGATCATACATTGGCAGTTGTACTTATCCAATAGTTATTTGCTTTGTCCTGCATAGCGTTCCATGTAGTGTGGCAATGTCGAATTATGCAGGAACATAGAGTCATGTGTTGACCCCGGGAAATGTGCAAAGCAATGGGTTATCACTTGTCCAGCGTTGTATACCATTTGGACATTAAGTGATTAGTATTGTTTCCTATTGCGGTACTCCTACTCCATTGCACATGGTACAGTCAGCTCTATGTGGGTGCAGTATAATGCTCCAATGCAATTTGGCATGCTAGCAATTGCATGGAAGGCACATGACGTAGCAGAGCATTCCGTACCTGGTCAAGTATCCTTGAAAACAGGTGTGACAGCCCGTGCAGCTCACCGACAGTGTGCTGATATGTTCCAGTTCCAAGGAAATACAGTACCAAGACCACCTTCAGCAGGGGTGAGATTGCAGTCCGGATGCCGATGCGGCTGCTGATGTCCTCCTCGATCATGGTGACAATGGACATGATGGTTGGGCGGTCAAGTGGTATAACGTGTGGATCTGCCCTGGGGTCAGGTTCCAGGGTGAGGCCCTGATGCGGGGTATTGCAGGCTGCCTGCGGGGTCATGCCGGCTGCACATTTGGGTTTGGTATGGGTACAGGGTTTGCAATTTGCCACCTGTGCCTCCTCCGCCTCCTCTGCCCCACTGCTGCCACAATGTGCAGTGCTGCCTGTAGGTTCAATAGCCCAAATGCTGCTACAGCGTTTGACTGCATGGTTGTGTTTGGAGGTGGCCTGGGTGTGGGTGTGGCCGTTGTGTAGGCTCCCAGTTGCCTGTAGGGTGCAGCTGCGCTCATTTTGTGCACCTGTGGCCTGATTCAGCTCACCCGCCACTGTTTTCTGCCATCTCGGCGGTATTGGCGGTACCACCACAATGTTCACAGTGTTTCCACCATTTTTTGGTGTTGTTTCCATGTCTGTGCTACTCTAATGTGCACAGTGTTACGCATTGCCGGTAACGGGGGTGCATCAGTGTGTCAGTCCACTGTTTCTGCCGATGCAGATTCGGGGTGCGTTGTCAATGCGTAAGTGGCTCCAAGGTGATGGTGTTTCCGGGATCGCAGGTCAGTTTTAGCCGGTCCGGTAAACGGTGCCGGTATGGTTTTACTGGCACTGTTAAATCCGGACCAGCGAACTCGTAATGAGGCCCACTGTCTATCATTTTGCCATTACTGTAAGTTATCTATGTCATTTAATAGAGCTCATGAGTCTTTATGTATATTCTCTGTTTGCAATATGTGCTTGTTTGTTAGTCTGACTGCTGGTTCCGATGTGGTCTGGCATGCATCAGCTACAATAGACCACAGGTTAGAAGATTGACTGGAAAGCAAGTACAAGCAAAAGAAACAAGTTGTAGTATGTACTATATATGTGCTAGCTTTGTAAGGCAATGCAATTACTGTTTATATCCTCTTATGGATTAAGTGCTTATTGTAAAGCATGGTAGCTACATGAAAATGGAGGTGTAGATTGAAAAAAGAGTTTGATATGGAACTGGCACACATGCATTGAGGTAATCCTGCACACATGTCCGATCACTGGGACAGACACAATCATAATTCAGTCTACTGTCAATGTTTGAAACAGCTTCAAGCAGACCAATTTGATTGTCCTTTAAGTTAAGGCAACTGGTTAAAAAATAACAATAGTACCCGGAGCGGGTTATTATAAATGTAACACACGCACCATTCGATGCGTTTGTGAGCCATACCACATGGTAAGCCCGTGCACATTGTTGTCCATCCATTGCGACAGTCCGACAGTCATCGTTTAAAAAACAAAAAAAATCTTCAGGCCACCACGGAAAGTGAGAAGGGACTACACAAAGTCCATTCTCCCTGTTCCATGGATGCCATTTTATTTGTTTACTTTTTTTCCAAGTACTTGAATGGCAACATTGGAAGCAGAGAAGGGACTACTGTAGTCCCTGCTCCCCTTCCCTGGAGGCCGTTTTCTTACTATGTCCACCATGGAAAGGGAGTACGGACTATGTTTCCCAGGATTCTTTTTTTTTTCGGCTGCGAACCGCACATGTCTCACAACCAAAAACAAAACACCATTAGTACCCCCGGTCTAATAGGCTGGGGTATTATTGGCAATAAGCCCCCGAGGAAATTAATGCATAAGGTAAAGACCCATGGCCTTCAGTAACTATGGGCCCTGGGGGCATTACCTTACGTGGTAATGGCCCGCCAGCTCAGGAGTTTATAGCCTTGGTAGTGCTCATTTCAACCAAATATTGGTAACTGTTTAGCAAATACTTGTAAAATATAGGTCGTATGTAAAACAGATGTGAATACATCCTCTCTCTGGCCAGGAACATAATGGTTTGTGGACTGCCATAAGAAGGCTGCTTCTTTTGTTCACTGCAACTGCTCTACATGTAAAGAGGTCAGGTGATTGACATGTGTAGCATCATGTAAGCAGATCTTGGGACATTAGTTTATATGCCGGTCTGCTGCGCATTTGCAGGAGCAATTCCCCCGTGTAAGAGCATATATATATTTTACCAAAATGTGATGACATTTTTATTGCATTAATTGCAAAATGTAGTGGCATTTTGTTGCCAGCAGTAATATGCACACGTATATATATATATATATATATTTTGTTTTGCCAGTATAACATGAAAGTATGTTGTTGGTGGCATGCAAGGTACAGGTTTTACAACACAGCCAAGGCCAACTTGAAACTGCAGAGAATGAAAGCCACGCATAGAAAAGCTTAGTGCTGCCAGGCCAAATATTGAAGTGCACCAATCATTTTTTTTGCTATGCCTTATACATGGAGACTACATTATTCATATAACTTAATTCACATTGCTAAATATTAATTCTAACCTCCATAACATTATGATGTAGTCTCATGTGCAAAATGAGATAAAAATAAATGTTTTGCTTCGACTACTGAAATGCATTTTAAATGCACACTGGCGTTTACTTTAGCTTGCAGGGATTCAATCAGGGGGAAAACAACCAATGTCGACCTAGGCCGCAGAGAGAAGATTCTAGAGAGATGAAAGATTCCAGTGTCTTGAGGCCCAAGTGAAAATATTGGCTGAACAAATAGGAAAACTATGTACGGTTCAAAAACAGTCATCAAAGGAGGGGGCAGAAGGCCATAGCAATGACAGGGTGGTTTCTGATAATAAGTGACTAAATATTCATGATACCTACAATGATAAAAAGACAGGTTGCCCTGATTTGGTTTTGCATAATGACTCTGAGATGCTTAATGATTTAAAAACCAAAATACCTGCAGATAAACATGAGACAGAAATTGTAAATACATCTAAAAAAGACGTTCGGTTTGACCTGGAGTTAAATCAAACGTTCGAAATTTGCGCAAATGAAAAAGGAAAGCATGAAATTCCAAAAGAACAAAGAAATTTAAAAATCTCACGGGTAAAGTAATTGATGAAGGGGTAGAGGTGAAGGTTAGAATGCTCTCTCTGGACAATCAAGACACTAACAAAATACGGGCAGGAAGAATAAGTACTCAAAAGGAGGGTACAGATCAGTCACCTGAAGAGTTCTTTGAGCCACAGATTTTTGAGGAAGTCAAAGTGATTGGTACCATTTCAAATATCCACAAATGCCCAGAATTAGGAAATGACAAATTATCAAGTAATGTTTCTACGCATATTCAGTTGGAGGATTTTAGTGTGAACTCTGATGATCCCTCGATGGAAGGGCGAACAGTGGCCACACTCCAAAGACCTCTGAATATTGAGAAATAAGCAAGGTTTCTCAAATGAAAATTGACAAAAAGGAGGGAAAAATGTCCTTTCATTTACCAATGTGCTTAGCCAAAAGTGAAAAAGATCTGCAAAAGGTGAATCCTGAAATTAGTAAGAATTTGCACTTTTTGTGTGTGTTAGAGGAAGTTGAAGACAGATACTATGCTCCCATTACTGTGAAAGAGAAATGCAATACGTTTGCAATGATTGACACAGGCGCACAGGCCACAATTATGTCCAAAGAATTGGTAAAAAGTATCAATGAAGGGAGACCTCCACAGAATCAGATCACAGTGAGGCAGAGTGAAGGCCCAGTGCATAACTTTAACGGTGAGGAGGTGCCTATCGTGGGTGTCACAGAGATTGACATAAAGATAGGAAAACACAGAATGAAACAGGAAGTATTCCATTCCTGATGGGAACAGATTGCCTGAAAAGATTGTCTCCTCTCATAGATGGGGTAAATGGGGTACTGTGGTCTTTAACCAAAAAACCATTAAGACCTAAGAAAAGAAAATCACAAAACAACAGTATAAATGAATGCCACACGGTTGCTAAAACAAATGATGCAGTCGAGGTATACCTACAGTATAGCTGGGTGCCTAGTGTCACTGTCATTTTGATGTGTCAGGATAAAATGCAAAATGAAAAATAAAAACAATCTGTGCAGATTTATCTGGATCCTAGGAAGAAATGTCAAACTGAAATAGATGAACACACATTGTGCTTCTATTTAAAAGAGAAGAAATGCAAACAGAACACTATTCCTAAAACAGACATAGACAAACACATTACCACCCTGGCTGAAATACACATGGAAGATGAGCAGCCATGGATTCACGTTGGTATAAATGACCATTCTAGAGTGATAAGGGCTACCTTGGCGCTTGACCAGGAAAAGAGCTTTATGAATGAGAAATTACCACAGAAAATAACGGAGAGGAAGGAGATCCCAAAATTTAGAAATAAAAACCAATATGTCTCTGGTTTGGACAACACAGATTTTGAAAATCGAATTGTAGGAAGGTGCATGTTAAAGATTAATATTTTACAAAAAACCTTCTACCACAATGTATGGATAGTGAGTGGAACATAAAATGATTTTTAGATGGGTATTGACATCATGCACAGAATGTGCATGGTGTTAGATTTCTTTAACCAAAAAGTATGGTCCCAGCTAGGCGGGCCTGCACCTGAATTTGAAGATAAGAGAAAGGCTTATCATTGTGCACAATTGGTACCATATGCGATTGAATTACAGGTGTAGAAGGATATTACTATTCCTGCATTCACCAAGCAGGTTTCTATAACACTAAAGTGCAAGAATGGAGAACAAATGAAAGATTCCGATGCATTTGTGTACTTGAAGGAATCCATGAAACTGCAAGGCCTGGTTTATGAATACACACCATTGATAGATATTGGAGAAGGGTCTGTCAAAATTATGGTAAATAATAAAGGATGTCAGGATATTCTTTTAGAAGAGAATTCTTTAGTAGTAATGGCCATACAAAAATCACATTATACCACAGATTTCAATAATATGTTCTTTGGAAATATCCCTGAGAGATATGTATATGCACAGGGTGTGTTAAAGACAAATGGTCAATGGCGTCTGTGTGCAGACCTGAGGGAATTAAATAAATGAGTGCCAGTGTCCAGATGGCCACTGCCATTCATTGATCAAGGCCTTGCTCAGGTGCATGGCTCAAAGGTTTTTACCACATTAGATCTCACATCTGTATATTGGTGTGTGCCACTGGCAGAGGATATTCAAAATTTGTTTTCATTTTCATTTGATAAAACGCAATACGCATGGGCTAGAACACCAATCGGGTATGTCAATAGTGGGAGCGAATTTGGCATATTTTTAAGAAAGGCTATGCCTGATGCAGCGAAAAGAGGAACTATAGTTTATGTGGATGATGTCTTGATAAAAAAATGAAAACTTAAAAAGCCATTTTGATGAAATTCGACATGTACTTGGCCAATTGCAAAAAGGCGGGTGCCAAAGTATCTTTGCAGAAAGCACAATGGTGCAAGAAAAAGGTGAATTTTCCAGGCCATGAAGTAACTGAACATGGGCTAAATCCACAAAAGAAAAAGGTGGAGGCCACACAGAAATTGAAAGATCCTGGAAATGTGACAAGTTTAAAATGTTTATTAGGAATGATGGGATATAACAGGAAATTTGATGAAAATTATGCTGAAATTACTCAACCATTAACTAAACTATTGAAGCTGAATACGCCCTGGAAAAGGGAAAAGGATCAATCTGAGGCAGTTGCTAAATTGAAGGAATGTCTCATAAAGGCACCATGTTTAGCATATCTCATAAAAAACAGAGATTTCTTTATAGAAATAGGTTTCACTGAACATTGTATGTCAGCAGTGTTATCTCAAAAACATGATTTGAACCACAAAACCATTGCTTATGCAAGTAAGGTATTTTCTCAAGTTGAAATTAAATTCACTGAATGTGAAAATGTAATCATTGAGACAAATCATCAACCATTGCAGTTTTTAAAGAATAAGGATTAGGTCAGGCAATCTAGCACAGTCCAGAATTATTTCATGGACATTGGCATTGCAAGGCTTTCCTGTAGAAGTGAGATATGGCCAAAATAAAAAAAGCCCAGTTGCTCAAGGGTTAGCAGGTTTAGATGACTGTGCAGCTGAATGTGTATCAAACAAAATAGAAGTAGAATCTGGTTTGCAGGAGTTTGAAAATTCACCACACAAAGCTTTTGATGAAAATACATGTAAGAATTTACCAACTGTACATGTTGACGGTTGTGCCTTTCACATTGAAAATGACAGCAATAAACAGTTGGTATCAGGGATAGGAAATGTCTGGTTGAAATGTGAAGACATTCCTAGTATAGGGATGAGAATTGGGGCTAGGAGTAGTCATGTAGCGGAATTGGCAGCTATTTATAAAGCAATAACTACTGCAGTTGATAATAAATTCTGTGAATTTGTCCTGGTGACTGATTCGGATTATGCACGAAATAGCTTTGTAGAGTATCTGCCTGGCTGGAAAACAAGAGGCATGCTTACATATAATAAAAAAGCCCCCCGAACATGGAAAAATGATACAGGCTATAGACAAATTATTGTCAGAGAATGATTTAACAATATACTGGAGGAAGATTCGTGGGCATTTAAAAACTCCAGGTGAAGATAAGGAGGGAAATGATAAAGCAGATCATTTAGCCAGAATTGGGGCTGAGATGGGAGAGTTGTTAGCCATTGAACACTTAATTGGTGAAATACAGATAGATGCAGTTACACACTGTAAGGTTCCAAAAGAGGTCCAACAACCAGTAGTGCAATGGAATTATGATACACCAGATCAAGATCTGATTAAGGCGCAAAAAGATGATCCGACATTGGGCATATATTATAATTATTTGATGGATCCCGAACAAAATCCTTTAACTTAGAATGATTGTACAGGAAAAGAGGAGTTGAGGGTATTATTAAAGAATAAAAAACGAATTAGACTACAGGATGGACTCATGATCAGGGAATCCATAACAGGACAAATACAGTCGGTGGGACCCCTTTCATTCAGAGGGCTAAAGCTACACCATGCACATGATGTAATAACTGCAGGACATAGAGGTTCACAGAAGACATTAGAAATATTGAAAGATTACGCTTACTGGCCACATATGTCCCAAGATGTGGAATTATATACTAGGGGGTGCCTTGTATGTGTCCAATTTAAACCTGCTTCACCAATGCATAGAACTCCACTGATGAAAAGAGGCTTAACCCATCCATGGTCAGATTTGCAAATTGACTATGTAGGGCCTGTAAAAAGGTCAGGTTGGGGGAACAGTTACATTTTGAGCGTGGTTTGTTTAATCTCGAAATGGATAGAGTGTATTCCTGCACCGGATTGTAGTGCGCAAACCGCAGATACATTACTGGTAAATCATATATTTTCAAGATTTAGATTACCACAAAGAATAGAGTCAGACAGAGGAAGTCATTTTACAAGCGCTTTAATGAGTAAAGTGTGGCAGATACTGGGGGTGAAAAGGAAACTGCATATTGCATACCAACCTGCCTCTTCTGGGAATATTGGACGTTGCAACAGATCTGTTGTGGAGATATTAAAGAAATGTGTAGCGGAGGCAGGTTCCAGCTGGGATTTGCGATTACCCCTGGTTTTGATGGCAATCAGATCGACTCCTGCCAAAGCAACATGTATCAGCCCTCATGAGGTGTTGACAGGTAGGAAGATGGTACTACCACAATATTTATTATACAGAACCCATGAGCAGACACTTGTGAGTGCATCTACAGTTCACAAATATGTGGAAGAACTGAGGAAGCATTTACAACATGCATTTGCATTTGTGCAGCAAAATTTAGAAAGAGCTGCTGACAGTGCAAAGTCATATTATGATAGAAGGATGTCTGTGAAAGACTATAATGTAGGGGATCAGGTATAAAAAATCCATTTTGGAAAAGGTAAACATACACATTCTAAATTTCTTGCAGCTTGGAAAGGGCCATTTGAAATTGTGGATAAGGTGTCTCCAGTAGTTTACAAAATATTGAAGACAGAGGGTGAAATGGTGACAGAGCAATGTATTCATGTTAACCAAATCAAGCCCTGTCATCCCAAACATGAAATCAGGAGATTTGAGCAAGTAGAAACAGTTTAAGTGCCCTGAAGACATGGAAGGGAAGACACAGTGGCTGTTTTCATAGTATTTCACATCATAGAAATAAAAATAGATGTGGTATTATTGTAGAGATAAATGTAAATGAAAATACCATAGGTGATAAACATTGACATAAGGGGCTGAATTATTATGGTACAATGTTGAAATATATTTTGATGTATAATGGTGTCTCATGTATATGTTTGTTTTCTCTCTAACATTTGCTTAGTTTCAAAAATGAAGCAGAATGTTTTCGACTATTTTTTTATGATAGAAAGGGTGAAATTGGTTTTGTGCTATGTACTTAATCTGTCTCTTTTCTATTTCATTTAGAACAACTAATTGATATTTTTTGGTCCGAGGTTGCAGGACCAGAGGACACGAGAGATGATGGAGTCCTGGAGACTGTGGGAGTAAATTTCAAAAAAGCACCGGGCGGGGGCAAAGACCAAGGGCCTCATTACACGGATGGCGGTAAGGGTTTACCGGTACCGGTATTTTACCGGTAAATCCTTACCGCCTTACTACGAGGTCCCTTTGCGGGTTGGGGAATTTAACGCCTGCTTTTTGCAGGCGTTAAAAACCAACCCGCAAAGGGACCCAGGGAGCTAATTACGGTACTGCGGTACCATAATTAGCGCCTTCCCCATTCCCATTATGCCCTATGAGGCAAAAATGGGAATGGGGAAGGGCAATGGTGGAAGGGGGAATTACTGCCCCGCCAACCTTGGAATGAAGCGGTAATTCCCCTTTCTACCAAGGCGGTGCCGGAATTTTACCGGCATGAACCATGGCGCTAATAGCGCCATGGTTCTCTGCCATCCGTGTAATGAGGGCCCAAGTCTATAAGACGGATGTCATTGAGGATGGCGCCAGCGACATGGAGAACGGTTCTAATCATTGCAGGGAATCTTAAAGCTATGGAAGCACAGGTTATCATTGAGCCCGGACCAGCATCTTGCATTGCAGTGGAAGAAGCACCTGGGTTTATTATGGGCAATAGAAGGATGATTTTCCAGAATATATATATACCAATGAATCCGGATAATTTGATTGAAAAACGTTTTAACAAAACTGGGATCGTAACCGATCAGACTAAAGATTGGCTAGAATTGAGAAAAGAGGACGCTAAGCAGACAATAAGGGATATGTTAATGCAATTAGAAAAGACATTTGTGGGTTCAGCAGATATAAAGAAAAGGAGGGGAAAGAGAGGGGCAGTAATGCTTGTGGTCTCCTTGGTAATGTCTATTATTGGAACTGTGACAGGTACTATGATGTCAACAGCTAATGCCATTTCAGTAGGAACATTGAGTGCCAAAGCACAACAATTGAACCATGATCTGGAAATGATCCAAAAGACCTTGGATGGAATTAGAGGTGGATTGGATGAACAAGAGAAATGTATTAATGAAACTGTGCTGTTGCTAAATGAACAGGCTGAAGTTATACAACATAGTACCAAAGTGATAATTAAGCTTGACCGAATATTGAATGAAATTATGAATGTGATAAATCCTGCTGATAGATTGTTGACAAATGACATGTTCATTAAATGATGGAAAGAATCACTAAAAGGGAAATTGAAACAATGCAGGTGAAAGTTGCATTTCAAATGGGCAATGCCATGCCACTATATGTGAATTTAGAAAGAATGGAAATCAGATTTTTGCTGTGCATCTCATATATAGCTCCTGAACTTATTTATCAAACTAAGTGGGTACATAATGTGGGATTTTGGCAAAAAGGGAAATATATACAAATGAAAACTCCAGAGGTAGTGGCATTTCAGATTTCAGTCATGGGAGCCTTTACTTGATTCCAAACCTGGAAACATGCATAAAATTTAAAGAACAAAATTAAATGTGTCCAGGTAAATCATTTGTTCCTGATGCTACAGATGCTATTTGTCATTTAAAACCTGATCCAGGTGTATCAGGAGGATGTGAAGTGTTCATTAGCAATTCGGGTAATGAGGAGTTAGCACAACCAAAATGTTTAAAAATAGATGGTTGGTCAGCACCTTTATGAAGAATATGACTGTCACGCCTGTAAATCATGGAACGTTTATTGTCAAGCAGTTGAAATATAATGTATTTTACTAGCAGGTTCCAAAGGATACAGTTGTTTCGATTGGGGGGTCTAACATTATTCCATATTACAAATGATATTTGGGAAAACCAAGTGGAAAATATTGAGTTTTTTCAAAGGGATACATTTCAGATAGAGCCGGATGTAGAATGTTTGTTGAGTCATATGGAAAATCATACTATTAAGTTGAATCTGAGAAAGAACAACATTACAGTTAGTAGCCTGGGTGTAATGAGGTGGATGTGTTTAATTGGGGAACCTGGGTGGAACGCACTGTAATGGGTTTAGCAGTAGTAGTGTTAGTGATGGGAGGATGGTTGACTATTTTGTCTCTAAAGATGAAGATGTTAATTATGATATTGGCAACAATGGGAAATGAAAGCTAGCCCAGTGCACATACATTCTACAGTAATAAAAGAAAAGCAAGAAGAGCAATTTGGGTTTCCTCCAATTGTGGATTTGGGTAGCCAGAATTGTTGGAAAAGGAGGGTATGCAACGGCATATATATATATATTTTACCAAAATGTGATGGCATTTTTATTGCATTTATTTCAAAATGTAGTGGCATTTTGTTGCCAGCAGTAGTAGTATGGAACATATATATATATATATATATATATATATATATATATTTCTTTTGCCAGTATAACATGTAAATATGTTGTTGGTGGCATGCAAGGTACATGTTTTTCAACACAGCCAAGCCCAACTTGAAACTGCAGAGAATGAAATCCACACATAGAAAAGCTTAGTGCTGCCAGGACAAATATTGAAGTGCACCAATTTTTTTTTTTTATGCCTTATACATGGAGACTACATTATTCATATAACTGACTAACTTAATTAATATTGCTAAATACTAATTCTAACCTCCATAACATTATGATGTAGTCTCATGTGCAAAATGAGGTGAAAATACATGTTTTGGTTGCACTACTGAAATGCATTTTGAATGCACACTGGCGTTTATTTTAGCTTGCAGGGAGCAGAAGGAATGCTGCAGCAGGGAACCAAAGAGATACAATAATTCTGTTCTGAAGTTCTCATTGTTTGGAACATGAGGGTGGTTACAGAACACATTCTTCTTAATCTGATTGGGGAAGAAATATAGGCAGACATGCCACATAAAAAATGGGAAGGATCTGACTTTTGTTAATTGCAAAAATTGCGGAAAGGAGTTAGTTCAGACTGGGCTGTGAAGACAGACAGAGTTCAAAGGGGTTATAGAGCGCTGGCTGTGAGAAGATATCTCGCTGGCACTCCCCACATACACAAGATTTACAGAAGCATTTCCCGCTGTCACTGGCCCTGCCTTTTGCGAGTGGATCAAGGTCGTGCTGAGAACTTCAAAGAAGTGTTAATCTTGGTAAGATTTGTGCCAAGTGAGGATCATTTGAATGCCGTATGTTTGGCAAAATTTATTACAGTGTAGAAAGGTTAGGAAACCACTGCATGTTTATTCTTGCCATTTTCAGAATGTGGGAACATTAATCTATGTTTCAAATAGATCTGCTTGTTATGTTTTGATTTCATTTGTATTACAGAGGCTGATGTAAATAACCATGGTAAGACTGGATGACATGTAAATGTAATTCAATTCAATAATTACCTATGAAAACACATGGAAGTTTGTGTCATTCATGCATCTGTGAATTATTTTCAATAGACAATGTCTAAAGGGGAGGCTCATATTAGTGCTGTAGTGCATTTGCCAATTTACCAATGCAAGTAACAGATAAGCGAAGGTTTGTGTGCGGTATGATGAATGCCCTTTTCATGCATGCTGATGGGAAAGGCATAGATTACTGGATGTAAATACGCCAGTGATACTTTATGACACATAGATTACTGGATGTAAATAAGCCAGTGATACATTATGACATATATATTACTGGATGTATATAGACCAGTGATACCAGCCACCAACTATTGGTGGCACTCTAAATAATATTATTGGGTTATAACAGTGCATACGTCTGATGCTCTCTATAGACCAGTGGGAGGTATTCTAATAGAAAGGAAAGTTTTGTTTTATGATGGGGTTATAGTATAAGGAAGACAACCATGCGCATCACTATGCCATAGAAGTAGTTACCGCAAAACAAAATACCACTAAAATGACCACGAATATAAGCTAATAAGGTATGGTCACTAAAATAATGTGATGTGTAATGTGATGCCAAATCCTATGCAAGACTAATTTACCACCAAATTACTGCCACTATTCTTACGGTAAGAAAATACTGTCAAATCCCAAATTTACCCCAGTAAGACAAAATATCCTAAACCCCATATCCTGACATATCTTGAATTCACAAATTGGTGAAAACAGGTAAGTAGGCAGCCCTGAAGCGCTCTGTAGCGCTGTGTCGAGCAATTTCAAAATAATTATAATAACGTGTTTTCTCTAGTACTATCACTCTATCTGAGACCCTAATACTCAATATTTAATATTTACAGAGAAGAAGAAACAACTTATGTTGTTGATTTATCGACAAGTCCTTCAAGAATCTTCAAAATGCACTGAAAATGATTAAATTAAGGTGAGCAATTATCTATCTTCACCCAGGGTCCAGAAGGAATAACAGTGAGTTATATTATAAATATACATTTCTGACTTTTACACATACCCATAAGTGACAAAGGACTGTTATATCTGTTTACTGTGTCCTCTCTGCAGGTGCCAGAATGAAAAGTACATGGGCATCAAAAAGAAATGGTTTGATACATCCTGAGGCCTGAAACATTTGAGTCCTTGCTTTTGAAAAATACAGACAAATGACTGTTGGTCCCGAAGAAGGTGCTATAAGTAATTAGAGACTACTTAAGGCAGTCGACCGCTCTATTGGATGCTCATATACTGAGTATCTTTTTTAAATCTTTTTTGTTTTCATATTCATTGAGCAAATGAGAAGGGATTCAAAGAAATATTGGAAAACAACTCCCCTCTGTGTTCACCATTCAGCCTTGTGTACCAAATTATTATTTAAACAATTCACTTTACACAAGATAGGCACAGTTCTCTTTTTCATATCCTTCACCATAGATAGATGGTGTATCAGCATACCTTAGGTCAATTCATACTCCCAGGGACTGCTAGTACTGATTGGAGGGATAGAACAGTGTTTACAAAAAAATTGGAATACTAGCAAGATACTCAAAATGGACTAGTACCTGTGTTGTGTGTGATGATCAGGGCAATGCTGTCAGTCCAGCTTCCTTTTGGTCCCTCTGTGTGTTGATCATTCTTCCATAATCACAGGTACTTGGAGGGTAATATATATGCCTATGAGTGGGTGGATTTGCATTTCAAATGGGTTTATCAAATGTACAAGTCTGCTGATTGAGAGTAGTTTCTGCTGCATTATGGTAACTTTTGGGTTACATTTGCATCCTAAGTAAAAGAACAGGTCAGAATTATTACAACCTAAACGTAAAAAGAATTGCACAGCTTTGCACACACTGACTACAATGCACTTTATAGTGGTCAGAAATTCCAGCGTGCAGAAATAACAATGGATTCAATTATGAACATGATATTTGCCTTGATCTGATATACAAATTGGTCCTGGAAATTGAATCAAGAAAATCTGATTGCCATAACTATGGTTGTCCATTTTCTTTAGCAGCAACATCCGTGGCCCATAGCAGTGGTGAACCTGGATAGTGAATAAGTCTTGTTGGAGGCATTGCATAGTAAGGCACAGTCTTCATGGAGTGAAAGACTGAATGGGGAGCTGAACAATATGCAGATGAACATGAGGAATGTGCAGAAATTGAATGCATTCAAGTAACTGCAGACATTGAAAGCAGAAGGCCATCGTAGAGTAATCCCCAGGCAGAATTTATATTTTTGGGCCTCACAAAGGCAGAGTTGTGCCATCCTTCATGTTCATGAATGAAGTCAATGTCTTGGGAACAGTCTGCTTCTCTTCATCAACTTCAAATATAGTATTCGTTCCGAGATTAAGAATTGGAATGATACACAGGGATGCCAATTCTCATAAAAAAATATTCCAAAAACTGGAGCGATACATATTCAAGTCTACCAGCCATGACCCTGAAGGAGTAGCTCCATTTTTATTTATTTTTATTTTATTGTGTATTTGTTAGGTGCTTATACAACAAATAAATTGTGTTTCAAAGCGCCCACAAGGCAACAGGGAGGGAACATGGGATTGAAAACAATATATGCACAGGAAGATAAAGACTAACCTACTAGGCCTTGTGAGTGTTCAGAATCTGCAAGTGTTGAGAGAAGAGGGGGGAAGCAGTGGGGGGTAAGTGCTGGCATGTCCATGCTCATAGGTGAGCAGCAGATGTAAGTGCCAATTATAATAAAGTTCTAGGGAAGCATAGAGCTGCAATAGTGGGTTAGTGCAGGCCTACAGAGGGGAAGGCCAGAGTGTGCTGGCAAGTGCTGTGTGTGGGCAGAAGCTGAGGTGATTGGGTGTGGGAAGCCAGGTCCCAGAGGATACATAAGGGTCCACTTCACCAATCGTAGTGACTGTGAGGTTAGCAGAGAAGGAAGTAGGGAAGGAGGAAGTCGAAAGGAAAGTCTTGAAGAGCTTCCGGAATTTGAGGAGGTCCGTCTCAAGATGATGAGGAAGGGGGAGGCTGTTCCACACGAGGGAGCCTGCTGAAGCAAGAGATCGGCCTCTGGCCCTCTGTTTGTGGAAAGGTTTAACAGACAAAGAGTTGGTGCCAGAGGAATGTAGAGGTCTAGAGGGGGAATATTTATTGATAGCAAGTTGCAGATAACATGGTCCTCGGCCCCAGACAGCCTTGTGGATAATGCAGAGGGATTGAAATTGAATCCATGCAGCAACCAGGAGCCAGTGCAGAGTTTTTAAGGTAGTAGAGATGCAGTCCCTCTGCTTGAGGCCAACGATAAGTCTTGCTGCCATTTTCTGGATTAGCTGGAGTGTTCATAGAGAGGAAGAATGTAGGTTCAAGGGTAGGCTGTTGCAGTAGTCAAGCCTAGAGAGAACCAGAGCTCTGGTAACATTGAGCTTTCTGGGTAAAGTAAGAAAAGGGAGAATTGATTTGAGAAGGAAGAGTTGACAGTTGGACTTCTTAGCAATGTCCTGGATGTGAGGGAGGAAGGAGAGAGAGCGCTCACAGATGACTCTGTGGTTTTTGGCTTCGGATTAAGGAGAAGGGGAGGAGCCCATAGAGCATGGCCAGAGTGAGGGGAAGAAAGAGGGATCAGGAGTCCCAGTTGGAAGGATCTCAGTTTTGCTGTCATTGAGGCATTGAGGCAAAGATCACTGGAAGTGCACCAGGACTAGATAGCAGATGGGCAGTCGGAATGATGGAAGAAGCAAGAAGGTCAGCAGGAAGTTTGAAGAAGGGTTGCATGCAATCTGCATAGCATTGGAAGTTGGTAGTGAAGGAGGAAATGATGCGTGCCAGTGGAGCTAGAAAGGTGTTAAAGAGCCAGGGGGAATGGTTTAAGCCCTGGGGACACTGCAGGTGGGAAAGGAGATAGGCGATGATAAGGTGCCCAGAATTACCTGGGATGGATGGTCAGTTAGGATGGTGGTCAGCCAATTCAGTGACCACCCCCAAAACACCCAATGTATCATGGAGCCATTTTATGAGGATGTATGTCAAGTAGAATGAGGACAGCTGGAGAGATAGAGACCAGAGATGCAAGCAGTTCTTCACAGGTGTTCAGAAGATCAGGTTCCTTGCCTATGGGTGCTCCAAATCCAGATTGATGGTAAATGAAATGAAATGAAATTATATCTTATCGATATCGCGCTCGTACAAAAGTGTTTCAGTTGTGGTAGTGCAGATTGCCAACAAGATCAGTGTATGAGGTGAATTGGGGGAAGCCAATTTCTTCAGGAGTTTCCCAAGGAAGGGGGTGATGGAAATAGGGTAGTAGTTAGCTGGCCGAGTGGGGTCTGCTGAAGGTTTTTTCATGAGGGGGCAGACAAGGGAGTGCTTGAGGGAGGAAGGGAAAAAATCCAGTAGCAAGGCAGAGCATGAGAGCACACTCGAATCAAGGCAAAGTCCTTGGCTTCAAGAATAAAGATGCGCCAGATCAACAGAGCCTGTTAGTTGGTGGAGATTGATGCAAGACTGGGCTGTGTTGAAGTCAAGGTTTGTAGGGAAAGCTAATGGAAAGATAATGCTTTATTTTCGAGGGGCCAGTACACTGGATGTTGTATTACATGGCATTACTTTCAGTGGAAGCAGTAAGCTGAATGGAAAAATACAGACAGCAAATGGAAATGCACACTGAGCACATTTCAAATGAGTCACTGCAGGGTGAACAGATCATCTGGCCAGCTTGCATTGTATAAACCTATTAACCCAATTAACTGACTAGCAATTCCCAGTAATTAATGATTTACCCTTAACAAAAACAGTACACAACGAGTCAGATGACATGGTAAAAAAAATAATATGCTGTTTTACAGTGGAAGTTTAAACATGCAATTTGATGGCTGTAATTCAGTGTACAAAATATGTGATATGGTTCATTGCTATTGAAAAGTCCCATTGTTCAAAGGAAGTATCTTGAGAAATTATTATTTTTTTAAGACATGCTTCTAGAGAAATCAGCTTGGATGTTATAGATGTCAGAGGAAAAGGGCAGGAGGTAGTTTGAGTGACAGAGCTAGTCCATAAATGTAGGAGGATGAAGAGGTGGGAGTCTTCTTCTTGCTGTCTGGAGGAGAACAGGAGAGTAGCAGACAGAAAGCAGAGCCAGGAAGTCCTGGCCTTTGGATGAAGCTGGGGCTGTGAGCTGACCTTTGTGTGGAGAAAGCTATGCAGTATCTGTGACACTCCCGCTTGCAGATAATCCACTTCAAAGAGAGGGCTTCCATGATTATAGCGTAGAGGCTTCACAATTGAATGTGAGTATCTGTGGAATTGAGGAGCGTGTAGAGAGTGTGTTATCTTTTCAGTCAGTCAGTCAGAATTAGACTGTAACACAGAGATGTTAGTTTTCTTTCTCGCATTTGTAATTGAGAACACTGTGGCATAACGAAAAATGAAAAAGTTGGCTTGTTGTTATGTTATTTGCTTTTGTCTTTTCTTTTAGATGGTACACTCTTGTCTACTGTCTTCAGATTTAAGGTCTGGGTAAGAAATGAGAAATTAATATTTTATTATGAAAACAGGCTCTTTATGTATCTAGAAGAAGTGTTCATTTGTTTTTACATGTGTACCGCATAACCTGTTTTCAAACAATAGTGTGTACAAAAAGAAAAATATCTTTAAAATGAAATCAGTGGGGTTGCGTTTTCTGTGTTTATGTGAATGAATTGATAAAGAGGGGAAATCACAGGGAAGTGCCCAGTGTGTCAAAAGCGGTAAACATTTTTTACCACATTTGGTAAAGTTGGAGGTAAAGTTTGGGAAGTAGTTAGCAAGTTAGAAAACGCATGATGCATGTGTGGCTTGTGAATCATTGCACAAAATAAAGAGTGTATTATGAACAATCCATCAAATATGATAGTTCAGTTTCGTAACTTAGTGACTGGAATAAGAGCTAGTGCTGTCTTGTCCTTGGAAGTGTAAAGTCTGCTATCTGGTACTTACAGTCAACCCTAAACAGAATACAAAAATAAGGGGGGAGTCCTGTCACATCATATAGAGCATTATTGTAAATAAACTGTGCTACCACGTTACCACTATTTTACCACAATTCTAAAATACCACCCAAGTTATATAACAGCCTTCTGACAAAATCCCTAACAAGTTGCAAGTGGCAACATTGCATAACAAACGCTGGAACAAACATTGTTAAATGAGTGTGATGAAAGATGCAAGCAAAGCTAAACGGCTGATGAATGTTTGAACTTGAGAAGGAAAGATACAATACCATTGAAAGATTGGTCCGGCAGTGCAAATGTGCTCAATAGAAGGTCTCTGTAAGGTATCCCACCAAGAAGTGGTAGAAATGAAAGAAGAAAATTGATCAGAACATTTTGCAAAGTGAATCGAAGTGGTCCTGCAACGTTTTAAGCAAAACCCATTGCACATTTGAAAGTCTGCGAATTGATATCAAGAGGATACTGTAGAAAGTGTGATTACATGGTCTGAGCCTGAATGAGGGAGATCCATGATCCGAACAAGGGAGATCCATGGTCCAAGCCTTAACGAGGGGGACCAAGTGTAAACACTGTGGTAAAAAGGAGGTCCAACCCTGAAAGTGGGTGTCCCTTGATGAACACTGGAAGTGAGAATTTGTGAATGTGAAGATCCTGATAAGAGTGGAACTTTGATATTTGTTTCTTACAACAGACCATCTGCAGTAAGAGACGGTTATTAGAAACAAGGCTTTGGCAGAAGGCCCTGATACCTATGCTTTGAACTGTGTCCTCGTGGCATAGAAGCCAGGGTGTGTGCGAAGCTCAAACGTGCCACCTTGCCCCGTGCTGAAAACGTGGGGAAGGAAGAAAACCACTCAATTGTCCTGACATTTTTTGTTGAACACTTTTCTTTTTGCATACACAATTGACCCACATTCTTTTGTATTTAGAAGCAAGGATTGGCAATAGGTTCATTAGTATAGGCCCTTTTATTTTGCCAGAGACCTCAACTAGGACTACGTTATTATTATTTGATGGTCGTAGATTGCTCTCATCCTTAGGTTTAGGTTAGATGGGCGTTCAACCAACACTTTGAAGTTCAATAAACACCCTTGAACTGTGATCACTTGTGTCTGACTTCACTGTTTGATACCATCCTTCCTTACAGAGGCCATGAGGGGCAAGGGGGAGGTGTTGGGGCACAGGGTAGCCAGGGTGTTCAGGATGTCCAGAGTTTTTGTGGTGAAGTGTGTGCCAGTGCGTTGCATATGACCTGGTAAGGAAGAGGGGCGGGGAGACTGTGAAAGGGTTGGATGGCTCGCTTCCGATTTTAAAGAGTTCAGCTATGCTGTTCGATGCACCATATACCTGTGCCTGCATTGGGCCCTTTTCTTACCATGGATGGCCAGTCTGAATTTCTTTGGAGAAGGCGGCAGGCCAGTTTGTCAGAGGGTGAGCCTGAGGTTTGCCACTTATGTTCTGTAGTTCTGCACTTGACTTTCAGGTCTGCAAGGTCAGAGTTGTACCAGGTGTTACACTTAGAGGCAGGTTTCAGGTGCATCCCTATGACTGGGGTAAGAATGTCCAGAGTGTTAGTAATGGCCAGATGGAGGTTGATGAGAGCAGAGTCTGAGGTAGAGTCAGGGGTCGGGGGATAGGAGGGAATGAAGGTGGATGAGAATGCAGCAGCTGACACACATTTCCTCAGATGGATGTTTGTGAACGAGGTTGGCGGGGCTGGGGGAGGTGCAGTCAGAGGGCCAAGGGGGCCAGTGTAAGAAGAGAGCAAAGAGTGGTCTGGCCAGGAGAAAGGTGTGATCAGAGGGGGGGAGTGAAAGGCCAGAGTGGGTGAGGGCATCCAGAGGGTGTCTTCCCAAGTAGGTAAGGCCACACAAGAGAATGGAGAGGGAGAGCGAGGTGCAAAGGTCAAGGAAAAGGGTGGATGCTGTGATTGAAGTCCTAGTGGAAGTCACCCAACAGAATGAGATTGGAGGTAGTAGTGAGCAGAGAGGATCAGAAGTCAGCCCATTCAGAGAGAAACAGGGTGGCAGTGCCAGGAGGCCTGTAGATAGTGTTAATGATCATAGAGGAGGAAGGTGAGATAAGCAGCCTGCAGACCAGGCTCTCAAAGGAAGAGTAAGACTGAATGGGTATAAGGGAGGCAGGAACCCACTCAGGGTAGATTAAAGCATCCCCACCACCAACCCGATTAGGTTGTGGCTTGGAAAAGATCTTGCAGCCATCAGGGAGAAGGGAGACAAAAGCAGTGACTGAGCTGGCATTGAGCCACATCTCGGTAAGAGCAAGAATGTGAAGGTCAATATCTTCAAGGGGGAGGCAGATGTCAGCGTAGTGTTTATTGACTGAACAGGCGTTAAGTGTAGCCAGGTGAAGGAGGTCTCTTCCATTGAAGGATTTCCGAGGAGGTGTACAGGGGTGTGGTACCCCAGTCAGAGGGGGAGGGACAGAGAGAGTAGTAGGTGGAGAGGCAGGTGAGGGAAGGAAGTTAATGAGGGATGGCAGGCACCCATCAAAGAGAAGGAGGTTGGGTTGAGGACCCTGAACCAAGAGCAATGATGCAGCATGATGATGTGAAGCACACCATTTGTTGCCACCATTAATGGGAACGGATGATAAAGTGGAGAGAGTAGAGATGAGATGAGGAATCCATAGATATGGGAAGGCCACATAGAAGAAGATATCAGTGAAGACCTGTCTGGAAGTTGTGCTGACATAGGTGTCTCGATGGGTAGGCCAGAGTTGGCACGCAGGATGTCTTTTTTTGTGCTTTTTTCTTCCAAACACCAGGAGAGAGGGAGGGTAGGTTATAGTGTAGAAGTTTGAGAAAATAGGATAGATGGTAAGTTTCAATGGGGTGGTAGAGGATAGTTGAGGAAAGAGGGTTGGCTGCATTGCACAGTCCTAGCCCAAATTCACCAGGTGACCTAGTTTTTACAGATGGGGCACATGACTGCAAAGCAGAAAATCGGGTGCAAGATGTTAAAAACACACCTAAGTTTCAAATCAAAACAGAGCACAAAATGCAATGCAAAATATGGGGTGCAGGATGTTAAAAACATAATTAGGTTTTCACAATCAAAACAGGGGTAGAATGCAGTGTAGATGAGGAAGAAAATGTGAGGGAGGTTGGTAGAGTGAGAAAGCCACACAGTTCTTGTTAAGAGTTGTTATGGAGGGAGGCTGTGGAAGTGTTCAGCCATCACTCACTTTGCGTATATCAGGGTGCTTGGAGGTGCAGGGGCACACGTTTGAGTGGTGGAACCAATTCAAAATTCTCTGCTAAACCCTTAGATGATAGCCTACAGTCCCAGCCCTGGTGCACGCTCTCATAAACCATCTTTCATGACTGCTGAATGATCTACTCATGCTGGCAAGAAGACAGAAACCCCATGACATTATCACATACCTTATTCCCCCCACTGCTCTAGATATTGGTGCTCTGTTAACTATGGAACATTTATCCGTGGCCACAAATGTCCACCACTTTCACTTCCTAACCATAGTTGCACATGTAATACAATTATGCAAGTTGGACTGAAGGAAAACTTTAAGTACCCTCAACAATTATTTAGAAAAGGTATCTTTGAAGGGTCACAGAACAAGGCTTCCCTGCCTCTTAATACAAAGGCCACAATGATGTCCTTTGTCTGTTCCAATTTCGCTGGCAATCATCACACACAACAATGTTAGAAAATTACAAATGAATCATTGGGGAAAGAAATGTTCAATGCATACTCCCTTTGTGGCAGTTGACACTTCCAGCTCTTCACCCCCAGGTAAGGCAAAGATCTGCCTCACCAACTTCAATTCAAACATATACCTTTAACAACGCTCCAACATCCCCCACAATGGTATTTCTAGGAATAGCATGGCTTCTGACGAATTACTCTATGGATTGGAATTATTGTAAATCAGTGCAGTTGGTAATCAGCGCATTTATATTGTGCAGTATAATGCTTTTTTTTGCTCAAGGCATTTCTTGTAATTTAAAAATCAAAAGTAATACCTTGATACTTTGTTTTCATCCTTTTTCTAGAGCTCACGCTGTGCTTTACTTGTGAAAAATCAAAAATGACCCATCTCTAACTTGACATTTGATTTCATCATCACAAGCTCTATACACATTATACAGTAGACCAGCCACGAAATGCCAGTAGAATCCTCTTCTCAGTGCATCCCTGCCTGTTCATTCCATCCCATCCCCTCCCTGACACATGCTGCTCCGAGGGCATTCATTTCACTGCCCGAAGAAGACATTGCAGCAGCTTTGTAAAATGCAAACTATTCCACACCTACTATAAAAAAAAACACTAGACAATGTTGACAGAATCACAAGGGTGCCCCTTATCATTATCATCATCTGCATCTGCATCATCTGCATAGTGTAATTCGAGGAACGAATCATGTAAAACATGTGACACATATAAAAACACCATAAAAATCAATATAAACAGTGACGAAAAGTCAGCTGTGCTGCAGCAGGACAGGGATGAATACTGGTTAAAACACCAACTCAGTCCCACAATAGTAATCCATTAACAGTGATCCCAATGATTACAGTAAAATAGGCCCAGCCCGCCGGGTACATTTTGTAGTAACGTGAGCTGAGTGGAGTTTATACTCTTAGTAGGGGTGTGAAGTGTGATAAAGATGTGTTATTTATATAGTGCTTTTGCCAAAGCACCATAAATAGAACATATTTACACACAAAGTGGTGTTCCAGATGTTCTTAAAAACGTCTGGATAACGCCATTATTAAAAACACCTAATCTCTGTCCTATGACCCACTCCAACTATAGACCCATTACCAATACTCCATTCTTGCTGAAGATTCCGGATAGGGTCGCATACAACCAGATTTCACATTACCTAACAGCACTCAGATCCTTCATAAATATCTTTCTGGATTTAGTCAGAACCACGGGACAGAGACCGCCCTTTTAGCCCTAAAATCTCAACTATTGCAAGTTTTGGATAGCGGCCAAGCATCCCTACTCATGATTCTAGACCTTTCAGCAGCCTTTGACGTGGTGGATCATTCCATTCTATCCACCAGGTTAGGGGATAATGCCAATTTTTCAGTTCAGGCTACCCATTGGATTACATCGTTCCTGAGCGGCAGACAGGTGAGAGTGGCTAGTGAGTTTGCAGAGGCGAAACCTACACCTCTGTTGTATGGGGTCTCCCAGGCAGCATGCGTCTCCCCTTGTTTCTATAATATCTTTAAGATACCTTTTTTTCATATGCTGGAACAAGAAGGGATCCTATTCGCCAACTATGCAGTTTACAAAATGTGTCTTCCCCATCACAGGATCACATGATGATGATGAAATAATCATTAAAGCATATCAAGCAATCCAAAAATGGATGTTTCTGAATGGTCTGGCATTGAACAGTGCTAAAATGGAGCTCATGATTGTTGGCTCTGATTCCAGGCTTGCGAAATTAGGGCCGATGTATAACAATTTCAACATAGATACCTGTAACAGCGAGGTGAAGAATAAAGTAAAGACACTAGGCATTATTTTTGACAAGAACCTGAATATGAAAGGACAAGTTAATAGCTTAGTTGCCTCCTCGTCCTATTTTATTAAGCTATTTTGTCAGCTGCTCTCATTCATTTCAGAGAAAAATTCTGAGACTCTAGCCAGACTCATTATCGGATCTAAGTTAGAATATGGATGCAGCCTCCTAATGGGATCACACAAGCAGATTTCCATCGCCTTCAGGTTATCCAGAATGGAGCAGTGAGGGTCGTAAAAGGCTTTGGTCGTAGGGACCACGTGTCTGAAGCAAGACACATATTCAGGCCAGAGTGCATTTTAGACTGCTTCTTATTACTCAAAAATGCCTTATGGGTCATATGCCTTTGTACTTTGTGGAAGCTATTGTAAAAATGCACAGTACCAGATCCCTAAGATCGGACAATACGGACCTTCTAAAAACCATACAATGCAAATCTAACAAGGCACGCAATGGAGCTTTCTACATAGCAGCTCCATTAGCATGGAATGTCCTGCACCCTCTTCTTAGAATTACTGAGTCTACAAAAGGTTTCAGAAGAAACTGAAGACTTTCCTTTTCTGTTAGATCGCCCATAGTCCACTGCTTGCTGAGCTTAGCCTCTGTAATTCACAACATTTTATATTGTGTGTCTTGTCTGAATCAATGTTTAAGCCCTTAAGCCTTCGGGTACCTGGAGCATGGTATAAATGTATCAACATAACATAACATTAACGATTATCACCCAACTGAAGTTGGAACTCACTTATCGACCATGGAAGGATGAAAGGCTGAGCTGGCCTAGCCGGGATTCAAACCTCTAAACTGTAGATCACACACAGATTGCAGCAGCAAACACTAATTCTGCTGAGCTATCTTACTGGCTTAAAGGGGTCAAAGTAGCACCACAAACATCAATAGAACAAAGACTCCAAAATTAAAGAACCTCCAATCACAGTGGTCTGAAAATATTTCTATATCAATTAAACAATTCTAAAGGCAAATAATTGACTAGAAGGCACAAGCAAAAATGAACACCTGTAAGAGAAAACAGAAAATGCAGACGTTGCAGCGAATAGTCATCATTTTAGAGGTCATGTGAGGAAAACTGCAAAAAGGGGCTCTCAGTTCACTATGCTCCCAGAAGGGGGAGCAGGAGTACAGGGCCTCTCAATAGTACATTTTTCTTAATCTTAGGTGAATTGACAGTGTAAAGCTGAGATTAGCTGTGATGAATTGCAGTTAAACTGAGTTTGTGATGCAATAATTAGGGTTCATACAGGTGACAAGGCAGCATTGCCTTGGCTTTGAGACAAGGCTCTGTGCGGTTCAATTCACCATTTGAAGAGATGATGTTTGAAGGCTCAGTATAGCAGCCTGGTCAGTTCAAGACACAGCTGCCACTGAGTTGAGTCAAACGACTCAATGGCTCAATGGCTTCCAGAAGCTTAAATGCAAGGTTAGAATCAGGTTGAGATCTTATCAGTTTGTGTTACCATACGTATTTCATTGTCCTTCATAACACTGCAGATCATCAAGTTGGCTATTCCACCATATTACACGCCTACATGTTAAACTATGGGACCCTTGCAATGCTCAGCCTAAGCTAACAACACAATGATCTAATATCATGTTTACAATGCTTGAAAATTAAGACAAGCACACACTGAACCAAAGCATACCAAGGAACACATGCCAGATATTGGACAACACTCTTACATGACAAAACAGAGTAAAAGGAAGTGTGGGACAGTACCAGGTCTGTCAGCATTCAGGGCATGAGATAATACTTAGCTGGTAACATGGTAATGACTGGTCTAGTTAGTAATGTCCTCATATTCTGAAGTAGGATTGTCCAGTGCATACCTGAAACTCAACCACTCCAAGTCTGAATTCCTACTGCTGACCAACAACACTGAACACCCTGACATCTAGACCTCAATCTCTGCCATGGGGCTCAAGGGTTTCTGAGCCCAGCTGGCCAATTGTGTCAAGTCCCTTGGTTTTAACATCATCAAAAATCTTTATTTCAAGCATACATAGCAAAAAACACACAAATGGCTTGGTACCAACTTTGATTCCAGTGGGAAATCAAGTGCTTCCCTCCAGAAAACAACTTCAGATCTACTGTCCAAGCCTCATACCATGTCCACTTGGATGGTTACAATGACCTCTTTCTGACAGCTCTTACAGCGACTACCCTCCCATCCCTGAGACGCAGGTTACATGCTGCGGCATGGCTCATTAAAGTATTCTGCAAATTTGACCGCATCACCCAGACCCTCATTGAGCAGTACTGACTCCCACTACAACCATGTGTCATCTTTGAATGCTGCTGCATTATCTACAAGGCGGTCACCTTAATGTCCCCAGGCTACTTCACTGAGGAACTCATTATCTCCAGAGGAATATGATCCACCAGAAGTAAGGACATTTGTAGTTTTTGACCTCCACTGTGGCAGGTAGGAATGAACCAAAATAAAGACTGTCTCCATTTACACAGCCAAAGTCTGCAAACACCAGTCTGGCTCCTTCCATTCTACATTTCAGGGAGGAGCTCAATAGGCTCAGCTTCAAGGAACATACTCCCACTGCTCCTGTTCTGCTGGAGATGTTCCTGCCTTCTTCTTATGCAGTGCTAAAGCAGCAGCATCCTCTCAGCCGGGGGCACCCTCATATTCTCTAGTTTCATTAGCTAGGTCATCCCAAATGTGACTTATTTAGGACATGATGGAGGCTTGAGAGCTGGTTCAAGCCAGGTATCTAACAGGTGTGTGTGAACTGTGAGTTTCTTGTAACCTTTGTGACACCACACTACCTGCCTTTTGGGAGGAATGTTGGAAAGCACTCCTACTGTCACTCTCCCTATCTACATCCACCCCCCCACCCCCAGAGGTACGGACAGCTGGACTGGCGGAGTGGAGACTCTTGAGCAGTTTGGCCACCTTTACTACTATGATGGAGTCCCCTCACTTGGCATAGCTCTTGCAGGTCACTTTCCTTTAAGCATGCTGTGGTGCTCATGTCCAGTTCCATGGTTGGCAAATGCTGGTTAGTGTTTCTAAAATTATCTGCACACACTTTTATTTTGGAAGACTAAGCTTTAGGTTCAGTCTGTCAAATCCCCCATCACTACCTCCAGTTTGACAAGTTGATTTCTGCTCAGAAGTAGTAAAAGGATGAGTAGTGGTTAAACTGCCTACTCAGCCCCCACACCTCTACAAACCAATAGTGATCCCAATTATAAAGGTAAAACAGGAACAGCTTAGAGAAGTATCTCCTTCCCATTTTATGGTAGTGTGGGCTGAGGGAAGGATATCATCTCAGAAGGGGGTGTGAATGTGAGCCAGTAGCAACCCAAACAACAATTTTACAATTACTAAATGTCAGAAACACTGTAAAAAAAACACCTCCTAAAAAGTAAGACTGAGAAATGCAGAATTTGATGATGCAGCACTATGGATACTTATCACTGAAGAAGTACAGGCATTCAATGCAAAAAGGATTTCTAAAAGGATCTTCCTTGATGGAATAAAGGTGAAAAGGGACTTAACCAGTCCCTAGGCCCCCAAAAGGTAGACCTTTGGAAAAGGCTTATTCCAAGTACCTGAACTTAAGCTTAGGTGGTTTGACAGTGCAATGTTAAGCTTCAAGCTGTTGTGCTTACAGGTTTAACCAGGTTCAGAGGACGATAGTAGTATTAATCCAAGGGGGCGAGCCAGCATCAAGTCAGGTTCCAGAAGTTGTTCCATGTTGTTTGGGGCAGTGTCAAGTAATGTAAGTCAAATAATTTGGGGCATTTTTATGATCAAGCGTGGTTCGAGATGATGTGCTGGTGCAGGTCGTCAAGTGACGCTATGCTCCAGCAGTTACAGTTGATTGTCTATACTTTCCTGGCAATTTGATGCTTGGTCTGATGCAGTGGGTCAAAGTTATCTGCCCGGTGTGCTGCTGCATAAGCCATATAGGTGATGCAGCTCAGCTGCGGCAATGCGGGGTGAAGCAGGTTCAATGACGCAAGCCTGGTGGTTTGAAGTTAAAGTGATTGCCAAAGGTTTGGGTCTATTTGACCTAAAACATTTGACCTAATCACATTTGATCAAATTTATTTGAGGGGAGACCAAACGCAACTGCCTACCTAATCTATACCCTTACCCACCCCATATCAATATTTAATGACATTTGACCAAAAAAAAGGTCAAATATGATCAAATGTTTTAGGTCAAATGTTGTTATGTCAATTATGCTAATAGCCTGCCAAAGGCAGCATCAGAGGATTCTGCTAATTTGAAAGTGGCAAACACTGCTCAAATGTTGTTCAGTCAGTTAGAAGCAGCTGTTGGATCCTAGCTGTTCTGGCTCTCAGGATACTGTGAGTCTCAATTCAGTCGCTCAGGAACAAGGTGACTCTGTGTTCTCATTTGCCCAGCCCAGGGTCAAAACTGCAGGAGTCCTTCACCTCCAGTGAGGTCCTGGGTTCTGGTGTAGCTGAGTTGACAGAAAGGCAGGTCTTTCACCAGAAACAGTTCACTCACACTGTTCAGAGTTTATATCTGCCTTGGAACACCTGTCTTCATCCCTGGAAGAGGGCTATGCGGAGGACTGCTCTACCAACAGTCACCATATGAATTTGTCCTTAGGTCCCGGATGGTCCAAAAGTGAATCAAAGTCGTGTTTTCTGGTAAAAGAGGACCAGAGGTGAAGGAATTGAGAGCTGTAGAAAAAAGCATGATGGTGGAATGCTTCCTCAAATGTGCTTCAAATGCTCTTTTGCATGCATCACACTGGTGTGATGTGAGTCCTTGTGTTTACGGTGTGTCATTTGAATTCTGTTTCCCAGGGTAGCTCCGGCTGATGGCTGTCCTGTGAGAGAGACGTGTTACCTGACCTCACTAAATATCAAAAGAGCCGGAGCTCCCATTGGCTATTATTCTGGTGGGTGCAGCAGAAATCACCAGTCTAGAGAGAATACACTACATGCTTGGCCTGGACTCACAGTTTTGACCATGTATGATACAATTGAGAAGTGTCTTCAATATTTATGTCAATTACCAACAATCTTACTGAAAACTCTGGTATGGCCTATGTTCAAAGATTAAATTGCCACCAATATGGTAGTAATTATGTTGTTTTGGAACAAAGGTCAGGATTTTAAATGCAGCCTCTGTGCTGAAGTGGCCATGCTGTAACAGCAGCTGTCAAAAGGGCACCTATGACCCTACTATATACCATTGGAGAGCAGGTGGTCCTGAAGATCAGGAGAGTGATGCAGCAGGGCAGATGTGTCACTATGCCTATGTCATGGAGTTTAGGGGAAGGTGGACTGGTTGGCTGACCCCCATTTCTGAGATGGAATTACCCACATCATTTTGAAAATTAATTTTAAAAAAATGTGTGATGTTCAATCTTTACATAGAACAGCTTGGAACCCTCCTCGCTCCACATCACATCCACCATTGTGCAGATTACAAGCAACTCTACTTCAAGCTATCCTCCATCATAGACATCCAAAGGTTCAAAGCATGCCAGACATTTATCCAGTCATGGATTTCCAATGCTTATCTGAAGCTCAACTCCTCCAAGGCTGAATTCCTATTGCTGACCAACAACACTGACACTGGGACATCCAGACTTGTCTCTCTGCTCTGCACCTCTGGGGCTTCACACACCATTTGGCCACCTGCACCATATCCCTTTGGTTTGACATCAACAGACACCTCACCTTAAAACAATGCATAGCAAGGAAGACACAAACAGCTTAGTACCAACTTTCTCTCCTGCAGAAAATCAAGCATCACAGAATCTGCTGTCCAAGTCTTGGTCCTCTGCCACCTGGATGATAGCAAGGCCCTCTTGGAAGTCCTTCCAGAGACTATCCTGGCTCTCCTGAGATGTGTTCTACATAATGCAGCACACATCATTAAAGGCCTTCTAATCAAGTTCAACCACATCACTCTGACCCTCATTGAACTGCACTGGCCCCCACTGCAAGGCTGTCACCCTGAAGTCCCCAAGCTACCTCACTGAGAAACTAAACTTCTTCAGGGGAACTTAACAAGGTCTGGCTCAAGACAGAGAGAGGCAGATAGGATGTTCCAAACGGAGGCACCTGCAGAGCATAAGGATCTACCCCCAAAACTCTGTTCGGAAAAACAGCTCACCCGCAGGAGTTCGAGGTGGCCAAGCGGAGGGCTCTGGAAGGACAGTATTTAAGAAGAGAGTGTTGAGAATAGTAAAGGCCCAGTCACCAGGAAGCCTTGCAGACTATGCAGAGCGACTTGAACTTGATCCTTGCAGCCATGGGGAGCCAGTGGAAGGATTTCAGTGCCAGACAGATGTGGTTCCTGGGCTTGAGGCCAAGGATAATTCTTGCAGTTCTGTTCTGGATACGTTGAAAAAGGTTGAAAAGTAGAGGTAGGAAGAATGAGAAAAAGACAAAACTATTTAAATGGATTTCTAAGGGGATCAAAAGATATCTGATCTTCCATCACTTGAAGAAACAAAAGTAAAGTATAGGTTACCTCAAGTTTGCAGTTTGTATTTGAAATGCCTTTACAGTGTTGCCAATAGAAGCATGCCTCATGGTTTTAAGGTTAAGAAAATAGAGGGAAAAATAAACAGCAGGAAAAGTTAAAACATACCCATGCCCCAAGATATTACTGCATTCATTGCTAATCCACATAATAATTCAAGTACAAACGTTCAGGGGGAATTATACATGCAGATAGTAAATAAAGGATGTGGGAGAGAGGTGAGACCTCTGCGAGGCACATTTGTGATTATAGGCATTAAAAAATGTGAGCCCTCGTTGCAAACCCTGCACACTGATACAAAAGATCCTTTTAAAAAACATATGTTTCAAATATTGTTTGGGATACAAGTAGGGTTAAGGGATGAAGACAGAAAGGAGGGGCGGGGCAATGCGTTTGTTGTGGAAGCAAGACAACGCAGAGCAACACAGGTTCAAACCCCTGTCCCATGCTTAGCGAGTGGGCTCTGGGAATTAATTAATAAATGATGTTGTGTTGACAGTTATAGACAGAGTTGTAGTAAAGCCACAGAAGGAGTTGTCTCAGTATCTTTCAAATAAGCAGTCTGATGTGAATAGGTGGTGCTATTATGGACTGACTTTGGTGCAAGCAGGTGAAATAACGTCAAATTCCACGTATATCCATTCCAAATTTCTAAAACTGTCACCCTTCCACACTTCACCCATTTTCTGTTTAATCAGATGGGTGCCCTGCAAATCGTCTTGCACCAAGCTCACATTTCCTCCTTGAAAATGTATGATAATATACATTTACAATGGAGCCGAGGACATCAGTGTATTTTAATAATGCAAAAGAATTGCTGAGAAATTGAAATGTCAGGGCAATGATAAGCAAAATAATGTATGGCTCAGGAAATATATAAAAATGACCCATTACAAAGCATTGTTTATTAATGAGATGGTGTGATGGTGGTGTATTGCTCTGTCTTTGCATGTGGCTAAGCTATCGGGCAATGTATAGCCGACAGAGTGGCTAACTAACACTTAGGGTTGAATATCTGCAACCAACATGTTTTGCCTTCTACACTCTTGGGACAGTGAAGGGTTTTCATTGACCTGAGGAAACGTTAACTTTTGTGAGTTCATCCATTAGATTTTGCCTGTATGGACCCTCTGCTGTTATCTGGATGTTCTCTATTTTATTAGACGGTATGTCTCATTAAAGAAGATTATTTTGTAATTACAACCGGGCTGGTGGGCTGACCCTTCTAGTGCTGGTCCATTACACAAATTAAGGGCTTTAGCAAGGGTTCTTAACATGGTTTCCACAATGCCATTACATGTAGGTTCAGCCCGATGGGAAGGTGCTGGTCCTATAATATACCGAGAAGGAGTGCATCACTCCATCCTTCTGTCTTTATTTCCAGCTACCTCACTGAGAAACTCAGCCTCTCTGTAGGCTTATGATCCACCAGAAATAAACCCATGTGCACTCTTGAACCCAGCCAGTGAATGAAGGAGAAAATCACAATACATGACTTCTTGGTCTATGCCCCAAGACTCTTGAGCCTACCTCCTGTAATGGTTTTATGACACGGCACACTCCAGCCAGGGATTTCTTCTGTTAGTCCAGAAAATACCCTACCAGAGCACAGATGATATATTATGTTGGCCAAAAACCAAACGCATCATACGCCCAGTATCGCCAGTACAGAATCGTCAGCATAACCGTAGAGCATCCATTTTCTGCCCACATAATCCACCATTTTACTTTCTCTTGCATTTCTATTCAAATGCTTTGCTTTGCAAAAATGAATTATATTTCGTTCTGCTCCTACACAGAGCAAGGCCACAAGTTACATGTTGAGAGACCAGCCCAGACAGAAATACATTGTTTTCCTCCATCACAAGTCCTTGATGGTGAGCAGTGAGGCATTTAATCACCAAGCCAGGTGCAAGCCGGTCTCGCTGAAAACTGCAGAAACTATAGAAACAGGATGTTAAAGGCATGAACTATACTTTCCTCATGGCCCCCCTTTTCTGGGCCCTCTTAGATCAAGCTGACCCCTAGCCCACGAATAGAAACCAGAAGATAGCATGCTTTGGAATGTGTCTCTCCTATGAACACAGTTCGCTCACTGAACAAGAGCATTATGTTCTCTGTAAGAAGGAATCCTGTTTGTGCCTTTGCAAACTGCAACTGTTGCTAAATCAACCAATATAAATTAACAAAGAGACGTCTTAGAAGGTGTCATATTCATCATAATTGTCAATCCCCGAACTCTCGCTCAGGAAGATACGTAATGGACGGTTTTGATGTGTCACAAACTGATTGTATCATGGTCTTTTTGTATATATGTTGTTGTTGCAGAATGCTCACGCTCTTGCGTCTCACCAGGTCTGGGTGACACACGTTGCAAGACGTGAGATCCAGTCGGCTGACTGAGAATATTTGCTTTGCAATAAACCCTAGATTTTGGGAATTGAACCCCGTGTCTGGCGTATCAGTTTGCGTATGGTGATTGTGCCTTGTTTCCATGCGCAAGGGTCTTCAGGGCCTATCAAATAATGGCGCCCGAATAGGGACCCTCCCCCATTTGCTCCATCGTGTACATTGAAGTTGAAGAAGGCAGAAAAAAAATGAACCGAGGATGAGGCCATCAAGCCGGGATCAAGAGGTGTTCAGGGTGCCCCTGTAAAAGTGATGAGAGACTCCTTTGCAGATCTGTACAAAACCGGTCCCTGATCGACGCGTCTGGCCAGAGAGCAAAAAGGCGAGGGTCCCGAAATGAGGCAGATTGAGCCAGATACGCAGTCACGACGATCCTTGGTTGTGTCTGTATACGGACAATTGCATCTTGAGAGACGAGCTGATTGATCAGGTGAGTCGTGCCCTGATTCTTAAGAGCCCTGATATTGGTTAAGAGTTGCTCTTGCAAGATCAAATGCCCAGGGTAAGGTATGAATAAGATCAAACATGCCTGGGAAATTGTCTTCCTGTCTAGTGGGATGTTTCCACTGCGATAGACAATCTTTGGAAACTGGCCAGGCTGTGCCACCCATAGGGTTGCCAGCGTTCGAGATGTATATGAAGTATGGAGTAGGCCC
Source organism: Ambystoma mexicanum (assembly GCF_040938575.1). Taxonomy (NCBI): domain Eukaryota; kingdom Metazoa; phylum Chordata; class Amphibia; order Caudata; family Ambystomatidae; genus Ambystoma; species Ambystoma mexicanum. The sequence continues at coordinate 1,054,512,780 of NC_090924.1, read as the reverse complement.
AATAATGTTTAATGAAATTTGGCATAGGCAAACCAGACACGTAGAAGGTTTGCAATGGCCGAAGGATGGTAGTTTTGAGATGCCTCGAATAGAACATTTGGAGTCAGTATTGCTGTGCAAGAAAGCACACCCTGCGACATTTGACGTCATTGGAGACTGGAGGGAGGAAGCTAACCTCTGTTTAAGAAGTAGAGAGAAACATGCGCGTAGGCACAAATCTAATGCAGACAGAGCGCTAGAACAGGAAGAAAAGCAAGGGGATGAGGATATCAGAACGGCAGATAGGAGTCTTCAATTAGGCATACAAAAAATATATCCACAACAAGAGTTGCACGCATCAGATGAACTAATCAATAAGATTTTAAATGAAAAAAGGCAAGAACTCCCTAAAAGTAAAATTGACACAATTGCACCAGTATCCATTGCTCAACCTCAGTTGCCACCCCCCTTCCAGTTGTTCCATCTGCACTAGCCCCTCCTGAACACGTGATCCCATTTCCCCCTCCACCTACCGATCTTGAATCAGCAGCTATCAGAGAAGGCAGCGCTGCAGAGGCGGGGCCTACACAGAAAAGAAGCACTAGAATAACCTGTAGTACGGTTAGCAGAGAGAGCAAGAGAGAGCTTAAAGAACAGGCAGAAATGTACATTGAAGGCAATGACGAGGGATCAGTGCCGAGTTCAATGTACGATTACAAGAAGCTCAGCGAAAAACAGTTACTGTTGGAATGCATGGGAGAGAATCTTATGGATAGATGGAAGCAATTAACTGGTATGGTACCGCCGCAGAAGTTGCAGGATTTGAATGCCTTTTCACGGTTGAGGGAAAGTGAGTCAGAGATAAAGGTGCACTTAGACAGGGTATTTGAGTTTAAAAGTGAAATTGATTAATTATATTCAGAGATGGTTTCTGTTCCTGGGTTTTGGTACAAAGAGGTAAAAAGAAGGAGACAAGAGACAGCACCATATGTCGTGCAGCGACTTTTCACGCCATTAAAACCTGTTAGTGAAGAAATGAAAATATGTACGCGAGAGGCGCTTAGATGGATTATGGATGCTAGTATTCCTATAATGGAGGTGTATGATACGTTTGAACTGGATACGATAGAGATGCAAAGGAAAGTATTGCAAGTGATGGTTGAATATTTGCAGGATAAATATGTTGAGAGAAATGATTGGTGTCCCTCTGAATTAATGACAGTATACAAGAGAGCGTGTTTAAATGAGACTGGAAAGACTGCTCAATCCCTTGATCTAGCTAAAGTGCTTAATAAGAGAGAGAAAGGAGGAAGGGACAGCGCAATAATTCCGATGAGAGAAGTCCCTCCCACTTTTGTGCCAAAAGTAGAAGTTCCTGGTTCCTGGTATTAAGGTATTAATGGACAATCAGCGCAGGTAACAGAAGCACATTATACAGCACAATATGTACATGTCCCTTTTTCTAGACAAGAGGTGAATAATATTAAACAAACAATCCCTGATATAAGAAAGAATCCAGTGGGATTCTATAAAGAAATTGGATCATATTTGAAATCGTTCATTTTTAATATGAGCGATATTGACCTATTATTCCCTGTAATTCTCCCAGCAGATATATGGAAGCATATTAGGAATGTAGTTGATCATGAAACTCTGGGTGCTACTTGGGAACATTTAATGAAAGAGGATACGGACAGAAAAGCAGACGAAAAGCCATTGTCTAATACATTAGCATTACCGGCACGAATAGAACAGAGAGGTTATAGTACCTGAAAGGAGAATTATATGGGACCAACTAACTGCATGTGTGCAAGGCAAAGATGAATTGGCTACTCACTATTTCAATAGATTTGAAGAAGTGTTTGCAGATTATAGCGGTCAAGATTTAAGCACTGAACCTGTGAAAAGACTATTTGTTGACAAATATGTTAGAGGGTTGTTAACTAAAAATCCAAAATGTAATAATGATGTCTGAATGTGCGGCATGCAAAGTCACAGAGTGAAGTGTTACATATGCCACAATACTATGAGAATAGAGTAAATTCAGAAAAAGAGAAAGAGGTGAGGGATAGAGTGAATCTAAAAACAAGAGTGTTACTACAGCAGGTAGCGAATATTAATAGGGGTAGAGGAAATGCACAAGGGAGAGGGAATTACTCCAACATGCACGGAGGCCCAATTGGACTAAACCAATGTGCATATTGTAAAGAAGTGGGTCACTGGAGAGCACAGTGCCCACATTTGTAGAATAGAAATGGCAATGCCCCAAGAAGACAGAACAGAGGTCGCCCGGGAAAACAAGGGCAAAATAGAAACACTAGTATGACACAAAATCAGAATAACCAAGGAAGTAACAACCAGAACCAAAATCAAAATCAGCAGAATGGAACAGGAGATGGAAATGTTTTTGATACTCAGTCCAATACATACTATTCTGGTGACTTCACATCGGATGACGTATTGTTCTGCTACAAAGCCCAAGACAGGGGTTGGAACCAGTATCTATTCCTGTTGATCAGAAAAGACCCTATGTAGAAATGAAAATTGGGAATAAGGAGCACACTTTTCTAGCGGACATAGGTGCACAGAAGTGCTCAATAGACCATCACTTGGTTCCAGAGATACCACTGTCAGGGCACAAGAACATTTCAGTAGGGTTCGCAGGCAGTCAGTGCCTATAACACTAGATCCATTCACAGAGTCTTGCCATTACTTTTGACACAAAATTGCGGTGAGAATCTATTGGGTTTAAATCTGTTGAAGAAACTAAGTGCGGTTATTCATTGTTCTCCTGATGGAGTGTTTTTGACGATTTCACCACAAAAAATGCCAGTGTCCCAATTTCTGTCCAAACAGCTTCCAACAGAGTTAAGTAAGGTACCGACTTGCATATGGGCGATGAATGATAACGATGTTGGTTGTTTGAAAATAGAGCCAGTGAAAGTTGTTTTTGACAGAGGGAGTAACATTGCCACGTATCCCCCAATATAACATTTTGGTGGAAGGTGAGAAAGAATTGAAATGCATTGTCTCAGATTTGGTTAAAAGAAACGTGATTGAAGAGATTACTGGTAGCACCTGCAATAGTCCGATTCTCCCCGTTTATAAGAAAGGAGTTAATGAAATACCATATCGTTTCATAATTGATTTACGCATGTTGAATAAAGTTGTTGATCCCCAATATCCGTTAGTCCCAGATGTCACTACCATTTTGACAATGATTCCAGCCTCTGCTTCACATTTTAGTGTTATTGATCTTAAGAATGCATTTTCTAGCATCCAAATACATCCCAATAGCAGATATTTATTTGCTTTCATGCTAGGAGGGCGTTCTTTCACATTCACAGAAATTCCACAAGGTTTCACTGTGAGCCCAAGTATTTATAGCAGAGCACTAAAAGAACAACTAGACATGCTAGAGCTACCAGCGGGCTGTGTACTATTGCAGTATATTGATGACCTGTTGATTGCTGCTGACTCCGAAGACATTGGCAAAGAGGGTACAGCTATGTTATTGACACATTTAGCAGTGCATGGACATAAAGTGTAATTAAAAAAATTCCAGTATTGTCGAAAGGAGGTGGCCTATTTGGGCTACCTACTTTTGAAAGAGGGAAGAAGACTGACACCAGAAAGGATAGAGAGCATCTCTGGTATGCCTATTCCAAAGACACAGAAAGGAGTCAGAGCCATAATAGGCATGGCTTCATATTGCCGGCAGTGGATAGCGGATTTCGCTGTGATTGTGAAGCCAATGGTGGCATTGACAAAAAAGCATGTTGCTTTCCCTTTACCATGGAGTGAGGAATGTCGGAATGCATTTGATCTGCTCAAAGTTGCGTTGTGCTCAGCTCCAGTTTTGGGCACACCACATTATGAAAAGGTTTTTAAGTTATTTGTGCATGAGAATGATGGTTGTGCGCTGGCAGATTTTGTCTCTGGATCAAGGAGGAAGAAATAGACCATGCGGTTATTTTTCTTCCGCGCTGAACCTCTTGTCTTTTGTATCAGTTTGTGTATGGTGATTGTGCTTTGTTTCCATGCGCGAGGGTCTTCACGGCCTATCACTTCCACTAACAATGAATGTGGCACACAATAAAAATGTTTATTTTAATTTTTATTTGAACCCTGGGTTCTTGGTTTGAGAAGGCCTCCAACCCGTCTCACACCCACCTTGACAAATACCCTGTGTCGCAATGGACTATGAACCAGGCCGGTGTGTAACAATGAAATATGTATTAATTTTATGGTTCAATGAAAAATCTGAGCAAAATCAAATAATTAGGCAGCAGATACCACTGTTGTGGCAATACAAATGCAACAATCCTACAATACCGTTACTTCAACCGCCTAACATACTATACATAAACCTTTGAGAGAAAACAGTAGCAACATCAATTTTCTTAAATGACAGATAGCACACAGGTTAAGCTCTACCCTTGCAACACTTCCCCCAAACAGCTGCTAAATAAATTCTTTGTGGATGGAAAGTAGTGGCAAGGAGTCAATATGAAGAGGGAAACATCGATTTTTGAATTCAACACACCACCCCAGAATGGGAAGCCAAAAATTTAATTGAAAACCTTCAAAAGGAGCCAAATGGCAGACTTGGATTTTACTAGTTACTTTTATATCAGTTTACAATTGCGGTATGATAGCTAGGACAGAAATTCCTGTGTCTGCACTTAAATGAAAAGGAAGCTTACAGAGTACTGAATTGGGTACCAATGCAATGTGAACACAGGTTGAAAATAGATTTTGTGAAGAAAATAATGCAGAAAGAAATACGTAGCAGAATTGCAATTCATTTTTCACATAGGCTTTTTAAAGCGACAAGCTAAGAAAAGGGGCTTAGCTGTCAAAAAAACAGAAATCGGTTTTTGGATAAAAACGCAGGCACATAAAAAATAGGCTACTGATGGGAAGGGATTACTCTTCATGGGATGATGTTTGGGTTTTTATGGGGAAAAAATTCAAATTGGAATTTAGAGAAAAGCACAATGCACAGGTAATTTCAGTTTTGTTAGCACAATGACTAGTTCTACTGAGGCTATATTTGAATGGCTATATTATTAAAGAAAGACATTGCACGCAAGAGGGTTACTTTCTAATTTTAACCAGCTTGCACTGTGAACCTCCTCATAGGGGAATTAATGTATTTACTTACAAATAGTACTAAGGACTTACGCTGATAACTGGAGACATTATAAAAGGAATATGCTAACAGATATAGGCTAACACAGATTCTTCTAAGGAAAAGGTGAACAGAGGATACTGGCAATTTGGGAATTGACTAGGGTTTTAATGGGATTTGAATAGGATGCAAGGGTCAGGAGGGCAAGATATGCAGTTTGTGTACTGGGTGATGTGGTACTTACAAGGGAAGCTTGAGTTTGGTAATTTGGTAAGCCAGCAAGGTCTCTTGACAGCGGGGCCAAGGAATCTGGTCACTGGGACAGCAGGCCAAGTGATCTGGTCACTGGGACAGCTGGGCTCTCCTGGATGGGATCAGCTGGGCAAGGTCTGGTTACTGTGGACAGCGGGATGTGTCAGCTGGGCAAGGTCTGGTCGCTGGGCTCTCCTAGATGGGATCAGCTTGGCAAGGTCTGGTCACTGGGCTCTCCTAGATGGGATCAGCTGCCTTTCCACCTTTCTCCGTAGATTTATTGGGTATGCCTGGCTCTGGATGTGTGGTTCTGCCTGAATCTGGATGGTCCTGCCTGGATGGAATCAGCTTCCTCTGGATCTGGTTTTTGAGTTTTGAAACTCTTGTGTTTCTCTGTCTCCTGCTTATATAGCTAAAGTGACATCATAGAATTTTACAATCTGGGGGAAGTACTCTGCAGTTGCCCCTTCTGCTGAATAGGCCAGGCTACTGGTGTTCCCTCCTCCCCCAGAGTTGATTGGTTTTGGGGAAATGACATATTTTTATGTGTGTGCATTTATGACTTCCTTTGTCTTACAAAGCCTATTTCTTGACAAAGTGAGTTATGTAGCAAAACTTCAAATCTGTATGAGTCACCATCATAAAAAGCAGATATGCAGATTCCATATGTCATAGGGAATTGGACAATCCAATCACCAACTCTGTGTAATGTTGCATCGCCCTTCGGCACAATTTCGTTATTTTCAAGAAGAGCATACTATTTAAAATTCCACTAGTATTTGGCATATTTTCACCAAGTTTCATGTCTGTGCCATTTATAATTCACCCCGAAATGCATTTTTTCTGCCATTCCAGTTCACCAAGTGCCAGACATATGCACTGGGTCTTATTGTGCTGGTCCAAAAATCCCAACGAAATACTGGCATAATATTGAATTATTGCTTATTCAGGGTGCTAGGAAAAATTTCTTAATGTACAGCAGTTCTTTAAAGTCAATGGGCTGACTGTGTGGGTGGTCTTGCAACCCTCACAACCAAATTGTCATCCTCCTGGGTCAGTCTGCACAAAGGGTTTTGCTGACGCACTTTGAAGCCATACAGTGGGTCCTGGGAATGGGTGTAGAAGGAAATCACACCTCTGAGTCAAAACACAGGGCCCAGTCACTTCCTTTGTATTGGCTAGCATTCCTGCCGGCCAGTCTAGTAGGACATGTAATTAACACACCCTCAGCCCCAGCACATGTATGTGCAGAATTAGTTCACTTAAGGATGTGAAAGTCTGCGGCAAGACCTCCTGCCAAACTGGTTTCCTCTGCCAGGCTGATTGAATTCGTGTGGGGGAAAAAGCATAATGTGCATGGCTTTGCAGCCTCTCCACCCACATATACAATCATGTTGCTGTGCTAACAACAGCTGTCATTTGACCTTTTACTTTAAAATGTCATTTTTCTTACTTATTTGCAAAAGCACCATTTTATTTGTGCATTCATTTTCTATCATTTCACATTGACAAATGTGGTTTCTGCAGGCCACAGCTTTGTTTCAATCAACCTTTGTTAGGGCTTTTGTATTAGATTGTGGGTTCATGGACACAAAGCAATGCTGCAAAGAGTTTCTTTGAAATTGACATGGGATGAAAATAGAATGCTGGATTCTTTTCTTGCTGAGATTCAGAGTGCAGTGATTCACATTAAAGGAAAACAAAGCCGTATCAGTTACAATGTGAGATTCTTGCTCCTTAAGTGAATGCAACGTCAGCCACAGCTGTTTTTGGGATGGATTGCCTAAATTTACTTGCATTTCAGATTGATGAAGCATGAAGGGCTATTTTTCAAAGCAGCACATACATTTGGAAAGTTTCATATGAAAGGAAAAATAAACATGAAGGGCTGTTAAATAGAGTGCACAATTTGTAATGTTTAAATGGAGAAAAAGAACAAATTGCAATGTTTTCTCAACTGCTGTGCACAGCCTGTAGTTTTCAAATGACAACACAGTCAATGCAGAACCATTTTGAATGTAGGTTATTTTCTTCTAATTTAAATGACATAAGCAAATGCAGCCATTCTTTGTGTGGCAGTGTTTCAAGTTTGCCACTTATGTGGCAGGGTAAGAAAGCCCAGCCGCTGTTGTGGCCTTGTTTAAATGTGATTTTTGGTTGTAGTGGGGTTCTTTGGCCCTTAAAATATACGCCACATTCCCATCAACATCTAACTTTCCCCCTCGCTTTTACAGTTCAGGAAGGAGCTCAAGACTCTCCTCACCAAAGGGATGGCTCCACCCTAACACCCAGGTTCATACACCATCCACTCCCCACCATAGCTGAGACTTGGTGATCTGATCCCCACTGTCTCCTCCGCGGATTACTTGTAAACCCATTGCTGACAATTGCCCTTCGTCCCCTTTTGTTAGATCCCCAGTCCCTTGTTTCTATGCCCCCTAACCTTGCTCTTCACCCTATGAGTGTATTATAATAATAATAATAATAATAATAATAATAATAATAATAATAATAATAATAATAATAATAATAATTAGTGCAGCAGAATGTCTGGTAGGGATTCATCCATAATCGTCTACAGATAGATTACCTATAGAATCATAAAGACTTGCAAAGTCAACTTTGGCAATATGTATGTTGCCTTTCCCACCTTTCACACATTGTTAAATGATGAAATGAAGATTCAGAAATGGTTCTCCAAATTCCAGCATCTTCATGAATCCCATATTGCCGCCCACTATTACTATCACTCCATCTATACCCGTTGGAGCAAAACAACTTGTTTGATGGAACTGTCAATAAGGGTGATGGGGCAGCAACATGTAGGATCCATCCATTCACCTTTCTTGAATAAGGGGGCTCTATTTGAGTAGGATGGCATAGGTAGTATCAATAATAGCTAGTCCCCAGATTTCTCTGACTTTCTAAAAAAAAATCCTCTGTTACTCCAACAGGGCCCCATGTCCTGCAAATGGATACTATGTTCACATGTATCCTTGTTTTCAAGATTCTGAAGATCATAAAATAATAAGATATTTATAAAGCAATGTTGATCCATTTACATACATATTATTATTACTCAATCTAAATTGGTACTCACTTTCTTGACCTCAGAATGATGAAAGGCTGAGTCGACCTTGCAGGGATTTGAATCTTGCAGATCAAACACAGATCACAGCAACGTTGCTTAACCAGCTCGGCCATCTTACTGGCATATTTTATTTTCTTTATTTTTTATTTTAATGTTACATGGTTAAAACAAGCAACCTTTAACCTTTAACAAACTTCAATTCATAAAACAGTAAATACACACAGGTAAGGAACGAGGGAATGTACATAGTAAAACATTTCTACCAAGCACATAAATAAAAGCACATTAGATAAACGCATACAAAATTACATGGCAAAAGTTCTATAAACATACATTAAAAATGTACGATACCCTTTAATAACTTATAAAAAGTGAAGAAGAAGTAAGAAATAAAAAACAAATCTTTCTCAAACCACATACATTTTGCAATTTGAAATGTTCTGTGTCGTACTAGCGAACCTTGCAAAGAAACATTTCCCACAGTATTCACAATTGTAAAACCTAAATCAATTTCAGAGCAGTATGTTCAATTTGTCTAATTCCTAAGTTCTAACTGCAAAGAGTTCAAGAAGGCGCCCACAGCCAATACGGTCCAAGTAGTTCACCCCGTAAGAAAGTGCTGCCCCACACTCTCACCCTTCTCTAGTGCAAATAGGAATTCACATTATTTTAACAGCTTCAGAGGCCGATTCATGGAATAATTAGCGCGGCGCAAGTGGGCAAAAACGTGCGAATCGCAGTGGAATAGCGAAATTCGCAGTGCAAGTGCGAAAATCGCACGAAAAGCAGCGCACATCGATTCATGGAAGGCCGTGCGCGAGAAAACCAGCGGATGTGCGATAAAAAAGTGCGCGGCGCACGTTGGCGCACAGGCCATGTAACTGCGTGCGCCAGGTCACAGCGAAAATCGCACAGGCCACAGCGAAAATCGCACATAGCGCGGCGCACGCAACAAAAGTAGGCGGAACACGGGCGTAACACTCGGAATGGGGAACAACTTGCCAAAACGTGGGCGTCACGGGGGAAGTACAGGGCACAAGTGCGCGGAACGCCCACACGCTCGCCTACAACATGTATTCATGGAATAGAATAGGGGAAAAAAGCGCATGCTCAAACCAGCGCACAGGCACAAACACGACCGACAAAAGAAAGCAGGCGGTAGCGTCTCTGCGGCTGTAAGAAATGTGCGCCAAAAGGTGCGCCAACAAATAGCACCTATATACTGCCATGATGAATGTCCCATACTGTGGCCCTCCAGGACAAATGACGTGCAAAGGGGTACCCACAAACACGGACACCCGCTGACAAAAAATATGTGTGCGTGTATACCGGGGTGCGCGGGAAGTCTCACACGCGATTTGGCCGGGTACGTGGATTACAGGGGTGCGCGGGAAGTTCCACACGCGAATGGCCCCGTGCAAGCAGGGTACGTGTATTTCAGGGGTGCGCGGGAAGTTCCACACGCGAATGGCCCCGTGCAAGCAGGGTACGTGTATATCAGGTGTGCGCGGGAAGTTCCACACGCGATTGGCCCAGTGCGAGCAGGGTACGTGTATTTCAGGGGTGCGCGGGAAGTTCCACACGTGATTTCATCAGGGTACGTGTATTTCAGGGGTGCGCGGGAATTTCCACACGCGATTTCAGCAGGGTATGTGTATTTCAGGGGTGCGCGGGAAGTTCCACACGCGATTTCATCAGGGTACGTGTATTTCAGGGGTGCGCGGGAAGTTCCACACGCGATTGGCCCAGTGCGAGCAGGGTACGTCTATTTCAGGTGTGTGCGGGAATTTCCACACGCGATTTCAGCATGGTATGTGTATTTCCGGGGTGCGCAGGAAGTTCCACACGCGATTTCATCAGGGTACGTGGATTGCAGGGGTGCGCGAGAAGTTCCACACGCGATTTCATCAGGGTACGTGTATTTCAGGGGTGCGCGGGAATTTCCACACGCGATTTCAGCAGGGTATGTGTATTTCAGGGGTGCGCGGGAAGTTCCACACGCGATTTCATCAAGGTACGTGTATTTCAGGGGTGCGCGGGAAGTTCCACACGCGATTGGCCCAGTGCGAGCAGGGTACGTGTATTTCAGGGGTGTGCGGGAATTTCCACACGCGATTTCAGCATGGTATGTGTATTTCCGGGGTGCGCGGGAAGTTCCACACGCGATTTCATCAGGGTACGTGGATTGCAGGGGTGCGCGGGAAGTTCCACACGCGATTTCATCAGGGTACGTGTATTTCAGGGGTGCGCGGGAAGTTCCATACGCGATTGGCCCAGTGCGAGCAGGGTACGTGTATTTCAGGGGTGCGCGGGAATTTCCACACGCGATTTCAGCATGGTATGTGTATTTCCGGGGTGCGCGGGAAGTTCCACACGCGATTTCATCAGGGTACGTGGATTGCAGGGGTGCGCGGGAAGTTCCACACGCGATTGGCCCAGTGCGAGCAGGGTACGTGTATTTCAGGGGTGCGCGGGAAGTTCCACACGCGATTTCAGCAGGGTATGTGTATTTCAGGGGTTCTGGGGAGTACCACACGTGAATTGGCCGTGTGGGTCCTCCCAGGTGTACGCACCAGAACCTCCACGGCCCCTGCAGGCAGCCCACACCACGGGGGACTACCCTGCACCCCTGCTCATGTCCCGCAGGCAGCCCATCCACCATGGGCATGCCCCCCAGCCAACTCACATGTCACCTTGCACTACTGATCAACAATGCATGTCTCCCACCACCCCCACCCCCCAGCCACCAGGGGCACCCAACACCAGGCCCCCACTCATGTCTCCCACCACCCCCACCCCCCAGCAGTGCAGGGGCACCCTCCACCAGGCCCCCACTCATGTCTACCACCACCCCCACACCCCAGCAGTGCAGGGGCAGCCTCCACCAGGCCCCCACTCATGTCTCCCACCACCCCCACCCCCCTGCCACCATGGGCAGCCCCCACCAGGCCCCCAATCATGTCTCCCACCCCCCCACCCCCCAGCAGTTCAGGGGCAGCCTCCACCAGGCCCCCACCCGTCTCCCACCACCCCCACCCCCCTGCCACCATGGGCAGCCCCTACCAGGCCCCCACTCATGTCTCCCACCACCCCCACCCCCCAGCAGTGCAGGGGCACCCTCCACCAGGCCCCCACTCATGTCTACCACCACCCCCACCCCCCAGCAGTGCAGGGGCACCCTCCACCAGGCCCCCACTCATGTCTACCACCACCCCCACCCCCCAGAAGTGCAGGGGCAGCCTCCACCAGGCCCCCACTCATGTCTCCCACCACCCCCACCCCCCTGCCACCATGGGCAGCCCCCACCAGGCCCCCACTCATGTCTCCCACCACCCCACCCCCCTGCCACCATGGGCAGCCCCCACCAGGCCCCCACTCATGTCTCCCACCACCCCCACCCCCCAGCAGTGCAGGGGCACCCCCCACCAGGCCCCCACTCATGTCTACCACCACCCCCACCCCCCAGCAGTGCAGGGGCACCCTCCACCAGGCCCCCACTCATGTCTACCACCACCCCCACCCCCCAGCAGTGCAGGGGCAGCCTCCACCAGGCCCCCACTCATGTCTCCCACCACCCCCACCCCCCTGCCACCATGGGCAGCCCCCACCAGGCCCCCACTCATGTCTCCCACTGCCCCCACCCCCCTGCCACCATGGGCAGCCCCCACCAGGCCCCCACTCATGTCTCCCACCACCCACACCCCCCAGCAGTGCAGGGGCACCCTCCACCAGGCCCCCGCTCATGTCTACCACCACCCCCACCCCCCAGCAGTGCAGGGGCAGCCTCCACCAGGCCCCCACTCATGTCTCCCACCACCCCCACCCCCCTGCCACCATGGGCAGCCCCCACCAGGCCCCCACTCATGTCTCCCCCCCCCCAACCCCCCAGCAGTGCAGGGGCAGCCTCCACCAGGCCCCCACTCATGTCTCCCACCACCCCCACCCCCCTGCCACCATGTGCAGCCCCCACCAGGCCCCCACTCATGTCTCCCACCACCCCCACCCCCCTGCCACCATGGGCAGCCCCCCACCAGGCCCCCACTCATGTCTCCCACCAACCCCACCCCCCAGCAGTGCAGGGGCAGCCCCCACCAGGCCCCCACTCATGTCTCCCACCCCCCCACCCCCCAGCAGTGCAGGGGCAGCGTCCACCAGGCCCCCACTCATGTCTCCCACCCCCCCACCCCCCAGCAGTGCAGGGACAGCCTCCACCAGGCCCCCACTCATGTCTCCCACCACCCCCACCCCCCTGCCACCATGGGCAGCCCACACCAGGCCCCCACTCATGTCTCCCACCCCCCCCAGCCCCCAGCAGTGCAGGGGCAGCCTCCACCAGGCCCCCACTCATGTCTCCCACCCCCCCACCCCCCAGCAGTGCAGGGGCAGCCTCCACCAGGCCCCCACTCATGTCTCCCACCACCCCCACCCCCCTGCCACTGTGGGCAGCCCCCATCAGGACCCCACTCATGTCTCCCACCCCCCCACCCCCCAGCAGTGCAGGGGTAGCCTCCACCAGGCCCCCATTCATGTCTCCCACCACCCCTACCCCCCTGCCACCATGGGCAGCCCCCACCAGGCCCCCACTCATTTCTCCCACCCCCCCCACCCCCCAGCAGTGCAGGGGCAGCCTCCACCAGGCCGCCACTCATGTCTCCCACCCCCCCACCCCCCAGCAGTGCAGAGGCAGCCTCTACCAGGCCCCCACTCATGTCTCCCACCCCCCCACCCCCCAGCAGTGCAGGGGCAGCCTCCACCAGGCCCCCACTCATGTCTCCCACCACCCCCACCCCCCTGCCACCATGGGCAGCCCCCACCAGGCCCCCACTCATGTCTCCCACCCACCCCACCCACCAGCAGTGCAGGGGCAGCCTCCACCAGGCCCCCACTCATGTCTCCCACCACCCCCACCCCCCAGCAGTGCAGGGGCAGCCTCCACCAGGCCCCCACTCATGTCTCCCACCACCCCCACCCCCCTGCCACCATTGGCAGCCCCCACCAGGCCCCCACTCATGTCTCCCACCCCCCGCCCACCCCCCAGCAGTGCAGGGGCAGCCTCCACCAGGCCCCCACTCATGTCTCCCACCCCCCACCCCCCAGCAGTGCAGGGGCAGCCTCCACCAGGCCCCCACTCATGTCTCCCACCACCCCCACCCCCCTGCCACCATGGGCAGCCCCCACCAGGCCCCCACTCATGTCTCCCACCCCCCCCCACCCCCCAGCAGTGCAGGGGCAGCCTCCACCAGGCCCCCACTCATGTCTCCCACCACCCCCACCCCCCTGCCACCATGGGCAGCCCCCACCAGGCCCCCACCCATGTCTCCCACCCCCCCCACCCCCCAGCAGTGCAGGGGCAGCCTCCACCAGGCCCCCACTCATGTCTCCCACCCCCCCACCCCTCAGCAGTGCAGGGGCAGCCTCCACCAGGCCCCCACTCATGTCTCCCACCACCCCCACCCCCCTGCCACCATGGGCAGCCCCCGCCAGGCCCCCACTCATGTCTCCCACCCCCCCACCCCCCAGCAGTGCAGGGGCAGCCTCCACCAGGCCCCCACTCATGTCTCCCACCACCCCCACCCCCCAGCAGTGCAGGGGCACCCTCCACCAGGCCCCCACTCATGTCTACCACCACCCCCACCCCCCAGCAGTGCAGGGGCACCCTCCACCAGGCCCCCACTCATGTCTACCACCACCCCTACCCCCCAGCAGTGCAGGGGCAGCCTCCACCAGGCCCCCACTCATGTCTCCCACCACCCCCACCCCCCAGCAGTGCAGGGGCAGCCTCCACCAGGCCCCCACTCATGTCTCCCACCACCCCCACCCTCCAGCAGTGCAGGGGCAGCCTCCACCAGGCCCCCATTCATGTCTCCCACCACCCCCACCCCCCTGCCACCATGGGCAGCCCCCACCAGACCCCCACTCATGTCTCCCACCCCCCACCCCCCAGCAGTGCAGGGGCAGCCTCCACCAGGCCCCCACTCATGTCTCCCACCACCCCACCCCCAGCAGTGCAGGGGCACCCTCCACCAGGCCCCCACTCATGTCTCCCACCACCCCCACCCCCCTGCCACCATGGGCAGCCCTCATCAGGCCCCCACTCATGTCTCCCCCCCACCCCCCAGCAGTGCAGGGGCAGCCTCCACCAGGCCCCCACCCATGTCTCCCACCACCCCCACCCCCCAGCAGTGCAGGGGCAGCCTCCACCAGGCCCCCACTCATGTCTCCCACCACCCCCACCCCCCTGCCACCATGGGCAGCCCCCACCAGGCCCCCACTCATGTCTCCCACCACCCCCACCCCCCAGCATCCAGGGGCACCCTCCACCAGGCCCCCACCCATGTCTCCCACCACCCCCACCCCCCAGCCACCAGGGGCACCCTCCACCAGGTCCTCACAATCCCCAATTATGTGCGTAATAGTCAGCCTCCACAGCCAAAAAGCCCTACCAAGTAACCCATTCACCCACATGGAAATGTAAATTACATGTTACACCCCCAATGTTCATGAAGCTAATGAACCCATGTCCGTCACACACAATGGTTGCAATTGAATGGGAAAACACCCAACATGACATGTATGAAACCAATGAGATGATACCACACAGTGAAGTATGAAAACAAAATTGTATTGAAAAAAATAAAGAATGCTAAAGAAAGGAAACAAACTACAATGTGAATGAGAAAAAATAAGGTGCATGTCCGTATTAAAAAAAAAACTGCAAATCACAATCCAAAAAAATGTTGTCCAAAGTCAAATGTAAAAAAATCTCTATGCAATAAAGAACTATGTTAAGAACTAACAAGGGTCCATGAGCCCAACTGAACAAAGGAAACCTACTAAAAAACCTAACTAAAAATCAACTATATACAAAAAGTGGAGCAGTGTCCGTCGACTCCAAATCATAATAAGAAACAAAGGAAACCTAAAACTAAAGAACTATATACAAAGGCGGCGGGCAAGTCCAGCGGCTCACTCCGTGGTGTCCCGGGCATCATCGAACTCCTGTTCGATGTCCCGGAGGCGGTCCAGTTCCATGGCCCCGAGGGTCCGCAGGGACGACGCCGTGTCCTCCTCCAACCCCCTGCGGATTGCCTCGAGGCACTCAGCCCGCCTCAGGGCCCTCCGCATGGAGTTCTCCGCCCAGACCATTGTGAGCCACGCCTCATCTGCCCGCCGCCGCTCCGCACCTATGGCGTGGCCCAACCGCTGCCACACGGAAGACACTCTCTGTCCTGGGTCCAACTGCCCTCCGGCCGATGCCTGCCCCTCCGATGTGGAAAGCCCCGAGCCTTCATGTCTCCCACCATGTTGCTGCTGCTGCACTGCCTCTGCCCGTGCACTGCCTCCTGCTGCCTGCACATCCTCCGCCGGCTGGGGTGCAGTTGTTGATGTGGCCACCCCTGCTGGACCTCCGACTCCCGACTGTGGCAGGGATGCCTCCTCCACCAGCCTGGCCGCACCGTCAGAGGCAGCTCCACAGGGCACCCAGGTGACTGATGGGTGGGAAGATGGCACAGAGGACGACTGGCGCGTAGGGGGTCCAGTTGAGGAGGGGGTCGGGGCAAGCCCCATCAGATTGAGGAATCCAGCCTGGGTGACCTGTCCCAGCAGGCTGACGTGGTCAACGAGCCATTCGAGATGACGTGCAGTCTCTCCATGAAAAGACTGCAGGTCACCTCGCATGGCCCGTTGACGCAACGCCACACCAGCCAGGACAGGCTCAACCCGGACCTGGATGGCCACGTCCGCAGGCAGAGGAAGGCCAGTTGACGTCAGCTCATCCCCTGCCTGAAAACGGGTCTGGACGTAGGCATCCCTGCTGGTGCAAGATGATGCAGGGACAGGATCGGGGACAGGATTGCACACAGGCACCTCCGCGGCGGCCTGTGCTGCCTCCTGTCCCTGGTCCTGCACTGCACCACTAGCACCAGTGGGATCCCCACCTCCAGACCCCGTCTCTGGTGCTTGCACGGCCTCCTCCTCCACCAAACCCCCCACCAACCTGGATGACTCCGTGCCATCTTCCCCTGTTGGGCCCTGTGGGGTCCCAGCTGCCCCTTCTGCTGCCGAGGAGTCCAACTGCAACCTCCGCCTCTTGGACCTCCCCCCGGCAGCTGCGGCCTGGGACGCGGCACCGGACTCCTCACTCCCCGACGAGATGACAACACGGGAGGGGAGCCGGGCCTTGCGTCTCCGGCTGGCGGTCGGATCCCCGCCGCTGTGCTCCACAGCACCTTCTCCGCCCTCTTCATCAGTTGACGCTGCAGACAGGGAGAAACAAAACACAGGCATCAGGGCACTGTACAATGGACACATACACACATGACAGCTGCACATGAGTGGCATTGGCAAACCTCAGACAAGTCATCACAATCCCCAACACACATGTCATTGCAACTCGCACACATGAGCCATACCACAGCCATATCGCAACTGCCAGCACCATCCATACACATACAACAGCATCAGCAGCCAAAGGGGAGCCAGACATCACATGCAACACAGGAAGTGCACCACACATGTACACACACCACCACACTTGCATGCATGTGTACACCTCTGCCAAGTGTCGCACTGTTCAGACGGCCATCCATGTCACATCTGCCAATCAGGCTTCCACATACCGCTGTCACATGCATCCATGTTGCATCACTGTTGCACCCTTGTCAAATACACACACATGCACATGTACACAGTGCTCATACATGCAGCCGAAAACAACATACATGCGTGACATCACGGACATGTCTACTTACATACACATTCATCCAAACATGTGTGCACGCACAACTGCATTTGCCATGCAAGCCTACACACACAAGCACCATCCATGTCTCACACATTACAGCCCTTGCATGTGTCAGCCCCACGGCCCTGTACACCCCCACCCATACTCGACCCCATACAAACAGATGTGCAACCTGCACAATACCGAATAATCACCACACGCACTGCTCACAATCAGGATGCATGTACACTCACCGCTCGACTCCAGACGGGTCTGCTTCTCTAGGACCTGGACATGGAGCGCTGGGGATATGTGTTCCAGGACCCCCATCTGTTCTTCCGACAAGTGGCCCCGGCGCCCCTTGGCATCCGCTGCCTTCAAGAGGCGCCGGGCCTTGTTCAGGGTCCTGGACCTGTAGTCCTCCCAGCGCTTCCTAACATGTTGGAAGTCCCGGACTGCCACCCCCTCCGCGTTGATGGCAGTCACGACGTCAGTCCAGATCCGAGTCCGTCCTTCCTTGTCGGCGCGGGAACTTCCGAAGAGGGCATCATACTGCCCCAGGACTTGCTCCACCAGGACACCAACTTCGGTGGCACTGAAGCTGGTGCCCCTCTGCCTCTCTGGCCGGGGGTTGTCAGTGGTCACAGATGGTGTTTGCCCCGACATGACAACCCCAGAGGCAGGAGTGGGTGGGCAACTGGGTCCTGGGGCTGGGCTGTAGAGCGATGGAATTCCAGTCGGGAGTCTTCGGTTCCAGCAGGGGTGGTCACAGCAACAGCACCCCTGGCTGATTTGCAGGCAGCAAATGGCAGTGCACGTGGGCAGCAGGCAGTCAGGCAGCAGCAGATGGCAGGTGGGAGCGTGCTCGGGGCTCTGGGGGGCAGTAGTTCGGCCTTCTGGGCAGGAGCGTGGTCTTCCGTGTGCTTACGCGTGGCCAGCTTGGTACGGAGTGATTTGGCACGTGAAAATCCTGCACGTCAGCGTGAAAATCGAGGAAAGGCACTTAGCGCGTAAGCGCGTCAGCACGCATACGCGATTCTATTGGACCAAAGGCCCTCAGCGCGTAAGTGCGTCTGTGACGTGACCCGCACGGGTGTTTCCCACACAGCACGTGATGACAGAGCACACGTGGAAAGACTGCACGTCAGAGTGTCATCGCGTGTGATTGGTGGAAATGGCCCTACACGCAGAAGTGACAAAGCATGTAATTGGTGGAAATGGCCCTACACGCAGAAGTGACAAAGCGTGTAATTGGTGGAAATGGCCCTAGCGCGTACACGCCGCGTAAGTGACGCTGGACGTGTGGGCCTGTATAAAAGGTACGTGTAGAACACCATTTCCTTGTACGTGCTTTTCGTGGAGAGCGAGTGGGTGAATTCTGTACTTCTTGTCGTTTCACACGCGATTTACTTCACGGCGTTTCAAGTTCGTATTCCCTGTTACCTCTGACAGCTTTTTCTCTTTTTTCTCTTTTACTGGTTTACCTGGGCGTGTTCCCTCAAACAGTGTTCCCTTCTACTGTTGTCCTGTCTCCTCAGACAGCGTACAAATCTTCTTTTGGCGGGGGTGTTGCCAACCAAACGCGCTCCTTTTTCACGCTCTTTTACCTGGCAGACAGTGAGTCACGCACGTATCTAACATCTGTGCTTGCCCCGTGTGTAGCCTTCCCCTTCAGAGGTCATTCTAGGCTGCGTGTGACACGCATACGTTCATTCTTGTGTTACTGGGTGCCACAGCATAGTGCAGGTTTTTCTTTCTGCACACGTGGTCTAGGAGGGGTTGCGTGCACGTCATCTCCCTTTTTTGGGGCTCCTGTGCGTAGCGTGACCCGTCATCTTTCCCCAGGGGTTACAATCAGCCTTGCAAGAGCACTAGGGTACAATTACCATCTGGTACCCAACCCCTTTGACCCCCAATTGCCCAGGACAATACTTTACAGCCACTCCCATACGCACATCTACATCAGTGCCATGGCTGGGAGGCGAGGATTCCGTAAGGGTGGCAAAGGTGGAAGAGCCACAAGTGGTGGCCGTGGTGGATCCGGTAGGGGACGTGGTCGTTACTTGCAGGGTGAGCCTGTCCCCCCATGTGTGGAGGAACAGTCATGGGCACCCTTATTCCCCCCCCCCCTCCCGTTGAGGCTGATGTGGCTGACACCATCCATGCTCAGCCCTTGTTGGACCAGCCCATTGTGGCACCAGACCTGGCTGACTCCATGGCTGACTTCCAGGTCAGCAGGCCTATGACACGTGCGCTGGTGCACGTTGATGTCACCATGCCACGTGCATCTGGGGCAGCAAGGTCATCTGCTGCAGCAAGTAGGCAGGGCGGAGAGGCTGCAGGGGCAGCTGCGGCTCCATCCACCCCAGCCCTCACACACCCAGCCAGGACAGTGTCGGTGCTAGTCCATGCTGCTGACATTCCCCCTGACACCATCACACTAGAGCCAATGCCTGCACCAACTCCCATGCTGAGTGTGCAATCCCACACTCCTGATACAGAGTCCACCAGGGCTCCTGCCCCTAGTGTCCAGAGCGGCGCAGGACACTCAGGATCACCACCACCTTCCAAGCGGAAGAGGAAGAGTGCTCGTCCGGCACAGGCTGATGCCCCAGACACGGCTACACAGTCCGGCCCGTCCAGGAAGCCCAGCTTCACGGATGACGAACTGAATGCACTTGTCGAGTATGTGTCCGCACATGACAACGAGATGGTCATTGTTGCAGGATCCAAGACCACACCTGCACAACGCCAGGCACACTGGCAGACCGTTGCGGACATCGTAAGTGCCCTTGGAATCGTGAGGCGCACAGCCAATGATTGCTATAAGCGATGGAATGACCTAAAGCGCAGGGCAAAGAGTAAGCTGGCCTCAAGTCATGCCGCAACTCTAGTGACTGGAGGTGGGTCTCCAGTAGTAGACATGGAACTCACTCCACATGAGTCAGTCGCTGGGACCTACGTCACGGAGGAACAGATCCAAGGCGTGGGAGATCTGGCTGATTACGAGGCATTGTCCGGTGAGTGCACATGCATGTGTGTGTCATCCATGTGCATGGTGTGTGTGTGAGGGCTTCTGTTTGTGTGCCAGGTGAGAGTGTGTGCACCTGAATCGTATGGGTCAGCCATGTGCTTCATGCAATACATCCTGCGCAGCTGCATTTGGCCATAGCAGTATCCCTTCTGCCAACAGTAGACATCTAGCCCAACTGCACGCCAGTTGCCCTTGAAGTGTCACCTTGCCACAACATTGTTGCTTATTTTTCACTGTTCATTCAGGCAGATTGTTTGCATTCCACCACCTTTACTAGGCATGTCGCAGTCCACTAGTCACATGTCTGACATGGCTATGGTAAAGTGGAGTGACTTTGTTACCTGGATATCATTTGTTCACACATGTCCCTGTGCAATTGGACCATTTCAGACTGGCAGCTCCAGGTGAAAAATCTGACCTGTTAGAATTAGAAAAGCTATTACATGCGGGAACTGGACTGAATGAATAGGTGCTGCCCTCCTCTCCATCTTCACTCAATAGCAATGGTACATGCCATCTGTGTGATGGCATGTGTGTTTCACCTGGCAATCACAGGCCAATGTGTGATGCCACTGCCAGGCAGCATGCAGAAAATGTGTTCATCTTCCATCTTGGTGTCATCAGTGTGTGCCATTTGCCTGCCCTTCATATGCAGTGAGGGTGCATGCATGGGAGGGTTTTAGTCATGTGGGACATGTGTCAATCAAGTACTAGTTCTCTTGCTTCTCAGCCCTCATTGTGTGCCATGGTGCTAATGCCTGTTTCCATTTCTCTGTTTTTATGTCTTTGCAGGGGAAGACGCACCTGATACTGCAGGGGTTGTGGAGATGGTGCAGACCCAGGAGGGGTCCGAGGGCCGACCAACCACCAGTGAGGGACGTGGTGTGGTGGTGGGTGAGAACCCACAAGTGCTGCAGGTCGTGCTCTCAAGGGGTGTCTCTGGCTGCACCTCCCCCGAGCTGTACTCAGGTGTTGATTCGGATGAGACCTACGTGCCGTCGCAGGTGAGTGTTCCAGGGAGGGATTCTGTTCTGTCCCACCCACCTGCACCAGGGTCAGAACCCTCAATGGGGATGTCAGTGTTGGCAGCTACGCCTTTGGTGGTTACGGATGCAGGGTCACACTCCGCGACATCTGATCCTGTTCCTGGGCCAGCAGATCAGAAGTGGAATGCAGTCCTGCAGCCTCAGGCAGTGCCGGCACAGCAAGGCGCAGTTCACCTTGCCCCAGACAGGTGTGGTGCCCGCCGACGTGGTGGCCGTACGCCACCTGGCAATACCGCATGGGAGCAATCCATTTACAGTATGGCAACACAACAGGCAGCATCATCCGAGATGATGGCTCAGGCCATGGATAGGGTGGCCACTTCCATTGTCCCCCCTGAAAGGCTGATGGAGCGACTAGAGCAGGCAACCGACTCCATCTGCCAGTCACACAGGGAGGACATGTTGGGGTCCAAAAGGGACAGGCGGGCGGCACTGGCGACTCTGCAGGAGGCCATCTCCATTGAGTCCCAGGGCCACAGGGAAGCCCTGAGGCAGGAGCTCCTTCACCTCAGGACGACTCTTGTTGAGCTTGAGGCTTCAACACACCAAAGGACAGAACAGCAGCTGGAGCGTCTCACCCGTACGCTCTCAGCTGAGATGCAGGCAACGAGGGCAGAGGTCCGGGCATCCCGTGAGTTGTTGCATGGGGACCTCCGCACACTCATCCTCCAGAACCAGACCTACCACACCCGCATGCTAGCAGCCATGGAGGAGCAGACTAGGGCCTTGCGTGGGCTGCCTCCCATAGTGCAACCACCTCCGGATGCAGCTGCACAGGGTGATAATAGCGACAGCAGTGATACTCCCACAATAGGGTAGCCGTGTGGGCCATGAGCCCATGGAGGTGTTTTTTTTTCCCAGGATCCACGCAGGTGGGTTCTGGTGTGCATCCTGTCCTCGGACCTCCTGGGTGGCCTCCCCAACCCCCCCGGGCCCATCAATGGCAATTTTTGATTTTTATTTTCATTTTTGATTTTTATTTTTTATTTTTATTTTTATTTTTAATTTCTAAATAATTTTTTTTGGGACAATTTGTTGGCTTCCGTGTGTAACGCTCACCTGGTTCCCTCGGAGGCGCTGGTCTTGACTGGGCAGTGAAAACGTCTTCAACGTTAGGCGTAGGATTCGTCTGGCTCCCGGACTTGACCCCTTCCTCACCGAAAGCTTGACCTGCAGTGTGAGGTGTCTGCAAGTGAAAAATCAAGGTATTAGTGGCTCTCTCCCTCTCTTCCCGTGGTACTCGGGTGATTGTTGTGCTCACCTTAAGTAAGTGAATGCTGAGCTCTCCATCCTGCGTCTTGTGCAGGGGCGCTGGATCCAGTTACTTCACTGGATGTGAGTTCCGCCTCTTGATTGCAGAGGGTAGTTGAGAGCGAAGCCGCCGTTTGCTGCACGAGCGTGACTTGTAAGTATTAAAGTTCTCTTTAGATTGCTCTCTTCAAATGTCTTTTCCCCTAATGTCTATGTCTTTTACTTTTCAGATGCTGTCGATGCCAAAGGAGATGCTCTCCCCGATTCGTGGCAGAGAGCGTAACAAGAAGATGATGAATTCGAAGGCACGTAAGTAGGAAGGCTGTTTTTGGGGCTGTAGAATGCACCTTAATGTCCCCTTTTGTCTCTACAGGTGCCGGAATGCAATGCGAGCAAGGTTGAAGCAAGCGCAACCCAGGTAAGCAGTTTTGTACCCAAGCGTTACTAACCAATGTTCTTTGTCTTTGCAGGCCCGATGCCGAACGAGAAATACAGAAAAAGGTCTTGGATGCTGCCGATGGATCGGGTGAGTCGAAGCGCTAACTTTGCCTTTGTCTAACCTGTGCCTTTTGTTTTGCAGGAGCCGCTGAAGATTGAAGATTGGTTCCCAGCAGGTAATTTTCGTAATTACAGGGTCCGGAGCTGAAGATTCGCTGGAGCTGACACGGTGAGCATCCTGCTGCAGATGCAGAATAACGCGAAGCATGTGGTACCAATCGGGTGTGGTTTAAATAGCCCATAGGAGTGCTTAGGTGTCTTCTTCCACAGCAGCCTCGCCCAGGTAAAAGAGTTCCTGCTTCCAGAAGGGTTCCAGCAGCAATGATCCAGGGAGTGGTGTCTGCCCCACCCAGAAGGAAAAGTAGTCCCTGCCAGAAGAGAGTAAGCCTCATCTTGCTGGTAAGTAAGCAGCATGGTCTGCTCCAGGTAGGTTCACCCAAGCACCTTTACACTTGATATGAGCCCGGCGCTTCCTGTGCCGGGACGGATCCTTACTATGAGCCTGGCACCACCGGTGCCAGGACAAGGTCCAAAAGGTCCCTATTGGGACTTGCTGGTGCCGATAAGACATGTTATGAGCCTGCTCCCAAGGATGTTGGGTAGGTCCTGACTCCTTGAAAGCAGTGGTCATGACAGCACCCCCCCTCAAGGCCCCTCCCAAATTCTTCTTCTCCGGGGGTTTTGGTTTATCAGGAAAAGTTCGATGAAACTTCTTAACCAGACGGGGTGCATGAACATGTTCCGACGGTTCCCAAGATTGTTCCTGGGGGCCATAACCTTTCCAGTCAATCAGATAGTATAATTTAGATTTGGAAATCTTGGAGTCTAATATGTCTTGTATTTCGAATTCTAGTTCTCCGTCCACAAGAATAGGGTCTGGAGATTTTGTCAAACGGGTTCCAGGTTGCATGGGTTTCAGTAGTGAGACGTGGAAAACTGGATGTATCTTCATATGGGCGGGTAGGCCCAATTTAACCGCCACTGGATTGATTATGGCAGTGATTGGGTAAGGCCCCAGGTATCGTGGATTGAAAGTACGCGGTCCTTTTAGTGGTAAATGTTTGGTGGATAGCCAGACCTGATCTCCCACAAGATATTGAGGAGATTCCTTTCGATGTAGATCCGCACACTTCTTGTATTGCTCTTTGGCCTGCTTGAGGTGAGATGTGGCCTCTTTAAAGGCTTGAGTGATTGTCGAATGCAGATGATCTACAGCGGGTGTTCCAAGAGTCTGAGGTGGGTCAAGATTTGAGGTGCGAGGGTGGATTCCATATGAAAGAAAAAACGGAGTTTTTCCAGTTCCGGCGTGGACTGAATTATTATAAGCGTACTCCGCAATCCAGAGAATGTCTTTCCAAGTGCCCTCTGATTGTTGTAACATGCAGCGTAGATACTGTTCCAAGGTTTGGTTGGTCCTCTCGGTCTGCCCGTCGGTCTGGGGATGGTGGCTGGTCGAAAGCCTTATGTCAATTTGGGCTAGGCGACAACAACTCCGCCAGAAGTGGGAAATAAATTGACTCCCTCTATCTGAGATTAAAACTGAAGGAAAGCCAAAAATTCGACCTCCGTGACGTGAAAAACGCATTTTTCCAATTTTGCAAAGAGCCTGTGTTTTCGGAGCCGCTCCAATACTGCGGTGACATGTTTTCGATGTTCCACCTCAGAGGACGAGTAGACCAGAATGTCATCAATATAGACAACTACACATACGTCAATGAGCTCTCTGAGGACGTCATTCATAAAATACTGAAAGGCTGCCGGAGCGTTGCAAACCCCGAAGGGCATTACTTGATACTCGAACAGTCCATATTTAGTACGAAAGGCCGTCTTCCATTCATCGCCCTCTTTTATTCGTACTAAATGGTAGGCTCCTCTGAGGTCCAGCTTTGTGTAGATACAGGCACTTTTACCTGGTCAAGAAGTTCAGGGATCAATGGTAACGGATATCTGTTCTTAATCGTAATCTGGTTCAGGGCACGGTAATCTATGCATGTTCTTAGGTCTCCCTCTTTTTTTGGCACGAAGAACAAAGCTGAAGAGGCTGGGGACTTCGAGGGACGGATAAATCCATTAGTCAAGTACTGGTCCAAATACTGCCTTAGGTGAAGATTTTCAGGTTCTGTGAGGGCATAAATTCGACTGCATGGAGGAGTGGATCCTGGAACCAAGTCTATTTGGCAGTCGTATGATCTGTGAGGAGGCAGCGAATTAGCTTGATCTTTCCGAAAAACATCCTGAAATTCCCGGTATTCAGGAGGCAGGTGACTCTCAGAAGTAGTTGCAGCTAGCTTCGTGCGGGGCTGCGGATAACAGGTAGGTGCGCATTCTGGAAACCGGATTGTCTTTGCTCGCCAATCAATTTGAGGATTGTGTCTTTCCAGCCAAGGGATTCCCAGGATAACTTGAAACTGTGGAGCCTTGATCACGTCAAACACGATCTTCTCTTGATGTCCATCTTGGCTTACCAACGTCACTTCCATGGTGGTGTGAGTAACTGGTCCGGAAGCTATTTCCGTACCATCCACGGTGGTGATAACTTCTTTCACCGACTTAGGACAAAGAGATAGATTCATCCTGGCGGCCAATTCACAGTCCACGTAATTGCCGATTGCGCCACTATCTATGTATGCTTTAATGGCATGCATACGATTGGGTTGTTCCGGACTCACGAGGACCATGGGCATGGTAAAATGCGAGGTCAAAGAACTGGTTTTAACGCTCGGCAAGCGGACCTCTACACTTGTCGGGCGAGGTCGTTTTCCGACTCTGAACTTTTGGCACCCTTATCGGAAGCTCCTACTGTCTTCTTCTTTGGTTTCACTGGGCAGTCTTGGAGGAAGTGCCCTGAGTTCCCGCAATAGAGGCACAATTGCAGTTGTCTTCTCCTTTCTCTTTCCTTTTGGGTTAGAGGTCCTTTCACCACCCCAATCTGCATGGGTTCCACAGTATCATTTCCTTTAACGGAGCTCTGTGGTCTTGAAAAAACTCGATTCTCAAACCTGGAACGATCGGCTTTTCAATTTTGTATTCTATGATCCAGTTGCACCACCAGATCAATGTATTCGGAACAGTCTTGTGGAGGATTCACCACCTGGGCCAGAACGTCTTTAAGTTCTCCACGAAGGCCTCTATAGAAAAGGGTGATTCTCTTATCCTCAGGCCACCCGGTTTCAACCACTAGTCTGTTGAATGATGCAATTTAGGCCAGAAGATCTTGATTGCCCTGTCGTAGTGAAAGAAGTTCATTGTCCAGGGCCTGTCCCTGAGAATGTCTTGCGAACAATCTTTCCATACTAGCTTGGAAGTCCTGGAAATTATACAGAATAGGGTTATCTTGAGTCACTAAAGGAATAGACCAATCTGCGGCACTGCCGCTAAGATATGAAAGCACGAAGGCCACCTTAGCCTGGTCCGTTGGAAAAGCGGCAGGTCTACACAGAAAGTGCAAACGACACTGATTGATGAAAACAGCAAATCTTTTCGGATCACCTGAAAAGCGTTCGGGCGGAGCCAAAGGTACATTTCCTGTTAGATTAATTTGCACCGGATTAGAGGAAGCTGTTGGGGCATGGCTACCACCAGGGGTAGGCAGAGGAGTCTGTCCCGCTTGGGCTTGTAACAATTGTCTAGCCAAGTCGTCTGTTCGCTCCTTAGAAACCACTAGCTCTCTCCTTAGGGCATTTGTTTCCTGGCGAGCTGCATGTACTTCTGCTCTCAACTCCCCAAGCAACTGGGCCAATTGGTCTGTCGGAAGTCTCCATTGCGCCTGGGCGGGAAATGTATGGTGAGGCTTCGCGTTCTGTAACGCTCACCTGGTTCCCTCGGAGGCGCTGGTCTTGACTAGGCGGTGAAAACGTCTTCAACGTTAGGCGTAGGATTCGTCTGGCTCCCGGACTTGACCCCTTCCTCACCGAAAGCTTGACCTGCAGTGTGAGGTGTCTGCAAGTGGAAAATCAAGGTATTAGTGGCTGGAAGGTTGGGAGAAGATCTTAGCCCCTCTCTCCCTCTCTTCCCGTGGTACTCGGGTGATTGTTGTGCTCACCTTAAGTAAGTGAATGCTGAGCTCTCCATCCTGCGTCTTGTGCAGGGGCGCTGGATCCAGTTCCTTCACTGGATGTGAGTTCCGCCTCTTGATTGCAGAGGGTAGTTGAGAGCGAAGCCGCCGTTTGCTGCACGAGCGTGACTTGTAAGTATTAAAGTTCTCTTTAGATTGCTCTCTTCAAATGTCTTTTCCCCTAATGTCTATGTCTTTTACTTTTCAGATGCTGTCGATGCCAAAGGAGATGCTCTCCCCAATTCGTGGCAGAGAGCGTAACAAGAAGATGATGAATTCGAAGGCACGTAAGTAGGAAGGCTGTTTTTGGGGCCGTAGAATGCACCTTAATGTCCCCTTTTGTCTCTACAGGTGCCGGAATGCAATGCGAGCAAGCGCAACCCAGGTTAGCAGTTTTGTACCCAAGCGTTACTAACCAATGTTCTTTGTCTTTGCAGGCCCGATGCCGAACGAGAAATGCAGAAAAAGGTCTTGGATGCTGCCGATGGATCGGGTGAGTCGAAGCGCTAACTTTGCCTTTGTCTAACCTGTGCCTTTTGTTTTGCAGGAGCCGCTGAAGATTGAAGATTGGTTCCCAGCAGGTAATTTTCGTAGTTACAGGGTCCGGAGCTGAAGATTCGCTGGAGCTGACACGGTGAGCGTCCTGCTGCAGATGCAGAATAACGCGAAGCATGTGGTACCAATCGGGTGTGGTTTAAATAGCCCATAGGAGTGCTTAGGTGTCTTCTTCCACAGCAGCCTCGCCCAGGTAAAAGAGTTCCTGCTTCCAGAAGGGTTCCAGCAGCAATGATCCAGGGAGTGGTGCCTGCCCCACCCAGAAGGAAAAGTAGTTCCTGCCAGAAGAGAGTAAGACTCATCTTGCTGGTAAGTAAGCAGCATGGTCTGCTCCAGGTATGTTCACCCAAGCACCTTTACACTTGATATGAGCCCGGCGCTTCCTGTGCCGGGACGGATCCTTACTATGAGCCTGGCACCACCGGTGCCAGGACAAGGTCCAAAAGGTCCCTATTGGGACTTGCTGGTGCCGATAAGACATGTTATGATCCTGCTCCCAAGGATTTTGGGTAGGTCCTGACTCCTTGAAAGCAGTGGTCATGACAGCGTGGTTCATGTGGGCATACGCAGCATTGTGGCTGGGCACATGCAGGCTTGTCATGTATTTGGTTCAGATGCTTGGGTTTGAGTCACACACACCCCTCCTGCTTCCCGTTTCCATGGGCTTGCAAAGGGTGTGTCCAAGTGACAGTGAATTACACAGTGACGTTGGACTCCCATGAGCTGTGTGGGCAGTCTGTAGTCAATACTGTGTATACATTCCTAGTGCATATTGCTGTTGTGTTGTACACTGCATGTTGCATTGATGTGTAACTCATCATCTGTGTCTACCTCCCAATTTGCAGGTCCCTTCCTCATGTCTACACAAGGCCCTCTAGTCTGGAGATGGGGTCCATGTTGGCAGCAGTGCACCTACAACTCTACATGGCGCCAACACTGCACAGTTGGTAGTGGTGGGAGTGCAGGCATTTCCAGGTGGTGAGACTACTAATATATAACATTTGTGATGTCATGTTAATGGTAGTACCTGCTCAAGTTTGTTGTTGGTCCTGCATTACTGTGAGCATTTCAGGTGTTGCAAGTTTCAATTAGGGACACTCTACATTGTGACACTAGTGTCATGTTGTGGGGATTACTTTGTTTACCTGCAAATAGCAAGACATTCCACGGTGTGTGGTGTGGCGGTGCTGGCGATGGGTTGGCAGACATGGCACTGTCCTCTTGTTGCATTTTGCAAGTGGGTATTCATTTTAGCTGCTTGAATGTGTTACTTCACAAAACTGCATTGGTGGTGTCTGTGTGGGTAGGGATGCACACATTGTGACACTTCCAGGTGAACAATCTCAGGCTGATATGGTTTTCACGGTTCATTCTCCAGACATTCAGGATCAGTGTCAGGTTGAGTCATCATTGATTGTCAGATGGAATGTGCCAGGGCAGTGTGCACTCCACAGAGGTGTGATTTCTATGTGAAGTAATTAGCCACTAGCTGTGTACGGGCTGCCTCCCCCCGTGCCCTTTCCCCTCCCATGCGCAGCGGCTGTGCATGTGGTTGGGGATGTGGGGCCACCACCATGTCCACGGCCAGGCCCCGGCGTGTTGCATCGTTGTGCAGGACACATGCTGCCACTATGATCCTGCACACTACTGGGGGAGCGTACAACAGCTGCCCGCCAGAACGGTCAAGGGAGCGAAAGCGTGACTTTAGCACTCCGAATGTGTGCTCCACTATGCCCCGGGTTGTAATGTGGGCTGTGTTATATCTTACCTGGGGTGGCGTGGTGGGGTTCCGAATTGGCGTCATCATGTGGGGGCTGAGAGGGTAGGCACTGTCCCCTGTGGAGGTGGTGATTGGTATCATTGGTGGGGTTGTGACGTTGCTCAGTATCTGACATGCATGCATGTGCAGTGGCATTCATACTCACCAAGCAGCCATGTATCGCCATGCCGCCCAGCTTCTAGGTCCCGGCTTAGGGTGGACATTCGGTAAATGAAGCTGTCGTGGGTTGACCCGGGATAGTTGGCATATACTGAGGTGATGATTCCCTTGGCATTACATACTACCTGCACGTTGATGGAATGCCAGTGCTTGTGGTTCCTATAGATGTGCTCAGATGCCCTGGGGGGACGTAGAGCCACATGGGTGCAGTCGATGGCACCTAGCACTTTGGGGAATCGTGCCACAGCATAAAAATCCAGGGCGGCAGCATGCCTTTCTGCAGGTGTTCTAGGCAGGTATATGTGCCTGTGGACTGATGGGCGTGCAGTGATGATGTTCAAGACCTGGTGTAGGCAGCGTGACTGGGTGGCCTGTGATACACCACCCACAATGGCACTTCTCCGCTGAAATGATCCAGTGGCTAAGAAGTGCAGTACATTGAGGACCTTCTCCAGGGGGCTGAGTGCTTGGGAGCACAGGGTGGGTGATGTGAGGTCATCCTCCCACTCACTCACCAGGTCCAGTATGATGTGTGGTGGAAACCTGTACCTCCCATGCACCTGGTCATCAGGCATCCCGAAAAGGCTGGTTCTGGGTGTGAATATTCTGGCCCTGACTATCCTCCTCCTCCTCCTTTGGTAGGCCACGCCCACTGCTGCTAGGAACGGTATGTTCATCCTGGGTCTGAGGTTGTTATTTTGTTAGTGCGCAAATTAATGCGTTGCGCGTGTTGTAGGCGAGCGTGTGACCCGCGCACACCTGAAATCCAGTACCCAGTCCAATAGCGTGTTGAAATTCCCGCGCACCCCGGGATACAGGTGCGCTGACGTACTTGCGTGTGTAAGTGTCCGCGCACCCCTGATATACACGTACATAGGCTAATCGCGTGTTCGCGCTCTTTTGTCCAATTACACGCGATGAGACTCTGACGTGCTGTCCAATTACACGCGATGACACTCTGACGTGCAGTCTTTCCACGTGGGCTCTGTCATCACGTGCTGTGTGGGAAACACCCGTGCGGGTCACGTCACAGACGCGCTTACGCGCTGAGGGCCTTTGGTCCAATAGAATCGCGTATGCGTGCTGACGCACTTACGCGCTAAGGGCCTTTCCTCGATTTTCACGCTGACGTGCAGGATTTTCACGTGCCAAATCAATCCGTACCAAGCTGGCCACGCGTAAGCACACGGAAGACCATGCTCCTGCCCAGAAGGCCGAACTACTGCCCCCCAGAGCCCTGAGCATGCTCCCACCTGCCATCTGCTGCTGCCTGACTGCCTGCTGCCCACTTGCACTGCCATTTGCTGCCTGCACATCAGCCAGGGGTGCTGTTGCTGTGACCACCCCTGCTGGAACCGAAGACTCCCGACTGGAATTCCATCGCTCCACAGCCCAGCCCCAGGACCCAGTTGCCTACCCACTCCTGCCTCTGGGGTTGTCATGTCGGGGCAAACACCATCTGTGACCACTGACAACCCCCAGCCAGAGAGGCAGAGGGGCACCAGCTTCAGTGCCACCGAAGTTGGTGTCCTGGTGGAGCAAGTCCTGGGGCAGTATGATGCCCTCTTCGGAAGTTCCCGCGCCGACAAGGAAGGACAGACTCGGATCTGGACTGACGTCGTGACTGCCATCAATGCGGAGGGGGTGGCAGTCCGGGACTTAAAATATGTCAGGAAGCGCTGGAAGGACTACAGGTCCAGGACCCTGAACAAGGCCCGGCGCCTCTTGAAGGCAGCGGATGCCAAGGGGCGCCGGGGCCACTTGTCGGAAGAACAGATGGGGGTCCTGGAACGCATATCCCCAGCGCTCCACGTCCAGGTCCTAGAGAAGCAGGCCCGTCTGGAGTCGAGCGGTGAGTGTACATGCATCCTGATTGTGAGCAGTGCGTGTGGTGATTATTCGGTATTGTGCAGGTTGCACATCTGTTTGTATGGGGTCGAGTATGGGTGGGGTTGTACAGGGCCGTGGGGCTGACACATGCAAGGGCTGTAATGTGTGAGACATGGATGGTGCTTGTGTGTGTAGGCTTGCATGGCAAATGCAGTTGTGCGTGCACACATGTTTGGATGAATGTGTATGTAAGTAGACATGTCCGTGATGTCACGCATGTATGTTGTTTTCGGCTGCATGTATGAGCACTGTGTACATGTGCATGTGTGTGTATTTGGATGCATGTGACAGCGGTATGTGGAAGCCTGATTGGCAGATGTGACATGGATGGCCGTCTGAACAGTGCGACACTTGGCAGAGGTGTACACATGCATGCAAGTGTGGTGGTGTGTGTACATGTGTGGTGCACTTCCTGTGTTGCATGTGATGTCTGGCTCCCCTTTGGCTGCTGATGCTGTTGTATGTGTATGGATGGTGCTGGCAGTTGCGATATGGCTGTGGCATGGCTCATGTGTGCGAGTTGCAATGACATGTGTGTTGGGGATTGTGATGACATGTCTGAGGTTTGCCAATGCCACTCATGTGCAACTCTCATGTGTGTATGTGTCCATTGTACAGTGCCCTGATGCCTGTGTTTTGTTTCTCCCTGTCTGCAGCGTCAACTGATGAAGAGGGCGGAGAAGGTGCTGTGGAGCACAGCGGCGGGGATCCGACCGCCAGCCGGAGACGCAAGGCCCGGCTCCTCTCCCGTGTTGTCATCTCGTCGGGGAGTGAGGAGTCCGGTGCCGCATCCCAGGCCGCAGCTGCCGGGGGGAGGTCCAAGAGGCGGAGGTTGCAGTTGGACTCCTCGGCAGGAGAAGGGGCAGCTGGGACCCCACAGGGCCCAACAGGGGAAGATGGCACGGAGTCATCCAGGTTGGTGGGGGGTTTGGTGGAGGAGGAGGCCGTGCAAGCACCAGAGACGGGGTCTGGAGGTGGGGATCCCACTGGTGCTAGTGGTGCAGTGCAGGACCAGGGACAGGAGGCAGCACAGGCGGCCGCGGAGGTGCCTGTGTGCAATCCTGTCCCCGATCCTGTCCCTGCATCATCTTGCACCAGCAGGGATGCCTACGTCCAGACCCGTTTTCAGGCAGGGGATGAGCTGACGTCAACTGGCCTTCCTCTGCCTGCGGACGTGGCCATCCAGGTCCGGGTTGAGCCTGTCCTGGCTGGTGTGGCGTTGCGTCAACGGGCCATGCGAGGTGACCTGCAGTCTTTTCATGGAGAGACTGCACGTCATCTCGAATGGCTCGTTGACCACGTCAGCCTGCTGGGACAGGTCACCCAGGCCGGATTCCTCCGTCTGATGGGGCTTGCTCCGACCCCCTCCTCAACTGGACCCCCTACGCGCCAGTCGTCCTCTGTGCCATCTTCCCACCCATCAGTCACCTGGGTGCCCTGTGGAGCTGCCTCTGATGGTGCGGCCAGGCTGGTGGAGGAGGCATCCCTGCCACAGTCGGGAGTCGGAGGTCCAGCAGGGGTGGCCACATCAACAACTGCACCCCAGCCGGCGGAGGATGTGCAGGCAGCAGGAGGCAGTGCACGGGCAGAGGCAGTGCAGCAGCAGCAACATGGTGGGAGACATGAAGGCTCGGGGCTTTCCACATCGGAGGGGCAGGCATCGGCCGGAGGGCAGGGGGACCCAGGACAGAGAGTGTCTTCCGTGTGGCAGCGGTTGGGCCACGCCATAGGTGCGGAGCGGCGGCGGGCGGAAGAGGCGCGGCTCACAATGGTCAGGGCGGAGAACTCCATGCAGAGGGCCCTGAGGCGGGCTGAGTGCCTTGAGGCAATCCGCAGGGGGTTGGAGGAGGACACGGCGTCGTCCCTGCTGACCCTCGGGGCCATGGAACTGGACCGCCTCCGGGACATCGAACAGGAGTTCGATGATGCCCTGGCCCGGGACACCACAGAGTGAGCCGCTGGACTTGCCCGCCGCCTTTGTATATAGTTCTTTAGTTTTAGGTTTCCTTTGTTTCTTATTATGATTTGGAGTCGACGGACACTGCTCCACTTTTTGTATATAGTTGATTTTTAGTTAGGTTTTTTAGTAGGTTTCCTTTGTTCAGTTGGGCTCATTGACCCTTGTTAGTTTTTAACATAGTTCTTTATTGCATAGAGATTTTTTTACATTTGACTTTGGACAACATTTTTTTGGATTGTGATTTGCAGTATTTTTTTTTAATACGGACATGCACCTTATTTTTTCTCATTCACATTGTAGTTTGTTTCCTTTCTTTAGCATTCTTTATTTTTTTCAATACAATTTTGTTTTCATACTTCACTGTGTGGTATCATCTCATTGGTTTCATGCATGTCATGTTGGGTGTTTTCCCATTCAATTGCAACCATTGTGTGTGACGGACATGGGTTCATTAGCTTCATGAACATTGGGGGTGTAACATGTAATTTACATTTCCATGTGGGTGAATGGGTTACTTGGTAGGGCTTTTTGGCTGTGGAGGCTGACCATTACGCACATGATTGGGGATTGTGAGGACCTGGTGGAGGGTGCCCCTGGTGGCTGGGGGGTGGGGGTGGTGGGAGACATGGGTGGGGGCCTGGTGGAGGGTGCCCCTGGATGCTGGGGGGTGGGGGTGGTGGGAGACATGAGTGGGGGCCTGGTGGGGGCTGCCCATGGTGGCAGGGGGGTGGGGGTGGTGGGAGACATGAGTGGGGGCCTGGTGGAGGCTGCCCCTGCACTGCTGGGGGGTGGGGGTGGTGGGAGACATGGGTGGGGGCCTGGTGGAGGCTGCCCATGGTGGCAGGGGGGTGGGGGTGGTGGTAGACATGAGTGGGGCCTGGTGGAGGGTGCCCCTGCACTGCTGGGGGGTGGGGGTGGTGGTAGACATGAGTGGGGGCCTGGTGGAGGGTGCCCCTGCACTGCTGGGGGGTGGGGGTGGTGGTAGACATGAGTGGGGGCCTGGTGGAGGGTGCCCCTGCACTGCTGGTGGGTGGGGGTGGTGGGAGACATGAGTGGGGGCCTGGTGGAGGGTGCCCCTGCACTGCTGGGGGGTGGGGGTGGTGGGAGACATGAGTGGGGGCCTGGTGGAGGGTGCCCCTGCACTGCTGCGGGGTGCGGGGGTGGGAGACATGAGTGGGGGCCTGGTGGAGGGTGCCCCTGCACTGCTGGGGGGTGGGGGTGGTGGGAGACATGAGTGGGGGCCTGGTGGGTGCTGCCCATGGTGGCAGGGGGGTGGGGGTGGTGGTAGACATGAGTGGGGGCCTGGTGGAGGGTGCCCCTGCACTGCTGGGGGGTGGGGGGGTGGGAGACATGAGTGGGGGCCTGGTGGGTGCTGCCCATGGTGGCAGGGGGGTGGGGGTGGTGGGAGACTTGAGTGGGGCCTGGTGGAGGCTGCCCCTGCACTGATGGGGGGTGGGGGTGGTGGGAGACATGAGTGGGGGCCTGGTGGGGGCTGCCCATGGTGGCAGGGGGGTGGGGGTGGTGGGAGACATGAGTGGGGGCCTGGTGGAGGGTGCCCCTGGTGGCAGGGGGGTGGGGGTGGTGGGAGACATGAGTGGGGGCCTGGTGGAGGCTGCCCCTGCACTGCTGGTGGGTGGGGGGGGTGGGAGACATGAGTGGGGGCCTGGTGGGGGCTGCCCATGGTTGCAGGGGGGTGGGGGTGGTGGTAGACATGAGTGGGGGCCTGGTGGAGGGTGCCCCTGCACTGCTGTGGGGGGGGGTGGTGGGAGACATGAGTGGGGGCCTGGTGGAGGGTGCCCCTGCACTGCTGGGGGGTGGGGGGGGTGGGAGACATGAGTGGGGGCCTGGTGGAGGGTTCCCCTGCACTGCTGGGGGGTGGGGGTGGTGGTAGACATGAGTGGGGGCCTGGTGGGTGCTGCCCATGGTGGCAGGGGGGTGGGGGTGGTGGGAGACATGAGTGGGGGCCTGGTGGAGGGTGCCCCACAATGCTGGGGGGTGGGGGTGCAGGGGTACATGAGTTGGACATGGGTGGGGGCCTGGTGGCAGGTGCCCCACGGTGCAGGGGGGTGGGGGTGGTGGGAAACATGAGTTGGACATAAGTGGGGGCCTGCTGGCAGGTACCCCACAGTGCTGGGGGGGGGGTGGCAGACATGCATTGTTGATCAGTAGTGCAAAGTGACATGTGGGTTGGCTGGGGGGCATGCCCATGGTGGATGGGCTGCCTGCGGGACATGAGCAGGGGTGCAGGGTAGTCCCCCGTGGTGTGGGCTGCCTGCAGGGGCCGTGGAGGTTGTGGAGCGTACACCTGGGAGGACCCACACGGCCAATTCACGTGTAGTACTCCCCAGAACACCTGAAATACACATTCCCTGCTGAAATCGCGTGTGCAACTTCCCGCGCACCCCTGAAATACACGTACCCTGCTCGCACTGGGACAATCGCGTGTGGAACTTCCCGCGCACCCCTGAAATACACGTACCCTGATGGAATCGCGTGTGGAACTTCCAGCGCACCCCTGAAATACACGTACCCTGCTGAAATCGCGTGTGGAACTTCCCGCGCACCCCTGAAATACACGTACCCTGCTGAAATCGCGTGTGGAACTTCCCGCGCACCCCTGAAATACACGTACCCTGCTCGCACTGGGCCAATCGCGTGTGGTACTTCCCGCGCACCCCTGAAATACACGTACCCTGATGGAATCGCGTGTGGAACTTCCCGCGCACGCCTGAAATGCACGTACCCTGCTGAAATCGCGTGTGGAACTTCCCGCGCACCCCTGAAATACACGTACCCTGCTGAAATCGCGTGTGGAACTTCCCGCGCACCCCTGAAATACACGTACCCTGCTGAAATCGCTTGTGGAACTTCCCGTGCACCCCTGAAATACACGTACCCTGCTTGCACGGGGCCAGTCGCGTGTGGAACTTCCCGCGCACCCCTGCAATACACGTTCCCCGCTTGGCGTTTGCTGTTTGCCAGCCCGCTGAACTGGTCCAGGGTTAGCGCAGCCCTTAGCGATGATTTAGCGATTTTGATGGCTTTTCCTTGCGCGAGGGCGTTCTTGGGGGCGTTACTGGCGCTGCTGCAGGGTCGCTGCGATTCTCTGCACCACGGCTGGTTTGGAAGCCTAAAATCCATGAATACGCTGTGCGCGGAAATCGGTTTTAGCGCACGACACTTTTCTGCGAAATTCTATGAATTACCCTGACAATCGTTTACCTTGCACAATTGTACAGGAGATCACCAGATGTTTCATGGTCTACCTACCCCTGCACTTGCGCGGTCTGAATGACACCTGGCCTAGTAGGATCGCTGTCTGTCTTCCCCTTGTTCCCCCCTCCCTGCCTCGTCGCGCCTTGAAACACTTGTGTATAGGCGCGTTACAAATGCCATATCATATCATATCATACCTCTCACCTCTGGCATTAAATAATCTACATCTTGCCAATTCTGAATGCAACAGTCCATATCTTACCAGAATATTTTTTGGTAAAATTAGATTCCATTGGAACCTTAAGAAAAGCAGTCTGATTTTCCCATACGGGAAAATTGTAAGTTATGGAGTTTTTCCCCAGCTGTTTATGCTCTAGCCGTAGGTAAAATCGTGACTCATAACTATGCAAACCTTCTACTGTGGCTATCCAGTCAGATCTATATAAGAACCTTTTCACTCAACACAGGTTCTCTAGAAGCTCCCATACTGAAGAATGAATCTTACCCTGGCAATTGAGGAAGAACACAGAAAACTCGGTTAACAAACCACTACCCTTCTCTTTCAAGATGTCATTCACATCTTTTGTTGTACCATTACAGCAAGTTCCAGTGAGCTCTGGAGAGCATTGAACTGATACCAAGCTCATAGCGAATTGCAACTTAAAGGCACAGAGCTTGGGATTTGCAAAGCTCATTTCCAAATCTACCCCTATAGGTAGGGGGAATTTCAAGAGAGGATAAAGATCGAATCTCTCTTCCATAGAAAATCTTGAGGATCATTTTCCCCTCTTACAACCTGACAATAGGAATCACATAAAATGTGCCCTACTTGGCATGAACCCGCCTCAACTGGTTTGACAATGACATAGCCCTGGTTGTGAAAATGAGACTCTCCGCTTTATTCAAGGTCACCATCCTACTTTCCATTTGAATGATGTAACGCATTCTGAGTCAATGCTCATGGAAGACCTTCACTCTCATGGAACTAAATGGCGGTATGAGGAGAAATGTTTAACCCACTGGAATGGGAAAAAATGTGATCTCCAAAGCCGCTTTCATATAGTAAAAACACGGTTCCTTGGCATTTGCTGCCTCAGTTAGTTTAACACAGACACTACACTGAATTAGCTTGAACTTCAGCCAAAAACTCGACAGATCTATACTCATAAAAAACTCCATCTAAACACGAAACCCAGGGTTACAGCTTTAGTAAACTTTCACCACTTCCCAAAGTTCTCATGCTGTTCTGGAAAATGTCTGTAAACGTATAAATATAGGACAGAATATACATTGGAACTATTTAATTGATACATTTTTATGAAATTGTTATGAAAAGCAACAGAGAACCTGTCACCCTCTGGCTTACATAGTCTTTCATCACTTATGCGATATTCTGCAAGGACATGAGTTCCTTTCTCTAGATTAAACATGCTGAATTTGGGCCTGCTTTAGTATATTGACTAGTACATAATTCACCCTTCACAGGAAGATTTTATACGATGCTTTGCCAGTCAAAACAAATGATTAAAAACCATCATTGAAAGCTTAACATGTTTTTAAAGGAACCAACATTTTTATCATGGCACAATGCACATTCTCATTTGCTTGGCCTGCATGTAACTTTACTAAATAAATGTTCAACTCAAAGAACGTATGTTTTCTGCTACGATAACAGCACTCCAGCACGTTTTCTTAATGTGATTATAACACACATAATCAATGTTCTCATGTAGGTGCATATATGTTTGGAATGCTGATTGAATGTGATAGTGCTGTCAAATTATAACTAAGGATTTTAGAGCTAAAAGCTGAAACATCAATCTATTATAGTTAAGGCTGGCGCTGCCAATTGAGGCTGGACAAACGTCTACAAAAGTGAAATTTCACGAGAAACATGCCAACAAATGTAGAGCCTGTTTCATGGAATTTTTTGCATGGTGCAAAGTGAGTTTTCACTGCTAAAATACACGTTGCACTGGTCCACAAATCAAGGTGTTTGTTGGCAGTGCAAAGTGTATTTTCGCAGCGCAAAGTCACTTTGTACCAGTGAAAAGTCACTTTGCACCATGCAAAAACATCCTTGAATCAGACCCTTAGTTTTTCCACATGTTTTAACAGGACACGATTCGAGTTGAAAATCAGCCAGATGCCGCTTTTAACTGTAACTTCACAGGCACAGCTCCTCCGGGTCTACATCTCATTCACTATACCAAAAGTAGTGTAACTGGTATTTTCAATTATCAGTGAAAGAACACGGAAATAATGATGATAATGATTAGGATTGTATATAGAGTTTATACCTAGTCACTGTACATAGAACACATTTTCATACATCATCATCATCCCAACTGAAGTTGGTACTCATTTATCGACCTTGGAAGGATGAAAGGCAGAGTGGGCTTTGCAGGATTTGAACCTGAGACCTGCATATCACACATAGATTGCATTAGTGAACACTCAACCTGCTGAGCTATCTTTATGGCTGTCATATTAAAAACGCCAGGGAAGTTAATTGGGTTGTAACAAGACAGAGCTGTGCTCTTGAGCACCGTTCTTTGAAGACACAGGGTCCAAACCCACACATTGAGAAAGTTCCCTGCTCCTTATTATCCTGAGTCTGCTGCATGCTGCACATGTGAAACCCTGAGAATTGCAGCAATATGCAACTGTTTTACAAGCTACATCAGACAGTAATCCGTTGCTCACTCGGGCAGCCCGAGCCTGAGTAGTAAAATTGTCCATAGCTGCATTTATGTAACCTACTTTCTACACATTTTACTGTTCTGTTGAGTTTTCTGATTAAATTAAATGAGCACAATATCAAGTTTGCCTGGCATGCTCAGAAGGATTGCATGCTTGAATTACTATCACAGACATTGTTTACAGATTGGTTGTCGTTATTATTTTCCCCAAAATGCCATTTGTATGCAAAGCAGCCAGCATCCAACATGCAATGCACCTGCATTATTCGCTACCTAGATCTGCCCCTCAATTTCACCCACAACACGCTTGCAGTCCGGGAATAATACACAAACCCACAAACACTCCTCAGTCCTAATCACTCCTTATTTCACAGTAAGAGCTGAAAAGCCAAGGAGGGAAAGTGGAATGGGACAAACAAATAAATGTTGCTACAGCTGCTATCTTGATGTTGGCAGTATGGAGGTGCAGAACCGAACATTTGTCACCTAGCATTTCCCTGTCTTTGACCCCATTAAGACTCTACAAATCTAAAAAGTCACTGCTGATATATATGTCCTGCTGCTGAATAAGTTATTATTCACTTTTCTTTTGGGCTTTTTTTCCCAGGCAATGGCAATACGAGGTCCATTACATCACCAAACCCTCTGATAGCAAACAGCTTTTTTATCTTTCGTTTCCATCTTCAAAATGCACATGACCAAATCAGTCTCCTTTCAGATTGTGCACTTCAAATGCATAATGTTTAATCAGTAGTTTTTAAAATTAGCAGTGGTTAATCATGCAGAATAGATGCTGCTCTAAATCATTTTCTCAAAATGTACCTGGAAGGCTTTGTTAGTATGTTTCCAGTGTTTACCAAAGCTTAGGCAGCTAAAGTTCCGGAAATTTCTTAAGAATGTTGCTTAATTGCTTGCTTTTCCAAGCACACGCTATGCACAGTGTTACCCTCCATTCATGTTATATTCTGTCAATAATAATACATACTTGATTAATATTATCTTGTGATCCCTGTTGTATGTGTTCTTCTCATGACTTCAAAACAGACTGCATCGGTACACACCAAAGAGGACATTTGATGGAGTGTAGAGATGACATTAAGGGGCCGATTCATGGAACAAACGTGCGCCGAAAATCTACGCGCAAGCAGGCGCAAGGAGGCGCAAGCAGGCGCAAGCGGAAAAAAAGAGGCGCACGCGCACGCGTGCGATACATGGAAGTCCCTGCGCGTGTCTTCCTCGGGATGTGCGTCAAACCCGTGCATGGCGCACACGTCACTGCAACATCCCGAAAGACGTGCGCGACGCGCACAGTGAAAGCGCACAACCTCTGCGCATACACTAGAAAGTGGGCGGAACACAGGGCGTAACGCGCGGAATGGGGAACAACTTGCGAAAACAAGGGCGTAACTGGGGATGTACTGCAGGGAAGCAGAGGGAACGCCCACACGCACCCGAACCACACGTATTCATGGAACCGAATAGGGCAAAGCCACGCACAGTGAAAGACACGCACAAGCCGATACACGTCCGCCACATGAAGGCAGGCGGTAGCGTCCCTGCGCATTACAAAAGTGGCAACATACAGCAATTGTGCGAGCGGGGCACGTGTATTTTGGGGTTGCGCGGGAAGTAACACACGCGATCGGGCCTGGGGGAGTGGGCTACGTGTATTTCAGGGGTTCGCGTGAACTTTCTCACGCGATCGGGCCTGGGGGAGCGGGCTACGTGTATTTCAGGGGTGCGCGTGAACTTCTTCACGCGATCGGGCCTGGGGGAGCGGGCTACGTGTATTTCAGGGGTTCGCGTGAACTTTCTCACGCGATCGGGCCTCGGGGAGCGGGCTACGTGTATTTCAGGGGTTCGCGTGAACTTTCTCACGCGATCGGGCCTGGGGGAGCGGGCTACGTGTATTTCAGGGATTCGCGTGAACTTTCTCACGCGATCGGGCCTGGGGGAGCGGGCTACGTGTATTTCAGGGGTTTGCGTGAACTTTCTCACGCGATCGGGCCTGGGGGAGCGGGCTACGTGTATTTCAGGGGTTTGCGTGAACTTTCTCACGCGATCGGGCCTGGGGGAGCGGGCTACGTGTATTTCAGGGGTGCGCGTGAACTTCTTCACGCGATCGGGCCTGGGGGAGCGGGCTACGTGTATTTCAGGGGTTCGCGTGAACTTTCTCACGCGATCGGGCCTGGGGGAGCGGGCTACGTGTATTTCAGGGGTTCGCGTGAACTTTCTCACGCGATCGGGCCTGGGGGAGCGGGCTACGTGTATTTCAGGGGTTCGCGTGAACTTTCTCACGCGATCGGGCCTGGGGGAGCGGGCTACGTGTATTTCAGGGGTTCGCGTGAACTTCTTCACGCGATCGGGCCTGGGGGAGCGGGCTACGTGTATTTCAGGGGTTCGCGTGAACTTTCTCACGCGATCGGGCCTGGGGGAGCGGGCTACGTGTATTTCAGGGGTTCGCGTGAACTTTCTCACGCGATCGGGCCTGGGGGAGCGGGCTACGTGTATTTCAGGGGTGCGCGTGAAGTTCCTCACGCGATCGGGCCTGGGGGAGCGGGCTACGCTTATTTCTGGGGAGCGCGGGAAGTGACACACGCGATTGAGCGGGGTACGTGTATCTCGGGGGTGCGCGGGAAGTTACACACACAATTCCATCAGGGTACGTGTATTACAGGGGTGCGCGGGGAGCAGCACACTTGAATTGCACGTGTGGGTCCTCCCAGGTGTACCCTCTACACCCTCCACGGCCCCTGCAGGTGGCTCACACCACAGGGGCATACCCAGCACATGTCATGCAGGCACCCCACCCACCATGCCCATGCCCACCAGCCAACCCACATGTCAACTTGCACTACTCCCCCCCACTTCATGTGACCCTGCACCCCCAGCCACCAGGGGCAGCCTCCACCAGGTCCTCACAATCCCCAACACACATGCACGTCAGCGTGTAATACGAGGAAAGGGCCATGCGCGTAAGCGCGCATACGAGGAAAGCCCATGTGCGTAAGCGCGCATGGAAACTGCACGTCCGCGTGTAATACGAGGAAAGAGCCTATGCGCGTAAGTGACGTGACGCGCGCGTGCGTTTCCCTCAGCACGGGTTAAAGGTGAGCGGGCCCAGCAGTTCGCTGTACGTGCCTTCCGTGGAGACCGACGTGTGTTGCTGCTTCCAGTTGTTTCGCGCGCCATCTACTTCACAGCTCTCAAGGACGTATCTCTTCTTTTGGCGGGGGTATTGGCTACGCGTGTTTTTCTGCATCGCGCTAGTCAGACGGTGAGTCGCAAACGCTCCTTTTCCCACTGCGGGTGCCCCTGTGTATTGCACCCATTTTCGATGTCATCGTAGCCTGCGTGTCCCACGCGTACGCGTTATTTGTGTTACTGGGTGCCACCGCGTACTGCGGGAGGTCAAATCCACGCACGTAGGCTGCAGGGTTGCGTGCACGGTTTTACTGCAGTTTTGGGGTGCCTGAGCGTTGCGTGACCCGTCACCACATCACCGGGGTCACATACAGCCTTGCAGGTGCAGGGGGGCTGTTAACATCTTGCTTCCCACCCCCTTCACCCCAATTGCCCAGGACAATTGTGGTGTACACCTCCCATTGGCACCACTCCATCTGTGCCAGCACTATTACATCTGTGCCATGGTTGGGAGGCCACCAAAGGTGAGGGGCGCCTTAGCTGGGCGTACTCCTCGTGGTGGGCGTGGTCGGGGACGTGGCCGTGGTGACCAGGGAGTAGGGGGACTCCAGGGTGTCCAGGGCAGCCACAGAGGGGGAAGAGGCAGGGGTGCGCCACTTGAGCACAATGTTGTGCCATGTGTCGGTGCAGCCATGCCACCACCCCCTGTGGTTCCGGGGGATGCAGCTCCTGCATCTGGCACTGGCACCCGTATGACCCAGCAGTCCGTTCCATCGACTGCCACGGGCCCAAGGGTAGCGGTAGCTGCAGGTGCAGCTGTGGACACCGCCACCCAGGCTCAGGGTCTGCCAGCGCAGGCTGCGTTGGCACTTGAAGAGCCCTTGGTAGATCTCCAACAGGCCAGGGGGGAAACCATAGGGGCACGCCGGGCTGCTCAGACCAAGACACGTGTCCCTGGGGCAGTCATGTCATCTGCTGCCCCGAACAGCCGGGTGTTGGCAAGTGCAGGGGCAGATGCACCCAACAGCACCCCGGTTGTGAGTCTGACAACCAGGACCGTTGCGGTCAATGACCCTGCCACAGATGATGTTGCTGCGCAGGGTCCATTAGTGGGCACCCAGCTGCCACTGACACAAGTCAGGCCTTTGGTCATCCCTCCACCTGCCACTCCCTCGGCTCAATCCACCGAACCCACTGGCCATACTGGTCAGGGCGGCATTAGCCAGCCAGGGTCTGCGCCACAGTCCAAGAGGAGGAAGGTTGCACCTGCAGCACAGGCTGGGACCCCACACACAGCCACGACCTCCTGCACGTCGAGGAAGAAGCCTTTCTGTAAGCAGGAACTGGACTTCCTCGTGGACTACGTGCGGGGACACAGCCGTGACATGCTAGTGGGTGCCAATAGTCATACTACGGCTGCCCAACGTGACACCCACTGGAAGCATGTTGCGGAACATGTCAGTTCATTCGGCCATGAGGTGCGCACAGCGCAGGAGTGCAAAAAGCGCTGGAATGACATCAAGCGCAGCACTAAGGCTAAGCGTGCCTCAAATTACAACTTGACTCTGGTGACTGGCGGTGGGCCTGCACCAGAGGAGGAAGAACTCACTCCGCATGAGGCTCTCGTTGCGGAGTTCATACCACCAGAATTGGTCGAAGGTGTGGGAGAGATGCTGGACTTTGATGCCCAGTCCAGTGAGTGTTAAAGCGTAGTTGTTGAGGACGTGTGTGTTTGACTTGTGGGATGTGTTGTGCACGATTGCTGCTACATGTGACGTGTACA
This sequence comes from Ambystoma mexicanum, assembly GCF_040938575.1. Lineage (NCBI taxonomy): Eukaryota > Metazoa > Chordata > Amphibia > Caudata > Ambystomatidae > Ambystoma > Ambystoma mexicanum. The sequence continues at coordinate 1,054,468,527 of NC_090924.1, read as the reverse complement.
TGGTTCTGAGGTGTAAGTAATGCAATGCTACCGTCATGCATGTCTCCTCTGCCTGCATGCGGGACTCCATGTGGGCATGCTCCCTTGCCCCTCCTCCGCCACTCTGCACCCCAGTTCCACCTTTGCACTGGTCTGCTACATTCTTGCCAATGTGTAGTTTCTTGTTCATGTGTCCTGTGTAGATGCTAACTTCCAGCTTAGAAACTGCCAGACATATGCCGTGTGGTACAGCCTTAGTACTCGATGCAGGGTATCCCACTTGTACTGTGCATGGGTCAGATGTCCCGCAGGGACATGAGTGCCCATTCATGCTCCATGTGCATTGCACGCATGCCCCTATGTGTCCTTGACTGGATGAGCACTGTAATATGAGTCCTTGGTTACATACATTGCCTGCCATATTATCGGCCTCCCCATGTCAACTGTGGCTCAGTCCTGCGTTGCACACATGTTTAGGCAATGACAATCTGTGTGGCTCACAGGCCTCAGCCTGTTCAATGGCCAATGACTCTGTCCAACTCTTGTCGTGTCTTCTTCACACGTGGCTGGCCTCCGGATCTTCCATCATGTGTCCTGCCCACTGTCCCAGCATCATTAGCAGTGTTGTAATTTGATTCACATTAAGCTGTTGATGCCAGTCAACACTGCTTGTCAATACACAGGTGTATGGGCAGCCTTTTGATACCATGCTAGGCATCCCTGCTTTGGTACTGGGGTGGAGGGGTGCTTGGCTGCTAGACATGGTACACATTGAATACACAATGCACGTGATGTCTGAATTTGACATTGCACTGCCTTCACATTTCCTGGCACACACCATGGAGTGCTTGTACATGTAGGTAGTGAGTGGCGTACACATTTTCAGCACTGCATAGACCCACTTCCATGCAAACTGCCACCTTTCAACAGGTCTGATCACAGTGGCTATTCTAAGTAGACCCAGCATGCATGCCAGGTCATATGTTGTGTGTCACATGTCTGCCGGATGCCTTTGCTGTCGGTGTGTGTGTGTGTTGTGTGCTTCTGACATGTGTAGTTACCTTTTCCTCTCTATTTTTCAGGTGATGACGCAATGGATGCAGAGGATGGTGTTGTCACGCCAGACACAGGGTTGGTAAGACCACATCAACCCGGCACTAGTGGGGGTCGTGGGGTGGTAGGCCACGAAAACCCCCAAGTGCTGCAGTCCATCCTGTCTCTGGCTGCCTATGAGTCCAGCCTTGATGACGACTCTGACGTCCATGTTGAGTTGGATGACCATCAAGTCCATGTGTCAGGGGTGAGTGATTCTGATGTGGACACTCCTCTGTCTGCGACACCTGCACTGAGGTATCAGACAGTCTTGGTTCCTCCGCCCGTGGTGGATCGGGACGCAGGGTCACCCTCCACACCAGTCACTGATGTGCCTGGGACATCACGTCGACGGGGGCATGTAGTCGTGCAGCCGCAGGCGGTGCCAACACAGCGAGGACCTCCGGTCCTTGGGTCCCGCAGGGGTCAAGCCCGGCAACGCGGTCGCCGCGCGCAACCGCTGTATACTGAGTGGGAGCAAGACATGACTGCCAATTCCGAACGGCAGGGGGCAGCAATGGAGAACATCGCTGACAGCATGGAGCGTGTGGCCCGATCTGTGCTCCCCCCTGCTAGGCAGGTGCTTCTCCAGCAGCAGGCGGCACGGTCCACGGCCCGCTCGCTCAGGCTGGGAATGGCGGCCTCAGACAGGGCACGCCAGGCTGAAATGTCGTCTCTGCGTCAAGCAATTGCTGCTCACGCAGAGGCGCACATGGATGCCCTGAGGGAGGAGTATGCCTCCCTCAGATCCACTCTGGGAGTCCTTATGATGTCCCAGAGGCAGCAGGCAGAGGAGAGGTTTGCACAGCTTGAGCGCACCATCTCGGCTGAGCTACAGGCTTGCCGGGAGGTGCAGCGGTTGTCCAGCCAGGCCTTGCAGGAGGAACTCCGTGTTACACGTGCTACCTTGCAAGAGGAAGCACGTGTATCACGTGAGGTTCTGCATGCAGACCTATGTTACATCGCCACACAGAACCAGGCTCACCTGTCCGGCAGACTTGCTGCCGACGAGGGGCAAGCTGCGGCTAGGCGTGGCCAGGCTACTGTGCCACGTCCTCCTTTCCAGGATGAGCCAGACTCGGACGACCATCTATCTCCCACATAGGTCGTGCTGTGCAGGCGTTGAGCCCATGGAGGTATTTTTTTTTGGCTCGGCATCATCGCATGTGGATGTTGAGCAGCACCCTGTACCTCCCCCCTCCTGGGTGCCTCCCCTCCCCCCCGGGTCGTATGTGGCCATTTTTGATTTTTCGTTTAGTTTAGTTAGTTAAGTTTCTGTTTGATAGTTAGTTTAAATAGGTAATGTAGGTTTTCCATAGTTAGTGTAATTAGTTAATAGTTGAGTTAGTTTAAAATTTGTAGTCTATTGTGCTTTCATGTGACAGTGCGGTGCCTTGTGGTTTTTGAAGGCATCCACTGTCTGTTCCAGCAGGGCCCTTCATGGTTGTCTTGTGTATGTGTTTGCTGCTTGGGTTCCTTGACTCACATATGCCACTCCTGCCTCCCTTATCCATGGGCTCGCAAGGATGGTTCGGTGTTACAGAATTTTACACAAGGGCTTTGGACTGTCATATCTGTGGCATGTCTGGTGCTTTGTGACTTGTGTTGACACCCCTAGTGGGGATGATTTAGGTGTAATTGTCCACTGTTCAGCTTTTGCTAGACGGGGTGTGTCATGATTAATGTGGACATTGATTGCTATGCATTGTGTATTATGTCTCATTTCTTTCCTGTACACGTGCCTGTTGCAATTCATGCTGTAGATAGTGTTCCACACTTTGGAAGTCAAAGACGGACTGATGGTGTGATTTGTGATGTGACTCTCTGACATGGTCAAGTAATGAGATGCCTGATGAGACACACACAGATTACTTTGAAGCATTAATCATGTGTTACATGCCCTTTCTGCAGGGGGATGAGCCTCCAGAGCACCTTTGCCAGCAGACATGTCCCATTGGACGACAGAATTCTGGACCCGTTTGTTGGTGCCCACATGCACATGTGTGCAGGAGCAGAGGCACAGTGATTGCAGACCCACATCCTAGTACTGCTGACATGTTCCAAGGAACTCCAGGCAAGGTGAGCATCACAGGGGGGCCACGACACAGCAAAGCTTGCACCAGGCGAGTTGCACATGCAGGCTTAGTCACAGCACTGAGTGTGAGCTTAGACGAATATTGGTGTTGAAGCACACAATGCAGCTCAGATGTGTTTGTGGACTGATGGCTGCTGATAGTAGGGTTGTCTGGGACACATGCAGGGGCAGTGGCACATACCCTCCGGTACACCAAGGTCCATTGAGCCACTTGTATCAACCATGTAGCCTTCCGAGACATGGAAAGGGGCAGCTCACAGGGACATGCAGCAAGGGACATACTCGGGTGCAGTGCATGTCTTTTCCACGTACTTCATGATAAATGCACTGCCAACTTTGTTTCGGTCATGGTGGTACACAACTTGCTCTGTAGTCATGGCTTGCAATATGGGTCTGTCTGCTTACCCAGGGAACATTGCATGTTGTGTGAATTGTGACACATTGGTGTTCCATTTTCCGCGCACCCAGCAGCGGCTGCCTTACTGCATTGACTGTGTATGACCCGTCACAGGGGTGATGTTATATATGGGTACGAAGCATCAACCACAGATTGTCTGTTTGTAGAGTAGTCTGTTGCTATGGGGCATGTTTGGTGTTGTGTTTTTGTGCAATTGGCACGTACAGGTTGTTGACTGTGTCTCTCTTTGCAGCATTGCAGTGCTCCTGTAACCGGACCTGAGAGTGCGCAGGCAGGAGGCCAGCACTCAAAACCAGAGCTAAGTGTCTTGTTGTTTTTCTTACAAACTGCTCTGCATAGGCTTGCTGGGGAGTGTACTGATGCATGGATGTATGTGTGGTTCTATTTGGTATGTTATTTTCTCCCTAATCACCCGTGATCCTATGCAATTTTGAAACCTGTACCCTCTACCCGGTGTTCCTGCTTCCCGTGCCTATCCAAGCAACGTTCCCTGACCCTCTTTCCCCACTGGGGTTGCGGATGCCTGTGTAAGCCCCGAACTTGCAGGCGCCAAAACCCTAGAGGGGGTGGTGGGTTCGTACCACTCCTGAGCCTGGACTACAGAAGGCCATGACAATGATGTCCAAGTCTGTTTGGATTGTGTATGTGTTCATGCAGGTTGTACATTTTCGTGCATTCCCTAGTTTCATGTGTCATTCCACCTCCCCTCTCCTGCCGCTCATTCCAGTCATCCAGTGTGTCAACACCTGTCCCGACTGCATATCCCTGAACCTCCTTCCCCACCAGGGTCTCAGGGGCCTGTGTGAGTTTGACCTTGCAGGCACCCGGGACATGGTGGGGGTGGTTGTTTCGTGGCACTCCCGCGCCTGTACAGGGGACCTGTGACAGTACACATCCATTCATGGTGCATCATCCGATGTCATGTACCACACATGTCTCACATCCTGTCGTGACATTGTTTTGCTGTGCTACCTTGGTTGTTGCATCATTGTGGTAGTACTTGGACTTTGTGAGGTACTGCTACGTCAAGTCATCTACTGGAGGGTGTTTGGGTTCGTTTTTATGCCTTGGATTTTGTGTTTCGGAAATGAGTGTGTATTCAGGGGGTTCAGGCATCTTTTTACACACAAGGTGGGAGATGATGACGAAGGGTAAAGGTGATCCTGTGGCCAGGTGGAATTGAGGTTTGGGGGCTCCAAACAACTTGTTCAGTGGGTCATGGTCATTTGTGAGGGAGGGGGGGGGGTTGTTGTTGATTGTTGCCTTGCCCTGCAGTGTGATGGGAACTCTGACATAGTAATGGTGGTATCCCATGTACATGTTGTGTTCTGCTGATCAATGCCTGTTCATGTGTTGTGTTTTCCTTTCAGGTGCGAGGGGATAGTTGAGGTTTGACATGCTGGGGTGTACACATGGTGCATGTTCACATGTGATGTGTAGGGAACACTGATGGTCACTTGAGTGCACATGCATATGTGGAGTGCATGTCCTTGCAGAACCACACACTTGCACTCTGATGCACTACATGTACTCCCACCCTTGCATATACACATGTACACTGTTTGCCTTCTGGTGCCCACTGTGTCCCGGCAGCACATGTTCTGTGACCGATCATGGATCCATTACATGCCTGATTTGATGTTTGACGTGGTCTGTCACTTAGATTTGATGCTCAGGGTGTGCATCACACACAATGGCTGTTCACTGTGCTGTGCGCTGAGCAGTGTGATGCAGGAGTAGGACATTGCACACATGAGCTGCAGTGTTGATTTTGCAATGCATGATGTGCATGTAGACAGGCATTCATTGTGATATTACGTCTACGACTGTTGTAATGCATTTTGAAATGACTTATTTTGGGTGGGAGGTTGTTGGTCTGTCATTTCATCTGATTCCGGGTCAGGCAGCAGTGTCCGATGCCACTGTGCATTTAGGACATGGCAATGTGTACCTTATCGTTACTGCATTGGTGTATGGGTATTGCGTGCCATGACATGTTGATGTTTGGGAGGGTTTGTGTGACATGACAGTGATGGCCATGGCCTGGTGTGCAGGTGTGTGTGATGCACACCTTGCATGTCCGTGTCATCCGCTTCTCAGAGCAACTAGCTGGGGGTAGATTTCTCTCCGCAGCAGGGCCCTCCCCCTGGAACAGACTTCCGGCCTGGCTTGAACTTGAGGGGAATCATCTCCAGTTCTGGATGCACCTCATGTCCTTCCTCTTTGCTTCTGCTTACTCTCTGCCTCTCCCTTGTAGAATTCTCCACTGGAACTGCACAGGAGCTGCAACTGGGCCACTCTCACCGACCTTGGTCCCTGGCCCAGCCACTCTCCACTTGCACTGCCTCCCTGGCAACCCCTGCACTGCAGTACTGTCTCTCTATCCCTACAGCCCTCCCTTCCCAGCACTTGACTGCACTCACCTTTGTAGTTGCCACCAGGTGACCTATGTATTATTTTTTCGGGCTACTTCCCCTGTACTGGACTCCCCCCCACCCTTCCCCTTGCACTTTTCCCATTCCCCCTACCCCTGCACTTGCACGATCCCAATGACACCTGGCCTAGTAGTACCGTTCTCTGTGTTCCCTTGTTCCCCCCTCCCTGCCTCATTGCGCCTTGGAATACTTGTGTATGGCCCATATCATGTCATATGTCATATGTGTGCCTTTTGGTCACACAGGATAGCTTGTGTTTAAGTAGCTAGGGATGCAGACGATGTGGCACTTCCATGGCAACTATCTCAGGGTGGTAAGGTTGTGACAGTTGACTGTCTCTTTGTCATCATCGATTGTCACCTGGTATGTGCCAGGCCTGTGTGCACTCCGCAGGGGTGGGAGTTTAGGTGAAAAATGTGGCCACAAGCTGGGTCCGGGCTTCCTCGCCACGTGCCCTGTCCCCTCCCATGGGCAGCGCCTGTGGTTGGGGATGTGGGGGCACCACCATGTCCACCGGGACGCCCTGCCGTGTTGCAACATTGTGCAGGACACATGCTGCCACAATGATCCTGCACACTACTGGTGGTGCATAGAGTAGTTGCCCGCCAGAGCGGTCAAGGGAGCGGAAACGTGACTTGAGCACTCCGAATGTGCGCTCCACTATGCCCCTGGTTGCAATATGGGCGGCGTTGTATCTTACCTGGGGTGGTGTGGTGGGGTTCCGGATTGGCGTCATCATGTGGTTGCTCAGAGGGTAGGCACTGTCCCCTGGGGAGATGATAATAGTTGAGATAATTAGGGTATGGATATTTGTCTGTGTGTGACTTGCATGCATGTGCAAGGGCATTTGTACTGACCTAGGAGCCATGTGTCGCCATGCTGCCCAGCTTCCAGGGCCCGGCTCAGGGCGGACATTCTGTATATGAAACTGTCATGGGTGGAGCCAGGGTAGTTTGCATAGACAGAGGTGATGATTCCCTTTGCATCACATACCACCTGTACATTGATGGAATGCCAGTGCTTGCGGTTTCGGTAGATGTGCTCAATGGCCCTAGGTGGACGTAGGGCCACATGGGTGCAATCTATGGCACCAAGCACTTTGGGGAAGTGTGCCACCCTGAAAAAATCCAGGACAACGTCCTGCCTTTCTGCGGGTGTTCTGGGCATGTATATGTGCCTGCGGACTGAGGGGAGCGCTGTCATGATTGCCAGTACCTGGTGTAGGCAGCGTGACTGCGTGGCCTGTGAGACCCCCCCACTATGGCAGTGGTCCGCTGAAATGACCCAGTGGCCAGAAAATGCAGGACATTGAGCACCTTCTCCAAGGGGCTCAATGCTTGGGAGCAAAGGGTGGGGGATGTGAGGTCATCTTCCCACTCCCTGACCAGGTCTAGGATGATATGGGGTGGAAACCTATACCTGCCATAGACCTGGTCGTCAGGCATCCCAAAAAGGCTTGTCCGTGTTGCGAAAATGCGTGCCCTGGCTATTCTCCTCCTCCTGCGGTGTCCCACGATCAGTGCAGCGACAAATGGGGCATTCATCGTAGCTGTATATACGCGTTTGTTGTTTGCGCGCACTTTTATACTGTGCGCGGGGACGCTTCCGCCTGCCTTCGTGTGGCAGACGCGTTGATGCCTGTGCACGTCTTTTGCCGTGCGCGTGTTTCCCGTGTTCGGATACGGTCCGAGTGTCATCGCGTGTGATTGGAGGGGAGTGTGCGTACACGCAAGTGGCCTGGGTACGTGTGTTCCGGGGTGCCGGGAACTTTCACACGCGATTGGTGGAAATCCACGTGTGTTCTGTCATCACGTGCAATGAGGGTAACACCTGCGTGCGTCACGTCACTTACGCGCATAGGCCCTTTCCTCGTATTACACGCGGACGTGCAGTTTCCACTACGCGCATGGCCCTTTCCTCGTATTACACGCTGACGTGCATGTGTGTTGGGGATTGTGAGGACCTGGTGGAGGCTGGCCATGGTGACTGGTGGGGGTGGGGGTGGTGGGAGACATGGGTGGGGGCCTGGTGGAGGCTGCCCCTGGTGACTGGGGGGGTGGGGGTGGTGGGAGACATGGGTGGGGGCCTGGTGGTGGGTGCCCCTGCACTGCTGGGGGGTGGGGGTGGTGGGGGACATGAGTTGGACATGGGTGGGGGCCTGGTGGCAGGTGCCCCACAGTGCTGGGGGGTGGGGGGGTGGGGGACATGAGTTGGACATGGGTGGGGGCCTGCTGGCAGGTGCCCCACAGTGCTGGGGGGTGGGGGTGGTGGGGGACATGAGTTGGACATGGGTGGGGGCCTGGTGGCAGGTGCCCCACAGTGCTGGGGGGTGAGGGGGGGGGTGGGGGACATGAGTTGGACATGGGTGGGGGCCTGCTGGCAGGTGCCCCACAGTGCTGGGGGGTGGGGGTGGTGGGGGACATGAGTTGGACATGGGTGGGGGCCTGGTGGCAGGTGCCCCACAGTGCTGGGGGGTGGGGGGGGGGTGGGGGACATGAGTTGGACATGGGTGGGGGCCTGCTGGCAGGTGCCCCACAGTGCTGGGGGGTGGGGGTGGTGGGGGACATGAGTTGGTGTTCATTAGTTCAAGGAGACATGTGCCTTTGCTGGGGGGCATGCCCATGTTGGGTGGGCTGCCTGCGGGACATGACCAGGGATGCAGGGTAGTCCCCTGTGGTGTGGGCTGCCTGCAGGGGCCGTGGAGGGTGTACAGGGAACACCTGGGAGGACCCACACTGTCAAATCACATGTAGGACTCCCCGGCACCCCTGAAATACACGTACCCTGCTGAAATCGCGTGTAAAACTTCCCGCGCACCCCTGAAATACACGCGCCCAGGCTAATCGCGTGTGGAACTTCCCGCGCACCCCTGAAATACACGTACCCTGCTGAAATCGCGTGTGAAACTTCCCGCGAACCCCTGGAATACACGCGCCCAGGCTATTCGCGTGTGGAAATTCCCGCGAACCCCTGAAATACACGCGCCCAGGCTATTCGCGTGTGGAACTTCCCGCGCACCCCTGAAATACACGCGCCCAGGCTATTCGCGTGTGGAACTTCCCGCGCACCCCTGAAATACAAGCGCCCAGGCTATTCGCGTGTGGAACTTCCCGCGCACCCCTGAAATACACGCGCCCAGGCTATTCCCGTGTGGAACTTCCCGCGCACCCCTGAAATACACGTACCCTGCTGGAATCGCGTGTGAAACTTCCCGCGAACCCCTGGAATACACGCGCCCAGGCTATTCGCGTGTGGAAATTCCCGCGAACCCCTGAAATACACGCGCCCAGGCTATTCGCGTGTGGAACTTCCCGCGCACCCCTGAAATACACGCGCCCAGGCTATTCGCGTGAGGAACTTCCCGCGCACCCCTAAAATACACGCGCCCAGGCTATTCGCGTGTGGAACTTCCCACGCACCCCTGAAATACACGCGCCCAGGCTATTCACGTGTGGAACTTCCCGCGCACCCCTGAAATACACGCGCCCAGGCTATTCGCGTGTGGAACTTCCCGCGCACCCCTGAAATACACGTACCCTGCTGAAATCGCGTGTGAAACTTCCCGCGAACCCCTGGAATACACGCGCCCAGGCTATTCGCGTGTGGAAATTCCCGCAAACCCCTGAAATACACGCGCCCAGGCTATTCGCGTGTGGAACTTCCCGCGCACCCCTGAAATACACGCGCCCAGGCTATTCGCGTGTGGAACTTCCCGCGCACCCCTGAAATACACGCGCCCAGGCTATTCGCGTGTGGAACTTCCCGCGCACCCCTGAAATACACGCGCCCAGGCTATTCGCGTGTGGAACTTCCCGCGCACCCCTGAAATACACGCGCCCAGGCTATTCGCGTGTGGAACTTCCCGCGCAGCCCTGAAATACACGTACCCTGCTGAAATCGCGTGTGAAACTTCCCGCGAACCCCTGTAATACACGTAGCCCGCTTGCCGTGCTGGTACAGGGTTAGCGCAGCCCTTTGCGCTGGATTGGGGATTTTGATGGCTTTTCCCTGCGCGGAAGGCGTTCTTGGGGGCGTAACTGGCGCTGCTGCAAGGTCGCTGCGCCACTGTGCGCCACGGCTGGTTTTGGTGGCTGGAATCCATGAATACGCTGTGCGCGGAAATGTGTTTCGGTGCACGCGGCTGGCGCAGACTACCGCACGCGCACACTGTGCGCCAGCCGCGTGCGCCACTTGTGCGCCGAATTCTATGAATTGGCCCCTAAATAAACTTCAAATGTTGAGTATATGTCAGTTAATACAATAAATCACTGTTTGTGAAATGTAATTCAGCCAATCTCTGCAAAAATAAAAATGGATGTAATATCTGTGAATACACAGAGATTAAATGACATTAAAACCACCAGGAAAAAAATACTTTTGAGATAACACATACTGTATGTGTTTCCATTAATCTGCAGGGCACATTTTCACTATTAAACATTTAAAGCCTAACAGCATATCATTTCAAGCAAAGATACAATTGCTTTTAGAGGGCTTACAAAGCACAGGACTCTGCAGAGACAATATTTACAAACGTACCATGAGGCCAATCGTTGGTATTGTAGTCTTTCTCCTAATTTCATGATATCCTCATTCAGCGTGTGTAAAGTGTTCAAATCACTGTTTAGCTGCATGTCCCCAGAATTTCGCAATAGTTCTGAAAAAAAAGTGTATTAATAGGAAAGATCAATCTAAATATTCACAAATAATCAATAGGCACATTTCACACAACACATAGAAATATAGCATCGAAAAGTAATCAAAAATACCATGGAGAGGATATCTAATAAAAATAGTCAGAGCAGGAATAGAACCCTAACCACCAAATGTAGAGTTATGTGGTATAATATGTGTTGGTTTATCCTAACTAGGAGATCTGAAAGTATAGGATACAATAACAAAGAGGAAAACAGAGAGAAACAATGATTGGACAACTGCCACCCTATGAAAGGAACTGACGGCTTTGAATCTGTCATTGGCATCAAATATGTATTCTATACGTCAATTTCAAAGTTTGACCCTCCTAGCAGGTCATCATTGGAGAGTTTCTTTCTAATATGAAGGTCTCTGTGAGTTTGTATGTGTGTGTATATTTGTGTGTGTGTGTGTAAGTTTGTGTGCAGGACTGAGATGTTTAATAGTACGTCACTTAAGTTTGTGTTGAAGTGCCTCTAGAAACAGAAGTTACTCAAGGTGACTGCATCATGATTGTAGTGAGTGCGGGTGTAACCAGCCAGCATGCTGTGAAGATGCCGTTGATGGAGGCTCCCAGCCATGTTCCTACATAATTATATTTATATGTGTGAGGCTGTATATCGGAGGCAGGTGAAATGGTGTGTTGTTGGAGGAACGCCTGGGGATTCTGAAGGCTGAGTACGAAGCCGTGCTTTTGGATGGTGGGAACATTTTGACCTTGTCGGGTGGGCTCTGGAGTAACCCCAAGATGGTGAATTGCACGGTACGGTGGAGATGACCAGCAGCAATGCCATTTCAGGACTAGCCAGACGCTGTGCAGGCATCACAATTGTAATTGCTTAAATATTTATTAGCAGTTGACAACGGGATAGGCGGACACCACAGCGGAGGTCAGCGGCTGCATATGTAGCGACATAGAGTCCTGTGATGACCATTGCATGAGCGGCATGAGTCTGGCATGCCGATGAGCCTGCAAGAAGGAGCTTCCAGGAGAGAGCAGTGAGGGTTGAGTTGATTGATCTATTGCTGATGAGATACCTTGTCCTGCGCTCATGCAGAGCGGCCTGGAGCTTACATCCACATGAAAATGGGAGCCTGCCCACATGGGTGTCATTGAATCTATGGGATCAAGTTGGGTTCGATAAACTACAAACCACATTATAATTATAATTATTATTTTTGTTTCCTTCTTCGCATAATACTCTGGACTGCTGAAAATCCATGTAGGCTAATTTTATTTAAACCTGATCTTCTGTGTAAAACCTGGTAGCTGCTCCTACTCCAGCTGTCTTCATTGGGCCTCATTACAACTCAGGCGGTAAGGGGTTTACGGCAGCGTTAACAGCGCCGACCCTTACCGCCTGATTACGAGGTCCCCTAGCGCCATGGTGCTTTTAACACCTGCTTTTAGCAGGTGTTAAAATCCATGGCGCTAAGGGACCATGGAGTTAATTACGCCACCGTAATTTACGGTGGCGTAATTAACGCCTTCCCCACTCCCATTATGCCCTATGGGGCATAATGGGACCTCACCCCTACTATGTATCTTTCTGACTCCATCTTCAACCTACTTCAGCTCTTTCCGTGCACCTCACTAAAGAAAATATCTTTGTATACAACTACTAAACACAGGGCCTATGCACTGTCCTATCTATTACCTCTGCAACCACAACATTAACCTATTTGTTGCTCCTTCTGAGTTGCTATATGCAGGTATCTAATATGTGTCAAAACTAACTACGAGCATGGTGAGTTCTGCCATGCAGAACTCACCATGCTCGCACAATGGTGCCTGCTAAACGTTTTTTCTTAGCCTGAACCTTTTTACCTGGCTGGGACGCTGTACGTGGATTCTAAAATATGCTACAGTGAGCCCCCCCTTTTTGGGGCTGGGTGATAATATGAGTGTTGTCTACTCTGACTGCCGCCCCGGTAGTTGGGATTTCATAAACTGTACCACTCCTGAGTACCATTGAAAAAGTAATACCCTGAGCCAGCTGGTCATTCAAAATTGGATTTATCACACACTCTTGATACTGTGAAGATCTCTTGTATGTCGCCTCCCAAAGCTAAAGGGGGATCAAAACAGAACATAATGGAATCTTATGCATAGAAATCTACACAGAAGGGGTTCGCACGGATAAATCAGAACAGAGGGCTGTGGACCAGAACTGTTCAAAACCTGTTGAGAACAATAGAATCCTTGATGCCATTGCAGCTTGCACACATCTCTTGAGTTTAAATCTGACGAGCTGAAAGAGGATTTTAACCTTTTGCAGCAAGACGTCTGCACTTTGGCAGACAGAATGGCAAACACTGAGATGAAGTTGTCAGATACTTTGGACCCCGTGGATACATTAAGAGCAGATGTGGACAAACTTGAGGCCACAAATAAAGCCCTGGAGTGTAAAGTTGAAGATACTAATGGGAGGTTGAAGTGTCATAACATACACATAATAGGTCTGCCAGTAAGAGAAGAAGGATGAAACCCAACAGAATGCATAGAAAATATGTTGCTCCAAGAAATAGGCCAGGGTAGACACTCGCAGGGGTCACAATACAAAGGCCACATTGCTCCTTGGTGCGGACACCCCCCACCAGGTGCCCCACCAAGGCCCATAATAGCACACATGATAAATGTCAAGGACAGAGAACAACATCCTTAAGTTTAAGTTTTCCAGAGAAGGAGACACCATTAATATAGCATCCTCTATACCAGCGATATAAAGTGAATACACAATGTAAGTACAAAAGAAACATAGTATGTTTATGCCCAGTAAAGTATGGATGCGCCAAATAGGATCGCAATATATGGTAATCTACCTGCCAAAATTAAAGGAGCTCTACAAAGAGAAAGTTCTGTTCTTTGATAGCCTGGAGGAAGCAAATCATTGAGTGGAAAACGGGATGGCAGCTCTGTGCCTACGCCCTAGAATAGACTGACGGAAAGTTGAGATGAGATTGCATCCCTGCAGAGAAGCTGATCTGACTAATGCTTGGTTGGCTCGACCGGTGAGCGTGCTGTTTTTTTACGTATTTCGGTTCTTTGTTTTATGCAACTTGTCTTAGCGTACACTAATACACATTTTTGGGATGTGTATAGCGTCTCAATGGTGTGGGCAGTACAGTGGCAATGAAGACATTTTTTCTGAGATCACTTGGCAACTCAGAAAGCTTTTTGTTAGAGACATAACTTGCAGAGATGAGGTCATAGTAAATGTGCTTGAAAGATGTGAATGGAAGAGCGGTGGCAGTAACATTATGCCATGGAAGGTCCCTATGCTGAATAGCTTTCAATAAACACATTAGAGTTCATTCATATGTGGGCAGGAAAATCGTACAAATTGCATTGCTACAAGAAACACAGCTCTTGGAGGATAGGTAAAGCACTGTGATATTGAAGTGGGGTGGGCTACATGTCTTATTATTCCACATGTGCTAGAGGCGTCCTCATATGGACAGTCGGAAATGTGAGATTTGTGAAGCAAAGTTTATCTAGCATTCCATGCACATTTTTTCTCCAGGCAGAATATCTTCCCTATATGTTTGCACAAAATAATTAAGTTACTAATTGCCACCGAGCATTACAAGGTCCTAGAACAACTGCTTTTGAGTGTTTTTTTCTCTACATTTGAATAAACCTAAACGGAAGCTTTACCAAGGAGACCATAAACACCAACACATGAATGGAAAAAAAACAAGTGTGGTGTCAATGCAATATTAATAGATTGGTTGTTTGGCATCCCAAAAATACTACACATTTGTTTAAAGGGTCCCTTGCTTCTCCAGTACTTTTTTGTTCCAGCTCAGTCATATATGTTGTTGTCTATTAAATTACAACATAATATTACCAATTTTGTATCAAAAATATCAGTTTACTTTCATTTTTATAAAATACATTTCAATAAAATACATTATTTATCATCTTTCAAAGACACATTCTAAAAATGCTTTAAATTTGGACGATATTGTCCCAAAAACAATCTGTTACCTAGTACATCGGTTCTCTGGTACTACATTTTTATATAGAACAAGTTGTCATTCGGGATCTATTGTAAACACCTGTCTATATTGATAAGCGAACCTAATCTTCCCAACTCTTTCTGTTCATCCGTACAACTGTCACCCATTAATGCAACCATTCAACAATCACAGCAACCCAACATGTTTCTTTCCTTTGCTACTTGACACAATACACTAGGAAATTCTTCAGGGGTAAGTACTGTAACAGTTTGTTATACATTAGTCATTCTTGTCTTCTTGCACTTTTTGGTGAGTGATCTTATGTTCCACTCCCTTCTATCTTGTGTCTGGGCCAGAACACCGAAAGGATATCTGTGTAAAGCAAGTATACGAAAATTGGTTTTATCATTCAACCAACTTGACTGTAGTTTAATTACTATAAGAAAGAGTGTATAAATCACCATGGAAGAGTACAACTTATTTAACCTTCTTCCTTTCATTTGTCATTGGCATGCCTCACTTAGAGGGGGAAAACAGGTATACGCATTAGCAATTCTGAAAAGGTTTATCTTTTTTGTGTCAACCCTCTCACTCGGCAATTAATATTAGAGCCCTTGTTTTTTTACAGGCTCCACCTTATGAATTGTATGTCTTATTAAATGCAATATATGCAGCAGTGCATTCTTTACCGTCTTACTCCTGCATATGCATTTGTCTATCATCTTTACCTTCTTACTCCTGCATATGCATTTGTCTGTCGTCTCCAACCTTCTTACGATGTGTTTGTCTCTAGATTCAGGTGTTATCGTTATCAGTGGCGTTATCACGCTCTTCCTGCGCTACCTATTTAAAAAGTAACACACAGCCACCTGTTAAGGCTGCATTCTTCTTATTTACCTTTGTTAGCTTTACAGCTTTACAGATTGTTTGTATCTGTGTCCTTATACAACATACCTTATTGTCTGACCTTAATTACATGGATCCCTGAAGATCTATCCTTTCCTGGTTTTCAACTACCGACTCCGGATCACTGGCAAAGCCTAGGTCTTCCTAGGGTCCCCAGGGCTCCTTTCTCAAGGTACTTCCTTTCTAGACGCTGAACTGGCAGAAATGGGAAGACAATTATTGACATTAACCTGTTGTTTTTATCCCTTACTCTTAATTGCTCTCTCCAGGACCGCTATCTCTCGCACCATCCAATGGATCCACACGCCTGTAGCCTGGCTCCTTTTTCTTCTTCAAACTCAATGTTGTTCCCGGATCCCTTTTAAAGTCGTGCTTGCCTTTTCGTCATTCATTCACGCCATCGTGTTGCGGGTCCTGGATTAAAGGTCCTTTATTCTGATCCACCCAATCCCGCTTTATCTCCTCCTCTTCTACAGCAGGCACTAAGGTAATTTGAATCGTTTTTAAGAGTTCACTGGTCTATGTTATGTCACACTTTTTTACCCATTAGTTACCTCTTCAATATTAATTCCAAGGAAATAAAGAAAATTGGTATAGTCCTATCCCGTCTCGATTTTTTAGAAATAAGATTCAATATTTATGCCATATTCTGGATTTCTTTAGGTTTCAAGGAAATATATAGGTTTATCTCACACGTTTTATGGACTTAGTTACTCTGAATTGTTTGCACTTATTTCACACGTATTAAAAGGTGGATTTCAACTTCTTTGTTGATGATCAGTGAACTATTGATCGTGGGTATACCTATCCTATCTTGGCTTTTCAGATGATCACTTATTTTCTTGCCGTATTTCAAAGTGCGTTGAATTTCAAAAGGGGGATATTATAGAGTTTCCTCATTCTGCTCTTTCATTCAATCCCAATTCAATGCTTTTTGTCAGGAAAATTAGCTCTTTTTCTTTCAACGAGAGTCTCTTTATATCCATCTTAAGTTTGTCTGCCTTGTGTATTCTTTCGATAAAGTGTTCCACCAAGGGAGCAGAGTGAACTCTATTTTTTATACAGCTTTTGTGTTCCATTATCAGAGTCTTTATTTTTCTTTCAGTCTTCCCTATATAGATTTTTCTACAGGGGCACCAGACCACATAGACCATACATTATGAGTTACAATTGGTCTCCACTCACTTCTCAGGCCTAGATCTATTTCTATGGATTTCTTTGTTTCTGGACAGCATGAACAACTACCACAGCAGTAGTGTCCCTCTGGTGCCCGCATTCCCCAAGTTTCTGTCAAAGTAAGCTGGACTTTAGTTTGTTTCGTAATGACATTACGCATGATCTGATCCTTTATAGTCCTACTCCTCCTCAATGCGAGTAGTGGTCTTTCTATGGGACTCTGCCCCTTTTTCAGGATCTTCCAATTTCGATGTATAATTTTTCTGATCCGGTTTGATAAGTTACTGTAAGTGTTCACGAAGACCAAATTCTCGTTCTTTTTCTCATTGGGTACCAGCTGTTTGGCATCCCACCACATCTTCTTCAAAGTGTTTCGTTTTTGGCCTGTACTTTAATAAACCCAGTTAATATTGACATTGGTATAGTTTATTCTTAAGACCCAGCATGCACATGGGAGCCTCATTACAAGTATGGCAGTGCAGGAGCAAATTGGCAGTAACAGAATTACCACCATTTTGCCCGCACCGGCATACTACAAATATGGCACTGGAGAGGGGGATTTCCCTCCAATATCATGCTGGAGGTAAATACCCCCACTTTAAGTCACAAGTTCGCAAAATCGTCAGAATTAGAGACACACTAAATAATGGGGATTAACTGCACTCCCGCTACTTGTAATTCAGGCAGTAATTCCGCCGGACCAATTGGCAGCAACGGTAATTCCATTGGGCAGAATTCCGGTGGATTTATCACCGGAATACCGCCCAATTCGTAAGGAGGCCCCAGTGTTTTCGTCCATACTTAGCATACAAGAGAATAACACTAGTTGCCCCTTCCTAGCTGGCACTAGTCTGTTTTATTAGGATGTAAACTGCAAATATATAGAACAAGTGGACTATAAATCATAGGATTGTCCACTACAGGGGTTTTTAATGAAATCATCACATGCACCTTGTTTGCAAGAATGTACTATAATGGACCTACATTTGGTCCATTGTTTTGATTCTGGATTATCACTTCTAATTTTGATCAACCTTTTATATCCATTTTAAACATTGTTCGCTCTTTTCTCAATTTTGCAGCTAGTAGTGTACATTCTAGTCTTAAGTACGTATGAGTTTCTTTACAAAAATAAATAAACTATATAACTATAAAGTGCTGCAAATCTAAGTTATCCTCTGACTCAATTGAGGAGCAACACCTGCGCTTTGTGTGGATTGTGCCTCTAGTTCCATGGCACTCACTCCACTTTCGCATTTATTACCCCATGTGATGCCTTACCTGCTTGCTGAATGCAAAATAAGTCAAATAAAAGAACGTAGGGTGGTGCTGAAGTATGAGTTGCAATGTAGTATTAATAATTTGAGTGCAGGAATGCATATTGTGGAGTGCTATGGCACAGCTATAAGAACTTTAAAGAAAATTGTGACATCTAACAAATGCAAATGATCTGCATCTTTTGTGAAATTTAGCTTTCCGGAATGCTATGTACTGGCACCTGTTAGGGAGAATTCTCCAAATGTGCTAATGTCCCTTACCTTTTGAGACCCCCAGCAACTTTGCTGGATTTCTGGGATTTGATTTTTTACCTGGGAAGAGTGTGGGCCTTTTTATTCCCACTCTTCCATGTATTTTGTGTGTGTTTTACTTTTGTGTTCTTTGATAATGGAATTTTTAAAGCAACTCCAGGGGCATCATCTATTTCTATATGTCACACAGCACCTTCAGTGCAGTGGCACAGGTGTGTCTTTCAGTCTCCCCAAAGGTTAAATACCTTCCCTGACACTTACTACTGTCTCCCAGGGCATGTAAAGTTACATTGACTGGTACAACTCCTTGATGACTGGTGAAGCCCTGCTGCTGGTCCGAATTGCAGAAACTCCAGTGACAGAGAAGCCCATCAAGGTTACCTTCTTCCCTTGAGTTTGGTGGGAACAACCAACTCGCAAGCCAGCTGGACACCATCCTATTCTGGTCGAATTTTCTTCAGAGTGCTGTTGAAAACGGATAGCAAGAGGGAAGGAAACCAGGGGGACTTTAAGGCACTCACACCTTAAACTGACATCTTGCTGCAGCTTTTGGCTTCTTCCCTGAGCAGTGCAGGAACCTCCCGATGTCCTCCTTCTTGTCCCCACGACTGAAGCTCAGGAATAGCAAGATCTGCTTGAAGTGCCAGTAACAACTGCCTCAGCTACAGCTTTATTCATTTAAAAGGTACTGTGCAAATGCGGTCCGGAAATCTTTTCGGCCATTGAGAAAGTGCGTGAAACATTCATCAACTACAAAGGCTTGTCCTTCCCTAAACATTCATCAAACATTTCTCCTAGCCAAATTCTTTAAAAATCAGTGGCAAAGACTTAACAGTTACATACCAGAACTGTGCTATGCTATACAAAAGACTCTGAACAATTGACTTTAGCCAAGGCCTATTGAGAAGAATTGCTGGTTGTATTTAACTGAACCCCTTTGCCCTGCCTATGTATTTGGGCTATCTATTCTTATAACTTTGTCTTTTCCCGCCCTTCTTAAGCATCTGAAGTGCTGTTTTGCTCACACTTCATTTTTGAGCTAAACTTGTTCAATTACTTACCGGTTGGATTTTTGTGGTATATTAGTGTGTGATATTGAGCTGCTTGTGCTAGTGTAATGTTTTAAAAATGATTCAGTAAATAAATTTATATTCTTTTTTTAAGAAACATTGAGTAAGTGTTTACTTGAATCACTGTATTGGATGATCCTTTGTGTAACTTGTTCTGCTACTCACTTAAACTCTTGACATAGGTCTTGCTGCTCAGCCATCACTACCACTTTACTGTGTAGTACAGGCTTGTACCAAAGGTGAAATTGTGCTTACACTTGTTGACCTAATTACCTGTAGTGTTCCCAAAGGGTACTGCAGGTGATTCTGCCTAACAGCACCTTCTTCCTCAGAGGAAACTCCTGCTTACTGGTGGTACATGACACCCAAGATCTGATTTTAGTTCCTGCCCCTCAGTTTGTGTTATCTCTGCATTAGGACCTGAACACAATCCCTCTGTTTCATGTGCTTGTGCATGGTCATGAATCCCAAGGAGCAAGAATCTTTTTTGGTGTCTTATATAATTTACATATCACAGTGCCTGCAAATACTCCCAAATTTTTCTCTAACAAGTTGAAATGGCCCAGGCCCATTATGAGTTAGGCCCATTATGAGTTAGATAGTGTGCCATGTGGGGTGGGGGTGTTCCCTGTTTCCTCATAAAAAAATCCCTGTGTCTGCCTTACCCCAATGGCAATAACATGCAAGGCGCATAGTCTATAGTCTCTTCCTCCGCCACCACCAAAACTAACTGCACATGCATTCAATTGCAGGATCATATCGCTGTTGTGCCCTCTCCATACTGAGTTACCATAATCTCTTATCCAACTTCAAAGTTGATTTAGGTACTGCCCAGAAATAACCTGATGGCAACAGCTACAATGCCATCCATATGAATTTGGTCAACTATTGCTGCCAACTCCTTTAAAGACACATGCGCCACCACTGACAGACACAAGGAGTCCGTCGCATCGGCCTTGTTTTTCCACTACCAAATCCATCAACTCTTTCTATATCAGTGGCAAGCCCTCTAATGTATTTTCCACCTCCTTTAACTCCTCCTCCTTTTTCCCCTTGTGACCATTGTGAACCCTGCATTGCCTGCCCTGCCTCTCCCTCTTCCTCCTTATCCACCTTATCCCGCTCAGGCAGTGCAAAATCCTAAATTGTTAACCCCTCTGCGCCAGCTGTTTTTAAAGTGACTAACACTTCAGGCAACACCCGGTGTGGTTCTGCCTGTCTCTGACCTACAGGGCCCAAAACCAAAAGAGATTCACTTCCAAGACATACACCTCGAAATGACCATCCAAATATAAAACATTGCACCACTCCATAATATCAACTCCTTTCTAAGAAAGGACTTGCATTGCACAAATAACAAATACTGACAAAAATAAAGTGAATGACTAAGGTAAAAAAAGAATTGATTTGCCAAAGGTTCACAGACACACAATGAAAGAGGACTAAAACATAGGAAGGATTCTCTGGTTCATACTGACAGATGGTAGAGTCTTTTGGGATTCACAAACACAAAGGAAAACAAACAAGAACATTTTTTTTTTTATTTTTAAGATTTTTTGGGGGACACAAAGTCAAATAGCAACAGGAGAAAAGATAGGCACGATGTATTTGGTGTTATTTAAAAAGCAGTATAAAGGAAAGTAGTGGCAAAACAGGAAAATAAAAATACAAAGAGGGCCTGAAAACACACAAACAAACACAATGGGGAAAAAGAATTAAAAAACACTAAAATCTAATACACTGACATAAAGGAACGACATACCTTTCACGACCAACTGTTTCCTAAAACACTCTTGATTTACCAGTCTAACACAACCCATAATGTGAAAATGAAAGCAAGCAGGTCTTTTTATAGGACCCAAACTCTCCACAGCACACTGAGGGCCTGATTCATTGATCATTAAGTGTGGTGCAAAGTGACTTTGCAATGGTACAAAGTGACTTTGCACTGCCAACAAACACCCTGATTCACAGAGTGGTGCAAAGTGTATTTTTACAGTGCAAAGTGACTTTGCACTAGTGCGGTGCAACGTAATTTTGCACTGCAAAAATATCTTTGACACATGAATATCTTTGGGACAACTGCAAAGATATCTTGTATTTTTCCTCATTATCTACTGATCTTAACTCACTCTATTTTCTTGCAGTTCTGTCCGATGGCAACTTAAATGGACCCCAAAACCATTTCTGTAAAGCAAACTGGTTGTCGAAAAAGTGTGACCTGACCTGTGCTGTGTCTTTCCAATGTGAGGCAGATGGCTCAGTCTGGGGAGAATCAAAGACAAATCAAAATTGTTTCAAGCTAATGTGAAAGAGATACCAAAAAAAGCTTCATTTTAGTCGGAATGATTTCCATCTCTTCCTTGCTGCCATGACTAGAGTGCACCTGCAGAATACAGGTAATCACCTGGGTACAAGAGAGGTAGCACTCCACATATTGGGCCTTTGAGTACATGCCACCCAAAGAAAGGGTATTTGCCAATGCCAAGTGAAAACAGTAGAGTCAGAATGCACCAGTTTAAAATGGAACTTAATGTGTAACTGTGCAAATCTGTCAAAACACAGTCCTGTTAACTGGAGGACGTGGAATTTGTTACAGAAATGTTTAAATGACAAATGCCCAGTGGTAGGTTGTTATCAAGAGTTCTGGAAGGCACATTCATGCAGTGTCCGTACCGTATATATCAACTGAAGGCAATGAATCATTCATATTTCTTTTGTGTCAGTTTGAATAACATTGGCGTTTGATTCAGCCTAGTTGTGTGCTGTCTTCAGAGTGACCTGAGTTTGCACTCTGAACCAGCTAGCCTTCATACCTTTGAGAGTCGCTCAGGGCCGAATGTTAAAAAAGTACTCCAGAATTGCAGGAACATCAACAGGCCGATTCATGGAATTAATGTGCACCGAAAAAATGGCGCACGTGTGCGAAAACGTGCGATTTGCAGTGAAATAGCGAAAATCGCAGTGCAAGTGCGATTATCGCACACAAAACATCGCACATCAATTCATGGAAGCCCGTGCACGCGCGAAATGTGGGATGTGCGCTGAAAAAGTGCACGGTGCACGCTGGCGCACGCTGGCCCACAGGTCATCGAACGCCGTGCGATAAGGCCACAGCGAATTCGCACATAGCGCGGCGCACATAACAAAAGTAGGCGTAACACGGGGCGTCACACGCAGAATGGGGAACAACTCATGAAAATGTGGGCGTCACGGGGGAAGTACAGGAGGCAAGTGCGCAGAATGCCCACACGCTCGCCTGCAACACGTATTCATGGAATCGAATAGGGAAAAACAGCGCACGGCCAAAGACGCGCACAGGCCCATACATGTCCGCCACACGAAAGCAGGCGGTAGCGTCCCTGCGCAGGAAAAAAATGTGCGCCAGATAAGGCCCACACGCGATCGGGCCTAGTGGAGCGTGTGCGTGTATTTCAGAGGTGCGCGAGAAGTTGCACATGCGATCGGGCCTGGGGGAGCGTGTGCGTGTATTCCAGAGGTGCGCGAGAAGTTTCTCACACGCGATTGGCCTGGGCGCGTGTTTTTCAGAGGTGCGCGAGAAGTTTCACACGCGATTGGCCTGGGTACGTGTCTTTCAGAGGTGCGCGAGAAGTTCCACACGCGATTGGCCTGGGCGCGTGTACTTCAGGGGTGCGCGAGAAGTTTCACACGCGTTTGGCCTGGGCGCGTGTATTCCAGGGGTGCGCAAGAAGTTCCACACGTGATTGGCCTGGGTGCGTGTATTTCAGAGGTGCGCGAGAAGTTCCACACACGATTTGCCTGGGCGCGTGTATTTCAGGGGTGCGCGAGAAGTTTCAAACGCGATTGGCCTGGGTGCGTGTATTTCAGAGGTGCGCGAGAAGTTCCACACGCGATTGGCCTGGGCGCGTGTATTTCAGGGGTGCGCGAGAAGTTTCACACGTGATTGGCCTGGGCGCGTGTATTTCAGGGGTGCGCGAGAAGTTTCACACGCGATTGGCCTGGGCGCGTGTATTCCAGGGGTGCGCGAGAAGTTCCACACGCGATTGGCCTGGGCGCGTGTATTTCAGGGGTGCGCGAGAAGTTTCACACGCGATTGGCCTGGGCGCGTGTATTTCAGGGGTGCGCGAGAAGTTTCACACGTGATTGGCCTGGGCGCGTGTATTTCAGGGGTGCGCAAGAAGTTTCACACGCGATTGGCCTGGGCGCGTGTATTCCAGGGGTGCGCGAGAAGTTTCACACGCGATTGGCCTGGGCGCGTGTATTTCAGAGGTGCGCAAGAAGTTCCACACGCGATTGGCCTGGGCGCATGTATTTCAGGGGTGCACGAGGAGTTTCACACGGGAATGGCCTGGGCGCGTGTATTTCAGGGGTGCGCGAGAAGTTTCACACGCGAATGGCCTGGGCGCGTGTATTCCAGAGGTGCGCGAGAAGTTTCACACGCGAATGGCCTGGGCGCGTGTATTTCAGGGGCTTGCGGGTGTTTACACACGCGATCGTGCCTGGGGGAGCGTGTGCGTGTATCTCAGAGGTGCGCGAGAAGTTTCACACGCGATCATGCCTGGGGGAGCATGTGCGTGTATTCCAGAGGTGCGCGAGAAGTTCCACACGCGATTGGCCTGTGTACGCGATTCCATTGGACCAAAGGCCCTGACAGCGCAGGCGCCTCTGTGACGTGACACGCGCGGGCGTGTCCCTGTACCCGGGGGAATGTTACAAGACCAAAAACTGCACGTCCGAGTGTCAGCCCGCGTAATTGGAGGATAGTGCCTCAGTGCGTATACGCGGAAGTGACGTTGGACATGTGGTGCGGTTTAAAAGGTGCATGTAGTACGTCATTTCCTTGTACGTACTTCCCGTGGAGAGCGAGTGGGTGAAATGTGTACTTCTTGTCGGTTCACACGCGATTTACTTCACACCGTTTCTAGTTCGTACTCCCTGTTACCTCTGTCAGTATTTTTCTGATTTTCTCTTCGACCTGTTTCCTCAAACAGCGTTGACTTCTCCTTTTGTCCTGTCTCCTCAGACAGTGTACAATTCTTCTTTTGGCGGGGGTGTTGCCAACGCGCACACGCGCGTATTTTTCACGCTCTTTTCCCAGGCAGACGGTGAGTCGCGCACGTATTTACCAACTGTGCTAGCCCCGTGTGTAGCGTACCCCTTCAGAGGTCATTGTAGGCTGCGTGTGACACGCCTATGTTCATTTTTGTGTTTCTGGGTGCCACAGCGTAGTGCAGGTTCCTTTTCCCACGCACATGGTCTACGAGGGGTTGCGTGCATGTCATTTTCTGTTTTAGGGGTGCCTGTGCGTTGCGTGACCCGTCATCTTTCCCCAGGGGTTCCATACAGCCTTGCTAGAGCACTTGGGTACGAATTCCATCTAGTACCCTACCCCTTTGACCCCCAATTGCCCAGGACAATTGTCCACTGCAACTCCCATATGCACAACTCCATCAGTGCCATGGCTGGGAGGCGAGCAAGTGGTAAGGGTGGCAAAGGTGGCCGAGCCTCAAGAGGTGGGTGTGGTGGGCGCGGTAGGGGACGTGGCCAGGATTTGCAGACTCCTCCTAGCCCCCCACGTGTGGAGGACCAGTGAGGGACACACATCCCCCCCCCATGTTTGAGGGAAAAGTGGCTGACACCATCCCTGCTCAGTCCTTGTTGGACCGGCCCGTTGTGGCACCTGACCTAGCACAGGGTGATTCCCAGGCTGACTTCCAGGTCGCCAAGTCTAGGCCACGGGTGGCGGCACAAGCCAGTGTCACCAGGCCACGTGGTACAGGGGCAGCCATGTCATCTGCTGCCCCGAGTAGGCGGGGTGGGGAGTCTGCAGGGGCATCTGCAGCTCCGTCCACCCCAGCTCTGACTCCCCCAGCAAGGACAGTGTTGGTCCCGGTACGTCAGACTGAGGTTCCCCCTGCCATCATCACACTTCAGCTAATGCCTGCAGAAAGTCATGTGGTCAGTGTGCCATCGCACACTACTACTACACAGTCCACCGTTGCTCCTGCCTCTAGTGTCCAGAGCGGCGTAGGGCACTCCGGATCCCCACCACCCACAAAAAGAAAGAGGAAGAGTGCTCGTCCAGTACAGGCTGATGACCCCGACACGGCTACATGGTCTGGCACGCCAAGGAAGCCTAGCTTCAATGATGCCGAACTGGATGCACTTGTGCAGTATGTGTCCGAACATGACGCCGAAATGTTGGTCACTTCAGGGTGTAGGATTACACCTGCTCGATGTCAGGCACACTGGCAGTCCATCGCGGACAGCATAAGTGCCCTTGGGTTTATGAGGCGCACAGCTGTTGAGTGCTACAAGCGCTTGAACGACCTTAAGCGTAGGGCAAAGAAAAAGCTGGCCTCAAGTCATGCCGCAACTCTGGTGACTGGAGGTGGGTCTCCACAAGAGGACATAGAACTCACTCTACATGAGCATGTTGCTGGGATCTACGTCACAGAGGAGCAGATCCAAGGTGTGGGAGAACTGCCAGATTACGAGGCATTGTCCGGTGAGTGCACATGCATGTGTGTGTGATCCATGTGTATGTTGTTTGTGGGAGGGGTTCTGGTTGAGTGCCAGGTCAGGGTGTGTGTGCCTGAGTGTTTTGGCCCACCCATGTGCTTCATGCAATGCATTCGGCGCCCCGGGATTTGGGTATTACAGTATCCCTTCTGGCCACAGTAGGCGTTTTGCACTACATTGCGCCAGTTGCCCTTGAAGTGGCATCTTGCTACAACATTGTTCCGTATTTAGCTGTGTTCATTCAGGCTGATTGTAGGAATTCACCTGGTTCTACTGCGCATCACTCTGCCCTATTGTCACATATATGACATGCCTATTGTCCATGCCATCTGCGTGATGGCATGTGTCATGTATGTGTATTGGACATGCCACTCACAGGCCAATGTGTGATGGCACTGCTAGCCAGCATGCAGCTGATGTGTTGCTCTCCCATCTTGGTGTCATCAGTGTCTGACATTTTCCTCCCTTTCCAACTCATGGACAGTGCATGCATGGGAGGGTTATAGTCATGTGGGACATGTGTAAATCAAGTACTGGTACTGTAGCTTGTCTGGCCTAATAGCGTGCCATGGTGCTAATGCCTGTTTCCATTTTTTGTCTTTCATGTTTTTGCAGAGGATGACGCACATGATGCTGTTGAGGGAGAGGAGATGGTGCAGGCCCAGGAGGGATCTGAAGCACGACCAGGCACCAGTGGGGGACGTGGTTTGGTGGTGGGGGAGAACCCTCTCTTGCTGCAGGCCATACTGTCCAGGGGTGTCCCTGGCTGCACCTCCCCAGAACTCTTTTCAGGTGTTGATTCGGATGAGGCCTATGTGGATTCGCAGGTATGTGTTCATGAAAGGGATACTGTTCTGTCCGACCCACCTGCACAAGGGGTAGAGCCCACTATGGGGATGTCAGTGTTGGTAGGTGTGCCTGTGGTGGTTACGGATGCAGGGCCACACTCCGCAACATCTGATCCTGTTCCTGGGCCAGCAGTTCAAAGGGGAAATGCAGTCCTGCAGCCTCAGGCAGTGCCGACACAGCAAGGCACAGTTCGCCTTGCCGCAGACAGGTGTTTTGCCCACCAACGCGGTGGCCGTCCGCCACCAGGCAATACCGCATGGGAGCAATCCATTTTGGTATGGCCAACCAACAGGCAGCATCATCAGAAATGATTGCTCAATCCATGGAGAGGGTGGCCACTTCCATTGTCCCCCCAGAAAGGCAGATGGAGCTACTACAGCAGGCAACAGACTCCATTTGCCAATCAGTCAGGGAGGACATGTTGGCGTCCAACAGGGACAGACAGGCGGCCCTGGACAATCTGAGGGAATCAATTTCTAAAGATGCCCAGGGACAGAGGGAAGCCCTGAGGGGAGAGGTCCGGTACCTCAGGCAGACTCTTGTGGACCTTGAGGCTTCCACTGTCACCAGGACGGAACAGCTGCTGGAGCGCGTCACCCGTACGCTCTCAGCAGAGATGCAGGCAACTCGGGCGGAGGTCCGGGCTACACGTCGGGTGTTGCATGGGGATCTCCGCACCATATCCCTCCAGAACGAGGCCTTCCAGACCCGCATGCTTGCTGCCATGGAGGACCAAACTAGGGCTTTCCGTGGGCTGCCTCCCATAGCACCACCACCTCCTGTGGCAGCAGCAGCAGAGGTTGAGGAGAGCGAATCCAGCAGTGAATCTCCCACTATTTAGTAGGCGTGCAGGCCATGAGCCCATGGAGGTGTTTTTTTTCGCAACATTCACGCAGGTGGCTGTTGGTGGGCACCCTGTCCTCGGACCTCCTGGGTGGCCTCCCCCACCCCCCCTGGCCCACACATGGCCATTTTTGATTTTTGATTTTTGATTTTTAGTTGCAGTGTGTTGCCTTGTGTGGCTCCCGTGGGCATCCACTGTATTCCGGCTGGGCACATGCAGGCTTGTCCTGAGTTTGGGTTAGATGCTTGGGTTCGTGATACACACACCCCTCCTGCTTCCCGTTTCCATGGGCTTGCAAAGGGTGTGCCCAAGTGACAGTGAATTACACAGTGACGTTGGACTCCCATGCGCTGTGTGGGCAGTCTGTAGTCAATACTGTGTATACATTCCTAGTGCATATTGTTGTTGTATTGTGCACTGCATGGTGTATTGATGTGTGCTTGTGGATCCATGTCTCCCTCCTAATTTGCAGGTTCATTCCTCATGTCTTCACAAGGCCATCCACTTTGGAGATGGAGCTCATGTTGTGAGCAGTGGACTTCCAGATGTGCGTGGCAACAACACTGTACAGTTGGAGGTGGTGGATGTGCTGGCATCCTCATGTTGTAAGACTACGTATCCTTTGCCTTAGTACTGTCATGTTTATGCTATGTCGATTGTATTGTGGTAAGTATTTGGTCATGTGTGTTGTTTTTCTACATTTATGTGGGCATATTGTGTGTGGCCAGTTTCCATTAGGGACACTGTACCTTGTGACACGTGTCATGTTTGGGGGATGACTTTGTTTGCTCTCACATGGCATGTCATGCCATGGTGTGTTGGGTGGCGGTGCTGGGGAGGGGTTGGGTGACATGGCACTGTTGTCATGTTGTGTCTTGCAAGGGGGTAATGATGTTAGAAGCATAGAAGTGTGTCTTTTGAACATAGCATTGGTGGTGTTTGTGTAGGTAGGGAAGCACACAATGGAACACTTCCAGATGTACAATCTCAGGCTGGTATGGTTGTGACAGTTGACTGTCCATTGACACATCATAATTGTAAGTTACAATCATCATTGATTGTCAGCTGGTATGTGCCAGGGCTGTGTGCACTCCACAGGGGTGTGATTTTATGTGAAGTAATTAGCCACGAGCTGCGTACGGTCTGCCTCACCCCGTGCCCTTTCCCCTCCCATGCGCAGTGGGCATGCATGTGGTTGGGGATGTGGGAGCACCACCATGTCCACGGCCAGGCCCCGGCGTGTTGCAACGTTGTGCAGGACACATGCTGCCACTATGATCCTGCACACTACTGGGGGAGCGTATAACAGCTGCCCGCCAGAACGGTCAAGGGAGCGGAAGCGTGACTTGAGCACTCCAAATGTGTGCTCCACGATGCCCCGGGTTGCAATGTGGGCTGTGTTGTATCTTACCTGGGGTGGCTTGGTGGGGTTCCGAATTGGCGTCATCATGTGGGTGCTGAGAGGGTAGGCACTGTCCCCTGGGGAGGTGGTGATGGGTATCATCAGTGGGGCTCTGACATTACTCAGTATCTGATATGCATGCATGCGCAGTGGCATTTATACTCACCGAGCAGCCATGTATCGCGATGCCGCCCAGCTTCTATGTCCCAGTTTAGGGTAGACATTCTGTAGATGAAACTGTCGTGGGTGGAGCCTAGATAGTTGGCGTATACTGAGGTGATGATTCCCTTGGCATCACATACTACCTGGGCGTTGATGGAATGCCAGTGCTTGCGGTTTCTATAGATGTGCTCAGTTGCCCTGGGGGGACGTAGAGCCACATGGGTGCAATCAATGGCACCTAGCACTTTGGGGAATTGTGCCACCCTGTAGAAATCCTGGGCAACAGCCTGCCTTTCTGCAGGTGTTCTGGGCAGGTATATGTGCCTGCGGACTGATGGGCGTGCAGTGATGATGGCCAAGACCTGGTGTAGGCAGCTTGACTGCGTGGCCTGTGACACCCCCCCCCACTATGGCACTTGTCCGCTGAAATGATCCAGTGGCCAGGAAGTGCAGTACATTAAGGACCTTCTCCAGGGGGCTGAGTGCTTGGGAGCACAGGGTGGTTGATGTGAGGTCATCCTCCCACTCACTGACCAGGTCGAGTATTATGTGAGGTGGAAACCTGTACCTCCCATACACATGGTCATCAGGCATCCCAAAAAGGCTGGTTCTGGGTGTAAAAATTCTGGCCCGGACTATCCTCCTCCTCCTCCTGTGGTATCCCACGGCCACTGCTGCTAGGAACGGTATGTTCATCCTGGCGTCTGAGCTTGTTTGGTGTTTGCGTGCACTTTTATGCTGTGTGGGTGGACGTACGCCTACTTCCTGCTGGCGTACGTGTTTCCGGATTGGCCACGTTCGTTTCCATGAATACGTGTTGTAGGCGAGCGTGTAAAACTTCTCACGCACCCCTGAAATACACGTACCCCGCTCCCCCAGGCCCGATTGCGTGTAAAACCACCCGCGAGCCCCTGAAATACACATACCCCGCTCCCCCAGGCACGATCGCGTGTGGAACTTCTCGCGCACCTCTGAACTACACGCGCCCAGGCCAATCGCGTGTGGAACTTCTCGTGCACCCCTGAAATACACGCACACGCTCCCCCAGGCCCGATCGCGTGTGGAACTTCTCGCGCACCCCTGAAATACACGTACCCCGCTCCCCCAGGCCCGATCGCGTGTAAAACCACCCGCGAGCCTCTGAAATACACGTACCCCGCTCCCCCAGGCCCGATCGCATGTGGAACTTCTCGCGCACCTCTGAAATACATGCACACGCTCCCCCAGGCCCGATCGCGTGTGGAACTTCTTGCACACCTCTGGACTACACGCACCCAGGCCAATCTCGTGTGGAACTTCTCGCGCACCCCTGAAATACACGCACACGCTCCCCCAGGCCCGATCGCGTGTGGAACTTCTCGCGCACCTCTGAACTACACGCGCCCAGGCCAATCGTGTGTGGAACTTCTCGCGCACCTCTGAACTACACGCGCCCAGGCCATTTGTGTGTGGAACTTCTCACGCACCCCTGAAATACACGCACACGCTCCCCCAGGCCCGATCGCGTGTGGAACTTCTCGCGCACCCGTGAAATACACGTACCCCGCTCCCCCAGGCCCGATCGCGTGTGGAACTTCTCGCGCACCTCTGAAATACACGCACACGCTCCCCCAGGCCCGATCGCGTGTAAAACCACCCGTGAGCCCCTGAAATACACGTACCCCGCTCCCCCAGGCCCGATCGCGTGTGGAACTTCTCGCGAACCTCTGAAACACACGCACACGCTCCCCCAGGCCAGATCGCATGTGAAACCCGTAATACGCGTTCCCTGCTTTGCGTTTGCTGTTTGCCAGTCCGGTAAACTGGTACAGGGTTGGCACGGCCCTTTGCGATGGTTTTGCGATCTTGATGGCTTTTCCTTGCGCAAGGGCGTTCTTGGGGGCGTAACTGGCACTGCTGCAGGGTCGCTGCGCCACTCTGCGCCACGTCTTCTTTTGGAGGCGAGAATCCATGAATACGCTGTGCGCGGAAATTGATTTTATCGCACGTGGCTGGCGCAGACATTCGCACGGGCACGCTGTGCGCCAGCCGCGTGCAACACTTTTGTGAGGAATTCCATGAATCGGCCTGCAAATCTCTGGGCTTCACAGAAGATTAAGATCTAATGGGGCCAGATGGTCTAATTCATGAGTCAGCTTAAAGCAAAAGTATCCATTAGCTGACATCTTTTGACCCTGCTCTCTCTAATAAAATGAGATCAATGGGGCCAGTTTACATAACTCATGTGGCTGATGAATGATGAGCACAGGACCACAGCTGAATTACGGGGCATGTCCGGTCATGTACATTTGCCTTGGTTTAAGCAGCACATGCTATTTACCATTAATTCTATATGCAAAAGTCAATAGTATTCCTCATTCTGTACCTACAGGATCTAGGAACAGGAGCATTAGTGTGTTTTGAAGTTCTGTAACTCCTGGTTGATTTGAGAACAGATTCAAATTGCATGCATTATTAGAAAACATCAAAATGAAAACAATTCATAACTGAAGCAATATGATAAATAGTTTTGTTGAATACCAAAGTGATTATCTGCAAGTGCAGATTCCAATAATTGTGATTTAATTGAATTAGAATATTTCTGCCATGAATTATGGAAGATAAATCCATTAGCATTCAGCAGTCTGTTTAGATAGCCTCCCTTGTTTATGTAAAACATATATAAATAATAATAATTTACTGAGGTTTGGGAGGATGTATTGAATGGGAGTGTCTGACTATTGGGTCTGGCAATGGAAGTATCAGATCAATAAAATAGTCTAACATAATTATGACATAAGTTTGTGAATCTTGGACACCACAGCAACTGCCCACATAAAGGGAATAGAATAATGACATTGGAAAAGCTAAAGGAGAGAAGGACACCTTTTCCCATTAGCTGGATATCTTTCATAAAATTGTGCCTTGTTTATGAGTGATTGGATCCAAATAAACCGGATGAAGTCCTTACTTTATCGAATGGGCCAGGAGGAGAATGATGACTGATACTTTCCTACCAACACTTGAGTGTTTTTCCAGGCTTCATGCATTTTGCCATTCCCTATCTGAAGGCCAAGTTTAGACTTGTTCAAGTGAGTATTGATTATGTATAGAAAAATAGCATTGCTGCCCATATAGAGAGGATGACAAATAATATCCATATGAAGAGAATAGGATATTGTGGTTTGCTACTGTGAGTTTCCTCCTGAAGCCATTGTATTTAAGTCTGGGAAAGATTATCTGTTTTTATAAAAGTGAAAATGTGTGGGTTTGTGGCTTGGCAAAACGTTGTTCCTTACACAATTCCACATTGTTACACCAATCTGCACCACACGTTGCATAGTTACCTGTAAGTACCCTCTGGACATTACTTGCTACATGACCTTTGGACACCCCCCCTTTCCCTGGATTTCAGCACCTTCACACATGGGACAGTTGCCTGAAATCTCAAAACATCAATGTGGTCGTAGAAGGACCGGTTCTCAACCATAAAATGCACGGTTTAATCAGTGGTTTCTTGTCCAGAATTGTGTGGTATTAGATTAAGGTGTCCACGTGATGTGATATATATATATATATATAATAATGTCTTCTGTTATTTGAGCACTCTGAGACCTATGTGTGTGTAACGTATATAAGAAATACATTATTATTATTACTACTACTATTAGAATACATTGACCAACATATATCTTACACAGAACATCTGAAGAACTAGGAAAGGGCAACGGTGCATGACAAATGCCAGTCAATTACTCATAAGCACAGTGTGTCTGAAAAAGGCAAGGCAACCCTCTATCAACAATAGGCACTAAGAGAATACATTTCCACACAAATTGTTCCCAATGCAAATATGTAGTATTCATTTAAATCATTTAAATAATGTATAGCAAAAGTACTGAAAAAAACCTTTTTAGACAAAGTGTATTTAGCATTTTTTTAGATATTGCACAACAAATCAGTTACTTAATTAATGGACATAGAAGAACAATACGTGACAACATGTTTGTAGAGAAAGTAGTGCAAACATAGCAAAAGGTATAAAACTATTATTCCAAAATGCACATACAAACTCATGTTAACAAAAGTCCGGTGAAAATCAATAAAAACACAAAATAAATTCAGTTTAGTTCTATCTGTAAAGAATACATAGTTTATTTATATCTGTAATGAACCACATTAGGGTACTTACAACAACATAATATTTGTAAACCAATAAAGCAGATTTGGTTCATGACATTGTGAGGGATTACTATTTGGTAAATGTATAAAAGTCCATGCTTTTTTATTTCTACTGCATAATAATATGACACATTTTATTCCAAATCAGAAATGGTGATCTCCTAGCCAGACTCCCGTTTCATCAAATTCCATGCCAAAACCACAGTGTATATACCTGTTGCCTAATGTATCTGTATCCTGATCTGCAGCCCCTGTTCAGCCATGGCACACAGCAGGTTCAGAAGTTACAGGCCCCCTGCTTGACAGTCACTTTGACAACTAAGTTAATGCAGTGTAGTGGTGGCATTTCAATATAAACATATGTTCCAAAACCATCAAGAAACCATTAAGATTATGATGAACTATCAACCTGGTGGCAAGATAATATGGAAATATAAGCCAGATATAAGTTCTGCAAACATGGCTGGAAGTTCACATAATTATTAAAACCACATATGATGTGTAGCATACCAGTGTCATCCCTGCAAGCCCAGACCAGGCTATGGGAGGCTATGTGGATTTCAGGCATCTGCATGTCTGTATTCTAATGAATGGGGCAAAAGGCAGAATGTATGCCTCTGTGTACTTTCATGGGAAGAAAGCTAACTCGACAGGCATTGGCTCTCCCAGCTGGTAATTCTTTGAGAGACTATCACCAAAGTGCCAATTTCATAGCAAAGTCCTCCCTCACACTAGGGGTATACACACTTGAGTGACTTTCAAGTAGCAGGCTGGGGAAAGGGTGGAGTTAGGACAGTCATTGAGCTCAAGTGGGCTTAACAAATAATTCCTCCTCCTGACTTTTCTGTGGGCTTTTCTCTCCATTCTATCCCATCTATTTCCTGAAAACAAGGCACTCTGCGTGTAAAATCAGAGTGGTAAAGGTCACTTATGACAAGAGCAGGGATTGGACCCCTTAAAGCATGTTTACTTTTATCCAATCCCTTGTGGCCTTTTCCCCATAAAAGTGGGGGTCTATCCCTCTTTCTTTGATTGATTCTGGGACATCAAGAAGAATTAATTTGTACCTCTCTTCTGAGGGTCAATCTTTCATTTCATTGAGGAGAAGAAGGCATGCTCCAAGGGATTCTCCCTACCCAATCCCAGGGCACATTGGGGGCAACTGTTGATGAGCACCAAGACCTATGACTCTGCTAGCAAACCTCTGTAGTCGGGGAGAGCAGAGACTGAAAAAGACTAACCGTATCCTGAGAGCCAGAACAACCAGGATCCCTATTTTCACCATACAGTTCAATTTGAGCCACCTTTGAACTATGTTTGCCACCTTCAAACCAATGGGACCTGCAGTTGCTGCTTTTGGAACTCATTTGAACTTGGGACCACTGATTTGTGTATGCAGTGAACCGGCTGGATGCAACATCATCCAAGCAAAGCCTTGTCACCTGCCCTGTTAGTACTCCATGCAGATGACTTTGAACCACTGCATTTAACCAATCATCAAATTTCTAGGCTTTTGCATTGCAGCTCGATTCAAACCACTGAATCATCATATCCTAGCAATCAACTCAATGCTCACTCACAGGCTGGTATCATCTGACTTACTGCACTCAAACCCAGTTTGACCCACTTCTACAGCACCTCAAAGCCTGCCTCAAAACTATTGAACCACCTAACATTGAATCAGCGACGTTCAGGAAACTTGTCCCGGTGGTCCAACTTTTAAGGCTCTAGAGACTGGTTAAATCCTATCTGCACCGTTTTTCACGAAGAGGTGTCCGTTTTAATCAATATTATTGAATTTGTTGCCTGTTTCCTTCCTGACAAAGTATCCAGAGTGCTTATACCTTTCTTTTCTGGATCTTGTCTTCTATCTGACACCATTTGCTATTAGCACCATGGCTGCCTCCAAACTGGGCTCCAATACTGGGTTCCTTCAATGGGGAATTACCGGGTCATTCCAATATTGGAGGACCCGGTAATTCCTCTTTGAAGGCACCATTCCCCATTCCCATTTTAGCCCCCATAGGGCTCAATGTGAATGGGAGGGAGGTAATAACGGGCACATTACAAATGGCCCATTATTAGCTCCCTCTTCCCCTCACAGGACTCGGAAAGGACGTCTGGTTTTACCAGACGTCTGTTCCGGGTCCCGCAAAGGGAACCTCGTAATCGGCGCTCCCGTAATGAAGGGGGCCGGTCCCGTACCGGCACCCTTCATTACGTGAGTGCCAGGGTCGTAATGAGGCCCATATTCTCCTTTATCATCAGATTCGATTTAAAACAAAAAAAAATGTTTTATGCCATATGCGCAAGCTCTGTTATTCCCTTATA
The DNA here is from genome assembly GCF_040938575.1 of Ambystoma mexicanum. Taxonomy (NCBI): domain Eukaryota; kingdom Metazoa; phylum Chordata; class Amphibia; order Caudata; family Ambystomatidae; genus Ambystoma; species Ambystoma mexicanum. The sequence continues at coordinate 1,054,432,916 of NC_090924.1, read as the reverse complement.
ATTAGGATTCTGCAATTTCAATGCATTCAAGTAGTTGATTGTTGCATACTGGACAGATGTTTTGTTTGTGTGGAATTCAGTCAGCCATAATTGATTGTGTGTAACATTTGTGTGTCCTTCAAAAAAAGGTTTAAAGTATTTGCATCTTAATGGCAGCAATTTGACACCATCGACTAACAAATGTCTTAGTGTCTCATTTTACATATGACAAAATCGGCAGTGTGTTTCGTCTCGAGTCAACAAATTGCGTTTATATAATAAATCAGCAGTCAACCATAAGTGGAGTCTGAAGCGCAGAAATGCAGAATGATGCTGGGGACTAGGTGATAGTAACAAATAGCGTGCTGTTTGACCATATCTTCTCAATTCGAATGGATTTTCTCTGAATTTCTTGTATTGTAAGCATTGCAGTGTGTTACATTCCAGTCATGTTCCCACAATTTCTGTTTTGCACTGTTTGGATTGTCAAGTAGCAATTCTACCGTTATATCCGCATCATGCAGCAACTTCAGCGCTTTCAGCCTCCATTTTTAATGAACTCATTGTGCATTTCTTTTGACATGTATTTTACCACCAATTGTATCAAGCTGTTTTTGTGATCCCCCATCAATAGTTTCCGATATAACATACACCATTTCCATGTATACATGACATGTAGTGATCTTAGGCCTAGCTCATATCGAACCAATGGAAGAGGCTCAGACATGGGCAGAAGTAAGAATTTTGTTTCCATTAAGCACCTTCAATTTTGGCTCAATAGGCATAAGAATGCCATTTTCTAGTCTCCGTGCCATATAACAGGATCAACGTCATCTTTTGTTTGTAGTAGACTATTAATGGTTGGATGGAAGATTTACAATATTTAGCTCTGATAACTCTCACCTGAGAAATAGCTGTGTGTAATTTAATACGTTTACTTTCTTCATATGGTATGTCAGACGGCTGATTATTTATTAGGACTCCCAGCTAGAGATAACTCGTAACCACACTCAAGTTACTATTCTGTAGTACCCATGAGTATGTACGACATCTCTGCTTTAAATTGCCAAATTGTATGATCTGGGTCTTCATCACATTGATCGATATATGATTTTTTGTGCATAGACATCAAGTGCACTCAGCATTGTTTTAAGACCTTGGGGTGTTTTTTATAAAAGGACCATATCATCGGCATACAGCAACCAATTTATAGGAGTTCCCATTAATCGCGGTGCATCAGTGTTCAATCCATTAAAGTTGCGACCTATGTCTAAAATGAAAAAGTTAAATACTGCAGATCCGAGCAGGCCCCTTGTTTCAGGCCACTGTCTGTTTTTATATCTTTAGACAACAGGCCGTCTCTCCTAAGGCGAACTTGAGTGCTTGTGTTAGTGTGGAATTGCACTATCCATTTCAACATTGACCATGGACAGCGATTGCTCAATAGTTTATTATATAATAATTCATGCGGGACAGCATCAAATGCAGTACGGAAGTCAATAAACGCTGCAAAAATTGGTTGTTTGCGTTGTTTGCTTACTTCAATGATTGCATTGAGAGTGATCAAATTAATTGTTGTTCGTAGTCCCGCTATAAATCCAGTTTGGAATTCATCCCTTAGGTTTTTTTCTGATAGCCAGCTGTTAAATGCCGCCAATAGAAGTCATGCAAAGATCTTACCCGGGCAATCCAGTAATGCAATGGGACGATATGATCTTGGGTCAGTCCTGCTACCTTTTTATAAATCAGCGCTATTATAGATTTCTTCAAGGACCGTGGAATCGAGCCCATTTGTAGCACATGTGTGAATACTTTGTGAAGAATTGACGCCCATTCTAATGGGTGCTGCTTCATCATGAGGTTATTCAAACCATCTGGGCCCGGTGCTCTGGATCGACTGAGCTTAGATATACAGTGAATTATGTCATCCTTGTCGAAGTTGAAATCATGATTCATTTTTACTGCTGACCAATCAAGTTCCATCTGAGAAAAGGGGGACTGGTAGACATCAGCATGATATTCAATCCATTTTTTCTCTGTACAGGGTTGGTTTGTACCATCATTTGCGTTAGGGAGGTGGTATTGTTAAGTAATGACCAACTACCACCTGATGACTATGCTATTATCTGGGTCATCATTCTTTCACCATCGAGCTGATATTGGGCAGATTTTCGCATTCGGTTCCAGTTTTTATATATCTGCTTCAGGCGTTTTATCCCTTCAATGTTTTGTTTGGTTACATTTCTGGATAGTTGCCGTATATCTTTTCTCAACTGGGTTTTCCTTATTTTTAGTTCCAGATCAAATGCATGGGTATGTCTGATTTTATGCTGACGGCTAGGGGTCCTCCCTTCAAAAAACATTTGCATGGATTCTATATAACATCCTCCCTCTTTGGGGTTTAGACCTCCTAGGTCACTTTCTAACATGGAGTCAAACATCAACAATTTACGACTCGTCCATTTTATACGATTTCCAGCCTGCTTCACTTCAATATATTTAAATTTGTGCTGCATGCTCAGAGATCTAAGATTAGATAGGCACGGCCACTTCCATGCTAGATGTAACTGACTATGGTCACACAGTGTTGTTTCTTGCACAACTTAAGACATAACTGTATTCAAGAACATTTCATTAGAATATATGTAGTCTAGATGTGCGAAGAACAATTCTCTTTGCAAGGTATCTTTAGCAGGGATGTCCCCCTCAATGGATCCATTTAGCATGACATAGTTCCTTTCCTTCACCATCTCAATCCAATGCAGTTCATCATATGAATGCCCCTTGCAATTGTGTGAAAGTATATGCAGGTTAAAGTCACACAGTATTATCATATGATTTATAGTTTTATCCAGCAACAGTGCATTGAGCACCTCATTCATAGATGAAAAAAATGTGTCAGATGACAATTGTTGTCTTCCCCAATATAGGTTAATTATGGCAATCGTGAGTGATGATTTATACATCTTTATCACTTGAATGTATGGGGAAGGAGAGGAACATGATGTTACTTTAAGATTCATTGACTTTTTGACGGCTATCAATAGGCCTGCCATGGGCCGACCAAAGAGATTTTTAATGGCAGGTGTCATATAAATATGATGTGGATCCCATATGGGTTCAGTAGTCAGCCATGTCTCCTGGAGCACGATGATGTCAAAGGCATTAAATTCCTTGTTCTTAGTGTTTATGAAGTGTCTATGACCTCGCGTGTTCCAGGAGAGTAATGTTACATTTTCCTCTGTCTCGCATTGTTGTGAGTTGTCTGCGTAAGATCTTTGATCATTATGCGAGTTCTTTTTCCATCAAATACTCTGGTCTGCATCCATCACAGTTGTGTATATTCTAGGGGGCATTGCTGCTGGTATCAAAGGTATCCCTGTTACTATGTCTTGTGCAATGATAAAACCCAAATTGAACAATTCTGATCTAGCTTGCCAAATGACATTTAGTGGGATGCCAGATCTCATAAATATTCTTGCTCTGGATAAGTCAGTATGATCCGCAAACTGAGCTTGTTAGATCTTGCAATGCAGTTATCTCGGCACATATGTTCTGGATACTCATGCGATTTAAGTCATATTTTTTGAATGGGTGATCTCAACATGTTATTAATAGTCGATGACAATGTTTGTGTTCTCCCCGATCGTAAGCTTGCATGTCATGCCCCATTGTGTAAGTTAATCTTGCTGATGATGGTTCAGAATTATTATGGCCAATAGTAGGCCCATTTAGTAAAAGGGATAGTTTTGGTATCAGTTTTGGGGCTTACTGAGATGTTACTATATTTCCCAATACATCTTTAGATTGTGTAATGTATTGGGCTATAGAATCTCTAATCTCGTCTCGTAGTTCTTGTATAGAGGGAAGCATTTGTTCTCTCGTCTCTTGTTGTTTGTCATCTGTGCTTTTTGAACGCACTTCTTTAGCTTGTGTTACAGCAGATGACTTTAGTTCTGTAATGTATTGCACTATGGAGCCTTTAATTTCATTTCACAACTCCTCAATTGTAGGTGGAGTTTGCTTACTTGCTTCTTGTTGAGGTGGCTGCTGGATCTGATTACCTCTTTCCGGTACAATCTCTAGATTCACTGGGTTAGAGATCATAGCCACCAAACTATTTAGAGGTTCATGCTCTTGGGTAAAGGGTGAGTTCTGGGTTTGCTCTTTATCAGATTGACTAACTTGCAATGAGTTTACCTTTTTCATTTTCGCAGTGTTTAAATATATTTTCTTGATAGCCGGTTTCTTTGTTTGTGAGCTTTTCTGGACTGTTCGCTTAATCGTCATGCCCGGCTTGTGTCTTTGTGACTGATGACACGTCGTTGTTTTACCCATAAAGGAGAACGGATTGAGCAGTTCTTGGACATTACGTGTTCCAGTCCCTTGTGAATTTCCATCATTAGGGCCGGTTACCTTGCTCAGCTGATTTACATCCTGATCTTCCCTGACGACTCTTATGTTCGTAAGTGGTGACTATGATGCCATTTTGTTAGCGGTAACTCTGCCACTTGCCAAATTGGTTAAATTGGAGCATGGTTCCGCTTGTGTTGTACTATTGACTGCAGCATTTTCACTTGGTACAACTCTACCATCAATAGTCGTTCCTTGTTTTTCTTTCTGAACTATTTCAAGTTCTAAAATTTTATTGGATGTGTTCTTGACTACCTCTAACGATTTACTTTGAGTTTCAAGGCAGATTCCAGGAGACGACAAATGGGATTTCGCCGACGTCTTAGTCACGACTGGCGGCGGTGCCCTCATGAGCAAGTTAGATTTATCAATATTCTTGGCACCCTCCCTCGCCAAATGCTCAAGCTTTTTTATATGTGTGTTCATTTTAATTTCAAGGGCTTCATTCTTAGCACTCTCTCTTATCAATTGCTCTAGCATTTTTGTGTGTGTATTAATTTTACTTTCGAGAATTTCGTACAGCCTCGCTATGGACATCAATGCAGTGTTCTTAGCGCTTAAAGTATTGTTTAATGATGGTGCCTCTGGAAAAGAGGGACGACCAGCTCTTTCTCCATTGATAAAAAAGTTATGCTCTAAGGCCAGATCTTCAAACCTAGTGCCTCGTGGTGTTGGTGCTATAAATGAAACCGAATTATTTAATGTATGATCTGGTGATTTCTCAAACATAATCGGTGACTTAGATTATTCATGGCACAGAGTGTTTGTCACCCGCTCCACTATGGATAGCCTAGTAGGGGTTCTTTGTTTGAAAGGCATTGTTTGATGTGTTTCTGATGATGTACTCCTATGACTGGAGTGGGATATGTCACCTGTGTTGGAACATGTATACATCACGTCTGCAGTGTCTATGCAAGTGTTATTGGATGTATTCATGAAACTTATCATGTCTTCATCAATCTCACCCGCAATAACTAATGCCTCATGTGCTGCTCGCAAATTCTGTTGTGCTAGTACTGTACAAGGTTGCGGAGGTAAAACAGGTAGTAAAGTTTCTTGTACAGTGCACAAGGTATGGAGTATTATGGTGAGCTGCGTAGATGTTAACTCACCGCTATTATAGGCAATGAGTATTGTAGAGTCAGATGTCTCGGGGGCCTGAAATGAGTTGGCACTATTCAAATCATTCATATCAGTGCCATTTTGATTTAAAAGGTTGGCAGGCGGGACAATAGCTGTGTCCTTTGATATCCCACCCATCGTTTCCAGTGAAGACTCTGGTAGGGAGCTTGTTTCCTTTACTCGTAATTTCTCAGATTCAATCATTAAATTACCAGTTTGGTCAGGTCGATTATCAGATACATTTGTGCTTTCGACTAATGCCAGCAAATCTTTTTTCTGTGCTGGCATTTGGATGGTAGTATTTTGTTCCCGCGACTCCAATGCTCTTGAGTCTGTATTCTTGGAGTCGCCAGTACAAAATTGACGAATATCAGAAGCTAAAGATACAGAATGCTGTATTTTTCTTTTTAAGCCTCCTAGTTTGAGACTTGTTGGAAGTAGCGTTTTTTTTCATAACAGCACCAGGCACCTGATTGCCATCCACTAAGTCAGGTTCACCTGGCATGCCTGTTTTCAAAGTATACACACATGTTGCCATGTGAAGCTTTTGCAGTTGGAAATGGGTTACTTTGAATCAATGGAGTATTGCTATTTGTTGTTTCAACAGCTGAAACTTCCTCTGACTTAAGCTAACACCTTTTGATTGCACGTTTAACAGTTGTTTTGTCCGTTACTCAAAATCTCATTGTAGTTGCTTCACCATGCACATGGCACAGGGCACAATGGACAGTGAACAGTAAACAGTACTTCGTGTACTTCCACAGTGGCACGTGCAGGTGCGCTGCCTTGTGGGTATTTGTAACGAAGTGACGAGATTTATGAAGGGGAGTCGCCTTTCTAGGGAAAACACCAAACAGAAAGAGGGGACTTAGAAATTATACAAAAGATCTCATGATAAACAAATCATTAAGTCCACAAAGTCCACAAGATCAATTACTTGTTTTAAGGGGCCAGCTGCACTCCGGTGCTACTCTGAATGCAATCCTCCGAGTAGCCCAGTCGCAGGACCACCTTTCCCACCCACACCTGCCTCGGGGGTTGCCATGTCTAAACCAACATCATCAGAGGCAATTGTCAACCCCCCATCAGCGAGGCAGAGGGCTGTCAGCTTCTCAGCCAGGGAAGTTGACATCTTGGTGGAGCATGTCCTGCAGCGCATGCCCTCTTCAACGGACCAACGCAAGTTGGCAAGGATGAACGGAGGAAGATCTGGGCGGACATCGTGGGTGCCATCAACATGGAGGGGCTGGCACCCCGTGACTACCACCATGTCCACAAGCACTGGGAGGACTACAAAGCCAGGACCCACCACAAGACCCGGTGCTTCGTCCAGGCTGGTGAGAACCAAGGGGGGTGCTGGTGCCATTTGGCCACCGACAACATGCAGGTCCTGGAGTGGTTCTACCCAGCGCTGCATGCCCTGGTCATGGAATTGCAGCTCATCTGGCGTCGACTGGTATGTGTGCATGTGTTGTTGTCCTCCACAGTACATGTGCATGTTGATGTGTGGTTAGAGTGTGCACCTTGACCCTATGTCAGACATGCCACTTGTACGGATGTTTGTGTGCACGACCCATACAGTGCTGCATGTGTGTCCATTCAAGCATGTTTGACATCAACAGTGTTTCAGTTACAATGTGTGATGCGCTGCAGCATGTAACAATGTGCACATGGATGAATAAATGTATATGGATGTTGCCGTGTGAGAGGTGTGACACATGGGTGCTGTCGGAAACATCGTTGACATGCATGGTGTACATGTGCATGTGTCTGAGAAGTGAGTGTGTGACTAGCCAACACTCCTGGATGGATGTTACTGGAGCATTTGAATGTGCGCTTGACTCTTGCTAGCTAATTGACATTGAGTGGACTCTGATGTGATGGCTCCATGTCCTGCCTCAGGACTATCAGATGATGTGTGTGAATGACATGTGTTTCTCCCATTATGCATGTGAGGGGCATGCACAATTTGTAGTTGCTGACAGTTCCTTGTCCAATCTGGTGGAGAACATATCCCTGCCAGAGTCAGGGGTCAATGTTGGATCATCCGAGGTGGTGACCATGGAGATCCAGCCGTAGACAGGAGCTCTGGCAATGAAGGGAGAGCAGACACCAAGGAGCAGGGCACGTGCACGACAGCCCCGGGGGCTGTCATCATCTGGCCTTAAGGAGCAGGCACCGGGCTATTTGGCAGCAGCAGGCTCGGAGTAGAAGGCGGCAGTACTCGGGGCATGGAATCCCAGGGTGGCAGGTATTGGCCATCAGGCAGGAGGCAAACGTGAACCTTACCCAAAGGATGTATTCCATGTTGGAGCATTTGGGGCAGCAGATCATGGCAAAGCGGCAGCGGGCACGGGAGGCAAGACACACAATATGACCAGGGAGGAGATTTCACTGCGTCAGGCACAGAGACGGGCTGAGATCCTCGAGGAGACTTGCAGAGAGTGGCAGACGAGCATGCTGGAGTCCCTGCAAGCCCTCGAGGTGAGTGCAGAGGCCCGACCTGGGGAAATCAGACGCAGTGTTCGATGATGCTCTGGCTGGCCGAGACATTGAAGGAGCATGGTGAGGAGAAGGACTAGCCTGCTGCCATTGTATATAGTTCTTTAGGTATAAGTTTCCTTTTCATTTTGTACTTTTTTTGTAGTGTTTGGACTGTGCTCTGCTTTTTGTACATAGTTATTTTTTGTGTCATTTTGTGTATTTTTATTTCCTGGTTTTGTGTGCATTTTGGACATTGTTCTCATGTTTTTCCTTACTTTTGTGTTCACCATGGCAGAATGTTTTTTTTTTTTTCATTTGGATTTTCTTTCTGGAAATCATTTATGGACATGGACTTTATTTGTGACTTTTCCATATTTCTTTTTTTACGTACACTGGATTTTCATTTGGACATTCTTACATATGATTTATTTGTTCATGCAACTTTTTTTTTTAAATGTATGATGTTAACAATACTTTAAAATATATTTCATTTATTTTACTCCCAGTGATGTTTGATATTTTATTTTTTCAAAGTTTGATGCTTGGGGAATATTCTGGTGTGCATGACCAGTGGATGGGTGTCAAAGTGGAGTTGGAGTGTGCACGGTGTAGTGGCATTTGTTTTCATATGTGCAGCACGATATGTATTGTTCCTCACTGTGTTTGGTTGGGTAGTGATTGGGGTGAGTGATGGGAGTGTAAAATATTTTCAATTTTGGGCCAGGACATGGTTGATGCAGTTGTCCTTCACCAGCATTTCTTTGTGCTTATTTCATTGTCTCTTGATTTGCAATACCTTTGCAATACCTTTTTTCAATTGGTATGGTTTGCAAATGGACAAAACAATGCTGCGGTATTGGTGGATATGGCACAGTATGATTGGCATGTACTCAATCATGACTTGAGTCTTTCTCTGTGCGTGTGCTTTTGTTACTCCTCTGCCCTGATGAAGTCCTGTGTGAATCTGCTATGGTCATCTTGCTACCCTCTGAACTTGGCAAAAGGTCCCCTCGCACGCCACTTGCACACCTGCACTGGCTGCCCGGTATGCCCAATCCTTAGACTGTTTTTATGTATGCCAGCAGACACATACCGACAGTTTGCACCTCATGACTGCACTAAGGCTTGGAATTGACACCCGCTGGGCAGATTTTTTCTGTTGTCTTTTTGGGTGTATTTGTTATGATGTCCTTCACATGTGTTGAACTGGCACCTCTGCCACCACATTTCATAAATCACCATTTCCCATGCACTGGCACCGTCTCAATGTCATCTGCCCTGACAAGTTTCTTGTGTCTGTCTTCACTCTCATCCCGCTCCTAGGACTCTTTGGCCCTTTGGACACTTGTTTACATGTGCATTTAGAATGACAGGTTATTTGGTTGTTATGTTATGTTACTTGGCATTTATATAGCACCTTATGTATCATTGGTATGACCTCAAAGCGCTGGTAGGTTGAACACCCTCAGGAACCGCAGTTCAGGTCAGTAGAGAGAGAGAGTGTCGTATGGTGCATGGGCGCACCGGATATGTGTGCAGCTGGTGTGGTTGTTGTATGATAGCTGCTTCTTTGCGGTAGGTGTGGTGCTGAGGAAATCAGTTGGATGTGTTCAGTCTGGGAGGTAGACACCCAGACTGAGTTCTGGCTGCGTTAGGCCTAAGGAGAAGTTTAAGCTTAAGCTAGCCGGTATGTGCTCAGCTAGCAGTGTTTTATTAGGATGATGAGGTGTTTGTGGGGTCATGTTAGTATGAGAACAGCTAGGCCGAATATGTCATAGTATAGCTGTGTTCTATTTGAATGATGGTGTATAGAAGAGAGTAAGCGTAGTAGTGTGATATGGTGGTTATCAGTAAAGCGCCTGTGACCAAGCACAAGAGCAGGTCAGGGGCGTACATAGAGGCATACATATATAAAGCGACAGGATGGATAGTGTAAACATGTGATACAGATAACATGGGGATCCAGGTACATAGCATATACATAGCATAATAGGAGATACATAGATATATCCACTCCATCCACTCCAACTGCTCTGTCCTTCCAATCCACTCCATTTACTCTATCCTTTCCTTCCATTCCATCCACTTTTTCCATCCACTCCATCCATTCCATCCACTCCACCTTTTCCATCCACTCCATCCATTCTATCCGTTCCATCCACTCTATTCGTTCCATCCACTCTATCCGTTCCATCCCTTCTATCCATTCCATCCCTTCTATCCGTTCCATCCCTTCTATCAGTACCATTCACATTGTTCCATCCACATTGTCCATTCCATCCACATTGTCCGTATGTCATGTCATGTCCGTCACACATGGGAGGGTCACTCATGTGTTTATGAGGTTATCTGTTCAGGTGATGTGTGCTCATTGAAGCTCATGCTGTGACACGCCAGGCCAATGTCTCTTCATGTGATGCAAATCGAGGGTGTTTTGCATTTTGTCACTATGTGATTTTTTGTACACGTGGTTTGTTGACATTACTTTGTCACATAGCATGCAGGGCCTCACTTTGACATACACTTTTGTGATGTGTATGTTGGGACATGGTTGCAGTCAACAATTGGGTATGATCAGCTGGGAAACTGAAGCTTGTGGGGCAGGTGTATGTTTTTGGTGTTTACAGGATATTTTGTAGACAGGAGGCTAAGGGTGATGTCACTACACAGCAAACTAGTTCCTGAACATGCCATTTACGGAGTGAACGTGTGTCACTATGTCAGCATGCAGGTCATGTCCAGTCTGCAGGGGGCTGTCTGCATGTTGCCATCACAGGTGACGGGGGCTAGGCTGGGGGTGTCCCATGTGGCGGGGGATGCCTGCGGGCTCAGGTGATGGGGGCTGGGATTTCCCATGTGGCAGGGGATGCCTACGTGCTGTGGTGATGGGGGCTGGGGGACCCGTGTGGCGGGGGATGCCTGCAGGCTTGGGTGATGGGGGCTGGGGTGTCCCATGTGGCGAGGGATGCCTGCGGGCTGTGGTGATGGGGGCTGGGGGTGTTCCATGTGGTGGGGGCTGCCTGCAGGTTCGGGTGATGGGGGCTGGGGTGTCCCATGTGGCGGGGGATGCCTTCAGGCTCAGGTGATGGGGGCCAGGGTTGTCCCATGTAGTCAGGGCTGCCTGCAGGGTGGCAGGATGGGGACTGGTGTGTGGCTGTCCTGTCAGGAGGGGTCTGCTTCCTGTGGATTTGTGCGGGTGTCACATGTTGTTTTAGAGTGAATAGGGTGCGTACTGGGTATGCGCTGAGTTTCTACGCGGTTTGGCTCGGATGCGTACAGGGTACGTGCTGAGTTTTCGCATGATTTGGCTGGGGTGTGGACTGGGTATGCACTGAGTTTCCACGCCATTTGACACCCCAGCCAAATCGCGAGGAAACTCAGTGTGTACTCCATCTGCACCCCAGCCAAATCACGTGGAAACTCACTGCGTACCCCGTAAGCACCCCAGCCAAACCACATGGAAACCCAGCGTGAACCCCGTCCGCACCGAGTTTTCACGCAATTTGGCTGGGGGGGGGGTGTAAGCTGGTACAGGGATGGCATGGGTGCGTGCGCTGTGTTTGGCATTATACTTGCTTTTTACTGTGTGTGGGGGCGTGTTGGGGGCATTACTGGCGCTGCTTGATGTTCCTTGCTCCACGGCTAGTGATGCCTCGGGAAATCCATGAATACGCGTGCCACGCAATTGTTTCTTTGCTCCACGGCTGGCGCACGCTCCTTCTCGGCATGCGGCGCATGTGCCTTTTCTGTGCTGGATTCTATGAATCAAGCCATAAGTGTGTATTCATGTGCCTGGTGCAAGACACCATATGTAAGGAGGTAAGGTAACAAAAACAAAATCATAATGACTCACATAAATGCTGATTGGCACGGTATAAAAACTGAGTAACTAAATGTAACAAAAATATGGTAAAAACTCTCTTAGATAATATGTTAGAACTCCAAAAATGAGTCAGCATTCTATACCAATGAGAAATGGTACGTTTAAAATGTAATTCGGGCAAGTTCTTTATTCACATAATTGAAGGGGTGGCAGAGCTATAAAAATGTCAACTTCCTCCAAATAGGTCTCAGACAAACTATATTGGTATGTACCAGTAAATGCCCAGTCTAAAATTCAAACTATATCTTCAGCACATTTTGGGGAAAGTGGTAAATTGCATTAATGGCATTGTGTGTGTCCAGAAAGCCCAAAGTAGGCCAAAATCTCAATGTGTAAACTTTTAAGCCTAGTGCAATAATACATAGTTTATTTGAAACTTACCAGGCAATAAAATGTGGCTACATTGCTAAAACATATTTTATGTCCTAGCTCTTGGAAATAGTTAAAAACTATGTAAATACATTTTGACACTCCAGCTAGGAATCATACCAAAAACTCCCTTCATGTTCCCACATGGAGGTATAAAATGTAGCATGCATTTCTATGACATAATTTTGTTTTGTGTTATATTCCTTGTCGTGTATTCTTCATGCCATACTAGGCCATGTTTTGTCTTGCTATATTGGGTTTTGACATTTTGTGCTCAACATTATAATGTCTGTCTTCATTGTGATTCTGCCTACTGTCATTTTCTCCTGCACCACTGTAATTTTACTTCTGTGTGTCCCAAAGCAATGTCTCCCCTCAGAGCTGATCTTCCTTGTCTCGGAAGGATAGCTCAGGGGAAAGGTGCTCGCCTTGAAAGCAAAAAGACACAGAGCAACATAGGTTCGATCCCCGGGTCCATGCTTAGAAACCTCTGGGTATTAAGCGTGTTACAAATAACATATCTTGTTGTCCTACTATGATTTGGCCACATGGCATCCAATGTAATTGGGTTCATATTGTGCATTTGATTCCCCAGTGCCATAAATGGTGTGATTGGCTGTTATATTTTGCACCTCGACCTCATAACATGATGAGTTGTTCCTCGGGACCCCACAAGAACTCTGCCCTCTCTGGTATACCTACTCTGAATTTCACTTTGGAACTATTCATCAACTGTTTAGAGTTCAGGGTATTTCTGGGCTGCACACATCAACACAACAGCAAATGTATCTTGTATTTTCCTCATTAACCTCCATACTCTTTCAGAGCTGCCAGATTGCCTGAGGAGCATGCAAATGGTAGCAGAACATGGTATACATCCAAATAACATAATACAATGTTTATTTGTATTATGTGTATCTGTGTTTTGGATTAAATAGTTCAAACATACATCTGGAGCAATGCAATGTTGCTTGAGGATTACAACAAGGGTGTAAACTTGCCGGAGATGTGAAGTTTCAAATTTGTATCTGGAAGGCACTTTCCCATAGTGGCTGTTTCCTCCTGGTAGGAAGATTTGAGGGTCCTATGTTTCTTAAGTGAATCCCTGGAGAGCAGGGTCTTGAGGTACTCCCTGATCTGCAGGAGCAAATGGAATATCTTAATTGGGACAGTGATAGTGTCCCACTACCCTGGTACATAGCAATACATTGCTTGTTTCCTGTTTTTTTCTCTTAAGGCCTCCCATGATCTGGCAATGGCAAGCTTGTGACCTGAGTGTGTGAGGACTAATTCAGTCTGGGATGGGTTAAGTTTGAGGTAGGCAGTTGACATCCAGAGCGGGGTGATGGCTAGGTATGCTACGTGATCTTGACGATGGCTGATGCCATGTAAGCTTTATACTCAAATATACCACTGAGTATCATCTGCATACTGGTGGATGGCCATTTTGGAATCTTTGAGGAGGGTGCCTAGAGTCTTCATGTGAATGTTACAAAGGAACAGTGAGAGTATGGAGCCTCGAGAACTCCACAGAAGACTGTCAGTCAGTTAGAATGCGGTGTGTTAATTAGGATAGCCTGGTGTCTGCCAGAGAGGTAAGAGGTAATTCAGGGCAGTGCTAGGCAATCTCATCCTATCAGCAAAGAGAGAGAGAGGAGGATTTGTTGGTGGAGGAACAATGTTGAATGCAGGTATGATTTGTAGGGCATTTTCCACAACCTTGATTGTGGCTGTCTTGGGGCAATACCCCTCGTTAAATTACATGTTTGCACCAATGTTTCTCTAGGGCTCTGATTGAGCATTTGTTGGAGGGGAGCTCAGGGGTGTGCTAAGGGGAGGATGGATTGGATGTTTTGGTGTGATATGATTTTGGTGTGAGGCTACTAGGGCTTGTACTGTGGTTCTGATATCATCTGGTAGAAGGAAGGACATTATCTTCCAGCAAGTACTAGTTGATACCAGGGAGTTTAGGTTTACTTGTTAATATGTTGCCTGTAAGAGAAGTTCCTGTGAATAGTGAACTTGAATCATTTGGCCATTTGGGAAAGCTGAGGAGTGTATGCATGAAGGTGCATATTATTTAGCAACACTTGAATAATCTCCTATTTAGCTGGATGTCCTAGTAGAATGCATTCTGTTTGTTGTAGGAATTAAATTCAATTAGGTGTGTGTCGTCCATGCTTTGGTGAATGTAGTGCACTTTTGGTGGATGCAAGATGTCTTGTGTTTATAGTTGATTTATAAGGTGACAGTGGTGAAACACAGACACTTCGGAAGACCACAAACAAGAAAGAGAAGGATACAATGATGACCCTCACAGCCTTGTAACATTCAGGTAAGAGCTACGGGACAGAGTAAAGGGTAAGTGCAAGGAGGGTACATGCAGGGAACCAGGATAACAATACACTGCAAGATATGGCATAGCAGCATACGTGCAATGGCAAAGGTCCCAGAGGCAGCAGGATAACACAGTCAACAAAATAATTTCCCAGGACTGGGTCACAGTGCTGGGTAGACACAGGAACCCGGGACAAGGCAGCACTCCAAATGTGCAGTATCAATGAGCCAGACAGGGCAGGGTAAAACAGTAAAAGAAGATACATTGGGCCTCATTACAACCTGCCAGGGCCGGACCGCGGTAAATCCGTGACGGCGGTAAAACATTTTCTGTGTCCGCAAGGTTGCGGAAAGACCGTCCGATCACATGTTGTCGGTCGCGCGCACCACACGGACGCGGAAACGTTGTAACCGACATCATGGAAAAAGTCACAGAAATGGACATAGCGCTGCCACAAGTAGCGCAAAACCTGTGTCCGCCTCCGTCGCCACGGACACGGAACCGGAAATACCATGATCGCCAAAACAGGAAACAGAGAGGTGGCCATCATATATAAGAGCACAATCCATTGCCATCCAGAGTCAGCACAAGCACAATCCATACTGTGAGAAGGCAAAAGGAACCACCAGTATGTCTGCCAGGATTCCAACTCAGAAGCTAGCGCAATCAGCGCTTCAGTGAGGCAGAGCTAACTGTCCTGGTGGAGCACATTGTGGAGAATGCAGAGATGCTGTTCAGCGCCGATCAACGGCGTGCCACACAGCAGTGGAGGAAGGAAGTGTGGGCGGAAGCAGCACGCAAGTGCACCGCTGTGGGCGTGACATTGTGGAGCATCAAGGACTACCACAAGCGGTGGGATGACCTCAGGCTGAGGGTACGCAACCTGATATCCACACACCGCCAACGCAGCAGTGGTACAGGCGGAGGACCCCCTTCCCCACTGAGGCTGCAAGCATGGGAGGAGCGTTGCAGCAGTGTCCTCCACCTTCAGGGCATACATGGTATGGGGAGGCTGAGGCAGGAGTGAGCCCACCTGCAGATGCTGGTAAGTGGTGAAACCTGAATGCCATATGAGAATATGTAGATGGCATGACTGGCCCATAGGACCCATTAACAACCCCTCACCCCCCAGCGGTGCATGACTGGCCCATAGAACCCATCAACAACCCCCCCCCCAGCAGTGCATGACTGGCCCATAGGACCCATTAACAACCCCCCCCCTGCAGTGCATGACTGGCCCATAGGACCCATTAACAACCCCCCCCACAGCAGTTCATGTCTGGCCCATAGGACCCATTAGCAACCCCCACCCAGCAGTGCATGACTGGCCCATAGGACACATGATCCGTATGGCAACCAACATCAGAAAAATGCATACCCCCAGCAATCAGATGCATGTAACTAACACTATTCAATGTCCAACCTGTATGACGCATGTGATGCACCCATCAGCCACCACCACAACACTAATTGCATGTCATTTGTGTCCCCACAGACGTATCAAGTGACAGTGACACTGCACAACAGGCCAGGCAATCTGCACTGGCAAGTGCCCAAGCCACCGCCACCACACAAGAGAATGCTGCCGGCAGTTCGGCATCTCTGCCCACATTACCAACTGCAACTGATGTGCCGCCCACCACCACCGACATCCCCACCATCTCCACACTGCCTGAGGCAAGACAGGTGCCACGGGAACCCATCATGGCCACCCAACCCAACACAGAAGGCTGCAGCACTGCAGAGGGGGCGGCCTGTAGTGATAACAGTGCCCCGCAAGAGCACTCTGATACTGGGCCACAGGGGGAGATGCCCACATTTGAGGACATGGGTTCCTTCCATCAGCTGGAGTTCAGCCCCACCTCACTCAGGAGTCCCATGAGGTCACCCACCCCATCTATGGCCGAGCTGAATACCCGCATGCAGCGGATGGAGGAGCAGCAGGCTACCCTCACCCAGCTGGTGGAGAGGCAGCTTGAGGAATCTAGGCTGCAGAGGGAGAGCTATAGCACCTCAGTGTGTCGCCTGTCAAGGTCTATTGGACGCTTTGCTAGCACAATAGTCACTCTTGCACGCCGCCGGGAGGGTAGTGACAACACCTCCAGGCTCATAGAGGCCATGTTGATTGGGCAACAGGCAAATCTGGCACGGATGCCACCAATACCAGATTCAGTGCCATCAAACACCACCACCCCATCCAGCTCCACTACTGCCAGTCCAAGGAGGCGCTCGAGTAGGCTAACGGGGCCCTCGGGCAAGGTTGCACAGGCACAGAAGCACACACGGAAGTGATGGCATGTGTGTGGGGCAGTGCAGGACACATGTGGACTTGAAGGGTGTGAGAGGGGTGGGCATGTTTGGGTGGTGGGGGAGGTAGTTTTGGGGGTTTGAACAATGGGGCCTGGGTGCGGGTGGGTACGTTTGGGTGGTGGGGGAGGTAGTTTTGGGGGTTTGAACAATGGGGCCTGGGTGGGGGTGGGTACGTTTGGGTGGTGGGTGGGCTCGGGTGTACAGCTTCCCTAACCAATGCACCTCCTTCCCTGTTGTGTTTACATCAATATATCACCATTTGAAATCAAGACATACATGTGTGGACATTGATCATTTCATTGGCAGTGCAACTAATCATTTATTGTCGTCACCATGTTCGTGCATTGTAGTGAATGTGCTGTGTCTCAAAAGTAAATGCGAATCAGGCCATCCCGTGCTCTCTGGCCATCAAGTGGACCCCCAGGGGGAGGTGGTGCCATCCCATCCCCATCTCCATCCCCATCCCCATCCCCATCTCCATCCCCATCCCCATCCCCATCTTCCTCATCTGCGTCTGGTGGCATTGGGATGTTCCTGCACAGGCATATATTGTGCAGCATGGCACATACGAGCGCGATTTTACCCGTCTTCACTGGGCTGTACAGCAGTGATCTGCCAGATCTGCTCAGACAGTGGAAACGTGCCTTCAGCAGTCCAAATGTCCTCTCAATCATTCCACGTGTGCGGACATGTGCCCTATTGTATGCCTCTTCATGCCTGTTCCTTGGTCTCCATACAGGTGTCATCATCCATGGCGTGAGTGCATATCCGGCATCACCTACATGGGATGTAGATGGGGGAACATGTCAGTGTTTGTGGCATCATGTACTCAACTGATGCTGTGCAATCTTGTATCATTGTTCATTCATGCATATGTGCCATGCAGTGTTTGGAGGTGTATATTGGGCATCAGAATGTATGTTGGAAACTGGATATGGGCCAACACATTAACGTGCATGTCTACTGTGCCCTGCGGGTGACATTTGATTGTGAGCATGTCACAGTGCAGTGCTGTCCACACATGGCAGAGTGACTCCACTGTACTGAAGTAGTAGATGCACGACGTCTCATTTACAGGCATCTCGTGCATTTTGAGGGCAGTGTTTCATTTGAGGGTGGGTGTCTGCAGTGGCACAAGGTTCATGGGACAGTGACGGGATGGGCTGTGGCAGGGTGTGCACGGGCACATTGTGGTGACCTGTCATGTCTTCCTTTGTGATGTTTGGTATCTGCTGTGTATTTGGCAGATGGAAGGGGGGGTGATGCATGTGCGGTCACAGCGGCACACTCACAATGCTCATTGGCCTGGACACACACACACCACTTCGACAGGGTTGGTGCATTGTCAGCTGTACTCACCCAATAGCCATGCGCTTTATCCGGTATAGCGTTTCATGTACCGTGGCAACGTGGAATTCCGCAGTACCATTGAGTCATGGGTTGAACCTGGGAAACGTGCGCAGCAGTGAGTGATCAGTTGCATGGCATCACATACCATCTGTACATTCAATGAGTGATACTGTTTCCTATTGCGGAACACCAGCTCAATTGCACGTGGTACTGTCAGCTCTACGTGGGTGCAGTCAACTGCGCCTATGCAATTTAGCATGCCTGCTATGGCCTGGAAGGCCAACTTGGTGGTAATGACCTCAGGGAGGGTGCGGGGTAGGGCTATGTGTTCCGACACATGGCGCAACAGGGCATCCAGTACCTGTACCAGGATTTTTGAAAAACAGGGTTGTGATATGCTGTGCAGCTCACCAACCGTGTGTTGATAGATGCCAGTGCCAAGGAAATGCAGTACTGCCACAAACATCCGGAGGGGGGGATGGCGGTGGGGGTGTCAATTTGGCTGCTGATGTCGTCCTCAATCATGGCGGTGATGTGCAGTATTGTTGCACGGTCCAGCCGGTATAGTGTGTGGATCTGTCCTGGGGTGAGGTTCCATGGTGAGGCCCTTATGCGTGGTATTGCTGGCTGCCTGCGGGGTTGGGCCGGCTGGACAATGGGGTATGCCATAGGTGCCGGGTTGGCTGGTTGCCGCCTGTGCCTCCTCCGCCTCCTCCTCCTCTGCGCCATTACTGCCATCATGTGCAGTGCTGCCTGTTGGTTGAGTGGGCCCAGTCCCAGTGCTATTAGAGCTGCTGCCTGTATGGTTCTGTGTTGTGTTGGGCTGGGTGTGGCTCTTTTGTAGGCTCCCAGTGGGCTGCTAGGTCCATCTGGGCTGATTTGGTGCACCTGTGCCCTGATTCAGTTCAGCAGGCAGTGTTTAACGTTATGTTCGCGGTGGCGGCGGTACCGCCACCGTGATCACGGTTTTAACGCCATATTTCTGGTGGTGTTTCCATGTCCGCGCTAGTTGTGATGCTCGCTGTGTTTTGTGTTGCCGGTAACGGAGGGGTTTCTGTGCAGACGGACTTAACGGAACACTTATTTCCACGGTGGCGGATGGGGGTGGTGCTATTTACGGGGCCGCGGGTCATGATTGGGCAGACGTGGAAACGGTGCCCGTATGGTTTTACCGGCAGTGTTAATTCTGGACCGGAGAACTTGTAATGAGGCCCATTGACTTTATGAGTAAAGAAATATCCCCATTATGGGCATGTAAAGAAATAAACCACCAGAGACATGAAAATAGAACACAGAATGAAGCAGTAAAGAGGCAGCGGTGGTTATCAATGTGTTGGTGCTCCCTCTTCAGCTCAGTTCTATTCTGCTAGTTGATGTTCTTGTCTTGGCTCCCACCTCCCATGACACTACCACCTGATCTGCTCTGATCACTTTGTCTGTTATTGTTACCTTTAAGCCATGTCCATCTGTGAGTTTTAGCTTATCCAGGATAGCCCCTTCTCCCACTGATGTTACACCTATAACTTACTATGTAGCACCTTCATTATCATCTCCACCTTGTGGTGTTCCTTTCACCTCCTCCTCTGTATCATTCTCTCCTGATTTTGCCTCCTCTCTGTTGCTTGCAACCTCTGATGTTATAACATGTTCATACCCCTTGGGTTTGACCACCTCTTCCCGCAACAAACGTTCCTCCCGGATATAGATCCACCAAGTGTTCAATCCCAGCTCCCCCCACTCCTGGACAATGACTTTGTCGCATGTCGGCGGCAGGCACTCTATGTGCCACGATTGAAGCCCTGGCTCAAAGGGAATAGCAACCTGCAGCCGCTTCAGGACCCGGTTCCATGCGTGCACTGCACACGCTACAGCGTCAAATTTACATTCATCCGGCTTTCTCCTAGACACCAACAGCCTGATTCATGGAATAATGTTTCATGAAAAATGCAGATTTGCACACCTTTCTGCCCAAAAATCCCTGTTTGAAGTTTGGGGATTTTCGGCCAGAAAGGCGTGCAAATCTGCGTTTTTCACACAAATAATTCCATGAATCAGGCTACAAGACTCCCTGCAGAGTGAGCAGACACACCGAGCATCTTTCTATGTGCACGTGTGGATAAAATTGGGTCCCCGGCATCCCGAAGCATGCAAAGTATAGATGTGCCATGAGGAAATACAACTCAATGTCACATGCACACATGTCTCCACTTTCCCTGGGGAGAATCAGGGTATCCCATCTAACACGCGGGCTTCGTGGATGCCAGGCAAGCCTGACCAGCTGGGCTTTCACCTCCTCAAAGTAACTGACTCCTGGCCACACCAGGATGTTCTGGAAAATGTAAAGTAGCTTGGGGACCACCGCCATTTTCGCAATCGCTATCCAGCCCAGAAACGAAAGGGTAAGTTTGCACCACCGCTCCGCCCTGGCTTTCTGAGTGTTCAGGTAAGCCCTGTGGTTCTCCTCTTGCAGCAGTCGCGTGTCGTGACTGACCTGCACTCCCAGATACCCAACTGACTTCTGTTCCCATCTGTACCCTTCAATGCTTGGGGGCTCAATTGTTGCTTCATTTAGTATGACTAAAATAGACTTTGACCAGTTGACCCTGAGTCCCGAGGCCTACCCAAACCTTGCAACCTCCTGCGATAGCGGTCATAAATTGGACTCAGGGTATTTCAAATATAGGATTGCACCATCTGCATATAGGGACACCATTTCGCTGGGCCTGCCCAATGCCAGGTCTCTTGTCATGTGGAATTTCTGCAGCTGGGCCGTAAGTTGCTCAATCGCGATTGCAAAGAGCAATGGCGACAGCTGACATCCCTGTCTGGTCCCTCGGAACAGGTCAAAAGCGCAGGAACGCAGTCCACGAAGCCCAATTTGGGAGTTTGCCCTGGTGTACAGCAGATGCACAGCCCTCAGATAATATTCTGGGATGCTCACCTATCTGAGCAGCCCAAATATGTAGCTCCACTCGATGGAGTCGAACGCCTTCTCCATGTTGAGTAGCACCGGCACTGCTTGCACATTGGGGTTGATCTGAGCCAGGATTGCAAATAGCCTGCGCAGGTTAAGCGAGGTCAGCCTGCCTGTCATGAAGCCCAATTGGTCTGTGTGGATAATGCTCAAGACATAAGGGAGCAATTGGTCTGCCAACACCTTAGAAAAGATTTTTAGTATCTAGGTTCAGCCGGGAGATGGGGCGCCGTATGAGGAGCAGTCCAGAGGGACCTTCTCTGGTTTTGGGATCAGGGTGATCACTGCATCCTGCATAGTTGGGGGAAGCTGACCCGCCATTATCCCTCCCTCCCACACCGAACGCAGATGCTGAGCAACCTCAGGGACCAGCCTTTTATAGGATTCAGCCGTTATTCCGTTTGTGCCGGGCACTTGGTGGAGGGTAAGGTTCGTAACACAAGCAGGATGACATTTACCGAAATGGGTTCGGCTAGAGCTTCAACCACATCCCGCTGCAACACCGGCATGGACACATCCCCTACATATCCCACTAGGTCTAGAGGCTGTGGCGACCTCTAGATACGTATAGCTGCTCATAGTAATGAAGGAAGGCATCCAGTATATCCTCTGGCTTTACGACCACATTGCCGCCTGATGTCCACACAGCGGCAATGTCCGTGTTCTCTCTTTCACGTCTGATCATTGCTGCTAGTAACCTACCCAGCCTGCCATCCTCCCCATACCGTCGGCCCATTGCCAGGCATGCCAGGTATTTGACTTCACGATAGGTGAGATTATTAAAGCGGTCAAATGCGTCCCTATGTATGGCTCTAGTGTAGGCCCCACCAACCTCTTCAATCCCACCCTCATGGCCTTTCATTTCAAGTTCTATATCAGTTAGCTGTCTGCGTATCATTTTCAATATTCCCATCTCTAGGGACAGACAACCGACCCTCAGGACCAGCTTGAATGCCTCCCACACCAAGCCCATTGATGTGACAGAGCCTATGTTCTCTTGAAAATATGACTTGTCCAGGCTTAGCACTTTGCTTTTAAATACTACGCCCGGCAGGGCCATGGCTTTAAATCTCCAGAAAGGTCGAGAAACCTCTTCAGGACCTGAGTCCAGGGACCAGAGTTCTGGTGAATGACTGGACAGTGTTCTGGAGAGAATACACAGTCAGTCATTCTATGTACGAGGGCTGGTCATGCCAGGCTATAATCTAGACATGCGGAGGTACCATGGACCATCGAGTGGAACGAGTATCCCCTCTCCTCCGGTCATAGCAGCCTCCATACATCCCACATATCCAACTCCCGCAGGATTCTCTGCACTGCTGCCACTGTCTGGGTATCACGGGCATGCTCCCCTAGCTGACCTGTCTCTGTCCGAGTGGAAGGCAATATTAAGATCTCCCGCCCATACAATGTTGGTGTGGAGGTACTTATAACCTACATACCTATTATTACCTACAGAGTAAGGACTCAAAGAAAGAGGGGTCATCCACGTTGGGGCCATGTATGTTAACGAACACCAACAGTGTGGATCCCCAGCATCCCGAGACAATCACATACCTCCCCCCTGGGGCAATCACTGTTTCCGTAGTGTAGAATCTGACTGACTTGTGCACAAGTGTCATAACCCCAGCTGAGTATGTGGAGTAAGATGTTTAACTTTTACAGTGCCCCCAGGACCTAGTGACTCCCCCTTTCCGCTTCCAACCAAGTGGGTTTCCTGTAAAAGGGCCACCTTGGCACAGTGGCGCTCGCAATATTGGATCACCTTATGGGCCTTCCGTGGGTTATTCAGTCCCCATACATTCCAGCTGATTACCTTAAAGCTCGCCATGGACCGGTAATCATTTCGGGTAGCTCAGCCCTGCCCTCGCACTCACTTTTACCTCACACCAGCTGCTGACTGAATGAATGAGATGTGAATCATTTTGAAATAACAACACTCAAATTCCTCTGCCTCCTCCCCCACACCCCTGCCTCACAGAACCCCCAGAACACCACACATGCCCCCTCCCACCCACACTTCCCTCCCCCAACTAGCAGTGAATTGCCCCACCCTGCCTTTGTTCCCCAACCAGTAAGTTACCATGAGTCTCAGCCCGGGGGCGCTGGACACTGCTGCGAACATGCCCACCTACCACTTTCGCCCACAAGGGGAGGCCCTTATAGAAACAACACAGCACAGCAACTAGACTGACTCATTACATGGATCAGCATATATATAACCGACCAGGAAAAATGTTGTGTCTGAATATCGAAGAGCCTAGGATCCTTAACAGCTTTCAACCTCTAGGGGACCGCCTGCCCCAATCGGTAGCAATATTCAGCACCGGACATATGCTCTCTTGCATGCGCTCCACCCAGTCTATAGTCAACACGCATCACTTCAGCAGCATCTCAAGGAAGTCATGCACCGCCCAGGATCCGTGAAGAAGTGTGCTTGGCCTCTGTGTTGCACACGGTGTTTGGATGGTTACAGCATGGCGTATTGAAGTCTGTGGTGAGATCCCACTCTCAAGCTCTGCAGAGAATGGTATCCAGGTCTCTATAGTTCAATAGGCAAGTTAAAATTGGACGGAGGCTTTGGACCAGCTTGGGGGTCGCCTGCGACATGCGATGTGCCTGCTCAAGCAGAAGTTGCTTGCAGAACGGTCTTTATTCATTTTTCCATGAAGACCTTCATTTTTTGCTGCGGGATAGACTCCGGCACTCCCACCACCCGGATATTGTTCTTCCGGGATCTTGCCTCCAGATCTTCGTTTTTATCCCTGATGGCTGAGACCTCCCTCTGGAGTGAGCGGATTGCTTGTGTCATGTCCCCACTGGTATCCTCCGGGGACCCTACTTGGTGCTCCACCTCGGATATCGGTCCGCTCTCCTTCTTGATGGGCTCTTGCATTCGGTCAACCTTATATGTGAGGAGAAGGCCAAAGGACAATGCCTCCAGTGCTCTTTGCAGCTCTGCTACGAGCACTACATCCGCATGATCAGCTGCCAGAAGGAAGATCAGTGGAGATCGCCAGCTTTGGAACATCTGAGTGTTCCCTTCTTCCTAGCTCATCCGCCGCATGGTGCGTGCATCTACAGCACCCACAAAGCCCAACATGGCTGCTCCAGTTGCCGTGACAACGATCAACAACATCACACCTGATTTATTCACTGCTGCAGGCCCGCATTTTCATTTGCTGCCCTGCCCTGCCGGCCCCTCCATCCCCGCCTTAAAGGGAGAGGGTCTGGGCCGACAGGCAAAGAGGAGAAGGCCAAAGGAAAATGCCTCTGGTACTCTTTGCAGCTCTTCGCTAATCACGTGCTGCCACCTGTCCAGCTGCCTTTCAAGATCTGCAAGATAAGCAGACCACTCTACCGCAAAGCCCCCTGTCAAAGGTGCTAGCCACTAGGCTAACATGGCTTGGTTCACCTATCCACACTGCCCCACTTGCCTCCCACCACCTGCCCACACATATCAGAAATGCGTGATTGCAGGCAAGGTTTACACACCTAGCCAATGCATGCTGCGCACAACGTTCTACGCTCGACAAGGGCACATTCAAGCCTGCTAAAGTCAGACCAACACGGGGGATCCGTGTAGAGGCTGGATCAGCTTCACATTACCCTCACGTAGAGGCTACCTGTAACTCCATTTTACTCAAAAGACCACTCCATAAACCAGCACAGAGTGCATTCACAGCAAATCTGGACCACGAAAGAAGCCCTAAACACCCACCAACTCCTACCACAATGCTCGAGACAATAAAAGTAAGCATCCCCCATAAGGCAGTTAACCCCCCTCAATGAGAGGCAATAAAGGACACACCCCAGGAGGGAATGAGACCAGGACCAAGTGCGGTTGAAATTAAAAGGTTTTATCTAAATCAATATAGGGCATGCAAAAGAATCTACAAACTCCGAGAGTGCTCTGTCAGACAATAGCAAAGACAGTCAGTTATATTACAAATACATGTCATGCATGAGCTAACTATGTTGTTTATATGCTCGGTGCTCCATGTTTGGCGGGGATCCACGTGGTGGCATCATGAAGTGATTGGGTCAGCTGGGCTTGTCGGGGTGGAGCTCCAGGGCACTGGCTGTCAACGTAGATTCACCATTCTGGATCTAGAAACTTGCCCTTGTGGCCTTTCATACACATTCGTCACACTCATCTATGCCAGGTTGTTATGTAAAACTTCTAACACATCAATCTAATACCTGTGTGGGGACACAAGAAAGCAGTATGCAATAAGAGGCTTCCTCCATACTTCATCGTAAAGTTGTCATTAACAAAGGGTCCAGTCTCATGGGTCCAGGTGTCTTATCAAGGGGCACGTGTTAAGCTACCTTCATCATTTTATCCTGTTAGATGCAGTAAATGATGGCTCTGGGGGATGTTTGCACAAGGACGGATAACTGTCTTCGTGGTCTGTTGAATTTGGGGTGAACTGGAATACCATTAGGTCAGAGGGGGCATATAGCTGGCACCTCAAAAGGCGGCGGGATTTAGGACCGGGTAGCTCGTAATTCACGTGGCCTGGCCATGGCAGTACACACTGGTTGTATGGCGGCCTCTGAAATGGGGGAGATAAATACTTGAAGCGGGACCAACAGGAAATTGGGGAGGTGAAGCTGTGCTATTCGAACACCAGCAAGCCCCGGCGTGCCTTGGCGGGTGGAGGGGGATATGGCCTTGTAACTTTGTGTGAGTCTCTATTCACTGGGATGCACAAATACAGATGTTGGGGCTGGGGGCATTAGGTAAATTACACATTTCTGCCGTTTCCCTGTGCTTACATTACTAGGTTCATAACAATGGAGGTTTTTCATTGGCACATAAATCACATAACGTTAATCGGTCTAATGCGTGCAATTCATGAGAAAGGTGAATTTATAACAAACGTGAAGTACTAACAGGGTGGGGTACATACTTGGGAGCAAGAAAGCAATGTGTTCATCTAACATTTTGTTTATAGTAAAACTGGTTCAATGCCTTAGGGGGCTTACATGCAATACAACATATTTCATCACATCATACACAAGTATTTTATATATTGCTTTTCAATTACCCTTTTTACAATAGCAGCAAACATTAGTTGGTACAAAGCGGATTTTCGAGTGGTCGTACACTGGACCTCAGAACATGAAGGTGTCTCGGGGGAGGATGGGGGTCACCACGCTTTAATATGAATGACTTGCATTATGTGTTTTAACACTATTTAACACACATCCTTTAGCAGCATGGATAAGACCGAGAGACTCGAGAGTTTAGCATATATGGTTAACACTTCATCTGGGAGAGCAAGGCTGGGGGTCATGAGCACCATATATCACAAGCGTGGGGGGTTAGGCGCAGGGTCGGGTATACTTGATAGGGACGAATTTTGTCATTTCCAAGACCTCAACTGCAAGTCTGGTCACTCCTAGGGCAATGATGTACTGCAGAAGGTAAATGATACAGTGTTTGTTCTGTTACTTTTTTGCATCTAGTTGCTTGTGAGAACGGGCCTTCAGCGGATTTGCCATGGAGGGAGGAAGGGGGGAAGTGCAGGACTTTCTGTGCGCGGTCAAGTAGGGGCCGAGCTGCAGCGTTTGTACGCAGGCTGTTCTACTGGGGCCTGGGTTCGGTGTGCTCAAAATGGGGTCTTGGTGTGTTATCAAATGGTGTCTATGTTATGCTACACTATGGGCCATGCAGCCTCACGTGTTGAACCGCAGCCACCATGCCTCCGGGGCCCAGGTGCATGGGGGCTGCCGACGAGTCATGAGCCTCACGTAGGTAGTCAATGTGGGTGGGTCCCGAAGACCTGTCCTCCCATACATTTCACCCCTTTCGTTACTTAAGTAACGAATACTGTAACTCACCCAACCTCTGACGTTCTTTTTCATTAGCAACTGCCTCATCCCACGCCGGTGTCCCCTTTATTGGCATCCAGGCTCTACACACCCCTCAGAGACTGTCCCCCTTCTAGCATACTCATCCGGTGTGCAGGTCATATACATGCATCCCCCATCCCCCTCCAAGTCTACCTATAGCTCCTTAAACCATTCTCGTTCCAGAGGCTCTTTTATTGTTGTGTAGTATAATCTACTATGTCCCCATCATAGTATAATGCCACCATCCTATATTTGGGTTCAGGATCCTCACCTGTTTGCACTTGTGCCTCCTGCATGATCTGTGCTGCTCCTCTAGCATTGCCCATTCTCACCATCATCATTGCACCATTAGGGACTGCGTTTGCACAGCACCGAAGACCTAGCTGGCACACACAAAAAATCAGGATGAAAAATACGATGATGGGTATCAGCATTTGACAGTCAATCCTAGTCAGAATGGTACCCAAGAAAAAATGTTGTTGAACCATTAGCTCGGGTCCACACCACCTTCTTTCTTCATCCGTCCCCCCAAATTGTGCACTGCCGTGATAACGTGTGATAGAGTTCCATTGTCCGCATCTGCAGAAGGGATGAATGTGCAGTACGCTCTCCTGATTTTTTGGGAAACACCTCCATCCATCGCCGTTAACAGGTCTAGGACATACCTGTTCTGCATTGTCATTAGCCGTAGGGCCCTTAGCTCCACCTTGATCACGTTGAACCCTTCTTCAGTGTTGTTGGCCAATTGGATCAGTTCCCAGAGCGTGATTTGCAGCCACTTTGCGTTGGCTCGCGCCTGGATACTAGGGACGAGGGAGGCAAAGAATGTTTCAGCGGAGTTGAATAGCCGTTACCTGTCAGGAATTTGTGCCAACAGTTCTGTGGAGGCCTTGGATATGTAGTTGGACGACCTCCGCTTTGTGAATATCACACCTTGAGCGCTGTCTGCGGACAGGACATACATTGGTGGTTCTTCTGTTGGTTGTGAATTTTCTGGGGGACTTGCAGTCCTTCTCCTCCTTCGATGTGACTCTCCGGGATCACCATCAGGGCAGAGTGCAGCATCGCCAAAGAACATGTGCCCCTCCAAGATTGTGGGAGGTGCAAGTATGCCTGTTTACTGCAGACCCAGTAAGTGTCCATAAGGGCTGCTCTCCCTTTCTTCATATCTGGGATAATGAGCGTTCTATTGCAGTTCTTATTTGTGCCCATGTTGTTTTTCCCCTTGCCAAGGAAGCATAGTTTGTATGTAATTTCTTTTTGCAATTTGAACGGTTTTTCTATGGCTGTCAGCCATGTTAGCTTTGTGATATGCTTCGTCCAAACTGGTGTGCAGGTTTTCTCAGCCCATTGCAGTTTCTCTTCTGGCAACCCTCGTAGCGCTTTGCATGTTATTACTCCCTCTTTCCACTTATTTTCTGAGAACAAAGTTCCTTTAATCACTAAGAACGGTTCTTTTAAACATAATACTCCTCTGGGTCTCGAGTAGAAGGTTTTCTCGTTTTGCAGCATTTCAAAAGATACTGTGTGTGCCTGGAAGGTGTTCTTAATTCTACATATGGTGAGATGAAGGAGCCACTGGGCATCTGCAAAAGGCAATTCTTGAGGCAGTAGTACCTTGGGTGTGCCTGAGGCGTGGGGAATAAAGGAGCATATGTAACAGCTGTCATTTGTTGTTTGCTTTGTGGTGGAGCTCATATCTACATACCATTTATTTGATTGATGTGGGTGTCTAGGGTCTTCTATTGTGTCTAGCCCCAGGCCGGTATACTCATCATATTTCCTCCTTCGTACCTCCCTCCTCCTTCTGCTGCTTTCGAGGTACTCTTTTACATTTGTTGCTGCTTGCAGCGTTTTGCCCTGTTCACCCCCCCTCTTCCTACTCATCATATAGGGCCAGGAATCTTTCAGTAATTTCTGCATTTTCTTCCTGTATACTTATGTGGTATTCTTCTGTGGATGGATTGTACTGTTGGTGTGGGCAGGGTGGCGGTGGTGTCATATAACCACGATAAAACAGAAGGATTACTATAATTTAAACCATAGACACTGTATTCTGAGGCATTGTATGGGGAAGACGGGCGTGTGGTCACCCTATTGCTGGTGTCATTTGGGTGCTGTGCATGATCAGGGTGGGTGTCATAACCCCATACGAGCTGAAAGCCATCCCAGATTAAATAGGCCCCTTCTTTAACCATCTTCGTTCTATTCCCCATGTTGGTTCCATTCCCTCTTCCCACTCATAGATATGAATGTAATAGCCCAATAAAAAATGAGCCCAAACATCATTGTAAAGAATATAATTGCGCACACAAACAGACCACACTCATACGAATATCTACGTTAGCCAAAATTCTCATTGCCATTTCTATCTGCACTAACATTATTCGGTGCGGGCTTCCCGTTCGTTGCCATGGTTTCTCCTATACATTAAAACATAAAACTGCATTAAGCATCCTCAAATAATTAATTATATTATTTTCATTATAGAGAGAGAGAGAGAGAGCTTCATGTTGCATTTTGAAAATTATATACATTTCACATGTTATACATTTATTTTATTTAGTTATTTCTTTTTAACGTATACAACTATCTAATGATAGGATGCAGCTACATCTTTTCTCTTCACTTATTGTGATGCTTCTTCTGTGTTTTGTACTCCTTTGTCCTTCATTTGTGTGACATTATCATAGGCATGTCGCACGTCTGTTAAATGTATTCAATATCTCAGGCCCTTCACTTTCACTGCCGTCGGCGTGCAATACACTACTTCATATGGGTCATGAAATCTTGGGGCATTCCACCTACGCACAAAACTCCTTACATACACCATCTCCCCTGGCATTAGCTGACCTTTTGGGTTCTCTTCTGGGAGCATTATTGCCTCGCTTCCTTCCTCTTTTATGAACGGTGGTGCGAGCTGTTTTGCTATCATACGAGCCGCTTTTGTGAGTTTTGTCAAGTACTCATTGAACTCTTCACCTAGTACAGTGGCGCTTCTATGGGCGTCCGAATCTCTGCAGAGTGGGGAGTGTGCCGTGTGCATGTGCCTTCCTGTTACGATTTCGTGTGGTGACAGATGGTTGTCCTTGCTAGGCTGCTAGGCTGATTTCTCAGCTCGAACAAGGCCAAGGGAAAACAATGCACCCAGTTTTTCTTGAGTGACAAACACAATTTTGACAACCTCCCTTTCAGGAGGCCGTTGATCTTCTCAACTACGCCATTACTTTGCGGTTGATAAATCGAGCATAGTTTGTGTTTGATTCCCAACAAAGCTGTTACTTCCTTGAAGAAATCATTGACAAAATGTGTGGCAGTGTCTGAGCAAATTACGTTGCAAATTCCCCAGCACGGAATACCTCCCTCACCAAGAACTTTGCAGCACATTTGGCATCCATATGTGCACATGGTCCTGCCTCGACCCATCGTGAAAGTGGACAAACCACTACTATCATGTAACGTGACCTATTACTCTCTCCCATGTCTGCATAATCAATGTGCAGCTCTCTGAAGGGGCCTGATGGTGTTGGTATTGTTCCTCGTAATGTCCTTAGTGTCATTCCTGAATTTTATATTTGGCACGTTGTACATTCCATTGCCATTTTTTAAAGTTGCTCCTGCAAACCTGGGACAAACCAATTCTCCTGTATTTCTGCGGCGATATGTTGTTTCGCATTGTGTGCTGGAAAATGTAGTTGTTGGAAAGCTATTTCTAATAGTTTGATTGGCATTAATACTTTACCTGTGCTGTTTTGACACCATAGGAGGTCTGTTGCTGACTGGGGACACCCCCTTTTTTCCCACAATTCTTTTTCCTATTTTGTTGCCCAGTCTTGCACCTCTAATATTTGCCACATGGGCATGGCATTATAGCCATCTGGGAGATCCTCTTCTACATGTTTTTGTATAAGTTACTCACCTTTTCTCTCTTTTATTAAGTAGGAAGCTTCCTTGGCAGCAGCGTTCGCTGCTGCGTTTCCCAAAGAGATCACATCTGTTTTATTTGTATGGGCTTGGCACTTCACTATAGCTATGACGGTGGGGTCTTTTAACGCCTCTATCAGTTCTTTTAGAAGCTCTGCATGCTATAGAGGTGACCCATCTGCTCTGTGGAACCCTCTCCGTCCCCATCTTGCCAATCCCCTGTGCACAGTAGTAGTCATATAAGCTGAATCTGTATAAATTGTAACTGCTCACCCCTTTGCTGCATGCAATGCTTCAATGAGTGCTATTAATTCTGCAGCTTGTGCTGAGTAATGGGCGGGTATGCGCTGCTGTATTAGCACTTCTTACTCACCTTCTTCCAACCTTATGACAGCTATTCCCACGTGTTTTTCTCCTGTCTCTGAATTTATTGATGCTGACCCGTCTATGAAGAATACCTCTCCTTCAGTCAGTGCATTTTCACTCATCATGGGGGTTTCTCCCTCCTCAACCCTGTATGTTGCACAATCGTGTGCTTGTATGTCTTCCACTGTGCACAGTTTTGTAATGAATCTTGCAGGGTTCACTGTCTTGCATCTCACTATGTGTATGTTTGCGCTGGACAGAATTATTTCATACGCTGTGGCTCTTTGTGTTGTGAGTATGTTTTTTGATCTTTCCAGGACTGTGAATAGGGAGTGCTCTACGAACAGTGTCACGTAACATCCCATCACTATTATTGCACTTTTCTCAATGGCGAATGCTGCGGCTGCTAGAGATTGCTTGCAAGCGAAGTGTCCTTGCATTACTGCATCCAGTGTGCCACTTTAGTATGCCAGGGGCTTGTGTCCCAGAGATGTCTTTTCTGTCAGTACTGCCATCATGAGGAATCATTTACAATGTGAGAACAGATAGAACTCATGCTCATAATCTGTGTTCGCGAGTACTGGTGCGCTTGAAATTAGTTCTTTGAGTGATATCAAAGCATCATCTAGTTCTGCTGATCATTGTATTTCTGTGTTTTCTCCCCGAGCTTCCTTGAGTCCCTGCAGTAATGGCCTTGTGTATGCTGCATAATCTAATATTCATGCTCCGCAGTAGTTACACATGCCGAGAAATTGTTGCATTTTCTTCACTGTTTTTGGTCTGCCTATTGCTGTGATGGCAGCTACCCTGTCTGGTATGATTCTCTTACCGTCTTTTGAAATTAGCTGTCCCAGGTACAACACTTCTTGCTGACAATATTGTAACTTTCCTTTATCTACCTTGTAACCTTTGTGGGCCAACAATGTCAAGAGAGTGATAGAATCTTTCCTGCACTCCTCATTTTTTCCGCAGATCAACAAACATCCACGTACTGAATAATTGTGCTGTCCGTTGTCAAATTTCCTAGATCTTCATGTAGAATTCTGTTGAATATGCTTGGGCTTTCGCAATACCCCTGCCGTAGTTTGCAGTGCTCATACCTTTTTCCTCCCAAGGTAAATGCTGTTAAATATCTGCACTCTTCCAAGAGTGATACTGAGTAAAATGTGTTTTTAAAATCAACCACTGTGAAGTGAGTCGCATCTTTCGGGATTCTGCATAGGATGGATGCAGGATTGGGGACCAGGGGAACTCTTTTTGGATGCCGTCATTGAGTGGGTGTAGATCTTGGATCATCCTCCACACCCCTCCCTTTGTTTTTTTAATGGGGTAGATACAAGTATTGCATGGTGAGTTTGAGGGCACTATTATTCCCTGTGCTAATAATGCGGTGATGGTTTCTTTTATCCCTTCTTCTGCTTCCCGGGACATGGGGTACTGTTTTACTCTTGGCAGTATGGCTCCTTGTTTGAGTTTTATCTTAACTGGTGTCACCCGATGCAATAGTCCCACATCAAGGGGGCCAGTGGTCCAGAGGTCACCTGGCACTGACTGCATGTCATCATCAAAGAATGAAGGTGGTGCTCCTACCACTGCCATTAGTTGCACTGGCACTTGTCTTGTCTGCATCATGATATCACAGGGGATTGCTATTTCCATTATTATTTCCCCATCACTATCTGAATCTGTGAAGAGGTCTTCATCTGATAAATCTCACAGTGCAATGTCAGCATTGATGTACAACACTGTGTGCCATTCTCAGCCATGTATGTCTATTGCAATTACTGTTATTCTTTGGGCTGAGATCTGAACTGCATGTAAATCTAATGACATCACGGTTCCGGGCACTATCTCCGGGTGTGCTATGGGATTGAAAACAAACTCTGCAGGCACCCTCCATTCTAGGCGCTTCATTTCTGGGACCACCCATGCCAATGTTTTTAACCCCTGGATGAACATATCTGGGTCCACTGGTATGCCGCGCACTTCTGGCGCTGTCGCTCGTGCGTGCACTACCAGCATCATTTGCATGGGGCAAATCCCTGGTCTTGAGCATACTATTCCTCTCTCTGTAAAGGAGATAGTCATGTTAAGCTTACTGAGGAGGTCCCTCCCCAATAAGTTAATTGGGGATTGTTCATAGTACAATAGGGGTGCTCTTACTGTTTTACCCCCACTGTTACATCCAATTCTTTGTGTAAGGAACTTTGACCACCGCCCCAGAGAACCCCTGCGTCTCCAATTTACGATTAGATAGCGGAAACCTGCCCTCACGTAAACATGATTTTTCGGCTGCCGAATCCACCATAAAAATGAATTGTTTGTTCCCTATCTCTGCCCCTATCAATGGTTCCTCTGCTGCATCGAGGGTCGTTGATAGTACTGGACACGCAAATGCTCTTTGTGGGCTGTCCTATGCTGGGTGTCTCATGGTCCCCCTTGGCTGAAAACATTTCCTGATACCACCGCCACTCCCCCGTATGGTGCAGGTGCTCCATTTGCTTTTGTGGCGAAGGGGTTACCCTGCGTGTATGGCATGTGTTTGTGGCACTGTGGGTGTTGTTGCTCCTACATTCTCGTAAGAAATGTCCCCATCTCCCACAGTTCCAACAATTTCCTTGTCCTCCTCTAGGTCCTTGCCCCCCTACCCACCATTTCCTCCATACCCCGGACCACCCCCTCTACGCCCTCTGTACCCACCTCTTCCTCCCCGGGGGCTCCACACTTGCCACTGCAGTCCTGTGTACTGCTCCTGTCCATTCCACTGTGACTGCCCATTGCCAGCCCAATTTGCTGCCATCCTTCCTTGTAACACTGCTGATCCCTCCTCCTCCGCATCCCTATCTGTGGGGAGTGCGGCTACAGCTGCGGCGACGTTCACCAGTTTCGTCTGTATTAACTTTGCCTCATCTGCCAACCTTTTCTGTGCTTTCTCTTTCTCCCTTTCTTTGATTCTCTTGCAGTGGTGTACTATTATAATTTGAATTTCGGACCAGCCTTTCGCTTCAATCCCTGCTATTTTGTCGAGTGCTTTCTGAACTTCTTTTGGGAGTTTTCTCTTTATTATAAAGTAAAATAGGGATGTTGATTGATCCCAGGCCGTTCCCGTCTCGGCTCTCCACATCTCCTGCACCCGTAAAATGAAATCCATGACATCTTCCCCATTAGTCATTGTGCATTGCATTACTGACTGTAAATCTGGCGTGTCTGGGAAGGTGTCTCTCAAGGCATCCCAGATCCTCACACGTACTGTATTAAAGGAGGCTCCATCATGACGGTCGCAATCTAATGTTATTCCCGGGAAACCAGCCTTTGCCCAAACTCTGTCTGCTTGGTTACCCACTGCTGATACCAACACATTTTTGACATCACCCACTGCTAATGGCACCCCCGCGGTATGCTTCTCAAATGCATATATCCACTTGCTTGCTCTCCCCGACAGTGTCATTCCTGAATTTTAATAAGTTGGCCTTATCCATCTGAGCCCATGGCCCTCCCCAGAGGTGTCTCATTCAACCTTTCCGACATACCCCCTGCTGCTACCCCCAGTCTCCCCGCCTCCAGATCATCGTCCTCTATGTCACACCACAGCTCTTCCATTCCTCCAGTGGCCATTTCTCCCTCCCCAGTGTTGTCTCCGAGCGTAAGTGGTTCCAATTCTATTAATCTAGTAGGCTCTTCCTGTATTCGGAATAGTATTTCCCCCTTTTTCCACCCTTCCTCGGAGGACCTGTCAAGTGCTTGTGTCCGTGGCGTCTGCTCTGTTCTTGACATGCTTGTCCCGCCTTGTTCACATATGTTTCGTATTCTAGATAGCTCACTTCGGGCCATTGAGAGTTGGGAATCTAAGTCTTCTGTTAGTTTTTCAATATCTACTGTGGGATTACTTACCTGCCCACTAGTCCTGGGGCAATCATATGGTGGCGGTGCAGTTGGTCGTGGGGCAGTTGCGGGGTTAGGTGTGGACACATACACGGGATCACTGTACCCCTCGGCGGGCACTGGCTTATTTAGGAGGGAGTACAACCTTATTACCTCTATTGACCCTTCTTTCCCCCTACCCTCACCTTCACTCTCGTTTTCTGCCAGGGGAGTGGGGGTGGTGGTGGGCTGCTCTGGTGCTATGTCTTTCCTTTTGAAAGGGGGCACCTTTTCAAATCATCTCCATAAATCTGGTATCTCTCTTCTATTATGGAATTGTTTTCCCTTGTATTTTATGAATATGCATGTGGCTACCATGTCCAGAACACTTTTATTAAACAACCCTCCTTGGGGCCATACCTGGGGTAGCCCTTCTCCCTTCAATTCCGTGACCCACCGGTCATGATACTTGGTTATGCGTTCTGCATAGCCTGGTAGATTTTTACAAATGTGGGCCAGGGGTGTTTCAGCCCCCATGTTATTTTCTCATTGTTCAATCTCCTGTGTTTCCTGTGACTATCACTGTGGCTCACGTATGTGTGTGTGTGTTTTAGCACTAACAATTCTTAAATACTTAAATATTTCTACACAATATATCTGCCCTGAACTTTACCGGGTCACAATTACAATGATCATTTCACAGAAATCCCTGTTACCACTAATTTGCCATTATTACTTTGCAGTGCAATTTTTTTACTGGAAAAGCATAGTATATTCAACTCACAATAGAGATCCAACAAACATTTAAGAGAATAGTATTAATGTATTATAGTACCAGTCTATTTACCCCTAAGAAAAATCCCTACATTCTGGTTTTATTTAATTGTTTTTGATTCATTGTTGAAACTTTACAATTTACAAAACATAAAAGAATGAATTTTCTTTTTTTTTAAATATACTCATTCATACACAATTCAGCAATATTGCCAGTGTTAGTTAGTTTACATTTAAAACATGCTTGCAACATAAGATTAAAATCATACATCCAAATCATTTAGAGCAGTGGTGCGTTGCATTAATACTTCAAGGAAAATCATTAACCTAATAAGTAAATTAATGCTATTCCCCCGCATACACTTGTTCCATAGTGAGAGCCTCTAGAGTTCCATACCGGAATGCCAATGAGTCCCAAAATGGATAATTCTAATTTTCTCAAAATGTACACAATACATCACCAAATGCCTGAGAGATTCCACAGTTCCAGCAATATGGCAGAATCGACATTCCATACCAAAATTCCCAGTCTTTTCCTTATTCCCAATCCATCTACCAATTCGATCAAATGTAGGAAACTGATTTAAGCAAAAGCGCATATATAGATTTCTAGCAGCCGGACACGGAAATTGCAATAGGTATCTGGGCAAATCCCCCATTCTTCTTCTAAATACAGCATATTCCTTATATGCTAGAAAATTACCTATACGTTCAGATTGCAAACGCCATGTCAACAGTTGAAATTTGCGCTTATTAGAGGGTAAACATAAAATCAGGTCCTCCTTAGATATATTTGTCGCTTCCAAAATCGAATCCATTTTCTTTACAAATCTGGATATATTAGCTAGAGCTCCAAGCTTAATCATTATGTTTAGGTCTACATATAGTGAGTTCCTGGTAGGACTCAACATTTTCTGATAATTATTCAGTTGCCTCCAATTCCATTTGGCGGAAAGAGGCAGAAGACCAAGCTCATGTCTGATTATGTCATTGGGAATAGATTTTGCTAAACACAATACCCTTTTCCACAATATACCTTGAAGCACATCCAGTATTTCATCGATCTCAACAGTGCATAGATCAAGAATATATAGAATAAATGGCTCAATTTTTAGCAGATAAAATTGTACTATGGGAACTAAAGAAAAGATACAGTATTTCCTGTATAAGATACACTTCTGTGCAGTTAAAGGTTTCATTATTTCCCTGAGCAGCTTCTTCCACCATGTTTTACAATTCTGATTGATAAGTGTGTATCCGAGGTAACGCATCTCATTTACCACCTCAAGCTCTACCGAGCCAATTGACCAATTGAATTTACTGATCCTTTTTCTTCCATTGGCAAATATTAAAATTTTCGATTTCGCCTGATTTATCTTTAAGTTGTGATCTTCTGCGAAAAGATAAAGGACATCCAACTTGTTCTGCAGCCCAAATGGTGTTCTGTCGAATATCAACAGGTCATCTGCAAAGGAAATACAGTTCAATTTGAGATGACCTAGCCTAACCGGATAATTCATTACATCTTACCAGATAGTATCAATGCAAGAAAGGTATAAATGAAACAAAACCGCTGCCAATGAACAACCTTGTTTCAACCCAATTTCTGTGGTAATCACCTGCGTTAGGGTCCCAGTGCTATTCACACGCACCCTGTAGTTTGTCCTAGAGTGCAACATTGCTATCAAAGCCACCAAGTGTACTGGAATACCCAGGTGTATCACTAGCTTCCATAGCTTAGATCTTATTACAGTATCAAAAGCTGAGTTTAGGTCGAGTGCAGCCATGTAGACTGTCCCTATCCTCCCATTTTTCCCTCCTCTGAGCGCGGGCTATGGTTCTTCGTGCCCTCCTTGTCAGCACCACAGCCTGCTTATCACACTCACTTTCGAGATCAGAGTTCATCATACCCCCATCCATTTCTCCC
The DNA here is from genome assembly GCF_040938575.1 of Ambystoma mexicanum. Classification (NCBI taxonomy): domain Eukaryota; kingdom Metazoa; phylum Chordata; class Amphibia; order Caudata; family Ambystomatidae; genus Ambystoma; species Ambystoma mexicanum. The sequence goes on along the minus strand of NC_090924.1, from coordinate 1,054,394,980 downwards.
TTTTTATTACCAGACAAATCAATTAGGTCTAGAAGCACAGATGGACTATCAGGTACTTCCCTCTCGGGCATCAAATTCTGTTCCGGTAAATGCGGGTACTCAATCCCGTTCTTACTACCGTCCAAAATATCTTCCTTAACCACCTCAATATCAGATTGCATCCGTTGTATAGCACTAGCCAGGGTTCCTACTGAATCCATAACTGAAGTGTTAGATTTCACCTCTGGGTTTTGATAATTACCTAAGGGTGTTGCTGCCATTTCAGCAAAGGTTCTGCTTACTGCATTTACCATTCTTTCATCACCAGGGGTTTGGTGGCGATATCCTTAAGAGATACTCCCTTTCTATTACCCACTATCAGTGAGGATACTACATCACAAGTAAATAGAAGCCCCTCTACTTTGTTTATCTTGCATAACAATTAGGTCAAAGTTGTTCTTAGATCTGTCAGTTCACAATGGGTTCTTTCGTGGCCCTTATCGAGCAAGTCCAAGATTCTAGTTATGACCGGAAAATCTTCACCAAACCCCGGGACATCCCGGGCACGTAAATCCAACACTTCATCCTGTTCTACATCTGTTCGTAAGCCCGATTTGGGGCGGGTACCTGTATTTTCTGCAAATAGGTCGATCTGTTCAATGGGATTTGTGAAAGGGTTGTTGGTAAGCCAAGGCTGGAAAGGATCAACCAACGATATCATTACATCTTTGTGCCCTTCATCTTTTTTCTCATTCCCTACCATGCCCCCAATCACACCCCCTAAAGGGGAGTGATAACTGTGGTTGCATTGCACAGATAGACTATGCATGTGGACATCCTCTCTTCCAACCACTCTTTTAGACACAGGTGTCGAGGGCCCCAAAGAAAATCTATTTCTTCTGCCCACTTCAGCCTATATTGTTGGACCGAGAATAGAGCAATCATTCAGACCTCCCATAACACTTTTAGATAGTTTCCCAGAGTCCAACTTTTTCTTCATCCATTCATATAGCTCTGACCCTGTGCAACCCAGGCTATTAGACATTGAGTACTCATTAACCTCTTTTACATTGTATTTGATCGGTGAGGATGCCAGGGTAATAGACGCCCTTCCATTTTGCTGTTCAAGCTTAAATGCATCCAATACCACCTCACCTCCTTCATTTATACTCTGTAACATAGGTATATTGACTATGCTGTGTTCGCTGCATTCAAAATTAATTACCTCATCTTGAGCAGCACTTTGATTCAGTGGATCCTCATAAAGGGATCTCTCGGTTGGCAGTTCCATGGTTACTGCGGTCGTAATACCCACCCCTGTGAGCTTCCTACCGCTTCTCAGACCATTAACCATTCCGGCAGAGTTAAAAAAATGAAAAAAACACTCCTTAATGCCTAGAGTCCGAGACTCTCCACACCCAGTCCTTCCAGGCAGCACTGCCTCACACTCAATGGCCGTCCCCGGCAAGCGGTACTAAGGGTTTTTTGGAGCGGGACCCGTACCCTTTCACCCTACTGCATGCGCACGTCTAAGCGTACCAGTTGCCCTAGGCGGGCAGCTCTCTTGAGCGGGCGCGCCATGTGTCTCCACTGAGGCTGGGGACGTCTCGTGCCAAAAGGGGACAATAAAGACGAATCACATCTAAATCTAAGGGGTCACCTCTGAAAGTAAGCGTCCCCCATAAGGCAGTTAACCCCCCTCAATGAGAGGCAATAAAGGACACACCCAAGGAGGGAATGAGACCAGGACCTAGTGCGGATGAAATTAAAAGGTTTTATCTAAATCAATATAGGGCATGCAAAGGACTCTGCAAACTCTGAGAGTGCTCTGTCTGACAATAGCAAAGACAGTCAGTTATTTTACAAATACACGTCATGCATGAGCTAAGCTAAAGGGGCCACATATTCTTGAGTATTGGATGGAGACGTCTAGCTACTATATTGTCTATACGCTCTGTGCTCCATGATTGGCGGGGATCCACATGGTGGCATCCTGAAGTGCTTGGGTCAGCTGGGCTCGCCGGGGTGGAGCTCCAGGGCACTGGCTGTCAACGGAGATTCACCACTCTGGTTCTAGAAACTTGCCCTTGTGGCCTTTCATACACATTCATCACACTCATCTATGCCAGGTTGTTATGTAAAATTTCTAACACATCAATCTAATACCTGTGTGGGGACACAAGAAAGCAGTATGCAATAAGAGGCTTCCGCCATACATCATCGTAAAGTTGTCATTAACAAAGGGTCCAGTCTCATGGGTCAGGTGTCTTATAAGGGGTCAAGGGTCAAGCTACCTTCATCATTTTATTCTGTTAGATGCAGTAAATTAAGGCTCTGGGGGATGTTTGCACAAGGGCGGATAACTGTCTTTGTGGTCTGTTGAATTTGGGGTGAACTGGGATAGAATACCATTAGGTCAGAGGGGGCATATAGCTGGCACCTCAAAAGGCGGCGGGATTTAGGACCGGGTAGCTCGTAATTCACGTGGCCTGGCCATGGCAGTACACACTGCTTGTATGGTGGCCTCTGACATGGGGGAGGTAAATACTTGAAGCGGGTCCAACAGGAATGTGGGGAGGTGAAGCTGTGGTGTTCGAACACCAGCAAGCCCCGGCGGGCCTTGGCAGGTGGAGGGGGAGATGGTCTCGTAACTTTGTGTGAGTCTCTATTCACTGGGATGCACAAATACAGATGTTGGGGCTGGGGGCATTAGGTAAATTACACATTTATGCCGTTTCCCCTGTACTTACATTACTAGGTTCATAACAATGGAGGTTTTTCATTGGCACATACATTACATAACGTTAATGGTCTTATGCTTGCAATTCATGAGAAAGGTGAATTTATAACAAACGTGAGGTAGTATCAGGTTGGGTTACATACTTGGGATCAAGAAAGCAATGTGTTAATCTCGCATTTTGTTTATAGTAAAACTGGCTCAATGCCCTAGGGGGCTTACATGCAATACAACATATTTCATCACATCATACACAAGTATTTTATATATTGCTTTTCCATTACCCTTTTTACAATATCAGCAAAAATTAGTTGGTACAAAGCGGATTTTCGAGTGGGTGTACACTGGGCCTCAGAACATGAAGGTGTCTCTGGGAAGGACGGGGGTCACCTCACTTTAATATGAATGACTTGCATTATACGTTTTAACACTATTTAACACACATCCTTTAGCAGCATGGATAAGACTGAGATACTCGAGAGTTTAGCATATATGGTTAACACTTCATCTGGGAGAACAAGGCTGGGGGTCATGAGCACCATATATCACAAGTGTGGGGGGTTAGGCGCAGGGTCGGGTATACTTAATAGGGATGACTTGTGTTCTTTCCCAGACCTCAACTGAAAGTCTGGTCACTCCTAGGGCAATGATATACTGCGGAAGGTAAATGATACAGTGTTTGTTCTGTTACTTGTTCGCGTCTAGTTGCTTGTGAGAACGGGCCTTCAGCGGATCTGCCATGGAGGGAGGAAGGGGGGAAGTGCAGCACTCTCTGTGCGCGGTCAAGTAGGGGCAGAGCTGCAGCGTTTGTACGCAGGCTGTTCTACTGGGCCCTGGGTTCAGTGTGCTCAAAATGGGGTCTTGGTGTGTTATCAAATGGTGTCTATGCTATGCTACACTACGGGCCGTGCAGCATCACATGTTGATTCGCAGCTGCCCTGCCTCCCGGGCCCAGATGCATGGGGGGCTGCCGACAAGTCATGAGCCTCACGTAGGTGGGCAATGTGGGGGAGGGGGTCCTAAAGACCTGTCCTCCCATACAACAGTTACGCCTGCTAAGGCCACATCATACTCCAAAACAAACTTTGCCACATCCCATGCCTATACCCCCAAGTTATTGCAGTTTCTGATGTTGCAAATACCATACTGCCACATTTAACTATTGCCAGTTCTGCTTATACTGAAATGCTTGCTACTGTAAATTATGACCATACTGCTGTAAATGCCATTCCAAATGCTGTTGTTGCAAATACCATGCTGCCACATTTAACTACCACCAGTTTGGCTTATAATGATCTGTTTACTACTGTAAATGATGCCCATACTACTGAAAATGGCATTCCCAATGCTATTGTTGCAAATACCATGCTGCCACACTTAACCACCGACAGTTCTGCTTATACTGAATTGCGTACTAGTGTAAATGAAGCCTATACTACTAAAAATGCTATTCCTGATGCTGATGGTGCAAATACCATCCACACCACTGCCAGAAACTGCCCCCTTTCCAGCCTAGCTAAGCCATCCCCCTTAGCCACCCCCGCTCACCAGGAGCCCCACCTCAGTGGTGCGTTAGTCAATGCCCACTCCATCAATGCCCAAGTACTAGATATTCACAACCTCATAACCGCCCATAACTTGGACCTCCTTATGGTAACAGAAACCTGGCTGCATGACACCTCAGGTTCTGCACTGTCCCTTGCTCTCTCCTCAGGCTACTTGTAAGGTTATTAAGAGTACAGCACTACTGCTCAGGATCAATGTGTAGCATGTTTTTTTTTATGCAGTACCACTGCATGGGTTTGGTGCATTGCTATGATGCAATTGTTTCAAGCTATGTGTTGCCAGTGTAACATGGACATATAAGTGAGGGCAGGTTATTCAGTCAAAAACGATTTTTACATATAAAAAGCAAATCATTTTTTTTTCACAGTTAAAAGCACACATTTGTACATTCAAAATGCGCACTATTTTTCACCTGAAATGCCTATGTTGCAAGAGACACATTTGAAAATTAATAAACTAACCTCATTAACAACTAACCTGATCATAACCCACTAATAATAATGTGTTCTTCAGTGCAACATGAATGGAAATTGACAGGCTCTGAAAGTCATTATTTAAATGCACATTCAGTTTTTCTTTTCTTTTTGCTCTGCTGTTCTATCCACAGTAACTGCAGGAAGCAAAGACCTCGAATAAGCAGGAAATCAGTTTGGTTACAGTTGCAACTGTATAAGCCAAGCCATTGTGTGCAGAGGGTGGTTAGGGCATGATAGAATTTTATTGGTTAGGATCCTTTGGTAGGAGGTAACCAGAGTTTTCTTGTTTAATCTCGAGGAAGGAGCTAGGGAGAGACATCTTGACACAGCTCGAAGAAGGACTGGGTTGATAGCTGGGGATGCCTGATTCCTAAAGCAGATTCAACTTGGTTGCAGAGACTGGGATTTCCAGTCAACAAGTCCCAGTTTGAGTGACAGTAAATGCTTGTCCTTGCTGGGTGAACCCCTCCAGAGGGCGAACAGCCAAAGAAGTTACATGCTGAATAAGCCTGGTAATTATCTCGCTGAGGTGTGGGGGCGGAGTGTGTACGGAAATATTCAGTCAGTGTAGGAAAGGAGATGTATGTGCTTTAGCCACGTGTTTAATGTTGCAAATTGAATTCTTGTTCCCTGCCACTCTCTTTTCATTGTATCACAAATAATGCTGTTACTGTGCTATTTCATTTATTTCTGTAAAGAATGAGATCGTGTTTCAATGCAACTTTTATAATACACAAAAATATCTGAAAGCAGACGGATGGTGTGTTTTATTTTTACCAATACAGTGATGATGATGTGGGGAGATGTTTAGACAGTGCAATTGTCATTTTTAAGGTAGCTAAAAATATGATTTGGCTGCAGCTGTGTGCATGTCATTCAGTATGAGCAATTATAAAACCCTGTGTGTGTTGTAGTCTGCCGGAGGTCTAAGGGAGGCCCGGGACACAGTTCACTATCGTATATAAGTTAGTGAAAAATACCACATGTAGCTCATTGTTGTAGATAATTCAGTGAGAATTGCCCATGGTGGCACACTAAAAATGAAAATGTGGTATTTCTGAAATGTAGGCCTGAGGTCTCTCTAGTGATCACAAGAACAAACTAAACAAAAACAAGGGGTTCTGGATATTGGGGCCACAAATAAACCAAAGGAATTATGCTCACCACCATACCAACCAACCACGCAAACCAACCGCGCATACCAACCGCGCATACCATCTAAATAGGTCTGTGTGCTGAAATAATGCATATCCACTGTGTTATTGTTGTACATGGCCCAATCTGAATGTTGGGAGTGATCGTTACTAAATTATTATTTTTGGCGATAAGAAAATACCGCCAGGCCCCAAATCTACACAAAATACCCAACATATTTATGGTGCGTTGCAGGCCGGGAAAGTGATCACAGAGCACCTACTGGGCGTGGCAAGTGTGTCTCACACTGCCATCTGTACATTAAAGGGAACCCATTTCATAATAGCAGTGTGTTACTAAAAACGAATTTCAGAATGTCACAATGGGAAACCACATTCTCAGACCTAGTGCAATATTTAGAGGCAAAGTTGAGTGCACATGGGACGTGGTCGTTGAACAGTACCTTAGAATGGCATGACCGCATTCAGGGTGAGGTGCAGAAAGAAAAACTAGACAATATTTTTGCAGAAGGCAGCATAATTCATGTCTGCCTTACAAGATTATTGAATGCAGCCGATAAAAGTGCAGAGAAAGACTGTTTAATACGGCTATGCGGCAAAATATGGTTCATTTTGAATAGGTCCCTGCGAATGCAGGAAAATGATACCCAGTTAATTAACAGGTTAAAGACTGAATTAGATGGGGCAAGTAAAAATCAGGAAATGTTAAGAGCAGAATTGGATGTATGCCAAAAAGACATGCAATTAAAATGCAGAGACTTTGATGCTCAGTTATCCAAAAGCAAGAAACAATTTGAGGATAGTGAGCAAGAATTGGTACACTTAAAAGCCTTAGTGGACCACATTAGACAGGATAAAGATGAGATTGTTTCAGAAATGCAGATTTTACAAAACGAAAATTTTGAAAAAGAAAGTGATCTCCAAGGTGCAGAGCAAGAAATGGTTAAAATGATTCAAGAAAAAGACAAGAGAAACAAAGAATTCAATGAATGCCAAATGCAAATGTGCGACATGCAGGAGGTAATAAATAAAATGAGTGATGAAAACAACTATCTGCAAAATGAAGCACGCAGGCTCCTTAAAAAGTGCAAAGACTTAAAACAACAAATGTGCATTCCCAGATCCCAGGAGAGGCGGCAGGGTACCACATTCAATGGAGTGGAGGTGAATTCTAGTTCTGCCCAAAGAGCTAGTGCTCCAGTGACTGGGCCGGTGACTGAACTTGGTTGCAGCGCCCTTGGGGGATTTGATACTCCCATTGGGGGACAGCCACCAATCCCATACACCTGAAACCAGGATTGAATCACAAAGTAGTGCAATTCCATGCATTGCAACAAGTAGCCCCATAAAAATAATGAAATCCATTAAAGCCCTGATCAAACCATTTAAAAAGGGAGGTGAATGCTGCATTGAGGATCACTTAGAAGCGATTCATGACATTTTTAAAGCACTCCAGATACCTAAGGAACAGTACAGACAATATTTTCATTTAACTTTAGATGCCCCGACGGCCAGCATCATAAGGGGATTAAATGAACAGCAGAATATGACATGGGCGGAGTTTGAAAAAGAAATTAGGCGTCATTTTTCTCCTTTTCAGTCATTGCAGGAGGCAAAGAAAGTCGCTTACACAATCAGTGCTGGGCCTAATACATCCCCTCGCCAATTTTTACAAGACTTAAAAAGAGCATTTTCTCGCTTTGATGTATCTTTTGACCCAAATTCCAATGAGTTTAAAACTGCATACTTCTATGGGCTACAGAAAGACATCATATCCCAATTGGTCCGTGAATTTGACCGTGACAAGTCCCTTGAATGGATTGTACATCAAAGCACAAAACTATATGAGGTACTCTATTGTCAGGGTAGAGAAAGTGATAAAATGAAAGATACTAGACCTAAATCTAAAGAACCCTCAGCCACAGTAATGGAAATCAGGTCAGCCAAAATGTCCCTTGAGTCTGCTCAAAGCCCAGGTAAAAATAATGTGACACCTGAACAAAGGGGTAATCAACAAAGATCGCCCTTTCCTGTACCAATGTTCCAATCACATGATCCTAGTAATAGGGAGAGGTACATCAGCCCTAGGTATTTAGGGGACAGACCCCGGGTAGGATATCGGCCTGATATATCAGGTATGAACAATAACCAGAGACAAAATCAAGATCAAAGAAATGATGGTCCCTACCAGACATTGGGGACACAGAGCAGATTTGATCCCAACACCATGATATATGGTAATCAGGATAGACCCTGATATGTGGATCGATTTACTGATAATGGAAATCAACATAGGGGCCAGTATCCACAATCTGAGAGACAGGACATGACGCAAAACATGAACTACAATCCACATCAGTACAATGATTCCCCACCAGGGGACTATAATCAAAGGATGGGTGCACCCCGCTCCCCTCCACAAATGAATCAAGAGTTCAGGTGGGCCGGCACCTGAATTTGAAGACAAAAGAAAGGCTTATCATTGTGCACAACTGGTTCCTTATGCAATCGAATTACACATGAGGAAAGATACTATTATTCCTGCATTTACAAAACAGTTTGCAATAACACTGAAATGCAAAAATGGACAGCAGATGAAAGACTCTGATGCATTTGTATGCCTGAATGAATCCATAAAACAGCAAGGTCTGGATTATGAATACATTCCATTGGTAGATATTGGTGAAGGATCTGTAAACATTATGGTAAATAATATAGGTTGTCAGGATATTCATTTAGAGGAAAACTCCCCATTAGGAATGGCCATACAAAAATCACATTATACGGCAGATTTAAATAACATGGTGATTGGAAATAACCCTGAAAAGTATGTAGATGCCAAGGGTGAGTTGCCAGAACACCTGGACTCTCAGCCCAAAGGAATATTTAAAATTCATTCTGTGTATCCTTATGATTCAAATGAGACAGTGTGCTGCCATCAAGAGGATTGCATAATATTTAATTTAAATGAAAATGAAACAGAAAATCAGCCCTTTGAAGTGGAAGTTGATATGCCAAAATATTTAAAAGTGGCAGCTTTACAAAAAGACACAGCCACACAGTTAGAGGAAAGCGCCGAGATTCCCTTACCAGAAGATTTTCCAGAATTTTCCAAAATGGTAGAAGAGCAGATCTCCTTAGCGGATGCGTGTGACAGCGATGAGGATAGGAGTTTAAGGATGTATTTGCAAAAGATGCTTATGATTGCGGTTTGACTGATTTACATGTGGCCACACTACCAGAAGGGTGTAGCAGAAGTCCAGTATTTGTACGCCAGTATAGACTACCGCTGGCATGTTTAGAATCATTAGCAGAGATTATAAAGAATTTGGAAGCTCGGGGAATCATCAGGCCCATTCATAGCACATCCAGTACACCTATTTTAGGTGTGTTAAAGCCAAATGGTCAATGGCGGCTATGTGCAGACTTGAGGGAGTTAAATAAAAGAGTGCCAGTATCCAGATGGCCACTACCATTCATTGATCAGGGCTTAGCTCAGGTACATGGTTCAAAAGTGTTTACCACATTAGATCTCACCTCTGGATATTGGTGCGTGCCATTGGCAGAGGAGATACAGAATTTATTTTCCTTTACATTTGACAGGACTCAATACACCTGGCTTAGAGCTCCGTTCGGGTACATCAATAGTGGGAGTGAACTTGGCATATTTTTGAGAAAGGCCATGCCAGATGCAGCGGAAAGAGGAACCATAGTTTATGTGGATGATGTCCTGATAAAAAATGAAAGCCTGAAAAGCCATTTTGATGAAATAAGACATGTGCTTGGCCAATTGCAGAAAGCAGGCGCCAAAGTGTCTTTACAAAAAGCACAATGGTGCAAGAAAAACGTGAACTTTCTAGGCCCTGAAGTGACTGAACATGGGCTAAATACACAAAAGAAAAAAATAGAGGCCATACAAAAACTAAAGGACCCTAAAAATATGAAAGAGGTAAAAAGTTTATTAGGGATGACAGGCTATAACAGAAAGTTCATTGACAATTATGCTGACATTACTCAACCATTGACTAAACTGCTTAAACTGAATACACCCTGGATATGGGAAAAAGAGCAGTCTGAGGCAGTAAATAAATTGAAGGAATGTCTTGTAAAGGCACCATGTTTAGCATATCCCATAAAGGGTAGGGATTTCTTTGTAGAAATAGGGTTCTCTGAACATTGTATGTCAGCAGTGTTATCACAAAAACATGATGTGAATCACAAAACTATTGCATATGCAAGTAAAGCATTTTCCCAAGTTGAAATGAAATTCAATGAATGTGAAAAGGCCCTATTAACCACTGTGTGGGCGCTACAACATTTCCACCCTATTGTTAAGGGAGAAAAGGTGATTATTGAAACAAATCATCAACCTTTGCAGTTTTTAGAGAGTAAAAGAATTAGGTCAGGTAATCTAGCGCAGTCCAGAATCACTTCATGGACGCTGGCATTACAAGGTTTTCCTGTAGAAGTGAGATATGGACAAAATAAAAAGAGCCCAATTGCTGAAGGGTTAGCTGACTTACATGACTGTGCAGCTGAACAAGTATCAAACGAAATGGAAGTGGAACCTAGTTTGCAGGAATTTGAACAATCACCACACAAAGCTTTTGATGAAAAAACATGCAAGGATCTGCCAACTGTATATGTGGATGATTGTACTTTTCACATTGAAAATGACAGTAATAAACAATTAGTGTCAGGAATAGGGAATGTCTGGTTGAAATGTGAAGGCGTCCCCAGTGTAGGGATGAGGATTGGAGCTAGAAGCAGTCAAGTGGCAGAATTGGGGCCATTTATAAAGCAATTGCTACTGCAGTTGATAATAAATTCAGTGAAATTGTCCTGGTGACTGATTCTGAGTATGCACGAAATAGCTTTGTGGAGTATTTACCTGGCTGGAAAGCGAGAGGCATGGTTACATACAGCAAAAAGCCGCTTAAACATGGAAAAATGATACAAGCCATAGACAAATTGGTGTCAGAAAATGATTTGACAATATACTGGAGAAAAATTCGTGGACATTTAAAAACACCAGGAGAGGATAAGGAGGGAAATGATAAGGCAGACCACCTGGCTAAAATTGGGGCTGTGATGGGAGAATTGCTACCTATTGATGATTTACTGGGTGAAATACAAATTGATGCAGTAACACGTTCTAAAGCACCAAAGGAGGTAGATCAACCAGTGGTGCAATGGGGCCATGACACGCCAGACCAAGATTTGATTGATGCACAAAAGAATGATCGAATTTTGGGAATCTATTATAATCATTTGATAGATCCTGAACAAAACCCTTTAACAGAAAATGATTGTATGGGAAAAGAAGAGTTGAGGGTACTATCAAAGAATCAAAAACGAATTAGATTACAAGATGGACTCATGATTAGAGAGTCCATAACAGCACAGATACAGTGGGTGGTACCCCTTTCATTCAGAGGGCTAATGCTACAACATGCACATGATGCAATAACTGCAGGCCACAGAGGTTCACACAAAACATTGGAAATACTAAAAGATTATGCTTACTGGCCACATATGTCCCAAGATGTGGAATTATATACTAGAGGGTGTCTAGTATGCACCCAATTTAAACCTGCTTCACCAATGCATAGAGCCCCAATGATGAAAAGAGGCCTAACTCTCCCATGGTCAGATTTGCATATAGACTATGTAGGCCCTTTAAAAAGGTCGAGCAGAGGACACTGTTACATTTTAAGTGTGATATGTTTGATGTCGAAGTGGATTGAATGTATTCCTGCACCAGATTGTAGTGCGCAAACAGCAGCCACATTGCTGGTGAACCATGTGTTCTCAAGGTTTGGGTTGCCACAAAGAATTGAGTCAGACAGAGGAAGTCATTTCACAAATGAGTAAGGTATGGCAAATACTGGGTGTGAAAAGGAAACTACATATCGCATATCGGGCAGCCTCTTCAGGTGGAGTTGAACGGAGCAATAGGTCTGTTGTGGATATTTTAAAGAAATTTGTGGCAGAAGCAGGTTCCAGCTGGGATTTACGTTTACCGTTTGTTTTGATGGCAATCAGATCAACTCCTGCCAAAGCAACAGGTGTTAGCACCCATGAGGTCTTGACAGGTAGGAAAATGGTGTTACCACAACACCTGTTATACAGAACACATGAGCAGACACTTGTGAGTGCATCCACAGTTCATGAGTACATTGATGAACTGAGGAAGCATTTGCAACATGCATTTGCTTTTGTGCAGAGAAATCTGGAAAGGGCTGCTGACAGTGCCAAGACATACTATGATAAAAGAACATCAGTGAGAGAATACAGTGTAGGCGATCAGGTGTACAAGTTTCATTTTGGAAAAAGTAAACAGAAAAATTCTAAATTTCTAGCAGCCTGGCAGGGGCCATTTCGAATTATAGATAAGATCTCTCCTGTAGTGTATAAAATTTTGAAGAATGAAGGTGAAACAGCGATAGAGCAGTTTGTCCATGTAAATCAGATCAAGCCATGCCATCCCAGACACGAGATCAGGCGGCTTGAGCATGTAGAAACAGAAAGCCCTGGGGCTACTGCCCACTGATGCACACAATACAACAGAAACTCCCTTGAACACAAAAAGAAAAAATAAATGGGTACAGTAAGGAGGCAGTGACAGAGAAGTTAAAAAGTTGATTATTATAATGGCACATAAACACTATAACATATGTAAATATATATAAAATATTTAAAAATTAAATAAATACATAAATAAATAATATAAAAAGTAAAAATATATATGTATATATAATGGAAGATCATGGTCGTGGTGCAGAATGAAAATGCATTGAATTTAAAATGTTGTTTCATGTTTGCTTATTTTCTTTTTAACCTGTGTTTAATTTCAGAAAAAAAAAATGTTTTATTTTTGGCAAAAGGGTGAAGTTAGTATTGTGCTATATACTTAATCTGTTTCTTTTCTATTTTTGTTTAGAACATTAACTATTTATACCAGAGGTCACGGGAGACGATGGAGTCCAGGAGCCCACGTGGACGTATTCCAGGAAAGCCCCGAGGGGGGGCGAAGACCAAGGCTGCAAAGCGATCAGCATTGAAGATGACACCAACAATATGTTTAATGATGATGATATTTGGAGGGATCTTCAAGAATTCAGAAGTACAGGTTGTCATTGGACCTGGACCAGCATCTGGTATCGCGGTGGAAGAGGCACCAGGATTCATCATGAGTGATAGAAGGATGATTTTCCAAAATATCTACATACCATTGAATCCTGAGATTTTGATTGAAAAACATTTGAACAATACCGGCATTAAAATTGAACAGACTAAAGAGTGGCTGGAAATAAGAAAAGAGGACGCTAAGCAGTCGATAAGAGATATATTGATGCAATTGGAGAAAACATTTGTGAATTCAGCAGACATTAAGAAGAGGAGAGGAAAGAGAGGTGCGGTGATGCTCGCGATATCATTGGTAATGTCTATAGTTGGAGCCATAATGGGTACCACAATATCAACAGCCAATGCTATTTCGGTAGGAACACTGAGTACTAAAGCGCAACAACTGAGTATTGACCTAGAAATAATACAAAAAACATTAGATGGGATTAGAGGGGGACTGGATGAACAAGTAAGATTCATAAATGAAACTGCAATCATTCTAAATGAACAAGCGGATGTGATGCAACGGGCAACTTAGCTAATTATTAAGCATGACAGAACTTTAAATGAAATATTGAACATAATGAGTCCTGTTGATAGACTATTAAGGAATTATATGAGAGAAGTTCAAACTGCATTTTCACAATTGATTCAAGGACATATCCCCTTGTATTTTGTTTTGCAGGATATTGTTCATCAAATGATAGAAAGACTGACCAGGAGGGAAATTGATGTAGTACAGGTAAAAATTGCATTTGAAATGGGTAATGCGATGCCATTATATGTGGACCTGGAAAGGTTGGAAATTGGATTTCTACTATGCATACCATATGTAGCTCCTGAACTTATTTATTAAACGAAGTGGGTACACAACGTAGGATTTTGGCAAGAGGACAAATTTATTAAGATTAAGGGGCCGATTCATGGAACAAACGTGCGCCGAAAATCCATGCGCAAGCAGGCGCAAGGGAGCGCAAGCGTGAGAAACGCAGCGCACGCGCGCGCGTGCGATTCAAGGAAGACGCTGCGCGTGTTTCCCGCTGTCCGTGCGCCCAATCCAGCCATGGCGCACGCAGGCATACACGGCGTGCGCTACGCGCACAGCAAAAGCGCACATAGCGCGGCGCACACAACCAAAGTAGGCGGAACAGTGGGCGTAACAGGCGGAATGGGGAATAACACGTGAAAAAGAAGGCGTAACTGGGGAAGTACTGCATGGAACTACACGGAACGCCCACACGCACGCGAACAACCCGTATTCATGGATCCGAATACTGGAAACCCGCGCACGGCAAAAGACGCACTCAGGCGTCAACGCGTACGCCACACGTAGGCAGGCGGAAGCGTCCGCGCGCACAGTACAAAAGTGCGCGCAAACAACAAGCACGTATATACAGCTACGATGAATGCCCCATTTGTCGCAGCACTGATCGTGGGACACCGCAGGAGGAGGAGAATAGCCAGGGCATGCATTTTCGCACCACGGACAAGCCTTTTTCAGATGCCTGACGACCAGGTCTATGGCAGGTATAGGTTTCCACCCCACATCATCCTAGACCTGGTTAGGGAGTTGGAAGATGACCTTACATCCCCCACCCTTTGCTCCCAAGCATTGAGCCCCTTGGAGAAGGTGCTCAATGTCCTGCATTTTTTGGCCACTGGGTCATTTCAGCGGACTACTGCCATAGTGGGGTAGTGGGGGGGTCTCACAGGCCACGCAGTCACGCTGCCTACACCAGGTACTGGCAATCATGACAGCGCGCCCCTCAGTCCGCAGGCACATATACATGCCCAGAACACCCGCAGAAAGGCAAGCCGTTGCCCTGGATTTTTTCAGGGTGGCACACTTCCCCAAAGTGCACCCATGTGGCCCTACGTCCACCTAGGGCCACTGAGCACATCTACCGAAACCGCAAGCACTGGCATTCCATCAATGTACAGGTGGTTTGCGATGCAAAGGGAATCATCACCTCTGTCTATGCAAACTACCCTGGCTCCACCCATGACAGTTTCATATACAGAATGTCCGCCCTGAGCCGGGCCCTGGAAGCTGGGCAGCATGGCGACACATGGCTTCTAGGTGAGTACAAATGCCCTTGCACATGCATGCAAGTCACACACAGACAAATACCCAAACCCTAATAATCCCAACTATTATCACCTCCCCAGGGGACAGTGCCTACCCTCTGAGCAACCACATGATGACGCCAATCCGGAACCCCACCACACCACCCCAGGTAAAATACAAAGCCGCCCATATTGCAACCAGGGCCATAGTGGAGCGCACATTCGGAGTGCTCAAGTCACGTTTCCGCTCCCTTGACCGCTCTGGCGGGCAGCTACTCTATGCACCACCAGTAGTGTGCAGGATCCTTGTGGCAGCATGTGTCCTGCACAATGTTGCAACACGGTAGGGCGTATCGGTGGACATGGGGGTGCCCCCACATCCCCAACCACAGGCACAGGCGCTGCCCATGGGAGGGGACAGGGCACGTGGCGAGGAAGCCCGGACCCAGCTTGTGGCCACATTTTTCACCTAAACTCCCACCCCTGCGGAGTGCACACAGGCCTGGCACATACCAGGTGACAATCGATGATGACAAAGAGACAGTCAACTGTCACAACCCTACCACCCTGAGATAGTTGCCATGGAAGTGCCACATCGTCTGCATCCCTAGCTACTTAAACACAAGCTATCCTGTGTGACCAAAAGGCACACATATGACATGATATGGCCTATACACAAGTATTTCAAGGTGCGATGAGGCAGGGAGGGGGGAACAAGGGAAGACAGACAACGGTACTACTAGGCCAGGTGTCATTTAGATTGTGCAAGTGCAGGGGTAAGGGGAAGGGAAACTGCAAGGGGAAGGGGAGGGGGGAGTGCAGTACAGGGGAAGTAGACCAAAAAACAAATACATAGGTCAGCTGGTGGCAACTGCAAAGGTAAGTGCAGACAAGTGCTGGGAAGAGGGGGCTGTAGGGATAGGGAGACAGTACCGCAGTACAGGGGTTGCCAGGGAGGCAGTGCAAGTGGAGAGTGGCTGGACCAGGGACCGAGGTCGGTGAGAGTGGCCCAATTGCAGATCCAGTGCAGTTCCAGTGAAGAATTCGGCAAGGGAGAGGCAGAGAGAAAGCAGAAGCAAAGAGGAAGGTCTTGAGGTGCTTCCCAAACCGGAGATGGTTCCCCTCAAGTTCAAGTGAGGCAGGAAGGCTGTTCCAGAGGGAGGGCCCTGCCGCGGAGAGAGATCTACCCCCAGCTAGTTGCTCTGAGAAGCGGATGACCCTGACATGCAAGGTGTGCATCACACACACCTGCAAAACAGGCGATGGCCATCACTGTTATGTCACTCAAACCCTCCCAAACCACAACATGACATGGCAAGCAATACCCATACACCAACACAGTAACAATAAGGTACACATTGCCATGTCAAAAATGTACAGTGTCATCAGACAATGATGCCTGACCTGGAATCAGATGAAATGACAGACCAACAACCTCCCACCCAAAATAAGTCATTTACAAATGCATTACAAGAGTTGTAGACGTAACATAACAATGAATGCCTGTCTACATGCACATTGTGCATTGCAAAATCAACATTGCAGCTTCTGTGTGCTATGTCCTACTCCTGCAACACACTGCTCAGCGCACAGCACAGTGAACAGCCATTGTGTGTGATGCACACCCTGAGCATTACATCTAAGCGACAGACCACATCAAAAAGCAAATTAGGCATGTACAGGATCCATAATTGGTCACAGAACATGTGCTGCAGGGACACAGTGGCCACCAGAAGGCAAACAGTGTACACGTGGATATGCAAGGGTGGGAGTACATGTAGTGCATCAGAGTGCAAGTGTGTGGGTCTGCAAGGACATGCACTCAACATATGCATGTGCACTCAAGTGACCATCAGTGTTCTCTACACATCACATGTGAACATTCACCATGTGTACACCCCAGCATGTCAAACCACAACTATCCCCTCGCACCTGAAAGGTAAACACAACCCCTGAACAGGCATTGATCAGCAGAACACAACATGTACATAGGATACCACCATTACAATGTCAGAGTTCCCATCACACTGCAGGGCAAGGCAACTATCAACAACAACCCCCCCTCCCTCACAAATGACCATGACCCACTGAACAACTGCACCTGGGTCACGGAGCCTTCAACCCTCAATTCCCTCAATTCCACCTGGCAACAGGATCACCTTTACCCTTCGTCACCATCTGCCACCTTGTGTGTAAAAAGGTGCCTGCACCCTCAGAATCCACTCATTTCCAAAATCACAAAATCCAAGCCATAAAAACAAACCAGAACACCCTCCAGTAGATGACTTGACGTAGCAGTACCTCACAAAGGCCAAGTACTACCACAAAGATGCAATAACCAAGGTAGCACAGTAAAACAATGTGAACCATGTGTGGTACATAACATAGGATGATGCACCATGAACGGATGTGTACTGTCACTGGTCCCATGAACAGGCGCAGGAGTGTCACGAAAACAACCACCCCCACTGTGTTCCGGGTGCCTGCAAGGTCAAACTCACACAGCCCCCTGAGACCCTGGTGGGGAAGGAGGGTCAGGGATATGCAGTCGGGACAGGTGTTGGCACGCTGGATAACTGGAATGAGTGGCAGGAGAGGGGAGGAGGAATGACACATGAAAGTAGGGAATGCACAAAAATGTATTACCTGCATGAACACATACACAATCCAAACAAACTTGGACATCATTGTCATGGCCTTCTGTAGTCCAGGCTTAGGAGTGGTACGAACCAACCACCCCCTCTAGGGTTTTGGCGCCTGCAAGTTCGGGGCTTACACAGGCATCTGCAACCCCAGCGGGGAAAGAGGGTTAGGGAACGTTGCTTGGATAGGTACGGGAAGCAGGAACACCGGGTAGAGGGTACAGGGTTCAAAATTGCATAGGATTCTGGGTGATTAGGGGGAAAAAACATACCAAATTGAATCACACATACATCCATGCATTAGTGCACCCCCCAGCAAGCCTATGCAGAGCAGTTTGAAAGAAAAACAACAAGACACATAGCTCTGGTTTTGAGTGCTGGCCTCCTGCCTGCGCACTCTCAGGTCCGGTTACAGGAGCACTGCAATGCTGTAAAGAGAGCCACAGTCAACAACCTGTACATGCCAATTACACAAAAACACACCACCAAACATGCCCCATAGCAACAAACAACTCTAAAAACAGACAATCTGGTGTAGATGCTTCATACCCATATATAACATTACCCCTGTGACGGGTCATACACAGTCAATGCAGTAAGTCAGCTGCCGGTGGGTGCGTGGCAAATGGAACACCAATGTGTCACAATTCACACAACATGCAATGTTCCCTGGGTAAGCAGACAGACCCATATAGCAAGCCATGACTTCAGAGCAAGTTGCGTACCACCATGACCGAAACAAAGTTGGCAGTGCATTCATCATAAAGTACATGCAAATGAAATGCACTGCACCCAAGTATGTCCCTTGCTGTATGTCCCTGTGAGCTGCCCCTTTCCATGTCTCGGAAGGCTACATGGTTGATACAAGTGCCTCGATAGACCTTGGTGTACCGGAGGGTATGTGCCACTGCCCCTGCAGGTGACCCACACAACCTTACAATCAACAGCCATCAGTGCACCAACACATCTGAGCTGCATTGTGTGCTTCAACACCAATATCCGTCCAAGCTCACCCTCAGTGCTGTGACTAAGCCTGCATGTGCAACTCACCTGGTGCAAGCTTTGCTGTGTTGTGGCCCCCCTGTGCTGCTCACCTTGCCTGGAGTTCCTTGGAACACGTCAGCAGTTCTAGGATGTAGGTCTGCAATCCCTGTGCCTCTGCTTGTGCACACATGTGCATGTGGGCACCAACAAACGTGTCCAGAATTCCGTCATCCAATGGGCCATGTCTGCTGGCAAACGTGGTCTGGAGGCTCATCCCCCTGCAGAAAGGGCATGAAACACATGATTAATGCTTCAAAGTCATCTGTGTGTGTCTCTTCAGGCATCTAATTACTTGACCATGTCAGAGAGTCACAGCATAAATCACACCATCAGTCCGTCTTTCACATCCAAAGTGTGGAACACTATCTACAGCATGAATTGCAACAAGCTGGTGTACAGTAAAGATAAGAAACATACTACACAATGCATAGAAATTAATGTACACATTATGAAACACCCCATCTAGCAAAAGCTTAACAGTGGACAATAACACCAAAATCATCCCCACTAGGGGTGTAAACACAAGTCACACAGCACCAGACATGCCACAGATATGACAGTCCAAAGCCCTTGTGTAAAAGTTTGTGACACCAAACCATCCTTGCGAGCCCATGGATAAGGGAGGCAGGAGTGGCATATGTGAGTCAAGGACCCCAAGCACCAAACACATACACAAGACAAGCCTGAAGGGCCCAGCTGGAACAGACAGTGGATGCCTTCAAAAGCCACAAAGCACCACACCGTCACATGAAAGCACAATAGACAAGCAATTTTAAACTATATTAACTAATTACACTAACTATGGAAAACCGACATTACCTAATTAAACTAACTATCAAACAGATATTTAACTAACTAAGCTAAAAGAAAAATCAAAAATGGCCACATACGACCCGGGGGGGGGAGGCACCCAGGAGGGGGGAGGTACAGGGTGCTGCTCAACATCCACATGCGATGATGCTGAGCCAAAAAAAAATCCTCCATGGGCTCAACGCCTGCACAGCCCGACCTATGTGGGAGATAGATGGTCGTCCGAGTCTGGCCCATCCTGGAAAGGAGGACATGGCACAGTAGCCTGGCCACGCCTAGCCGCAGCTTGCCCCTCGTCGGCAGCAAGTCTGCCAGACGGGTGAGCCTGGTTCTGTGTGGCGATGTGACGTAGGTCTGCATGCAGAACCTCACATGATACACGTGCTTCCTCTTGCAAGGTAGCACGTGTAACACGGAGTTCCTCCTGCAATGCCTGGCTGGACAACCGCTGCACCTCCTGGCAAGCCTGTAGCTCAGCCGAGATGGAACGCTCAAGCTGTGCAAACCTCTGCTCTGCCTGCTGCCTCTGGGACATCATAAGGACACCCAGAGTGGATATGAGGGAAGCATACTCCTCCCTCAGGGCACCCATGTGCGCCTCTGCATGAGCAGCAATTGCTTGACGCAGAGACGACATTTCAGCCTGGCGTGCCCTGTCTGAGGCCGCCATGCCCAGCCTGAGTGAGCGGGCCATGGACCGTGCCGCCTGCTGCTGGAGAAGCACCTGCCTAGCAGGGGGGAGCACAGATCGGGCCACACGCTCCATGCTCTCAGCGATGTTCTCCATTGCTGCCCCCTGCCGTTCTGAATTGGCAGTCATGTCTTGCTGCCACTCAGTATACTGCGGTTGCGCGCGGCGACCGCATTGCCGGGCTTGACCCCTGCGGGACCCAAGGACCGGGGGTCCTTGCTGTGTTGGCACCGCCCGCGGCTGCACGACTACATGCCCCTGTCGACGTGATGTCCCAGGCACATCCGTGACTGTGTGGAGGGTGACCCTGCGTCCCGATCCACCACGGGCGGAGGAACCAAGACTGTCTGATCCCTCAGTGCAGGTGTCGCAGACAGAGGAGTGTCCACATCAGAATCACTCACCCCTGACACATGGACTTGATGCTCATCCAACTCAACATGGACGTCAGAGTCGTCATCAAGGCTGGACTCATAGGCAGCCAGAGACAAGATGGACTGTAGCACTTGGGGGTTTTTGTGGCCTACCACCCCACGACCCCCACTAATGCCGGGTTGATGTAGTGGTAACAACCCTGTGTCTGGCATGACAACACCATCCTCCGCCTCCATTGCGTCATCACCTGAAAAATAGAGAGAAAAAAGGTCATTACACATGTAAGAAGCACACAACACACACACACACCGACAGCAAACACATCAGGCAGACATGTGACACACAACATATAACCTGGCATGCATGCTGGGTCAACTTTGAATTGCTTCTGTGATCAGACCTGTTGAAAGGTGGCAGTTTCCATGGAAGTGGGTCTATGCAGTGCAGAAAATGTGTACGCCACTCACTACCTACATGTACAAGGACTCCATGGTGTGTGCCAGGAAATGTGAAGGCAGTGCAATGTCAAATTCAGACATCACGTGCATTGTGCATTCAATGTGTACCATATCTAGAAGCCAAGCACCCCTCCACCCCAGTACCAAAGCAGGGATGCCTAGCATGGTATCAAAAGGCTGACCATACACCTGTGTATTTACAGGCAGTGTTGACTGGCATCAACAGCTTAATGTGATTCAAGTGACAACACTGCAAATGATGCTGGGACAGTAAGCAGGACACATGATGAAAACTCTGGATTCCGCCCATGTGTGAAGAAGACACAACAACAGTTGGACTGAGTCATTGGCCATTGAACAGGCTGAGGCCTGTGAGCCACACAGATTGTCAGACCCTAAACATGTGTGCAACGCAGGACTGAGCCACAGTTGACATGGGAAGGCTGATGAGATGTCAGGCAATGTATGTACCAAGGATTTGTATTACAGTGATCATCCAGTCAAGGACACATAGGGGCATGCGTGCAATGCACATGGAGCATGAATGGGCACTCATGTCCCTGCGGGACATCTGACCTATGCACAGTACAAGTGAGATACCCTGCATCAAGAACTAAGGCTGTACCACACGGCATATGTTTGGCAGATTCTACGCTGGAAGTGAGCATCTACACAGGACGCATGAACAAGAAAGTACACATTGGCAAGATTGAAGAACACCAGTGCAAAGGTGGAACTGGGGTGCAGAGTGGCGGAGGAGGGGCAAGGGAGCATGCCTACATTGAGTCCCCGCATGCAGGCAGAGGAGACATGCATGACGGAAGCATTGCATTACTTACACATCAGAACCATGTACACGTCACATGTAGCGGCAATCATGCACAACACATCCCACAAGTGAAACACACACGTCCTCAACAAACACGCATCAACACTCACTGGACTGGGCATCAAAGTCCAGCATCTCTCCCACTCCTTCGATCAATTCAGGTGGTATGAACTCCGCAACGAGTGCCTCATGCGGAGTGAGCTCTTCCTCCTCTGGTGCAGGCCCACCGCCAGTCACCAGAGTCAAGTTGTAATTAGAGGCACGCTTAGCCTTAGTGCTGCGTTTGATGTCATTCCAACGCTTTTTGCACTCTTGCGCCGTGCGCACCTCATGGCCGAATGAACTGACATGTTCCGCAACATGCTTCTAGTGGGTGTCACGTTGGGCAGCCGTAGTCTGACTATTGGCACCCACTAGCATGTCACGGCTGTGGCCCCGCACGTAGTCCACGAGGAAGTCCAGTTCCTGCTTACAGAAAGGCTTCTTCCTCGACGTGCAGGAGGTTGTGGCTGTGTGTGGGGTCCCAGACTGTGCTGCAGGTGCAACCTTCCTCCTCTTGGACTGCGGCACAGACCCTGGCTGGCTAATGCCGCCCTGACCAGTATGGCCAGTGGGTTCGGTGGATTGAGCCAAGGGAGTGGCAGGTGGAGGGATAACCAAAGGCCTGACTTGTGTCAGTGGCAGCTGGGTGCCCACTAATGGACCCTGCGCAGCAACATCAGCTGTGGCAGGGTCATTGACCGCAACGGTCCTGGTTGGCAGACTCACAACCGGAGTGCTGTTGGGTGCATCTGAATCTGCACTTGCCAACACCCGGCTGTTCGGGGCAGCAGATGACATGACTGCCCCAGGGACACGTGTCTTGGTCTGAGCAGCCCGGCTTGCCCCTATGGTTTCCCCCCTGGCCTGTTGGAGATCTACCAAGGGCTCCTCAAGTGCCAACGCAGCCTGCGCTGGCAGACCCCGAGCCTGGGTGGCGGTGTCCACAGCTGCACCTGCAGCTACCACTACCCTTGGGCCCGTGGCAGTCGATGGAACGGACTGCCGGGTCACACGGGTGCCAGTGCCAGATGCAGAAGCTGCATCCCCCGGAACCACAGGGGGTGGTGGCATGACTGCACAGACACATAGCACAACATTGTGCTCAAGTAGTGCACCCCTGCCTCTTCCCCCTTTGTGGCCGCCCTGGACACCCTGGAGTCCCCCTACTCCCTGGTCACCATGGCCACGTCCCCGACCACGCCCGCCACGAGGAGTACGCCCAGCTGAGGTAGCCCCTCACCTTTGGTGGCCTCCCAACCATGGCACAGATGTAGTAGTGCCGGCACAGATGGAGTGGTGCCAATGGGAGGTGTACACCACAATTGACCTGGGCAATTGGGGTGAAGGGGGTGGGAAGCAAGATGCTAACAGCCCCCCTGCACCTGCAAGGCTGTATGTGACCCCGGTGATGTAGTGACGGGTCACGCAACTCTCAGGCACCCCAAAACTGCAGTAAAACTGTGCACGCAACCCTGCAGCCTACGTGCGTGGATTCAACCTCCCGCAGTACGCGGTGGCACCCAGTAACACGAATAACGCGTACGCGTGGGACACGCAGGCTACTATGACATCGAAAATGGGTGCGATACACAGGGGCACCCGCAGTGGGAAAAAGAGCGTGTGCGACTCACCGTCTGACTAGCGTGATGCAGAAAAACACGTGTAGCCAATACCCCCGCCAAAAGAAGAGATACGTCCTTGATAGCTGTGAAGTTGTGATGGCGCGCGAAACAACAGGAAGCAGCAACACACGTCGGTCTCCACGAAAGGCAAGTACAGCGAACTGCTGGGCCCGCTCACCTTTAACCCGTGCTGAGGGAAACGCACGCACGCACGCGTCACATCACTTACGCGCATGGGCCCTTTCCTCGTATTACACGCGGACGTGCAGTTTTTCACGCGTGCTGAAATGCCCATGCACGCCTGTGCGCGTCACGTCACAGGGGCGCTTGCGCTTGAGGGGCCTTCTGTCCAATGAAATTGCGTATGCGTGCAGACGCGCTTACGTGCTAAGGGCCTTTCCTCGAATTACACGCTGACGTGCCGAATTTTCACGTGCCAAATCACTCCGTATCAAGCTGGCCACACGTAAGCACACGGAAGACCACGCTCCTGCCCAGAAGGCCGAACTACTGCCCCCCAGAGCCCCGAGCACGCTCCCACCTGCCATCTGCTGCTGCCTGACTGCCTGCTGCCCACGTGCCCTGCCATTTGCTGCCTGCACATCACCCAGGGGTGATGTTGCTGTGACCACCCCTGCTGGAACCGAAGACTACCGACTGGGATTCCATCGCTCCACAGCCCAGCCCCAGGACCCAGTTGCCCACCCACTCCTGCCTCTGGGGTTGTCATGTCGGGCACTGCAATATCTGGCACCACTGACAACCCCCGGCCGGAGAGATAGAGGGGCACCAGCTTCAGTGCCAGGGAAGTTGGTGTCCTGGTGGAGCAAGTCCTGGGGTAATATGATGCCCTCTTCGGAAGTTCCTGCGCCGACAAGGAAGGACGGACTCGGATCTGGACTGACATCGTGACTGCCATCAACGCGGAGGGGGTGGCAGTCCATGTCAAGAAGCGCTGGGAGGACTTCAGGTCCAGGACCCTGAACAAGGCCCGGCGCCTCTTGAAGGCAGCGGATGCCAAGGGGCGCCGGGGCCACTTGTCGGAAGATCAGATGAGGGTCCTGGAATGCATATCCCCAGCGCTCCACGTCCAGGTCCTTGAGAGGCAGACCCGTCTGGAGTCGAGCGGTAAGTGTACATGCATCCTGATTGTGAGCTTTGGGTGTGGTGATGTTTCAGTAGTGTGCAGGTTGCACATCTGTTTGTATGGGGTCGAGTATGGGTGGGGGTGTACAGGGCCGTGAGGCTAACACATGCGAGGGCTGTAATGTGTGAGAAATGGATGGTGCTTGTGTATGTAGGCTTGCATGCCAAATGTAGTTGTGTGGGCACACATGTTTGGATGAATGTGTATGTAAGTAGACATGTTCGTGATGTCACGCATGCATGTTGTTTTCAGCTGCATGTATCAGCACTGTGTACATGTGCATTTGTGTGTATTTGACAAGGGTGCAACAGTGATGCAACATGGATGCATGTGACAGCGGGATGTGGAAGCCTGATTGGCAGATGTGACATGGATGCCCATCTAAACACTGCGACACTTGGCAGAGGTGTACACATGCATGCAAGTGTGGTAGTGTGTGTACATGTGTGGTGCACTTCCTGTGTTGCATGTGATGTCTGGCTCAGCTTTGCCTGCTCATGCTGTTGTATGTGTATGGATGGTGCTGGCAGTTGCGATATGGCTGTGGTATGGCTCATGTGTGCGAGTTGAAATGACATGTGTGTTGGGGATTGTGATGGCATGTCTGAGGTTTGCCAATGCAACTCATGTACAACTGTCATGTGTGTATGTGTCCATTGTACAGTGCCCTGATGCCTGTGTTTTATTTCTCCCTGTCTGCAGCGTCAACTGATGAAGAGGGCGGAGAAGGTGCTGTGGAGCACAGCGGCGGGGATCCCACCGCCAGTCGGAGACGCAAGGCCCGGCTCCCCTCCCATGTTGTCATCTCATCGGGGGGAGTGAGGAGTCCGGTGCTGCGTCCCAGGCCGCAGCTGCCGGGGGGAGGTCCAAGAGGCGGAGGTTGGAGTTGGACTCCTCGGCAGCAGAAGGGGCAGCTGGGACCCCACAGGGCCCAACGGGGGAAGATGGCACAGAGTCATCCAGGTTGGTGGGGGTTTGGTGGAGGAGGAGGCTGTGCAAGCAACAGAGACGGGGTCTGGAGGTGGGGATCTCACTGGTGCTTGTGGTGCAGTGCAGGACCAGGGACAGGAGGCAGCACAGGCCGCCGCGGAGGTGCCTGTGTGCAATCCTGTCCCTGATCCTGTCCCTGCATCATCTTGCACCAGCAGGGATGCCTACGCCCAGACCCGTTTTCAGGCAGGGGATGAGCGAACGACAACTGGCCTTCCTCTGCCTGCGGACGTGGCTATCCGGGTCCGGGTTGAGCCTGTCCTGACTCGTGTGGCGTTGCATCAACGGGCCATGCGAGGTGACCTGCAGTCTTTTCATGAGGAGACTGCACGTCATCTCGAATGGCTCGTTAACCACGTCTGCCTACTGGGACAGGTCACCCAGGCCAGATTCCTCCGTTTGATGGGGCTTGCTATGACCCCCTCCTCAACTGAACCCCCTACGCGCCAGTCATCCTCCGTGCCATCTTCCCACCTATCAGTCACCTGGGTGCCCTGTGGAGCTGCCTCTGACGGTGCGGCCAGGCTGGTGGAGGAGGCATCCCTGCCACAGTCGGGAGTCGGACGTCCAGCAGGGGTGGCCACATCAACGACTGCACCCCAGCCGGCGGAGGAGGATGTGCAGGCTGCAGGAGGCAGTGCACGGGCAGAGGCACAGCAGCAGCAGCAACGTGGTGGGAGCCATGAAGGCTTGGGGCCTTCAACATCGGAGGGGCAGGCATCGGCCGGAGTGCAGGAGGACCCAGGACAGAGAGTGTCTTCCGTGTTGCAGCGGTTGGGCCACGCCATGGATGCGGAGCGGCAGCGGGCGGAAGAGGCACGGCTCACAATGGTCAGGGCGGAGAACTCCATGCGGAGGGCCCTGAGGCGGGCCGAGTGCCTCGAGGCAATCCGCAGGGGGTTGGAGGTGCACACGTCGACGGCCCTGCGGACCCTCGGGGCCATGGAGGAGGACCGCCTCCGGGACATTGACCAGGAGTTCGATGATGCCCTGGCCCGGGACATCCAAAAGTGAGCCGGTAGACTAGCCCGCTGCCCTTGTACATAGTTATGTAGTTATTGTTAGGTTTCCTTTGTTTTTGGATTTATTTTGGACCTTTTGGACATTGGCCACATTTTTGTATATAGTTTATTTTATTAGTTAGTGTTGTTAGATAGGTTTCATTTCTTTTGTTGGGATAATGGACCCTGGCTTGTTCGTCTGTACATAGTTCACTGTTGGATTTTCTTTTTCTTTCACAATTTACCCATGGAGCAATGGCTTTCAATTATTATTTTCCATTGGATTTTCTTTTGTGGACTGTGACTTTGGACACCATTCCTTTGGATTATGATTTTTGGTTTTGCTTTTTTTCACGGACATGCTTCTTTTCATTTTTGTACATTCCCATTTCTGTTTCTTTATTTTTTAATCTATTTATGTTTCCTTTAATACACATTTTTTGATCGAACGTCAATGTGTAGTATCATCTCATTGGTTTCATGCATATCATGATATGGGTTTTGAGATTCACTGAAACCCATTGGGTGTATGTGAGGGACATGTGTTTGTTTCGAAACTTGCAATTGGTGTTCTGTCATGTAATTGCCATTTCTGAGTGGGTGGATGCAATACTCGGGTGGGTGTTTTGCATTTGGAGACTGACCATAGGGACCAGGGATCTAGATTGTGATGACATGTTCGCTGGGGAACATGAGTTGGGGCCTGCTGGCAGGTGCCCCACAGTGCTGGGGGGTGGGGGTGGTGGGAGACATGAGTTGGACATGGGTGGGGGCCTGCTGGCAGGTGCCCCTGCACTGCTGGGGGGTGGGGGTGGTGGGAGACATGGGTGGCGGCCTGGTGGTGGCTGCCCCTGCACTGCTGGGGGGTGGGGTGGTGGGAGACATGGGTGGGGGCCTGGTGGAGGCTGCCCCTGCACTGCTGGAGGGTGGGGTTGGTGGGAGACATGGGTGGGGGCCTGGTGGAGGGTGCCCCTGTACTGCTGGGGGGTGGGGGTGGAGGGAGTCATGGGTGGGGGCCTGGTGGAGGCTGCCCCTGCACTGCTGGGTGGTGGGGTGGTGTGGAAAATGAGTTGGACATGGGTGGGGGCCTGCTGGCAGGTGCCCCACAGTGCTGGGGGGGTGGGGGTGGTGGGGAACATGAGTCGGACATGGGTGGGGGCCTGGTGGAGCCTGCCCCTGCACTGCTGGGGGGTAGCGGTGGTGGGAGACATGGGTGGGGGCCTGGTGGAGGCTGCCCCTGCACTGCTGGGGGTGGGGGTGGTGGGGAACATGAGTTGGAAGTGGGTGGGGGCCTGCTGGCAGGTGCCCCACAGTGCTGGGGGGTGGGGGTGGTGGGGAACATGAGTTGGACATGGGTGGGGGCCTGGTGGAGGCTGCCCCTGCACTGCTGGGGGGTGGGGGTGGTGGGAGACATAGGTGGGGGCCTGGTGGAGGCTGCCCCTGCACTGCTTGGGGGTGGGGGTGGTGGGGAACATGAGTTGGACATGGGTGGGGTCCTGGTGGAGGCTGCCCCTGCACTGCTGGGGGGTGGGGGTGGTGGGAGACATGGGTGGGAGCCTGGTGGAGGCTGCCCCTGCACTGCTGGGGGGTGGGGGTGGTGGGGAACATGAGTTGGACATGGGTGGGGGCCTGCTGGCAGGTGCCCCACAGTGCTGGGGGGTGGGGGGGTGGGGAACATGAGTTGGACATGGGTGGGGGCCTGCTGGCAGGTGCCCCACAGTGCTGGGGGGTGGGGGTGGTGGGGAACATGAGTTGGACATGGGTGGGGGCCTGCTGGCAGGTGCCCCACAGTGCTGGGGGGTGGGGTGGTGGGGAACATGAGTTGGACATGGGTGGGGGCCTGGGGGAGGCTGCCCCTGCACTGCTGGGGGGTGGGGGTGGTGGGAGACATAGATGGGGGGCCTGGTGGAGGCTGCCCCTGCAATGCTTGGGGGTGGGGGTGGTGGGGAACATGAGTTGGACATGGGTGGGGGCCTGGTGGAGGCTGCCCCTGCACTGCTGGGGGGTGGGGGTGGTGGGAGACATGGGTGGGGGCCTGGTGGAGGCTGCCCCTGCACTGCTGGGGGGTGGGGGTGGTGGGGAACATGAGTTGGACATGGGTGGGGGCCTGCTGGTAGGTGCCCCACAGTGCTGGGGGGTGGGGGTGGTGGGGAACATGAGTTGGACATGGGTCGGGGCCTGGTGGAGGCTGCCCCTGCACTGCTGGGGGGTGGGGGTGGTGGGAAACATGGGTGGGGGCCTGGTGGAGGCTGCCCCTGCACTGCTGGGGGGTGGAGGTGGTGGGAGACATGGGTGGGGGCCTGGTGGAGGGTGCCCCTGCACTGCTGGGTGGTGGGGGTGGTGGGGAACATGAGTTGGACATGGGTGGGGGCCTGGTGGAGGCTGCCCCTGCACTGCTGGGGGTGGGGGTGGTGGGAGACATGGGTGGGGTCCTGGTGGAGGCTGCCCCTGCACTGCTGGGGAAGGGGGTGGTGGGGAACATGAGTTGGACATGGGTGGGGGCCTGCTGGCAGGTGCCCCACAGTGCTGGGGGGTGGGGGGGTGGGGAACATGAGTTGGACATGGGTGGGGGCCTGGTGGAGGCTGCCCCTGCACTGCTGGTGGGTGGGGTGGTGGGAGACATGGGTGGGGGCCTGGTGGAGGCTGCCCCTGCACTGCTGGGGGGTGGGGGTGGTGGGGAACATGAGTTGGACATGAGTGGGGGCCTGGTGGAGGCTGCCCCTGCACTGCTGGGGGGTGGGGGTGGTGGGAGACATGGGTGGGGGCCTGGTGGAGGCTGCCCCTGCACTGCTGGGGGGTGGGGGTGGTGGGGAACATGAGTTGGACATGGGTGGGGGCCTGCTGGCAGGTGCCCCACAGTGCTGGGGGGTGGGGGTGGTGGGGAACATGAGTTGGACATGGGTGGGGGCCTGGGGGAGGCTGCCCCTGCACTGCTGGGGGGTGGGGGTGGTGGGAGACATGGGTGGGGGCCTGGTGGTGGCTGCCCCTGCACTGCTGGGGGGTGGGGGTGGTGGGGAACATGAGTTGGACATGAGTGGGGGCCTGGTGGAGGCTGCCCCTGCACTGCTGGGGGGTGGGGGTGGTGGGAGACATGGGTGGGGGCCTGGTGGAGGCTGCCCCTGCACTGCTGGGGGTGGGGGTGGTGGGGAACATGAGTTCGACATGGGTGGGGGCCTGCTGGCAGGTGCCCCACAGTGCTGGGGGGTGGGGGGGTGGGGAACATGAGTTGGACATGGGTGGGGGCCTGCTGGCAGGTGCCCCTGCACTGCTGGGGGGTGGGGGTGGTGGGAGACATGGGTGGGGGCCTGGTGGAGGCTGCCCCTGCACTGCTGGAGGCTGGGGTTGGTGGGAGACATGGGTGGGGGCCTGGTGGAGGGTGCCCCTGTACTGCTGGGGGGTGGGGCGGTGGGGAACATGAGTTGGACATGGGTGGGGGCCTGCTGGCAGGTGCCCCACAGTGCTGGGGGGTGGGGGTGGTGGGGAACATGAGTTGGACATGGGTGGGGGCCTGGTGGAGGCTGCCCCTGCACTGCTGGGGGTGGGGGTGGTGGGAGACATGGGTGGGGGCCTAGTGGAGGCTGCCCCTGCACTGCTGGGGGTTGGGGGTGTTGGGGAACATGAGTTGGACATGGGTGGGGGCCTGCTGGCAGGTGCCCCACAGTGCTGGGGGGTGGGGGTGGTGGGGCACATGAGTTGGACATGGGTGGGGGCCTGGTGGAGGCTGCCCCTGCACTGCTGGGGGGTGGGGGAGGTGGGAGACATGGGTGGGGGCCTGGTGGAGGGTGCCCCTGCACTGCTGGGGGGTGGGGGTGGTGGGGAACATGAGTTGGACATGGGTGGGGGCCTGCTGGCAGGTGCCCCACAGTGCTGGGTGGTGGGGGTGGTGGGGAACATGAGTTGGACATGGGTTGGGGCCTGCTGGCAGGTGCCCCACAGTGCTGGGGGGTGGGGGTGGTGGGGAACATGAGTTGGACATGGGTGGGGGCCTGGTGGAGGCTGCCCCTGCACTGCTGGGGGGTGGGGGTGGTGGGAGACATAGTTGGGGGCCTGGTGAAATGACGTGAGGTGCTTCCCGAGCACCCCAGTGGTACACGTAGCCCGCTTGCCGTGCTGGTACAGGGTTGGCGCAGCCCTTTGCGCTGGATTGGGGATTTTGATGGCTTTTCCCTGCGCTAGGGCGTTCTTGGGGGCGTAACTGGCGCTGCTGCAGGGTCGCTGCGCCACTGTGCGCCACGGCTGGTTTTGGTAGCTGGGATCCATGAATACGCTGTGCGCGGAAATGGGTTTTGGCGCACGCGGCTGGCGCAGGGATTCGCACGCGCACACTGTGCGCCAGCCGCGTGCGCCACTTGTGCGCTGAATTCTATGAATTACCCCCTAAGATTCCAGAAGTGGTGGCATTTCAGTCATGGGAGCCTGAAGTTTATTTAATACCAAATTTAAAGAACAAAATTATATGTGTCCAGGTAAACCGTTTGTTCCTGATGCCACAGATGCTATTTGTGGTTTGAAATATGACCCAAGTATATCAGAAGGATGTGAGGTGATTATTAGCAATATGGGGAGTGAAGAACTGGCACAGGCTAAGATGGTCAGAGGTAAATGGTTGGTCTGCACCTGCTTAAAGAACATGACAGTAGTACATTTGAACCATGGAACATACGTGGTTAAACAGGTGAAATATAATGTTTTTATTTTTATTTACAGGTTCCAAAGGATACAATTGTGTCAATTGGAGGGTTAACATTGTTTCATGTAACAAACGATATTTGGGAAAGCCAAGTGGAAAATATCGATTTTTTTCAAAGGGACACTTTTCCAATAGATCCGGATGTGGAGTTTTTATTGAATCACAGAGAAAAACATGTTATAAAAATGTATCTGAGAAAAAACAATATTACAGTTAGTAATCTGGGGATAATAGAAGTGGAAAGATTTAATTAGGGAACCTGGGGGGAACGCTCAATAGTGGGTTTGGCTGCCCTGGTGCTAATCATAGGTGGTTGGTTGATTGTGCTATCAGTAAAAATAAAAATGTTGCTGATTTTGGTAGCTACGTCAGGAAGAGAAAGATATCCCAATACACATGCATTTTAAAAGAAGGATGGGGGGCAAACTTATTTTTTAAAAATTGGCTTGGATCGTAGCCAAGTTCTAAAAAAAAAAGGAGGGTATGTAAGTTTATTTAGCGTGTTACAACACAGAGTACAGCACTACTGCACAGGATCAATGTGTAGCATGTTTTTTTTTTATGCAGTACCACTGAATGGGTTTGGTGCATTGCTATGATGCAATTGTTTCAAGCTATGTGTTGCCAGTGTAACATGGACATATAAGTGAGGGCAGGTTATTCAGTCAAAAACGATTTTTACGTATAAAAAGCAAATCATTTTTGACTGAATAAATAAAAACGTAATGTGTGCTCATCTATGGCAGTCTGCCAATTTTTCCTTGGGTCCAAGTATATTTGTACAGGTAGTCCTTCATTGTCACTCTGCATTTTGTCTTGACACATTAATATAACAGTGACACTAGGTATGCAACTATTCTGAAGATATACCTCCACAGCATCATTTGTTTTGGCAACGGTGTGACATTCATTTATGTTTCTGTTTTGTGATTTTAGTTTCTTAGGTCTCAATGGTTTTTTGGTTAAGGACCACAGCACTCCATTCACCCCATCTATGAGAGGAGACAATCTTTTCAGGCAATCTGTCCCCATCAGAAATGGAATTTCACAAATAGATGTGATCAATACCTCTTGTTTCATTCTGTGCTTTCCTATTTTTATGTCAACCTCAGTTACACTTCCCGTACCTAGCATCCTTCCATGGAATGCCCTACCACCACCACATGCTGAAGAATCACACATGGCATTTCGAAAGCCATGAAAGCTATGCTGTTCTCCTGATCGCCCACCCCATTAATCTAACTTTAATGCATAAAGTATAAATGTATAATCTCTAAATGTATATCTATCCCCTTGCCTAAATGTATAAAAGTACAATCTGTAAATGTATATCTAACCTGTAATTTCCCTTGTAACTAAGTGCCCCTCAAGTAACAGCACCGTGATGCCCTTGAGCTGTCTGTGTGCTATACAAAAGTAAGAAATACAAATAAAATAAAAAATATGCCATCCCATCCAGTTTCGTGCTAATGGATGCAAACCCCAACCACATCTCTGCCAGCACTTCACCGACCACTGATGTTGGAGTTCCCCCTGCCGACTTTGCGGGGGCCTCATCTTGCCCAGGGAGGGATGGTCTGTCAGGGGCTTCATGGGGAGCCAACATTTTCTCGCTCCTTAGTCCTTCCTTCTGGGAGAAAGGCAAACGGGATTGCTGCTTACTGCCCTCAGTCATATGTCTCCCCCAGCGCTGTTCCGCTATGCGCTTACCAGTGGAGTTCTGTGCTCCATTCACTGGAGCGGGGGATGTTCAATTGTCCTAGAGTCCAGTGTTCCCGGACCCTGGTTCAACATGGTGCCCCTGCTTTAGTGGGAGAATACTTGGGTGGGTGGTCTGCGCCCCTGTCCTTGGATATATGTCCTGGTGTGGGCCAAAGGGCCAGCTACTGCACCAGCCAAGGTGGAGCCACTGGAAAGAGGCCCAATGTGTCTCTGCACATCACTGGCCTAGACCCCTGTTACTGGTTGCTCGATGGAGCCGTGGGCCCTGTAGCAGCAGAGGTTCTTCCTGTTCACCCCTACCCCAGCACCAGATTCAGCGGGGATGGCTATGAATCAGCCCATGTTGCTTGAGGATACCCTGCTTCACTGGGGCCAGGCAAGGAGAGCGGCCGCCCCATCGTTTGTGAGGTCTTGTGCCCGGGGTCACTCTAAGCTCCTGCTGGACCAGGGCAGGATCTGTTGTATAATGTTTTGCCAAGGTCTGTGCAATGTCTAAGGGCCACCCAGCCGACTATTTGCCAGGCCACACTGTGTTTACCTGGAGACCCTGCCCTGTCAAAGCATTTGCAAAAATAAATCCCCTTCCCTCAGTTGCTGCTGCAAGTATGAGCCTGCAAATAAAGGATCTATACATGGGGGAGGGGCTGCTGGCTGCAGCACCGGGCTGGCCAGCATAGGAGTAGTGGGAGCACCTCCCGGCTCCCCCGTGTTCCCACCTGCTGTTATGCATGTCATGGAGATACAGACTCACTGTGTGGAGGTGCTCCTTCTCCAACATCAAACTCGTGGTTGCTGCGGCCTCCCGGGCCCCTATTTGGTTGGGGTAGGATCAGCTTCTGTTCTCCTCATGCAGGACCCACCTGTGTCCAAGGGCTGAAATTACCAAATGCTGCAGTCATCAGAGACTCTTTTGCTGCTGTGTCGTCGGTATAGTGCAGGGCCATCGCAGGCACAGGGTCTCCAGGAGCAAACCCACTATTATCGCGGGGGGGCACACTGGGCCGGGAGCAGGTCATCACCAGCCCGG
Source organism: Ambystoma mexicanum (assembly GCF_040938575.1). Classification (NCBI taxonomy): domain Eukaryota; kingdom Metazoa; phylum Chordata; class Amphibia; order Caudata; family Ambystomatidae; genus Ambystoma; species Ambystoma mexicanum. Next base: position 1,054,360,783 of record NC_090924.1, on the reverse strand, counting down.
CCACCAAACAGTTCCTCTCCTCAAGCGAGCTTCCTGCCTCCTCTCCCCTCTTCCCAGTGGCCCAGGGATCAGGGGGCGGGCCCCAGCACACAGTGCTCCTATGTCAGCTCTCCTCACTCTGCTGGTCGTGCACCGCCTCCTCAGGTGTTCCCCAACTGAGTCCTGGCTCCGGAGCCCGATTCCACCTCCCTGCCTTGCTATCGCGGGACGTCTCAGATCCCGACGGCTACAGTGCAGGTGGTATCAGCTTGCTCCTCCTCACTCTACGCCAGCACGGTCCCACCAGGCTGCCGGATCTGGGCAGACTCTCAGCTGTCATCTGGCACTCGCAGAGACCCTCAGGGGTCCAAGCTTCAGCTATGGGCAGGCAGCCCATTTATGGTTATGTCCCACACGGCAGGATTTCAACTCCGCCTGGTGGATGCAGTGTCAGACTCCCCTTTTTAAGGGGTCCACGCAGAGCTTAGGGCAATGTGGCCATCTTGGCTCTAGGCCCCTTTAAACCATTAATTTTAAATACATAGAGGGTCCTCAGAGTCAATGCAGCAAAAGATATTAGACTAAATGGTCGATATCAAGTCAATGGGGGTCATTACGAGTTGGGCGGTAAGGGTTTACCTGCACCTGTAAGGATGCCGGTGCCGGTAAACCCTTACCGCCCTATTCTGGTCTGACCAGCCGTTCTTTGCGGGACCCGGTTTACAGGACCTTGGAGCTAATAACGGGCCCGCAATTTGTGGGCCGATTATTAGCACCTTCCCCATTCCCATTGAGCCCTATGGGGGCACAAATGGGAATGGGGAATAGTTTACTGAATGGGGACTTACCGGACCCAGGTTTGGAGGCAGCCATGGCGCTAATAGCGCCATGGATACCTCCAAACTCGTAATGACCCCCAATGTGTTTCTGTAAGGATGTGGGAGCAGGCCAAACTGAGTTGTAAGTGGTCACGAGCCTGGGATACAGGAGGTGAGGAACTACTGTCCTGGATGGCAAAGTAGAGAGCATGATAAAAAAAAGAGACTAGCTACTCACCATACAAAAGTTAATAGAGAAGTGTTTACACCCAATACTGAAAAGTCCACAAATGAACAACGGGAGCACGTTGTAATGATAGAAGTAAAGGGAGTATGAGAGTCCCACAAAGGTCAATGAAGTCAAGCTGGGGAAAGGGAGAGAGAAGCCCAGAGCGCCTTGAACAGCAACACATGAGAAGAGCAATGACAAACTGTGTACATTGAACGCTGCATGTTGGAAAAGTGATACTTGAAGAATTGAAGAAATGGGAGTATTTGCAAACTTTACACATTTGAAATGCAAACAACATAAACATGTTGCATACACACATGTGCAGATTGGAGTGTTCTTCAGGATATAAGCATCTTTGAGTTTTTGATTTGTGTTTTTTATGAATTGTCAAAATAGATGGTATGCATATTATGAGAAATGTGACTGGGTAGATTTAAAATAGATGCATGAAGCTGCCTACATTTTTTAAAGGATTCATAATTTGCTTGTTTGATCTACTGTTTTGGAATGCTTTATATCCGTGGTTTATATGTTTGGGAGCGTGCTCGTGTTGCCATATCATCGTCCACAATGGGACTGTGCAACCGTTTATAATAGAAGTGAACAATGTAATCGATACCTGCACAACACATGAAAGACACAATGACTGATCTTGAAAGTAATTGTGCACGGTTTGTATAATCCCATTTCTGCATACCTCCGATGCCCTGTAATAAATGGAAGAGGTGTTGGTGTTGTGACAGCTAACCCAGAATTCAAAAGGATATAGGTCTTGCATAGTAGCTAGATAATGACAGCCACATACATGCGCAGAGGTTTCATGAAGGACATAGATGTGTATTGCTGTGTGTATTTGTGTGTGGCTTCTTTCCCAGACCACATTTTTATGAATCAAGAATGGTCTGTGAGGACAAATGCTTACACTGTAATTTTAGGAATGGGAAGGTTAGTTCAGAATTGGGCAGATGTGGTGGTGGCTGTTGTTAACCAAACACATATTAGACCGTTATTGAAAGAGAGGAGAACAGTGAAACCAAATCACCACTTCTCAATAAATGTCAGATATCTCCTGTTAGACAACGGGATGGTGGGTCGCTTTTAATACTTGACTGTGTAAGGGGTTGTATTTGTAGGGATGAGTGACAAAAGAAACCGAACACTCACTCACTCTATGACTTCACTAGCCAACGCCTAATCCATCCACTCAAGCAATTGACTTAGTGTACTTAAATGTCAAGTATAGTAGTGAGCCCATGTGCATATACCAATCTGTATCTATGTGCTGATTTACAGACTAGGGGTTCAGCCACTGTGGAGTGAGGAATGACAGAAGCAATTACCCTACTCAGTCAGGGCAAGAGTCTAGCATCCTGCAAATACAAAACCACACCAGACACCAATGATTAGTGGGATTGGTTATGTGTATAGCGTGTATTGCAGTCGTTCTTTGTCATGATTCTTCACATAGATCCTTGAAACTAGCTGTCGGTGTTCCTATCTCAACAGGAGCAACTGGCATCTATCGCAGATTGTGTCATGTAGGATGTGCAGCCTGGTCAGGCTGCCATCTGTAATCCAGGCATGTGACATCACAGCATAGTTCTTCTGCCTTTAAGGTGCGTGCAAGAGGGATGGTCGGTTGTCAGTATTAAAATGTGAGAGTGACCATGTGTGCTCCAACATGTTCCTACCCTTTGATGCGAGAGCAGATGATATGCCTATGTGCAGGCGATTGAGTTGGCAGAGAATGCAGTACGTATTTCTGAATGGGCAGGTGGGCTGATTTGGGAACGGGGATGCTCTGCACTGTTCTAGAGCTTATGTAGTATGCTAATGAGGAAACATTCGAATATATGTGTGCAGCCAATGTCTTCTAAGACTTTCATTAATATTTGGAGCTGAGGGGAAACTAACAATGGTGCCTTCCCCAATCAATGGTCTTACGATGACTGAAATGCCTGACCACTTCTCCAGCCATATTATTATGCCGGTCTCAATAGAATATACACACTTAATTGAAAGGGTATAAGCCAGGGAGTGGAAGAACAATGGTGTGCGCGATTTGGGCCAATGTGTAGTATGTTGACACTGCCAAATCTCCAGCCAAGAAAGAGAGAGTCTATTGATCAGGTTGAAAGTCCATATAAAGCAGGATGCTCGCTCTTCAGCCACAAAACATTCAGAATTGCAAATCATACATTTCCAGAGGGGTGCATGGAAAGGAGATGCAGTTGCAGTGTATACTATGTACCATTTTAGTAAGTTTGTAAAGACAGACACTTCTTTTTTGGTTTGCGGGAGGCATGGCTAGTACATATAGGTATTTTAGGGGTGTCATTTCAGTGGCATCAGCAACTTCAATGCATTTTTGTTTTGGTGGGCCCAGCAAGCACTTACCTTTTAGTGCACATATTCACGTGTATATTTTGGGGATAAGCAGGGCAGGGCTTAGCTAAGTGGGTGCTGGGTAAATTGTTCTGGGGGGTGGTAGGAGCATGCTTTATGCTGTTGTTTAAATTTAGAAAACCATATTAATGTAGAAGGTTGCCTTTGTCTCAATTCAAAATAAAAATAAACTCTGAAGCACTGTCCAAAATATGTGTCCATGGTCAACAATTCAGGGTTCAGAGTACAGTTGGATGTCCATGATCATTGATTAAGAGTTAGAGGTGCATAGACTGGTTATGGTGAAAGAAGAAAGAGTATTTCATGCATGATAACTTTACAGTTAATAGCAGTAGAACGCAGATACAAGTAAGCCACAAAAGTTCACATCATGGAGATCTTACATGGACATCAAAGTCTAGAAATGTTTGATTCTGAATGACCGTGCATACAAATGTAACTCCCCTATCCTCTTTTAAAGCATTACTTTTATTTTAATCAAAAATATTTTTTTCGCAAAAGAGCTGCTCGCCAAATATATTTGCCTTGGTATAAATCAGATCACGCTCCATACATACTGTACAGATGGTGTGATAAAAAGAAAAACATTTTGAGAAGCATAGCATAGAAAAAGACAAATACAAAGAAAGTAGACACACCCAAAGTATGAAAGGGAAGGGGGGGGGGCTGGGTGTTAAAAGAAGATGGGGGGTAACTGGATACCAGGTAGGGGTGTACTACCAATGAAGGCAGCCGATTCTTGTCATTTGTTATGGTGCTGTATAGTCAAACAAGAGTATGTTTTATCATCCTTAATAGGGCAGAGTTAAGGAGGTGCACCATATACTAGACCCTTATGGAAATGAACTCGAATAGACCTAGAAGGAACTTAGAAGGAACTTGAAACAAACATGCCATCACGAATAACCTTTTCTCAATCCTCTTGAAGTAATGAGAAGTGGGACTGTGACCTATACAGCGCCTGCTTGGTTTCAGTCTCAACCGTAAGATTATCATTAGTCTCTGCACACAGGGAGATGGCTCTTCAATTGTAGCCATCATTGCCCTGGCATTTGCATGAGCTGTGCCAGCGTCCAGCGTTGGAGGATACCCAGGCCCATTCTGCATACATTAAACTATGCCATGGTGATCAGAATAGTCCCTGTCTGCATGTGCGTCCCACAAGGATCGTGGCCTGCAGGCCACCAGGATCAGGGCGTCCAGACCTCTAGAAAGTAATATGACTTCCTCGTTGTTTTGCTGTGTTTCCCCCTCAACTCAATTGTAGTGTGGGAAGGCAATTATTCTGCAGAATAAACACGCTAGAGTAAAATCCTATGTATACGTTTACAACACATTTACTCTTTCTCAATGTATAGAATTCCTTCAAAGAGAGTGACAGGGGTGCCAGACTCAGAAACTGGCAATGCAATGGTAAAGTACAGAATGGAACTAGGAGGTTCAAACTAAAATGACATAGAAAACATGCACTCGATAATGGAACCAACAAGACGAAGATTGTAATATAAAAATCTAAAGAATATTAATTGTTATTATAACTACTGTTCAGTTATGTAATTAATTCCTCACAATGTAACAGCTGAGCGTGTACTTGGCAGCATAAATATCATGTAAAATGTTAACCTTATCAAACTCTGCTATCTGTACGATTTATGACACTGGCAAGTTGCAAGGAGGACGATCTGTAAAGGTTGCTTAGTTGAAAGTCTAAACTTGACTTCATTTGCTAACTAATTATAATGAGCATGTACTGTAAACTGTGACTTGGAGACATCGGGTAGGAGGACACATACCAGCTGGCTGTTTCACTCTGTAAGATCTTGGACACAGCAAGACCTGATATTGGGATCTATTATCCTCCCTGAAGATTGTTCCTATATTATATGTATGTCATGTTATTTTATCTTAATATATGTTATGCTGTGTTGAGCTATGTTGAAAAACAATTGTAAATCATTCATCCATCAACTAGGATTACAATCAAGAATATGTAAGTAAACGTCAAAGAAAAAAAAACAGGTCTTAAATGTTTTGCGGAATACTCAGGTGATCTGGAGGTCGTTTTTAAGGTTTTCAATTTGGTCTGAGGAAGCACAGGGACATCCTGACCAACCAATCTTAGGGATTGTAAACGCGTTACACAAATGCAATTGCATTTAGCCCGTGGGCAAATATTAAATAGGCATCATCCAATGCATTCTTGCAACAGGACAATGGTTGCACATTTCATTGCTGTAATGCAAGCATACATCAAAACTATTCATTGCTTGAATCATGCAATTATTGTCCTTTGCAATTGTACTGGTGTAAAGTTTATTTATTACTGCCTCACATTCTTTCAATGTATCTTCCACCGAGGCAATCTTTTCCCTAGCCAATGCACAAGTGTTATATATGCACTGTTGCAAATATTTTGTGAAGGAATATGTTTTTGCAGTTTGTCAATCATACATCACAATGGATACTTTGATAAATGTTCTTGTGAGAGCTCACACCAGCAGCTAATCTGGCTGCAGCATGGAGGACAGCCTTGAGGGCAGCTAGTGAAAGCTGGCATTCCACACAATTATAATGAAATAACCAAATAAGAGACACTAATGGACACGCCCCAGTAGGGAATGAGACCAGGACCAAGTGTGGGTGAGGTAAAAGATAAGACTTTATATGCAGTTAAATGGGGCCCACAGAGGACTCTGCTACTCCGAGAACGCTCTGCCCAAACAACAAGAAACACACATTATATTACAAAGATACATCTTCTACGACGGGTACTATAGGGGATACAAATCATGAAGTTCATTGGGAGAAAGGGACTGGACTGTATCGTTTTGGTAGGGTAGTTGCTTGGAGATTGGTCGACTCCGAACTTGTAACTTTCTGGAGCACGTGGGTCAGCTGGGCTCATCTGGGAGGGGTGCAGCTTAAGGAGATGTCCATGCTGTTGTGATTAATTCTATCTAACATTTGCCCTTTCGGCCACACACATTTCTGTATGTATGTATGTATGTATGTATTTAATTTTTGTAAAGCGCCGGTAGCCCGCGGGCATCAGGGCGCTTGTACATAAAACACTGATACTGCAAAACGGACAACAAGTACGAGACGGACGATGAGTACAAATAGCTACTGCCTAAAGAATGTCCCTGAGAGATGGCCTTCGCCCGAATTCTCATCTAAAGAGATGTGTCTTCAGCATCTTCCTAAACGCGGAGTGATTGATTTCAGACCTAAGGGATTCGGGGACGCTGTTCCACAGTTTAGGAGCCAGCACAAGAAAAGATCTGCCCAGCCCGGTTTTTAGCTTGAACTTGGGCACGTTCAAGAGGCATTTTCCACCCGAGCGTAGATTTCTACTGGGGTGGTAGGGCACTACACATGTTTTCAAGTAGGCAGGCGCTGTGCCATAAAGGCACTTGTGTACCAGTCAGAGATCTTTGAACTTAATGCGCTCTTCTACTCTGAGCCAATGCAGAGCAAGCCTCTCTTCAGTAACATGGTCTTTCCTTTTCAGATTTTTCACTAACCTGACCGCGTTGTTCTGGATCACCTGACAACTAGATAGATCCTTGGATGAGGCCCCCAACAGCAGGGCATTCCCGTAGTCGAGCCGTGTGAGAATAATGGCTCTGGCTATCGTTGCCCTGTTTTCCTCATTAAGAAGTGGCTTAATTGATTTCATAAGCCTGAGATAGTACGCTGTGTTTTTTTGGAGGAAACTGGTCTGGGCGTGAGAGTCGACCACTGAATCGACCATCATACCCAGAGTCTTCACCTTGGGGACCACCTGAATAGTGGCGTTTTTAATTTGGAAAGAGTTGTACTCTGCCCCTAGTTTTTCCAACTGACGACTGGAGCCAAACAACATCAGTTCGGTTTTTAAGTCGTTCAGGCACATCCAATTTGCCTGCATCCAGTCGTCTATTAACTTGTAAACCCTAGTGAGCACTTCACTGTCCGTGGCATGATTCCTACCCCCCAACTCCAATATGAGTTGGGTGTCGTCTGCGTAATTTGTAAACGACACTCCGGCTTTCACCAGAAGGCTACACAAAGTGCGCATATATATGTTGAACAGCATTGGAGATAAGCTAGCCCCTTGAGGCACTCCGAATAAGATGTCACATGGTTTGGAGAAACTGCTACCTATATCCTTGTGTTGGAGAATAATACCAGAGGGCAGGATATTTTCTGCGCAGGTGGTAGCTTTCATGTTTTTCATCACCTCTAGCATATCTGCTTCTGAGATAGGGTCGAATTTAAAAAGTTGTTCTCTGGCAGATACTTTCCCCTCAGCGGGGCAGATCTCCTGATTTGAAGAAGTTCTGGCCTTAATGATGTTTTGTCTCGCCTTTTCCGTTTTGGCTTGAAATGCGTTGAGCACCGTATTACAGTCCTCCCCAGATGGCGTGAATGGGGGAGTAAGAGATGCAGGTTTTTCTATACTCTTCAAAATATTGAAGAGTTGCTTGTATTGTTATCAGCTTGCTCGATTTCCACGTTAAAGAAATTAGCCTTGGCTGACTTAATTTTCTCTTTATATTCCATATCCTTCCTTTTCCAGCTCGCTTTACTATCCGCCGATTTATCTGTGATCAATTTTCTTTCCAAAGTCCGTTTTTCCTTCTTCAATGAAAGAAGCTCTGGTGTATACCATTTTTGGTTGTTACTGTTTCTCCTAGTTAGCTTGGTGGTGAGCGGTGCCACGGTTTCTACTAACTCATGTAAGTGTTTATTATATTTGTCTAGCAATTCGGCACATGAGTCCTGATCCTGAAAGGAGCACAGAAATTTGTCCAAGCAGGGCTTGAGCTGGAGTTCATTTAAATTTTTAAAATTTCTGATTGCTGCCTTAATGTGAGGGTTATGCTTATGTGCATAACAGGGCAGTTTAAGGTTGGCCGATATCAAATAATGATCACTCCAAATGCAGGGAGTGGTGCTACAGTTTTGTAAAGAAATGTTGTGACCACACAGCCAGTCTAACTGGTTTCCCTGAGGGGTAGTGGGATCTTTATTAAGGACTATGAAGTCAAGGTTATTCAGAGCTTTTTCCAATGCTATAGCCCCTTTGTCCCTCTTATTGCCTCGCCAAAGGTTCCAGTCTCCCATAACGACCGTAGACGCGTTGACGGATCTCAAAGTGTTTAAGTGAGAGCAAAGTTCCAGTGAGAAGTCTAAGACCAACGACGGTGGTCTATAGATAGCTATCAAGTTGAGGCAATTGTTGGGTGAGAAAATCAATTTGAGGTGTAGTGCTTCGCACCCGCTAAATCCTACAGATACCTTGAAAAGTTTGAGGCTGTTCTTGGCAATAATTGCTACCCCACCTCCCCTACCCTGTACTCTGTTGTCGTAGTAAATAGTGTAATCTGCTGGAAAGGCCTGCTCGCATGTGGGCCCTACTGGATCTTTGAGCCAGGTTTCTGTTATACAGAGTATATCAAAATTATTGGAGGATATCATGTCTTTGATGTTGATAGCGTGTTTGGTTAGGGAGCGTGTATTGAGAAGACCAATGTTCAGGCACATCCACTTCTCCATGCCATCCCTAAGGGTGTCAACAGACGAATTCCCCTCCCTCTCATGGCTAGTGGCCTCCTCCCCCTCCCTCAGGCTCGCTTGTGTGCCTACAATTGGCGCCTGCATGTCTCTCGCCCCCGCTTACCAAAGCGCTAGGGCACCAGGTGATCTCAAGAAACCAGTGGGACGGGTAGAGGAAGATGATGGTCCCAACTCGGAGTTGCACCGAGCGCCGACACGTCCGGCCACGGACTGGCACAGACCGGCTTGCCCCCTTCGAGCCGGCGCGTTCGCGCCGGGTTTAAACTGATAAGGCAGCCTCAAACTACAAGGCTGCTGGGAAGTGTAGTTCCACTACCCAGACAGCACAAGTAGGGAAACAGTCAGGTTGCAGTCAAACTGCGCAAAGATAAAACAAGTACTAGCACGTAATCAGCTAAGCACACTAATAAAATTACATGTGAAAATTCCTAAAAACAATACTAATATTACCAGATGCGACGAAATACGACAGCGTTTTAAATAAAGATCCTTGAAAATGGAGGTAGTTCAGAGTGGACTTTATAGTCCGGCCAGACCGGCACAGACCGGCTTGCCCCCTTTGCGCCGGCGCGTTCGCGCCGGGTTTAAACTGATAAGGCAGCCGCAAACTACAAGGCTGCTGGGAAGTGTAGTTCCACTACCCAGACAGCACGCGTAGGGAAACAGTCAGGTTGCAGTCAAACTGCGCAAAGATAAAACAAGTACTAGCACGTAATCAGCTAAGCACACTAATAAAATTACATGTGAAAATTCCTAAATTCTAGTACTAAACATACATTTCTATTCATTCATGTATCATCGAAGTATTCGACCTGAGCCACTAAGAGTGAGGATATATTGGCCTTATCTAAACCGGTATTTCAGGGCACATGTTAATCAAACTAGCTTGCAACTGTTACATCAAAGGGGTGTGGGGTTAGGGGGTTTGTGGTCTATATTTCTTTAAGAGGGGTCTGTTAGTGCAGAGGCAGGTTTGTGGAGACAGATGTTTTTTTTCCAAGCCCTGGCTCCGGCTCTGTCACACACAGGGCAGTGATGTGAAAGGGAAGGGGAGAGTTACAATGTTTGGTTTGATACAATTCACGCCCATGCATCAGTGAGAACAGGGCAGCTGCAGAGACAGCAGAGGGGAGGAGCTGGGGGTTGGAACGCTGGCTGTGTGCAGTGACTGGAGAGAGAGGTGCAAGCTTGCCTTCAGCGTTTACATGGGGCCTAGTAGAACATGGAGCCAGTAATATTTGCAAAATGGAATCTCGTGGCTCATGGGCCATGCACAGTTATGTGTCATTCAATGGCTTACCCTACACCCTGGCCAGGAGTACATTGTCAACCACGGAACAAGTATAGCATGTGTGTCATTAGGAATGAAGGGGTGTGGGCTCAAAAGACCCTTCCTCCCTTACATTCCCCCCTTTTGTTACTAAAGTAATAAATATTGTAACTCTCCAAACTGCCTTTGTTCAGCTTCAACTACAGCTTTATCACAAACTGGGGTTCCCTTTCTGGGCATCCAAGCCTGACACACCGCTCTAAGGCTCTCCGCCCACGGGGCATATTCATCTAGGGTACAGGTCATGTAGATGCACCCCCATCCCCTCTAGATCTACCCATACTTCATCATACCATTCTAATTCCCGGGGTTCTTCAATTGTGGTGTGCCACAGTGGATCTACAATGTACCCTGTGTTATATATGGCAGTCATCCTATACTTTGGCTCTGGGTCTTCTCCTGTGTGGATCTGAACTTCATGTGTTACCTGTGCTGCTCCTGCTGCGCTGCCCATTGTCACCATCATCAGTGCACTGTTAGGGATAGATTTTGCACAGCACCTGAGTCCCAATTTATACACGCAAATACTTAGCAAGAAAAAGATGATGATCGGTACCAGCATCTTCACAGTCATTCCGAGCCATGACGGGACCCACTCGAACAGGATGTCAAAACATATGCTGGGCTCCACGCCTCCTTCCTTCTTCATTCTTTCTCTGAGATTATGTACTGCGGCTATCACATGGGATAGTGTTCCATTGTCCGCATCGGCAGAGGGTACGAACGTGGAACATGCGCTCCCGATTTGTCAGCAAACACCGTCGTCCATTGCAGTTAGTAAGTCCAGACGTAGCGGTTCTGCATGGTCATCAACAGCAGGGCTCTTAGTTCCACCTTGATGACATTGAATCCCTCTTCTGTGTCGTTGGCCAGCTCGAGGAGTTCCAAGCGTGTGATCTGGAGCCACTTTGCATTTGCTTGCGCTTGGATGCTTGGATGAGGGACACAAACACTGTTTCTGCTGACGTGAATAATCTAAATTTATCAGGGATTTGCACCAAAAGTTCTGAGGATTTTGCAGAGATGTAGTTTGAGGACCTCTGTCTTTGGGATACTGTGCTTTGCAGCTGCTTTTCAGATAAAAACATCATAGATAGGGGGTTCTTCAGTCATTGACGGGGGTGCCTGGGACATCTTTGTTGGGACCCTTTCTCCTTGAATGTGGCTTTCGTGTATCACCATCAGGGCTGAGGGCAGTGTTGGCAGAGCGCAGGTGCCCCTCCATGACTGCGGAAGGTGCAAATACGCCTGTTTGCCACATACCCAGTAAGTGTCCATTAATGCTGCTGTTCCTTGTCTGGAATGATGAGATTTTTGCTACAGTTCTTGTTTGTTCCCAATGGCACTTTCCCTTCACCATGGAAGAAGATTTCGTAAGATATTTCGCGTTGCAGCTTGATTAGTTTCTCGAGCGCCGCTACCCATGTTAGTTTAGTGACGTGCATGCGGTTTTGATCCACTGGAGCTTTTCTTCCGACAGTCCTCGCAACGCCTCTGCCTTACATGTCACTTGTTCATTCTGCCATTCTACACAGTGCAAGATGTATTAGACACTGAGACACTGAGCCTCCGATACAGGTGCTTCTTGTGGTAACAACACTTTGGGGGTCCCCGAGGCATGGTGAATAAGGGAGCTCACGTACCAGCTTTCATTGGTAATTTGCTTTGCCATTGTGCTCATGTCTGCATACCATTTGTTGGACTGATTTTGGTGCCACGGTTCTTCTACTGTGTCTACTCCTAGACCATGGAATTCATAATACTTTTTCCGTTCCGCCCCTCTTTTTTACCTCCTGCTCCTCCCTTGACCATTTTGAATTTCTAATAGTGTCTGGTATTGAATTGGGTATATGCCAGCAATTGTCGTTGCACCTCTCCCCCTATTTAACACACTACCTGCAATACCATATGCTGGGGCTGGATTTTGTGTTTCATTATTTACATTATTGTCACTTGAGGTAGTTTGTGTGGGTGTATAGAATTCATCATATGAAAAAGTAAATGCATCAGGATTGAGATCATTCATATCATATACTTTAAACTCAGGCTCAAGATTGTTTGCTACCGAATAATTCACCAGTGGAGCTCTAACAGTCTTATTTTTGTGGAGGGTAGTGAGGTTTGTGGGAGCATTGTGGGACCAAATTAACTTAAAACCATCCCACACCAGGTGGGATCCCTCTTGTATAAGGTTTACTCCCCCCCCTTTCAGATCGTTAGACATGAAAGTTACTGCCCAATATAATGCAAGTCCAAATAATCGTGAAAAAACAGTATTGCCGAAAAACCCACACCACATTCAAAAGAATACATTTTAGTACTACCAACATTCCTACTGCTAATATTTCTCCTATCGCTATCTATTGTAGAATCGCTGGCATTGAGGGCCCTTGTCTCTGCCATTGCACAAGCTACAGAGTTAGATACAATTGGGTTAAGCACACACTATTTTTATTTCTTTTATACATTTCATTTTGCATTTATTTTCATAAAACCACTTTATATTATTACCACCTTCATGCTGCCATAGTTAGGTGAGAGAGAGAATGAGAGAAAGAAAGAACGAAAGATAGAAAGAAAGAAACCGTAATGGCTCCTGGCTGCCGTGAGCATGATATTTAGCAAAAATGTTCAATTGCTTTTATGTACATTCCCTTCTACTTTATGTACACTTTTTCTCTGCATCATATTTCATTTTTCACTGTTCCTCATTATGTGTCTGTCCTTCATTTAATGCTTTATCATTTCCTCTATTGTCATCAACGCTCTGTCTGTGTTGTCCCTTCCTCAGCACCCTGTTCCTCTTCTATTATCACACTATCATGTGGTTTTCTGACATCCGATATTTGTATCCAGTATTTCAGCCCTTTCACGTTTACCGCAGTGGGCTCACAATAAATGGCCTCATAAGGGCCATCAAAACGTGGAGCATTCCATCGCCCTGCGTAACTGTGTACGTACACCATTTCCCAAGGCATTAGTTGTACATTGGGGCTATCTCCTGCCGGAGTCACTGTGTCACTTTCATATTATCGTGTAAAGGGTGGGGCTTTTTGCTTTGCTATCATCCTTGCTTTTTTAGTCAATTTCTTCAAGTAATCTTGAAACTCCTCACCCATGGCTGTGGCTGTCCTGCGTGATATGATATGGTATGATATGATATTTTATTTATATCGCGCTCATACACAGGTGTTTCAGAGCATGACAAGGCAAGGGAGGGGAACAGGGGAGAACAAAACAACGATCTTACTGGGCCCAGTGACATTGAGAATGTGCAAGTGCATGGGAGAGTGGGAGGGGAAAAGTGCATGGAAGGGAGGGAGAAAGTGGCAGGTGCAGAGCAAAGGATAAACAGGATAAATAATAATAACATAAATAAATAATAAAATCAGCACAAAGTGGTAGTGCAGCCAAGTGGCAAATGCTAGGTTTAAGGCAGCAGATAAGGTAGGTTTGATAAGTGCAGTAGGAAAAAAAACGGGGGGGGGCTGTATGGGTACAGATACAAACCCCAGTGCAAGGGGTGGCCCGGAGATAGTACGGTAGTGTGGCAGGGTGAGCAGGAACATGGGACCAGAGGACAGAGGGTGTCCCGATGCAAGGTGCCAAGAGAGAACAGAGGAGCAGGGGAGATGTGGGTGAAGGCAGAAGCAAAGAGGAAGGTCTTGAGGTGCTTCCAGAACCTAAGATGGTTTTCCTCAAGTTTAGAATGGCAGGGAGGCTGTTCCAGAGGGAGGCCCCAACCGAAGACAGATATCTACCCCCAGCTTGTTTCTTAGAAAAACAACTGACCCTGAGGGAGTTAGAAGAGGAGGAGCGAAGAGCTTGAGAGGGGAGGTATTTTCGGCGGGATAGCTAAAGTTATTTTGGATCCAGGCCCTAGAAAGCCTTGTGGACAACGCAGAGGGTTTTAATTGAATCCTTGCATCCACTGGGAGCCAATTGAGAGATTTCAGAGCTGGAGAGATACAATCCCAGGGCTTGAGGCCAAGGACAAGCCTTGCAGTCCTGTTTTGGATTAGTTGCAGAGGGTGGAAAGAAGAGGCAGGTAGATTTAGAAATAGACTGTTACAATAATCCAATCTAGAGAGAACCAGAGCTTGGGATACAGTAAGTTTCTGGGGGAAAGAGATCAAAGGTAGAGTACCTCTGAGGAGGTGCAGTAGGAAGGTTGACTTTTTAGAGACCTCAAAGATGTGGGCAGAGAAGGAAAGTGTAGAATCAAAGATGACCCCGAGGTTCTTAGCCTGGCAGGTGGGTGTAGGAGGAGGGCCAAGGGAGGCCGGCCTGAGAGTGAGGGGAAAGGATGGGAAAGGTGTCCCGATGAGGAGGATTTCAGTCTTGCTGGTGTTCAGACAGAGATCGTTAGCGGAACACCAATCTTGAATGGCATAAAGGCAATCAGAGATGAGAGAAGGAGAGGAGGTGGCCAAGGGTAGCCTGAAGATAGATTAAGTATAGTCAGCGTAGCACTGGAAATGTGAACAGAAAATGGCAATGCAGTGGGTGAGAGTTGCCAAGTATAGGTTGAAAAGCCAGGGTGAGAGGTTAGATCCCTGGGGAACACCACACGTAGAGAGGGAGATAGATGATAGGAAGGACCTAGGTTTGACCTGGGAGGGTCGATCAGAGTGGAAAGAGGTGGGCCAGGCCAGAGCCTGATCAGTGATACCAAGGTTAACACAGAGACGGTTGAGCAGGATGGTATGGTTGACCGTGTCAAAGGCAGATGAGAGATTGAGTAGGATGAGGACAGAGGGAATGTTAGCATCAAGGTTGAAGATCAGATCCTAACGGATGTTCAGGAGAGCAGTTTCCATGCTGGTTGCAACTGATACCCTCCTTAGGGGTGGTAACGGGGTATGCTAGCACAACCCTGTCACTATCTCGTGGGGTGACAAGTGGTGGTCTTTGCTTGGCTCGTTTCTTAACTCAAATAGAGCCAACGGCAAGCAGTACACCCAGTTTTTCTTTAGGGTGTGACACAAATTTGACAATGTGCTCTTGAGGAGGCCGTTGATTTTTCCACCACCTTGTTTGCTTGCAGTGATAAATCGAACAAAGTTTGTGCTTTACACCCAGCAGTGCTGTCACCGCTTTGAATAAGTCATTGACAGAATGCATTCCATTGTTGGAGCTTATGACGTCACAGATCCCCCAAAAGGGGAACACCTCTCTCACTAAGAATGTTGCAGTGCATTTTTCATCCGGGTGGGTGCAGGGTTCTGCTTCCACCCATTGCAAAAAGGGGCAGACCACCACAATCAGGTATCGAGCTCCATTACACTGTTCTCCCATGTCTGCATGATCGATATGCAGTTCACAGAATGGCCCAATGGGGCGGGCAGTGTTCCTCTCAATGTTCTCAAAGTCATTCCTGAGTTGTATGTCTGGCATGTTGTACATTGTATTGCTAGCTTTTCCACATGTTCCTGTAATCCTGGCACAAACCAATTCTCCTGTATGTCTGCTGCTATGTGCTGTTTTGCAGTGGGTGTGGGGAAGTGCAGCAGCTGTAAAGCTATTTCTAGTTATTCTACAGGCATTACTACTTTTCCTGTGTTCTTTTGTCACCAGAGGAGATCAGTTGGTGACTGGGCACACCCTCTTTTTGTCCATAGGGCCTTTCTTGCAGATTGATTTTTTGGCAAATTGCCATTGAGTTGTAGCCCTCACCTATCTCTTCTTCCACGTTTCCTTTTATTATGGATTCTCCCTGTATTTCTCTTCCAAGGCAAGCTGCCTCTTTGGCAGCAGCGTCTGTTGCCATGTTTCCCCTGGAGATTACGTCATTATTGTTCGTGTGGGCCTGACATTTAACTAGGGCCACCATTGTTGGTTCTGTCAATGCTTCTATGAGCTCCTTTAGGGGCTCAGAATGTTGTACTGGGGACCCATCCACCCTTCTGAACCCTCTCATCCCCCATTGTGACAAACCTCTGTGTACTGTGGTGGTCATGTAAGCTGAATCTGTGTAAATCATTACTGCATACCCTTTTGCTGTATGTAATGCTTCAACTAGAGCTACCAATTCTGCTGCTTGCTCTGAGAAGTGTGTGGGCAATCTATTTTGCACTATTGTCTCATATTCCCCTTCTTCCATCTGCACTACTGCTGCTCTTACGTGCTTTTCTCGTGTTTCTGTGTTTATTGATGCTGACCCATCTACAAAATACACCTCCCCCTCTTCCAGCGCATTTTCATTTGCTTTAGGCATGTCATCACTTTCACCCTGGTATGTTGCACAGTCATGACGTTGCATATCGTCTATGGTACAGGCTTCTGTAAGGAATGTTGCTGGGTTTACTGTTTTACACCGCACTATGTGTATGTTTGCACTGAAAGGATAATTTCATATGCTGTGGCCCTCTGTGTTTTCAGTGTGGATTTTGATCTTTCTAGGATGGTGAACAATGAATGTTCAATGAACAATGTTACCGAACATCCCATTATGATTGTGGTGATTTTTTCAATTGCGAACATGGCAGCTGCAAGAGGTTGTTCGCAAGCGAAGTGTCCCTGCATTACTACATCAAGTGTCCCGCTGTAGTATGCTAGAGGCTTTTGCCCTAGTGATGATTGTTGTGACAGTACTGCTGTCATCAGTGTTCCATCACAGCGTGAGAACATGTAGAACTCACGGTCGTAATCTGGGTTCGATAGAACGGGTGCTGTTGAAATTAATTCTTTGAGTGTGTCAAAGGCTGTGCTCATCTCCCGGGTCCATGTTAATGTAGTGTTTTCCCTCTGTGTTTCCTTTAGTGCATGCAATAGTGGTTTTGTGTAGGCTGCCTAATCTAAAATCCAGACTCGGCAGTAGTTGCATATACCCAGAAATGTCTGCATTTCCTTCAGTGTGTTTGGTTTGCTCACTGCATGTACTGCAGCTGCTCTGTCCGGAATTAGTCTCTTGCCATCTTTTGATATGAGCTGACCCAAAAACAAAACTTCCCCTAATCAGTACTGCAATTATTGTTGGTCTACTGTGTACCCCTTGCAAGCTAGCAAGGTAAGTAGTATTATTGAATCTGCTCTGCACTGTTCCTCTTTTTCTGCGCAGACTAGCAAGTCATCAACATACTGAATAATAGTTCTCCTTGTGGCAATGTTTCCAAGGTCTTCATGTAGTATCCTGTTAAAGACACTTGGACTTTCACAGTGTCCCTGGGGTAATCTGCAATGTTCATACCTTTTGCCTCCCAGGAGGAATGCTGTTAAGTATTGCAACTCTGGGTCCAGTGGTACTGAGAAAAACACATTTTTCAGGTCTACCACTGTGAAACATGTTGCTGATTTTGGGACACTACACAGAATTGATGCAGGGTTTGAGACACGTGGGAGTTCCTTTTGTATGATGTCATTAAGAGGCCCTAAGTCCTGTATCATCCTCCAAGCCCTGCCCTTTGCTTTTTTAATCAGGAATATGTTATGTTATGTTACTTTGCATATATATAGCGCCTTATGTACCATTGGTATAGTCTCAAGGCGCTGATAGTTTGAACACCCTCTGGAACCGATGTTCAAGTCAGTAGAGAGAATAGAGAGTCAAAGAGGCGTGTGAGCACAGGATATGTGTGCAGCTGGTGTGGCATTCGTTTGACAGCTGCTTCTTAGCAGTAAGTGTGGTGGTTGAGAGATCAGGAATATGTGTTTGTTCTGGTAGGTTTTATCCAGAACGATTCTGGCTGCGTTAGGCCTGAGGAGAACGCCTGGCTGGAGGGTGTCTGACCAGCGGTGATTAGTTAGGGTGTTGGGGAGTATGAGGTAGATGATGGTATGAGAACAGCTTTACCGAATGGTGTCATAGTATCGCTGTGTTCTAGTTGAGTGGTGGTGTAGAGAAGAGAGTAAGCGTGGAGATGTGATATGATGGTTTACATGCTCTTTCAAATGTTCCAAGCGCTCCAAACCATTCCATGTAAGTTGCGCAATTCTATGCGCTCCAATCTGTTCCATGCACTCCAATCGGTTCCACGCACTCGAATCCGTTCCATGCACTTGAATCCGTTCTGTGTATTCTAAGCTATTTTATGCGCTCCACCCATTTTATGCACTCCAACCATTTTATACAATGCTTCTTTCATTCGTTCTACCAAGGTTATCATTTCTCCACACATCATCGATCCACATACATCAACTTCACATGTTCCATCCACATCACTTGTACCACCCATTCCACACGTCCCATCCACTTCACATGTTACATCCGCTCTACATACTCGTCCGCTCTACACACTTGTCTGCTCTACAACTCATCCGCTCTTCACACTCATCTGCTCTACACACTCATCCGCTCTACACACCCATCTGCTCAACGCATTTATTTGCTCAACGCACTCATCTGCTCCAAGCACTTCATACACTCTGCCGATTTCATCCGCTCCACTCATTTTGTTCATTCATCCTGCATTATCGGTTCAGCCCATGTCACTTGTCACACGCACTCGATCCGTTCCATGCTCTCCATCTGTCTCATGCACTACACCCGTCTCATGTACTTGAATCGTCAATTTTGTAATTTCCATTTATGAAATGCACTCACACATTCCATGCCATCTGTCTGTGTACTCATCAGTCTCCTGTATTCATTTTTTGATCCTCTTCTCTTTATTTGTTTCGTCCATTTTGTTCATTTCATCCATTGCAATCTTTACATCTATTTCATTAGTTTCAACCGCATTACTGCTTTCTTACGATTTATTCTTTTTATCCACTTCACTGTTTTGATCTACTTTACTTATTCTATTCTGTTTGTCCTTTTCGTTTACATTAGCAGTTATTAGTTGTCGATTTCTTGCTTGCATCTTGAAGTTGTATTATTATTTGTCATATTGTCATTTAGGATGTAGAAGTTTGTTGAGTTGCTGTTGTTGAGATGCTGTTATTCAGTTTGAGTTAGTTTGAGTATGGGTTGGTTTTACGGGAAGAGCCAAGTTTTCAGTAATTTGCGGAAAGACAAGAGGTCTTCAATTAGGCGGATGTGGGGTGGGAGAGCGTTCCAAAGCGTGGGGGTCAAGGCTGAGAATGATGATCCGCCTAACCTGACTGAGTTTGTTTTAGGTATAACTAGGAGTCTGGCTGAGCTTGATCTTAAAGTACGTGTAGGGTGATAGGGTTTTAGTTTGTCTTGAAGATATTGAGGTCCGGTTTTATGTAGTGTTCGGTGAGATATGCATAGGGTTTTGAAGGTCACCCTTCGAGAAACTGGAAGCCAGTGCATAGTTTTGAGGGCTGGGGAGATGTGGTCTCTCGGGCCGAGTGCTAGTAGCATTTGGCTGCAGCGTTTTGTGCTCTTTATGGTTTATTTAGTTAATAAGTGTGCACTCTGAGGAAGAGGGGGTTAGCCTAGTCCAGTCTTTATATAACAATTGATTGGACCGCATAGAGTCTGTTGGGAAAGGAGAGGTATGGAAAGATGCACCTAAGAGTCTTAAGGTGGTAGAGGCAGAACTTTGAGACGTTTTTGACTTGGCGCGAGAGTGTTAGGTCAGAGTCAAGGGTGCATCCAAGGTTTTTTACTGAATTAGAGGGGGTTGGTGAGTTGCCAGTGGCAGATGGCCAGGGTAGCAGGTGCGGAAGAAGTTCGGAGTTGCCACATATCATGATTTCGGTTTTGGAGGGGTTTAGCAAGAGGTGGTTTCTGGTCATCCAGAGCTCAATGTCGAGGAGGCACGCAGCGCGGTCAGGTCTGCCATTGGGTTTTGAGTTTAGTAGTTTTAGAATTAGTTGAGTGTCATCAGAGTAGTTGTGACACAGGATGTTGAGTGAACAAATTATTTGTGGGTGGGTGACCAAGTAGAGATTGAACAGGATGGCTGATAGGCATGCTCCTTGTGGAACTCCTGTGTCGACTGGTTGGGCTTGGGAGGAATAGGTGAGGAGTAGCGTTATTTGATGCCTATCTTTGAGGAACGAAGCTTTCCATTTGAGAGCAGTTCCACAAATTCCTAGGGAGTGGAGGCGGTCAAGGAGGATTGAGTGATTAATTGTGTTGAAGGCGGCCGATAGGTGAAGAAGGATTAGCGCGGCACATCCCACGGAGTCTGTTGTGATTTTAAGTTCATCACAGATTGAGGTTAGGGTGGTTTCAGGTTCGTGTCGGGCTCTGAAACCAGATTGTGCGGGGTCTAGGAGATTGTTGGCTTTGACAAAGGCATTTAGTTGGGAGCAGGCGCTTCGGTCAATGAGTTTGGCAAGGAACTTGGTGTTTGAGATGGGGCGGTAGTTTTTGGGCTCGAGGGGGTCGAGGAAGGTTTTTTTATTAGAGGTTTGACATGAACCATTTTGAATGCGTCGGGAAAAATTCCCGACGCATATAAATGCCAATGCTGTCCTAGTAATTTAAGACACCACAGGGTACAGAAGTGTGTATGAAGCATCACCAATGCATATATACTTGCTTATCTTGATTCTTAGAATGCGTTAGGAAGTATATTTTTATTGTTGCACATTGCCCTTTTTAAAGAATGCTTATTTAAAACTGACCATTAAATAATTATTTTACTAGAAAACCTTGAGTGCAAGTTGTTACTTGGATACCTATATTTGTGGATTTCGATATTACAGCTCACATTTACCCCTCTTGAGATAAGCCAGGCTGCTCAGTCACACTACCAACATGTGTAGTATAGATCTATAGCAATAGATGGGTTACCTAATACCAAGAGGACAAGACTGGTGTAGTCTCCCACAGGGTTACTGTACAATCTTGCCCAACAGTCGTGAGTTAGGGTGAATCTGACTAAGAAGTGGAAACGCAAGTGGCTGCCCTCTAAGAAGAAGTGGGTGGCAGTGGTGAGGGAGATCTTTACGATGAAAAACCTCTTGCTCATGCACCCTACTCGCAACTTGGAGCTGGAGTGGTTTCCCTGGATATCACAATACAAGAGCAAGTATTACATGATGAACTTGAGGGTATAATAATTCCTTCCTCTAATAGGGAATTTATCGTTTCATTTATTCCCTCCTCCGCCTCTCTTCATAGTGGATACTGTTTCACACGTGGTAGCATTGCGCCTGGTTTGAGCTTGATCTTAACTGGGGTCACTTTCTGTAAGAGCCCTACATCATGTGGCCCTTGAGTCCACAGTACGGAAGGTACTTGCTACCATGAGGTGGTCAAAAAACGCACGCAGTGCACTGAGAATGGCCATGAGGGGTTACGCCTCCTGCCTGTGTTGAATCTTTATCTCACATGGGATGCACATTTCCATTATTATTTCTCCATCAGTGTCATTGTCAGTGAACAGCTCCTCCTCTGATATGTCACGCAGTTCTATAGTGAAATGTATGCACAACACTATCCGCCATTCACATCCATGCATGTCCATTCCAATGACCGCAATTTGTTGTGCTAACACTTGCACACCATGCAAATCTATGGACACTATCGATCCAGTCACTAGCCCTGGCGTTGCAACAGGACGGAATGCAAATTCTAATGGTACTCGCCACTCCTGGTGCATTATTTCAGGCACTACTTTCGCCAACACTTGTATAAGTTTAGTTTGGTTAACTTTCTTTATTTATACCACACGCCAAACCCTCAGGTAACTGGACGCCAGAGACCTAAAGCAGTTTACAACAGATTATAGACATACAAGATAAGAACAGTAAGTGCAATTGACCGGGTTATATGGTGGTCGAGAGGCATAAACAGGAAAAAAGAACACTGGTGTGCCAATGGTTGGAATGTCAGGAGTGGTTCTTTTTGGCGAGCCAGGACTTAGTTTTTGCTCTGAAGGTTCAAAAGGATGGTTCTGCTCTAAGGTTCATAGGTATAGCATTCCATTGTTTGGCAGCTAGGACCGGGAAGCCAATTCCTTGCACAAACATGTTAGGGTCAAATGGGTATTCCTCGCACTGTCAGTTCATTTGCTTGTGTGTGTATGAGTAACATTGCTCTCATAGAACATATCCCTGGCATTGAGCACACTATTCCCCATTCTGTAAAGGAGATGATCATATTAAGCTTGCTGAGGAGGTCCCTCCCTGTTAGGCAGAATTATATGCAGTACCCTTTAGGAACACTACACACAATTAACACTACACGTGACAGTACAATTTCACCTTTGGTACAAGCCTGTACTACACAGTTATAGTGGTAGCAGTAGCAGAGCATCCAGACTTATCTCAAGAGTAAGTGAGCAGTACACGAGTTGCACAAAGGGCAGCAGTTACTACGGTTCAGGCAAACACTGACTCAAGAGAATATATATTTATTTACTCAACAGTTGTATAACATTTCACTATTCTAAGCAAGTTAAAAATAACATCATAAATACACCACACCACTTCCCTTAAATTCCAGAAAAGTTAAGCTAAAAAAATGAAGTGGGAGCGAAATGGCATTCCAGCAATTTAAAAGGGAGGGAAAGACAAAGTTATTAGAAATTAGGCAAAACCAACAGGTACGTAATCAGGGAAATAGAACAAGAGAGACTACAGTGAGGAGATCAGATAGAAAAGGCTTAGGGCCAAAGTCAATAGGACAAAAGTCTTTTGCTCAAGATCACACAGTTCAGGGTAGTTCAGGGTAGTTCGCAGTAACGTTTGTGGCACAGATTCTGGACGAGGTTGGTTGGTAGAAAAGTTAGTTCAAAGAGAAGCGAAGGACAAGCCCTCGGATTGGAAAAAGATTTCAAACACTTTCACCGAGGCTGACCGAAATGGACAACTGGCTTTGCACAGTACCTTGAAATGGAGAGGGAGCTGTAGCTGAGGCGGACGTTCCTGGTGGTTCCTGCAGGCTCACGGTTACTGAAGCGACTGTCGGACTGACACAAAGTAGGAAGACTGGAGGGTCCTGCACCACCCAGGGAAGCAACCAGCAGGAGAGCAAATCAACAAATAAAAGGTGCGCTCCTTAAAACCCAAGCAGGGTCCGACCTTCCTGGATATCCGGTCCACTGTAGCTCTGTACAGTGAATTCGACCGGAGGAGGGGTCCTGCCTTGTAGTTTGGACAAATTGGTTGGTCCCACCAGCTCAAGGGAAGAAGTTTCCTGCAAGATCTTCTCTGTCATCGGATTTGGAGATTCAGACCTGCAGCAGGGCTTCACCGGGTGGTTCAGTCGTGGTAGGAGTCCTCTTCTTCCAGTTCCTCATTGGTTCTTTTGTTCCAGTGGTGACTCTGCTCTTCCAGTCCCAGAGACCTGCTTTTTATGCAGTTTTCCCCCATTCATACAGCCTGGCTGTCAATCACACAGCAGGGTGGCTGGCCTGTCAAGGCCAGTCCCCTTAGCCAATCAGACAAGAGTGTGACCTGGGTTACTAAGGCAACCCATGGCAGGGGTCCGAAGATCCCTCCCTCACATCCTGCCCCTCTAGACTATCAGGCGCCTTAAGGAGGGCTTCTGTGCAGAAGCCCGCGAAAAGACAGCGAACAAAGGAATCATCTCCGGTTTGGCACACAGAGAAAAACATGAAAAAGACTTTAACAAAAAGAAATGGCGAATAAACTGATCCGGAACCAAAATAAAATGTATTTGGCCAAGCGGGTTTATGTTCGAGGCTACTAAAATAGCCTGGAACAATACCACGTTTATATAAGATAATCGCGGTAGTAAAGTTATGGTAGTTACCACTGCCACCAGCCAAGTCTTAATGTTAAGGGAGCGAAACAAGGCTCCAAGACGCACAGACAAAAAGGGATAAGAGTTAACCCTTTCCAATACTCCATATAGGATGGGGTGCACTAGGTCTGTGGTTTAAAGTGACTATATAAAGTTAATGGCAACTTTACCTGTTTCTGGTGGACAGAAGTCAGCCCCAGAAAAATTGAGTCAGTGGGAAGTGTCAAAGACAACCCTGTGTCACTGCACTGAAGGTGCTGTGTAACACACACAAAAAGTGGTGTACATGGAGTAGGGAGGCTCGGGTGCCCAAGATCTCACAAACAGTAAAAATACACACAGCAAAACACATGGAGGAGTGGGAAAAAGGCTCACACTCTTACCAGGTTAAAAAATAAATCCTAGAAATCCAGCAAAGCTGCTGGGGGACTCTTTAGGTAAGGGAAATCAGCCATTTTTATGAGAATTCTCCCTAACACTCGCCCCCATCCAGACTAAGGGACAGGAGGATTTAATCCACTCCTGTATGAATCTCTACCTCTAGTCGGTTAAAAACATCCTAGATAGACCATCAGCATTTTGGTGGTGAAATCCTGCTCTGTTCTCAATGGTAAAATCAAACCCCTGTAGGCAGATTGACCATCTCAGAAGTTTTGGGTTCTCCCCTTTCATTTGCATTAACCAACTGAAGGGTTGGTGGTCAGTTTGAATCACAAAGGTAGATCCAGACAAGCATGGTCTAAACTTCTTCAAACTCCACACAATGGCAAAACATTCACGCTCAATGGTTGCCCACCTTGTTTCTGGTTCCTTCAGTTTCCTACTGATGAATCAAATGTGGTGCTCCCTACCTTTCTCATACAGTTAACTAAGGATTGCACCTATACCTATTTTGGAAGCATCTGTCTGCACAATGAAAGGTTGGTGATAATCAGGAGCTCTTAGAACTGGAGCTTGACAAAGGGCTCTTTTCAGGTTTTTAAAGGCCTGATTGCACTCCTCATTCCATTTGACCTTTTTTGGGAATTTTGGAGAGGAGATCACATTCAGGGGAGAAGCTATGGTCCCATAGTTTTATATGAAATTCCTGTAGTACCCAGTGAACTCCTGTAGTACCCAGTGAGACCTAAAAAGGCTCTCACCTGGGTTTGAGTATAAGGCGTTGTCCAACTTTGCACAGCTTCTATCTTGCTGGGCAATGGCCTTATTTCACCACCTCCTACCTCATGACCAAGGTAGACCACCTTACTCTGACCAATTTGACATGTGCTTGCCTTTATGGTCAGATGGGCCTGCTCTAGAGCCTGCAAAACAAATCCTAAGTGGTCAACATGTTCTTTCCAAGTAGGGCTGAACACTGCAATGTCATCCTAGTATGTCATGCAGAAGTCCTCCATCCCATTCAGAACTTGATTAACCATCCTTTGTAAAGTAGCAGGTGCATTCTTTAATCCAACAGGTATAAACTTAAATTGGTATAAGCCAGCTTGCGTGAAAATGCAGTTTTCTCCTTGGCATGGTCTGTCAAGGCTATTTCCCAATAGCCTGACGTGAGATCAAATGTGCTGAAGTACTTGGCTGAACCAAGTCTATCCACCAGCTCATCTGTACTTGGCAAAGGGTGGGCATCAGTCTTAGTGACTGCATTTAGAGCTCTACAGTCCACACAGAATCTCAACTCCTTGAATCCTGCCTTTGGTACTAACACAACTGGGCTAGACCATGGACTAGTAGTGGTCTCTATTACCCCGAGATCAAGCATCTTGTTGACCTCCCCTTTGATGTGGGTTCATAAGCCTTAAAACGGTTGGTGTGAAAGACTCTGGGAGCCTCCTTAGGATTGCCTAAGTCCACCAGATAATTCACCTTGCCAGGTTTTCCCAAAACCTTGAAGGGTCCCATCCATTTGTCCTGCAAGGCCCTCTGCCCTGTTGCCACCATAATAAGAACTAGCTGGTCTTGAGCGATCTTGAGCGATCTCAACCATGTTGGCCTTCTGGTCATGCCAATGCTTATCCAGAGCCTGCTTTCAAGTTATCACTTACTTCAGCCATCATGTGTGACATTCTCCTCCGGAGTCCTATCACATAGTCAGTCACTCTGACTGGCTTGGGGGAAGGAGCACTCTCCAACCCCCCTTTAATCAGGGCCAATGGACCACTGTCTGGGTGGCCACAGAGAAGTTCAAAGGGACTGTAACCAACTCCCTCCTGAGGGACTTCGCTGTATGCAAAGAGAAGGCATGGCAGTAGAAGATGCCGCTTTCTCATAAGGGGTTCTTCTAAAGCTCCCATCATGCTCTTCATGATCCTATTGAACCTTTCTACCAAGCCATTTGTCTGAGGGTGGTATGCGGTAGAGAACACGTAGGTAACTTCACAGTTTTTCCACATGGCCTGCATGTAGTGGGACATAAAATTTGACCCCCTGTCGGATATCACCTCCTTAGGAAACCCAACCCTGGTAAAAATACCAAGGAGGGCCTTAGCCACAGCTTGCACTGTAACAGTCCTCATAAGAATAGCTTCAGGGTATCTAGTAGCATGGTCTACTACAACAAGTATAAAACTGTTGCCTGAAGAGGTTGGAGGGTCAAGAGGACCGACAATGTTGATTCCCACTCAAATAGGATACCCTCTCAAATGGTACTCCCACCACAGGAACAGGCACTAAAAGTGCCACGTTCTTGGAGCCACTCTTACCAGAAGTTTGACCGGTGTGGCAGCTCTTACAATACTTATCTACTTCTGCCCCCATTTTAGGCCAATAAAAGTAGAGGGAGAGACTTTCCTTGGTCTTCTTGAAACTCAAGTGACCAGCCAAAGGTATCTCATTAGCTAGTTGCAAGAAATGGAGTCTGTTCTTTTGGGGTACTACAAGTCTTTTGTAGTCTCCAGGGGTCAACTCAGTCGGTTCAAAGAAGAAGAGGCCATCTTCCCAATGTAACCTATACTTCCCAGGCTCTTGCCCATCAAGCTGAGAAGCTGCCTGGTGGTGAAGACCTTCCAGAGTTGGACATTCTCTTTGCCCCCTACTGATGTCTGCCCTGTTGGGTCCACCTTCTGCCAGTAAAGACTGCAGCTCAGGGTGGTCAACAGGGACCAGATCTCCAATAAGATCCTGGCCTTCCACTAGATCTGACTCCTCAGACTCATGTTCAACCACACAGGGTTCTACCTCACTCTCGGCCTCCGCTGGAGGAGGAGTCACAGGTGTGACATTGGACAATCTAGGGGATGTCCTTGTTGGAAGCACAGGAGGGCTTGCTGCTGATTTCCTCTTAGATGTCTTGGGTTTCCCCTTTGCTTCTGGTTGCTTAGAAATAGCAGTCAGTAACTCCAGTGGTGTAGGAGTGATTTCTTTTTCTATCACTTCCTCAGGAGATCCTTTCAAGGTTTTCTCCCTTGCAGGTCTGGTGAGCTCCTTGTGGGGTCTGTGGGTACTTGACATGACTCCAAGAGTTTTAAGGTCATTTCCCAAAAGAAGCCTTCCAGGCACCTCACATTGCACACTAACAGGTATCCTTACAGTCATGTCATTGCACTGGATGAGAGCTGGTAACTGGGGAAGCATCTGCACAGGCCCTCCAGCTAACTTTGTGAGGCATTTGGGTGCCTTATCAACATCCTCCGCCTTGAAAAAGATTTGTCCACCACAGTTATGCTGGCTCCAGTGTCCCTAATGGCAGGAGTCTCCTGACCATTCACTTGGACACGGTCCTTATAATACTTTTTAGTATTATCGGGGGTAGAATTATAGACATCTGAATTTTGTTATTCCCACAACCCCAGGGACACTAAAGAAACACTAGCTGAGACTCTTATGGGGTCTTCAGCCAGTAGGTGAAAGTTTTCACTTGCCATTAGTACTTCCTCCTCTGGAGCGAAGGCTAAGGAGACAGTGTGGACCCCTGAAGGTTTACCCTTACATCTGGGATTTCCTTTCAAATAGTCAGTTGGACCACAAGCATAACATTTCCAAAATGTCTTTATGAATCGTGGCTTGTTCTGACCTCCTTCTGGTTTGGATCCAGAAGGTACACTAGCCTGATTCGGTTTCCCTTGTGGCTTACCCTTGGAGTTTTGTTTGTGGCCCTCTTTGGGATTCGAATTATTGGAATTCTCTTTGTTGTCTTTCAGTGTACTCCTTAAGGCGCCTGAAAGTCTGGGTAGGCAGGATGTGAGGGAGGGGTCTTCAGACCCCTGCCATGGGTTCCCTTGGTAACCCAAGTCGCACTCTTGTCTGATTGGCTAAGGGGGGGGCTGGCCTTGCCAGGCAAGCCACCTTGCTGTATGATTGACAGCCAGGCTGTATGAATGAGGGAAAACTGTATATAAAGCAGGTCTCTGGGACTGGAAAGACAGAGTCGCCACTGGAATGAAAGAACCAATGAGGAACTGGAAGAAGAGGACCCCTACATGACTGAACCGCCCGGTGAAGCCCTGCTGCAGGTCCGAATCTCCAGAATCCGACGACAGAGAAGATCCTCCAGGAAACTTCTTCCCTTGAGCTGGTGGGACCAACCAGTTTGCCCAAACTGCAAGCCAGGACCCCTCCTCTGGTCGCTGTGCAGAGCTACAGTGGGCCGGATAGCCAGGAAGGTCCGACCATGCTTGGATTTTAGGGAGTGCACCTTTTATTTGTTGCTTTGCTCTGCCGCAGGTTTCATCCCTGGGTAGTGCAGGACCCTCCAGTCTTCCTACTTCGTGTCAGTCCGACAGTTGCTTCAGGAACCGTGAGCCTGCAGGAACTACCAGGAACGTCCGCCTCAGCTACAGCTTCCTCTCCGTTTTAAGGTACTGTGAAAACCCGGTTGCTCGTTTCGTTTAGCCGCTGGGATAGTGTGTGAAATCTTTCTCCAATCTGAGGGCTTGTCCTTCTCTTCTTTTTAAACCAACTTTTCTACCAACCAACCTCGTCCGGAAACCGTGCCACGAATTTTACCGCAAACTACCCTGAACTGTGTGATCTTGAGCCAAAGACTTTTGACCCATTGACTTTGGCCCCAAGCCTTTTCTATCTGATCTCCTCACTGAAGTTCCTCTTGTTCAACTGCCCTGAGTACTAACCTGTTGGTTGGATCTATTTTCTATTTTGTCTTTCCCTCCCTTTTAAATTGCTGGAGTGCCATTTTGCTCCCACTTCATTGTGTGAGCTTAACTTGTCTGGGATTTAAGGGAAGTGGTGTGGTGTATGGAGAGTGTTATTTTTAAACTGCTTATAATGGTGTAATGTTATACAACTAAAGAGTGAAACAAATGTATCTGTTTTTACTTGAAAACCTTAAGTCAGTGTTTGCCTGAATAATAGTAATTGCTGTCCTTTGTGTAACAATTTGATACTGCTCACTCACTCTTGAGATAAGTCTGGCTGCTCTGCTACTGCTACCACTTTAACAGTGTAGTACAGGCTTGTACCAAAGGTGAATTTGTACTGTCACTTGTGGTCATAATTGTGTGTGGTGTTCCCAAAGGGTACTGCATATAATTCTGCCTAACAGTCTCATATTCGCTCACCGCTGCTATATGTATCTACTTTCTCTTTTGACTTTCTCCCTCCTTTCTCTCTTGAAAACTATTTCCCTTTTTTATTTCTCAATCGCTATCTCTTTCACCCTCCAAAACACCACTCCTCGCTACTGTCACTCCCCCCTTATATTTTCTCTCCTGTACAATTCCATCCGACTTCCAGGTGGGGCACTATTTCACTTACCAAGGTGGTATCCCTCTGTCACTGTTGCCAAACAATTCTTCACTCTAGCCCCAACAATCCAGGACATCCTCTTGCTCTGCATACCCACTCGTTCTTCCTCTTGCTCCAGAAACTCCTTCTCTAATCCACTCTCACCCTCTGCCAGACTTCAGCTTTCTTAGCTCAGATTACTCGCTCCTGCTTGCTGCTATCACACTTTCCTGGTCTATGTTATCCAGGGAAGAGAACTGTTATGTAGAATAACCTGCAATAACCTTTGGTGAACACTTCATACAATTAAGACTACAAGTGTCAGTACAATTTCACCTTTGGTACAAGCTGTACTACACAGTAATGTGGTAGTAGTGGCTGAGCAGCCAGACTTATCTCAAGAGTTGAGTGAGCAGTAGAACACGTTAGACAAAGGACCAAGCAATACAGTGATTAAAACACACACTTACTCAAGGTTTCTTGGTAAAATAATATACACTTTTTTTACACAGTCAGTTTGAAACCATTACACTAGCAAGAGCAGCTCAATATCATACACTAGTATACTACAAATACACAACCAATAAGTTACTGAACAAGTTCAGCTCCCCTGAAGTGGGAGCAAAATGGCACTTATTTTACGTTAAAAAGGGGTAAAAAGACAAGGTTATAAGAATCGACAGCACAAACACTTTCATAGGCAGGACAAAGGGTTTCAGTTAACTAACACTAGCAATTCAATTCATAGGCCTGGGCCAAAGTCAATGGTTCAGAGTCTTTGTATAGGATAGCACAGTTCTGTTACGAAACGGTTAAGTCTTTACCACTGATTTTAGAAGAATTTGGTTAGACGCAAGTTAGACAAATGTTTAGGGAAGGACAAGCCTTCGATGTCGGGAAAGTTTCACAAACTTTCACCATGACAGAAAAGATTTCCGGACCGCGTTTGCACAGTACCTTTAAAGTGAAGAAGAGCTGTAGCTGAGGCAGTTGTTCCTGGCAGTTCGAGCAGATCTTGCTGTTCCTGTGCTTCAGTCGTGGGGACAAGAAGGAGGACATCGGGAGGTTCCTGCACTGCCCAGGGAAGAGGCCACAAGCTTGGCAAAACGTCGGTTTAAGGCGTGAGTGCCTTAAAGACCACAAACTGGTTTCCTTCCCACTGGCTATCTGGTTTTCAACAGCACTCTGAAGAAAATTCGACCAGAGCAGGGATGGTGTCCAGGTGGCTTGCAAGTTGGTTGTTCCCACCAAACTCAAGGGAAGAAGTTAACCTTGAAGAGCTTCTCTGTCGATGGAGTTTCAGGCAATTTGGACATGTAGCAGGACTTCACTGGTCGTCCAGGAGTTGCAGCAATCCTCTTCCTTCAGCGCGTCTTCGTGCTTTTAAACAGATTTCCCCCATTCATCCCTGCCTGGCTGTCAATCGCACAGCAGGGTGGATGTCCTTGCCGGACAGCCAGCCGGCCAATCACACCAGAGTGCATTCAGGTCTCCTAGGAGACTAAGCACAGGGAGTTTCAGGCATCTCCTTCACATCATGCCCACCCCAGACACTCAGGCACCAGAGCAGGGCTTCAGCACTGAATCCCGCCAAAGGCCAATGGACAAAGGGACCAAACCTGGTTTGGCGCGCAGAGTTAAACACAAGAAGGACCTTTACAAAAAGAAATGGCAAAAAAAAGATAACTGGAGTCTGTTTTTACAGATTGGTCTTGGGTGCCATATTGAAAAACATGGCTGACCCTATTTTTAGCTACTGTTGTTCACGGTCGGGAAAAATCATTGTAGTTTGATCAAAACCACTGCCACCACTCATTTCAAGTAGGGAAGGGTAACATTTGACTGTTACATGAGTGTTATGACTCAGGGGGTGCTAGGTAACCCCTCCAGCACTCTATAGGAAGATAGTGTGAGCTGGGTGTGTAAATTTGAAGAGACTAGTAAAGTCAATTTAACTGTACATGCTCTGGGAGACAGTAGTCAGTCCCAGAGAAGGTATTTAAACCTTGGGAAGTCTGAAAGACATCCCCGTGCCACTGCACTGAAGGTGCTGTGTGACACACAGAAAATGATGATGTTGTTTTAAAACTCCATAACCAAAGAACATAAAAGTAAAACACCCATCAAAATACATGGAAGAGTGGGAAAAAAAGTCTCACACTCTCCCCAGGTAAAAAAATCAAATCCTAGATATCCAGTAAAGTTGCTGGGGGTGTCAAAAGGTAAGGGAAATTAGCACATTCTTGAGAATTATCCCTAACAGGATCTTCATGTGTGGTCTTAAAGTGTCTGCTGATCTCCTACTGACAGACCGCCAAAACGTTCACAAGACTGACAGGCTTGGCTACATTTTAAAGGGGGATCTCTCATTCCCTGGGTGATGTTTTGAGCTTTGACTTGCACCTGTGCATTGTGGATTGATCTGCAACCTGGTTAGTCCATGTGGTCAGGGTCAGGTCTTTGAAAAGGGAGATGGTCTGAGGTTTATATCAAAGTAATCCTCAGGTTTGGTTCTTAAATTGGTCCTGAAGTTGTTGATGCTCTCAACCCCCACTCCAGAAAACCCTACTGATTCGGTCAACTTTGATGTGAGTCAAAAACAATGGTGTCCTAAATTGAGGACTCCCCTGTCTCCTGCACACCAATTATGTGTTAATTCAAGTAATTATCTAAACAAAAATAATGTCATAGTACAATCTTCAAAAAAAGTGATGACACTTCTTTTAATTATGTATAACAAGGAACAACACGTTTCAGGGAAGAGCTGTAAATGGAACAGGCAATAGTCCAATTAATAATATGTATAAAACATTTTTTCAAAATTACCAACTTTTAGATACAAATTCAAGATTCAAATAAAATCACCAAAAAGTACTTGTGGATAAATTAACAAATATCCCTATCAAGAGCCAAAAGAATGGAGGAAACAGGATATGAAGGTAACAATTGCCAACATTACTATACCAATAACATTAGTGAGAATGCCATGCACATAAATTAAGGAATCATGACCTAAATTATGAAAAGGTATCTCTATCTCGAGTGCATGGCGAAAAGCAGACACAATGTGTCACCCCAGTCAGAAAGTAGTAAGGGCTTGTGCATATATCAGATTATTTCAACTACTACAACAACCTAAATAAAGTGCCATACATACCTCAAAATACACTGTGGTATAGCAAAAACAGACAGTCCTCATGTAGGGTCCACTAACATCTATAAAAGAAATGCACCAAGCATCATACCTTGGTGATATACGATAATGTCTGTAATCACGAGAGAAGAAATACTGGGGTAGAAAATCAACCACAAAAGAATGAAGGAACATTAGAAAAAGCAGCATAAAATAATGTGAAGTACATATAATATAGTGGTTAACGAGGCGAACATCAAATGCTTACCCTTTACATATAGTATTCCTCAAATGAAGCTTAACTCGCAATAATATGATTGCAGAATCCCAAAGCCTTCATGGATATGAGGGACGCAGCCCAGGTTGTATGACTCAGCGAACGTTATTAACAGAAACTGGAAACCAGCATGAGGGAACTGTAAAACAATAAAGTCCTATGATAACCCTAAATTAACTCCTAAAAGTGGGTCTTGCATAATTGTTAATGAAAAGAGACCGTGAGTGTTAACGACTAGATGAAGGACAGATCAAAATCTGGATGTCCACAAGAAAATCTGTAAAATAATAAAGAGCTCCCAATATTGGCGAGCATACAATTAGCTACACATACCAACATATATGTCAACAAGGCATACTCGCACCAGGTAAAACTGTGTCTTATTCCAAACTGCCACCGAAAAACGTTACCTTTCCGTCTAGTACACTAAACAATAGGGCCCTCATTACGACCCTGGCGGAAAGTGACTGACCGGACCGCCACAGCGTAAATAGCGTTTCCGCCATTGCACGATGGAGCAAAGTGCGGCCCATTCCGACCCATCGGGCACGAGCACCACGCCATGGCGGAAGTGCAAAGTCCGCGATGGCGGAAATGACCCCAAAACGGCCCACACCGCCGCCGTACGGCGCCCTAGGTGCAATACCGCCACCCATCATAGCGGACACCGCAGTGAGCGCCAACCGGAAAGTACGGTGACCGTAAATATACGGAAACGGAAGTAAAAACATGGGCCCGGAACGGGAAACAACACCCCGTACACCTATAAAACCACAAAATACACACAACCACTAAAAACACCACCCTGAGACACATCCCAACCCGTCATCCACCCTAGTGAAACCAAGAAAAATGGGAAAAGTAGCGAAGAAAGCGTGCAACCGCAAGCGGCAGGTCCACTTCTCCCGTGAGGAACTCACCGTGCTTACAGAGACCCTCCAGGAGAATGCCGCCGCCGTCTTCTCCACGCAAATGACCAGGACGGCACTTGCGAACAAGAAGGCCATATGGGCCCTGGTGGCACAGCAGGTAAGTGCGGTGGGGACCGCACCCCGCAACCCACAGCAATGCAGGAAGCGGTGGGACGACCTGCGGATACGCGTCCGTAGCATACTTTCTGCCAACTGCAACATTGCCACAGCCACCGGGGGAGGGTCGGAATCACCCATCAAGTTGACCCCCTGGGAAGAAATCTGTGCCTCCACCATTGGAATGGAGAGCATAGAGGGAGTCGGAGGGATGGAGAAAGGAGTGCAGACATCCGGAGAATCAGGTAGGTGGCCCAAATAAAACCATGCCAAATCCACAATGTCCAATCATGTGACTCACATGTGTCCACATAGCGCAACAGCAACACATGGCCAGGAGAACGTCCACACACATTGGCCTGATAGCGCACTTTAAAACTCACAATAAATACATAAATAAGTAAAAACCCCAAAAACACCCACTACACGTGCAGCAGGCACACCCTAACTGCAGGCTGCCAAACAACTGCACCCTCACTCCACACACAAATGAAAGCACCTCCAAGGCCCCGACCCATATCACCCTCAGGTACCACCCCAATGCATGTGATACATTGCCATTCCAATTCCCACAGACCCATTAATAACGCTCGCCCTCCTTTACTCCACCACAGGGTCCGATCCAAACGACGAGCTCCAGGACACCCCTACCAGCACACCTGCAAAGAGGGCCAAGACCAACGGCCAAAGACCCTCCACCTCAGCTGCACGCATCAAGACACGGCAGCAGCACATATCAAGTGGCAGCACACAGGAGGGAACATCAACAGGCACCCCAGCAGCCAGCATGCCCACAACAGCACCACCACAGGTCCCCCCAATGGATGCCACAGAAGGTACTGCCTCTGGTGGCAGCAGCACCATAGGTGACACCCCATTAATGGCAGCATGCTCCGACACAGAAGACGGGGATGTCGAAGTCAGATCCATCCATGACCTGTCCCAATCCCCCTGTCTGTTCCATCCCGTACACCATGAGGATACCACGCAGGGGCACCCACAAGACGACGACTGGCCATCCCCCACAAGCCCTGTGGCAGGGCAACATGAGGCGAACAGCCCCTCTGTGACACCACCGCAAATGGCCATGGCCCAGCAGAGGCAACAGTCCCTCGACCAGTTAATCGTGCAACAGCAGCAACTGGCCACGCTCCTCAAGGACCATGCCGATGGATGTGGGGGCACTAAGGCAGACATAGAAACATCAACTGAGACACTTAGGGCACAAATGGAGAGTAGCACCGAGAGCCTGAGAGTCCAAATGGAGAGTAGCACCGAGAGCCTGAGAGTCCAAATGGAGAGTAGCACCGAGAGCCTGAGAGTCCAAATGGAGAGTAGCACCGAGAGCCTGAGAGTCCAAATGGAGAGTAGCACCGAGAGCCTGAGGGGGGAACTGCATGCGACGTCCAAAGATGTATGTGCCGAACTTGCCGCAGTGCGCCGTGTGCTCACTGAGCTCTCACAAACCCTTAGGGACATGCATGGACGTGAGCAGGCAGAGACATCATCCGTTGCAAGTTCCGTCCAGGGCAGCCCCCAACGTAGATCTGGGAGGAACCTGCGCTCCACAGGCAGGGGTGCCCCTGATACCCGCAGAGGGGGCTTGCAATAGCGACTGCCCACTGACAATGAGCATCTTTGGACACTGGTGTTCGGGGGGGAGGTAGGAGGGTGGAGGGGGTGTGTTGGGCTCACTTGGGTGGCGGGTCGATAGGGTGTTCAACATGATATCACATATGCCATAAACAATGCACGATCAAACAATGAGATGTGTGGACAATGATCTTTGTGTACTAGGCCATCATAGGCGTACAGTCCATATTGTGCATGTACCAGACACACACAGTGCCACAAGTCCCGTGTCCATGTATCAGCCACCAGGCGTGAGTGCTAGAAGCATGCATCTATGAGATGCTGACGAATTTCACGGCCCTCCTGTGCCTCGCAGACTCCTTGAGGTGCTGCCACATCCCCACCCTCATCATGACCATCTTCAGGTGCTTGCAGTTCTGCGTCAGGGGGCATGGGCACATTTCTACGTACGCACATGTTGTGGAGCATGACACATGCCATCACCATCTTTGCAACCTTCTCATGGCGGAACAGGAGTGCCCCGCCAGACCTGCTGAGGCACCGGAAACGGGTCTTCAGTAGGCCGAATGCCTGTTCAATGACTACACGGGTACGTGAGTGGGCATGGTTGTAGTCCTCCTCATGCTGGTCCCGTGGGTTCCGGACTGGTGTGAGGAGCCATCTCTTCAGTGGATATCCGGCATCACCTGTATGTGGACGATAAACGAATTATGTGGAATGCCATTGCTACGTACGCACCCCCCCCCCCTTCCTGCCAGGTCATTGCCGCATCACATACCCCACATCATCATGCATGAAATGAGACTCACCGAGTAGCCAGGATCTGTTCCCTGCGTGTCGCTCCATGTAGCGTGGTATTGTAGAGTTCCTCAAGACCATAGAATCATGGGTTGATCCAGGGAATCGGGCACAACAATGTGTAATGATCCTGTTGGAGTCACACACCATTTGTACATTCAGTGAATGAAATTGTTTTCGGTTGCGGTACTGGGCCTCCATGGCATGTGGGACGACCAATTCCACATGGGTGCAGTCGATGGCACCAATGCAACCCGGTATGCCGCCAAGTGCATGGAATCCCACTTTTGTGTTGGTTGTTTCCTGCTCCGAGCGTGGTAGAGAGATGTAGTCGTCTGCGTGCTGCAGGAGGGCATCGAGCACTTGCAATAGTGTCCGTGAGAACAGTGGCTGAGAAATGCCATACAACTGTCCGACTGTGTGCTGGTAGGTGCCTGTGGCCAGGAAGTGGAGTACAGACACCACCTGCAGTAGGGGTGGGATGGCGGTTGGGCTATCTATCATGCTGACAAGGTCAGCCTGTGTCATGTCCACAATGGCGGCTATGGTGTCCCGGTCCAAACGGTAGAGGGTGTGGATCTGCTCATCAGTGAGGTTGAACGGATGTGCTCGGAGGCGTGGGATTGCGGGCTGCCTGCGTGGTGGTAGTGGCTGTGCTGGCAGCCCTTGCTGGCCCTGCCTTGCCCTCCTCCTCCTCCTGCGTCTCCTCCGTGCGGCCGGTTGTAGTTGGTGTTCGTCTTCTTCTTGGAGTTGGAGTACTTGCAGTGCTATCAGGTCCCCCAGGGCCAACATCGCGAGTCCTGCCGGTAGCATTTCGGAGTGGGTGTGGTTGTGGGAGGAGACTGGGTGTGCAATTTATGTGTTTTAAGGCTGTATGGCCTCCACCTGTGGTGATTCATTCCACCTGTGCAAGCTGCTCTCCCCTTTGGGCGAGCACGTCCCGCACACAACGCTGCAATTCGAGGAATGGCATCTTGCTATTACAATCATGTATTAGTACCCGATGGCCGTGTAACATTGGTTGATATGTTCATTCGGCTATGGTCCCATTGTTTCACATGCATTCTTTGCAGTCGCGAACAGACTTGTGAAGGGTCAGTGGAACGTAGTACTCGAGTAACGGTGGACCCTCATGCATCACTGTACCGAGGTTCACCGACGGGCGGGGCCTCCCATTTGTGAGTGAAGGCAGTTGCCATTTTCACACACAGCCGCACTAGATGGATTAATTTGTGATTTCAAGCGGCCACAGATGCCTTTTCGACGTGATGTTGCAAATGAGGAATTCGAAGGGCGGCGCTTTCGGTCTTCAGCTAGCGGCGAGGAGATGCCCACAGGTCTGACTGCAAATATAACGTTCTATTGTTCAGTGTCCTTGGGACAGGGGCCATGGCGAGGATGCAATGATTGATATGAATAGTTTGGGATGCGCAATAGCGAAGTGGATGATGAGGCCGGACGTTCCCAAATACATGTTACTTCACAACACTGGAATTACGGGCTGGGGCACAGTGGATTTTGCAGGCTGCATAACGCACAGACTCAATGGAATTCTCACATGTTATGTGAGTATGGAAACAGGCGTTATCATTACGGGATGAGGGAATGATGAATGGATGCATGGACAGATGATTTGATACGGTGTTTGCCATGTACAGCGCTTCTTGGAATCTGTCCGCCTCCCCTGCGCTATGAGATGCAGGGCTGCCATAGTGGGACCATCGTCTATCTGGCCTTGTTGAGCCCTCCCTGTCTCGACGCGCCTTCAGACACTTGTGTCCATGCACGTTACCAATCCCATCTGATGGATTCTGTTTTCACAGACGCATGCACAGGTACACTCGTTTGTGATGGTGTTTTCACCTCGATATGGATAGTTATGAGTCGCAAGTGGTTTTGGGGTGGTGATGATCCTTTGGAGTGGGCTAGCATGCATATGGCTGTGGATCTAGTGTGATCATTGAAGTGAGTTGTTCGAATGTAGTTCTGATGGCCATTCTATTCTTTTTCTTTTCTTTTGGTTGACAGGTATCTCCTCCCCTTTTGCCACTGCCATCTGTATGCCACTCCTGCAGATGGGTTTTACTCCCGACACCTGCTGCTTCGTGTTAATCAGTGGAGCAGCATTACGATCTTATGGGACGATCGCCAATGGGCCACATGCCCTTACGCAGTACTAGTGGCTCGGAGCAACATTTCGGCCTTTCAGCTGGACTAGTGCCTCCCTATTGGGACGGCCCTGCGGTTCTAGGCGCTTCCATGTTGCCTTTTCGTACGAGAATGTAGCCCCTGTGTACCATGAAGGAACAGGGCGTCACACAAGAAGTAGCTGGTCATTTATTGCGGATGCAGCCCACAATGGTGAAATGTGTTTTGGAGTTCATGGCCTAATGGCTGTATGGGCTTGGTGAATTTGTTGTGCATTAAATTTCTATTCTGATATGGGCCGTGTAGCGTTCTTCTTTGCAAGTGATGTGGCATATTCCTATTTGGGGAGCGATGTATTGTGAGGAGATCTGCATTGGGTTCCAGCTTCGGAGTATAGTTGCGTGGTACTGTGCTGGGCGCGTTTGCCTACGAAGCCCAGTGAGGTCAGGGGTGAGGGCTGCCAATATGACTGTTTGAATGATGTCATGCTCAGGGGCGGGGGATTAAGTTTTGTGTAACAGATGCCGGTCAGCCAGGTGGATTGGTGGAATGATGTGATTATCGGAATATTGCTGGTCACAGGTGCCTGTGTTTGCGTGCCTTTCTTGGTGGGAGACTGAGGTCATGTCCATTGGTATAGCTTCTGTATTCGTGCCATCTGTGCCCTGCAGCTCCCATTGGCCCCTCTTGTGATTCTTTTGTTCGTTGGCATGCATGGGTGACTTGTACATTTCACTGGTTGCATTTGCACCTACGGGGAGTTGTACTATGTGGCCAGGGAGCGGTGTACAGGCACTCAGTGGGGCCGTTTACGGTTGATTCGCGATGCCGTACTTCTCACCATGGCGGAATGGTACTTTCCGCCGTGCTTGATGGCGTTAAGTACATGTCCGCTAGGGTCGGAATTCGCGTACCCTTGCGCCATGGTGCTAATTATGGTTTGGCATGGCGCGCGCGCGCGTACTTGGTGCAGTTAGCGTTGGTGTTCACTACGGTGTCGCTAATGGCATCGTACTTTACGGTGACGGGTCATAGTCGCACCGAGCGCTATTCGATGGCGGTATTGCATTTCCGCCATCGTTTTTCGATTTCCGCCAGGGTCGTAATGAGGGTCTTGTGATCATTTTTATTAGGTAGCACACGTCAACGTGATATTAGTGAACATAGAGGACAGACTGCAGGCAACGGAAAGAGACTAAATGCTGAACACTAGCATCACAGCCATTATTAGCTATCCGTAAAAGCTAAGATAAGTAATCAAGTGTGTGAATCCAATCTGAGAAATTCATCCTAACATTTGTTTGTTGAAAGGAAACCAATGATCCCTACATGTTCACAACCTATCATGAACACTAAAGAATAAACAAACATCATATTAGCCAATCGCTGCTTGCCTCGCAACTGAAACACCACAGTACACTTTGGCGTATGTCTCTCCCTTCTGCCAGGTGGTACATTATATTTGTGAAAACTCACTGGAAAGCATGTGAAATTGTTCTGTCCCATGGGCAAGTGTTTAAGTTCAGATACCTGCAACATTGTAACTCCTGAAATGTTTGCTGCTGGTTTCCATCCTGTGTGACGGAAGCACATTTGTTTTCCTTTTCTTTGCCTACCCATTAAATTCAACAACATTTTTTCACGAATCCTGTAAATGACGTGCATCCCACTCACTAATATTGATGTGTCCTCCAGGAGTGATTGCGTATGTCACAACTTGTGTTCCTTTAATTGGAACAAAGTTATTTTTCTCAGTTTTCATTGGGGACTGCTTACCGGGAACTTCAGGCTCCCTCCACTTTATAGGGGCCAGTTCATTTGGATCCCACTGGACACAAGTCGTGGAGTTTCCCTGGTGGCGTCCTAGAATCTCAAATGTGACTGCCATTTGCCCTTAGGTAGAGGACTACGGTATTATCCAATTTGCTTGCAGACAAAAGTATTATCCAATTTGCTTGTAGAGAAAAGTCTAATCTAAAGAAGGAAAAGGTGCATAGTTCAGATCGCCGCATTACTAAAGCGGGATAGCCAGTAGGCTAATTTCAATAAATCTTGTTTAGACAACCTGGTAAATTAACAATGGGTGCATACACAGTGGCGTGAGCGATCTGTTGCCCATGAAGATCTACAATTAGTTACATCCATCTGCCTTTTAGGCTTTACTTACTTTTTTTTGTTAGGGTGACTGAAGTGTACTGATTTGATTTGATGTGTTGTATTTGTACTGTGCTTAATCCTTGGGAAGAGCACCCAAACAGAGACTGTTTCCAGGCGCAGATTTTAAATGAAAAGGACACATCATAGAGCAAGAACCAACAAAACATTACATGAAAAGGTCGGTTTCAAGTTTCTTTCGGAATGCTTGGAAGGAGTCGAGGTTCCAAACTTCAAAAGGGATTGCATTCCAGGCCCGAGCACCCAGCAACATTCTGTTGCCTCTTTGCACAAAGTGAGATTTTTGGGCAGAGGAATGAAGAGATCAGCCCGGATGACAAGGAGTGATTTTGGAAGCCAAGTGCATAGGACGCAGGCTTCAAATGCATTTGGAAAAAATAGAGAGAACCTTAAAAAGGATCCTCTGATGAACTGACAGCCAATGGAGAGATCGGCACAAGGTAGACACAGAAGCAGATTTGGGTAGGCTAAAAAGAAGTCCGCATTCTGAGTCACCTGCAAACGACGAATATGGCAAGCTGGTTTCCCAGTCAATAGAGCATTACAGTAGGTGAGCTTCGAAATAACCCGTGCTCCAACAACTAGTAGCTGATCTTTCTGAGAGATAAACGGAAGGATGGGTCCAAAGAGTCTAATCCAAAAAAATATGGATTTAAGCATCTGATTGATGTGCAAATTATAAGTCATATTGGATTGCCATATGCATCCAATATATTTTATGTTATGTGAGAAAGCTGTAGGCATATCAAAGATAGATGGACAGGGTGCAATGGGCTGTACATCTTCCAAAGATGCTTTAGTCCCAGCAAGATAGCCTCTGTTTTAAGAGGAATTAAGTTGAAGTTTATTAGCCAGCATCCAACTTTTTATTTCTTGGGCACAGTCACACATCCTGGGTATTGGGTCTGATGTGCTATTGATCCTGATATTGATCTGCGTGTCATCTGCACATGAGTGATCACTCAACTCAAACTTGCAGAAGACACTCAGCACTCAGCAAAGGTCGAATATAGATATTAAATAGCAAAGGTGAAAGGGAGTAGCCCTGCGGAACACTGCATGAAATGGAGACCAAAGTAGAATAAAAGGGGCCCATTTTCACCAGGTGGGCCCATTCTGATAAGAATGAGGTGAACCTTTTTAGCAAAAGAGCTGACACATGTGCAACCTTGGACAGCCTAGACTTAGGGATGTCAAAGTCGACTGTGTCGAATGCCACCAATAAGTCAAGCCTAACCAAAAGACTGAGGTTGCCTTCATCAGCGGATTACAGTAGGTCATAACACACTGCTATAAGAGCTGTCTAAGTACCACGGTGGGGCCTGAAGCCTGATGGAGTGTATCAAGACAATTGTGAGATTCCAAAAACGTCTGTTTTCGGAAATTCACGACCGTTTCTAAAACGTTTGCCAGCCATATGAGGCCTGCGATTGGGCAATAGTTCAAAGGTATATTATGATCCAAAGTTGATTTCTTCAATAAAGGAGTCAAAAGGGATCTTTTGAGCTCTTTGGGAACTATACCTTGTGCAAAAGACAAGGTTCTGAAGCTATTAATACATTTGCTAAGTTTGCAGACATGCAGATAGCCAAACAGGCAGGAATGGGATCATAGTTAGCATTGATGATTTTAGTCTTGCAATTAAGGGGTATTTTTCCTCTGGAGTAACTGGAGTACATTCCAATTCCTCCAGAGAAACTTGTGAATGATCAATTTCATGAAGGACAAATTAGGAAACAGAAAGTCGTGAGTCAATATTCAAGAAAATGGTGTTATTTTTATTCATAAAACTATTCGTTAATTTCAACGATGGAATCAAAGGTGATTAAATACATGAGGGATTTGAAAGAGATTTTTGGGAAACATCAAAAATCTTTGTGGGCTTATTAATTGCTGTTTCAATCTGGTATTGCACAAAGCATGATTTGGCAGAAAGAATAGCTTCTGTATAGATGTTAAGTGCAGAGGATGCATCATCATCATGATGATGATGTGAGTTATCTTATTTACACCATATCTGGTAGCACTTTTTTAAGGCCCTAATGGAGGCAGAGTAGCATTTGTTACCCTTAATAGATTATAGGATTCTGGATTTAATGGCAGCAGAGATGCCACACAGTTTCTGAAGCTCGGACATATTGGAGTTAAACACATTTTTGCATTTTAAGTTGGCGATGGTGATATTCTGACTGAATGGATTCTGCTCTGCAGGAGTATAAGAATGAGCAGTGATTAAACTGTCTTCTCAGCTCCCACATGTCTACAAACCATCAGGGATCATAGTCAAAAAGATAAAACAGGCACAGCCAAAGGAAATACCTCCATGGCCTTTGTAGTAACGTGGGCAGAGGGCAGGCTATACTCTCAGAAGGGTTGTGAATATAAGACAATAGCAACCGAATGGCAATAGTAGAACAGTTCCAAAAAAGGAAGCCAAAGGTCCATTGAAATATATATAATGTATTTAATAAATCAATGAAACACCAGATGGGGATCAGGTGCAAGTGGATCTAGGTCATGTGGCCTAAGCTCCACCCACCTGGTACCTTCCTGGTTGCTGCTCTTTTTCCCCACTTAAGGATGTGTAAGCCCCGCCCACCTGGTGCCTTCCTGGCTGCCGCTCTTTTTCCCCACTTAAGGATATCTAAACCCCGCCCACTTATTAGCTTACTAGTTAGCGTTCTTTTCCCCCAAATAAGGATGACTAAGCCCCACCCACCTGGTGCCTTCCAGGTTGCCACTCTTTTCCCCACTTAAGGATGCCTAAGCCCCGCTCACCTGGTGCCTTCCAAGTTTTAGCTCTTTTTCCCCACTTAAGAATGCCTAAGCCCCGCACACCTGGTGCCTTCCTGGTTGCCACTCTTTTTCCCTACTTAAGGATGCCTAAGCCCCACCCACCTGGTGCCTTCCTGGTTGCCACTCTTTTTCCCCACTTAAGGATGCCTAAGCCCTGCCCACCCGGTTCCTTCCTGGTTGCTGCTCTTTTTCCCTACTTAAGGAGCCCTCCAGCTTGTTTTCCTTTGCAGATGGGGAGCAGGTGCAAGTGGATCTAGGTCACCTGCCCTAAGCCCCACCAACCTCCTTAGCCCTGTTTCTTCCTTTCTGCTCTTAACTCTTAGATCAAGGGCATCTCTCGCCCGGGCGTCCCAAGCGTAGGGCAGAAGAAGAAAAGGGCAATTCCTGTTTGGACCTGTTCGGGCCAGGAGGACCAAGAGCCTGAACCCCTGCTCAGACAGCAGGTTAGTATGCACCAACATGTGTTTACTCCCTCTGTCCCCACAGGCCATCCCCACCATCGTCAGGCAACGGCAACATCAACTTCTCCGATGCTGGGGTGAGGACAGGTGCTCCGTGGCCCACCCCCTTCCTGGTCCCCTGTGATGTTGTCGCCCCCTGTTCCTTGTGAGGTCCATGTGCCCCCCTTCCTGCCCCTAAGCACCTTTCTTGCCCCTCATTATGTTCCCCCACCTGCTTGCCAGCTCTCTTCTTCCCTCTTCCCTTCTCCCTTATCTTTTCTGCCCCCCTACCTCTTCACATCTTTCACTACAGGATTGTCTCGATTCACTGTCTCACCATCACCGACCTGTTGCCAATGCTTGGATTTGACCTTATGGACACATTGACTTGGTGTTTCACCTTCTCAACTCTCATGCTGGACCTCCCTGGGATCTCGTACTCAGGGTGGCTCTGAATCATGCTGTGCCCTTCTTGATTCCTTGGCTACATTCTCTGTTCCCTGGAACATTATGGGGGTCATTCCGAGTCCGGCGTTAAGGGAAAAACGAGGCCGGTAAAGGAATAATGACTTCCTTTACCGGTACGGTCCATTCTGACCTGCCACACCGTT
This sequence comes from Ambystoma mexicanum, assembly GCF_040938575.1. NCBI lineage: Eukaryota > Metazoa > Chordata > Amphibia > Caudata > Ambystomatidae > Ambystoma > Ambystoma mexicanum. Next base: position 1,054,316,202 of record NC_090924.1, on the reverse strand, counting down.
ATTTACGCCACCGTAAACTACGATTGCGTAAATAGCGGACCAGTGTCGCGCGCCCGACACACCATCGCGTAAATAACGGGAAGGCGTAAACCATCTCCGATTCCAATCATCGCGAACACGGAAATAACGACCTCCACAAGGGCGCAAAGTACCTTACCGCCATGGCGTTAATACCGGCATCGCGGGGAAGGTGTTAACAACCCTGATCAGTGCTTGGAAGAGGAACAGGTGCACCCAATCAGCAAAGGTGGAGGCAATAGAGTCTGGCACAGCACAAAAGGAGCACACCCACACACCACACCCCCACCCACACCAAGATGATACCAATTGTAGCAGCATTCCTGGAGCTGGAGGCCCTGCTTGCAAGGCAGCACCTACGACAACAGCAACAACAGCAACCACCACAGAGGATACACAGGAGGAGAAGGAGGGTGAGACAGGGCCAGCATGCCCTACCGGTGCAGCCACCATTACCACGCCGGCAGCCCCCAATTCCCCGCATCAGAGCCACCCCCTTCAACCTCACACCAGAGCAGATCCACACCCTGTACCGGCTTGACTGGGACACCATAACCACCATAGTGGCCCTGATACATACCGACATAGTGAGCCTCATAGAAATCAGCACTGCCATCCCCCCTCTACTAAAGGTAGTGTCCGTGCTCCACTTCCTTGCCACAGGCACCTACCAGCATACAGTGGGGCACATGCATGGCATTTCACAGCCAATATTTTCCCGGATACTCAACCAAGTGCTGGATGCCCTCCTCAAGCACATAAGGGACTACATATGCCTCCCCCGGACTCCACAGGAGATATATGATACCAAAGCTGCCTTACATGCACTTGCAGGCATGCCAAATTGCATAGGTGCCCTCGACTGCACCCACGTAGAATTGGTGGTTCCCCATGCCATGGAGGTGCCGTATCGCAACCGCAAGCAATACCACTCCATCAACGTCCAGATGGTGTGCAATGCCAGTAAGGCCATCACACAATGCAATGCTCGGTACCCCGGATCAACTCATGACTCCTTGGTCCTGCGGAACTCAACACTACCACACTACATGGGCCGACATGCCGGACAACGTACCTGGCTGCTTGGTGAGTAACCATGATGGGCCATGGCAGTGCATTGGGTCTCTGAGTGGGTTGTCAGCATACCCCATTGCGAAAGGGGGTGGGGGAGATGCATACCCCACCTGGGAGGGAAAGGGGGGGGTGCATACACCACCCGGGAGGGAAAGGGGGGGATGCATACACCACCCGGGAGGGAAAGGGGGGGGGTGCATACACCACCCGGGAGGGAAAGGGGGGGATGCATACTCCACCTGAGAGGGAAAGGGGGGGGGATGCATAAACCACCCGGGAGGGAAAGGGGGGGATGCATACACCACCCGGGAGGGAAAGGGGGGGATGCATACACCACCCGGGAGGGAAAGGGGGGATGCATACTCCACCCGGGAGGGAAAGGGGGGGGGTGCATACTCCACCCGGGAGGGAAAGGGGGGGGATGCATACTCCACCCGGGAGGGAATGACAATGCTATTGTAAGTTGTGCACCACACAGAACACTGTGCCCCATGACAAGTGACACGCCACATTACCACCTAACCACACAGTAGTGAATACGAGCCAACACATAATGGTACCTGACAAACAGTTACCCTGGCCTAAGACCACGACACATGCACCACACATCGGTGGACCTAACACACCGTAAGGCCATCGTGCACCATGCAGTGCATTAGCACCATGTCGCAGACTCCACCATCTCAACACAAAGGACAGTCATCCATGGGAGTGCATAGAGGTTAGTCTGACAGGGATCCTACTGCGTGTGACTGGTTCGGCACCTCCATAGGATAGCTGCCAATCACCATGATAGGGATCAGTGCTGATTGAAGGCTATGCTACCAACTACTACCAACACACCCTTACAGCAGGTCTCATGCAAGTCATCAATCAATGCAGTCCAACACTGCTGCATGCATAAACGATGCACATGCAACAAGACATGAGTGCGCACCATGACCCATCAGGGAGAAGCTACCCCCTCCATCATTCCATTGGCCAGCACACATGGCCGGGCCAGTAATGGGTTGATTGTATCCAGGGACATGTGTGCATGGCCAGTCATCACCCGCTGCAATGTAAGACTGGCACAGTTCTCCACCATGAATGTACCAACACTTACCTTCATTCCACTCTCATGTAGGTGATGCTGGCTACCCTTTGAAACCGTGGCTCATGACCCCGGTCCGCAACCCCCAAAACAGGCATGAGGACTATAATAGATCTCATACCCGTACACGGGTGGTCATAGAGCAGGCCTTCGGCCTTCTGAAGGCACGATTCCGTTGCCTCAGCCGGTCAGGTGGGGCCCTCATCTACAGCCACGAGAAGGTGTCCAAGATCACCATGGCATGTGTAATGCTGCACAACATGTGCATCCGTCGGAACGTGCCACTGCCCCCTGACGTGGGACTGCTACCACCAGATGAGGAGGAGGAGGAGGAGGTGGAGGAAGGAATGGCGGAACAGCAACATGGTGCCGATGCACGGGAGGGACGTACCGTGCGACAAGCATTGATCGAGCAATATTTCTGAATCACAAGTCAGCTAAGGGGCTGAGGATGACAGGGCATTGGGCACTGGGTGTGGGGATACATGTACTACATGCACTGTGAGACATTAAAAGACACATGCACAATAATGAATGTCCACTCTGTATTGTAGGATAGACCAAACTGTGTATTGTATCATGATGTCCAAACGTGTACAACAGATCCTTCACCCTCACCCCCCTCCCACTCCCCCCCAACTCCCACACACACCCTCAACCCCCTCCCACCCAACTCCCACACACAGCCTCAACCCCCCCCCAAGAACCCCACAATGTTCCCATCAGTGCAGCATTGTCCACATGTGTGTGGCTGCACGGTCAATGGGCACTGCCAGAGCCTGGGCCATCCCTTCCATTCCGGCGCATCGTGCGCAGTGACCTACGGACCGGGCTGGTCTGCGTGGAGGAGCTCTGGGAGGGTGGCTCCTCCTGCTGGGGCTGTGGTCTGGGGGGTGCTGCCTCCAGGGCATCAGCAATCCTGCCAAGCATCTCACAGATGCGGTTTGTGCTGCTACTGATGACCTCGCCCAGGGCCTGAAGGTCATTATGTAGCACCGACCCTGATTCCCGGTTGTCCCGGAGGAACTCCTCTATCATGCCCGTGAGGTGCTGGCAGCGCACTGTTTCTGCAGCCGATGTGGGCGATGTGGTTGGCAGGCTCCGTGTTGTCGTGCCTGCAGGACTTACAGGACTTCCTGCAGGGGAAGTGGGCACATGACAGACAGGTGTATCCGCTTCGCCTGTGAGCCCTGGGCCGTCACTCGACCCAGGGTCGCTATGGGCAACCTGGCTGTACGAGGGAGTGTCTGGGCTCTGTACATAGCCATTGGGCTCCTCCACGATGTTGATGGTGTTTGGTGATGTGCTGCCTGGCACATCGAGGATGCACATGGCAGCATTCTCCCCTGACGCACTTGATTCCTCATGGTGCAACGTGGGGCATGTGTCCCGCAGAACTGCAGGCATGTCCAGAGCCGCGGATGTGGGTTGTGTACCCTCCATGGGGGTTGCTGGGGCAGGTGGTGTGGCATGTGCCTTCTTCCTTGCTGCAGGTGTGTGCTGTCCCCTGCCTGTGGCCCGGGAGGTACTTGCCCGGGGGCCTTCCTGGTCCTCACTTTCATGACCGGTGCCTGTGGGGGGCAAGAGAGAGACAGCATGAGCAATGATCTGGGTGTCAGAATTACTTCCAGACAATGGTATTACGATGGGATAGCAGCGTTTTGGTGACATTTGGGTGCTGAGTGGGACTGTGAGCTTTGCTTGGATGGTAAAAGCATACTGTCGGCAGGGTCACTCATGTTGGCGGTGTACTGTGATGACTGACATTGACCGGCTTTTTGTGTGGCATGCCCAATATGGGTGTCAGCCTTGCACCTGATATCATCCTGGGTCCCAGTTGTTACGGCTTCATTGGGGGGGGGGGGGGGGGGTTTGCCCAAACATGATGTGACTGCTTGACCTGCCCTTGGCGATGACTTGCATTAGGGATGCATGTACTGTTTACACTCATGGCACTCACCTGCGTCAACTGATGAAGGATCACCGCAATCCATATCGCCAACGCCTTCGATGGCTTCTGTGCCCATCATCTCTGCACATGTTTCCTCCCAGGGCATCATTTTTATGGGTGAGCCTGGGCCTCCTCCTGTCTCTAGGGCCAGATTGCGGTTTGCTGAGAGGATGGCCCGCACCCTCAGACGGAGGTCATCCCAGCGTTTGCGGCAATGCGTCGTGCTGCGGGGGGTGTTACCGACAGTGCTCACCCTCTGCGAGACCAGCTCCCATATCTCCTTCTTCCTGAGGATGGTGGGCCTGCACATGTCGCTGCTGAAAACAGTCTCTGCATGTTCATGCAGAGTATCAACAAGTACCTGGAGTTCGTCCTGGGAGAATTTCTCCTTCCTGATGCGCGCAGCACCCTTTTTTAAGGCTTTTGGCATGATGCTTTTCTCAGGAGTCTAATTTGCCTAGCACGATATGCCCACGAGTCCTGTATGGGGAGGATTGCAATGGATTGTGATTTTAAAGATGGCCGCCATGATGCTTCCCGTTCCTGTTCGATGACGTAATTTCCGTTTGCGGTATTTAACGGTGCCCGTAATTTACGGTCATCGTTAATTACGGGCACCGCTATTTATGCACTAGTTGGAGGGCGATGGTGTTAGTTACGTCTCGGTTGTTGTCGGTAAGGGGTTTGACGCGCCCTTTACCGGTATGACGCTAGGGGGTTTACCGGCATGGCGGAAAGCTCGTGCCCGCGAGGTCGGAATATGGTGCTATTTACGCCCTGCTACCAACGCGGATACGGTATTTCCGCCATGCCGGTAAAGTCAGTGATTTACCGCGAACCTCGGAATGAGGCCCTATGTGTTTTACTGACCTCTGCAACTGTATATACACTCCCCTCTGCTTCTCTGCTCTTTTTCATTGCTTATTCTCTGTTCTCTCCTCCTCTCCCTTCTCCCTCCCTTTCTTTTCTATGCACTTATTCTATCAGAATTGTCTCTTGACCTAATATGATAGCAACAATGTTTGTCTACTCCCCCCTCTCATACTTGTTGTCCTCCCCCCCTACTAGCACTATCTGAAATGTAGTCAGGCCTAGTACGATAGTCGCTTATTTTGTTCCTCTCCCTCCTCATCCCTTCTCCCTCTCCTCTTGTAAAATTCCGGCTCTACCAGAAATGTCGTCAGACCTAGTATGGTAGTCACCTGTCTGTTTCCCATTTCTTCCTATCTGTGTCTTTGCACTTGCTCTATCTGAAATGTCGCCAGGCCGAGTACGATAGTTAATTTCACATTCTTGTTCTTCATGGTCTGTAAGAATGTCATTGTATTTTTCCCCTGTTCCCTCCCTTGCTGTGAAGCACTTTGAAACACATTGTGTATAGGCGCTATATAAATAAACTATCATATCATATCATAACACTATAAAAACCCACCACTATAAAGGAAGGCGGAAAATACAGAACAGTAATTTATATGGACTCTGGATACGTTGCCATGGATGGAAAAGGCATGCAATGCAAACATGTAATTGACATGGATATGACTGTGTTGCAGAAAAGTGCAAAAGGGACTCTAGGGCCCAAATGTTGACCATACCTCATTCCATTGTCAAACAGTTGGACAATGTTGAACGGGGCTTCAAGATGCTGTAATACGTGTAAGTGCAACAAGCCATATTCATGCCATGCATCACGTCAATGTTGAGTCACTTTGAGCAGGGCTCTGTGTGGTTATATTGTGGCATAAAGTGATGCAGGTGATGGATCATCAGGATCAATTAATATTGTTGATTTGGGTTGATGTGTGATGTGATGTACCATCAGTTTGTACTGAACTGTGATGCAAAGTCTTGGCAGTTCAGTGGTTGGTTCCATGCTGAGATTCAGTGCCATCTGCATGGTGTACTGGTGCCCTAGCCGGATAGGTGACAGGGCTCTGCTGGGTGATGTAGAGTCAAGCCGGTTCTGGTTAGAGGATGTGGCAAATGTCAGAGCCAGCATGCAGATCAAAGAAGTTCCTAAGTGGTGAACATAGTTTAAATGTAGTTCAAGTTGGTTTGGGTGATGAAAAAGAGGAGACCTGGCTGCATTAGTCCTCTGGATGTTGTAAGTTTCACTTCAGGCAGCTTTTGGGCAAGGTGAGTCCGTTTTAGTCTCTGATCTCTCAATCTGGGGAGGTTTGCTTGCAGAGTGCTAGACTTTAGTCTTCATCTAGAGTCACCATCAATGTGCTCTGGAAGTGGGTAGGGAACAGAGCTTGCTTATGCCTTGAAGCACTCCTACTTCTACTCCTCAATAGCTGAGGACTTTGGAAAGGTCAACCTTCCAATATAGGTCTGAACACATTCTTCTTGAAGTCGAGGAATGAATCAAAACTGTAGTGGGATAACCCTGACTATATAGGAAAAAGAGCAAAAGGGATTGGAGGAATGCAAGACTGCTTTAAGGGATCCAATTCTCATCCTAACGACAAATTACCTTGATGCCATACCCCCAGTGCCTTTTTTCACAGAAGGTAGAGGGGGCAGGAAGGAGAGAAAAGACCAGCGAAAACTAAGATGGAGGGATCCTTCCTCAAACCCAATTGCGCTCTCTAACTGTCCTAACTCTGCGCCTCTCCCAACCTGCTGCTGCAAAGGCTCCCTGGTGTGTAGTCCCCTAGTGTTAGGCAGGCCTTTGTTATAAAATAGCCTATTTGAAGCAATGCTCTCAGTTCTTGTCCAACTGAAAAATCCCAGGCCTGGCAATTGAGGAGTTACCCTTTCTCCAAGGGCGTTAACTGAGATATGCATTTTGCCTTTTGTCTCATTCACTGGAGTGCAGACTGCCAGGAGCCTGAAATTCACATAGCCTTCGATAGCAGGTCTGACCTACTCATAGGAATGACATTACGATGCTACAAATCAGGGTTGGCTTTAAGAATTATTTGAACCAGCTCCCATTCCAAAGCTTATATTTCCATTGTAAACTGCAACCAGTTTGGTAGTTTATCATAACTATCATGGTTTTGAAACTAATTTAGTTGCAGCCTTTGCAATGCAGTGACTGTGCTGTCATAGAAGCTGTCACAAAGAGTGCTGGTGACCTCTGATCTGTTATGTTCTGCCAGGGAGCAGGGGGATAAAGGGCTTAGCAAATGTTTTCCTTCACTTTATAAAAACGAATGATTTTTATGGGAAGTCACATGCCTAAATGGTGAAGAAATGAGTGAGCCAGCAACCCTGCAAGCAGCCCAGTAACCCATACCACCTGTCCCCTCTTATTGTCAACTGGTACATTTTCTCATTGGAGGGGCAGACACATTTCCAATGAATGTGCACAAGCGATGAAGCACAGCGAGGATGTTCAAATCAAACTAGGTGTGATTATGGGGTTCTTCTTCAGATAATGATGTAAATTGGTGCATTTTACTGCACATTTTTGTGAACAAATTTGCAAAAAGAAGTACAAATGTTTTGTAAAATCGAATAGATTCAAGGTAACCAACAGTGCACATGCGCCTTTTGCAACACATTTCATGATTCCTTCACCCAAAATATATGCCAGGATTTTGCTAGTGTAAAAGGACATGTTCACACTGGCTGTACCTACACTGTATGCCAGAATACTTCCAATGTAAGAATACAGTCTCATGAAGGCTGCCCCAAATGCTGCCAGTGTAATAACTGGAATTACACACTCATGTTGGTATTACCAACTCTGCCACTGTATGAATGCATGTCCATCGTGGCTGTGCTAAAATATGCCAGTATTCCCACACTAGAACACGACCATGTTGTCTTTGCCTATAATGCCACTATTGTTACCTTAGAAATCAACTTGTGAAAGCAAAAAGAAGATATCGAGGCTGAGTACCCTCAAAAGGAAATACACCAAACGCGGGTTGAAAAGATACACCGATCTTTATTCTACAACTGAACAGTTTTCAAAGAACAAAGCAACAGATAGCTATCAGGCCCTCAGTACAACACAGCGAATACCAGCCTTGTTCGGTGTGTGTAGTGAGTGGGGATTTACATCAGAATGGTTGTGTCTTTTATACAATATGTAATCTGATGTCCAGCCCACTTGCAGGTTAACCATTGCCTTGGGCTAGGGGTTCATGCCGAGTTTGTTCCTAATTTATGCATCTTATACATTTATGGATTATCCTTAATAGTGTCTGCTGTCCAGGACCAGCGATGAGAACCGATTGATCCACCCTGGTGGAGGAAAAGATGCTGAACTGTGCCATCTGCAGAATCAGAAGAAGATGATGCGGACATGCCAGCGCGTGGATCAAAACATCCTTTGCACTTGACTCCCCCTCGACTCGAAATCAAAGTGCAGTTGGGCGGGGGGGCTTGTCAGGTGTCTTGACCCACGTTTGAACTATTATCCTACAACATTTGGTGCTGTGGGCTTAGAAAATCCAAGATGGCTGAAAAGCCCACATTTGCGCCAGAATCCAGGAAAACCGTGCAGTTTTGCGCACACCAAAATGGTCGCCTGACTTGCCACCCACCAGTGCGAGCATGATGGGCCAGAAGCGCCATGAGCGAAATCAGTGCTAAGGAATATGGTGCTGTTAAAAATCTGTTTTAATTGATGTCAAAAATTGCTAAAATCATGGCCACAAAATTACTCTACTGCAGAATCTATAGCAATATACTGTTAGTAAATGCTATCCAGTAAAATCCTTTTTTTTAAATGTATTAATTCAAGACAGCTCCCAAAATGGGGTGCAGTACCGGTGCTCGACACTAACCGGCGCTAGCGGTCTAAACTCTGACAGGAGGCCTGTCTTTCAAGAGCTGACAAGGAACCTGAGTTAGCTGGAAACTTCAAAGCCTTGCTGGTTAATGAGAATTCTTAACACCTACTGTTCACAGGCCTGGCTGCATTCTGCTGCCCCCACCAAAAGGAGATCACACCTCTCTGATTGAATCAGGGGAGGAGTACCTGGGGCTGCAGGAAAACAGAACAATGAACTTTCCTTGGCTCAGGCAAATGCTAAATCAGAGGTCGTAAATGGCTTCCTCTTGGAAGGAAATGGGAGGGGCGCTGCCTCTGGGAGCCACCTGAGCTGGAGGCGGGGACAGACAGAAATTCCTCATTGTGCTTTGGAACCTAAACCAAACCCATCTGGGCCAGAGCATAATTTAAAAAAGATGGATAGTTCATAGTACGGAAGTGTCAAAATTATGTAAATAATATCATTATTTCTGTGATTTTTCTGTGCACATTTTAAGAGGTGTTAGGACTCTGTGGTATGTTCTGGGGGTAGTAGCGGAAAATAAGGTATTACTCCAAATGTCTGTATGTTAAAAATCTGACACTTCATCATCTGATGCCCATATTCCTTGCGCACATTTGTGTAAATTCTGGAAAAGTTTAGAGGTTGTGTTCTGGATGAAAAGGGCAGAATTCTGTCAGAAGTGGACACAACATCTTACAAAGACAGGGATCGGATGGTTTGGTGCTACAGAAAATATGTTAACTGGACATATAATATTAGAAAAATTGTACATAGATAAATATGCATTTGGATCAAAAATAGATTTGTGTGCAAAGTGACAAGGGGAGGATCCTCTGACCCATCAACATACCTCATCACGATGACACTCCATTTCCTTCCCCCAATCAAGGGAGAGAGGAGAACTTGGCCAATGATAAATTGTGAGGGGCAGGCTTAGTTTTGCCCACGCACACACCCATTTTCAAAAGGCATAAAAAAGACCACTGAAATCCGGGTAGGGACATTCACTTCTCACTTCAAACTGAATTCTTATGAAGCACTTTGCCGGACCAGACAATATCCAGAAGACTCCAGAACCAGAACTTAGAATCCAGACTTCAGAACTTGCAGCAGAGATGCCTAGTCCAAAGCTGAATCCTTCTCAGCAGGCCTCAGAATCCAGCCATCTAACCAAACTCTTCAACAGCTGGACTGTGCTGTTTGATTCTGGCTAGAACCCTGTGCCAGAACCCAGAAAGCAGTGCTGTATCCAGAGAGACCAAGACCAGACCGCTGTGCAGTGCCAAGAACTTTTGCCAGAACCAGAGACCAGACCAGACCAGACCGCTTTGCAGTGCCGATAGCAGACCCAGACCAGATCGCTGTGAGCAGAACCAGTACCAGAGACCGTCTGTGGCGAGTGAAGCCCAAACCTGACCAGACCTTGACGGCCTATTTCATATTTATAGTGTGAGTACTCAGCCAGCACTGTGCAAACCAATCTCTTAGTTTAAAACAATCAAATTCAAACCATTTCCACCGATTTAGAACTGCATCATAGAAATTGTGTGTTCATTCTGCGATTTCAAACCTGTGAAAGTGTCATTTGCCATTCTGAATCATTATTTCATTTCTGAAAATCTACCTCTACAAAATCGTCTGTATCTTTTGAACCGTGTGTGCTAGGAACAAGATTTAACTTTCATATTAAAGCTAAGATCCCCAGTTTACCAACAAGCCCTACACTTTCTACTCCTTATAGTTTTTCCGTAATCGCGCTTGACGCACTCAGAAAAAGTGCCGCGAATTGAAAACTAGCTCAAACTTCTTCACCTGTCAAAAATAGCTGTCTTTTGCTTGCATTGCTGAAATTCGTTTTCAACCTTATAATCCCTCATGAATCACTGATAGTGTTGACCTGAACCAATCTTAAGTAGCTATCACCTACCCTGAATCTCCTATAGGGAATTAAAATCATGTTTAGCATATTTTCCCTTCTTTGCCTTACATTGATAGTATTTTTGCCTGTGTTTTAAAATGATCCCTGTTGCTCTAAGCTTGCTGGGGGGGAACTGAATTGGTATTGCATTTGATTGTATTCCTGAACATTGTGTGCTCCCCTTCCATCTCCTTATATTGCATAAGGGGGGGGGTGAATTGTCAAAAGAAAAAGTAATCATATTATCTCTTGTGGAAACCATCTCAGTTATTTCTGTGCTACATTCTTATCTTGCATTTCCTCGAACCCATAAAAGCATTCTCAGCTACTTTATCCTCTCCATACCAACTCCTAAGTAAAATTAAAGAAGGTGTGCCAGTGTAATACTATCCATTGTTAATCATTGTCATATTCATAAGTGTGCTATCAAATATTAATTTATTTATAAAAGTGTGATATATATCTTGTTTAATTTTTCAATAAATCTTTTAATTTGCAAAACAAACCTTCTTCTTGGCTCAGTGAGGTCAGGGGGATTCAAAGAGAGGGGCGTTATACAAGGGTTTATCATCCAGATCTATGAACTTGTCATAAAAATGTATAAATAAGGGCTTCATTGGGCATCCCAGACTAGACACTGACTTAATTGGAGTGCTGAATTGAAGTCGCTTGACAATATATTCTCCAATAGGTTACAATAGCAACAGTGTGTCTTTGGATTCTATATTAGGTCTTCGTACATATTCTCATACAATATAGTCAAACAAGTGTTCACACCAAATGCTCGAACAGTATTGTGCATAATATATGTTCATGGATTAGTATTGTTGGTACAGGTAATCCTCTATCCACAGGTCAACGAAGGACAAGGTCTCATTACATGACCCTAACATTTGGCCTGCGGGCAGTTTAAGCATTAACTCATATATGGAGGTCAAGACGACCATGCTACAAGCAGAACAACATTGTCCACCATTTTAGAGCACAGGGTGACTTTGGAGTGAGAATCAAAATGACGGATGAACCTAAAATGGTGGCTAAAACTAATCTAAGGTCAGGACCTTGCAACGCAGATTTCCTTGCAGAGCGACTGGGCTTAGGCCAATATATACGATCAAGAGGGTATAATATGATTTCCCGTTCGACAAACCCTCCTTTTGGCCTAAGCCAATTGCTAAACTACTTCTAGTCACTTTACGAATAACTACACGTCTCAACGTCCATACACCCTGAATCACTATCGGAGATATAAATTGCCATAAGATCAGTTACTAAGATTTCTTTCAACACATATTCATTGGAGTTCGTGTCTGGGGCATATACTTTGCGTCCCAATGTACCCATCGCCTGTGTGCAACATCCCCCTATCATCGAACATATACCAGGAAGACATTGTATACAACAACAAAGAAACAACACAACTCCTAAAATGATCAGCAAGACTGAAAGTAGCTTCCAACCCCAAGATTGCAAGAAGTCCGAGAACCAAGCGCTAAGATCCCAGTTTCCCGCGGGAACATGCACTTCTGAACTTAGGACATGCAGATTCTGTATTGCCTTGAAGATAGTTGGGGAGGAATCTGGCACGAAAACACAGCAAGCGGACCCCACTAATTTACATACCCCTCCACGTTCAGCCAGGATGACATCTAATGCCATCCGGTTCTAAAGTGCTACTAACCTTATTGCTTTCTGTTCTAGAGTCATATTATAGATTATGTCAGTGGTCCCGTTGATGGTTCTCTCCAGTACTCTCGCTAGTCTCCTGATATCCTCAGAGTTCATAATTTGTCCCCAAAATGGCACAAAGGATTTTGCTACATCGCCTAGAACTTGTGCTGGAGGGCGACCATTCTTGTCCCGCCGTGGACAAACCTTTGAAATCTCTATGGTACTGGCTAGGGATACTCCGGGTAACAGGATTCCTAAGTAACAAGTTCCCTGCCAATCCCTGGGCAGCCATGGAAATGCTACATTACCGCAAACAAAGTAGACGGGTTCGCCTACATACAAAGGTCTGTCCTCACCAGTCAAATTCGGAACGTTGATGCAACCTTTAAAATCACCCATTGACTGAGTACCATTCCTCTGTATGCAGAAAGAAACAGAATCGGGGCTATGGTTAACAGTGTAAGAAGGAGGCGTGGCATCCTTATTGCCTATAGGAGCCATCTTGAAAGAGATCAAGGATTGAAAAGGACGGGACAGTCTATCGGAAGGCCTAATAGAAGCAACTTTGAGCTTACTCCTATTTGCAAAGAGCGAGCACCCCAAGAGAGTAAGAACACGTTCCTCAAACTGGTTCAAATTAGTCCCATTGAAGTTCCCTGAGATGCTATCATTCCAACGACCAAAGAATAGTGCCCTAAGAGAAGCATAGGATGCAGTTGTCAAAGGTAAAGGATGAATATACCAACCTAGCCCCTTATCCCCGTGTTGCGGTAAATGTGAGCAGACCCAACAATTAGATTTGTTAAAGATAGCATGTGTAGCATTCATGATGAGTAATAGTGTATTATTATGATATCTCTGTCTGTGCAGAGAGTCTCTAGGAGATAGAGTGTGCAGATGCACGAAAGGAGTAGAAACAGTAGGTACATTTTCAGTCGGCAACAAATTCTCAAGCTGATGTACTTCTTATAGATACCAGAAGCCTAAAACAATGACTATTATAAACCCAATTAACATTATCACAAAACAGCAGTACGTTTTCGGGGCCCTCGTAACAGTTTGTCCATTTTCACAGCTGGTCACATGTTCACTTATCAGTCCTTGTAATCTTCAAATGAAAACCCCAGTGTTCTTAGCTGGTGACCTCCAGGCCGAGCTTTTTAGTCCTTCCACAAACCCTAGCCAACAGAATCCCCTTTTCAAACAATTAATCGGGCCAAAAAGGCAAGCCCTTGAGCGCACTGCCGAACCGTGCTGTAAGTCTATTTCCTTGGACGGAGATCGTACCTTGTGATCCCTGGTACTGATTGATCCATGAACAACGTGTCGTCACTTCCCACTGGAAGCGGCAAATGAGCGGAAGCAAGGTCAGAGGCACAACTGGGGATCGCCTCTGAAAACAAAATGGTCGGAGAGTGTGGGGATGTAATGGGTGTTTCCCCATACCTCACAGGATCAGGGAGAATCCCCGACACACATTTGGTGCAATTTACTTCTTCGGGATCGTTGGTTACAGTACTGATGAGGGGTTCTGCTTCTTCTGTATCGTATGGCACTGCGTGTGGAATCTTCTTGGTATGTGTCGCATGGATCCAATTTTTCCGGCCTGCCACCTGCACTGCAGTCTGTGTGACTAGTAGGACTTGGAAGGGGCCCCGCCAACGAGATGCGAGGCAAGAAGATCGCTCGAAGGATTTTACGAGGACCCAATCCCAGGCCGTATGCTGTGACCGGGGCCCTCATATCGTACATGTAAAGCCTCTCGCACCTGGTGATAAATCAAAAACAAGTTTTTAGTCAACTGGCTACAGTAATCTGAAAGAAGTACATTTTCAACATTTCGCAAAGAACGACATTTCGGAATATTACAGATATTAGCAGGCCTCCCCATAACCACCTCAAAGGGAGAGAGCCCAGTCTTAGTTTGAGGGGTTGTCCGCATTGATAATAACACAATTGGCAAGGCGTCCGGCCATTTTAGTTTAGTGCCAGCACACGTCTTAGCGAACTTGTTTTTGATGATGCAGTTGTATCTTTCCACTAGTCCAGCACTCTGAGCGTGTCTGGCCGAATGGAACCGTTTATCGATCTGCAACCCCGCACATATCTGCAGAATTACAGCAGCAATAAAATGTGGACCATTGTCCGACCAGATGACTCTTGGTAGCCCGAATCTCGGGAAGTACTCTTTTAACATAGTCTTTGCAGTAGTCATGGCTGTAGCGTCTTTAACAGGAAAAGCCTCGAACCATTTGCTAAAAGCACAGATGACGACAAAAACATACTGTAAATTATTACACCATTCCATCTCAATAAAATCATAATGGATGACCTCGAAGGGAACAGAAGGTGGACCAAAACTACCCCTAGGAGTGGATGTGCCCTTTGCCACATTATGCTACAAACAAATCATACATGCCTGAACAAAACGTCAGCTACCTTAGAGATGTTATCATTTACCCATACTTTTTCCAACATTTTTGTGATTTTACGAGCACATATGTGTGTGGGCCCATGACCCATAACAACCATCATCATAATGTACCCCACTTCCCATCAACTCTGTCCACCCAACAGCCATCATCATCAAGTTTCCCCAAGCCCTCAGCCCATTTCTTAGACTCTTCTAACGTGGCATCGGCTTGGATATCCCTTACGGAATCAATACCCTCATCCATAGTACAGGCATGTATGGCCTCCCTTGAAGTATACCTGTCTGAAGAGAGATCAGTGGCAGTCTGTTTAGCTATCTGATCAGCAAAAGCGTTCCCTTTTCCTACATCATATACAATCTTCTGATGCGCTGCGCATTTTACAATAGCTAGCTGAGTAGGGAGTGCGAGCGCTGAGAGTAGCCGTACTATCAAGGAGCCATGCTGGATTTTTGTGCCATGTGAAGTAAAGAACCCTCTTTCTGACCAAAGTTGTGAACCACCCCAAAGGCATACTGACTGTCAGTGTATATATTCACGGTAAGCCCTTCGGAAAGTTCACAGGCTCGGGTCAATGCTATAATCTCTGCGGCCTGCGCAGAGTTATACGTGATTCTCTTGGTTTCCACGACCGTGCTCAATGTAGTGATTGCATAAGCAGCTGTGGATGTACCATCCGGAAGTTTGAAGCAGGAGCCATCGCAAAACAGCTCCCCTTGTGGATTGTTCAAAGGAGTATCTGTCAGATCAATTCTACCCTTTGTCTCTTGCTCTGTAGTGTAAAGGCAATTATGTGACTCTTTGTCACTGCAAGCAGTACCTTGCGGGAAAGGTAAGAGTTCAGTTGGATTAAGAACACAACACCTCTTAATTTGTATGTGTGGTGCAAACAAGATCAATTCATATCTCGTTAACCGTGCGGATGTGAGGTGTTGCGTTTGAGTTCTGTTCAATAGAACATCCAAAGAGTGAGGTACCATTAGGGTTAAAGGATGGCCTAGGACCATTCCCTTGCTCTGTTTTACAGAAGCAGCAGCAGCAGCGACAGCTCGCAAACATCTTGGCAAAGCGCATGCTACAGGATCAAGGACAGAAGAAAAATAGCTGCACAGCCTATTCTTCCCTCCATGTTCCTGCGTTAATACAGCCAAAGCACATCCATCACATTCATGCACAAACAACACAAAGGCCTTTTCATAATTTGGTGTGCCCAAAACCGGTGCCAAGCACAATGCAGCCTTGAGCAAATCAAATACACGCTGGTGCTCCATGTTCCACGGCAATGGCGAAGAAATGCCCTTCGTCAGAGCCAACATCGGCTTAATCACTAGTGAAAAGTTGGGGATCAACTGCCTATAGTAAGAAGCCATACCTATCAAGGCTCTAACTTCCTTCTGTGTATTTGGGACAGACATGCCAGAAATTAGTTTTATCCATTCAGGTGTCAACTGTCTTCCCTCCTTTGACAGAAGATAGCCTAAATAGGCGACCTCATGACAACAATATTGACATTTTTTAAGCAAAGCTTTGTGTCCATGTTTAGCCAGGTGAATAAGCAACAACACAGTGCCCTCCTTACAAGCGCTCTCTGAGTCAGCAGCTAAAAGCAAGTCATCAACATTTTGAAGCAGTGTACAAGTAGAGGGCAACTCAAGGGTGTCGAGCTGCTCTTTCAAAGCCCTACTATAGATGCTAGGACTTTCCGTGTAACCTTGCGGTGCACGGGTGAAAGTAAACGAGCGTCCCCCTAAGGTGAATGCGAACAGGTATCTACTGTCCTTGTGTATAGGAATATTAAAGAAAGCATTCTTTAGATCCACAACACTAAAGTAGGTAGCTGAAGCCGGGATCATGGTTAATATCGTCATCACATCAGGCACAATTGGAAATTGTGGGGCGACGATCTTATTTATGGCACGTAAATCAATTATAAAACGAAAAAGGATTGCATTATCGCCTTTTTTGTACACGGGCAAAATCAGACTATTGCACAAACTACCTGCAATTTCCTCAATCACCCCTCGATGCACATAATCGGAGACGATGTATTTCAAAGCTTGCTCACCATCGACTAAAACCTTATACTGTGGAATACGAGGCAGCTTTACTCCATGTTTCAAGACAATTTTAACAGGCTCAATTTGCAAAACACCGACATTATTGTCGTCAATTGCCCACAAACACTCCGGAACATCACTAAATTCCGGCAGCAAAGGTCTGGTCAAGAATTGAGAGACAGAAAGTTGCTGTGGTGAAATCGTCAAACGCACTCAATCAGAAGAACAATGAATTACCGCATTTAATTCCTTCAACAGATTCAACCCCAGCCAATTCTCTACACAATTTGAAGTGAAAAGGAATGGACAATAGTCCATAAAGGGACCCAAAGAAATAGGTACCGGTGAAGAAACCGGACAGACAACTGGTGTGCCAGAAAACCCTACAGAAACGTTAGTTTGCCCTGACAGTGAAATGTTTGGAACCCGAGAATGATCAATGGAGCACTTCTGTGCCCCTGTATCTATCAAGAATAGATGTTTCCTATTGCCCACTATCATTTCAATTTAGGGACCTTTCTAATTAACGGGAATATGTGTGGGTTCCAAACCCTGCTTCGGGAAATCCTAGCGAAACAGAATGTTGTCAAAAGGAAGTTTTTCAGAGAGGTAAGTGACAGAGGGATGATGAAAGATATTTCTAGTACCCACACCTGATGCCTGATTGTACTGTGAAAAAGGTTGCTGTGAATCTTGTGGAAACTAACCTCTAACAGGGCCCCTTACACCCAGACGACCTTTGGATCGTCTACCTATATTCCCAAATGTGTTATTTGACCTCTGTCGGAGGATCGGGCATTGTGCACGCCAATGACCCTCTTGCCTACAATAGGCACACTGGTTAATGTTTACAGGTCCCAAGGGTTCATTACCTTGTGGAACATACTGACCTCTAAATTGTGAATTACCCCCTCTAGGGCCTTTAACAGTTTGCTATAATAATACTTTTGTCTTTAAATCTCCTTTTCTCTTCTCGACCCTTTCTTTTTCATTTTTGACACAATTCTCATAGTACTGAGCCATGTGCAGTACTTCTGATTGAGACTTCCTTGCCAAGCGCTCTCAGAAGACATAATTTGCGACTGGATGTCAGGCAGCAATCCACGCACAAATTTGTCTACAAATAATCTTTACCCAGATTCTGTGCCTAAGTCTTGTCTGCTGAAATCTGAAAATACCTGTTCGAACTGATTAAAGAACTCGGTAGCACACTCAGACTTCCAATGGACACAGGCAGTAAGCTTGTCCCAAATAATTCTCTTTTCGGGAATTATAGTTTTCAGTTTCACAACCATTCTATCAGGTAAAGTTAGTATCACCTGAGGCGGCCTTTTGCCAGCTGGCCTTTGTCCATCGAGTCTTATTATGTTAGTCCATATGTCTCCTAGCCCTGCTACATCGTCTATAGTTCTAATCTGTTTCCACAAATCGACAGGACGAAGCACAGGAAATAACAGATCAATATCACTTAGCGTGAATACTGAGGATTGCAAAACAGACTTTATTTCTTTGTAGAACCCTGTCGGGTTCTTCCTAATGTCGGGGATATATTGTCTAATGGTGTTCACTTCCTGTCTCAACAACAGGACATGAACAAACTGTGACACATAGTGTGCAGGAATTTCATAGGCCTGAGCACCAGTTCCGACATCCGCTGGAACCTCGACTTTTGGGACAAGTGTCAGAGGAACCTCTCTCATAGGCAACTGAGAAGTAGGCAACTCCGAACGCTTACTAAGCAACGGAGCCAAATCGAGTGCTAAAGCAGCTGAAGAAGTGTCAAACGAAAAATCTCTCGTAAATACTCAATAAATCTGCAGGACAACAAATCTTTCTTTTTACACACTCATCCTGTAGGTATTCTACCATTACCAATATCACTTTCCCCTGCATTTCTGGCGTATACTGACTATACGTGTCATATACTTCAACGGGAGTTATCGATGCATCTGAAATCCATCTAATTGCCTATTTCGTGCAAATTCGCGTTTCCTCAGATATCGATTTACGGCAAGGAAGGAACCGTTTTTGCACGAACATAGTCCCCAAACTATCTCCATCTTCATCTTCATTCTGTAACCTTTCCAGCTCCCTTCTGTACTCAAGTACCCCCTCAACATGCTCTTGTACTTTCTCCACAGTGTCTCTAGAAAATGCTAAAGTGTTCAGATCCCTCAACCCTTGTGGGAGATCTGTATCATTTAACCTGTCCCACATTACACACAAACGAATCCCTAATCCTTCAATAAACACGTTTTTCTCAGGAAAATTGTCTATGTTAGAGAGTGTGACAAAAACATTAGCCTGATCACCCCTCTCCATGCAATGCCTAGCCCATGCAATCAACTCACGTTTCCTCTCTGGAGGTACAGTATTGTGAGTGACAACCCTCGATCCCGCTCCCCGATCTACTACAAGCGGTGTAGAATCGCTTGAAAGAGGGAGAGTAGGCAAGTTCAGCGGAGGTGCTATCACTGGTGCAACAGGTAAAGGTGGAGGAGCAGGTGGAAGAGCAACGACAAAAAGAGGACCAACAACTCGAGGAAGAGGAGCAATAGGAGGAGCAGGAGGAGGAATAACAGCAGGAAGAGGAACAAACGGAGGTGGCGCAGTGGCACCAGGCCTTCGTTCATTTAACAATTTATCAATAAGTTTGTCAGAAACATGAAAGTCTTTAGAAGGATAGATTTTCTGGATACCAAGTGAGAAAGCCCTATCCATATTCCTAGCTGACTCAGACTGTTTATTTTGGTCATATAACAACGCTTTTTCGGCGTTCGCCTTATGACGGCGCGCATGCTTATCTCTACTCTTAAGCTGCTGTAAAGCTTCTTTCTTTCAATTCTGTAATCCATCAAATGCTGCAGGTCTATCCTTTTTGTTTAATAATATAGATTCTAAATTCTCAATACGAGGGATTTCAAAACTACCATTGATTGGCCATTGAAGTTCGGAAGCGTGTCTAGTTTGTCTGTGCCAAATATCATTAAACACTATACTACCAATACCGTGCTTACAGTACATAGTACACGCTGGAGATCCCTTCTGTGGCGCCGGACGGCTAAATTCCACAGATTGTCTGTCACTGCGTAATATTGCCCTTAAGCAGGCAGACAATTTCCCAGGCATGTCAGAATACTGGTGTTACCTGGTCAATAATTGTACTCACGAGTGCAATGCACCAAAACAAATTATCAGGATACTTAAGTATTGGGACACGACTCACCTGATCAAATCCTAAGGAGGTCCGATCAGATTTCAAAGTTTTCTAACAAAGTTTACCTCGTGTTTGGTGATTTCGGCAAATCTGTCCACCTCGATATGTGGACCCTCGTCAAGATGCTGACTCGGACCTGTGCTCACCGTCCAGGGATCAGGCTGTGCAGTGCTGCTGAGGTGTCGCTTCTCATTCAGGAAAGGGGCCCCCTTTACACTGTCCGATCCCGGTCTGATAGTCACGTGAACCTTCAATGAGCTGGCCTCAATCTTGAGGGTCCCTATTCAGGCACCATCTGTGAAAGAAAAAAGAAGATATCGAGGCTGTGTACCCTCAAAAGGAAATACACCAAACGCGGGTTCAAATGATACACAGATCTGTATTTTACAACTGAACAGTTTAGTTTTCAAAGAACAAAGCAACAGATATCTATCAGGCCCTCAGTACAACAGAGCGAATACCAGCCCTGTTCGGTGTGTGTAGTGAGTGGGGCTGTACATCAGAATGGTTGTGTCTTTTATACAATATGTTAACCATTTCCTTGGGCTAGGGTTCGTTCCTAATTTATGCATCTTATAAATGTATGCATTATCCTTAATACATTCTCCAATAGGTTACAATAGCAACGTTGTGTCTTTGGATTCTATATTAAGTCGTTGTACATATTCTCATACAATATAGTCAAACAAGTGTTCACATCAAATGCTAGAACAGTTTTGTGCATAATATATGTTCATGGATTAGTATCGTTGGTACAGGTAATCATCTATCCACAGGTCAACGAAGGACAAGGTCTCATTACATGACCCTAACATTTGGTCTGTGGGCAGTTTAAGCATTAACTCATATGTGGAGGTCAAGACGACCATGCTACAAGCAGAACAACATTGTCCACCATTTTAGAGCTCAGGGTGACTTTGGAGTGAGAATCAAAATGACGGATGAACCTAAAATGGTGGCTAAAACTGATCTAAGGTCAGGACCTTGCAACGCGGATTTCCTTGCAGAGCAACTGGGCTTAGGCCAATATATACGATCAAGAGGGTATAATATGATTTCCTGTTCGACAAACTGTGTGCTGACTGTGCTCCCCATCATTGACCCGCTCTTCCTGAGGCTGCATTTAGAAGGAGGTCCTGCTGGCTCAGAATCAGCCACTGATTAGAAGTACAGAAGTACAATTCAAAGAATTGTAACAGGAGCAAATAAAATGCTCAAGCATGAAATTACACAACCTCAGATCTCGCAAATCCCGATTTAAGGACCCCATCTCCCACCCCACTACTAAAACAAAATAACACATTCACAGCTTTGCCGAAGGACTTCTCCTGTCTTGCAGCATTATTTTGTTATTTCATCTCGGAAACAACCACACAGCACCTTCATTTTGATAGAAAAAGCCCACTTCCATACTAAGACCCACAGTCTATTCTGTCAATTGTTAATCTGGTACTGAGGAAACATACAGCTTTGCTTCTGCCCATGTCATTAATAAGCCAACCTTGTATACTGTGCTCCATACCTACTAGCACTTACGTATGGACACAAACCCATGCGATATCAATTGTGTGCAAGTAACTTACACAGTCCCTTTTTTTCGTCTGCATTGTGGTATTTTTATTTGAATCCATCCTGTTTCCCTCTTCAGAAAAGTCAACATACATGGACCAGAATGGAAAACAGGGAGAACGTGACAAGATATTCACACCTTACATGGAGCAACGTCATGAATCCATTTATATGTAAACTAAAACTGTCTTGTGAAAAAGAGATATTCAATGCTTGTTTTAATGCTGAATTTCTCATTATTCTCTATCCCGATTGCTGGAATCATAATGGGAATCTAAGGAGATTAGTGAATTACATGCTTTAATGTCTTGATAGCGCTACAGAAACAGAAGACAATGGACCTTATACTAAGTCGGCCGGTCTGGTAAAAAAGTGCCTGTATTCATGGATACCGGCACCAGTTACATGTGATTATGTGGAATCCCAAAATAACTAATGTAATTACAACAAATACAAAACAACTAATTCCAAAATACCAAATTCCTTTTTTGTTGTTTTTGGGGGGCCCCCATAGCCCGCCTTTTTTCAAATACTTTTCCCACACCCCAAACCCATTTTTATTTTTTTCCCAAATTCGTTATTTTCGTTTTCATTGTTTTGTATTCCATATAATCATTGCATACCACAGCACCTTGCTGGACCCGCCAACTACAGGTTTTCCGGTGGGGCACCTGTGTTAAGGGAGACACCCTACTGGCAATTACCGGCAACGGTATTGCTGGTGCTGGTAATAAGGGAAAATCCTCTCATAGACTCCTGTAGGACTCCATGAATGGGGATTAACACCGTCACTCTGGTACCCATAATCTGGCGGCAATGCCACTGGGCCAGGTGCTGGAAATGGTAACAACATTTGCGGTATTCTGGAGACTCTACCACCAGGATCCCGGCAATGTTAGAATGAGGCCCAGTATTCTGGCCAGAAAGGAAAGGGCTCTCGAAAGTCACTCCCCCAATAAAGAACACAGTGTAGAAGCTTAGAAATTAATATCCCTTACTCTACCAAAGTCTCTCTGAAAACACACTTTCTAAAAGCCTAGGGGGAAAGTGTGAAAACACTATTGTGCAGCAACAAAGTTATCCAAATATAAGCAGGCATGACTCACCACAAGAAGTGGGAATGGAGCAGCCACAACATGTAGTGAGAACTTCACAAATTGAACAATTAAACAAAAACATTTTTTCCACTAGTTTCTTAATGAAATACTCACTTAGTTTTGGGGAAAGTTTTCCTCCATTTGCATCACTCCCTGAGGACACAGAGGGATCCTCTGCAACCAAGTCACAAGTCTCATGAGAGAGTGGATGGGGCTGTGATTTGTTTTACATTGATTCTCAGTACTCCCTCTTCACACTTCATGTCACACGCCCAAGTGCAGGCAAGCTGTCTGCTCACAGGCTGGCTCACAGGAGGTGGGACTTGGCCTGACCTGATGCTCCACCAGCTTTTAAATTGAAGGCATTACTACTACGGTGACTTTCTGAGTATCTTTCGTTAAGTTTCTCTTAGACCTGTGGGCGCCATTCCTGGTATATGGACCTACCCTGCAGGTTTCTGTGAAACCTGATGAATTATTTCATGTTTCTTAAAGTTGAACACTCTGTTTGCTTAAACGAGGGCATCAGCTCACTTCCCTAAGAATCAGCCACACCAGCCCCCACCAAGAAAGATGAAGTTGTCAGGAATTGGAACTTCATAGAGGCATGTGATTGCTGTGGCTGAAGGCTCCACAAAATGTGGGCAATGGTCGTGTTATGTCCGTCTACAATCACCCTAGTGCTGTTTCGAATAGATGTTCAATATTGCATTCCTACTAACACTCTCCTTTGACTGTGAGTGCTGTATTGTTTCTCTGTGAATAGATAACCCATTTTTGTGTCTGCATCATTTTATTTTGTTGTATTATCTTTAAAGGCACGTTATGATTTCACAGTTCAGCTTCTTAGCTGGTTGTTTGAATTGTGTACTTTTCTAGATGGTATCACTTCTCTGAGTTTTTATCTTACCTTTTTTTTATTTCCCAGTTGTCTAGTTTCATTGAATGAACTTCTGTTATTGGGTTATTCCTCCGCCATTTCCTTAATTCTTCTATCTTTTACAGAACTAATGTAGCTATGCCATCTGTTTCCCTAGCTCCTGTTGTGACCCATGTTGAGTTGGCTTGCATTGTTTTTAGAACAAATGTGTTTTTTCTGCAAGTACCTTGAGTCTATTTTTAAAGGTATGTAGAATTTCCTTCTCTATTCGTGGCCTTATACTCATGACCCATTTTCAGAAATATCCACAAAGCACATAAGCGTTCCCAGAGCATACACTTTTCATCGGTTCAAGGTAGCACAAACACTACCATTACTGAAAGCAGACAATTTTACTAGATATAATGGGAATTCAGTGAGACCCCAGGGTCTCATCTTCCATCTGCCAAAAATGACACACTAATGTTCAAATGCATAAAAGAAGAAAAACAACGGAGGTGTATGTAAAGTCTCGTGCATGCATCCTTAGTTTTAATAAGAAGACATATTTTTTTAAGTCCCCAATTCAATGAACATCCTTGACAACGCAATGCATCTTTCTCTTTCAAACCGCACAGATAAAGGGTCAGAGAAAAAATAAAAACACGACTGTCAAAAGATATGAAATGGTATTTGCTTATCTAAAAAACAATGTGGCATTTAGAATTTCTGTGAATTAATGTGTGTGATTGCTTATCTTGCCAATGTTCCCATTGTTAAAATTTTGAGTCGCGACTGAAAGTCTAAACAGATAGATTCTAACCTAGATACGTTTTTGGAAAGACTATGATATGTCAAGTGCAGCTTTAATTTTCCCAATAACAACACTGTGGTCCAGCTCAAATTGCACAGCAGTTGTCATCATGTTGTAAGTGAACCTTCTACCGCACCAATAATGCTTTGAACAACCTGTGAAGTCAAGACATGTAAGTTACAGCACTCATATGTCCAGACGCTGGCAATATTTGCCAAGTACAACCTGAAAATAACCCCGTAATGGATTCAAACCACTAGTATGATAACCATGTGTTAGAAGGACTTTATAATGAAGCCTTATGTTAATGTAGTGATTTCTGTTAATCTAATTAAAGGTGTGCTAACACAATAATGGCAACAAAACAAATATCCATTAAACATCGCTCGATTTGATTGAACAAGTATATCGTGTTCCATATAAATTCCATAGCTGTAATCAGAATGCTTCCATAAAGTTCACGCCATTAGTGATAGCCACCATTGATCTACTTAAGACGAAAGATGCAGATAATTCAAAGGAAAAAGGGACACGGTTTGAGCAGGAATTGGGACCACTCTCCATGATGACTAGCAGATGCAACCGGTTACAACTGTGGAAGACACAGGCAAGGGCCTTTTAAAAAACATGCTCATTATTTTTGGGGGACAGTCAACACTAGCACTTATCTGGTGTTGGGTCCCCTGCATGCACATGTGAACATTTACAAGGCGGAATGCAAAGCTGAAGCGTTAAAGTGCCTTTGCTCTTCACTTTTACTCTTCCTCTTGTAAAAAAGCAAGTGCTGCAAACATATCGTCCATTGCAGATGGTATTTACTAAAGGGTTACTATGGAATCTGCTCGCTTTCAGCAGGTGCTAATTGCAGGAGGATTTCATAGGAATCCATCAGATGTCCACCATCAGTAAAATCTCATGCTGGTGTAAAACAAAGTAGTTTAACAGGCAGAGTGGGAAGTGTGAGGTGGAAATGGGTTCCCTGTCCCACCTTCCACACTGCCAGCAAATTATTACCAATCTTCCAGAGCAGGAAAGTAAAACTTAAATTGCTTCACCTCTTGTTTTTATTCTTTGCTAAGTTGTACAGAGTTGTTTGAAATGACCCCCAGAATGTTTGCTTTTCTGCAAACACACAGAATGAGGCACAAATCATACATCACGAATGTGGCTGCGTGGTCGTCCCAACAGATTTAGCTCCACTTATGGTATTATGTGCCTTGCTGTATTTGCGTACTGAGATTTTCTGTGCAATCTCCTCATCTGTCGCCTCAACCTGGCGTGATGCTGTTCATTGTGGTGCACATATTTTCGACCATGGGCATCCTAGGGCCTTGATACATGGTTTTTGAGGTACCATATGCACTTCAAGTTTTATTCCTCATTTCGAGATCAGTCCTTCTACAACCACATTGCTGTTTCGCTGATTTCAGGCAACCGTATCATGTGTGAAGGTGCTGAAATCCGGAGAAAGGGGTTAGGTGTCCAAATGTCATGTAGCCAGTCATGTCTGGACGGTCCTAACACGTGACTAGGCACATTCTGGTGCAGATTGATGAAACAGTGTGTAATTGTACAAGGAACAACGCTTCACCAAGCCACAAACCCACAAACACATTTTGACGTTTAAAGATTCCGGTCTGTATTTTGTTACACTGTAAATAACACGTTTTATTATTACAGAAAATAAGGGTACTTAATCTACCAAAATCGGGATGAAGAAAGTTTGAGGCAGCCATGCAGGTATGTAAACCCAGTACATGAGGCCTTATTAACTAATACATGCAACCTTTACATGGTGTGTACATTAGTATGACAAGACATGGAGTCACATGAAATCCTCTGAAAGATATACCTTCTTATGAACTTCCACTCAATTGCAAAACATTCCACAGACATCTACAAACTTCTCAGTGAGGACACAATACATCCAATATTCCTTTCAGAACCTTGCTCAGATTAGTCTATAACTCTACAAAAAGGCAATTCCGCTGGAATTCAAGATGCACTTTGCCCAAAGGAACATCAAGAGAGGATGCTAAATCAGATGTGCACACAACGTCTCTAGCAAAATGTGAGTGTTACTTTTTCGGCACTCTTAGTAAGCTTCAGGCAACATATCCACACAGAATATGCTTCCTATCTACAGATCACCCTCATACAACCCGTATTTAATCGATAATATAACAGTAGCATACCTCTCAGTAACCTGCAAACACTTCACCATATGTGGCAATTTCAATTTCTGACTGGAAAAGAAGCACACAACACAGTTAAAAAATTGCTGTTTGCAAAATTGCATGCCCTACAAGTAACTTGTTAACATGCAGCCTCATGCTACCAGCCACACACTGTATTGCATCTTCTGTCACATAAATATCAATAACATTTATTTTGCAGTGGTTTTAGTTTGGAAGCCACCAGTCCAACCCATTCAGCATTTTCACGTGTAGAGAAAAGAAAAGTATGCAAAGGAAAACGTTACATTTAAAGATCAAAAGGTGAGCTACCGCCTGCACAGAGCATATGAAAAGACACATGCCAGGACATGTACGATGTTAGCAGCCCATCTACAACCAGCAAGGCACAAAAGGAAATATTTTCGGTCACATGAAAGTATCCTGCAATTGTTTATTAACGGGATAACAGATAATCTGGAATGTAAAAGCATAGAATGTCACAGAAACGTACAAATCAAACTACGCCTGTATTTTTGTATTTATTTCCTTACAGGACTATGAATTAGGATTAGAAGATTAATTTCAAAGAACATTTTATGATGCAATGTTTCAATTGACAATTACAGTGGGGAAATTTGGGGAATAAAATTACTTTTAAAGGCTGCATTTGTGATTAAAGCCAGCAGAGTGGCCTGGACATCCAGATTACATTTTCTCACCCCAACAACTACAGCAGAGGGGGGCATGCTTGCTCCAGGGATATTAGCATAGGCCCAGACATTGGCCCATAAAATCATATGATGCTTTCTGGACTTAAAGGACGAAATGTTTTGCCTTTGTTCGCAGAGACAGGCCTTAAATCCTTAGGGAAGTGGCCAGCTGGGGTCTGCTTTCCACTTAATCAAATATGTCATCAGCCAGGTCCTTCCAGGGGGTGCAATTCACACCTTCAAATAATTTAAGTCCATCTCAATTGAAAGAAAGTGGCTGTAATCACTCAAGGGGCAAACACTATATACAAATGAGGCAATGAGATACTAAAACCTCAACGAATTTGCACAAATAAAGCCAGGATTCTCAGAAATCAAAAATGACTAGCTCACAGTTATAAAGGAACTGACAGTATATGGTACAAAATGTTCTGTTGGCAGACAGTGGAACGGGATAGGACATTTAATATTTTGGTAAATAAGAAAAAAAACTGCATTTTAAGAATTCCATTTTGCTTCTAACTTTTAAAGGCAATGTCCCGGAGACTTAATTGTTTAGGTTGTTCAGGGTAAAAATATCTATCATGTGATTGCAAAAATTATATGTCTTTTGTATTTCCTGTTATTTTGATCTGTTTTGTCCATTTTGTGAAAAGACAATAATTGCCTGTAAGACAATACAAAATAAATGAAAAAAAAAATGTATTTCTATGTTTGTTGCAAATTAGGAAAATGTTGATATTTCTTAACAGAAAAGGTGCATTTTAGGCATTGATATATCCTACCTTCTGTGCCGGCAAACCTGTTATTCTGAGATAAATATTATATTTTATAAAAGTATCAGAGAGAGAAAAAAAAAACTATTTATAATGCATACATCACAGGTCTTGCTGAGATGAAAATTGCATGATTCAATGCAACAGAAAGAGAACAGTCTGATGAACCAGTTAGTAACATGATCACTTGTGAAGAGTATGATGTTTAAGAAATGCTTAATTGTTAATGTAGAAAATCCAATTCAAATGCTAGGGAAACTGGGTTTAGAAGTCACTCCCATTAGACTGCCTTTTCATTAGTATGCCCAATGTGTATGCAAGGGGTGGTTTAGCATGATGTCCCCTTTGGAACACTAGCCAATCACATAAAATAACCTATTAGGCAAGACAGATGATCCTCAACTCTAAAGGGAGGGGTTTCTAATCTTTGAAAAGTCCAAACCCATAGACTCTTGGGATTCAATTTCTCACTCACTGACTGTGATGGATTGACTGATAGACTGACAGAACAAGATAAAAGAAAATGTGCAACAACAGAAAAGAGAATGCAATAGATTGCTTGCCGTGCGACCGATTTTGGATTATCACCAGAACACTGTAAGTGGGGCCTACCTGGAATGTATACCCCAGGCCTTCTTCAATGGAAGAGACAGCAGACAGACCCCATATTGCTGACTGATGCCCACCTGTTCCTAGAGGAGGAGAATTGAACCAGTCCTTAAGAGAGTGCCCACCTATCTGTGAGACAGCTAAAAATAAATTCCAATTTAAGTACATTATTAAGGGGAAATAATTCTAAGGTGAGTGGTAATCTAAAAGGGAATGGAATGAATCACTGCCCATTTTTATTTGTGAAAGTACTGAGGGTTCCGGAGGTATATAAATTGGCATTAAATCCTGAGAACTTAATACATATTTCAACTATGTTTGCTTTGGGACTTATAGATTTGATATATGTCCTAAACTGTGTATACTAGATGATCCCCTGCTTCCTTCTCTGTGTAATGGTCAAGCACAGAAGAAGTATTCTGAGAGCCAAAAGGAAATCTCACTCTGTATATATCTAGAAACATAAGGAAATTGAAGTTGTTTACTGCTTACTTCACCAAGCAGAATTCAGTTACTAGTGCTGAACCATTCGAGACAAAGAAGAAAGGGTGATTAACCTTTACACATTATCCGCCATTTTATGTTTTCCATTGAAAATGAGGAGTGAACAGATTTACATGCAGGACGGTCAAGTAGACATTATTTTAATTGAGCTTTTTAGAACTTTGTTTGACAATCTGATAGTTATTTATTTATTTATTCATTGCATTTATTAAGCGTGCAAGGAGGCCCGTGGGCATTGTGGCGCTGTTAGAGCAGGCTTACTTGGTTACATGAGAAAAGCAGTATAGCCTGTCTGTGGTTTTTTGTTACAGTGAGCCAGATAGGTGACAGTTGATGGTTACATTGACATTGAAATAGTGATAAGAGATAGTTGATGGTTACATTGAAATTGACATAGTGGGCAAAGTTAAGCAGCAAAAGAAAACCCAGAGGTCTCACAGTTACATGGTTACAGAGGAGTACCGCGATACCTCCAGATTTCTCAAACCGCTGATTGTATGGGCCTTGAGAGGTGCAGTAAGCTAATTGAAGAGCTTTGTTTTGAGTGCTCAGATGGAAAAGTCAGAGGTTGCCTTCCTTATGTTGGTAGGGAGGCCATTCTAATGTTATGGGGCTGGGAATAGGAAGCTGGAGCCTCCAGCTTTGGTTCTTTTGAAGGTAGGGACGTTAAGCTGATTGTAGTGGTGCGAACGTTTGGGTCTAGAGGAGGTGGTTCAGACTATTATTTCTGAGAGATATGAGGGGGCTGTGAATGAGAGGCATTTATGAGTTATGGCTAAGGTCTTGAACAATGCAAGTTCTTTGACAGGGAGCCAGTGGGCACCAGGCTTTGCATTATTTTGAATGACGTGTAGTCTGTTGTAGTTTTTAGCCAAAGTGTCAGCAAAGAGAATGTTACATTAGTGCACTTCTGCCCCAACAGTTGCTCTGGCTATGGAGAGGCAGTTTTGTGTGGATAGGTAGGGTTTGACTGCATTGATCAATTTGGCTGTAAATGCAGCTGAGGATGCAATAGCGCTAACTTGAGGCATCATGGAGAGGGTGGAGTCGATGTATACCCCGAGGATTTTGACTGCTGATGAGACAGTGATTTGGGTGTTGTCTATGTTAATTTTGTATTTGTATTTTATTTATTTGTATAGCGCATTAGGCCCGAGGGCAACCAGGCACATATCTTGAGGCACAAAAATACAGTTACATACAGTCAAAGATAATAATCACAGGTGCATACATTAAGGCACAGCGGTAAAAGTGAAAGGCTACATGTGCGAGCACAGAGAAAACAATACATTCTCAAGCGAAGTGCAGGAGGAGCAAGAGCATGTGGCTTAGGTTGGTGGTGAGTGATGTGTAGAGGGTAGCCATAGTTTGGCTTTGTGGCTTTGTGTTTGAAGAGCGGGGCAGATGGGAGAGTTCTGATGGAAAGTGGCACGGAGTTCCAGAGTTTGGATGCAAGGACTGGGAGGCTGACGCCACCGGCAGATTGTATTTCGGTATGGTGAGCGATTGAGCTTCGGCAGATCTCAGTGTCCGTGAGGGGATGTATTGAGAGAAGCGGGAGGTTAAGTAAGTAGGGGCCAGGTTGTTAATACAGGTTGTTAACACATTTGTGAGTAAGAGTCAGTAATTTGAGCGAGATTCTTTTGGCGACAGAGAGCCAGTGTAAGCTCTTCCTGGTGTCAGAGATGTGCGCCGACCTGGGGATGGCAAGGGCTGCTCTGATTGCATTGTTTTGGGCCATTTGAAGTTTGTTAATGTTACATTGGTTGGTACCTTGATATAATGCGTTGCAATAATCAAGTTTAGACATAACCAATGTCCTGGCGAGGGTGATGCATTTCTGGGTGGAAACGAATGGGCGGCAGTCTGTGATCAGCTTGCAGGTGTAAACTGATGCAGCAGCGACTGCGTTGGTTTGTCGGTTAAGGGACAGTGTGGAATCGAGGTAGATTCCCAGAGTTTTGGTCTCTTTAGCCTCTTTGATAAAATTACTATCAATGTTGAACGTGCTGAAGGACGGGTCGAGCTTGCTAAGTCTTTGTTGGGTGCCAAGGATGAGGAGCTCTGTCTTATCATCATTGAGACAGAGTTCATGATGTGCCATCCATGCTTGGACGACTTGGTATACGTCATTCAGTGCTTTGGCGTCTGTGATGTAAAAGGTGCTGAAATTGTTGGTCAAGCTTGTTGAGCATTTTCCTGGGGCCAACATTGAGGATTCTGGTCTTGTCCTCATTGAGGCACAGTCCATTTGCTGTCATCCATGCTTGCATGGTGGCATATGGTTTGCGCAGTGTTTCTTAGTCTTTTTCGTTGGAGCCCGAGCAGCGGTCGAAGTGGGCGGAAGTGGTCAGGAGCGCTGCTCCCACACTTTTTATTTTTAAGTTTCACTGTTCCTATACTTTTTTTTAAAAAAGACACTGCTTCGGCAACTCCCACCATCATCCACTGCAGCGTCCCTCAGGGCTCCTGCACCGCCCCCACACTTCAATGACCTTGACTGTCGCAACATAGCGTACACCAACTACGCGGACGAAACGCAGGTACTACTCCCACTAACCGGGACCTATGATTAAGATGTGACAGCCCTAACAAAAATCTACACAGCCATCCAGACCTGGATGACTGCCAATGGCCTCTGCTTAAAAGGGGACAAAACCGAGATTCTCATAGTAGGCACCAGTGAAACTTTCAACAAACTCACCCCCTCAATATAAATCCTTCAACATCGACAACTCCATCATCACATTTTCCAAGACAGTCAAAACCCTAGGTGTTCACCTAGATGCCTCTCTATCCATGTCCCGCCAGGTCAACGCCATTGCCTCCTTCTCAGCGCTCACCACCAATGTGATCAACGCAGTCAAACCCTTCCTCTCCACCAAAAACTGCCTATATATCGCCAGAACCACAATAGGTACCAAACTGGACTACTGTAATGCCCTCTTCCTAGGCACCTCTGTCAACAATATTAAAAAACTCCAAATCACACAAAATAAGGCCCTCAGGGCTGCGCTGACCATTCCCAAAAGGGAACACATCTCCCAAGCCACGAAAGATGCCCATTGGCTACCGGTAAAATAATGCATACTTTTTAAAGCCATGGCTATCACACATAGGTGCCTTACATCAGATGCCCCACCCTATCTCTCCGAAAGAATCACACTCAACACCTCCAACAGACCCACCAGAGCACACCGCGCCAACCAGATCTATGTCCCCACGTTCAAAAGAACCAGAGCTGGAGGGTCTAGTTTCCAACACCTCGCACCTAAAAACTGGAATGCCCTGCCAACTTCACTAAGGAACGAAGAATCTTACACCACCTTTCGCAAAAACCTAAAAACCTTTCTATTCCGCTAATGTTTTCAAACCAACATGCACAGTTATGCCTGCACTGTAACCAAAGCAAAGCCTAACCTTCTCCTAACACCTGTCACTGCACGACTGCTACCAAATGTTGAAACCTACGTATGCTATGTTAATGCTTTGCTATGTTAACCTCAAGCCTTCTGTAACAGCACCACGATGCTTCAGGGCAGCTCTGTGCGCTTTATAAATGTAAATAAATAAATAAAAAATAAAAATTCTGGTTTAGTTTTAAAATTAAAGTGCAGGAAGAAGTTGAAGCTTGCACTTCAATACACTGCACTGCACATTCCCATATATAGTAGGTGTGTTTGTATTGTGTGTGGGAGGGGACGCAGGGATGAGGTTTGTGGGGAGCTGGGCAGACCAGCAGGGAACATAATTCCACTACTTCTTTTCGTATGCTTCGACCACTGAGCCCGAGAGAGGAAGGAGGACCTGGGTATCATCGGCATAGTTTGTGTATGCCATGCCAAGATTGTCAAGTTTGATGAAAAGGGGTAGGGTTACAATATTGTACTAGGTGGGTGTGGTGCAGGAGCCCCGTGGGACTCCACAATGGATGGTGATGGGTGCTCCGCCTGATCTGAGAAGACCTTCATGACTCTCCCTTCGATGAAGGAAGTGATCCAAGTGGTGGCTCCAGGAGTTAATTGGGCTGAGTTCATGAGTTGTCTGCAGAGTGTCTTGTGGTTCACATGATAACAAGGTGCAGATAGATAGAGGAGCACTAGCAACGCTGGCTTGCCTTAGTCCATTATTTCCCCTAGTTGTTTTTTTAAATCTAGTAGGGCAGATTCCGTCCTGTGACCTGGGCAGAAGCCTGATTGCCTCTTGCTTAGGATGCTGTTATTTTCCAGAAATTGTTGGATTTGGGTGTATGCCACTTTTTCTAGAATTTTGAGCAGGAATGGAATGGTGATGATAGGTGTGTAGTTATTAGGTGAGGTGGAGTCTAAGGATGGCTTTTTTAAGAGTGGGCAAACCCAAGCCTCTTTAAGGAACGGTGGGACAAGGCCAGATGAGAAAGAAAAATTAATGAATTCTGTCAAGAATGGTGCTAAGGTATTAAGGTGCTAAGGGCATGTTAAGGATTTCAATCAGGCGATACACCCTGGTCTCAGCGTAGTATGTAGTGCACAACCGAAATGCTTATTTTGCTATACATGTAGGTTCAATATTTGAGAGATACACCACTCAATGGACCAGGAATCAGGCTGGTTGGTAAAGGTAGTATTCATTTATTTATTTAAAATTCAAATCAAACATATACTTTTTAATATATGGGGCAGCAATCACCAATGATGTGACAATAACACATAAGAAGGTATATAATGCACTTAAATTAACTCTTTAGAAACACAAAATAGAAAACACCAGAGAAATAGGAACACTTTGAATTTCTGGAAAGATACCACACAAGTCCCCCCTGAAATATTCCTCAACCCACAAATAATCAATTTTAAAGAGATATAAGGAAGCAGCAGGTAATCAAGAATGAGGAAAAATTAACAAAATTAGAATCCAACCTTCCTTCTTCAAAACAAGAGAGAAAAATGAATTTGAAATCTTACAATTTTAAACTGACACTCGAAAATGGCTGAATAAAACACTGAAAATGTGCAAAAATCCCTAAATCAGTACAAATTCATATGAGAGCAACAGTGGAAAGATACTAGCAGTCATAAGCAATAGTTTGAGCAAAAATAGACAATTCAAATTTGAATGGAAGGTTGAAAATAATTTGGAATAAAAATAACATGTGTAAAACTTTGCAAAAATGTTGATTCCCGCCTAAAATTAACCAAACGGTTTTAAATGAAAACAGGTGAAATTCACTGATTTTGAGTGGGGTGTAGCTGTAGGTCTTAGGTATAATCAAGAATTGAAATGAGGTCTCTAGCTATTAAACTGAGGGAGATATGCATTGTAGAATGAGAGGCAATTTTAGAAAATCGGGTAGTGAAAACAGAAAAGAAATTCAATTGGAACAAGAACAGTTTTACTCTAAGTTTTACTCCATACTAGAGCATTCCGGCTAGAATACCAAAGAGGGAGACAGTAAGCTCTAGAGTTGATTCATGACTTCAACCTCAGATCCCCAGTGCCCGCCCCGGCGGAACCAGACAGATCACTCGAAATAGGATTGATTGTTTAAGA
Organism: Ambystoma mexicanum; assembly: GCF_040938575.1. Lineage (NCBI taxonomy): Eukaryota > Metazoa > Chordata > Amphibia > Caudata > Ambystomatidae > Ambystoma > Ambystoma mexicanum. Next base: position 1,054,281,391 of record NC_090924.1, on the reverse strand, counting down.
TTTACACAAGGTAAAACTGACTAAAAAATGGCGCTTGGCAAGATAAATCAACGACAGGATTGCAATAAGGATTCTGACAATGTTACAAGTTATTAAGGTAAGGATAGGATGGTTTAGAAATTGGGATAGGACAAGGCAAGGAAAGGTATGCTATGGTTTTCTATCATTCCTATTAATACTTACAGTCCACTTTAATTTATGATTTTGGACTGTCAAGTGTTCTGGTCAACACATGGATCTGGTCTAACACAGGACAGCTGGGCAAATCTGGTGAGACAGGATCAGCTGGGCCGTTCTGGTCACTGGACTGCACTGGACTGACACTTCTGGTTACTGGATACTAAGTTTGCAGCAAGCATGCATCTAGTAGCAGCAAGTCAGGCTAGATCAGAATGCCCCCTTTGAGTTTTTGGGATTTCTTTTAGAATTTGAGGACTAGCTGAAAATGGGGTCAGCAATACATAGGTCTTGGCTTTGTAATGAAAATCTAGAATCAGGATCAAACAGGATGAAGAAATCAGGAACTGGACGCCATGCAGGAATTCAGAAAGAAAGTCAGGAATCCGTGTGTACCCTGTGTGCTGTCAGAGGCCCTTATTTATCATGCTAGATGACATCAATAATGTATATGACCAGAGCAGGCTTACTACTCCTGCCTCTAATAACAGGATTGGGCAAAGTAGAAGTCTCCTCCTAGCTCTTCGCTGATTGTATCACAGCAAAAGGATGTCATGTTTATGGGGTGATTTTTACAGTGTTTAGAAACCGCCCCTAGCTATTGGAACCAAAATCTAATTTTGCCACAAACACATATTTATGCAGTTGCAACCTCTGAGAAAATCAGATACACAGGTTACATCTTTTGCGCGTCATATTTCAATCCAAACCCCAAGTATGTGGGACCTGGTTTCACCTTTCTGACACATTTTGGTAATTCTAAACATGAAGGATTTGTCCTATAATTCCCCAATTTTGTACACAGATGCACATTTACCCCAGGGATGTATGTACAAAATGTTAGGTTCGCAACATCAATACTTTCCCCTGCCATTTTTTAAAACTTCTGTTCCTTATGCAGTAATGAGTTCTACCAAGTTTTCAAAGAACAAGCATACAATTAGATTTAGAACTACAAGCTTTTCATATTTGTCCTAATTCTTGCTGCAAAGTTAAACGTCTTTAAAGTTCAGTTACAAAAAAACCTTTAAAACCAAAAGAAAGTCCAGTGTCACTTGATCAGTTTTTTTTTCTTTATTCCCCAACTGCTGTCAATTGTCACTTCCTTTGAAGCAGGATGAGGGGCCTCTCTCTTGATTGAATGTTTTATTGCCCCTAACACTTGACAGGTGAGAGTCTCAGCCTGCTATTGTACCAGCCCTGAGCAAAGATGAATGGCTGATGAGCTTGTGACGTTTCTTTGTCCTGGTGCATTCAAAGTCTTTCAAGTTGGCAATTAGTGCTTTCCTCTGGCAGAGGTTTATGATGCGTCACCCTTTCTCAAGGCTAGCAACTGGCAGAGCATTTCTTTTTTTTAGCTTGCCAACTTAGCCTATTAGTTTTACATCTTGACTTAAACCTATAGGTGTACTTTTGCCAGCAACAAATCATTTTACATTGCTAAGTAAGCAGGCCTTCACACAACAATTTACTTTTACATAGGCGATTTTGTCTCTTCAGTCAGAAGAAGCGCACATTTTACTATTTCTTTAAATTTGTTTTTTTTGCAGCATGGATACATTCAAACAGGCATGTATTTAGAGTCTTTCTCCGAACAGCTGATTTACATACTTTTGCAAAGAAAATAGACACGTTTCCCATGTAAAATGAAAACAAAGCCCCTGGTTGATTTTTCAAAGATACTTTTGACAGGAGCTGTCATTCAAATGAGGCCCAGTTCCTCTGAGACACAATGGATAATCCTGGGAATTGCAGGGCCTTTTTAATCACAGTGGTTCATAAGGACTGGATGAGTTGAGTGCCAAGCAGCACTTTTAAAGGTTGAAAGAGGTGTCATTTTAAAGAGGCATTTTGGGTTTTCAGCAAATGAATGCTGCCTATTCCACTTCACTTCATGTTAAATGTTGCATAGCACACTGGCACATTCCTGCCATGAGTGCTCTGTTCAACCCCACATGAAATGTGTGTGGCAGCGTGGTGCAGCCATTTTCTGGTTGTTGCAAAAATGCAGTTTAGAGATCCTGGCGCGCGTCAGCGTGGCCATTTTGCTGTTTCTTGCACCACTGAAGCAAAGTGATGTAGTAAAGCACAGTTGAGTGGGTTCATTTATCTCACAGGCGTCTGCACAGTCCATCATGAGGTTGGCCGGGTAAATATCACCCTTGAAATTGGAAGGTTTAATGTTTTTCAGGAGAGCTAAAACTACACTTTCTGAGACATCTCTGAAGGAGAAGAGTGTCTTCCTTGATGTGGTAATTTTTAGTTGGCAAAGTAGGTAGGTTGCATTTTGGCAGGGCATTATAGTGAGCCTTGATTTTACTCTGCAGCAGGTCTATTTTATTGAGCATGGCTACTTGGATGGTCTTACACCAAGTTTCATTTTTCATGAGGTCTTGCGTGCTAGGAGCTGGGGGGCAGTTCCTTGAATATGGCGAACATTTCATTAGGCTCTGATTTAGCATTCGTGATTCTTCTGTTATAGGATGCATATTTGGCTAGAATGATGGCATTTTTATATTGGGTAGCAAGGTTTTTGTAGGCTTCTAGGGTGGACTTCTGTGGATCTGATTGCCACTTGGTAAGCACAATGCACTTAGAGTGTGTAGTTCTTGGAGTTCTGCTGGGTACCATGAAACGGCGTGCTTCCTTCCTTTTGCTTTCTTTCTCTTTAGCGGGGCGATGGAGCCTATTGCATTTTTTGGCATTAGATTGTATAGTTCAACTAGAGACAGAGGGTCATTAGAGAATGGCGGCTTGACGGCAGGAGTCTCTAGAAACTGTAGGAGCTTGTCCTTAGTAAGGTTACGTGTGCTCCTGGCTAGTGCTGGTGGCAAAGGAGTGGTAGTTTTGATGTTTTTTGTGGCATTGGGGATGGAAAAATGTATGAGGTGGTGGTCCGTCCATGGGCAAGGGGTGTTGGAGCTGATGTTGGCTGCACAGTCTAAGATCCTTCCTTTTGAGTGAGTGGGGTTAGTGACTTGTTGCAGGAATCCCAAGTCCTAAAGTGCTTTGGCAAGAGAAGTAGCTTGCCTGTCTTTAGGATCATTGAGGCCCAAGTTTAGGTCCCCCAATATGATGGATTTAGTGGTGTTTTTTAGATTCTCACCTATAATGTTATGTTATGTTATGTTATGTTGTAGGAATTTCTGTAAGCGCACGTACACCCTGAGGCATCTTGGCTCAGAGGAGGCAAGGTGAAAGCCGGAGCGCAGCTAGAAAACCAAGGTTTTTAAGCCTCGACGAAAGGCGAGGTGATCAGAGATGTCACGCAGAGGAATAGGAAGGTTGTTCCACGATCTTGCGGCAGCAACTGAGAAAGCACAGCCACCCTTATGTGCCAGCTTAAAAGGAGGCACGGCCACCCGCCGTGTGGTTTGAGACCAAAGGGTACGAGTGGGTTGGTAGGGAGTGAATTTACTTTGCAGATATTCTTCTCCGGTTCCATGAAAGGCCCAGTGTACTATACACATGGCTTGAACAATATGCACTGAGCAACAGGGAGCCCGTGTACTTGTTTCAGTAGGGGAGTCATATAGGCTCTAAAAGGCAGCCGGATGATAGAACGGGCTGCAACATTTTGAAGTAGTTGCAGATGACCAATCAGGTAAGCAGGTTGGGCCAGGTAAAGTGAGTTGCAGTAGTCCAAGACACTCAGGACCAGGGCTCCCACCACTGGTGCCTGACTAGCAGTGGGAATGAAAGAAAGGACTTTCTTGAGAACCCTAAGTTTAAAATGACCCAATTTGCAAACCGCTCCGACCTGCTCATCCATGGTCAGAATGGCAGAGAAGCGTACTCCCAGGTTCCTAACTGGTGTTAGGCAGAAAACTGTGCAGTTCCCTTAGGGACCACTGCAAAAGATTTAGGACTACAGGTGGTTGGCAGTAAACCCAATTGGTGCAGTCTGTACCACCCAGATTTACCTGATAGCTGTGGCTGAGCAGTCAGACTTCTCTCAAGATGATTTAGGCAGTATATAGAGTATACACAATAGGTACAGAGATACAGTAGCACAAGCAAACACTGACCAGAGCTTTGGTGGAAAAGTATATAAGCACACAATTTCAATACTTTTCAAAGAACCACAGTGAGGCAGGTTAGGCAAAGTCTACTGGAGAGCAAGGAAGTTCAAATGCCAGGCCCACTCTTAGAGAGAGCAAGCAAAATGTGTCCAGGATCACACAGTGGGGTTATGCCCAAAGAGTCTTTGTAGATAGTTCACAAAAGATTGAGATCAAGTCAGAAAAAGTTAGTTAATGGGCCCCAGGCTAACCCAGGTTAGAAAGTCGAGAATTTACTGTCACCCCGAACGATCTCCGGACTGGAGATCTCCTCTGTCGTCGGGAAAAGTGGTGAGACGGTTCCGAAGGGCTCCACCGGTGGTGTCGTTGTTGCAGGTCAGCCCGGCTTCTCCCTCCTCGGATTCTTTAGGTCCTGTGGTGACTTCTGAAGTTCCAGTCCCCAAAGTCCTGCTTTTATGCAGAAAACCCCCATTCATTTAGCCTAGCTGTCACTCAAACATGCTTAGTGGTGAGCTGGGCGGCTCACCACTTGGGCCAATCACACAAGAGTGCGACTTGAGTTGCCGAGGCAACTCAGTCCAGGGTGCCTAAACCCCCTCCTACACCCCCTTTGGTAACCAGACAGAGTGGCACCACTTTTGGAGGCTTCTGTGGAGAAGCCCGCCAAAAAGTGGAAAAAAGGGCTCGACTTGGGTTGGAGTCACAGAAGTGAACACAAACGCCATTTTGGAACCAAGTTTTGGCAAAAAAAAAACAACTGGTGAATTTATATTAATTTAATAAACCGGCGGGATGTTCGAGGCTATATTAAAAAGTGGTAGCCTCGAACAATGGGAAAATCCCATAGGAATAAATTTGCGGTCGAATATAAAAAGTAGTATCCACTGCCACCAGCCAAGACTCGGTCGGAGGGACTGGACAGTGCCCCCTCGAACAACAGACCCCGGGGCAAACGAATTGCCCCAACCAGTACGTCCACAATATGATGGTTTGTACTGGTTCTGTTCACAATTGAAGACTAGTAAAGCCAATGGTGACTTTACATACCCTGCGAGACAGTAGTCAGTCCCAGGGTATGGAGTCTATGTTTGGGGGTCGCTATGACTCCCCTGGGTTACTGCACGGAGGGTGCTGTGTAACCCACATATCAAAAACACATGAAGCCCTATGGGGTAAAGCACCCCATAGCCCATAGAACACATACAAAGTCAAAGGAACACCTCAAATCATGCCTAAGAGTGGGAGAAAAAGACTCTCACTCTTAGCAGGAGAAAAAAATAAACCCCAAAAATCCAGCAAAGCTGCTGTGGGACTCACTAGGTTTGGAAAATTAGCCTTTACAGAGAATTCTCCCTAACAACGGGTATAGGGAGAGGGACCAGTGATGGGTGCCAACACTCAGCCGTCCAGAACACATGAGGGGTAGAAGTACCCACAACCAAGACTTCAGTTTTTGTGCCATTTAGCTTGAGCCAGTTCAGCATCATCCATATTCCCAGTTCCTCCAGGCAGTTTTTTAGCCTGTTAGTTGTTTCAGGTTTTGTTAGGTCCAGACGGACCAGTATCTGGGTATCATTGGTGTACGAGTAGAAGTGGAACACATGAGATTCAATAAGAAACAGTAGATTTCTTATCTAGATATTGAACAAAATAGGGGAGAACGCCGAGCCCTGAGGGACACCACAAGAAAGCGAAACAGGGGCAGAACAAAAAGGAGGAAGCAAGACTGACTGAGAGCGGTTAATAGTGATTGGTTCGAAACAAAAGTTTCTAATTACTAAAGCCTCGAAACAAAATTTTCGAAAACAAAAGCTTTGACAAGCTATACTTAACATGCAAATGTGCATTTCTATCGAAACCAATCTGTCGACATTAGACATGGATTGGTTTCAACAGAAATGCACTTTTACATGTTAAAAGTAGCATTTCAATGCTTTTTTTGTAACTTTAAAATGTTACATGGAGCTGTCCAGTGCTGAAATGTCAGCACTGGTCAGCCCCTTGTTACGTTTTGAATTTTTTTGTGTATATTGGGGGGTTCCCCTCCCAACCCCCCCAACCCCCACACCACCCCTCCCACCCCCCAACCCTAACCCAAGCCCCAACCCTAACCCTAAACCCTAGCCCTGGCCCCAACCCTAACCCTAACCCCAATGTAACCCTTAAACTAACCCAAACCCCAACACTGACCCTATGTTAACACTTAAACTAACACTATCCCCAACCCTAACACCAACCCTAACCCTAAACCCTTACCCTAGCCCCAACCCTAATCCTAACCCAAATTTAACCCCTAAACTAACCCAAGCCCCAACCCCAACCCTATTTTAACCCTAGCCCCAACGGTAACCCTAACCCTAATATAACCCCCAATGTAACCCTTAAACTGACCCAAGTCCCAACCCTAACCCTAACCCTGGCCCCAGCCCTGCACTAATACTTACCTTCATTTAGATACCATATTCAAATTTATTTCGGAAGAATGTCTTTTCGAAAAATTGGCTTTTCGAAAATATGTATTCTCAGCATTTACATTCAAAACTTTGGGCTTCGAAAAAATGACTGGATACCACTGAGAGCAACTAGTGAGAAAAGCTATGAACCATTTGAGGATTTGGCCAGAGATTCCAGCTTCAGAGAGCCGAGAGATTAGAAGAGAGTGATCAACGGTGTTTCAGGAGAGCTACTACTTCCCTTTCTGAGACATTTCTGAAGGAGTAGAGCATCTTTTACTTAATGTGGGAATTTTTTGTTTGCGAGGTGGCCATGTTGGATTTTGGCAGGGCATTATAGTGAGCCTTGCTTTTACTCTGCAGCAGATCCAATTTGTTGAGCAATGCTGCTTGGATGCTCTCACACCAAGTTTCCTCTTCCATGACGTCATGCATGCTAGGGGTTGGGGTGACCAGTTCCTTAAATATGGCGAACATTTCTTTAGACTATGATTTAGCATTGGTGATTCTTGTGTTATAGGATGTAGATTTGGCTAGAGTGATGGCTTTGTTATATTGGGTGGCAATTTTTTTGTAGGCTTCTAGGGTGGAGTTCTGTCGATCTGATTGCCACTTGGTAATTGTGAAGCATTTGAGAGTGTGTAGTTCTTGGATTTCTGCTATTTACCTCAAATTGGCATATTTCTTTCGTTTTGCTTTCTTTCTCTCTAGCGGGAGGATGGAGTATATCACATTTTTTTGTGTTAAATTGTATAGTTCTACTAGAGCCAGAGGCTCATTAGAGAATGGCAACCTGAGGGCAGGATCATGTAGAAATGGTAGGAGCTTGTCCTTATTAAGGTTAAGTGCGCTCCTGGTTAGTGCTGGTAGCAAAGGAGTGCTAGTTTTGACATTTTTGGTGGCGTTGGGGATGGAAAAATGTATGAGGTGGTGGCCGTCCATGGGCAAGGGGTGTTGGAGATGAGGTCTGCTGCACAGTTGTAGTCTGCTAACCAGTCTAGGATCCTTCTTTTTGAGTGAGTGGGGTTAGTGACTCGTTGCAGGAATCCCAAGTCCTGAAGTGCTTTGGAAAGAGATTTGGCTTGCCTTTCTTTAGGATCATTGAGGCCCAAGTTTAAGTACCCCTATATGATAGATTTAGTGGTGGTTTTTAGGTTCTCACCTATAAAATGGAGGAGGTTTTCCTGGAAGTCAAGTAATGTGCCTGGCTGCCGCTAGATAATGTTAGGTAAGATTTGCACAGAACTGTTAAATCTTCCTTTCCTGGTTCAACCCTAGAACTTTTTGCTTTACTAGTGGGATATTTCTCATTAATACCTCAGTGAGTGGGAACCTTTTTACACACTCACATAATCTTTAACTCTTTTTATGGGTGTCATTTTTAAGACTACTCCATAGTGTCTTTTTAAAGTTATCATCTTTAACAACTTATTTGCAATAATTGCCTGTTGTTGCTTGGTTGCCCTAAGGGCTCCCCTTTTAACTTTCTTGTGCTAACCTTGAGTGAACTACAGTTGCCAAGGGTAGAAAGGATCTTCGGATCCCTTTTACATTTTGTTAGTTGAAACCAGCACACCCCACCTTATCTGAAATGCTGGGTAGATGCAATGTATCCCCTTTCACACTAAAACTGTAACAATTCTGTTACGTTACAGTGACAAGCTTAAAGGTAATGGCTGGTGGCAGTGACACCTTGTATTAATTTGGTGCACTTTTAGTGCAGGCTGTGTTCACAACTGCAGTAAAGGGACCTAAGGGTGTCAATTTTTACCAAAATAGCCCCTGTCTTCTTTTATTGCCATTTTAGTGTTTCCTGTTGTTTCGTGTTCCTTCCCCTGACATTCAGGGTTGGAAATTCCTTTGTGTGATTCTTGTCTTTGGCGGGAGTTCCCTGGACTCCCTGCCCAGGCTCCAGTCTGTCTGTAAGAGCAGGAAATGAGGGAGGAGTCCAAAACTCCCCAGTCCTTTGTCTTACGCCTTGATTGAATGGTGACAAATCCCAGTGTGGGGCTGGCCATCCTGATTGGACAACCAGACCACCCCTTCTTGTAAAATGTGGGGAGAGAATGCAGAGGTTGTGCTGTAATTCCTGATAAATACATGGAACGTGGAAGCTGAAGATATGTCAACCACTGAAACCAAAGAGGATGACAAAGGAAAAGCAACAGAAACGATTTCCAGCGAGCCTGCTGTGTAATCAGAGCTTGCCGTAGCCCTTCCTTCCAATCAACCTGGGTACTCCATAAACGATGACCACAACCCAGAATCTGGTGAGACCCACTACATTCAAGAAGATGTGCATTTGGACCCATCCCATGGGTTCCTGCGACCATGCGTTGTTGCAATACCCCAATACCCTGAGAACTCAAGCCACTGTGTGGTGCATGGTCTTCCAAATTCTGAATCTCACTGAAACTTCGTGGGCATCCTGGTGAGCCTCCAGAGACATAAATTGAGTCTAAAAAGTTCCCTCACCAGAGTGCTAGACCTTTGTAACAACGAGAATTCAACCACAATTTTCTGTCTTCTTCTGTGCTCCTTGAAAAGGCACCAAATTGGCACAACCTCATTCAGCCATGAAGGAGACCTTGCCTAGAGCCTTCTTCATCGATCCCTGCTGCAAAGTCCCTTCTGGGGTCTTGTTTTCAGTCTCCACGACAAGGAATCCATTGACCGGGTATTTGGCTTCAGACAGTGAAGTTCTCCTGCTGCAAAAGCTTCTTCAATGCTGAGGTACTGTGCTGGCTTGAGTTTGTACTTACCTTAAGCCTGTTAGGATTTCTGTGTAGCTATGTGATGTTTTCTGTGATTGAGAGGTCCCTTGTCCAGTACACCCAGTCACACTGCTAGAATCCTGCTAGAGTATCTTTTCTGAAACCCCTGGACCCTCTTCTAACTCTAAAGTACAGTACTTAACTGTTTGCCCAGTTTTCCTAACGAAACTCTGACTTATGCTACTAAAGAACCTATTCTGACACTGCCCGTTGGTCACTAGTCCTAGTGACCCCCCTTCTGCCACTGAGAACATTCATGCTCCAAGAATAAGGGAAAGACTGTCATGGGATTGGGACTTTTGCCTAGAAAAGAAAACAAGTGTTTTAAAAGTTACTTACTTGTAAAGAGTTGGTTGGTAAATGTAATTCTAAGATTGAACAGTTACAAAAGTTCTTACTGATCTTGAATGTGTGATTCACTATTCTTAAAAGTATGGTGAACATCTTTTTGTCCTTAGCCACTGTTTTGCCAGTCTAATAGAAAGTAGATGTGATGGTATTTTACTATCTTATGATTATGTTGTGCCTCTTCCCAAAAGTAAAGTGTTGGTTTCACCAGATTATTCCTGCAGGGTAATTGTATGAGTATCCTCCAACTGTTGGTATCACCAGATTAGTCCTTTGAGGATAATTGTATGAGTGTCCCCCAACTGGGACTTGCTTCCCTTGACTTACTGCTAGCCTGTCCTTAATAACTCTGCATTATGTTCTTGGCTACCTAGAATAACTATTCAGTAAATTGTAACATTGTGTTTTACTTTCCCCCTCCATTGTGTGGTTAAACAAAGTATGTGCATTTTACTTACCTTGTGTTAGCTGTGTGCCATCCAAAATAATTTAAAAGAGTTACTGCTTACCTCAGTCTGGTGTGCCCTGATTTCAAAAGCATCTGCTATTGTATATTACATCCTTAGATTTTACTCACCTAGTATAACTGTGTGTTATGACAAAAGTAGTTATAGGTTTTTACTGCATCTAGAATAATTGTTTCACTATTCATCAAAAATATATTGTCCAGTTGACTGACTAAGTGATTTGTGCTGAGAATCATTATACAACTGGAATAGTCTACTGCCCTTGCATTACTGAATGTAATTTTAAAAAGTTACCATTGCTTTTTACTCCCCAAGAATAGGCTTGACCTATACTGAATGTGTATGAAAACGTTTTGACTTCCCTAGAACTAATGTTAGGTACTTCAAATAAGGTCTATACTTGGGTCTGTGTACTTTCAAGTATAGTGTTGTGCTTTTATGATTTCATATAATGTGTTAGTGCTTACTTACCCCTAGATTTATCTGGGCCTACTTGTATTTAAATAAATCCTTTATTTTTACATAGATAGTGTTTCAGTGTTTCTTTGGATCATTTGCATGACAATTTGACTTGTACAGATTCTACAGCCCTCTATCCCTCCTAAAATAATCCCAGCTGCTCTGGAGTCTTGTACTGCCTCAGTTGAATGGTTTTACTAAGCCCTTAGTTGGACTTCAGAAAAATTGTCCTAACAGAACATATGGATGGTCTTTGTGCAGTTATGCCCGAGACAGTGTTTCCATTGCCCCCTAGTGGAGAATTCATTTGTCTGAGAGACAGAGCTTCTTTTACTATAAGTGCTACTCCCCCGCCCCTTTTGAGAGCAATCTGTCCCCCTGGAGTAGGGTGTAGCCTGGTGGGAGGGCAATGGAAACAGCTGGTCCAGTTGCTTCGTGCAGCCAGGATTCTGTTATGGCGAGTACGTCAAGATGAAGGTTGGTTAGTACGTCACGTATCTCTGTGGCGTGGGCTGAAAGCAAACATGCATTTATTAGGGCACTTTGGAGTGATGTAGGGGGAGTGTTAAGGATGATAGTGGGTATCGTAGGTGTAAGCTTGTAAGCTCGGGGAAGGGCTATTGATAACGTGTTGAGTGGGGAGTATGTTGTTGGTGGGATCTGGGATCTGGGGAGGTATGTGTAGATTTTGTTTTGAGGTGGCTGCGAGAGGCGATGATCGCAGGCCTAACAATTGGTTCCCCAGAGCGGTTGGCATAGGGAAGGTTTGGTGGTTGAAAGGCTCAGTATGACACCTTAACATGGATAGCCTACATGTTAAGAGGTGCATGGTATGATCAGTTGTGTAGGGTTTATGGCTGTGTAATTTGGTGCGGCGGCATGAAAATGAGGGTAGGAAGGGAGAATGGGGAATGTCATTCGAATTAAGCAGTCTATGGGCCATGCCAGAGGTGCAAGGGTTACTATGAATAGGTTACATGACGCTGAGGTGCTGGGGGGTATGGGTGGCTGCATATGGGAATGCTTATGGGAAGCTAGTGTGCACACTATCACACTTGTATGAGTATCAGGTGCCTTGTTTGTAGGTAGGACTAAGGCACTTTGCAGTAAATCTAGTGAAAAGCAGTCTGCTGGGCTAATAAAAGGATAGTTCACAAGCAGTCTGCTAGGCTAAACAACATGATAATTCACAAGCAGTCCGGTAGGCTAAACAACATGATAATTCACAAGCAGTCCGGTAGGCTAAACAAAATGATGATTCACAAGCAATCTACTAGGCTAAACAAAATGATGATTCACAAGCAATCTACTAGGCTAAACAAAATGATGATAGTTCAGAAGCAGTCTCCTTGGCTAAACAAAATGATAATTCACAATACATTTTGGCATGCTAGACAGTGTAATCATTGAGATTAGAAAGTGTTCCCGTGAACAGTTAGGTTAAACACAGCTGCATGAAGTTAGTGATGAGCAGCACATTCAACAGAAACAACACATTTCAACTGATATGCCCATTCAGTAAGAGGGAGGTGTCTATTTTCAATAAAGTGTAAGTAGAGGGACTTACATAGGAAGGGAAGTTCGGAATTCATTGTTTTTTAAAATAAATTGACAGTTTTATTCTAAGCCCCACACACATTTCAATGCATAGTGGATGCGCACTTAGGGTAAATCAAAGGTATGGACGGGTCTCTTTACGATAGTCCACTTTCATGTAAACTTAGCACAGAAAAGTGATGCAAAAAGGGCATTAATCATTCTTCATTGTAGTCAACACTGATATTGGAATTTCATAGATTCATACTTTTTTATATTTAAATTCACTTAATTATTTATTTTTTCAATTAATAGATAGACCTTCTGTGCAACCCTGTGTGTTTATTTTCACGAAAGGGAAGGGAGGCTGCAGGGAATCAATATTGATACATTGAGGTCTGAGGTTCACAAACATAATTTTCTTAAATAAATAAGAATTGTTCACACCTGATTTGGGGTGTTGAAAATTCCTCCTAGCTAGTTGTCACACTATTAAAACATCCTACAAAAACTGGAGGCCACACCAAGATATGTTTTCTTGGATTAGGAATGTACTAATGTCAGCCTCATAAGGAGATGCTACTGTGTGCACAGAAGTCTAAAGTTAAAAGGAAAACTTCATGTTTGAACTGAAAGTTGAAAGTGACCGAGTGGCTATGTTATGTTATGTTACTTTGCATTTATATAGCGCCTTATGTACCATTGGTATGATCTCAAGGCGCTGGTAGGTTGAACGCCCTTGGGAACCGAAGTTCAAGTCAGAGAGAGAAGAGATAGTCATAAGGTGCGTGTGAGCACCGGATATGTGTGCAGCTGGTGTGGCATTCATATGATAGCTGCTTCTTAGCTGTAGGTGTGGTGGTTGAGCGATCAGGAGTAGGTGTACGTTCTGGCAGGTTGTTATCCAGACCGATTCTGGCTGCGTTAGTCCTGAGGAGAACGTCTGGCTGGGGGGGTGTAACCAGCTGTGTTTAGTTAGGATGATGGGGAGTATGAGGCAAGTGATGGTATGAGAACAGCTATACCGAATGGTGTCATAGTATTGCTGTGTTCTAGTTGATTGGTGGTGTAAAGAAGAGAATAAGTATGGAGATGTGATATGGTGGTTTACCTTAGGTGCTTGAGATCAAGCACTCCAAACGTTCCATGCACTCCGACTGTTCCATGCATTTGGACCGTTTCAAGCTCTTCAAACCGTTCCATGCATTCCCAAACTTTCCATGCACTCCAAACCGTTCCATGCACTCTAGACCGTTCCATGCACTCCAGTCCGTTCAATGCACTCCTAACCGTTCCATGTACTTCAAACCGTTCCATGCACTCCAAACCATTCCATGTACTCCAAACCATTTTATACACTCCATTTTATGCACTCCAACCATTTTATGCATTCCAACCATTCAATGTGCTCCAGCCATTCTATGCACTTTGATCGTTTTATGCACTTCGATCGTTCACGCACTCTTATCATTTTTTTCTACAGTGTCAATTTCATGCACTCTTATTTGTTCTCTGCATTCCATCCATTGCCTGTACTCGCTCAGTTCTATGCACACTATTAGTTTGATCAGTTCCATGTGTTCCTTCTCAATAATGCACTTCGTCCGATCTATGCATGTTATCCCTTCATCATTCGGTCTTTTCATTTCATTTAATTCGTTCTACCCACGTTATCTGTTCTTAATGTATCATCCATCCACACACTTCATCTTTTCATCTGCCTACTTCATCCGTTCTACCCACTTCACCCGTTCCAACATCTTTATCAGTTCCACCCACTCCACTCGTTCCACCCACTCCATCCATTCCACCCATTTCACCCGTTCCACCCACATACTTCACCCGTTCCATCCCCATACTTCGTCCGTTCCATCCACATACTTCACTGGTTCCATCCACCTAATTCACCAATTCCATCTGCATGCTTCACTTGTTCCATCCACATACTTCACTTGTTCCATCCACATACTTCACCCATTCCATCCACATACTTTGTCTGGTCCATCCACATACTTCACCCTTTCCTTCCACATACTTCACCCTTTACTTCCACATACTTCACCCATTCCTTCTACATACTTCACCCATTCCTTCCACATACTTCACCCGTTCCTTCCTCTCATATCACTCATTCCATCCACATACTTCACACGTTCCATTCACATACTTCACCCGTTCCATTCTCCCATTTTCTATGTTCTTCCATATATTTCACCTGTACCTTCCACATACGTCATCTATTCCATCCATCTACATACTTCATCAGTTCCATCCACATACTTCACCTGTTCCATCCATATACTTGACCCGTTCCATCACCCACTTTCTCTGTTCTATCTACCTACTTCTCTCATTGCTTCTATATACTTCACCTGTTCCATTCTCCTACTTTCTCCGATTCCGTCCACCGATTTCACCCGATCCATCCACAATGCCTCATCCTTTCCATCCACATACTTCATCTGTTCCACCCACTTTGCCCGTTCCACCCAGTTAATCCGTTCCCCCAAATCATCCGTTCCGCCGAGTTCATCTGTTCCACCCAGTTCATCCGTTCCACTAACATACTTCACCCATTCCAACCCCATACTTCATCCGTTCGAACCACCTAATTCCGTGATCCTGCCACTTCATCCGTTCCATCCACATATTACACCCGCTCCATTCAAGTTCTTTGACCCGTTCTGTCCACATACTTCACCCGTTCCTTCCACATACTTCACCTGTTCCTTCCACCCACTTGACCCGTTCCGTCCACATACAGCACCTGTTCTGTCCACATACATCACCCGTTCCTACCACCCACTTCACCCGTTTCTTCCACCTACTTCACCCATTCCTTCCACCCACTTCACCCGTTCCTTCCACCCGCTTCACCCGTTTGCTCTACACTCTACACCCGCTTGACACTCTACATTGGTTGCATCTACATACTTGACCTGTTCCTTCCACATACTTCACCCGTTCTGTCTACATACTTCACTTGTTCCATCCACATACTTGATCCGTTCCGCCCACATACTTCACCCGTTCCGTCCACATACTTCACCTGTTCCTTCCAGGTACATCACCCATTCCTTCCATCCCCTTCACCCATTCCTTCCACCCACTTCATCCATTCCTTCCTCCCGCTTCAACCGATTCATCCACATACATCACCTGCTGCTCCACACTCGACACCCGCTACACAGTCAACATCCGCTCCACACTCTAAACCCACTCCATACTCTATACCCGCTCCACACTTTATACCTGCTCCACACTCTACACCCGCTCCATACTCTACACCTGCTGTGCACCTGCTCCACACCCTACATCGTCTCAACACCCTACATTTGCTCACCACCACAACACCCTACCTCCGCTCAACACCCTACATCTGCTCAACACCCTACATCTGCTCAACACCACTACACCCTACATCCACTCAACACCCTAAATCTGCTCCACATCCTTCTGTTATAGTGTGGAAACACACCATACATCCGCTTAACACCTAAATCTGCTCAACACCCTAAATCTGCTCAACACCACCACACCCTAAATCTGCTCAACACACTACATCCGCTCCATGTTATCATCCACTCCACACCCTACATCCGCACCACACCCTACATCCACACCACACCTTACATCTGCTCCACGCTCTCATCTGCTCCATGATCTCATCCGCTCATGCTCTCATTCATTCTGCGCTCTCATCCACTCTACGTTCTCATCCGCCCTACGCACTAATCCACTCTACGCACTTATCCACTCTATGCACTCATCCACTCTAGGCACTCATCGCTCTACGCAATCATCCGCTCTACGCATTCATTCGCTGTACGCACTCATCCGCTTTACGCACTCATCTGCTCTAGGCACACATTCGCTCTATGCACACATCCGCTCTACGCACTCATCCGCTCTACGCACTCATCCACTCTATGCACTCATCTGCACTATGCACTTCATCATTTCCACCGACTTCATACGCTCCCGTGACTTCATCTGTTCCACTCACTTCATCCATTCGCATTTTCGGTTCAACCATGTCACTCGTCGCACACACTCCATCCGTTCCGTGTTCTCCATCAGTCCCATTACACAACATCCGTCTCATGTACTGGAATCGTTTATTCTATTTGTTTCATTTATACCATGTACTCTTACATTCCATGCCATCTATCTGTTCCATGCACTCTGGTTGTTCCGTGCACTCTGTGCACTCATCCGTATCCTGTATACACCTTTTCCTTCCTTTCCACTTTATTTGTCTCATTCATTTTGTTCCTCTCGTCCATTGTATTTATTTCATACATTTTGTTAATTTTAACCCCTTTACTGCTTTCATACAATGTATTCTTTTTATCCACTTCACTGCATTGATCCACTTTACTCATTCTATTCTGTTTGTCTTTTTTAGCTTATATTAGCAGTTATTAGTTTTCGATTTCTTGCTTGGATCTTGATGTTGGATTGTTATTTATGTTATTGTTATTTATGACTTAGTAGTTTGGGCTAGTTGAATTGTTGTTACCCACTTTATTCTTCTCGTTCACTTTGATCCCCTTGTCAATTACAATTATTTCATCAATTTCACTAATTTCAGCCACTTTACTGCTCTTACACAACTTATTCTTTTTATCCACTTCACAGTTTTGATCCTTTTTACTCATTCCATTTTGTTTGTCCTTTTTAGCTTACCTTAGAGATTATTAGTTTTCAATTTCTCGCTCGGATCATGATGCTGGATTGCTATGTAACATCTAGCATTTTGGGCAAATGTCATTGACATATGTTATTAGGAGGATTTTCTAAATGCAAGCTGGTCTAGCATTTAGAATTGCATTTGCACTGCCATTAGGAGGAGTTTCAAAATGCAAGCTAGACCACAGATATGCCATTAGGACAACTTTCTAAATGCAAACAAGACCACAGATATGCTGATAGGAGGACTTTCTAAATGTAATTATACCACAAATATGCTGTTAGGAGGACTTTCTAAATGCAAACTAGACCACAGATATGCTGTTAGGAGGACTTTCTAAATGCAAACTAGACCACAGATATGCTATTAGGAGGGCTTTCAAAATGCAATTATAACACAGATATGCTGTTAGGCGTACTTACTAAATTCAATTATACAACATATATGATGCTATTAGGAGGATTTTCTAAAAGAAAGCTAGACCACAGATATGCCGTTAGGAGGACTTTCAAAATGCAATTGTACCACAGATATGCTGTTAGGAGGACTTTCTAAATGCAATTATACCACAGATATGCTGTTAGGAGGACTTTCTAAATGCAAACTAGACCACAGATATGCTGTTAGGAGGACTTTCTAAATGCATTATACCACAGATATGAAATTAGGAGGACTTTATAAAAGCAAACAAGACCACAGATATGCTGTTAGGAGGACTTTCTAAATGCAATTATACCACAGATATGCTATTAGGAGGACTTTCTAAATGCAAACAAGATCACTGATATGCTGTTAGGAGGACTGTCAAAATGCAATTATATCATAGATATGCTATTAGGAGGATTTTCTAAATGCAAACAAGACCACATATATGCTGTTAGGAGGACTTTCTAAATGCAATTATACCACATATATGATATTAGGAGGGTTTTCTAAATGCACACTAGACCACAGATATGCCGTTAGGAGGACTTTCAAAATGCAATTATAACACAGATATGCCATTAGGAGGATTTTCTAAATGCAAACTAGACCACAGATATGTTACCGGGTAGATTTTTTGAGTGCAAATTCAAACCACAGACAGAAGAGTTTACAGCAGTTTAGGGTCCTGTGTTCAGTGGTAGGGTAGTATGGCGTGAAGTAATTGCTTCAGTCCCCGCCCTTGCCACACTTACTTATTGTTGGCTTCTTGCTCCTCCTGCGGATACCTTCAGATACGACCTGGAGCCTTCTCTGAAGGAGTTGTCGTTTGTCTCGGGTCCTTAGCTGCAGGGGCTGCCCGGGCAGAGGGCTGCCCTGGAGAAGTTCCTTATGGCTTTAGTGGGCAGCCAATCATGGCCGGTGGGCGGGCCAGGAGGTGGAGGAGATAATGGGAGGGGGTGGGGGGAGCACACACAATAGGAATTAGGGGTCTGGGGGCGGGTGCAGCAGGGATGAGGAAATGGAAGTGGGCTGGAGAGGGGGTGCACTCAGGCCTGGGGGGACCTCAAATACAGGTGGAATGGGCAAGAATGGAGGGATGGGAGGTGGCACAAATGGATGCGGATGGACGAGGGGGACAGGGGAGAGAGGGGCTGCAAGCGGGCTGGGTCGGGGCCTAGGGTGGTTTTTTTCACTAAAATTGAGTGGGCAGCAGTGCTCCAACGGGCAGCTTCACTCACCTGGGCGCTTGGGTCAAAAGAGTGGGCGCAGGCAGTGGCGTTGGACTAGGCCTAAACCAGGAAGGGAAAGCAACCAATCAGGGGAGGTGGGAAGGATGGGAGGCGGCAAAAATGGATGCGGACAGACAAGGGGGTCGGGGGAGTGAGGGGCAGCATGCAGGCTGGGTCAAGGCCTATGGTGGATTTTTTTCTCACTAAAATGGAGTGGGCAGCAGTGCTCGAATGGGCAGCCTCACTCACCTGGGCACCTAGGTGAAAAGAGAGGGTGCAGGCAGTGGCGTGGGACTAGGCCTAAACCAGGAAGGGAAAGCAACCAATCAGGGGAGGTGGGAGGGACGGGAGGTGGCACAAATGGATGGGGATGGATGAGGGGTTCGGGGGAGAGAGGGGCAGCAAGCAGGCAGGGTCGGGGCCTAAGGTGGGGATTTTTCACTAAAATGGAGTGGGCAGCAGTGCTCCAATGGGCAGCTTCACTCGCCTGGGTGAAAAGCGGGGGGCGGGCAGTGGCCTGGGACTAGGCCTAAACCAGGAAGGGAAAGCAACCAATCAGGGGACGTGGGAGGGACGGGAGGCGGCACAAATGGATGCGGACAGATGAGGAAGTCGGGGGAGAGAGGGGCAACAAGCGGGCTGGGTCAGGGCCTAGGGTGGGGTTTTTTCACTAAAAAGGAGTGGGCAGCAGTGCTCCAACGGGCAGCTTCACTCGCCTGGATGAAAAGAGGGGGCGCAGGCAGTGGCGTGGGACTAGGCCTAAACCAGGAAGGGAAAGCAACCAATCAGGGGAGGTGGGAGGGATGGGAGGCATTACAAATGGGTGCGGACAGACGAGGGGGTCAGGGGAGAGAGGGGCAACAAGCAGGCTGGGTCAGGGCCAAGGGTGGGGTTTTTTCACTAAAATGGAGTGGTCAGCAGTTCTCCAATGGGCAGCTTCACTCACCTGGGTGCCTGGGTAAAAAGAGGGGGTGCAGGCAGTGGCGTGGGACTAGGCCTAAACCAGGAAGGGAAAGCAACCAATCAGGGAGGTGGGAGGGATGGGAGGCGGCACAAATGGATGTGGACGGACGAGGGGGTCGGGGGAGAGAAGGGCAGCAAGCGGGCTGGGTCGGAGCCTAGGGTGGCATTTTTTCACAAAAATGGAGTGGGCAGCAGTGCTCCAACGGGCAGCTTCACTCACCTGGGCGCCTGGGTGAAAAGAGTGGGCGCAGGCAGTGGCGTAGGACTAGGCCTAAACCAGGAAGGGAAAGCAACCAAGCAGGGGAGGTGGGAGGAACAGGAGGCGGCACAAATGGATGCAGATGGACCAGGGGGTCGGAGGAGAGAGGGGCAGCAAGCGGGCTGGGTAGGGGCCTAGGGGGGGGATTTTTCACTAAAATGGAGTGGGCAGCAGTGCTCCAACGGGCAGCTTCACTCACCTGGACGCCTGAGTGAAAAGAGGGGGCGCAGGCAGTGTCGTGGAACTAGGCCTAAACCAGGAAGGGAAAGGCTATGGTAAAATAGGAGTAAGACAAGCAAGTGGAACCTCCATAAATGTAGTCATAGATTCTTTAGTTTACTCATAGACTCCAATTTATTAGGAAACCTATATTAAGTGAGATACAAAGAGTCGGTGGTAGATAGGATTGGGACTTTGTGTGGAATTGTCTTGTTTGGTGTACATCTCTGTGTTACACTCTTCTAGTTCTGCTGTTGGACTAACGTCACCGAAATCGAGTTTTTCTTCATCATCTGTTATGTGTCTTTTCTGTTTATTATGTCTGTCCCTACTAACTGGTAATCTGAATTGAACCAACAGAGCACTTTCTGTAAAAACCCATCTGGTTAGAAATCAGCTAGCTGTTCATAAGAAGTTGAACTGCACATTTAAGTACTCTCAATCCATGTGATACCTGCATGGATTTCAAAAGATAAACGGTCTGTGTGCAATTCAAAATCACTGGGCAACTAGTGCATCTCCCATGCAAGAAGTACAAGAATCACTTTGGTGTGGGGATGGAGAATACAGTTTGAGTCCCAAACGTTACTGTGCGTACATGTTTTTTGTCTGTCCATCCATTCACCCCACTGCCAAATTCATGTATGCATATTTAGATCCGTTGCTTTGGCAAGAGTGGCTTTAGTGAAGACTTCCATGTCAGCTCTTCCTTTCCTAGAAAATTAAACAGATCAGACGTCCAACTCCTCCTGCTGTGTGTGTTACCCCAGTCTACTTTCATTACCCTCTCTCTGGACTGCTATTTATTAGAATGTAACAGAGGTAACAAACAGTGTCTCATTGCTACTGCATGGGGCACAGTCAGTGGGAAATTAAGAAAGTCATTGTATAGTGGGAAGAACATAACTAGTGTATGCAGTGTTGTTTTCTCAAGTGTTCATATGAGCCATGTCAGGGGTGGTGGTGTGTAGGAGCTGTAGCATTGAAAAAGAGTGGTACAGACTTCCACATTTAGCAACTCTTGTATTACCCTTTTAGAATGAGAAAAGGTAGATCAAATCAAGTGCTATTTAATCCTAAAGCAAGTGCCTCTTCTTTCATGTTTACGGATTATGCACCCATGACTATATACATGGCACTATTTTACACATCATGGCCAAACTAAGCAGTTCCCTTAGGGAGGCACGTTTGATCTGGATCACATCATTTACCTAGAGGTTACCATAGAACCTTGCCGTCCAAAAATAAAACAAACAGAAAGAGTGGAACTGTTTCTTTGATTTGTACTCAAAGGCCCCTAAATGGCAGTCTGAGTAGAAGGCCAGTAGTTTTGAAAGTTGTTCAAGAGAAGCTCCAAGAGCAGTTAAAATAATTAAATTTGAGTGCGCTAATTTGGTTGTCCCTAAGAACAAAAAAGGGTTAAAACAGACTTCATGCAGCTCTTTGAGGGGTACCACTTGATGAGACACTTAATGAAATTCATGCTGGTGCCTCTTCACCACTGCTATGTCTTGGTGAGCAGAGCCAAGTTCAGAGCTCAGAGTCATCCCTTAATGAACAGCAAACATATATTTAATCATCACCTATATAATCACTCAAAGTCTCTGTAACGCAATCACTTTCAACTACGATGTAAGGTACAATAGATGGCTGATATCTAATCTCATAGGTGCATCTGTGACTATTGTGGGATTCCCAAACGCACACCGTCAAGTTGACACAGCATTCCCTTTAAGACAGTTTTGAGGGGCAGGTAATAAATACATATTTGTGCATGAGCTATGGCTCTCCACTGAGTTATTCAATATTATGGAAAGGTTTACTGAGATTTGTGTAGATCCTTTGAGGTTCAAGAATGTAACAAGTTATCTTTGATTGTTGCAATCATACTTGTCCTGAATCTAACCAGTTTCTGAGGACTGCCCCCCTTCTGGACACTTTCACTTTACTCAAACAAAAATACAATTGGCATTTACAATAACTCCCTATGCATGCAGTGAACTATTTCCCTGATGGGTTGTTTCACTCTGCGTGTGCTACAAGAGAGTTTGAACCAAGATTAACACATCCAAGTAGGCTAAATGAACAAACCCAGCTGACAATCTCCACAAAAATCAAACAGTTGTTTTGACCATTTTTCAAGGGTAAAGATTGCAGTGATTATGGCACCGCAAGACATAGTGTCCACATTTGTTATTGCGATGGAGCAAATTCAGCATTTCCAACCCATGCAGAAAAGGGCTAGGCACTGAGCTGGTGCTAGCTTCAAAGGAAGAGAAAGTGGCAGAAACAGAGAAGCAGCTCCAACTCATATGGTTCATTGAGGATTATAGGATTTCCACCTTCAATCTCAGTGTCCTTTCAAACACACTGACCACCTAATACACTGAATACTCAATAGGAGAGCCAGGGGCACTGCAATGTTGTTGTACCATTGACACTGCTTGACACTTCCGCTCTTTATGTTAAAGTAACAGTGTACTCCAAAATTGTATTGCCCCGAGCGTTCGGGCATGTGGTTTTAAGCAAACTGTGATCGATCGTAAAGACATTTCCTATGCACTTTACCTTAGTTTTCCTCACTTTTACACATTCAAAATCAACGAGCGGGATGCGGCCATCATGTGCTTATCTTATCCGTTGCTGCATCGCCCTAAGTTCAACTGCCCTCGCAGCACTAAATCATATCACACGCCCCTGAAGCAGACATCAGTAGACGCGTACGGCCAATTTCACAACGCGAATGCACATCTCGTGTCAACGTTCTCTGTGCGCCAGCTAATGATGTGCCTCCTTGTAAATGGCAGGATGCCTCTTTCCTCAATAAGTATAAATAGACGGCTTCTCATCAGACAAATCAGAGTTGCTTTTTCAATCGTTTCACTGCTTTTTTTGTATAGCCTGTGACTCGGTTCTGCTCTGTTCAGCTATCTCCGATGCTCGGAGGTCGCGCAAACAGATACTTGTGCTAACATTTCTATCGATTCAAATTTTGTCCTATAATGGCAACAATACATCCCTACCAGTATGAGCTGGAGTATTCTGAGGTGGAAAAGTTTGATAGCGAAAGATGCGGACACGATGGGGCATCGAACGACAGTTGGGAAGACGAATCAATGGATTCTGAGCCAGGGCCCAGATGCATGGAAGACGTTTCCACCTGGTGTACCTGCAATCAATGCAAGGTCATGCCAACCGAGGAGGAGAACTGCTGCTGCAGAGAAAACTCTGGATGCCTGGCATACATATCAGAAGAAGACACAACTTCACTATGCGTTACTGAGCTGCATGACTTCAGGGCAGCCTGCCTCACAAGATCCATGTTGAGGATTATGTTGGTGCTTATGCACAAACTTGGCGCAACAGTTCGCCCTTGCAATCCAAGTAACGAGTAAGTGTAGTCTAGATCTGATGTGTCTTTGACCACCGAGGCCACTAACATTTCTTGTTTGTTTCCTATATTGTCGTAACTTTGATCTATCACTGCCAAATGAATGTAGTCTGGCAATTCAATACATCTCTCGCACTATGGGGAAATCATAGTGATCATTTTATGTGTCTTTCAATTACAACTAATAAACAATATTTCTCTGTACCCCAAATGTTATGAATTGCATGAGGGTTTATTTTTGCAATGTGTCTACACTTTAAAGCCCAAATTGATTGATCCATGAAGTAACATTTGTATGGGAAACTATGCCATAGGATACAGGATGCATTTTCAAGTAAGGTTTGTACACTTATCAGGTTCATTTAAATACAGTATGTATGTTTCTCTTCCACAGGTGGTACAGGCTGGTGGCCTATTGTTCCTTTACATGGTGGCTTCATGGGAGGCTTGGATACCGCTTTCGACGAGTAATACCCACCTGTGTCATTGGAGCCATTTGTGCCAAATTCCCCAATGACAACGGACAGTACATGGGATTATCCCTCACTGTGCTGCAACCCGAAGTATACAATGTGTAGTATATTTGTGCCATCAACATCAGCAACAAAATAAAATACAGAAGAGCTTTTATGAATAGTTGTTTCAATTTTTGAGTGAATCAAGGACAAGCTCATTTGTCTATGAGGGACGTGAAAGAATGGTTGGTGCCCTTTTACACTTCCCTCCTCTGCAACAATCCATACCCCTCCATTATAAATGGCAAAGGTGCCAAACACCATGTACACTTCAAAGGTATCTTCCGTACAGGGGCCATTTTACACATGGCCTCCCCAGGCCCCGTGTCTCCAGGCTCCCCTCTTGCAGACCCTTCCCCTGCAATCCACATAAGTGTGTCTCTTTTCAGCTGTGTTCCGCCCCTTTTCTGCATGCTTCATGCCCCTCCATCCCCCTCCACTATCAATGGCAGTTTGCATCTGTGGATGTGTTCTCGCAAGGGGGCTGGCAGGGATGTGAACGGCCAAGGTGCCAAACACCATGTACACTTCAAAGGTATCTTCCGCACAGGGGTCATTGTACACATGGCCTCCGCAGACCCCGTGTCTCCAGGCTCCCCTCTTGCAGACCATGCCCCCGCAATTCACATAAGTGTGTCTCCCTTCAGCAGTGTTCCGGGCCTTTTCTGCACACCTCATGCCCATCCACCCCCCCTCCACTATCAATGTCAGTTGGCACCATTGGCCGTGCCCTCCCAAGGGGGCTGGCAGGGTGGGAACAGCCAAGGTGCCAAACACCATGTACACTTCAAGGATATCCTCCGCACAGGGGCCATTGTACACATGGTCTCCCCAGACCCTGTGTCTCCAGGCTCCCCTCTAGCAGACTCCGCCCCTGCAATCCACATAAGTGTGTCTCCCATCAGCAGTGTTCCAGGCCTTTTCTGCACACCTCATGCCCATCCACCCCTCCCTCCACTATCAATGGCATTTCACACCTGTGGATGTTCACTCCCAAGGGGGCTGAAAAGGATGTGAATGGACAATGAGCCAAGCACCACGTACACTTCAAAGGTATCTTCCTCACAAGAGCCATTGTACACATGGCCTCCCCAGACCCAGTGTCTCCAGGCTCCCGTCTTGAAATCCACATAAGTGTGTCTCCCTTCAGCAGTGTTCCGGGCCTTTTCTGCATGCCTCATGCCCATCCATCCCCCTCCACTATCAATGGCAGTTTGTACCTTTGGCCGTGCCCTCCGAAGGGGGCTGGCAGGGTGAGAAGGGCCAATGTGCCAAACACCATGTACACTTCAAGGTTATCTTCCGCACAGGGGCCATTGTACACATGGCCTCCCCAGACCCAGTGTCTCCAGGCTCCCCCGAAGCAGACCCCGCCAGAAACATGTTACACATTCACATACACACCCATTTTTCGAATCCTTTATAAACGCTTTGATATTTCTCCAAAGAACATCTCGGAGCACTGGAAGTCAACTCTTGATCATGTTACCTGTGAACATCTGTGAGCACTGGAAGTCACCTCTTGATCGTGCTACCTGTTCTCTTGCTACTAACTCCCCTGCTTGTTGAATCTAGTTGTTTGTTAGTCAAAGTAAGGGCAGGTCACCTATTAAATTTCTATCTCTTTTGACCTAATGTACCCAGTAGTGTAATGTTCATTAATCTCAATGACTTTACCATTGACTAATGTTTCAAATGTTCTGATCTCAATATATAGCAAATTTCATCAGTGTCAATAGAAACAGAATCACATATTTCTCGGATGATGCCTATAGGCATGTTTCCTTTTGATGCATGAAAGTACATTCAACGTATGAGTAACACATTATGATTTGCATCTCATCAATCAATTCTGTATGATAGTTAGCTCAGTGAATATTCGACTACGCTAAACAGGGTTTGCTTCTTTGACAAAAACAAACATTGCATCGGAAACTGTGATATAATTCAATCAATATCATGCATTCAGTACCATTTCTTTGTAATTATTTATTCTTTCTTTATACAGATCTTATAGATTTTTCAAGACTGCCTGCTTGTATGGTTTTAGGTTGCCGTTCTAGCAGCCATATCAAAAGTCAGGGCTCAATGCTGCATACATTACCGAAGGATATTGATTTCATAAGAAGATGGGTTCGATATTGTGGTTTTGCGGTGGACAAGATTGAAAGCAGAGCCCAGGCTGTCTTTGGAGACTTGAGGGCCAATCGATTCCGCATCTGCAGCCTGAACTTTACAGACTATATCTACGACCAATCGAAGTACACAAAAAAGCATTGAGCCAGAATGTTTCGTAAATTGCTTCAAAATGCAATTCCAACTCTTTTGATGCACACGCTGCCTCAGGTGAATCCCGGATGATGAATTAGCTGTAGGCGATGGGGTACTGAAGAGGTAACTCCATGAACACACTGGTGCTTTCGGTGTAAATGTGTCTTACTAAAGTTTGCATATATTGACCAGATTGTATTACATTTTAACTATACCACATTTAACTATGCATCTGTCCTTGGTTTAAGGAGCCTCAAATGAAGTAATTATGACCATGGAGAACAATGACATAGTGCCCTTCACAAGAAGCATAATGTTTTCGTAATCGTTTGCTTGACGTGCACATTTTTTAGGAAAGCATACTGACAGAAACACAGTCCCTCGCAAGTGACGAAACCACTGACACGTCCAGTATACCAATGGTGAGCCCTCCAGAGGTTTATATACTCGACAGTTGGATTTTCCCACATATCTTATGCAAATCTAATTTTCCCTTTTACCACTTGATGACAATGCACTGAAAATGAAGAAGCAAGATTCTGCATCCATTAATTTTCAGGAGTCAACAACAACTTCAAGCGCCTATCAGGTAATTGTATTTCACTTTTTAATCAAGAGAATGTATTATGCTTGGAATTTCAAATAAAATGAATGAGTTTATGTATCCGGTTGGTTGTTTACACTAGGTGTCATTTATGTGTTTCACTTTATATGTACCATTGTCTGCATCCCATTGTCTCAGTTCCATTTCGCTATTTTTATCCATACTGAAACAGGTACTGTGTTACAGGGGGATGCTGGTACATTGACTACAATTACATCGTCCTTTGCATCTGTTCCAGATTATGAGGTATGCGTACTTACAGTTCCCTTGAATGAAACAAAGTAAATCCTACATAGGATACTATTAGACAGTGACATTCATATAAACATGCAGTGTTTCAAACTTTTCTAATTTCAGTTCTAATGTTACACTACCTCCCTAATGCAGAATACATTGCAAAATCTTTGATGGCTACATTACGATCAGTATGTTTTGCACAGTGATTTCTGATCAAGTACACTTACCATCAATCGGGGTGAAATTTGAAATGTATATCTTGACTAAATGAAGTACACTGTTTGCAAAGGTATGTGTGTAAGCAATGTGTACAATGAAAGATTTTAATTTCCAATACAATTGACTTTTATTTTTTTTAATGAATATTCTAATGAAGGAATGTACACAAGGTGTGGAATTAGAAGTGGAGGCACATGGATCAGAGGTGGTGGATCAGTGTGCTGGTGCAGTCGTTACAGAGAAGACCACGGTTCACGGAAAGTCAAGAAATAAGGGTAACTAACAAACACTTTAGGTTTCTAGAAGTGTTTTGGACTGGTGTTTTCTTCATAACATGTTTTTGTATTTAAATTGCTATCTACTGTATGTGTGCTATATAATTGAACATGTTTTTACAACCCATCTCCTAGAGGACCAGAAGGAAAAGAAGTATAAAGACACAGACAACAAATGAAACCAAAGATGCCGTTTGCCAAACAGATTTCACCATGTAAACAGCTACTATTTGAGGAGCAGCGTGGTCCTGTCAATAAGCAGACTCGAGATGTTTATGTCCAATGACCTGAAACTGTATTGAAGGTGACAGGTGAAGCCCTGCAAAGTGTTCTTGGACCATTGCTACAATGTGAGAACTCTACCAGATGAAACTGAATATACTGAAGATGCATTGAAATTCCTCGCTGACCACTTGACACAATCTACACTGGCAAAAAAAGGTCCACCCAATAAACATTCAGGCCGATTCATGGAATAAATGTGCGCTAAAAAATCCCGCGCAAGCTTTTGAAACCGTGCAAATTGCAGTGCAAGTGCGAAAATCGCAGTGCAAGTGCGAAAATCGCAGCAAAACCCGTGCACATCGATTCATGGAAGTCCGTGTGCAAGTAAAATCTGGGATGTGCGCTGAAAATCTGCGTGGCGCACGCCGGCGCACAGGTCATCAAACGGCGTGCGCTACGGCCACAGCGAAAGCACAAATAGCGCAGCGCACATAACAAAAGTAGGCGTAACACGGGGCGTGACACGCGGAATGGGGAACAATGCGTGAAAATGTTGGCATCACGGGGGAAGTACAGGAGGCAAGTGCGTGGAACACCCACACGCTCGCCTACAACAAGTATTCATGGAATCCAATAGGGCAAACCAGCACACGGACGAAGACGCGCACAGGCCTAAACACATCCGCCACACGAAGGCAGGCGGTAGTGTCCGTGCGCATGAAAAAAATGTGCGCCAAAATGTGCGCTAACAAAAAGCACGTATATACAGCTCTGATGATTGTCCCATACTGTGGCCCTCTTGGACAAATGACATGCAAAGGGGTACGCGACAAACACGGACACCCGCTGTGTCAAAAATAGCGTGTGTGTGTATTTCGGGGGTGCGTGGGAAGTTTCACACGCGATAGGCCCTGTGCGAGTGGGGTGCGTGTATTCCAGGGGTTCATGTGAAGTTTCACACGCGATAGGCCCTGTGCGAGTGGGGTGCGTGTATTCCAGGGGTTCATGTGAAGTTTCACACGCGATTGGCCTGGGTACGTGTAAATCTGGGGTTCGCGGGAAGTTTCACACGCGATTGGCCTTGGGCGAGCGGGGTATGTGTATTACTGGGGTGCGCGGGAAGTTTCACACGAGATTTCAGCAGGGTACGTGTATTTCTGGGGTTTGCGGGAAATTTCACACACGATTCCAGCAGGGTATGTGAATTTCTGGGGTTCGCGGGAAGTTTCACACGCGATAGGCCCTGTGCGAGTGGGGTACGTGTATTTCCCGGGTGCGTCGGAAGTTTCATACGTTGCAGGCCCTGTGCGAGTGGGGTACGTGTATATCTGAGGTGCAGGGGAGTCCTACACGTGAATTGGCAGTGTGGGTCCTACCAGGTGTTCCCTCTACAACTTCCACGGCCCCTGCAGGCAGCCCACACCACAGGGGACTATCCTGCACCCCTGGTCATGTCCCGCAGGCAGCCCATCCACCATGGGCATGCCACCCAGGCAAGCCACATGTCAGCTTACACTACTGATCACCAACGCATGACCGCCTCCACCCCCACCCCCAGCACTGAGGGGCACCTGCCAGCAGGCCCCCACTCATGACCCCCAGCACCCCCACCCCCCAGCACTGAGGGGCACCTGCCAGCAGGCCCCCACTCATGTCCCACTCATGTCCCCTTGCACCCCCACCCCCCAGCAGTGCAGGGCACCTGCCAGCAGGCCCCCACTCATGTCCCCTTGCACCCCCACATCCCAGCACTGAGGGACACCTGTCAGCAGGCCCCCACTCATGTCCCCCTGCACCCCCACCCCCCAGCAGTCAGGGGCACTGGCCAGCAGGCCCCCACTCATGTCTCCTTGCACCCCCAGCCCCCAGCAGTGCGGGGCACCTGCCAGCAGGCCCCCACTTATGTCCCACTCATGTCCCCTTGCACCTCCACCCCCCAGCAGTGCAGTACACCTGCCATCAGGCCCCCACTCATGTCCCCTTGCACCCCACCCCCCAGCACTGAGGGGCACCTGCCAGCAGGCCCCCACTCATGTCCCCCTGCACCTCCATCCCCCAGCAGTCAGGGGCACCTGCCAGCAGGCCCCACTCATGTCCCGCTCATGTCCCATTGCACCCCCACCCCCCCAGCAGTGCAGGGCACCTGCCAGCAGGCCCCCACTCATGTCCCACTCATGTCTCCTTGCACCCCGATCCCCCAGCAGTGCAGGGCACCTGCAAGCAGGCCCCCACTCATGTCCCCCAGCACCCCACCCCCCAGCAGTGCAGGGCACCTGCCAGCAGGCCCCCACACATGTCCCCTTGCACCCCCACCCCCAGCACTGAGGGGCACCTGCCAGCAGGCCCCCACTCATGTCCCCCTGCACCCCCACCCCCAGCAGTCAGGGGCACCTGCCAGCAGGCCCCCACTCATGTCCCATTCATGTCCCCTTGCACCCCCATCCCCCAGCACTGAGGGGCACCTGACAGCAGGCCCCCACTCATGTCCCCCTGCACCCCCACCCCCCAGCAGTCAGGGGCACCTGCCAGCAGGCCCCCACTCATGTCCCACTCATGTCTCCTTGCACCCCGACCCCCCAGCAGTGCAGGGCACCTGCCAGCAGGCCCCCACTCATGTCCCACTCATGTCCCCTTGCACCCCCACCCCCCAGCAGTGCAGGGCACCTGCAAGCAGTCCCCCACACATGTCCCCCAGCACCCCCACCCCCCAGCAGTGCAGGGTACCTGCCAGCAGGCCCCCACTCATGTCCCCCAGCACCCCCACCCCCCAGCAGTCAGGGGCACCTGCCAGCAGGCCCCCACTCATGTCCCACTCATGTCCCCTTGCACCCCCACCCCCAAGCAGTACAGGGCACCTGCCAGCAGGCTCCCACTCATGCCCCACTCATGTCCCCTTGCACCCCACCCCCCAGCAGTGCAGGGCACCTGCCAGCAGGCCCCCACTTATTTCCCCTTGCACCCCCACCCCCCAGCAGTGCAGGGCACCTGCCAGCAGGCCCCCACTCATGTCCCCTTGCACCCCTACCCCCCAGCACGGAGGGGCACCTGCCAGCAGGCCCCCACTCATGTCCCCCTGCACCCCCACCCCCTGCAGTCAGGGGCACCTGCCAGCAGGCCCCCACTCATGTCCCACTCATGCCCCCTTGTACCCCCACCCCCCAGCAGTGCAGGGCACCTGCCAGCAGGCCCCCACTCATGTCCCACTCATGTCCCCTTGCACCCCCACCCCCCAGCAGTGCAGGGCACCGGCCAGCAGGCTCCCACTCATGTCCCACTCATGTCCCCTTTCACCCCCACCCCCCAGCAGTGCAGGGCACCTGCCAGCAGGCCCCCACTCATGTCCCCCAGAACCCCAACCCCCCAGCAATGCAGGGCACCTGCCAGCAGGCCCCCACTCATGTCCCCCAGCACCCCATCACCCAGCAGTGCAGGGCACCTGCCAGCAGACCCCCATGCATGTCCCACTCATGTCCCCTTGCACCCCCACCCCCCAGCAGTGCAGGACACCTGCCAGCAGGCCCCACTCATGTCCCACTCATGTACCCCAGCACCCCCACCCCCCAGCAGTTAGGGGCACCTGCCAGCAGGCCCCCACTCATGTCCCACTCATGTCCCCTTGCACCCCCTCCCCCCAGCAGTGCAGGGAACCTGCCAGCAGGCCCCCACTCATGTCCCCCAACACCCCCACCCCCCAGCAGTGCAGGGCACCTGCCAGCAGGCCCCCACTCATGTCCCCCAGCACCCCCATTCCCCAGCAGTGCAGGGCACCTGTCAGCAGACCCCCACGCATGTCCCACTCATGTCTCCTTGCACCCCGACCCCCCAGCAGTGCAGGGCACCTGCCAGCAGGCCCCCACTCATGTCCCACTCATGTCCCCTTGCACCCCCACCCCCCAGCAGTGCAGGGCACCTGCAAGCAGTCCCCCACACATGTCCCCCAGCACCCCCATCCCCCAGCACTGAGGGGCACCTGACAGCAGGCCCCCACTCATGTCCCCCTGCACCCCCACCCCCCAGCAGTCAGGGGCACCTGCCAGCAGGCCCCCACTCATGTCCCACTCATGTCTCCTTGCACCCCGACCCCCCAGCAGTGCAGGGCACCTGCCAGCAGGCCCCCACTCATGTCCCCTTGCACCCCCACCCCCCAGCAGTGCAGGGCACCTGCAAGCAGTCCCCCACACATGTCCCCCAGCACCCCCACCCCCCAGCAGTGCAGGGTACCTGCCAGCAGGCCCCCACTCATGTCCCCCAGCACCCCCACCCCCCAGCAGTCAGGGGCACCTGCCAGCAGGCCCCCACTCATGTCCCACTCATGTCCCCTTGCACCCCCACCCCCCAACCGTGCAGGGCACCTGCCAGCAGGCCCCCACTCATGTCCCACTCATGTCCCCTTGCACCCCCACCCCCAAGCAGTACAGGGCACCTGCCAGCAGGCTCCCACTCATGCCCCACTCATGTCCCCTTGCACCCCACCCCCCAGCAGTGCAGGGCACCTGCCAGCAGGCCCCCACTCATTTCCCCTTGCACCCCCACCCCCCAGCAGTGCAGGGCACCTGCCAGCAGGCCCCCACTCATGTCCCCTTGCACCCCTACCCCCCAGCACGGAGGGGCACCTGCCAGCAGGCCCCCACTCATGTCCCCCTGCACCCCTACCCCCTGCAGTCAGGGGCACCTGCCAGCAGGCCCCCACTCATGTCCCACTCATGCCCCCTTGTACCCCCACCCCCAGCAGTGCAGGGCACCTGCCAGCAGGCCCCCACTCATGTCCCACTCATGTCCCCTTGCACCCCCACCCCCCAGCAGTGCAGGGCACCGGCCAGCAGGCTCCCACTCATGTCCCACTCATGTCCCCTTTCACCCCCACCCCCCAGCAGTGCAGGGCACCTGCCAGCAGGCCCCCACTCATGTCCCCCAGAACCCCAACCCCCCAGCAATGCAGGGCACCTGCCAGCAGGCCCCCACTCATTTCCCCCAGCACCCCATCACCCAGCAGTGCAGGGCACCTGCCAGCAGACCCCCATGCATGTCCCACTCATGTCCCCTTGCACCCCCACCCCCCAGCAGTGCAGGACACCTGCCAGCAGGCCCCACTCATGTCCCACTCATGTACCCCAGCACCCCCACCCCCCAGCAGTCAGGGGCACCTGCCAGCAGGCCCCCACTCATGTCCCACTCATTTCCCCTTGCACCCCCTCCCCCCAGCAGTGCAGGGAACCTGCCAGCAGGCCCCCACTCATGTCCCCCAACACCCCCACCCCCCAGCAGTGCAGGGCACCTGCCAGCAGGCCCCCACTCATGTCCCCCAGCACCCCCATCCCCCAGCAGTGCAGGGCACCTGTCAGCAGACCCCCACGCATGTCCCACTCATGTCCCCTTGCACCCCCACCCCCCAGCAGTGCAGGACACCTGCCAGCAGGCCCCCACTCATGTCCCCTTGCGCCCCCACCGCCCAGCAGTGCAGGGCACCTGCCAGCAGACCCCCACTCATGTCCCCCAGCACCCCCACCCCCCAGCAGTGCAGGGCACCTGCCAGCAGGCCCCCACTCATGTCCCCCAGCACCCCCACCCCCTAGCAGTGCGGGGCACCTGCCATCAGGCCCCCACTCATGTCCCACTCATGTCCCCCAGCACCCCCATCCCCCAGCAGTGCAGGGCACCTGCCAGCAGACCCCCACGCATGTCCCACTCATGTCCCTTTGCACCCCCACCCCCCAGCAGTGCAGGACACCTGCCAGCAGGCCCCCGCTCAAGTTCCCCAGCACCCCCACCACCCAGCAGTGTGGGGTACCTGCCAGCAGGCCCCCACTCATGTCCCCTTGCACCCCTACCCCCCCAGCAGTGCAGGGAACCTGCCAGCAGGCCCCCACTCATGTCCCACTCATGTCCCCTTGCACCCCAACCCCCCAGCAGTGCAGGGAACCTGCCAGCAGGCCCCCACTCATGTCCCCCAAGACCCCCACCCCCCAGCAGTGCAGGGCACCTGCCAGCAGGCCCCCACTCATGTGCCCCAGCACCCCCATCCCCCAGCAGTGCAGGGCACCTGCCAGTAGACCCCCACGCATGTCCCACTCATGTCCCCTTGCACCCCACCCCCCAGCAGTGCAGGACACCTGCCAGCAGGCCCCCACTCATGTCCCCTTGCACCCCCACCGCCCAGCAGTGCAGGGCACCTGCCAGCAGACCCCCACTCATGTCCCCCAGCACCCCCACCCCCCAGCAGTGCAGGGCACCTGCCAGCAGGCCCCCACTCATGTCCCCCAGCACCCCCACCCCCCTAGCAGTGCGGGGCACCTGCCATCAGGCCCCCACTCATGTCCCACTCATGTCCCCTTGCACCCCCACCCCCCAGCAGTACAGGGCACCTGCCAGCAGGCCCCCACTCATGTCCCACTCATGTCCCCTTCCACCCCCACCCCCAGCAGTGAAATGGCGATCTCATGACACAAACCAAAAGTCAACTATGTACATCAACACATGTTTGCCACACGAAGGCAGGCGGTAGCGTCCCTGCGCATAAAAAAAAATGTGCGCTAACAAAAAGCATGTATATACAGCTCTGATGAATGTCCCATACTGTGGCCCTCTAGGACAAATGACGTGCAAAGGGGTACGCGACAAACACGGACACCCGCTGTGTCAAAAATAGCGTGTATTTCGGGGGTGCGTGGGAAGTTTCACACGCGATTGTGCCTGGGCGAGCGGGGTATGTGTACTTCAGGGGCTCGCTCGAAGTTGTACACGTGATTGGGCCTGGGCGAGCGGGGTACGGGTATTACTGGGGTGGGCGGGGAAGTACAGGAGGCAAATGCGCGGAACGCCCACACGCACGTGCCAAAAAAGACGCGCTAATCCGGAAACACGTACGCCAGCAGGAAGCAGGCGTACGTGGACCCGCGCAGCATAAAAGTGCGCGCAAACAACAAGCAAGCTCAGACGCCAGGATGAACATACCGTTCCTAGCAGCAGTGGTCGTGGGATACCGCAGGAGGAGGAGGAGGAGGATAGTCAGGCCCAGAATGTTCACACCCAGAACCAGCCTTTTGGCAATCCTGATGACCACGTGTATGGGAGGTACAGGTTTCCACCTCACATAATACTCGACCTGGTCAGTGAGTGGGAGGATGACCTCACATCACCCACCCTCTGCTCCCAAGCACTCAGCCCCCTGGAGAAGGTCCTCAATGTACTGCACTTTTTGGCCACCGGATCATTTCAGCGGACAAGGGCCATAGTGGGGGGGTGTCACAGGCCACGCAGTCATGCTGCCTACACCAGGTCTTGGCCATCATGACTGCACGCCCATCAGTCCGCAGGCACATATACCTGCACAGAACACCTGCAGAAAGGTAGGCTGCCGTCCAGGATTTCTACGGGTGGCACGATTCCCCAAAGTCCTAGGTGCCATTGATTGCACCCATGTGGCTCTACGTCCCCCCAGGGCATCAGAGCACATCTATAGAAACCGCAAGCACTGGCATTCCATCAACGTGCAGGTAGTATGTGATGCCAAGGGAATCATCACCTCAGTATATGCCAACTATCCAGGGTCCACCCACGACAGTTTCATTTACAGAATGTCAACCCTAAACCGGGACCTAGAAGCTGGGCGGCATGGCCATACATGGCTCCTTCGTGAGTATAAATGCCACAGCACATGCATGCATGCCAGATACTGAGTAATGTCACAACCCCACTAATGATACCCATCACCACCTCCCCAGGGGACAGTGTCTACCCTCTGAGCACCCACATGATGACGCCAATTCGGAAACCCACCACGCCAACCGAGGTAAGATACAACACAGCCCATATTGCAACCCGGGGCATAGTGGAGCGCACATTCGGAGTGCTCAAGTCACGCTTTCGCTCCCTTGACCGTTCTGGCGGGCAGCTGTTATACGCTCCCCCAGTAGTGTGCAGGATCATAGTGGCAGCATGTGTCCTGCACAACGTTGCAACACGCCGGGGCCTGCCGGTGGACATGGTGGTGCCCAAACATCCCCAACCACATGCACGCCCGCTGCGCATGGGAGGGGAAAGGGCACGGGGTGAGGCAGCCCGAACACAGCTAGTGGCTAATTACTTCACTTAGAATCACACCCCTGTGGAGTGCACACAGCCCTGCTGCATACCAGCTGACAATCAATGATGATGACATAAGGGACAGTCAACTGTCACAACCATACCAGCCTGAGATTGGTCACCTGGAAGTGTCACAATGTGTGCATCCCTACCTACAGAAACACCACCAATGCTGTGTCATCAAAAGACACATATGCTGCTAAATGCATTACCCCCTTGCAAAATACAACATGAGAACAGTGCCATGTCACCCTACCCCTCCCCAGCACCGCCGCCCAACACACCATTGCATGTCATGCTATTTGAGAGCAAACAAAGCAATCCCAAAAACCTGACACAAGTGTCACAAAGTACAGTGTCCCTAATGGAAACTGGCCACACACAATATGCTCCTAGTAATGTTGAACTAACAACACACATGACCAAATACTTACCAACAATACAATGCAGCTACACAAGCACAAACACAACTAAAATATGACAGTACTAAGTTAAAGTAGTCGTAGTCTTATAAGCTGAATATGCCACCACATCGCCCCCTTCCAACTGTAGTCTTGCAGGCTTCAAAACTTGTCTGTGTACTACATACAACATGAACTCCATATCCAAACTAGATGGGTTTGGGAAGACATGAGGAATGAACCTGCAAATTTAGAGGGAGACATGGAAGCAGAAGCATACATAATTACAACAAGCAGTGTACAATACAACAACAATATACACAAGGAATGTCTACACAGTATTGACTACAGACTGCCCACACAGTTCATGGGAGCCCGACATCACTGTGTACATCACTGTCACTTGGTCACACCCTTTGCAAGCCCATGGAAACGGGAAGTAGGAGGGGTGTGTGTCTCACAAACCCAAGCATTGAACCCAAACTCAGGACAAGCCTGCATGTGCCCAGCCGGAATACAGTGGATGCCCACGGGAGCCACACAAGGCAACACACTGTTGGAAAATAATCAAAAATCAAAAATTCAAAAATGGCCATGTGGGGGCTGGGGGGGGGAGAGGCCACACAGGAGGTCCGAGGACAGGGTGCGCACCAACGGGCACCTGTGTGGATGTTGGGAAAAAAAACACCTCCATGGGCTCATGGCCTG
Organism: Ambystoma mexicanum; assembly: GCF_040938575.1. Lineage (NCBI taxonomy): Eukaryota > Metazoa > Chordata > Amphibia > Caudata > Ambystomatidae > Ambystoma > Ambystoma mexicanum. The sequence continues at coordinate 1,054,244,438 of NC_090924.1, read as the reverse complement.
CACGGCTATGCCAATGTGGGAGAACTGCTGCCGTCGCTCTCATGACCCTCTGCTCCTGCATCAGGAGGTGGTGGTGCTATGGGAGTCAGCCCACACAAAGCCCTGGTATGGTCCTCCATGGCAGCAAGCATGTAGGTGTTGAAGGTCTGGTTCTGGAGGATTATAGTGCAGAGATCCCCATACAACACCTGACGTGATGCCCGGATATCCTCCCGAGTTGCCCGCATCTCAGCTGAGAGCGTACTTGTGAGCTGCTCCAGCCGCTGTTCTGCCCTAAAAGTAGTGGAAGCCTCAAGGTCAAGAAGAGTCTGCCTGAGGTTATGGAGTTCTTCCCTCAGGGCTTCCCTGTGGATCTGGGACTCTATTGAGATGGATTGGCGCAGAGTCTCCAGTGCCGCCCGTCTGTCCCTGTTAGATGCCAACATGTCTTCCCTGTGTGATTGGCAAATGGAGTCTGTTGTCTGCTGTAATTGCTCCATCTGCCTTTCAGGGGGGATAATGGAAGTGGCGACCCTCTCCATTGCCTGAGCCATCCTTTCAACTGATGCTGCCTGTTGGGTTGCCATAGCGTACATGGAGTTCTCCCATACGGTATTGCCTGGTGGCGTACGGCCACCGCGTCGACGGGCACCACATCTGTTTGGGGCAAGGCGATGTGCACCTTGCTGTGCTGGCACCGCCTGAGGCTGCAGGACTGCATTCCCCCTCTGATCTGCTGGCCCAGGAACAGGATCAGATGCTGTGGAGTGTGACCCTGCATTCGTAACCGCCAAAGGCGCCTCTACCAACACTGACTACCCCATAGAGGGTTCTACCCCTGGTGCAGGTGGGTTGGACAGAACAGAATCCCTGCCAGAAACACTTACCTGCGATGGCACATAGGTTTCATCATCCGAATCAGCACCTGAATAGAGGTCTGGGGAGGTGCACCCAGAGACACCCCTGGAAAGTATGGTCTGCAGGAGGATTGGGTTTTCACCCACCACCACACCACGTCCCCCGCTGGTGCCCGATCGTGTCTGGGATTCCTCCTGGGTCTGCACCATCTCCTCAACCTCAGCAGCATCAAGTGCGTCATCCCCTGCAAAAACATGAAAGAGAAAAAATGGAAACAGGCATTAGCACCATAGCACACAAATAGGTCTGTAAAGCTACAGAACCAGTATATGATTCACACATGTCCCACATGACTATAACCCTCCCATGCCTGCACTGTCACTGAGTAGTAAGGGGAGGCAAAAGGCAGACACTGATGACACCAATATGGGAGAGCAACACATGTGCTGCATGCTGGGTAGCACTGCCATCACACATTGGCCTGTGAGTGGCATGTCCAATACACATACATGACACCTGGCAGCACACAGATGGCATTTAGCATAGCCATGGTACATTTGACAAGTACAGCCATATGACATGAAAAATGGTAAATACTGTGACTAAATACACATGAGCCACTCACAGCAACACATGCAGTGTACAGGAATACAGTAATTGTTGTCTGATCTATTTTTCGTCACATTGACATCACAGGAAACATCTGTCATTTTCCATATGCAAACAGGCACTCATCTAAACATTTGTGCAGGCCAATACTCCATCAGCCTGAATGGTCTCATTGTGTACCTAACCAGGTAAAGCATTGCCCCAGTGTGGCCAGTAAACAATGACCGAAGCATATCACATATGTCACAATAGGGCTGATAAATGTCTAGCAAAAAAGGGGAGAGTGGAAAATATCATCCTGAAGGCAACCTTACCAATTCTGACCAATGTAGTTGCAAGATGGCAGTACAAGGCCAACTGCATTATTGTGGACCTAATAGGCTACTGTGGGCAGAAGGGATGCAGTCATAGCCAAATACAAGGCACGTGATCCCATGTGAGGAAGGAAATGCATGACCATAACACTCTTCAGTACACACCCTCACCTGTCACTCAATCAGAACCCGTCACCCAAACTACATACACATGCACTACATACACACGCATGGGCACTCACCGGACAATGCTTCGTAATCAGGTAGTTCTCCCACACCTTGGATCTGTTCCTCTGTGACAATGGTCCCAGCAACAGACTCATGTTCAGTGAGTGTGTTGTCCTCTTGTGGAGACCCACCGCCAGTCACCAGAGTAGCAGCATGATTTGATGCCAGCTTGTTCTTTGCTCTGCGTTTCAGGTCATTCCAGAGCTTGTAGCAATCATCAGCTGTGCACCTCACAAATCCAAGGGCACTTATGCCATGTGCGATGATCTGCCAGTGTGCCCTACGCTGAGCAGTTATGGTCTTGCACCCTGCAGTCAACAGCATGTCATGGCTATGTTCTGACACATAGGTCACAAGTGCATTAAGCTCTGCGTCGTTAAAGCTAGGCTTCCTTGACGTGCCAGAGTGTGTAGCCGTGCCTGGGGTCTCAGCCTGTTGTGCCAGAGCACCCTTTGTCCTCTTTTTAGAAGGTGGAGCGAAGCCAGAGTGGCTAACGCTGCTCTGGTCAGTAGGGGCAGAAGAACCGGTGGACTGGGTTGTTGGAGTGTGCAAATGTACATTGACCATAGGACTTGGTGCAGGCATTGTATGAAGTGTGATGTTGGCAGGGGGAACATCAGTATGATGGACCAGGACCAACACTGTCCTGGCTGGGAGAGTCAGAGCTGGGGCGGATGGACCTGCAGCTGCCCCTGCAGCCTCACCACCCTGCATACTTGGGGCAGCAGATGACACAGCTGCCCCAGATCCACGTGGCTTGGTGACAACTTGCACCGCCACACGTGGCTTAGACTTGCTGACCTGGGAGTCAGCCAGGGAGTCATCCTGTGCCAGGTCAGGTGCCACAATGGGCTGGTCCAACAAGGGCTGAGCTGGGATGGTCTCAGCCACGTTTCCCTCAACCATGGGGCGGGCATGGGTGTCCCTGATTGGTCCTCCACACATGGGGGTATAGGGGCACCCTGCAAATCCCGGCCACGTCCCCTACCGCTCCCACCTTTGCCTCCCTTACCGCTTGGTCGCCTCCCAACCATGGCACTGATGTTGTTGTGCGTATGGGAGGAGCAGTAAACTATTGTCCTGGGCAATTGGGGGTCAAAGGGGTAGTGTAGTAGATGGAATTCGTACCCTAGTGCTCTAACAAGGCTGTCTGTGACCCCTGGGGGAAGATGACGGGTTACACAATGCACAGGCAGCCCAAAAACAAAAATAAACGTGCACGCAACCCCTCGTAGACCACGTGTGTGGAAAAATGAACCCGCACTACGCTGTGGCACCCAGAAACACAAAAATAAGTGAGCGCGTAATACACGCAGCCTACAATGCCCTCTGAAGGGGTATGTTAAGCGGAAACCTGTGCAGTTCCCTCTGGGACCACTGCAAAAGATTTCGGCCTACAGGTGTTTGGCAGTAAACCCACTTGGTAGCAGTCTGTACCACACAGATTCACTTGGTAGCTGTGGCTGAGCGGTCAGACTTCCCTCAAGAAGAGTTAGGCAGTATGTGGAGTATACAAAATAGGGCAATTTACACAGTATAACAAGCAGACACGGAACAGAGCTTGGGTGTAAAGATATATAGGTATTTATTTATAACAACAATTCTATGAAAAACACACTGGCACTAATACGGCAAACAACTTCAATTACAATTACTATAAGTATCTCACTCCTCTAACAATATGTCGACAAGTCTAGGTTCAATGGCACCACTTATTTGCAGACAGAGGTGAATGCTTTAACCTAGATGGCACTCTAGTATTCGTTAGGAGGAGAGAGAAAAGGCAGGGTATGAAACCAACTCGGTACCAACACTTTTACGAAACAATGCAAGGCAAGTAAGGCAGGATCTACCGTAGATCACAAAGTTTAGAGGCCAGGCCCACTCGGAGAGAGGCAAGGCGCTATGTCCCAAAAGTATCACAGTGGAAATGCAATTCGAGTCTTTGTTGCAAATTGTCACAGAAAGATTGGACCAGTTCAGAACAGAAAGTTAAGAAGGCTTGGAGGCGACCCAATGGAGAGGCAAGGAATAAGACACCTCACGCTAACCATCACAAGGGAAGCCAGGCAGACACGGTACCTTGTATGTGGAGAGACAGCTCCGGCGGGGGCAGTTGTTCCTGGTGGTGGATGCAAGTCGGGGCTTTGCCAAGAGATGAGATGATCTTGTTGTCGAAGGAAAGTTGAAGATCGTTGCACCACCAGGGAAGAGACCAGCCGCGGAGTGCTCCGTCACAAGGCACCACCTTTTGGTCGCAGTACGGGCTACTGGCTATCCGGTTGCCGGGGTGCTCAGCACCGGCAATTCGACCACTATGCCCTGGAAGCGAAGAAAAAGCAAAGGGACTGGTTGTTCCCACCAGTCAGGGGAAGAAGACTCTCCAGCCGGGAGATCTCCTCTGTCGTTGGGAAGTGGTGAGTCGGTTCAGCAGGGCTCCACCGGAGGTGTCGCCGTTGCAGGTCGACTCAGCTTTACCCTCGTCGGATTCTTAGGTCCTGTGGCGACTTCTGAAGATCCAGTCCCAAAAGCCCTGCTTTTATGCAGGAAACGCCCATTCATTCAGCCTAGCTGTCAATCAAAACACGCTAAGTGGTGAGCGGGGTGGCTCACCACTTGGGCCAATCACACCAGAGTGCGACTGGAGTTGGCAAGGCAACTCAGTCCAGGGTGCCTAAACCCCCTCCCACACCCTCTGTGGTACCCAGACAGAATGGCACCACTTTGGAAGGCTTCTGTGCAGAAGCCCGCCAAAAGTGGAACAAAGGGTGCAACCTTTTGTTCGGAGTTACAGAGACGAACACAGACGCCATTTTAAAAACCCAGTTCTGGCAGAAAATACCAACTGGTAGATTTATTTAAGACAAATAAACCGGCGATATGTTAGAGACTAACAGGAAAAAGTATTAGCCTCCAACAATGGGAAGAATCCCATGGAATTATATTCGGGGTCGAATATAACAAGTAGTTTCCGCTGCCACCAGCTAAAACTCGACGAGGGGGGATGGGACAGTGCCCCCTCAAATAACAGACCCAGGGGTAATCAAATTACCCCTACGAGTACTTCCACAATAGGATGGTTTGTACTAGTTCTGTTAGTAAATTTAGGTCTAGTAAAGCCAATGGTGACTTTATGTGCCCTGGGAGACAGTAGTCAGTCCCAGGGTATGGAGTCTATGGTGGGGATCCTCTAGGACTCCCCAGTCTTACGGCACGGAGGGTGCGGTGTAACACACATAGTAAAACATATGAGACCCTATGGAGTAAAAGACCCCATAGCCCATAGAACACATAGATATTCAAAGGAATTAACCACATTCATGTCCAAGAGTGGGAGAAAAAGAGTCTCACTCTTGGCAGGATGGAAAAAAACAAACTCCAGAAATCCAGCAAAGCTGCTGGGGGACTCGCTAGGTTAGGAAATTCAGCCTAAACAGAGAATTCTCCCTAACAGGGTATGCGACACACGGGGCAAGCACAGTTGCTAAGTACGTGCGGAACTCACCGTCTGCCTGGAAAAAGAACGTGAAAAATACGCGCGTGTGTGCGTTGGCAACACCCACGCCAAAAGAAGAATTGTACGCTGTCTGAGGAGACAGGACAACAGGAGAAGTGAACACTGTTTGAGGAAACAGGCCCAAAAAAAGTAGAAAAATGAAAGCTGTCAGAGGTAACAGGGAGTACGAACTTGAAATGCCGTGAAGTAATCGCGTGTGAACCGACAAGAAGTACAGAATCCACCCACTCGCTCTCCACAAAAAGCACGTACAAGGAAATGGCATCCTACACGTACCTTTTAAACTGGCCCACACGTACACATCACTTACGCGTGTACGCGCCCTTTCCTCCAATCACACGCGCTGACACTCGGACGTGCAGCTTTTCCACGTGTGCTCTGTCATCACTTGCTATGAGGGAAACACCCGCGCGCGTCACATCACAGACGCGCTTACGCACTAAGGGCCTTTGGTCCAATTAAATTGCGTACGTGCGCTGACGCGCTTACGCGCTAAGGGCCTTTCCTCGAATTACACGCTGACGTGCAAGATTTTCACGTGCCAAATCACTCCGTATGAAGCTGGCCACACGTTCACACACGGAAGACCACGCTCCTGTCCAGAAGGCCGAATTACTGCCCCCCAGTGCCCCGAGCACGCTCCCACCTGCCATCTGCTGCTGCCTGATTGACTGCTGCCCACGTGCCGTGTCATTTGCTGCCTGCACGTCAGCCAGGGGTGCTGTTGCTGTGACCACCCCTGCTGAAACCGAAGACTCCCGACTAGGATTCCATCGCTCCACAGCCCAGCCCCAGGACCCAGTTGCCCACCCACTCCTTCCTCTGGGGTTGCCATGCCCAGCACTACACCATCTGGCGGCACTTGCAACCCCCAGCCAGAGAGGTAGAGGGCCACCAGCTTCACTGCCACCGAAGTTGGTGTCATGGTGGAGCAAGTCCTGGGGCAGTATGATGCCCTCTTCGGAAGGTTGCACGCCGACAAGGAAGGATGGACCAGGATCTGGACGGACATCGTGACTGCCATCAACGTGGAGGGGGTGGCAGTCCGAGAATTCCATCATGTCAAGAAGCGCTGGGAGGACTTCAGGTCCAGGACCCTCAACAAGGCCCGGCGCCTCTTGAAGGCAGCGGATACTAAGGGGCGCCGGGGCCACCTGTCAGAACACCAAATGAGGGTCCAGGAACGCGTATGCCCAGCGCTCCCCGTCCAGGTCCTTGAGAGGCACACCTGTCTGGAGTCGAGCGGGAAGTGTACATGCATACTGATTGGAAGCTGTGTGTGTGGTGGTGTGCCAGTAGTGTGCAGGTTGCACATGTGGTTTTGTAGGGCCATGTATGGATGTGTATGTACAGGGCCGTGAGGCTGACACATGCGAGTCCTTTCATGTGTGAGACACATGGATGGTGTATTTGTGGGTAAGCATGCAGGCCAAATGCAGATGTGTGAGCACACATGATTGAATGACTGTGTATGTCAGTTGTCAAGGTTGTGGTGTCACACATGGATGTTGGTTCCAGCTGCATGTATCTGCACTGTGTACATGTGCATGTATGTGTATCTGACAAGTGTGCAACTGTCATGCAAAATGGATGCATGGGAGACTGATATGTAGAAGACTGATTGCCAGATGTGACATGGATGCTGATCTCATCACTGCGACACTTGGTGGAGGTGTACACATGCATGTAAGTGTGGTGGCGTGTGTGCATGTCTAGTGCACTCCCTGTGTCTCATGTGATGTCTGGCTCACCTTTGCCTGCTCATACTGTTGTATGTGTATGGATGGTGATGGCTGTTGCGATATGGCTGTGGAATAGCTCATGTGTGTGATTTGAAATGACATGTGTGTTGGGGATTGTGATGCCATGTCTGAAGTTTGACAATGACACTCGTGTGCAACTGTCATGTGTGTATGAGTCCATTGTACAGTGCCCTGATGCCTGTATCCTATCTCTCCCTGTCTGCAGAGTTGACTGATGAAGAGGGCGGAGAGGGTGCTGTGGAGCACAGCGGCAGGGATCGCACTGCCAGCCGGAGACGCAAGGCCTGGCTCCCCTCCCAGGTTGTCATCTCGTCAGGGAATGAGGGGTCCGGTGCCGCGTCCCAGGTCGCAGCTGCCGAGGGAAGGTCCAAGAGGCGGAGGTCGGAGTTGGACTCCTCGGCAGCAGAAGGGGCAACTGAGACCCCACAGGGCCTGACGGAGGAAGATGGCACAGAGTCATCCAGGTTGGTGGGGGGTTTGGTGGAGGAGGAGGCCGTGCAAGGGACAGAGATGGGGTCTGGAGGTGGGGATTCCACTGGTGCTAGTGGTGCAGTGCAGGGGCAGGGACAGGAGGCAGCACAGGCCGCCGCTGAGGTGCCTGTGTGTAATCCTGTCCCCGATCCTGTGACTGCATCATCCTGCACCAGCAGGGATACCTACGTCCAGACCCGTTTTCAGGCAGGGGATGAGCATACGACAATTGGCCTTCCTCTGCCTGCGGACGTGGCTATCCGGGACCGGGTTGAGCCTGTCCTGGGTGGTGTGGCGTTGCGTCAACGGGCCATGCGAGGCGAAATGCAGTCTTTTCATGGGGAGACTGCATGTCATCTTGAATGGCTCGTTGACCACGTCGAAGTACTGGGACAGGTCACCGGGGCCGGATTCCTCCATTTGCTGGGCCTTGTTACGACCACCTCCTCAACTGAACCCCCTATGCGCCAGTCGTACTCCGTGCCATCTTCCCACCCATGTGTCACCTGGCTGCCCTGTGCAGCTGCCTCTCAGGACACATCCCTGCCACAGTCGGGAGTCCGACGTCCAGCGGGGGTGGCCACCTCAACAACTGCACCCCAGCCGGAGGAGGATGTGCAGGCAGCAAGAGCCAGGGTACGGGCAGAGGCACAGTAGCAGCAGCAACAAGGTGGGAGCCATGATAGCTCGGGGCCTTCATCATCGGAGGGGCAGGCATCGGCCAGAGGGCAGGAGGACCCATGACGGGAAGTGTCTTTTCGTGTGGCAGCGGTTAGGCCATGCCATAGATGCGGAGCGGCAGCAGGCAGAAGAGGCACGGCTCACGATGGTCAGGGCGGAGAACTCCATGCGGAGGGCCCTGAGGCGGGCCGAGTGCTTTGAGGCAATTCGCAGGGAGTTGGAGGAGAACATGTCATCGTCCCTGCGAACCCTCAGGGCCATGGAAGAGGACCGCCTCCGGGACATTGAGCAGGAGTTCGATGATGCCCTGGCCCGGGACATCCAAAAGTAAGCCATCGGACTAGCCCGCTGCCCTTGTAAATAGTTAGATAGTGTTAGGTTACCTTTGTTTTTTTCTTTATTTTGGTTGCGCTTGGACAATGCACCACGTTTCTGTATATAGTTTTTCATTAGGTTGTATTTTTGATAGGTTTCATTTCTTCAGTTGGGATCATGGACCCTGGATTGTTCATCTGTATATAGTTCACTATTGGATTCATCTCTTTTTTTTGGATTTCCCCATGGAGCAATGGTTTTCACTTTTGTTTTTCCCTTGGATTTGCTTTGTTGGACTGTGGCTTTGGACACCTTTCCTTTGGATTATGATTTCTTGTTTTTCATTATTTTACGGACATGCATCTTTTCTTTTTTTATTCCCATTGTTGTTTGTTTGATTTTAATTCCATTCATGTTGCGTTTAATACATTTATTTCTTAATACTTCGATGTGTGGTATTATCTCATTGGTTTCATGCATGTCATGATATGGGTTTTCACATTCACTTGCAACCATTGTGTGTGTGTGACGGACATGTGTTCATTTACATACTTGCCATTGGGGTTGTATCATGTAATTGCCTTTTCTATGTGGGTGGATGCAATACTTGGTTGGGTCTTTGGGCTGGGGAGGCTGGCCATAAGGGCCATGATTGAGGATCGTCATGACCTGAGGGCAGGGGGATATGAGTGGGGGCCTGCTGGCAGGTGCCCTGCACTGCTGGGGGGTGGGGGTGCAAGGGGACATGAGTGGGACATGAGTGGGGGCCTGCTGGCAGGTGCCCCTGACTGCTGGGGGGTAGGGGTTCAAGGGGACATGAGTGGGGGCCTGCTGGCAGGTGCCCTGCACTGCTGGAGGGTGGGGTGGAAGGGGACATGAGTAGGACATGAGTGGGGCCTGCTGGCAGGTGCCCCTCAGTGCTGGGGGGTGGGGGTGCTGGGGAACATGAGTGGGGGCCTGCTGGCAGGTGCCCCTCAGTGCTGGGGGGTGCTGGGGGACATGAATGGGGGCCTGCTGGCAGGTGCCCTGCACTGCTGGGGTTGGGGGCGCAAGAGGACATGAGTGGGACATGAGTGGGGGCCTGCTGGCAGGTGCCCTGCACTGCTGGGGGGGTGGGGGTGCAAGGGGACATGAGTGGGGGCCTGCTGGCAGGTGCCCTTCGCTGCTGGGGGTTTGGGGTGCAAGGGGACATGAGTGGGACATGAGTGGGGGTCTGCTGGCAGGTGCCCTGCACTAATGGGGGGTAGGGGTGCAAGGGGACATGAGTGGGACATGCGTGGGGGCCTGCTGGCAGGTGCCCCTGACTGCTGGGGGTGGGAGTGCAAGGGGACATGAGTCGGGGCCTGCTGGCAGGTGCCCTGCACTGCTGGGGAGTGGGAGTGCAAGGGGACATGAGTGGGACATGAGTGGGGGCCTGCTGGCTGGTGCCCCTCGGTGCTGGGGGGTGGGGGTGCTGGGGGACATGAGTGGGGGCCTGCTGGCAGGTGCCCCTCAGTGCTGGGGGGTGGTGGTGCTGGGGGACATGAGTGGGGGCCTGCTGGCAGGTGCCCCTCAGTGCTGGGGGGTGGGGGTGCAAGGGGACATGAGTGGGGGCCTGCTGGTAGGTGCCCTGCACTGCTGGTGGGTGGGGGTGCAAGGGGACATGAGTGGGACATGAGTGAGAGCCTGCAGGCAGGTGCCCCTGACTGCTGGGGGGTGGGGGTGCAAGGGGACATGAGTGGGGGCCTGCTGGCAGGTGCCGTGCACTGTTGGGGGGTGGGGGTTGCAAGGGGACATGAGTGGGGGCCTGCTGGCAGGTGCCCTGCACTGCTGGGAGTGGGCGTGCAAGGGGGTAATGCGTTGGTGATCACTAGTGCAAGGTGACATGTGGCTTGGCTGGGGGGCATGCCCATGGTAGATGGGCTGCCTGCGCGACATGAACAGGGGTGCAGGGTAGTCCCCTGTGGTGTGGGCTGCCTGCTGGGGCCGTGGAGGGTGTAGAGGGAACACCTGGGATGACCCACATTGCCAATTCACGTGTAGGACTCCCCTGCACCCCCGAAATACACGTACCCCACTCGCACAGGGGCTATCGCATGTGAAACTTCCCACGAACCCCAGAAATACACGTACCCCACTCGCACAGGGCCTATCACGTGTGAAACTTCTTGCAAACCCCAGAAATACACGTACCCTGCTGGAATCGCGTGTGAAACTTCCCGCGTACCCCAGAAATACACGTACCCCACTCGCACAGGGCCTACCACGTGTGAAACTTCCCGCGAACCCCAGAAATACACGTACCCCACTCGCACAGGGCCTATCGCGTGTGAAAGTTCTCGCGCACCCCAGAAATACACGTACCCTGCTGAAAACGCGTGTGAAACATCCAGCGCACACCAGATATACACGTACCCCACTTGCACAGGGCCTATCGCGTGTGAAACTTCCCGCGAACCCCAGAAATACACGTACCCTGCTGGAATCGCGTGTGAAACTTCCCACGAAGCCTAGAAATACACGTACCCTGCTGAAATCGCGTCTGTAACTTCCTGCGCACCACAGAAATACACATACCCCACTCGCACAGGGCCTATCGCGTGTGAAACTTCCCGCAAACCCCAGAAATACACATACCCTGCTGGAATCGCGTGTGAAACTTCCCACAAAGCCCAGAAATACACATACCCTGCTGAAATTGCGTGTGTAAATTCCCGCGCACCCCAGAAATACACGTTCCCCGCTTGCCGTGTGCTGTGTGGCAGCCCTGTATACTGGTCAAGGGTTAGCGCAGCCCTTTGCGCTGGATTGGGGATTTTGATGGCTTTTCCTTGCGTGAGGGCGTTCTTGGGGGCGTAACTGGCGCTTCTGCAGGGTCACTGCGTCAATGTGCACCACGGCTGGTTTTGGTAGCTAAAATCCATGAATACGCTGTGCACGGAAATGGATTTTAGAGCACGCAGCTGGCGCAGAGATTCGCACGCGCGCACTGTGCGCCAGCCGCGTGCGCCACTTTTGTGTGAAATTCTATGAATTGCCCTGCATATGTTGAATGTTTTCTCCATTTCTTGTGCAAATAACACAAGCTGAACTAACAGCGACTGAGGGTTCAACGCAACTGACCAAGGAATTTGCCAAAGATCTTGATTACAGTTTGTCTAGTTTGGGCGATTTGTCCACCACAGTTGACTCCCATACCACAATCATTTATTTATTTATTTACTTGTATGTTTATATAGCACCACATCCCATAGGCATTAGTGCAGGCTGACTGGCTAATAAAGGAGCAGAAATACATTGTATTCGACAGCTGCCTGGTAGAGATTATACTGATGCTGAAATGTGTCCATACATTGAGGGGAAAAATATGCTGGCAGCCGTTGCTGCATGTGTCTCAATTATTACAAGGCACTAACCTGAAAATCCAAGCCAGCTTTTCCCTCCTCCATTAAAAACATTTACATGATCCGCTCAACCGATGCTGGGCAAAGTGCAAGCGGGAAATACCATGTTCAGCAGCTTTACTTTTCAGTGGCTCTACCTTTAGTAAGTTGTCAAATTTCTGTCAATTTGTGGGAGTTCAGTTCCCTGCTAAAAAACAGTACTACAAATATCAAAGAGAATTCTTATTCCCCAATATTAATCAAGCCTGGAAATGTGAACAAGTGTCAATTGAAAGCACATTTATCTGGCATACAGTTCAGGCTAGCTGGCGACGGACAGTGTGATAGGCTGGTTTTTCAGCAACGTACTGCTCATACCACTTTCAAGACACTGAAACTAAAAAAATCATGAGTTCGGATATTGTGCAGGTGTCCCAATGTAAATCCTCTGTGGCCATGGAGAAACATGGTTTCATAAAATTCCTCGAACATCTTCAATCGAGGGGAGTGCAAATAGACCTCATAGCCACTGACAGACATGTTTCAAAAGCCATGGCCATGCGTGAGCAGTTTCCAAACATTTGGCATCAATTTGATGTATGCCACGTTGCCAAATCAGTCAATAAAAAAATTACAGCTGCTGGCAAAAAAAGGGTTCGGAAAGTATTTTACCGTGGTCTCAGTCTTTCAGCAACCATCTTTGGTGGAGCTCCAAAACTTGCAATGGGTCTGTGGAAATTCTACTTGAAAAATGGCGCTCATTGATGCACCACTGTTCCAACATTCACTAATAGACAGAAAACCAAAATGTTCTCAAATGTTCACATGGACCTTTATCGGAGGAGCAGGAACACAAGAATAAGCGGTTAGTTCCATCTTCACCTCCACATAAAGCTCTTGAGAAGATTGTGTTTGATAAAACTCTTTCAATAGACTTAAAGGGACTCACAGAATTCTGTCACACCAGAGATTTGGAGGTGTTCCACAATATGTGCCTAAAGTACAGACCCAAAAACTTGCATTTCGGCATAGACGGGATGCAAGCTAGGACATTACTAGCCGTTTTAGCGCATAACAAGAACGCAGGGAGAGAACAATTGAGAACTGCAGGAAACTTTGGGATGCTTCATTGCACTCTGTGACTTTGCAAAACGAAGCAAAAAATGTGTGGCCAAGCCAATATACCAGGAAATGGAAGTCAATTGTGTGAAAGATCTCACTTTGACTGTGTTGGCCATGCATACTCATGGATTCAATCCTAATTTTGTTCCTAGGACACACACATTGCCACAAAACATTGCAAACAAGCCCTGTCCACATAAAGCAGAACTCGTTGAACAGTTGACTTCGCGGAATAAATGAATTGCAGCAGTGTTCTTAATGTGCTCACTATAACTTTTGGGATATGTTCCCAAATGTTTGAGCATTGTACATGAACAATGGAATGCTATTAAACTCGAATTCCAAAGCTATTAAAAGTATTAAAAAGTATTCTATTATCTAGATTTAATCCAGTTTATGATTCATTGATTTATATCTCGAACAATAACATACATGTCTGTTTGTTCTTTAATTCTGTAAAGCTCGACATAAGTGGCCATGGCATCCAAATTGTCTTTTCATATGTATCCTCTTTGTCAAAATATTTTTGAAAGAAGTTCCTGTTGTAGGATGCCATGAAGTATAACTCTGTGTTTTGCCCCCTCCCGCTTCACCTCACTCTTGTGGGTCCTTGAATGATCAGGGCATGCGAGGGTCAGATGGATATCCGCATGAAAGGAACTGCAGAGTCTGAGCTGGTGGGTTCAGGCCTGGCATGGTGGAGGCTGTGAGTGCCCAGGAATTTCAGTGGAGACGAATGGGCACTTGGATTTATGACTTATCAGTGTCTCAAGTCATCCTCAGAGCACATTCCTCCACGAGAACAGGGCGCACGCAGACGTGGCAATGGGGAGTAGATGGTGTGGGCTGGCTGAACTAGGCGCCTGGGGATGGGAGAGCTTCATTTGTGAAGAGAGATGGGTTTTCGGGCATAGTAGAAAGATGTCATTCGGCCTATTTGAAAATGGTTTCCTAATTATCTGTTTTACTTACCCTAACTGTAACTGTTGTCCAAACATTTCTAAATCACTAGCACTATTGATGGGTAAAAAAGTATTCAAGATAGTGTGGGATTGGTGGATGCCAGCAAACAATTTGTTGTTTTTTGTGAACATATTTCAAATGCCACGTTGGTCGGCTCGGCTAATCGCTCCCATGGAGTGAAGGTCACTTTGTTTGATGTTGCTTGTGGGGAGTTCACACCGACACGTCTTGTACAGTATGTTTTTTGATTTATGGCTTTCCTTCACAAAAATGAAAGTTACCAGGCATACATGATCAAAACAAGGTTCCATTGTTCGACCTTGGAAGAAAGGGAGGATTCGCTATGGATTGAAGGACGGAAGGTGTTGAATACCTGCAAAAAATTATTAGGTTCACTATTTAAAAATTTGACATTGGAACAATTATTTTCATTCTATGAAAACCGTTGTTCTGAGCAGACACTCTACGTTAAGCCAAGAGAATGGAAATACCAAATACATTGTAAGTTTGAATGAAGACGAGTTCATAGACCTAACAAGTAAAGGTTTCATTTTTTGACCGGTATTGCTTGCTTACATTGTCATGGTTTGTTGGTTGGGGCATATTGTGAGGACATGCAAACACAACTTGTATGCAGGCTAGTGATATCTAAACCTCTTTGTCCCATGGAATATCAGTGTGTGGTATTAAAGTTGTATTATTGGGTGAGCCGGGTGCAGAACATTTTCCTAGGGGACTTGGTTTGCTTGTTGAAATTTTATGTTGCCAGTTCTGTTACATTTTTAAAGAAGGTAGCGGGCACACCTCTCTAGAAAGAACATGGCATGATATAGATAACGGGCTCTGTGTTTTTTTCCCACTTTGATAGTCCGCAGCCATTGCTTTTAGCTCACTTTAACTTTTACAGATGGGAAATATGTGTTTGCATATCAGGCATTGTCCCATCCACATGGGCAGTCCAGCACCGAAATGCTATGGCAATTCCCTTCTGAACTAGAGTACCTACAGCAACCACATACACGTTTCAGCCTTGTTGTGCCTCATCAGTGAGGTGGAGATGTGCATCTCTGAGCACAGTGAGCAAGGAGTCCATGTCTGGGTTCCACCGACCCCAAGTTCATTGCTAATATTCCGTTATAATGCCATCTATGTGTTGTTCACATTTTTCCATCAGCTTCCGCATCCCATTGGCAGCTAAACATACTCCACAGCGCTAACCTCTCAAGCACATTGTAGACTCCAACTTTACCCAATATTTTCTGTGTGTTTCCATTGTTTGTGGTTTGTGTTCGTTATTAGGCTTCACCTGGTGCAGAATTAACGAGTAAATGGATACATTTGAATAAAGAACGGCTACTGAAATATATTTATATTGTTTTCTACACAGCTACTTTCTTCCGTTCTGCAAATGTCATTGTTTCCAGATACCGAGTGATGGTTTTCTTTAGGCAGCAGTGGCAGATACGCATAAACGGATGGATTTCAATTACACTGATGTGGGATGATCGCCCGGGACCGATATGCCCTTTGTCAGTAGCAGCGACAAGGAGCAACCTGTCCTCGTTTACGGTGGACTAGTAAGAAGCTGATGCCGAATGACTTGCAATTCAAGGTGCGTCGAATGCACATCTTCTACTGAAAGGAATACTGTGTGCCTTATGATAAAGTTTTGATACTATAACCCAAGGACTTTCAATAATTTGTGGTAAATTGAAATCACTGGATTTTCTCTGAGCATTTTTTGTGAGTATTGATGTTACCTTTAAAAATAGTGTTTTTTATTCCAATTTGGAATGTGCTGTGCTGTGAGAGGATGTGTGTGTTGATATTCTGGGTTCTGCATCAACTGACGTTAGGACATTGGTGATGACTGGGTGCGTTTGGCTACGCTGCCCACTAACGTCATGAAAATGGACTATATTGCTAGTAATAGTTATGTCAGCTTCAGGGGCGGGTTAGTGCCACAAGGGCAGTTGAACTTAGGGCGATGCAGCAACGGATAAGATTAGCACATGATGGCTGCAGCCCGCTCATATATTTCACATGTGTAAAAGTGATGAAAACTATGGTAAGGTGATTAGGAAACGTCTTAACGATTGATCACAATTTACTTAAAACCACATGCCCGAATGCTTGGGACAATACAATTTTTGAGTGCACTATTCCTTTAATTGTGCTATCAGTGGCAAGAGTTTTTCATTGCATGTCAATACCAGAGCCTTGCAATCCACTTTGAGAGACTCTGAGTTTCACATTGGCCCTTGATCAGATGAAGTGATAAATGTTGTAGGGATTGCAGAATTACTTATACTCACTATATTTTTGTCACTATGTGGCTTATTTTTGCATACCATTCTTTCTGATTTAGCCCTTCTATGCTTGTGAATTCATTTTGAATGGATTTGTTGCATAAAATGGATTGCAATTTTCAATAGTTTCCCTGATGGTATTTATCCCGATATCCCAGTTAATACATAATTTGAATTTTTGGCTGCAATGCGAGAGGCTCCAAATTGAAAAGAAGTCACAGAATGCCACTCCCTTATTGCAACAATGAAGGGCACATGTTAAATGTTGCTTTAAATCCAGCTGAACCTCTTCTGTGTATCCCCCAGTACCTCATTTCCAGAGAAGCTGAAAAAGGAATAAAGCCTGTCACTGAATCAAGGGAATATTATACCTATTGTGACAGATCAGAAGAAGGACGTGGACTCTTTAGAACATTTTAGGCAGGTTGTATAAAAAATAGTCACAAAGGCCTAGCTATCCCTATGGCTATGGGGTGTCCCGTACCTAAAGAATAACTAGGTTGCTCATCAGTCTGTTGCTCAATGTCCAAAAATAATTTGTCTACTGTCCAAAACTATTACTATCTGATCCTATCACATATTTTAACAAAATAGAATATGGCTCCGTTCTTCTGCTCTGTGCCCCAGCATGGGTTCTATTGATGCATGCTCTTATCTTTGATCAGTTCCAACAGTTATTTTCTCACTGCAGACAGTGTATATCCCAGTGTATATATATTTAGGCAATTCTTTACTGTGTTCCACGCGTTTGCTTATGCGGGCAATGTATGCCTTTAACCTTTGATATTCCCTTTTCTTTATTGCACAGCCTTTTGCTTTGGGTATTTCACAGGCTGTCCTTCCTTTCCCAGATAGGAATATATTCTATGAGTTGTCCCCTTCCTTGATGACCGCTTTGTCTCTCTCTCTCTCTCTCTCTCTTGTAGTCGTCTTCATAAGGTTTCTCTCTCTTTCATATGGGTCCCTCTCTGGAAACGTTATTATTTCCTTCTTTATTTTATCAAAGTTCACATTAAGTAAATGTACTGTATATCTACTTTCCTTCCCTCCAGGGAATATTCCTGTTCCTTTCCAAAAACTATTACTCTTCACCTTTGACAATGGTAATTATTTTGTATCCAATTCTCACTAATCATTAAACTTATTTTATCACAGTACACATGTAGTAACTCTTCTTTGGTACTGGGACAAGTTATTTGTTCGGTGTTATTTTTCTCACTATCCTTACAATGCCTCCCCAGACCCCGGTTTCCTTTTCTCTTCTTCAAAAATGGTCATGGGACTCTTACAGTTCTGGCAGCAGTTCCAGTTCTTCGCTGTGCTTATGAGCCTGTGTTCTCGGCATCCCTCACCTGCGGTCCTTGAACTTCCTGTGTTCTCTTTGGTATCTCACCAGGTAGCTGTGTCATCTGCAGTGGTGTCCCTCCGATAGTCTTGGCGTTGTTTCATAGGTCCACTGATTACCCTGACTCTTCAAGGGTCATGCCAAAACTGATTCTTCTTCTTTCCAGCTTTTCCGTATGCTGGCAGTTCAGCGTTCATTCACTTGCCTGACAGCAAGTTTGGGTTTTGTGGTTTACTTGGTTTACATGTCCCGTGTTGGCTCTGCCTCTTCCCAGGCTTACATCAGCAGGGTTCTTCCCCTGCATGGAGACGTATTGCCCTCTCTACCTCTGATCTTGATCCCCATCCTTATATGACAAGTGTTTTCCTCTCAGTCCACTCGTCTCAGTAGATTGGTCAGTTTCCATTAAAGAGAAATGTTCCTTTCTCGTGAAAAATAAAATCCTTCATCATCTTCTTTGGTGCAGTCTTTGTGTTTTACAAGATTTGATAATCCCACATATGGCATTAGGCTTCCTGGTGAAGGAAATTCCTCAGAGGAACAGGAGTCCTTATCCCCAGAGGGGGAGTCTCTCCCAGTGAGGCCCCACTTGCCTCGACCCCTCTGGAGGGTGTTGCAGAGCAGACTCAACTCCCAAGCCTCATGGGACACACCCCCAAGGGCAGAAGGGACACATTCCTTTGATTCATTACAGTACTCATAGTTCGTATAATACTCCAGATTTGCTTATCAAAAATCCTGGTAAGGACACAACATTTTCTGCAAGTTTAAATTCTTTGAATGCTGCAGCTATACCCACATTGCCTGCTGTTCCTAACCATGCTACTCTTCTTTCTTGCATTTCTACCACTGCTATACATTTCCTGTGGCAAAGCTGTGTTCTAATTTCTTATTTATAGCTGTGTGAACCAATAGTCAATGTTTATCTTCATTTATGTGTTGTTTTTAATTAATAGTATAGTCAAAGACTTTTTTAAAGGGAAGCACTTTGAAACACATTGTGTATAGGTGCTATATAAATAAACCATCATTTCATATCATATCAAATATCAAATAGAAACATACACCTCTACAATTGTGTACACCATATTACACATAATATAGCAATAATTATATCTAAAATCAATTTCATAGCCTGACAAACCCATCCTATGAATGACAATTGTCCAACAGTGAGCACATTCAGTATGTTTTCAATAGTCATCCAGAATTTCGTAAATGATTAATCAAGTTATAATCCTTTACAACAATATAGAATTCCCAAATATCACTTATCGAACAATTATATTCATTAAAATCCCATAGACACATAGAAGGCTTCATCATAACTGCTCTAGGCTTTCACATCCAATCAGTAGATGCTTAATGTTTCTAATGTAGTATTGCAATGTAGTCTACATGTTTGTTAAGTATCTTAAATCTGTCCCCAATGACCTCATAAGTGTTTACAAGATTACATTTGACTTTCATGTATTTCCACAGTATGCGATTGCTAGGATAAAAAATGAGATAGGTAAGCACCTCTAGGGTATCAACATTGCCTTGTATAAAAAGTGTACTGTTGGACATAGTGGCCAATCAACCATATATTGCTCATGATCAAATGCAGTAATTGTATTGTATTGTGTCATTATTTTGTAATGGTTGTAGCTACTGTCATTTGTACTTGCATTAACCTGAGTCCAGTCCTGATTGCTTGCATACAAACTGTCCAGAAACATAATACGGGAGAGAAAGCCTCTAAAAATCTTACCAAGCACGGTCCCTATGGCGGCATCACTACATTGCCAAAGCAGTTAGGTCTCCTCCCCAACAATGTAGAGCTCACCCTAGAGAGGCTGAATTCTAAATACACATATTCAATTGGAGTATTTAGAGCCTTCAATCTTCCAATCTATGTATTCAAATCTTCAATTTTGTTTCACAAGGCTGCCTCAGAGGTCTGTATAAAGTTGGACATTCTTGGCACAGATTTAAAAAAAAGAGATATTGTCTCAATATTTTTCAAGTGCGGGTCAATTTGGGTTCAATATATAAACAACCTCATATTGGCATGTCTCTGCTTGGAAGCTGTGATTGAGATTCTCTTAATCTATTCACAGTTCTTGCTTATAAAGTACACAAAGCCTCTGAAGAACTCCAATTATGCCAAACACAAGTCCATTAGCTTGGTCATGGTATCTCTGCTGTGTAAAGACACCTGTTGAAAGTTCACCTTAATATGATGTAACAAGTATGCAAACCTGATCTCCAAAGCAAGTGAGGGGATTTCTTGGAATTATTAGTTACTGTCATCTATGAGTATTGATTATGCTTCAATTACTAAGCCCCTTCATGCTCAATTCTGCTTCTGAACACCTGCCTTGATCATTTACAATTAAAGTGGCCATTGTTAAAATCAAGCGTGAATTGATAAAAGCTTCAGCTTTGGGTCTTTCTGATTATCAGATATCCTGTATTCTTTGGTGAACGCCCAGGGTTTGCTTATGGTGTGATAACTCAAATGCGCAGTGACAAGCACCCTCAATTGCATGCTACATGGTCACATTAGATATAGTGGCTTCAGAGTTACATGTGTGGTCACCAATACCTTGTAAGTTGAAAAGGCTGATGCTTTGGTTCAGGTACACCTAGATTTTGTCTCAGTTCTGCATGAAATGTTGGCTTTAGATCTGATAGGTAAGATCCAACACATAACAAACTCCTACTTGACTAAACATAAAATGCTTCTTATCATATGTGACTAACATCATGTTTTATTTATAACCCTGCCTCCCAGTTCTGGCTCTTTCAGATGGTATTATTGTATTGTAGAATTTGAGAAACTCGCTATGCTCAGTCCTGAAAGATATGCCTCAGCATAACACCAATGTTCATTCTTCCCAGGTAGCCAAATTGATAGCAATCACCCATACCTGCATTCTGGATAGAGGTAAATCCGCTACATCTTATGCTGATTCATGGATTTCACATTTTGTGGTGTATTATTTTGGTATTCTCTGGAAGTATAGGCACAATGTATTTATTTATTGATCCCTTGTTATGTGCTTATACAGCAAATACATCCTGTTTGACCTCTGCTGATAACCCTAATCGTAATCATACAGATGTTGCTGGTTTATTGAATGTTCTGCTATTCCCCTCTGCGTTGGCCATTGTTTAGTGCTGTGGACTTGATATGTCAAGGATGTTTACAGTTGTAGGCAACACCCCAGATCAGTCTGAAATGTGGCCATGAAAGGCACCTCTCTACTAACAACATCCCTGTCTTTGTTGCAGTGGAAAAATCCCTGGTTGCAACTCTTTCCAGTCTGGCTGTGCTGCACAACATATCAGGCGAGTCAGAGAATGAGTTTTCATCTAATGAACATTGTAAGTTGTGGCCTAACACTTTGGGCCCTATTGCGAGGTCAGCATTGCCCCCCCAAACTATGAGATTGGTGGTGCGGTGGAAGATTTACCTCCAGCACAAAGCTGTTTTTCAATGGAATTACCAAACCAAAACTACCACCAGAGAAAATTCTGCCAAAAAACCCATGGAGTCCTATGGAATCTGAAAACGCAGCCATCCCACCACTTGTAATCCAGCGGTATATCCCTGTGTCCAAGTGGCATAAACGATAAATGAGTATGGTGGAAGTTCAGCAGAATTACCACCAAACTACTGCCAGCCACATTATGAGGCTCTTAGTGTGCTCTCTTTATGTCCACCTCGTAGCACCTATATTATTTCTTCCTTTTCTTGCCAGTATGCCACATTTTGTAGAACATTCTGAGAAGGGAGAAATGATAGCCATTTTGAAGTGGGACTAGCTTGCTCCCTACTTCCCACCTGTAGCTCAGAAACATTGCAATGACCGTTATGGGTGCCTGCCACATAAAAAAGGGAACACTGTAAAGACTTTGAAGTCTGTACATCCAGCCCCGTGGGGTCCTTTTTTAAATGTGCCGATCCATTTCATGTAGTTCACCCATATGCCTTAATTTTGAACTTTATGCAGGATCGATGGACGCCTACTTCTGTGAAAGAGCTTCCCTAGTACACAGTTTTGGTCTCCCTATTATTATTGACAGTGATTGAGGCCCACTCTTCACTGGACAAGTCGGATAAGGATATCTGTTGATCTCTTAACATATTTCAGCAATTTCAGTGTGCATACCACCACATTGTAGTGGAGCGGTTGAAGGTCTTATTGTAGATCTCAAACTCAGCCTTTTGAAAAGTGTTTTGGAACTCAGATGACCTGAGGCTTAAGGCATGGACTGGAGATTTTACTGACATGTTCCATGTGGCTTGGTACAACCTTCGCTTTGGCAGCCTATTGTTTGCACATTCAGTTGGAGAATGAAAATGTTCTTAATTACAGTCCCTCATGAATTGATTTCACCATCCACAAGTTGGGGAGGAACTGCCAGAGCCAGCTGTTGAAACCTGTCATTCTCCACAACCAGGATAATTTGTTTATATATGAATCAACCAGAGAAAGTACATTTTGTAGTCCCATTGGGGATCCTGCTCATTACCCAGATGGCCATGAAGTATGAGGGACATCCGACCCAGGTCCATGACTCACACTGCCAGTGAGTCCCACCTCCACCAGAAGCATCTCCCTAATATTCCAGTTGTTACTGGAGAAGGAATGCCTGCCAATTTGTACACACACGCAGCAATCCTAGACAAGACCCACAGCAGCTCCGCCTCTTCAACCTAATTTTAATTGTCCAGAGGAGCCTTTGCAGTGAGCTTCAGCAGGTTGTCCAATCCAACCATCGGTTAGTTCTGATGTAGGCAGAATAGGAGAATAGCCACAACTTGCTACTGTTCTCCCAGGGTCTGCTTTGCCAGTTCCCAAAAGACACAATCTCAGCCCATGTAAAGGACTATTTTCAGGTTGAACTGTGTCTTGGCAAGATGTCTGCCTGATTGCGTGTGCAGTCTTACAACACATATTGACTCAGCTAGATCATGAGGACATTGGAGGGGACAGTCAGAAAAATAGCAAAGACATTTTGTTCTCAAACTCTTTCTGATTTCCTGTCCACAACTAATCTAGAGGGCTGTTTCTATTTGTGTTTTGTCTCTTCACCCTGATTTGAGTGATAGCTACCTTCAACTCTGCCAGAACCAACTAATATATCAGTCCAACTGTTAGCTTATCCAACCGACAACTATTGATGCATTCTCACATCTCTGCTTCTCTTACTTCTAGCCTCATATACAGTGCACCAGTTTTTGAGCACTGACTGATTTCTGAACTTCGCCTAGCATCTAGTATCCTGAGAAATCTCAGCAGAGGCAATTAATATATTCATGAACTAGTTACAGAATACTGGTGCTGTTCTACATTTTTTTATACCCTTTTTAACATATCAGTTACCACTTTTAACACCTCTCACCATGAATCACAAAGTCCTGATGCACACCCATGGACTGAGAGTAAAAATACATTTTGTATGCAACATGGCAGTACGGCTGTATCCAGTATTCTGCTGATTACTGGGTCTTCACTCACTTTCCCCATTATCTGTGTCCTGGTTTGGTCAGTGCTCTCAGAAGGAACTTTCAGGTTCCCAAATTGTTCTACACCCTCTCCAGATCAACTTCACGAAAAACCTGCTGAAATAGATGTATTCTCCCCTGCTACTCTTCTCTGCTGCACTAATAAGGGTTTTTTGATTATGGGCATCGATTTATGCAGCTATTGCCTATCTACTATCTCCAGAGTAGTGATAAACAAGGTTAACTTTATATAAAGGTCATCATATATCAATATGGGGTATGCTACTTGGACTATGTCATACATTTCTTCTCTGGTGTCACTAAGTATGCCTGGTTACCAATGATTTGGAGTGGTAATTAGGGTATATCCTGCTGCCCATCAGACACTCTTATAATGTGCCATCCCCACTAAGAAGTAAGAGAGAAACCGATTGGACAACATTCATGGATATCATAGGATGCATAATGTCTGAAGTGGGTGTTGCATTAAGCCATTATAACATCCAGAGATTATCTATATTTCGTAAGAGAATGGCCCATGACACCACTGGACCTACAGAGGTTGGATTGGAGCAGGAGCTCCCTCTTCCCTCCTGCTGCTGGAGCAGCTTCATGCAGCCATTACCTTTGGTTGTCCTTATGGTAAGCCAGGAGGCTTTACCACTGCGCTCTACAAAGATGTCTGCATCCACTCGAAATTTGTAATTTCCATATGCTATGAGGTGCTGCTCTCTACTACTTTTCTGATTACTCCCATCACCTCTTGATCCTGGGGTAGGAAAACGAAGCTCAATATATCTAGGTTCGAACTAGCCAAAACACAAGGTTTTCGTGATTCCAAGATGGCCACCGCCATATTTGTGGCTTGTCTCTAACCCCTCTGGAGTCCCTGTGTCCCCCTGATTGGTTGCCTGTGGCTTCATAGCCTATTGGGAGGGACCGGCAGGCGTAAGCCGGCCCCACATGAAGGCAACCAACAAAGGCTCCTCCTGACTGAGCCTGACCGAGCTTGGACATGCTCGAGTGCTCCAATCCCTATATGTGGCAGTCCTCCACTAAATCAAGGTGAGATCCGCAAACATTATACACCTGCCGCTCTTCCCACTTGTAATTACGATTCAGTGTGTTTGCCTCCAGGACTTGTCGCCCCCCCTCCTAGTACTGTCCGATCACTACCCCATGCTTTAAGAAGCATGCCCGTTCTCTATTTGCACACGATTGCATCCCCGGCTACCGGCTCCGCACTTCTAGCGTTCGATTGTTGAACACTACATGCACGATTAGGTCTCGCACGCTCCACCCGGATTATGGCATCAGAACTGCTCTAACATTACCTTTCAATCATTGTACACTGCAAATGTACATCCGAAACGTGCCTAAACTTTAAACTTGCCATAACTTCCTGTCATGTGCTGTGACAACATCCGTCCCTTTGTATAAACTTGCCCCTTTCATGTATGTACTAGTGCCCTCTACCCATCTCCGACATCATCTAGATCGGCAGCAGTTTGTCCTGTACTGACCGTATGTTTATCAGTTCATCATTTTGCTTAATACGAGGCCAGTGCCTTTACCACAATTGATTTACATTTGCTTGCACTTTTACTTATAACATGTTTTAACCCGCCTGGAAACCTGTGTGATTTAGGCCAGTGGTCCTATACTACTTGCTTACACTTGCAGACAAGTCCGATCTATGAAAGTCTCATCTAAACAGGTTCACCCCTGTTCCTCCAAAACTATCAAGGACCACATCGACTCCCTGGCACCTGCCCTGGCTGACTTTTGCAACCACTCCTTCGCCTCTGGAGTCTTCCCATCCCCCCTTAAGCACTCCCGTGTGCACCCTCTTCTTAAGAAACCCTCTTCCGACCCCTCCTGCCCGGCTAACTATCGCCCAATCTCCATCACTCCCTTCCTGGGCAAGCTCCTGGAAAAACTGGCCATCTCCCAGCTTAACCTCCATGCTGAATCTGTTGGTATTCTTCATGACCATCTATCTGGCTTCAGAGCTGCCAGAAGCACGGAAACTGCTCTCCTGAACATCCGTGAGGACCTGCTCTTGAACCTCGACTCCAACACTCCGTGTGTTCTCATTCTGCTCGATCTCTCTTCTGCCTTTGACACGGTCAACCATGCCATCCTGCTCAACCGTCTCCGTGATAACCTGGGTATCACTGGTCAGGCTCTGGCGTGGCTGACCTCTTTCTTTTCCAATCGACCCTCCCAGGTCCAACTGGGGTCCTTCCTCTCTGACATCTTTTTTTCCACCTGTGGTGTCCCCCAGGGATCTAATCTCTCTCCCTGGCTGTTCAACCAGTATCTGGCACTCCTTGCCCACCGCATCGCCGCTCTCTGCCCCAACTTTCAGTGCTATGCGGACGATACCCAGCTCTATTTTTCAGGCTACCCTCGGCCTCCTCCTCTCCTTCCCTCCTCTCTGACTGTCTGTCTGCTATCCAGGAATGGTGTGCCGCCAATGATCTCTGCCTTAATGCCAGTAAGACTGAGATTCTACTCATCAGCACACCCACTCCCCTCCTTCCCTGCAGCTCTCTGGCCAGCCTCTCTTGGCCCTCTTCCTGCTCCTACCTGCAAGGCAAAAAACCTCGGGGTCATCTTCGACTCCACACTCTCCTTCTCTCCTCATATATCTGATGTCTCTAAGAAGTCACACTACCAGCTGCACCTCCTCAGAGGTATTCTTCCCTTCCTCTCCTTCCCCCAGAAGCTCACTGTCTCCCGAGCTCTGGTTCTCTCAAAGCTGGACTACTGTAACAGCCTCTATCTTAATCTGCCTGCATCCACTCTACGCCCTCTGCAACTCATCCAGAACAGGACTGCAAGACTTGTCCATGGCCTCAAGCCCAGGGACCGTATCTCTCCAGGACTGAAATCTCTACACTGGCTCCCAGTGGCTGCGAGGATTAAGTTCAAAACCCTCTGCATTGTCCACAAGGCCTGCTGATGACTGGGGCCTGAATACCTTCAACTCTCTCTTCCTAAATATCTTCCTTCCCGAGCCCTTCGCTCATCCGTCTCCAACTCCCTCAGGGTCAGCCGCTTCTCGAAGCAACAAGCTGGGGGTAGATCTCTCTCTGCAGCAGGGGCCTCCCTCTGGAACAGCCTTCCTGCCTCCCTGAAACTTGAGGAGAACCATCTCCGGTTCCGGAAGCACCTCAAAACCTTCCTCTTTGCTTCTGCTTTCTCTCTCCCTCTCCCCTGCTAAATTCTTCACTGAAACTGCACTGAATCTGCAACTGGGCCACTCTCACCGACCTCGGTACTGGGCCCAGCCACTCTCCACTTGCACTGCCTCCCTGGCAACCCCTGCACTGCGGGACTGTCTCTGTATCCCTACAGCCCCCCCTCCTAGCACTTGTCTGCACTTACCTTGCACTTGCCACCAGCTGGCCCTATTTTATTTATTTTATTCTACTTACCTTGTACTGAACTTCCCCCCTCCCCTTCCCCTTGCACTTTTCCCTTCCCCTTACCCCTGCACTTGCGCGATCTAAATGACACCTGGCCTAGTAGGATCGTTGTCTGTCTTCCCCTTGTTCCCCCCTCCCTGCCGCGTCGTGCCTTGAAACACTTGTGTATAGGCGCGTTACAAATGCCATATCATATCATACACTGGATTTCGAACTGCTTGTGCCTGTTCGGACTGTCCCAATACACTGTAACCTGTTCTATAGCGGTCTATCCTGTACTGGCTTATATATGATCTGATCGATGGCCTACCTATGTCTGCCTATTGTCTGCCAACCTACTAAGTTGCATTATGTCCAGTTAGCCTAACTTGATTTGAGCTGACCTGTGCATATACTGTCTGCTCTTTACACATTAACTGATTGTCCCCTAAACGTGCAAGGTACAAAGTTGATGAAGCATAGCTGTCATTTATCACCTGTTCTGACTGTTGCCCAATGTACTAGGTGCTGCCTTTTGCTTTAGCCAATTGCTTTCATTGTGGTGTTACCCATTGCATTTAGCCAATTTGCCTTTAACTGAACCTGTGTGCTGCCCTGTGCTTTTAGCCAATTGTTTTCACCTTGATGTTACCCATTGCATTTAGCCAATTTGCCTTTAACTTGAACCCATGTGCTGCCCTTGGCTTTTGCCAATTGCCTTATCTTGCAACTAGGTGTTGCCCCATGTAAATCCTCAGCTAATCGGTCCTATCTTGAACTTAGGTATCACATACTGCAGCCTACCCAAATGGATTAACTTGGGAACTAAGTTGTTACCCTACTGCTGCGGCAGCCTAAATGAACTACAGTGAATTCAGGCGTTAGCCACTGCATTTCACCTTAAGTGCGCTCCAAATGTTACACACACTCAGAGCTTCTGCTCACAATCCCTTGCCTACTGGATCCGCTTACCTCCACTATGTATTGGTGCCTAACTACTCTCCTTCACCTACTGTACATTTACACCAGACTTTGCACATGCCAGTCCCACCTACATACTAATCACTACACATCCACCGTCACACCTGAGGTAGATATTACCCACACCTTGTGGATTAATAGTATGGTCTCTGCCAACCCCTACTTGAATGATCCAACGCTCTGGATAGGCCACTTCGCAACCAGACCAACACCGAATCAACCTTGCTCCATTACTAATAGAAACTTTAGACTAAATTCTAGAGCCACCCCATTAAAACAGCGCCCATACTTGAAGTTATATAATAGCTCACCCCTACCTTGCAACAATATCACAAATAACCACACTCTAACCTCACCACGCTCCCACCACCCTAGCATCATAATCAGAAACTCTAGATTAGGAGCCCGACTGTGGACTAAAAACCCTCAGCCTCACGTCCATAAGAGTAACAAACACTTGCATAGGCATAACAACCTAGCTAATTAGGCCACTGACTCAGACATCAAGCTAGCCCCTATCACTTTGCATGACCTACCCTTACCACCACAGAAAACCCCTGCAAAAGACACAATCATCAAAGCAGCCTTGGTGAATGCCAGGTCCCTCTGCGCCCACGCATTGGACATCGCTGATTTCATAACTTCTGAAAAGCTTGATCTCCTCGCGGTTACGGAAACTTGGCTAAATGCAGCCTCCGGCCCTTCCTTGGCCCTTGCTATACCAAACGACTATGCTATCATCAGCTGTGATAGAAACACCAACCAGGTGAAGGGAGGCGGACTCGCCTTCATCTTCAGAAACACCATTGACATTAGAGTCATTCAGGACGCACAAATCCCTTCTGCTGAATCCTTGTCCATCAAACTACCATTATCACCTAACCATACAGCAACAATGCACCTCATCTATCGACCACCAGGACCCATTTCCTCATTCATAGAGGACATTGCATCCCTTATATCCATGGACACTAAACCTAATTCACAAACTATCTTACTTGGGGATTTTAATCTTGGTCTTAACGACCCCACGAATACTAACGCCCTTATTCTAGCCAACACCCTATCTGACCTGGGCCACACCCACATTATTCATGAGCCCACACATATCAAAGGAATAACAATGGACTGGCTCACCAACCTTAACTGCTTTATTGATCTCCTACATGAACCATGTATCTGGTTGGATTATTGTAAAATAACCTTCTCCATCAAAGCCAACACAGAACGTCCGGTTACTATCATTGCTCCAGCAACCCGCACCAGGAACAAGAAAGACATGACACCGGATAAACTCCTTCCGCTATTACTCCCCCTTCTCAACAATACTGCCACTTCTGACCCTACAGTCTTAGTGGACATTTACAATCGGGCAATACTTAAAGCTCTGAATACCATCGCCCTTTAAAATTGCGGAAATCTAAATAACAACGTCACTTGAATACGTGGTTCATGCCGCATCTAAGAGAACGACGTAAAACTAAGAGAACTGCAGAAGCACATTGGAAAAGTGTTCAGTAACTAATAAAAATGAGCTAACCCTAGCATCCTCTAACTACAAAGAGGACATTATACTCGCTAAAAAAGACACTTACAACAAAAGGATCACACAAGCGGAATCAAACACAAAAGAACTTTTCAAGATCCTAAAAGAATTAGAATCCCCTATCGTCCCTATTGGCAAATGTATCACGGATGCACTATGGTGCACTAACATCCAGAAGGCAATATTAGATACAATAGCTCTGCTACAATCTAAAATTAATGTGAAAAAATGCTTGTTACTCTCTGACCCTGAATACAAAAAACATCCTAATAAGACGTTCACCTTTGGGCCCACTTGTAAACCAGTTGGTTTCTCAACCCTTTCAATTTGGGAAGTGGAAAATATCATTAGGAAACTCAAACCATCAAACTGCCAAGGCGACGCTTGCCCTGCTCCGATCATCAAAGCAGCAGCACACAACTTGGCCCCATTTATTACTAACATTATCAATGTCTCCTTCAAAACTGGAGTAGTGCCTGATAACTTAAAATACGCTTGGGTCATTCCTCTAATCAAAAAAACAACTCTTGACCCAGCCAACCCGCCTAACTATAGGCCTATAAAAACTGTACCCTTTTTACTAAAAATACTGGCTAGAGCAGCCTACCTGCAAATAAAAGGCTTATCTAGAATCGAACAATCTATTAGGACTAAGGCAATCCAGTTTCCGACCCAGACACGGCATGTAAACTGCCTTAATATATCTTACTACTCAGATCCAAATCCTAAAAGACAATGTTAAACTAGCACTCCTCTTACTGCTTGATCTGTCAGCAGCTTTTGATTTGGTCAACCAACAAACGCTCTGCCACCATCAGAAATCTGCAGCACATTTCTCTGATGCAGCCACTGCCTGGATCAGCTCCTTCTTGGCGAACAGAATATGAGGGTCTTCTCTCCCACTGACTCGGCTGAACCTTCGCTGGTACTTTGTGGGGTCCCACAAGGCTCCTGTGTGTCTCCAACGCTGTATAATGTCTTCACAAAGCCCATATTCGATATCCTTGACTATCTGGGTGTCACGTATACTAACTATGCGGACGACACCCAGATACTCATTCTTATCTCTGGAGACTATGCAACTGACAACAAAACCCTTAACGAAATCTATGCAGTAATACAAGCGTGGATGGCACAACATGGTCTTTGTCTTAACGACGATAAAACGGAGTTGCTCATCCTTGGTACTCACGCTAAACAAAAAGAAAACTAAATACTGCATTCAAATCATTCACTATAGATGGTAATCCCATCACCGTCTCAAACAACACTAAAACCCTTGGCATTTACCTTGATGCCACCTTATCCTTCTCCAAACAAACTAATGCAGTAGCATCATCATCCGTTTACACTTGTAAACGTACCACCGCCTGCAGGTTGTTCATCTCCACACCTAATTACATTACACTTGCTAGAACTTTAGTTTTGTCCAAAGTAGATTATTGTAAGGCTCTCTATTTAGGTACTAGCCACAGACATATGAACAAGTTACAAGTAATAAAAAAATAATGCCATCAGGGCAGCCCTCAACATCCGTAAGAAGTCATATATTTCTGAGACTACGCAATCTGCACTGGCTCCCAGTAGAGCATAGAATATCTCTCAAAACCCTTGCATAACACACAAAGTTAGGGCCAACCTTGCACCAGCCTACCTTACTAACCAACTCACCCCACATACATCATCAAGACCACTTAGAGCAGCTCAAGCAAACACTATGTCCATACCGAGATTCAAACTCCATAATTCGGGAGGAGCTGGCTTCCCTGTACAGGCTTCAAAGTTATGGAATACACTCCCTGCTCCCCTCAGATCAGAACCTTCCTTCCACCTATTTAAGTGCAACACTAAGCGCTGGCTTCATGACTTGGATACAATGACAGTCTAACTTCCCGGATCTTAGACTTGCTGCCTGCCCACTGTATCAACTGTAAATACTATACTATATTATTTAACTGCATCCTCCATTGCCTACCGCAAGCAAATGTAACATGTATGTATCTGTAACACTAATGTCTGTATGTAACTGTAACTGTCTGGAACCTGATCTAAACTGACGTGCCCGTATGCCCCAGGGCCTTGCTGTGCTTTATAAATAAAATAAATACAAATACAAATACAAATACTGTATCCCTTCCACTGATTGTGCATGTGCAAGTGGCAAAACACTCTATAGTATTGCAAATGTATATTGCCCTGGACATCATAGTGACCTCTAAGGGCAGTGCTGTCGTGACATCAGAGTGCTGTACATGTATCCAACATTACGGAGACAACACCACTGGCATTATTACTCACACACTAGAAAGCCTGTTGACCTACTACTCTAAGTGACTGCATGCGCGAGTTGGTCTCTGTGTTCTTGGCTGATTAGTTCAATTGGCATATTAGACCACTTCATACTGCATGGGATATTTTTGAGAATTGCAGTTCTGTTGGGATTGCATTGTTTACTCACGCTACCTATATGTATAATAAGGTGCTTGGAAAAGACGGAACATGCCTTAAAGATTCAAGAAAAGCTATTTCTTATAAAGACTTCCAAAGAAATGTAAGGCAGGGACATATACATATTTGCACGGTCAGACTGGGATGTGAAATAGGCCCTGACACTTAAAATAAAGTGTCCCACCCCTTGCCTCAAAAAAGTGACCCACCCCTCCCCTCAAAAAAGTGGCCCATCACCTTGCCACTGGCTTTCAAACCATCTGCTACTTATGGAGGGTTTGTGTGTCTGTTACATTACAACACAACTCACAAAATAACATAACTTTGCATGCAGTTCTATGCAGGGTCCACAGCTATGATGCACAGGAGTGTCATGAAGCAACCACCACCACTGTGGTTTTGGGACCTGCTGCAAGTCGATGCTTATACAGGGCTCTGTAACCCCAGCAGGGAAGGAGGGTTAGGGTGACGATGGTTGAATAGGAAGGGGGCTTAGGGAAACCGGAATGAGGTTTAGGGAAAGGTTATGGATAGGTTAGGGATGTTAAGATAAGGTTTTGTGCACGCTTCCAGCGAGCTGTTATACTCATAGAACATATGTCCCTGCTTCTGACTCACATATACAATATCACTATAGCAGTACACAAAGGCACAGCAACATAATAA
The DNA here is from genome assembly GCF_040938575.1 of Ambystoma mexicanum. Classification (NCBI taxonomy): domain Eukaryota; kingdom Metazoa; phylum Chordata; class Amphibia; order Caudata; family Ambystomatidae; genus Ambystoma; species Ambystoma mexicanum. The sequence goes on along the minus strand of NC_090924.1, from coordinate 1,054,212,048 downwards.
ACACACATGGCAACACAATAAACACATATGAGGTAGTGCAGCACTTAGCTTCGGTTAGTTGTCACCAGAGTGTCCCTTGTTGTCTCCTGCGATTTTGTTGTGCAAGGATGTGTCGTAGTAGCTGTTCAAATGCTGCAAGAAAGTGCCTCAATTAGTGCACATATCAAGCACTGCCACATGTAGCTGTTCACGTACTTGTACACATGCAAGAGATTTAGAGAGGCCATACGCACGTGGCTGCTAATTATGCACAGTAGGGGCCGCATGTGGTGGTAACATGTTAGTTAGGACATGCAAAGTAAGCAGCTAGTAACACATTAGGAAGGTGTTCTGAATTGTGTCCACGGCTAGAGAGCCGCACGCTATCCAATGATTTATGGTGCTGCGCGTGGCTAGGAGGCGCTGATTAGTGTTGTGCTCTGTTACGTGGCATGCAGTGTCTTACTGGTACAGTTAGCTTTGTAGGAAGCAGGGGGCAGTTGCCTCTGTTTGGTGGGGCTGGGCCCCATGCAGGACTCTGCTGCTCCCTGTGGTTATGCAGAGCGTTGCAGAACTTATCTTTTAAACGAGGGGCTGGGATGTTTATCCGGTGGGGTGTAGCCCCTCGCAATGAATATGAATCCGGAGCTGTTCAGAGACACGTCTTCTTAGCAAGAGGACTTGAGCACAAGCACTGTGCCTTTGTTTCTGTGCATTGCATGCACAATGAGGTGCCACTCCCAACCTGGCCTTCCTGTAGTTCTGGGAACAGGTGCTGCTGGGAAACAGTTTGGTACATGGCTGCCCTGCAAAAAGGGCAGAGCAAAGTCTTCTAAAAGGTTGGATTGTCCATTTGGGGATGCATTTTAGTTGTTGTTGTGTCTTTGGCACTATTAAAATGTCTTTGACCTGACTAATGTATTGCATGCTTGCCTTTCTTGCTTGTTGGGTTGCGCCACCCTTGGCCACCAGCCCTAACATCTGTGCAAAGTCTTTATTTCTATTGAAAGTCATGTAGCTGGTCTGGAATACAAATCTGATGATATACAAAGATGTAAAGCTGAATGATTCATATATTGTCCCCACTGATGTTAACAGTGTCTTGGTGAAGTACCGTGTCACCCGTTCCCACTTTGGTCTTTGATTGGACACATCATTTTGGTTTCAGAGTACATGATATATTGCATGTTTCAACTGAACCAAGTCAAGGTCGTAGTGATTGAAGTGATGATGGTCAAATGTGAATCCTGCATGTGCCATATAGTAAGTTTTAAATATGTTAGTTGGTGACTTATCCAAACTTAAATGTACTGTTTTACTTTAAAAGACAATATTAGGGAGGCCACCAGGGGACGCGCAGGTGATGGCAGCCTGAGCGTTGCTCTCCTGCCGTACTCGGGCCATTGAAAGGGATTGAGCCCCCCCCGGACCCTCCGGCGGCAACACAGTGCTGGATCGGCTGCTGGACCCCCCTGCGCCCCTTTTGAGCAAAAGAGTGGACTCTGGGGGCACCGGGAAGCCGCGAACGGACCTCATGGCCCAAACCGACGGAGCGAAGGGAGGGCCTGGAGGGGTGATCCCTCGACCGCGGACCTGCAGCGTGGGCGTTGCCTGGCAAGGCGGGGGTGCCCGAGGAAGAGACAGACGACGGCGATAGAGGTCGAGGACCCGCAGGGCTTCCACCCCACGACCCCTCCACCCGAGAAATTATCTGGCGTTCACTTCTGGTAGGTGGAGGCCCCTGCGTTAGGCCGCAGGGCATGTGCCCGCCTGCAGTCCCCCAGGACTTTACAGGACCCGGGTGTGAGGCCCCCACACGGTTCTGGTGGGGCGTGTGCCCGCCTAAAGGTCTCCTCCTGCCACGTGAACCCATCCACTAGGCCCCGGGGGGCAATCCCCTCGTCCCGGAGCTGGTGGGGGACAGCGAAGCAGGAACGGGAAATGCCCGTATGAACTGGCGGGAGACCCTGCAAACCTTTCGCTACGAGGGGGCTGGTGACAAAAATGAGAACCCCACAGACCACGGGAGCATGGCCCATTCGGAAGCCCCGACACACTCCACAGCAGCTATGGAGAGAGGATTCGCATCCATACTCCAGGATATCCGGGATATGCGATCAGACATCGCGCAGAAACTGGAAAAAATGGACTACAGGGTGGACAAGGTGGAGGACAGGCTCTTGCAAGTGGAGACCTATCAGTCGTCCTCAGCTATGCAGGAGGTGCAAATGGAGATGCGGCTGGCAGCCCTGGAAAAGAGAGACGAGGAGAGGGCCAAGCAGATGGACGATTACGAAAATAGGGAAAGGAGGAACAATCTCAGATTTTTTGGGGTTCCCGAAGTGGAGGGGGAAACAGAGAGAAACTTAACCCGTGTGGTGCGAGACATAATCACCCTCCTATTCGCTGAAGAGATGACCATAGAGCTGACATTTGATCATGTGCACAGAGCGGGCGGTAGGGCAGGGGGCCCCCGCTCGATCCTTGTGCGATTTCACTATTATACGGACAAGGCAAAGGTCCTGGAGGAGGTAAGAAAAGCGGGGGTGATTTCCTACAACAACGCAGAGATCTCAATATTTCAAGACCTTTCCACCTACACCTTGGCGAAGTGGAGAATGTGCCGCCCCCTCACGCAACTGTTGATGGACAAAGGGGTGCGCTACAGATGGGGGTACCCATTCTCCCTGACTTTTGAATACATGGGCCAACGGACATCGTTAACCACAGAAGAGGATATAAAAGGGGCCATTCAGCATTACGTGACGGAGTCTACCCCCAGAAGAGGCCCGGTGGGCCCGGCAGTGATCGGGGAGGGGACCTCGGACCGTCCTGGGTCCAGGAGGAGGAAAACCGGCTTGAGGAAATACAGGAAGCTAAACACCCCACCGTCCGGGAGAGAGGGGGTGTGCAATGACTCAGAGGACTAGGATCGGGGCAACCTGTCCACTTGAGGGACGGGACCCGACGTAATGATGGTCCGGATGAACAAAGATTCCCCCAGGACAGCAAGTAAGATGGGCTCGACAGTAGGGAAGAAACAGAGGGGGGGGGCTCATAACAAAGAGCTTGGATGTGAGTGCCCGGTTGGGAAGGGCAGTCTGGTGGTCCGGCCTAATGCCAGGTATGGCGGAACTAATTGGCTGGACGCCAGGGAGGGAGGAGGGGGTGACAAAGTTAGTTGGGGGTTTCTGGTTGGGGAAGGGGTTCGAGGACGAGTTGGGGAAAGGTCCAAATAATGTCCAAACAATGAGACTAAGGGAGCGAAAAGGGAATAGTGATGCTAGGCAGGTGCCCAACAGATCTGGCGACTTAGATTATGGCTGACTGCCAACCGGCCCTGGGAGTGGGCACCCTGAATGTGCGGGGCTTGAACACCCCCACCAAGAGGTCCCTGGTTTGCCGAGAATTCAGGAGGGCTAAACTGGACCTGTTGATTTTGCAAGAAACACACTGGGCGAGGGGGAAGGAACCCAAAATGAGAGGGGGGGGCATAGGGGAGGTTTTCCATGCTTCCCACAAGGGGAAGAAAAGAGGGGTGACCATCCTGGTTGCCAGGGATGTCCGCTTCACTAGCGAAGCCACCCTACAGGACCCTGAGGGCCGTTTTCTATTGGTGAGGGGCACCTTACAAGGATCCCCCCTGACCCTGGCTGTGGTGTACGGTCCGAATGATGGCCAGGCCCAATTCTGGGAGGGAGTAAAGGAGAAACTCAAGCTATTTGTACGGGGCATGTTGGTAGTAGGGGGAGATTTCAATATGGTGCTGGATCCATCTTTGGATAGGAAGAGGGTGGGCCCCCAGAACCCCAGACCCGCGGATGAGTCCACGGCACGCACCTTCCGGAGGGTGAACGAAGAGCTGGGCCTGGTAGACTCAATTCCGTCCCCCAGAATAGGAATCCCCTCTTTTTCATACTACTTGGCCATCCACACCTCGTTTTCAAGGATAGACTATATTTTGGTGGACGCGACCCTTCGCCCGTATGTGGCAGGTTACAGGGTCGATCCCGTACCCTGGTCGGACCATGATATGGTGGGGGTTACAATATCGGGGAGATGGCGAAAAGAACGCAGAGGCCGTTGGAAATGCAACAATGCCCTACTAAAGGACGAGGTCCACGCCCAAGAGATCGCAGACGCCATAACAGAATTTTTTTAACTAAACGACAATGGGGAAGTGGGCACACACACGCTCTGGGTCACCTTTAAGGCGACTCTACAGGGTGTTCTTATTAAAAGGGTGCATCGGCAAAAAGGGTGAGAGAGGCTCAGGAGAAGACCCTCTGGGAAAAAGACCGAGAGCCGGAACGCGACCTTGTGGCCGCCCTGGAGGATTACAGGCTCCAGCTGAAGGACTTACTTCTCCACAAATGGAGAGAAGTCTTCAGATGGTCAAGCAAAAGTACTATGAGAAAGCGGACAGGATTCTGGCCTGGAAGCTGAGGGAGGAATGGTGAAGGAAGTGAGGGACGCTCAGGGTACTCTGGGTTGTGAGTCTTCCCACATTGGAGAAGCCTTTCGCCGATATTATGAGACCTTGTACTCATCCGAATATGATGGGGGATCTGCCCCGATAGAAGATTTCTTGAACTCAATCCAACTCCCTACTTTGTCCAGGGAGATGTCCGGGGGTCTGGAAGGGCCAGTGACCGAGGAAGAGGTAGACAAGGCGATAAGCGGGATGAAAGTGGGAACCACCCCCGGGGATGACGGGTTCTCCGTTTATTTTTACAAAAGATTCCGATCCTCTTTAATCCCCTACATAGTGAGAGTCATCAACTGCGTGCTAGAGGGGGATCCTCTCCCCGATTCCATGATGGGGGCTATCATTGCGGTGTTACCCAAGGAGGGGAGGGACCTCGCAGAGTGTGCATCTTACCGCCCCCTATCACTGCTAAACATTGATGTTAAAATTCTGGCCAAGGTGGTGGGGAGGCGGATAGAGGGTATATTGCCAAAGTTAGTCCATGGGGATCAGGTGGGCTTCATCAGGGGAAGGCAGGGTTTGGACAACATACGTAAGACCATAGACCTATTCCATTTCGCACAACGGTCGGAGCTCAACGCAAGTGTCCTCTCCTTAGATTCGGAGAAAGCGTTCGACAGGGTCGAATGGCGGTACATGGATCTCCTCCTGAGGAAGATGGGTTTCGGGACCCACATCATGAGCTGGGTAACGGCACTTTACAGAGCTCACAGGGCAAGGGTCCAAGTGAACGGGGAGTTGACCGATGCCTTCCCCCTCTCTCGAGGAACAAGACAGGGGTGTCCCCTTTCCCCCCTGATATACGTCCTCACGATAGAAGCCCTGGCCATAGCGATCAGATCACATCCAGGAATTAAGGGGATCAGCAGGGGGGAGGTGGAATTTAAACTCTCCCTATTTGCAGATGACATCCTGGTCTACCTCGTAGACCCTAGCCCCTCACTCCCCCCTCTGTTGAACCTGGTGACCGAGTTTGGACGCTTGTCGGGCCTGAAAGTCAACGCCTTGAAATCGGTCCTGCTCCCTATGAGACTCCGGGACCCGGTGCTAGACCCCTTAGACAGGCTTCACCGGATCGAAATGGGGAAGGCCGAAATACACTACCTGGGGGTTCTCCTCACTCGGGACCTAACTAAACTGGCCACTGCAAACTACGACCCCATAATAACAGGGATCACATCAGATCTGAGGAGATGGGGCAGGATGATCCTCTCCTGGTATGGCAGGATGACGGCGGTTAAAATGAACGTACTGCCACGGCTCCTATACCTTTTTACAGCCCTTCCGACCAATGTACCAGAACAGGCTTTTAGGGCTCTCTGGAATGCTATCCTGGACTTTTTATGGCAGGGGAAAACCCTGAGAACCAGGAAGACCACACTGACGTTGCCAAGGGAGGAAGGAGGGTTTGGGTTGCCGGATTTCCATTTGTACTTCCGTGCCGCCCAGCTCCGAGTACTATTGGACCACATGAAGGAAGGAATGGGGACGTACTGGTCAAACCTGGAGGATATGGACACTCACCCCCTGAAGGTCTACGACCTTGTGTGGGCTCCACGAAGAACAATCCCGAGTCATTTGAAAACCCACCCGACCTTGGGGGTTCTCTGGGACATTTGGAAGGAAGGGCCTCAGACAGCGTTCCTCACTACATGGCCGTCCCCGATGACCTCCCTCTGGGGCCACCCCCTCAACCTGGGTAATAAGGGGTTTAGGTCATCCCAAACCTGGTCGGACAAGGGATTGGAGTGGGCAGGGCAGATGTACAGGGAGGGTGAATTCCTGCCTTATGAGGAACTAAGGGACGCTCTCGGCCGGGGATCCCTAACCATCTTTGAGTACCTCCGCCTAAAGGGCATTCTATGTGATCAGTCATGGGGCCCCAATCTGAGTAGACAGCTAACCCCCTTTGAGAAGTTCATAGATACGGCGACCTCGAGGAAGGGGGTGGTATCTTCGATGTATAAAATCCTCAATACGTACGACCTCCAGAGAAGGAGAAACTTTCGCAAGTTCTGGAATGACCTGGCGGGAGAGGAGATTTCAGAGGACTCCTGGTCCAGAATATTCAAAATTGCCTTTCATGGGAAACTATTTACCGCCGATATGGAACACAAATTTAAGGTACTGCAGGGGTGGCATAGGGACCCAGTGAAACTATCTAAGATGTTCCCGGCGATATCCCTGTTGTGTCCGAGGGGATGTGGTCAAGCAGGCTCCAGAGCCATATGTGGTGGCACTGTCCAAAGGCTCAAGTGTACTGGGGGTCAGTGAGGAACTGGATGGCAGAAGTGATAGAGGAACACTTACCTCTAAATCCCCTGACGATGCTACTCGGCCTCCCCCTGGAGGAAACGGAAGTACACCGATACCCAAGGATGTGGGAGACAATGTTGCGGGCGGGTAGAGTAGCCCTCGCACAAAAATGGAAAAGCCTGGAGCCCCCTTCTAAGGAAGATTGGATGAAAAAAGTAAAAAACATGTTTGTGATGGACAAACTGACTGCCATGGTGAACAATGACATAGGCTCATTCCTCACGAACTGGTACGGAGTACAACAAACCTGGGGATGGGAGGCCCATTGAACCCTGGGCGGGGAGCACGGACCCAACGGGGCAAACCAGACTGAGAGCTGTGCAAAAAAGACAGGGAGGCCCGGTACCCAGGGCAAGGCGGCTTCAGGCCTGTCGGAGGCATGGGCACTAGCTGCATCACACCCGAAGTGAGGGAGTGTATGATAAAAGTCTCCCGGAACAACAGACTTGGTTTGGACATGGGGTCGGGTGGGGTGGGTACGAGTTGGGGTGGTGCGGTAGGAGGGAGGAGGGAGCTTGGGGAATGTTTAAACACTGTTTTGTAAACCTGAATAAAAATTGAAGTTTAAAAAAAAAATGACAATATTAGGCTGTTTGCCTTCAAGAAATGTGGTTTGGCAAAGCAATCTAAGAACATAGTTGCATGCACTGATAAGCTGGCTCTAAATTCTTCCTGGAAATCCTGAAAATCACTCAATCAAGAGTTCCTTCAACAATGCCCTTTTTTTTGCAACCAGGTCAATTATGTCTGGATTTTGCAATTGGACAAGCACACTCCGCTCCAAAGACACTAGCATTAAGCCCTTGAGGTTTTCGAGATGTGAGATGGTTTCTTAGACAGGTTTTAATATTCGTCAATTTTGAAAAACTTCTCGCACATGCGACCTGTGTGCAAGACAAGGTCAAGATGAACTTGTATGCCAAATACAATTGCTGGTAAGCACTGCAACAAAGTTTATACTTTTTTAGAATTGAGTAGCAACATACTGCACAGTTACGGCGTGCATTAATTTCTGTACTAAATGTTTAGGTAGCTCTACAAATTCTTCTTGTAGTGACGGATCTTTACTATGCAGGGCTTCAAAGGCATACTCTTCTGGAAGTGTCTTCCTCAGTTTAGTCTACTTGGTTGTAAAGTCCAAGAATTCTTCCCTTAACCCCTGTACCGTTATGGTGTCATCCAGTCTTTCAAGCAAGAAGCAAATATTTCTAAGAACATTGTCGGGAAGACTTTCATTGACATTTTTGGGATCCAGGCATGCTATATCTGTGGCAAGAGATGAGTGGGTTGTAAAACGACTAGTTAGGCTTTGAAGAAAGTAACCCATAATGGCATTAGGTACAGTTACTCTAAACCGGTCTTTAGCCAAGGTGATTGGCTCATCCCTTGCACTCATTCCATGCACCCTCTTTTTGTGGAACACTCTCCCCTCTGGAAGTGCAGTTTCCACTCCTTTATCATAGCCTCTCTCTTCCAAGCCCACGTTGGCCCATTCTGCACATTTTTCTGCTGCACATTACACAGAATAAAAATCTCTTGACTCTGCAGCAAGCACTTTTGTAGTGTCCTAGACCATTATTTGTGCCTGGAGGATGTCCATTCCACTTGTCTAGAGGTACTTAGATAATGGGGTTGTCGAATTAAATGCTGTCCCGGGAGGATAGCTCAGCGGCAGCGTGCGCGTCTTGGAAGCAAGATGACACAAAGCAACAACAGGTTCGATCCCGGGTCCGCGCTTAGAGACCTCTGGGTGTTTAAGTGCGTTATAAATACATAACTAAGACAAAAAAAAAACACAATTAGTAACTAAGAAAAACAAACAATTCCTGTAACAGCGCCTCGATGCCTGCGGGCTGTGTGAGCGCTTTATAAATGTTAAATTAATAAATAAATTACAGATATAACTGGGCTGTGAGCACTGTTTGGAATTTGCACAGAGCCTCAGAAATGTTTAAACCTTGGTAACGGACGTTTGCATTGAATTTATGTGTATTTGAGCCAATATTATTGAGTGCTACAACCACATCAATGAACATTGCTTTGTTTGGGTTATTAAAGAAGCCAACAACTTTCCATATTGTTGCATCCTTTGCCCACCACCTTGTTTCTTCTATTATTTGGACCGTGCGGCCTTCCACAGACTGCTCACGCCACACATCCATCCTTTTGTAGTACTCCCGGAAAAAATGTCACAGGAGTTTAACAGGCCAAACAAAGACATGAATTAATTTGATGCTTGTTCTCCTTCTACAAGTACAAGATTGAATACATGTGCATAGCACCGGACATGTATTTGACCAGGGAATTCCTTACTGAGCCAGGATGTGAGACCATTGTACTGATCCTGCATATTGGATGCACCATCTGTTGAATTTCCAATGCACTTGCGTAGATCAAGACAATTTTCTTAATACCACTCTGCACCAACTCAAACAGCCCCTTTCCAGTAGACAAAGTGCAGCTGTTTACTGCAAGCTAGCATTCATGTACAGTGTCTTTAACACATCTAATATTTATAGAGCACTGATCAGTAACACTCACATCTTGGGTTGAGTCTATCTGAATGGAAAATAGTCCTGCTTGCTTTATTTATTGACTGATTACCATTTTAATCAGTTTGGAAATGGCTTCAATCATATACCCAACTGTAGTCTTTGACATGAAGGTCACAGAAGCACCCCGTCCTTGCCCAGTTTTCATTTTGGATTTGGTTTGAATGGCCTCAATATGTTCCTTTCAAGGTTTGTCATATTTACTTAGGAGAGGAAGGATTTCAAGGAAGTTGCCATGATCCAGGTCTTCGTTATCCGGCTCAAACATGGACTCTGATTTCCCACGGAAACTGAGCCCCCTTTTCCCAATGACTTTCATAACGTCAATGACGCGCTCCAATATATCTCTCCTTTTTCTGATTTGCTCAATTCGAGCTAATTTCTGTTGGTGAAAGAGTAGACCGCCTATGTCAACCCCTGAAAAGGTCAACATATATGAATCCCTGCACCTCAGATGACCTTGGCCTGCCTCATGTGCTACAATGCGCTGGTAAAGACGCCCCCAGTTTTTCATCCTGTTGATGAAAGAACCCCTCCCTCCACGTTTAGTAAACACTAAACAAACTGTGCAAACAAGGGACTTTTGTATTTCAGAGTAACCAATACCATTTACTCTCATCTTTCCTCCAAAAAGCTAACTCTGCTTTAATGTGTGTATGTTTGGGAGGTCGAATTGCATGGTGCTAAATGAAGTGGGAAAGCTGATCTGGTTTTCAATGTTGAAACAAATAGTCTGCCACCCGTGCATCATCTTTCTGTGCTCTGTGCTGCACACTCCAGTTCCCTGAGTCTTCAGTATATAGTAAAGCAGATAAAGATTCTTCCGAATGACTAGTACCTGCCACTTCCTCTGGGGGGATGATGTTGTCTCCAATTATTTCAGGCACACTGGTTTCTGCCAGTTCCTCCTTGGGGGAATCTTCAATTGTTTGTGACAGACTGGTACCACCACCGGCTGCCACTCCGTCAAAACGGACATCCTCAATTATTTCTGGCAGACTTGTTTCCGACACTTCCTCTCAGGGGGCACCTTCAATGATTGCTGACATTGTAGTTGCTGCTGCATCTGCCTCTGTTGAGATGTCCCCAATAACTGCAGAGACTCTGGCTTTTAGTCTTCTCACATCTTGAGCTCTTGTTGATGGCTCCAGTGAAGAACCAGGTTTAACACTTGTACCTGAAGAAGATGCCTGGTCACCCTCCTCGACTTTTCTCCCAGCAATACCATGTGACATTTTGATGGTCTGAACTGTAAACAGATCTTCCATTTTTTGTTTTGCCAGGCTTTTTCTTCTTTTCTTTTCATTTTTCTGCTCCTTCCTTTCTTTCTTTTTAAACCATTTCTCTCGTAAAAAATAAAATTACCTTAAATGGGCATCGGATTCCTGCCTTAATCACAGTAGGTCTAAGTAACATGGCTGCCAACATCCAAAATAGCATTTCATTAAGAATGAACAAGCACTTTCCATTAGATCAATATCAGCATTTTCGGATTTGACTGTTCCCCAGCCTCACAATAACATCCCTCCCCAAAAAAGGGAACAATATCCAGCTGGGTCTATAAAATGCTGAGTCGAACAGTAATGCAGCCCCATGGCATGGTAAATGAACTGGATGCATGCATGTTATTTCTCGAGCCAGCAGTGGCCTGGACGTTGTATTATGGTCTGACGTCTCAGAAAAAAATAGTAGCCAAAAAGGAAAGCTGCATTGTAATTAACTTATGAAAAACACTAAGAGTGCATGCAACAATACATACATATATAGCAAGTGAATTCCTGCTGCATACACATAAAGGCACACGTTTGTGTAATTGTTAGGCAGAAACCTGTGCAGTTCCCTTAGGGACCACTGCAAAAAGTTTAGGACTACAGATGTTAGCAGTAAACCCAATTGGTAGCAGTCTGCACCACCTAGATTCACCTGGTAGCTGTGGCTCAGCAGTCAGACTTCTCTCAAGAAGAGTTAGGCAGTATATAGAGTATACACAATAGGGCTAACAATACAGTAGTACAAGAAAACACTGACCAGAGCTTTGGTATAAAAGTATATATTTATTTATTTAAAAACACATTTGTAAAAATACACTGGCATTAATATGTCAAGCAAGTTCAAACACAGTCACTAGAAATATATACACCACCCTAATGAATTATTTGACAAGTCTAGGTTAATCCACCACTTATTTAGCAAAACAGAGGTGAGCGCGTAACCATAGATGGCACTCCAATAATTATTTAAAAAGGGAGAGAAAAGGCAGAAATAGGAAAAACACACAATACCAACACTTTTAAAGAATCACAGCAAGTCAAGAAAGGCAGGGTCTACTGTAGAGCAAAAAGTTCATAGGCAAGGCCCACTCTTGGAGAGAGCAAGGTGGAATGTGCCCAAGATCACACAGTGGAAATGCACTAAAAGTATTTGCAGGAAAGTAAAAAAGAGGTTGGATCAAGTTAGAAAGGTAATGTTAACAGGTCCAAGGTCACCCCAGGATAGAGAGTCAAGGATTTACGGGACACCTTGGACGATCTGTTGCAAGGGAGACCAGGCGGGACACAGTACCTGAAATGGTGAGAAAGCTCCAGCGGGGGCAGTTGTTCCTGGCAGCGGGTGCAAGTCGGTGCTTTGTCCAGGGGAAGAGAAGATCTTGAAGAGGAGGAAAGCTGGAGGTCGTTGCACTGCCAGGGAAGAAACCAGCCACAGAGTTTCCCGGTTAAAAGGTACTACCCTTTTATTTGTGGTAGTGGTGAAGCGTGGCTATCCGGCCACCAGCGTGCTTGGCACGGGCGATTCAACCACGAGATGATCCAGGAAGGCAAAAAAGGCAGACTGGTTGGTCCCACCAGCTCATAGGGAAGAAGACTCTCCTGGAAGAAGATCGTCTCTGTTGACGGGAAAGTGGTGAGTTTCGTACAGCAGGGCTCCACTGGTGGTGTCGTCATTGTAGATGGCTCAGCTTCTCCTCTCTTCAGATTCTTTAGGTCCTGTGGCGATTTCTGAAGTTCCAGTCCCCAAAGTCCTGCTTTTATGCAGCCACACCCCCATTCATCAGCCTGGCTGTCAATCAAACATGCTAAGTGGTGAGCCGGGTGGCTCACCACTGGGCCAATCACACAAGAGGCAACTCCGTCCAGGGTGCCTATTCCCCCCTCCCACACATCCTGTAGACCCAGACAGAGTGGCACCACTTTTGGAGGCTTCTGTGTAGAAGCCCGCCAAAAGTGGAACAAAGGGCTCGATTTGGGTTGGAGTTACAGAGGCAAACACAAATGCCATTTTAAAACCGAGTACCTGCAAAAAGACCCAACCGGGGAATAAATATTAAATAAATAACCCGGCGGTATCTTTAACATTGCACCAAAAAAGTGGTGCGTTTAAAAGGAATGGGAAAATCCCATAGGAAATATTCTGGTGGAATATTTTGCGTGGTAACCACTGCCACCAGCCAGAAACTCGACAAGGGGGAACGGGACAGTGCCCCCTTGGAAAATAGACCCAGGGGCAATCGAATTACCCCTACCAGTACTTCCACAATATGATGGTTTGTACTGGTTCTGTTCACAATTTAAGACTAGTAAAGTCAATGGTGACTTTACATGCCCTGGGAGACAGTAGTCAGTCCCAGGGTATGGAGTCTATGTTTGGGGGTCACTATGACACCCCTGTGTTACTGCACTGAGGGTGCTGTGTAACACACTTACCAAAAACACATGAAGCCCTATGGAGTAAAAGACCCCATAGCCCATAAAACACATTACAAAGTTAAAGGACATTCTCAAATCATGCCTAAGAGTGGGAGAAAAGAGTCTCACTTTTAGCAGGAGAAAAAAATAAACCCCACAAATCCAGCAAAGCTGCTGTGGGACTCACTAGGTTTGGGAAATTAGCCTTTACAGAGAATTCTCCCTAACAGTAATCATCCTACCCTCCACCCCAGTGTTTGAGAGAGTTATAATCCAGGTTTTCCTTTTGCCCTAACACACATTAGGTCTTGATGCAAATTCACAATAACAAAACTTGTCCAGATTGAAAGAGATAGACTGATTTTCTAACTCTAATTCGAGTGCGGAGGAATAGGATGGGTTTTCTGCCTGGTCACTGCTGCTTATAGGCTAGACTGGAGCCTAGGGTGGTCGTGCTCCTGGGGGGGAGACAAAAGGTGTGCATGGTGAAGGTTGCCAAAGTGGTTTGAGTGTGCTATACAGGACCACCTTACATTTCACTGCATTGAAGATAATGGGCGTCATGGCTACCCCCTTACCGCATTCCGGGTCCGTGTTCCCGGAATAGGGACTTCCCGGGTCATTCCGACCTTGGAGGACCTGGTAAGTCCCCATTCCAGGAACCATTCCCCATTCCCATTCGAGCCCCCATAGGGTTCAATGGCAATGGGGATGGAGCTAATAACGAGCCCGCTATTAGCGGGCCCGTTATTAGCTCTGAAGTCCCTTAACGGGTCCCTTCCATAACACCTGCCAAAACCAGGCGTTGAGGAAGGGACCCGCTAATGGACCTCAGAATAGGGTGGTAAGGGATTACCGGCACAGGTGTCCTTACCGGTACCGGTAATCCCTTAACACCCACCTCGTAATGAGGCCCATACAGTCACCAGTGGTTACTTACCCACACGGATGGGCTCGCCTGGCTGGCTGTTGGTAGCTCTGCTAATGCCTGACTAGAGTGGATACTTGAACAGCGACCTGCCTGCAAAAAGAAACAAAGTAAAGATGATGAAACCCAATAAACACAGTATATATCATATAAATACAGTGCAGGGCTTGTAACAAAGATATGATGGGCACTGAAGCATCCCCCATTAGCTAGGGGATAAACCATAGATAGTCTGTCACAAAAAAAGGAGTAGAGCAACCAGGACCATAAAAGCTATATACAAATTGAGCTAAAGAACAATAGAGAATGATTTGTGATGTGTTGATGTATTCCTTGTTTCATTTGGAGGATGCAAATAGCTAAAGAATTTCCAGATAGTGACCTGCAAGTGCAGGAAACTGGGATTGCAGTAAACAGTTAAAGGTAATTTGAATATACTTTGGGAGGGGTGGACAGGCTCAAACTGGCAGGCGCAGAGGAAGTTGTAATACTAAAGAAAGGCAGCTCAGCACATTAAGCGACTGTTGCTGTTGTTATATGGTTAGAGCTGCCTGAAAATCATAAGGCTTTTTTTCCAATTTGTGCTGCAAAATGTGCTCTAAAATCAGAGTTGTTTTGACATGGGGATGGGTAATTTTAGCGAAAATCAAAAGTTGGCTCCCATGAGAGGAGGAACGTTGACTCTCCACTGACTGGTCTGAAGGTGTGGTGGGCTATCTGTGCCCTGGAGTTTCCGACTGAGACTAGGAGGTGGAAGAGCGCTGCTGCATGAGAAGCCAAATATAAGGAACGGACCCTGCACAAGCCACATAGCAGGTTTCCGGGGAACGTGGTCCAGATGCTGCCATAAACCTATTTCAGCCTGTTTATAGACTGAACCCCCAGGCACACACACCCGTGATTTAATTATAACTCTGGTTCCCAAATCCCGACTTTAAAAGTGATGAAGTAGAATTGAATAGGGCAATCTGGAAATGTACCCCTCTGTCTCTGTCTCTCTCCTTCACTCACAGGAATCCAGAATGAAGCGCTATATACAAACGTGATGTTATCATTATTACAAGCCTGTATTTGTCTACCAAAACCTACTCCAACAGTTGCCCTTTTTGTTTGATAATATCACCTGGAGTCCAACACCATAAGGCCATTACACAAAAAGAATGAATCAAACCCCCCACCCCTTTCCCAGTAATGCCTGGTCCACACGCCTATACACTATAAAACATGTAATAGTATTTACAAAATTAAAACAGGTATGACAATCTTGACTTTCTGGACTAGTATTAGCATGTGTAGGTCATTATTAAGCCCCAGTCTGACCTTGCTCTCAGACAATTAGAATGCTTAGAGTTCAGTCAAAATCTACTGATATTGACAGCATTCCCAACATTACGACTGTGGAATCAGACATGAAAACAACAGAAAACAATCTGTGCAATCAAGAAACAGCAATGCAATGACCAAGCAAAGTTCCTTTTCACAAGTTAATCCTTCTCTGGGGGATTTTCATTTACTGCACCTTCAATGTGGCATGCAAAATCCAATGTAATGCACTAAAGTAAAAAGTAAAACATGGGACAATACTTTCGCATGTGTGCAGTGCTGGAAATGGACATTATTCACTTGCATATTACATGTAAGGCTCCCCAGATGTTTTAGACTATATCTCCCTTCATCCCTATTCGGCATATTCATTTAAGGAGTAAATGGGAAACTTGGTGTGTTTGCAGACCGCTGATATAATGCATTACTTATGCTACAACTTATCCATTTAGACTAAGCTTATAAATACAAAGCTTACGTTTATAAAGAAGAAAACCTTCTAATTTAAATATTGCAAAACAAGACATTTGTGTTCACTTTACTCACTAGTGCGTGCCAATTGTGTGCGTGTGCGTATCAGAGCCTGCAAGCTGGGCAGTCAACGAAGACATTCGGAAAGTCGGTCGACTTTCCTTTCCATGTCATCTATAGTAAAGGCAGCCTGCTAGGCGCTGCCATCAGCAGGCACACATTGTGCTGCCTGCTGCTGACTTGCAGTGGAGTCCCTCGGGCTATGAACGGCGCATTTGATGGAGAACACAAGCCCTATCATCTGTGATGATGGGCACATGTCCTGCTGAGTAGCCCGTGCCCACACCTGAGCATGGTATACCTGAAGTGAGGCCCTGCCCCTAAACCCTTTAACTACCAGAAATGGTTCACGGTATAGAATGTCAAATGGTGCTGCCTGTGCTGGTGGCCCCGAGCAGACAAGGGTGCTGCTGGGGCATTTTCCCCTCCACCCCTATGAGCTGAACATGATGCAGCACTACACGCAGAGGTGAATGGCTGTGAAGGGTGCTGTGTGCCACAGCCGGCGGCACACGCTGTATGAAAGCTTCTTGGCTTTTATTGTGAAGGATCATGCACGTCAAAGCCCCCCCTTCTGTGGCTGCCGATGCCCCACCTTCATACCCCCTTACCATACCTGATCGGATAATGTTGTGTGCGTACAATGCCAATGTTATTTGAGAATGCAGGAGCAGAACTTGTGCTGTGGAAACATGTTTTGCAGTCTCACCATTTCAAATGTTTCTGCACGGAAACACCATGTTCCAGCCCAGTCCCTTTTACATTCCTACATTTATCATAAACTGCAGAGAAAATATGCAGCACTTCTCCGCAGGATGTGTTATTCGGCCACCCTAGCCTTGATTCCAGGGGTAAGGGGTCACCAGGATAAGTGTCCACAGCCAGTGCACAGCCCCTTCATTTAGACCCTCTGTGTTCAGAGTGGGCACGCACAGGTTGCAGCTGAATAAAGTTACACAAGCTCTCTTCGGTTAAGTTGGCGCTATGTACCGTTACGATGAGGGGTGCCCCAACAGCTGCAATGGCTTCTGCTTTTTATACTTTACCCAAAATGCAAATTTCTGTACAGATCCTGCACGTGTTATTTGCGGTTGGTGCCAAGGCAGCCAAGCTCACAGAGGAACCCTTTCACAACGGTTACCTTAGTCAAGAATATGTGCAGTGCCAGTTATGGTTTATATGCACCCATCCCACACTGGAGCAAGGCTGCAATGGAAGTACTTCTTGGCACCGCACCAGGGTGTTTTACCGCGAATGTGACAATTAATTGAGAATGCAGGAACAGAATGTATGCTGTGGAACCATGTTGTACAGTCTTACAGTTTGAAATGTTTCTGGCTAATCTATGCACTGAAACACTGGGGTTCATTACAAGGTTGGAGGTAGTCATGCCGCTGTTAGCGGCATGGCTACCCCCTTACTGGGTACCGGGTCCGGGTTCCTTAAACGAGGAATTACTGGGAAAAATCCAAACTTGGAGGACCTGGTAATTCCTCATTTAAGGAACCCGGACCTGGTACCTCCCCATTCCCTATTGAGCCCTCAAAGGGCTCAATGGGAATGGGGAGGGTGCTAGGAACGGGCCCGTTAATAACGGGCACGTTGTTAGCACCCCGGTCTGCTTGCGGGACCCGCTTAGGGCGCCTGGTAAAACCAGGCGACCTTACTGGGTCCCGCGAGCAAACCTCGTAATGCGGTGGTAGGGGTTTAACAGGGCCGGCAGCTCTACGAGCCCCGTTAAACCCCTGCCTCCAACCTTGTAATGACCCCCACAGTGTTCCAGTCCCCCCTACGTTTCTATATTAATCAACTGCACAGAAAATATTCAGGCCTATCACGTGGCGTCCACTGCTGGCTTTGCCGCATGAGCTCAAAGACTCTCCAGTCCATGCAAGAAGGCCGTGCTCTTGCCCATGGTGGGTGGCATGCCCCCCACGCACACTCAACTATCTCCAGTCACTTACACGCAACCATGACCCGCACGCCCCCCCAGGACATTTTGTCCCACCTTACATAACATAACACAACCAAGCAACACAGCCACGGCACACAGCAGCACACCTGCTCGTCTTCTAGGCACCAATAGCAACAGTTCCAAAAAAAGGAAAGGCTATAATATTCACGCTTGGCTAGCTCATAGTATCCATGAGCAGACAGAATATGGTTCTACAGTCTTCTTACCTCAGCTCAGGGCCCCAGGCTCCTAGAGTTTCTCTCTCCGCTGCCAGGCTGTGGCACCTGTGGGTGGCTGTGGGGGGCTGGTTGCCTATGTGCCCTGGGCCCCTGGCCTCAGCCTACTGCTGCTGCACTGCTAGCTGCTGTGGTCCTGTGGAAAGTGTGGCCTCCTCCGACTCGCCCTGGTCCTCTTGCTGGTGGTGTCTTTGCAGCTCTCTCTCTGTGCCATGCATGCCTGTGCCGCATGTGGCCAAAATCATGCCCCAGGGTCAGAGGCACGAGCAAAATATCCTCAAAGAGTCTGTCACGTGGTGTGATGTCAGACAACCTGGTAGCGGCACAGAATGTGTGTCGGCGGCTGCTGCAGCCTCATTTTCATTGGCCCAATGGCCCGCCCCGTTGGTGTTCCGGCGGCCCCCCAGGCACAAGTTGCTTTCAACTTTGCAAAGTGCAACACATTTTTTGCTTCCTGCAGAGTTGAAAGCAACTTTATGTGCACTGAGCTGGGGGCCCAGTCAGGCCCAGCCCTGCAGGCTCCACAAAACACAACAAGAGGTTGGGGGAAAGAGATGCCCACTTCTAACCTACCCTCATATAGGTATTTAACCTTTAACAACAGACACAAGGGTTAGAGGGGCCACGTACTCTATTGCTACCAAGTGAAAGCCCAGGAAAAACCAGTCATACACAAACCAAGTGTGCTTCTAGTTAATTAAATGGCAAAGCAGAAGATAGGTAGCAAAAAATAAGCAATTTTATTAATACAAAAATAGCACCAATCAATAGTCACAAATAAAAAAAATGTATAGTAGATAAAATACAACACAATGTAGTCATCCTACTGAATCAATTATTCAAGCAGAATAGAACAGTGCAAATGTAAAGCAGACAGCAATTTGATAGAGATTATGGGCTTCAGAACAACAGCCCTACAATGCCAGTAGTGTCAGGAGAAAGTGTCTTGTGCTGTGCAAAGTACGCAATTTATCCACATCCAACACTTCATTCATTCTCATCAATATTCACTCATCCACATACTATCAACAGATACATCCAACATGTTTATTTCCATCATATAAAGTGCAGAAGTACAGGGAAATTCGTCAGGGACTGTCTGGGGTAAAAACAAGGCAATGTATTCAGCAGTGTACAAGGCAATAATACCAGCAAGAGCTTAATCCATCCAGTGGAGAAAATGATCTAATAGGTATCTAGCACTGACCTAGTGCTAAGGGAATACAACAAACACCTCAAGGAGAGTAGGAGGTGGAGGGTGCATCCATTATTCTACAACTGGTAACACAGGGTATCAACCGCAAAAGAGGAGACAATGGGGTCAGTATCCATTTGTCTCGTAAACATATGTTAAAAAAATCAACAATATGTGCTCCCAATCTGTTAACTCAGATGGGAAAACGCAAAAAAGACAACCAAATTGTCTATTGGGCATGCACAAGTAGAAAGCAACGATAAAGGAGGAGCACAGCTGAACAGAACTTCTATACTAAGGGCCAACATCTCTCACGATTGTTTAAGGTGATCATCATATGAGCGGTGAGGATTAAATGCCGGGCCTAAGTGCCGGGTCTTAGTATAGAACAATCTGTGCAATCAAGAAACAGCAATCCAATGACCAAGCACAGTTTCTTTTCACAAGTTAATCCTTCTCTGGGGCGGTGAGGATTAAATGCTGGGCCTAAGTGCCGGGTCTTAGTGTAGAACAATCTGTGCAATCAAGAAACAGCAATGCATTTAGCTAACAGCGACAGCATCCATTATTATACCATCAATGTTTAGGTACAAGGTGTAAGTCCTGAAATCTCTAGGAACGGCTTACCATAGGTCTTGTAGGCAGGAGGTTCAATAAAGATAAATGGGGAACAGTGGAAGGTCAGATATGGCCTTCTGATGTACAGCAGGCCTTCAAATGCGAGAAGTGTGTATCGGAGACTGCCGCTGAACACGGGCCACGCATCTCTGTTGAAAAGCACACTGGGTCACCGATTAGATACCAGACAAAAAATTCTTGTAGTGTCTAGAGCCCTTTGTTATGTTAAGAAATAGCACAACCGTTCAACACAGAAGATTCTGTTTACCTTGGTCTGTTAACCACTTCCTCTGTACACGGCTTCAGTAGAAGCTTTCCTGTGAGCGGCCACCTGATGTGCATGTTTGTCAACAGCAACACTGCGTGCCGATCAAGACGAGGAAATGCCTTCCGATTATAGTCCGGATAGGTCGCTCTAGAGCACAATATCACAGAAAGCTGTTGAAGCAAAATGCAGTAAGGTAAAAAGCTGAGCAGCCTTCAAGCTAGGGTTATTCCTAATCAGAGCGCTGCTCATTCCTAGGGGGAATCGTAGACCTCGAAGGGTACGTCAAAGGGCCGCCTAAGAGCTTACCAGTGAGGGAATATATGCCATGTGCTGCTGGAATTCGAAGCATCCATGCCCAGAAGTATGTGGTCATGTGATCGACGACGTGCCGGAAATACCCTACCGTGCGTCAAAAAGATGTGCCTCACTATTGGTTGGGTGTTTGCCAGGGAAAATGTGAGTCAGTATTTGCCACCTGGGGGGAATAAAGCAACTCCCGTTCGGGATGGAGCTCACTGCGAGCAATTGTGGTCACCTGTTTTATATGATGCACAATTGGACGTGTAGGAAAAGGATAAATGGAATCCACTCGTGGATGATGTAAAGGAAGGCACACCGCATGGCAAAATGTTAGAGCGACATGATTGGTGTGCGCACTTTGAGCACTATTAAGTACGTAATCAGGCAGGAGGAGAAAATGGCACCTCACTACCTTGTGAGTCCGTTGTCATAGTCCTGGACAATTGGAGATGATAATGAACTGTTAAAATGTCTGTCCAGAGTTATGTCTTTGTGGCTCAAGGGTAGGAGTAATGCCAATATATTTCATACACAAAGCCAATCATTTTTTTCATTAAAACCAGATACTGCACTTTTGGTTAAGAAAATGATTTGCTGTTCTTTACGGAATAATGTGTGTTTATCTCTGTTTGCATCCATGCTTGGTAACAATTTATACAGTACTGTCCACTTAAAATCCTCAGGTGCATGCATGTTTTCTACCCAGTGGGCCACCATGGGGGCATTGTTAGTTCTGTTCTTCAAACAGCTTTTGCGTTCCCCAATTCTTCATAAAATGTTTCTGTCCGTTTTAACTATGTACATTTTGGAGCACGGGCACCAAATGGCATAGATCACCATTGCAGAATTGCAGTTGGTATGTTTCTTTGGTTTCCAGGGGGTGCGTAATCTTAGGTTGACCTCCGTGCTTCTGCTGGTAAACTGACAATAAATGCATTGTTCACAGGGGAAATGGCCTGTTACAGGAGGTGTGGTGTCGTCACCAGTATATCGAAGAGAGGAACAGTCCTCTCTCTTTGTTTTGTTGTTGAGTGGGCTGCGCCCCACGTGACTGGAAGAGGAGGGGTTACCGTGCAGAGCGGCAGTTAGGATTGCTGTAAAATAAAGTTAAGACGTGTTGCACCCCAGCTCTCGTGTCCGCCTCATTCTTAAATGAAGGAACGCACGTGAGCGTGAGGAGGTCCACATACAGGACATTACATCTGGCGACGAGGCGGACACGCGCCCCGCCGTGCCCGCCGCCTCAGGTCACAGCGCTCGGACGCCCGTGACGCTCACTCCACGGGTGGAGCAGGAGCCGCAGCTCCCCGTGAAACATCCTTCCGAGCGGGAGAAAGGGAAGACCTCTCTCCCGCCAACGGCATCAACGCCGGCAGGCGTGCATCATCAACGCCGCGGGTGGAGCAGTGACTCCCCGCATCGCACCACCGGGCGGTCGAGGAGCGCTGGCCTCCCGCCGACGGCAACGGACACAGTGTGCCCACTTCTAACACCTGCATAAAAGGGTAAGCAAGAACCCTGACGCAAACCGCGAGTCAAGAGGCACATCTACAAGGCCTCATAGAGCCCCACGCAGCCATCCACACCCGGTTTTGGCACAAGGAGAGCAATTCCCCCAACGCAGTGCCCCCTAGTGGCGGTCAGATGCCATCGCACTCGCGAACGACAGTCAAGCCCAGGTCAAGCTCATGAGCGGCTCAGGAGAGGAGTCACCCACCGCCACAGCGACTCCAGCCCGTAGGGTGTCACTCACAGTCCCAGTGACACCAGCACAAGAGGAGGGATCCTCCGCCCCAACGTCCCCGCACAGAAAAATGACGGACAGCCTGCTGGCCCAATTACCAGCAAATTTTGATCTCACAGGGACAAGCACCCTGGGGTCAAGGTGGAGGAGATGGTTGAGAGACTTTGAAGTATGCCTGAAGGCAGCTGGACCACTGGAGGACGAACAAAAACTAAACCTTCTAAATCATGCGGTTGGTTCCAATGTACGAGATATCCTTGAGGAAATGCCGGAAGACACCATAGATACGTACATCAAATTAAAGACATCGCTCACAGAGTATTTCACGCCTCACACAAACGTAGACTACGAACGGCATGTGTTCCACACTACCAAGCAAAACAAAGGAGAATCCATAGACGCGTTCGTCATGAGGCTGAGATCGAAAATGAAGCACTGTGATTTCAACAACTACTCGAACGAGGAGGCCCTCAGGTTGCAAATCATAGTGGGGTGCGAAAGCGCGGACTTCCGGAAGCGACTACTACAACAGCCGTGAAGTCTAGAAGAAATCCTGCTCCTAGCGAGATCTGACGCCGCCCTGGCAGTGCAGGTGGAAGGCCTGGACGACATAAAGATCACACACGGCAAACAAGAAAGCATCAACAAGCTGGAGGGCACAACAAGAACCAATCAAGATCCTTTCTGCTACAGGTGCGGCCATGAATACCCACATGAAGGGACGGGTCCAGCCATGGGACAAACATGCTCCGCATGTGGTGGCGACAACCACTACAAGTCTGTATGCCTGATATTTCGCAGCAAAATAAAAGGGGCCGGCAGAAATGGAAAGCCCTCGATGGAACCAGAACAGTACCAACCCTCTCACCACAACAGGGCAGCACACCACTTCCAGGAACAAGGACGGCGCCGTCCTCACGACGACCAACCGGAAAGAAGACAAGAGAGGAGAGAATGGAGGGAGAGCAAAACCACCCAGCCAAAAGCAAGGAGGCGACCCAGAAGATATGTGAGATGCCTCATAGAACAATCACAGTCAGAGAGTGTGTCAAGCGCATCCTTAGAAGAGAGATCCCGCAGACCGGAAATACAACAAGAAGCACCGCGAAAAAAGGGATATCTATACGCCCTTGGGAACGACATGGCCAAAGAGCACAGCCCGATGCTAAGAATTCGAATAAACCAAACGGCTGCAGAATTCCTGATAGATACGGGAGCAACTGTGAATGTAATAAGCGAAGGAGTATACCGAAGCATACCGAACGCTCCTCGCCTACAGCCAGCACGAGCCCTCATCTATCCCTACGGCTCAAAAACACCCCTAGCCTGCAAAGGGTTTTTCATGGCATCATGCCAGTACAAGGAACATAAGAAAAGCAGCCCCATGCACGTGCTAGAAGCCGCCACCGAGAGCGGATGCATCTTGAGCTATCGGTCAGCCATAGAGATGGGACTTATTCACATACTATACCGCCTCATGGTGCACAAGTACCTAGATCCAACGGCAAGCATAGATCAAATATTCCCGGCACTGTTCAAAGGCCTAGGAAAACTAAAAGGAAAACAGATTGAACTTCACATCGACCCCCACATCACTCCAATAGCCCAGCATTACAGGGGCATCCCCATCAACATTCAACAGCAAGTTGAAAACAAACGAACTAAGCTACTAGAAGCTGACATCATTGAGCCCGCGGAAGGCCCCACACCATGGGTCTCTCCTATAGTACCTGTACTCAAAAGAGATTCTCAGGACATTAGGATATGTGTGGACATGAGAAGGCCGAATGAAGCCATCCTAAGAGAACGACATCAAGCCCCCCGGATAATGGACATGGTGCATCTCTTGAATGGGGCGATAATATTCTCGAAGTTAGACCTAAACAAAGGCTATCATCAGCTGGAGCTCAGCAAGAACTCGCGATACATAACCACTTTTGCCACCCATCTAGGTTTGTTCCGCTACAAGCGACTCAGTTTTGGAGTGTCCTCAGCGGCCGAAATTTTTCAAGCAGAAATCCACAATGTCATCAAGCATGTGCCCAACTGCTTGAACTACAGCGATGACATTCTAGTGTTTGGCCAAACTCAGGAACAACACGATGACACTCTGATGAGAGTCTGCATGGCTCTAGAGGAAGCCCAGCTAACACTCAACAAAGAAAAATGTGAATTCCGTAAGAAGACACTCAGATTCTTCGGACACATATTTTCAGAGAAGGGCATGACACCAGACCCTGAAAAAGTTAGTGCGCTCTGTGAAGCTGAACCACCAACAACAACATCGGACCTCAGATCATTCTTGGGGCTCGCAAGCTACTGCACGAGGTACATATGTGATTTCGCGTCCATCAGTGAACCCCTGAGAGCCCTAACCAAACTGAACACCGAGTTTGCGTGGTCAACCAAATGCCAAGAAGCATTCCAGATCATCAAGGACCGCATCTCGGACGCCCGATACCTGGCGTACTTTGATCCCAAGAAGACAACAGAACTCGTCGTGGACGCCAGTCCCGTTGGGCTAGGCGCCATTCTCACGCAACTAGATGACAGAGATGGAGGCGGGAAGCACATAGTATCGTACGCCAGTCGAAGCCTATCAAAAACCGAACAAGCCTATTCTCAAGCAGAAAAGGAAGGACTGGCGGTCGTCTGGGCTTGCGAGCATTTTCACCTCTTCCTATATGGGAAACCCTTCACGGTTGTGACAGACCACCAAGCACTCACTTTCATCTACGGCAACCCACAAGCCAAAATGCCACCAAGGATAGCCAGATGGGCACTCAGGTTGCAGGACTATCGATTCACCATCATACACCGACCAGGGAAAGAACAAAATCTTGCGGACTTCCTCTCCCGGCACCCCAAGGATAAGAGCGGACCCGAACAATCCATTGCTGATCAATACATCAGATATGTTATTCACAGCAGCACACCACAAGGACTTGACATGGAACAGATAACGAGAGAGTCCAACGCGGATCAGGGAATACAAACCATTTTGAGGTGCCTAGAAACAGGACGATGGAAACATCCAAAACAGATTCGAGAAACAATGAGTGAGGATATCAAACTAGACATCACGTGCCTTTTGGCCGTAAAGGAAGAACTTGCGAAATCAGAGGAAGGACTACTACTAAAAGGGACAAAATTAGTAATACCACGAAACCTACGCCAGAAAGTGCTAGAGCTAGCTCATGAAGGACACAGGGGAATTGTATCCACCAAAGGATGCTGAGGCAAAAGCTATGGTTTCCCCAACTTGACACCTCTGTGGAAGAGTTGTTACAAAACTGTCCCACCTGTGCCATTGTAAAGCCACACACAGTCCCGGAACCCCTAAGAATGACCGAACTACCAGAAGGAACATGGGAAGAGATAGCCATCGACCACTTTGGGCCCATGGAAGGGGGTGAGTACATCCTGGTAGCCGTAGACGAGTACTCTAGATATCCAGACCTACAGATCATCCCATCCACCGCTGCACATCACACCATCCCGGCACTGGATCGGATGTTCGCAATCTATGGCATACCGAAGGTCGTAAAGTCCGACAACGGACCACCCTTCACGGGACAAGACTTTCGAAGATTCGCAGAATACATGGGATTCCGTCATCGCAAAGTAACACCTTTGTGGCCTCAAGCAAATGGCACCGTGGAAAGATTCATGAGCAACATCAAGCGCACAACTCAGATTGCACGCCTTACAGGTGAACCTGTTGAAAAAATGCTGTACCAACTTATGCGTGACTACAGGAACACCCCACACAGCACCACGGGGAAGTCACCTTCGGAGGTGATGTTCGGACGAATGATCAGAACGCGACTACCGCACGCACCCGACCATGAAGGACAGTACGAAGGGGACGCGGAGATGAGAACAAGAGACTCCCTCATGAAAGAACACATGAAGAAAGCAGCTGACCGCAAGAGCAGAGCCAGAGAGAGCGACTTGGCGCCAGGGGACATGGTCGTGGTCCGACAGCAGCAACAGCGCAAGAATGCAACTCCATTCAATGAGGAGCCCCTCATCATCACCAGGAAGAAAGTATCGCTCATCACGGCTGAAGGAGACCACCGGTCCATAACGCGAAACTCTTCGCACTTCAGAAAGATGCCTGGTTTTCATCAATCAAGAAAGTCAAGTATGTGTGATACTTTCTCTCACTGGGACGCCCCTTACGAGGGAGACAGAGAAGATTCTGGAGATGACGTGACACCAGAAGAATGGATGGCACTCTCTGCAAGCGTGGATCACCGTCCACAGAGAACCAGGAGAAAGCCTACTCGCCTCATCGAAGAAATGGGTTGAGAACGCAACTGACTGTTTAGTGACGGGAGGGTGTGGTGTCGTCACCAGTATATCGAAGAGAGGAACAGTCCTCTCTCTTTGTTTTGTTGTTGAGTGGGCTGCGCCCCACGTGACTGGAAGAGGAGGGGTTACCGCGCAGAGCGGCAGTTAGGATTGCTGTAAAATAAAGTTAAGACGTGTAGCACCCCAGCTCTCGTGTCCGCCTCATTCTTAAATGAAGGAACGCACGTGAGCGTGAGGAGGTCCACATACAGGACATTACAGGAGGCATGTTCCATTCCTCTGTCAGTGTTGTCTGTTTGCTTGTTTTCAAGCAGATATCATTCCGAGTAACAAGGTCAGCCTGCCCTGCCCCATACAGATGTTAGTTGCACACTTCAGAAGAGCGAGCTGGGCCCGAGCACCACACGGCAGCCCCCGCCACCCTAGAGTGGCGGCATGCTCGCCAGCCCGGCGGTGGCCCCTCTACTTTGCATACATGTGAATGTATGCAAAGTAGAGGGGCATCATAACTTAAGATGCACACATCATGCATGCAAATCATTCATCAAAGCAAGATAACAACATGTGTTACCTTGCTTTGATGTGTTATGCTGCCCCCAGACCAGCCCCTCCCCCTGCCAGAGTGCCAGTTCCAGCGTCCTGGCTACTGGTGTGGCGAGGCGAGCTGCTGGGGCCACGGCGGGGCCATAGGCAGAGGCACATTGTCACTCTGACACTGTCTGTGCTGGTGGTAGGTGCCGGGTGGCAGGTACAGCCATACACGTTAACTAGTCATGGAGGGAATGAATCAAAAATGTAATGTTGTAGCCCCTGCCACCCTGAAGGCACACTGTCTCTGACTGTGCACTGCAGCAGACAGTCGTTGACTCAATTTTATATTTAAAAAAAATCATTTAGAGAAAAAAAAACAGGCCAGCTCAGAAAATCGGCCCACGGTCCTCAAGGTCGTTCGGCCAGTGGCCAAACGACCGATAGCCCCAGTCTGACCGTGCATATTTTAGCTTTTTTCCCAGAATGTTCAAAGGGGTGACACTAGTATTACTTCTCCCAAAGGGATGTTTGGGGATTGTCATGAATACTAAACAGATGAGATGTCCTATGTGCTGAAAGACTCAATACATGTATTTCAGAACCTGCATGCTGAGGACCAGAGACTGTGTTCTTATTAAAAATATATAAATGTATTCTGTTACAATTTCATAAAGCAGTTCATTACCAACACACATATATTTTTGAAAACATTGTTTTTTTGTGCAAAGAACAGATTTTTGTGTAAACATTTCTCATCTACATGTATCACTAACGTACAATACAACCATTCGTTTGCTCAACTAAATCCAATTTAGTAAAGAGATTCTAAATCACATTTGCAGTATTTGCATTTCACCCCAGATGCCCATGCAGGGGTCCCCACCTTTGTTTTTGGGATTGTCATGAAACAAATATGTTGAAATGAGGAGTTACAGTAATGCTAGAATGCAGTGTTTTGTTAACCATTGATAATAGTAAATAGTGAATTATTGTACTACTGCTAGACTAGGCCTAGTAATCTCTCAGTGGCCTTGTTTAGTTAGGTAGCTCCATTTTGAAAATATATATGTGTGCCTGACGGATAGACGTCAATTTGTAATTCCAAATTACTTAATTGCACCAGCATTACGACCATCATAAATCTAGCTGTTGTACTGAAACAATAACCTGCAATATACCTCTTTCACCAACATAGTTCAAGAAACGTGTTTTAGACACTTTTTATTTTCCCTTTTCCTTTGCATTTCTTCTTTTCACCATCCGAATTTGTTTAAACCCGGTATGCACCCATTTTGAAGTCTACTCTTGTGCAAAAATTGCAGTATACTGCATGTAACGACCATAGCACATTACCAGTCTGAACAAGCCCATTATATTCACCGTTTGTCAACCAAGTATGCTAACAGCGAAGCTTGAACATCTCAATATATTGTGCGGGTCAGTTTTCTTTTCGTTCTAATTGCAGAGATTATGCTAACATGTGCACGTATGTGCACATCACTACCATCCATGCAATTTTCGTTTGCAATACAAAATACAAAACATGACGACAAACTCAGGCTGACCTGTCTTTACCTGCATTGTTTTCCCTTTTGGTGAACAAACAAGGCTACATGCCTTCCGTCATGGTGGAAAATATTTAACATGGATTCCATAAGAATCCAATGCATTTACACAAGAATTAAATTCAGACGCTTGTGTTTAATGCGTTTGTTTTAGTAGGCAGAGTGGTTGGAGGAAGCAGAAACATCATTTTCATTTTGTGCCCCTGCTCTGCTTCCCAAAATTGCTAAATTGCACACATTTTCCAGACATTGAAATGCCTTCTTTGCCACTCTGGTCCCTTTGTGGTTATCTACCCTCAGAATACCCATACTTTGGCAATCCTAGTATTTTCACATTTTTATGATTTCCAAAAAATTCCACTCTAACATACAAGGTAAAATTCATGTTTGTGAACCCCTGTTCATTCCTATGTTTACAATCCTAAAATGCGTTCAGTTACAAATGGCACAATTGACTGACAGATTTGCATTCCGTTTTTGAACAGTACAATTATAGTTCTATTTTGACACGTACATTAAATGCCCAATGTAACAATCCAATCTCAAATGTATTAATCCAATAATCTTCCAGTTTGTCAGACAATGTATGTTCATGGTTTGAGAATCTCAGCATATTCTCGGTTTTAAGCAATCCTATTTGCACACCTACAACACTCTCAGTAAACAAAATCCAAATGTTATGATATGCTATTGTGACTTAAACCGCACACTGGTGCCAATGTATATTTTGAATGTTCCCAGTTTGAGAATCCCAGTATACAACGATGTGTATGTAATGTGACGGTACAGTTCTAATTTTGCAATTCGGACATGGTTCCAATTTTCAGAAACTTATTATATTGCGAGTTTGAAAATCCCATTATTTTCCTATTGCACATACTATCTCAGCGTTCAAATATCTGGTATACTTGTAGTATTGAAAATAACACTATAGTCGCAGTTTGCACAATATGAGTATATTTCCAGGTTGATTATCCCATTGTAATCCCAGTTTTTTCCAGCCACAGTACATCCCGATTACAATCAGTGTTTAATTTGAACATATGTCCATTATGCACAATTAAACATGATCATAGATTGACAATCCCAGTATTCTTATAGTCCAGGTTTTCCCAATTCCAGAATATTCTTAGCCTATCCCTCTACATTACCAGTTTTACCATCTTTTTAGATACATTTTGACATTGCAGTATATTTCCATTTTAACAACACCAACATTTTCGTAGATTAACAATCTCAGTATTGATCATGTCAGTTTACAAGCAAAGTAGACTTTTAGTTTACATATCTCAGTATAGTCACTTTTGGACATTCATAGTTTATTTTGAGTTTGACTATCCTGTGTTAATGTTTTGTATAAGCTATCCTAGTTTTTACAATGCTAGTACACAGCAGGTTTGTTAATTTCAGCGTCCTCCCATTTTGATTAATCTGATGTTGCCAATGTGCAATATATCCCCAATTCCCACAACCCTAATATAATCCCAGTTTGCTTCTCCCAGTATACTCCCAGTTTGACACCACCCAACAAAACTACAGTGTGCAAAATACATATTTCCTCAGAGGATGCTCATCCCATGCCCATTACAGTTTGAAAAATACCAATATACTGCAATAAACAATATGTCAGTATACACGTGGTTTTACCATGCTGAAATTGTATTTTCCCAGTGTGAAAATCCCATATTTTCACTTCCTCCTATTTCACATATAGCTGGTATGTTTACGCTTACACTAATGAAAATAGCACTCTTTTGACAGTTTTCAGATTCCAAGTACATTTCCAAGTACATTTCCAGATCAAACTATTAGATACATATTTTTGTAAAAAACTGTACATTCCAAGTTTAACAATCTGAGAAATTCCAACTTTGAAAACACACGCTAATTCTAATTTTAACAGTTCCACGATATGTCCCATATATGCCATCTGATATACTCATATATTGGCAATCCCAGTAGAGTTCAAGTTGGTCAGTGTCAGTTTTCACAACATTTTTTTAGCAGTACTTACTTTTATTTTGGCCCATAAAACATACATTATTATCAATGCAATCAGCATGTATAGGCATGACAAAAATCCATAAAATCTACATCAGTAAACATTTGTAGAAAATAAAATGCTAAAAAAAAGTTAAAAAGTAATAAAAATGTCAAACCCATATGCAACAATATTTTAAAATGTTGCTATAGTAAAAACAAGATTCAATCTTTCCTAATTATATTTTCATTCAGTTTCAAACCACCCGTAATCTAATTTACTAAACTACTTTTTATTTAAGTGTAATGCCTTGGTTACCGGCCTTATTAGAATAAATCCATTTTCCAGATAATTTGGGCCAGATTAGATCTTTTTTTCAAATCCATTTGTGTGCAGGTCACCAGTTTGTGCAGGGCTATGGAAGTTTCAAAGGCAAGCAGTTTGCTCTCAGAATTCTGGTATCCATTTGAGAAAGACTATACGAAAGAGGTACTAACCATGTGTTCCTTAAAGCATTGTACCAGGGACAAAAGAAAAGAATGTGTGCCCCAGGCATAGATGGGCATTTCATGGAGGGCGGACGACCATCTAGATCTCACATTGAGAGGAACCATCAAATTAAGGCATAGGTGAAATAAACAGTACTCTATAATAGGTCCTTGGGCATGTGGGCAACGACATGGTGTTTTTGTCATATTGAGGTATTCCGTAATCCAGTACCTCTCAAAATCTCTCACCCATTTGTCATAAAACCTCTTAGAAATAATTATATCTTTTAAAGTGTCAGCAGAGCACCCGGCAATTTCTCCTGGTGCATTAAACTCCCCCTCTCTGGCAATTTCATCCAGCCTTATTTTGAGACACCTCAACCATTGGATGCACTGAATACTACAATGGTCCTGTGAATTGTGCATTGATTCTTCATTGGCTGACAATATTCGAATCCATAATTGTATTGCTCTTAACAAGGGCCTCATTACGGGTCAGGCGGTCCGGAAATAACAGTGGCGGTAAACCCGCCGCCACTGTTAATTCCGGACCGCCCGATCTCGAGTCCTGCAGGCGGGAGGTGGCGTTCCCGCGAGGTCTGACCTGGCGGGTTTAACACCGCCCGGCTGCAGGCGCACGTGGAAACACCAGCACCATCACGAGATGGTGCCAGTGTTTCCACTTCCCCATTCCCATTGAGTCCTGTGGGACTCAATGGGAATGGGGATTTACCGAATTCCGGCTCCGGAATTCCCGGGACACCAGGGTCGTAATGCCCTGGTAATTCCGGGAGTCACGGAGGCGGAATGGTAATACGAGTCTGGCGGTAACCGAGCCGGAAAAACCAGCTTGTTGCCACCGGACTCGTAATGAGGCCCATGGTCTTCAATAAAGACAGCATTACTTTGTAAGGGTACACTCAGTTTGATGCCTTACAAGACTACCTGTGCCAGCAAGACCTCACACTTCACAACCATAGGATGCCTGCAAAATTGATTTTTGCATAACATACCATTAAGTCTGACTTAACGCATGAAAAATTGTGTTTCTGATAGAAGCAAAGTAAGCTCCCTATTGTCTTAAGCGATATGCCCTGAGCCATGGGGGCATTATCGAGTCAGGTAAAGCCCGGGGAACATAGTATCAGGCCCGAGCGAAGCAAGCAAGCATCGCAAAAGCATTGTTTTTCTGAAATGCTGCAACATTTTGAAAAAATTAAATAAAAAGTCAAATAAAAATGGCCACCGGGGAAGGCCCTTTCCATGGCAGCTATTCAAAATCAATGTAAAAAAGTAAACAAAGAAAATGGCCACCATGGAAAGGGAGAAGGGACTACTTGCTTAATGGCCGCCATGGAAAGGGAGAAGGGACTACTTGTAGTCCCTTCTCCCTTTCCATGGCGGCCATTCAAAAAATAGTAAAAATGGAGACATAAATAATGGCTGCTATGGAAAGGGGAGAAGGGACTACACATAGTCCCCTTTCCTTTCCATGATGCCCTGTCGGGGATCGGGAGTGGATGCGATGGGGACAGAATTGTTGCCAGCATGTTTGCTCCCGGAAAAGGACCAAAAAGAAGGTAAGTTGGGTTAGGAGAGCGTGGAGGGGGTTGTTTGGATGGGGGGCAGAGGGGAGGGAGAAAACACTTACCTGAATCCCCAGCAGAGGAGGATGGCAGCCTCCAGCAGTGTGGTGGCTCGTAGCAGGGATTACCCAGTTCCGAGCCTCCTCATTGGCTGAGGGGCTGCCACACCCCCCCGCCGGGGATATGAAGGAAATTAGGGACTCGATGGATTCTTGATCGGGTAAAGCCCTGGCGAGGGACAATCAGATTGTATGTAACAATCTGATTGTCTCTCACCGGATACTAATGTTATTGACATACTAGGAGCTTCTTTTTTGGGTTGAAAAGCTGTTATTGTCTGCAAAGCGAATCCCCAGAAAGTCAAAGCAGTGAACTGTTCCCATCTTTGTATTGTTTGTGACCATCATTTTAGACTTGAAAGCATTAATTTGCAAATATAATTTAGTGCAAGGTTTTAAATGCAGCAAATAGCCTGCACAATGCTTGCTGCATGATCTGCGAAAAGGTTAGCCGGTCTCTGATTTTTGGAACATTCAGCTTTACTGCTCTTAAAACTGCATCCATTCTACTAATATATAAAATGAAAAGTAGCAAGGACACAAACCTATCTAACCCCCCCCAATCCCCACTAATATCAAAGATTGAGTTACTTGTCCTTAGTGGCCAAACCTGACCATTCTTCATTATTGCTATGTAGTGCGATAATGTAGGCTAAAAGATCTGAGGGAATCTTAATATCAGCCAGGATTTGCCACAGCTAAGTTCGATTAACAGGGTGAAATGCTTTGGGTGGGTCTAGAAAAGCCAAATATAGTTTTATTGCAGATCAAAAGATGTTGAGTTAAAAAAAAAAGCTTTGGTGCTTGTATTTGAATGAAATCATGGGTGACATGGGTTGATAATCCCTTCAGCCTTAAACTAGGAAATAAATCTGATAAAAAATTACCCTATCAACATTTTTTGAATGGATAACGAGAAATTAAATGGGTTGATAACATACCAGAAATGACGTGTTTCCTTTTTTAAAGATAGGGACAATCTCTGTGGGTTTCCATGAGGATGGTACTGCTTAATTGGCCTCAATGCTATTGAAAAGTTCAGCTAGAAAGGCTCCCCATAGATTCAGGTCCATGCTGGCCAGATCTTCTGGAATGAAATCCGGGCCAGGAACTTTACCTGACCAAACTTGCACTTATATTTCCTCTATGGCAACATCTAGCAGCCTAAAATTGTAGATTCAGCAACCGATGATAAAAGAAGCAGAGTGGGTGTCCAAAGATTGGAAGAGGCATACAGGGGTGTAAGGTGTAAGGGGAGGTAGGATAGCCCGGGGCAATTTGTTTGTCTTGGAAGCAAGACAACAAAGGGAAACACATGTTCGAATACCAGTCCCATGCATAGAAACCACTTGTTGGTATTAAGCCTGTTATAAATGAACAATTATAATTATGATCAGGTGACAAATACACTGGGAAGCAAAGATATCTGTGTCCAGGGACTCTAGATCTCCTTCCTGGTGAGCAAAATGCCTCCAGAATCCTTTTAAATTACCTTTTAATGTGCCATTGACAAGCATGTTTAATTATTTTATTAGAAATAGATGTTTTCTTTTTTTAAACCATTATATCTTTAGACAACCGTCTTCCCTTGCTAACCTTCTATCCTTTCTGGTACATGAATTGTTCACCCTTATAACTTTCAGCTTTGCAACCATACTCCCCATGGCACACAAAGACTTTGTTTTCCCGGAAGCTGCCCAGCGGGTCATGGAAATACTGCAGCCAGTTTGCTAGTTGGCATAGTTAATGGTCAGCACTACAACAGCATCTGTTCATCTTACGCCGGTCCAAGTGTTTCCGCTCTTTATTTAATTCTGAATGTGTAGGTTATCTTGGCGCTGGGAGATCCATTGCTCACATAAAAAGACAGGAAGGACTAGTTGAATAAAAACGTTTTCAGGGCCTTTCTTAATATGTGATGGTCGCTAATCGCCTGCAATGAAAAAGACACTGAGGTCTGTGACTGTGAAGCAGCCAGTGAGAAGGCTGTCTCCCCTCCCCGAATAGTGGCTCTAGCAAAGCGAGATACCATCAGCAAAAGAGAGTTAGCCAAGCGCAAGTTCCTGGAAGCAACATACGTTACGCATTTCTCCTGGATATAGAGGGCACCTGCCCCATAGTATACCCATTCTAGGATACATAGGGAGTTAAACATAATCTGCGTGTGCACTGGAAGACAGTGGTAGCTCCGAATTACTGTGGAGACAGGTGAGAATCTTGAATGGCCAGTAGCCAAGCTTGCTGCAGAGTTCTGTAATAGCAGCAGATGCTGGATCAGGAATTTAGACGTGCACAGCAATGTACAATTGCAGTAGTCTAGGGTTCCTACGATGGCCGTCTAGATCACAAGAATACACAGATTAGCTGGAATGAAATGACACATTTTTCTCTGGATCTTCATCTTAAAATGCCCTGAACTACATCTAGAGGCAATCTGAGGGTAGGTTGAAAGTGAGGACGTCATATTGATCCCCAAATTCTTAACAACAGACACCAGGATCAGCAAAGGGCCAAGTGAAGAAGGCCAATAGTTGGCAGTCCACATTACCTGGGCTGCTGCTGACCAGCCAAGAACCAATACCTCAGTCTTTCCAGCATAGACGCTGAGCCATTTGGAATTCATCCACCTGCCTATATCATCTAGGCAGTTTCTCAATCTAAGAAGTTAATAGCTTGGTTTTATTTAAGGCTGGTCAAATTGGCAACACTCATTTGCTTGCAACTATTATTGTTGTTTGTTCCATTGGCTGAAGCCCATTCCTTTGATTTTAGCTTCTCTGTCACGTCTTATTGACGGTGGTGGTCAAAAAAGCCTCTTTCAGATTCTCAATCTAAGTCTTAAGGTCAGGAGGTCCTGCTCACAGTAAATTCTCAGGATCAGTCGTGTACCATCCACATAGGCATAAAAACTGACACCCATGCAAGCAGGTAAGTCTGGCAATGAACAATTCAGGCAAACAGCCTGCTTTGAACGCATTGATTTTTCAAAGTAAATGCTTCGGACCCCAAGGACAATCAGTCAAGAGCATCAAGGGGTACCGAGAGGCAGGAGCTGGGACAGACGGTATCTAACTTTGCAGCAGATTGCTAGCTCAAGCCCAAGATCCAACTATGAGCTTTTTAACTGCAGCAACTTCAATATTTGCTAGTGGAGATGGAATTACCACGGCTTTTGGCACTAGACCTGCTCTCCAATGGATCCTTGTTAAATTATTTAAAGTGTACCCATTCCAATTACAGGGCCTCCTTTATTGTTATTTTTAGTGTCTACCTCCTTGAGTCGGAGTGGGTAATTTGCCTTCCTGCTGCCTTCTTTGGTTGTGGTAGCAACTACTCAGACTCCCTCTCCGGAATCGAACCCTGATTCCCTGTTATACATAGTCACTATGATAAGCACAGAAAGTACCATTGAAAGTTGATAGGTTAGACATCTGAATGTATCATTGCCATCACAGGGACGTTCGATCAGGACAAGGTTATCTAGAGTCGCCAAAGCAGCCGGGTGCGCCAGATTGGTCTTGTTTAGATAAATGCATCCACCCCGGGGCCCATAGTATCAGGCCCGAGCGAAGCAAGCAAGCATTGCAAAAGCATTGTTTTTCTGTTCTGAAACGCTGCAACATTTTGAAAAAATAAAATAAAAAGCCAAATAAAAATGGCAACCGGGGAATAGAAAACTGAGTCAGTTTTCCCTTTCCATGGCAGCTATTCAAAATAAATGTAAAAAAGTAAACAAAGAAAATGGCCACCATGGAAAGCAAGTATTAACTCTGGAATTATCAGTTATCCAAGTAACAGATAGAGTGATCAAAGGAACCATACTTGATTTAATGAGCCATTTTCAGATGCACTGTACCAGCTATATGTAATTACACATGCATAGCTTAATCTTTCAGACAAACACATGCTACTGGCAGGATCAACCAGATAGGCACACCTGCTGTAATGTGACAATAAAGGGATCTGTGTGGCCACCTCAGGCTGACATTTGCACCCTTGAAGCCGTCTGCGGGATCCAGGAATTGGAGCGTGCCCCAATGGGTGTGGGTTCAATGTGATTCTTTTCACCCCTACATCCAAAGCCTTCCCTCCACCCTCAGGGGAGTGTCCAAGACCCCCCCAGAAAGAGCTCTGGTAGGAGTAAAGGTAGGAAACAGCATATATATTCCACTGTACATAAATCAAGAGAGTAGGCAACAACCCCCTGCAGTGGGTGGCTAATCTCATTCATCAGCACAGGAGAGGTTTACTAATGTCACATTATATTGTATTGATTGTCCACCAGTCATACCTGCCAGTAACGCTTGGTGTATGTATTAAAGACATGTAACATACCAATACACAGTACATTTAAATAGATGCACCACACATAATGATCATATTCAAGTGTGTCTGACAATTAATTATTTTTTTTAATGTATTTATTTTTACATTTGTTAAGCACAGAAAACCCTTGGGCATCACAGCGCTGTTACAACCGGTTAGACTTAAATATGTTCAGAGTCATTTTATGGCTCGGATGCGATTAGCCAAGATAACGTCTGACAGCTTATTGAAAAAGCCAGATTTTAGAGATGTCTCTTTTCTTAGAAGTGGCAGGAGGGAGTTCCATTGGTTAGCTGTCACTGATGGAAAACTAGCGCCCACACTCTGTGCCCTTTTGTATTTGGGTGGGATCAACCTGTTGGTGTATGCTCCTCTGACTGGTCTGGTGGTTTGGATTTTTCAGAATCGTTGCACGAAGTATGGTGGGTCGGAGCTAGATATGCATTTGTCAGCAATAGACAGAGATTCAAACATAATTCTTTCCTTGACTGTCAGCCAGGGGATGTTCCTTCTAGCCTCTGTTATGTGCTCTATTTTGGGAATGTTGAGAGCCGCTCGTATGGCATTGTTTTGCATTACTTGGAGCTTGTGGATGTGGTGCGCCAAAGTTCCTGCAGAAATGGCATTGCAGTAATCTAATTTGGCCCCAATAATGGCTCTTGCAAAGGTGATGTAGCTATTAGGGTTTAGGAATGGTCTGGCTGCATTAATTAGCTTAGTTGTCTAGGCTGCTGATGTTGCAATGGTGTTGACCTGTCATGTCAGGGAGCGTGTACAGTCAAGGTAGACCCCTAGAGTTTTACTGATGGTGAGACAGGTATCTGAAGCCCATCAATGCTGAAGTTGGCATTTGTGGGTCAAGTTTTTTTATTACTACTGTGCGCCCAACTAACAGGATCTCTTTCTTCCCGTCATTGAGACAGAGGCCATTAGCTGCCATCCAGGCTTGGATGCTTAGGTAGATTCTGTTGAGGGCTTGAGAGTCCTCAGTATGGTTGCAGGTGAGTTGTAGGAGAATTTGGGTATCATCAGTGTAGTTAGTATAAGTGATACCGATGGAGTCTAGGAGATCGTAGAGGGGCTTTGTGAAAATGTTGTAGAGTGTGGTGGGATACACAAGATCCTTGGGGCACAGTGCAGTATATGGGGGAAAGCGGGGCAGAAGCAACTTCAGAGAAGGACCTGATTGATCTGTCAGCCAGAAAGGAGGCATCCCAAGATGTGGCCTCCAGTGAAAAGTTAGCTGCTGAAGTGAGGTGATGGTACAGAGTTGTATGGTCCACCAGGTCAAAGGTGAGAGACAGGTCTAGTAGGAGGATTAGGGTGGGTTTGCCTTCATCCCTGATTTTGTCAAGTTGATTCTTGAGGTCTAATAGTGCTGATTCTGTTCCGTGGACCGGTCGGAATTCTGATTGGCGTAGACCTAGGATGCTGTTGTTTTCCAAATAGTGTTGGATTTGTGTGTATGCGGCCCTGTCTAAGTTCTTTGGCAGGAAGGGCACCATGTTGATAGGATGGTAATTACTATGGATTTCTGGGTCAAGTGTGGGTTTCTTTATCAGTGGGAGAACCCAGGATTCCTTCAGGGAGGCGGGGATTAGACTAGAAGTGAACAAGGCATTTATGAAGCTGGTGATAAAGAGAATGAGAGCCTCTTGAGGATGGTGGCTACCACTGTTTCTGATACTGGATGAAATTGGAATGTGGCAGGTGGGGTGTATGTAGGGTAAAGGGATGAGGGGGGCAAGGGACTGTGATTGTGGATTGTTTGATGATGATTTTCTTCTGTCGGTTGGTGATATTGCTCAATATCTCCTTTTGGATATTTACGCACCATGTTTCATCTTTGGTGAAGCCTGGGGGTGGCAGCGCTGGGGATTCCAGCTCCCTAATGATGTTGAAATGCTCTTTATATTTGGAGTTGGCCTTGGCAATTCTGTGGTTGTAAAATGTTGCTTTGGCCTGAATAATGGCTAGTTTGCACGATTTGGCAGATGATTTGAAGAGGGCTTTATGGATTTTTCACAGGATGATTCAGCCTGGTGTTTCTTGGCTCTCAGTTCTTGTACATTGCTGGAGAACCATGTGTTGGTGTGGGTCAGAGTTTTGCCTTTGCAGATAGCAAGTGGGGTGAATGAATCCACTGCTAGGGTTTTTAGGTAGATGTCTGCTAGTGCAAATGGGTCATTGGCCAAGTGGAGGATGTGTTGTGGTTGGAGGCCTGATAGCAAGGGTGTGATGCTATCCTTGGTGATTTTTCATGAGCTCCGGGCCCATGCTGGTCGGCAGGGGGTTTAGTCAGTGTGGTATCTGGCTGCTTCGGGATGATGAAGTGTACCACATAGTGGTCAGACCAGGGACATGGGAAGATAGCGTTGAGGTGCAGTCCTACAGTTGAGGTCTGCTAGCCAGTCGAGGCTTCGGCCTTTGATATGGGTGGGGGCATTGGTGCAGTGAGTGAAACCTAGGGCACTTAGAGAGTTTGCTTTGGAAGAGGCTTTGTGGTCTGTGGGGTCATTTAGGCCCAGTTTGAGGTCACCCATGAGGATTATTCAAGAAGTGAGCTTGAGGCTGGCATAGTATATGCAGGAGGTATTCCTCAAATGTGCCAGTTGGTCCAGAGGGTCTGTAGAGAATATTGATTTGAATAGAGCTAGAGTGGGAGATGGTGAATGAGGCAGAAGGCAGGTTGCAAATATTGTCAATTTTGGTAGTGCATTATCTGATTTTCAGGGAGTCTTCATAGATCAGGGCAACCCGCCTGTAGAAAATTGCAACCCCACCTCATTCTCAGAATGTGTTTACACTCTCCTGTACAGTATACATCATTTATTTATCAGAACTTAATAATATAGAAACATTGCTACTAATATTGTCATTAAACATAACACAGTTCATACGAAAAATGCTTTAATGATTAAGCAGCTATAATTGTCACTGCCTCAAGATCAATAAATTACGTCAGATGCATAATAGCTACTTCAAAAGTACTTGTCTACCTACTCAGATGTCACTAGCCACCTCATAGAATGATTTGTCCTCTCAATACCGCCCCTCTTTCCTAATATGATATTAAAAGATGGGTAGAACAGGTGTTCATGCTCACTGCTATTCTCAGAAGATAGGAATATGAGCATTGATGGAATCAGGAGCCCGGAAGCCTGTGGTCTGCACAATCAGATCAAATCAGAAAAGAAATATCAACAATCACCTATCAAATCACCATGATCTATTTTATCAAAAAGCATCAAAAATAGGTAAGCATGCTTCAGAAAGAATCAATTTGAATTGGGATAAACCAGGGTGCCATCATCAGCCAATTAAGATTAAGATATGTTTATAAGTGGTGAGCTACTTTACCATAGGTAGACATGCAGAAATACTCCCCATGCAGCTCAGTCAAAAATAGTAGTTCATCCCAAAAGTAAAGAGAGAGAAAAAAGTTTCATTGCTACTCAAAAAGCCACACAATCTCATTTCAGGCAGAAAAAATACCTGACATGTATTTTCAGGTTTAGCCATGTTTAGCCATGTTTGGAGTTTGATGTCTGACTGTAATTCCAAGCCGTATAGTCATATTTCTTACATAACAATATCCTTCAAGTAACTTGTCAAAAAGCCATGTTTTCACAAGTTACTTGAAGGATGTTGGTAGGTAATTGTAATTGGTTATTTATAATGTTCTTGATACCCAGAGGTTTACAATCGTGGATACATGGATCGAAACCCGTGTTGATCTGTGTCATCTTGCTTCCAAGGTGAGCACATTGCCCCTGAGCTATCCAGAGGGTGGGGGCTGTAACACTGAAACTGACACCTCCTGTTCTAGCGTGTTTGAATCTGTGGGTGATGAGAGAGAGATTACTGGTAGAGCGTAGAAGAAGTGCCTGCTGTTTCTTGGCAATGCAGGTTTTGACAGGGAGCCAATGTGCTTTCTGCCTGGTTGCTGTGATGTGGTCAGATCAGCGAAGTCCTAGCCCTGTATACATGGATTTCTTTTGGAGGTGTTGGAGTTTAGCTAGATTGGTGGTGGATGTACCCACAAAGAGGATATTACAGTAGTTCAATTTACAAAATGATCGCTCTGGCGAGTCTCAGGCAATTGCTAAGTAAGAGGAAATGTCTACTCAAGGAGATGAGTTTGTACGTACAAGCTGTAGCTGATGCAAAAGCGTTAATGGGATTAGTCATAGATACCTCTGCGTCTAAGTATATCCCCAATGTTTTGACCTGTTTGAGGACCAGTATGGTGGTGTCATCAATGTCGAATGAGGAGTAGGTGGTGTCAGGTGTCAGGTGATGGGTTGGGCCAACAATGAGTAGTACAATGTTGTCAACATTGTGGCAGAGGTTGTGGGTGCTTAAACAGTCAGGGACAGGTGAACCAAATCTGAAACACTCTCTGGGTATTCACTCCACCATTACATCAATAGCATATTTTAACACAGGAACGGTTTTGGAGTACATATGAGTACATATATCATTTGTAATCTCAAGTAAAATCTCCTAATCCACTAACACTGTCTGCGATAGAAGCACACCCTGTGCCTGTCAGGGGGTGCTATCCCTATGTTATAGGTGATGTACCGCCTATCTAACAGGATAGAGAGAGGTAGCTATACCTAAAAACACAACTCAATCTATTATGTGTGATATAACATTTCTAATTTAAAACCATATACAGTAACCCACACTAACATGAGAGAGATGTATATATCCTTGTCTCATAATACTCTGGATATTTCAAAGGGGAATTTTTATTTCGGAGCAGAGTCCTTTTCACAATGCAATATGTACAGTAAATGTATGATGGGGCTAACTGTTAACTAAATGACTGTGAACGTTCACAATTTAAAAACTATTTGTGAGAGACTCACTATGCCAATTTGTTGGGGTCATCATCTTCAGGACCAATAATTTATATAGCGGTGCCAGTCGTTGTGATTCATCTATCCAGACCCGGCAGCC
Source organism: Ambystoma mexicanum (assembly GCF_040938575.1). Lineage (NCBI taxonomy): Eukaryota > Metazoa > Chordata > Amphibia > Caudata > Ambystomatidae > Ambystoma > Ambystoma mexicanum. The sequence continues at coordinate 1,054,170,111 of NC_090924.1, read as the reverse complement.
CTTTTGTATCCTAGAGAGAAGTGTGAACCTTTGCTCAGCTAGATGTCGTAGAGTGGACATTATTTATATTCAAGGTTACAGCTGCCACACAAGAAGGTTTCAAAAGAATCACTGCCACAATTTTAGGCATGAACCATCTCTACACCGGGGTTCTCGCCCACCTTACAGTAGAGCCCTACATCATTCCCTCATCATGAATTCATTAAGATAACATCAAAAAAGTAGAAAACATATGAAATTACCTTAGGGCCCAAGTGTAGTCTGTATGTGCTCAAAAGGATCAAGCTTGCCAGAAGTTCGAGCTGCTTTCTCATCAAATGCACGTCTTGCTATAACGGGGGCAAACAAAAATAGTGGCTTGAATCAAATCCACATGGCATTCAAAATAGAAACGCTATCAGGTACAACTATACACAGCGTTCAATGTTCGGAACAGCATTCAAATCGGCTCAAACAGCCCTCATACATTCCCACAAACAGAGAGCGCTGCTGAGTGCAGGTGTGCACAGCTAAAGCTGGCCTGGACGGGTAACCTATCATCTTTCCCGAATTCTGTTCTCAGCTGCCCTACACTTAATGTTCCCAGGGGCTGCCTAGTTGCTGCAATCTCATACAGCCACTTACCTTCCCCAAGAGTGCTGATTGCTCATGATGGATTCCTCCCTTGTCCTTCTGACATTGTGTATGCAAAGTTTCCTAAGCAACGCTACTCTTGAACTTATCTTATACTGTCATGAATGGGGGCATAGCCGGGCCTAGAACTGGTGGAACACTCTGTCAGGCGGCCATTTTGAAATGGTAGGCCATCTAATGGAATCCAGTGTAGAATAAAACCATTGTTCAGGTGACAAGTGTCCCCTACTGAAGTGACGAGGCACACAGGAAGGGGTTTTACATATATTTTATTAAGATAATATGTTACATCAAAGGGGATATGAATGGAGCGTCAGAGACTTCAACCTTTCTTCTTCTTCTGTGAAAACAAAATCAAAATATGAGTACCCCAAAAGGAAATACACCAGACACGGGTTACAAAGGAACATACAAAGTACTTTAATATATACTGAATTCAGTTACAAAGAACAGAACAAAATCAGATAGCTATCGGCCCTCAGTGCAACACAGCGAACTCCAGCGTGGTTCGGTGTATTCAGTGAGAGACGCTGTACATTAGAATTCATTGCTCTTTTATACTATTTGCAAACACGATGTCCAACCCTACTTCAGGTTGATATTCCTCTAATCCATTACTGATCTAGGGTTCATGCTGAGTTTGCATGTTCACATGTAACTGGTTTGCTTTTAATACATATATCAACAAGCTTACACGGCAACTGTGTGTTCTGGGATTTCCCATGCAGGTCTTCTCAAACATTAATACAATGTAGTTAAACAAGTGTTCTACGTTCAGTATTTCAATACATTGTTCTCAACATATGCTCGCAGATTAGTTTCATTGCACGAGTAATCCTTTACACACAGGTCAACGAAGGACAAGGTCTCAGTTCACAACCTCAACAAGTGGCCTGTAGGCAAGTTACATATTAGCTACATGCAGAGGTCAAGACAGCCATGTTGTATTTCGGAATGACATCGTCCACCATTTTAACTCACAGGGTGACTTTACAAAGCAAACCTAAAATGGCAGGTTGACCTAAAATGGCGGCTTACATTGATTTTAAGGTCAGGACCTTGCAACACGGATTTCTTCGCAAGTGACTTACAAGCAGCTTGGCGTAGGCCAATATACATATATTCATTGCAATAGGAGGCATGATATAATTTCTCATTTGACAAACCCTCCTTTTGGCCTATGCCAAGTGCTAAACTACTTCTGATCTCCTTGCAAATAACTCCATGCATCATTGTCCATGCACCCTGAATCGCTGTCGGAAATATCTATTGCCATTAGGTCAGTCGCAAAAATTTCTTTCAACACATATCCTTTGGAAGTTTTATCTAGGGCATACATTTTATGTCCTATCGTACCTATCGCTTGTGCGCAACATCCCACCTAGCATCGAACATATACTAGGTAGACACTGAATACAGCAACAAAGAAACAACAGAATTCCCAAAATAATCAGCAAGACCGAAAGTACCTTCCAACCCCAAGATAGCAAGAAGTCCCAGAACCAAGCGCTAAGATCCCAGTTTCCCTCGGGAACATGCACTTCTGAACTAAGGACGTGCAGATTCTGTATTGCCTTGAAGATAGTTGGGGAGGAATCTGGTGCGAAAACACAGCATGCAGACCCTACTAATTTACACACTCCATCCCGTTCAGCCAGAATGGCATCTAATGCCATCCGGTTCTGAAGTGCTACTAGTCTTATCGCCTTCTGTTCTAATGTCATATTGTAGAGTATGTCCGTGGTCCGGTTGATGGTTCTCTCCAGTACTCTCGCTAGTCTTCTGATATCTTCAGAATTCGCTATCTGCCCCCAAAATGGCACAACTGATTTTGCTATATCTCCCAAGATTTGTGCTGGAGTGTCACCATTCTCGTCCCGCTGTGGACGAGCCTTTGAAACTTCGATTGTACTAGCTATAAACACCCCAGGTAACAGGATCCCTAAAGAACAGGTTCCCTGCCAATCCCTGGGCAACCATGGGAATGCTACATTACCGCAGACAAAGTAGACAGGTTCGCCTACATACAAAGGTCTGTTTTCCCCAGTCAAATTTGCAACGTTGGCACAACCTAGAAAATCTCCCATTGACTGAGTACCATTTCTCTGTATGCAAAAAGAAACTGAATCAGGGCTATGGTTGACAGTATAAGAAGGAGGCATGGCATCCTTATTGACTATCGAAGCCATCTTAAAGGAAATCAAAGATTGGAAAGGACGAGACAGTCTATCAGAAGGGCTGACAGAAGCAACGTTAGGTTTACTCCTGTTTGCGAAAAGCGAGCATCCCAGGGGAGTCAAAACACGTTTCTCAAAACTATTCAAATTAGTGCCGTCAAAGTTCCCTGAGATGCTATCATTCCAACGACCAAAGAACAGTGCTCTAAGAGAAGCATAATAAGCAGTTGTCTAAGGTAAAGGATGAATATACCAACCTAGCCCCTTATCCCCGTGTTGCGGTAAATGTGAGCAGACCCAACAGTTAGACTTATTAAAAAAGGCATGCGTAGCATTCATGATAAGTAGCAGAGTATTATTGTGGTACCTTTGTCTATGCTGAGCGTCCCTAGGGGACAGAGCATGCAAATGTACAAAGGGAGTAGGAACAGTAGGTGCACTTTCAGTAGGTAACAAGGACTCTAAAGGATGAGTTTCCTCAAGGTACCACAAACCTAAGACAGTGACTATTATAGAACCACATGTTATTATTAAAACACAGCAATACGTTTTCAGGGCCTATGGTGCATTGTCCATTGTCCCGGTTGGTCACACCATAATTTACAAGTCCCATACGAGCGGTAGCGGTGGCAGGCATTGTAGTCTTCAAATGGAAACCCCAATGTTCGTTGCTGGCGACCTCCCGGCCGCGCGACTTCTTAGTCCTTCCACAACCCTAGCCAACAGAATCCCCTTTCTCAAATTTGGGCAAAAACAAGCCCTCGATGATCCTTTCCTTATCCGAATTCACAGCCGAACCGTGCCGTAAGTCTATGTTTTGGACGCAGATTGTACCTTGCTTTTCCCGGTACTGATTGATCCGGAAACAATGCATCATCACTTCCCGTTGGAAGCAACGTATCAGAGACAAGTGAAGATGCCGAATTTGAAACAGCAGTTTCCGGATGCAAAACTTTTGGAGAGTGTGGAGACAAAATGGCTGGTTCCCCAAGGCTCATGGGCTCAGAAAGATTCTCCGACACACTCTCGGCACTATTTACTGCTTTGGCATCGTTGGTTGCAGCGTTAGCGAGGGGTTCTGTTTCTTCTGTATCGTGTGGCACAGGGGGAGGATGTTTCTTGACGTGGGACGCGTGGATCCAATTCTTTCTTCCAGAAACCCACACCGCTGTTTGGGTGACCAACAGGACTTGGAACGGGCCATGCCAGTGAGGTGCAAGGCAAGAAGAGCGCTCAAACGTCTTGATGAGCACCCAGCTTCCAGACCATATGCTGTGGCCCGGGCCCTCGTATTGCACATGTAAAGCCTCTCTCACCTGGTGATAAATCAAATACAGGTTTTTAGTCAACTGGCTGCAATAATCTAAAAGTAATACATTTTCAACGTTTCATAAAGAGCTACATTTAGGAAGGTTCCAGATATTGGCAGGTCTCCCCATTACCACCTCAAATGGAGAGAGCCCAGTCTTAGTTTGAGGGGTTGTACGCATGGATAATAACACGATCGGTAAGGCGTCCGGCCATTTTAATTTAGTGCCGGCACACGTTTTAGCAAGCTTGTTCTTGATGATACCATTGTGTCTTTCTACTAGTCCGGCGCTCTAAGCATGTCTGGCCGAATGGAACCGTTTGTCGATCTGTAATGCCGCACATATCTGCAGAATTACAGCAACGACAAAATGTGGACCATTGTCCGACCAGATAACTCTTGGTAGCCCGAACCGTGGGAAGTACTCCTTTAACATGGTTTTCGCAGTAGTTATGGCTGTAGAATCTTTAAAGGGGAAGGCCACAACCCATTTACTAAAAGCACAGATGACCACCAGCACGTGCTTCATATTATTGCACCGTTCCATTTCAATAAAATCAAAGTGGATAACTTCAAAGGGGACAGAGTGTGGCCCAAAACTTCCCCTTGGAGTTGCTGTCCCCTTTCCCACACTGTGTTGCAGGCAAATCATGCAATCCTGGACATAGCGCTGGGCAATTTTCAAAATTTTGTCATTTGCCCATAATTTCTCTAACATTTTTGTCACTTTCTGGGCACATACATGCGTAGGACCATGGGCCATGATGACCATCCTCATTACATATGCGTCAGCGAGTAGCCATTTCCCTTCAACTATGTCCACCCAACACCCGTCATCATCAAGTTTCCCCAAGCCTTCAGCCCACCTCTTGGATTCTTCTAATGTGGCATCAGCTTGCATATCCCATACAGACCATCCATTGCATAAACATTTACAGTCTCCCTTGAAACATACGTCTCCGTAAGGGGATCGGTAGCAGTTTGTCTAGCTATCTGATCAACGAAAGCATTCCCCTTTCCTATGTCATCTGTAATCTTTCGATGTGCTGCACATTTCATGACGGTTAACTGAGTAAAGAACGCAAGAGCTGAGAGCAGTTGTACTATTAGGGAGCCATGTTGGATCTTGGTGCCATGTGAAGTTAAGAACCCTCTCTCTGACCAAAGTCTCCCAAAGTTGTGAACCACCCCAAAGCATACTGACTATCAGTATATATGTTTACTGCAAGCCCTTCGGAAAGTTTGCAAGCTCGGGTCAATGCTATAATCTCTGCGGCCTGCGCAGAGTTATGCATGATTCTCTTGGTTTCCACGACCGTGCTTAATGTGGTGATTGCATAAGCAGCTGTGGATGTACCATCTGGAAGTTTAAAGCAGGAGCCATCACAAAACAGCTCTCCTTGCGGATTATCCAAAGGAGTGTCTTTCAAATCAATTCTACCCTTTGTTTCTTGTTCGGTAGTATACAGTCATATGACTCTTCATCGCCGCAAATAGTATCTTGTGGTAAAGGTAGGAGTTCAGCCGGAATAAGAACACAACACCTCCTAATTTGAATGTGAGGAGCAAACAAGATCAATTCATATCTCGTCAACCATGCGGAAGGGAGGTGTTGCGTTTGGGTTCGGTTCAGTAGAACATCTACAGAGTGAGACACCATCAGGGTTAGATCATGGCCTAGGACCATTCCCTCACTCTGTTTTACAGACGCAGCAGCAGCGACAGCTCGCAAACATCTTTGCAAAGCGCATGCTACAGGATCAAGGGCGGAAGAAAAGTAACCGTATGGCCTATTCTTCCCTCCATGTTCCTGCGTTAATACAGCCAAAGCACATCCATCACATTCATGCGCAAACAGCACAAAGGCCTTTTCATAGTTTGGTGTGCCCAAAACTGGTGCAGTGCATAATGCAGTCTTGAGCAAGTCAAATGATTGCTGGTGTTCCACGTTCCACGGCAATGACGAAGAAATGCCTTTATTTGTCAAAGCCAACATTGGTTTGATCACTAGTGAAAAATTTGGGATCCACATCCTACAATAAGAAGCCATACCTATCAAGGCTCTAATTTCCTTCTGTGTATTTTGGACAGACATGCCAGAAATGTGTTTTATTATTTCAGGTGTCAATCTTCTTCCCTCTTTTGACAGGAAATAGCCTAAATAGGCGACCTCCTGGCAACAATATTGAAACTTTTTAAGTGAAGCTTTGTGACCATGCTTAGCTAGATGAACAAGCAATAACACAGTGCCCTCCTTACAGGTGCTCTCAGAATCAGCAGCTAAAAGCAAGTCATCAACATACTGAAGCAATGTACAAGTAGAGGGCAATTTAAGGGTATCAAGCTGTTCTTTTAAAGACCTACTATAGATGCTAGGACTCTCTGTGTGCCCTTGAGGTGCACGAGTAAATGTGAACGAGCGTCCCCCTAAGGTGAACGCGAACAAGTATCTACTATCCTTGTGTATAGGAATACTAAAGAAAGCATTCTTTAGATCTACAACACTAAAGTAAGTAGCTGTAGCTGGAATCATGGTTAATATTGTCGTCACATCAGGCACAATTGGAAATTGCAGAGCGACGACTTTATTAATGGCACGTAAATCAATTATGAAACGGAATGGAATTGCATTATCGCCTTTCTTGTACATGGGTAAAATCGGACTATTGCACAAACTTCCTGAAATTTCTTCAATCACCCCGCGATGCAGAAGTCAGAAACAATGCATTTCAAAGCTTGCTCGCCCTCAACTGAAATCTTATACTGGGGAATGCGTTGCAGCTCAATTCCATGTTTCAAAAGTATCTTAACAGGCTCAATCTGTAAAACACCGACATCTTTGTCGCCAACAGCCCATAAGCTCTCTGGTACATCAATGAATTCTGGCGGCAAAGGTCTAGTCAGGAATTGCAAGACAGAAAATTGCTATGTTGAAATCGTCAAGCGCACTCCATCAGAAGAACAATACATCACTGCATTTAATTCTTTTAACAGGTTCAACCCCAGCAAGTTCTCTCCACAATTCGAAGTCAACAGAAATGGACAGTGGTCCATAAAGGGACCCAAAGAAATAGGTACCGGTGAAGAAACTGGACAAACAACTGGCATGCCAGAAAACCCTACAGAAACATTGGTTTGCCCTGACAGTGGAATGTTTGGAACCCGTGAATGATCAATGGAACACTTCTGTGCTCCAGTATCTATCAAAAATGGATGTTTCCTATTTCCCACCACCATTTCAACATAGGGACCTTTCTGATTGACGGGAATAGGTATAGGTTCCAAACCCTGCTTCGGGCAATCCTAACAAAACAGAATGTCATCAAAAGGAAGCTCTTCAGATAAATATGCAGCAGAAGGATGATCAAATATGTTCCTAGTATCCACACTCGGAGTCTGATTATCCTGTGAAAAAGGTTGCTGAGGATTCTGTGTAAACTGACCTCTACCAGGGCCCCCTATACCCAGGCGACCTCTGGATCGTCTACCCATATTCCCAAATGTGTTATTCGACCTTTGTCGAAGGACGGGGCATTGTGCATGCCAATGACCCTCTTGACGACAATAGGCGCACTGGTTAATGTTCACAGGACGCAAGGGCACATTCCTTTGCGGGACATACTGACCTCTAATCTGCGAACTACCCCCTATGGGGCCTCTAACAATTTGCTGTAATAGCACTTTAGTCTTTAAATCACCTTTTCCTTTTTCAACTCTATCTTTTTCATTATTGACACGATTCTCGTAGTACTGAGCCATATGCAGTACTTCTGATTGGGACTTCGCCTGCCAAGCGCTCTCAGAAGACATCAATTGTGACTGGATGTCAGGCAGCAATCCATGATCAAATTTGTCCACAAATAACCTTTTCCCTGACTCTGTGCCTTGTCCGCTGATATCTGAGAATACCTGTTCGAACTGATTAAAAAACTTGGTAGCACCCTCAGACCTCCCTTGGACACAGGCTGTAAGTTTGTCCCAAATAATTCTTTTCTCAGGCAAAGTTTGTATCACCTGAGGCGGTCTTTCACCAGCTGGCCTTTCACCATCGAGTCTAGTTATATTCGCCCATGTATCTTCCAACCCTGGCACGTTGTCTATAGTTCTAACTTGTTTCCACAAATCTACAGGCAGGAGTACAGGAAATAACAAATCATTATCCCCTAAGGTGAACACTGAGGACTGCAAGACGGACTCTATTTATAGAATCCTGTCGGATTTTTCCTAATATCAGGAATAGATTGTCTAATAGTATTCAGTTCCTGTCTCGAGAACGGGACGTCAAGAAACTGCGATACATAATGTGCAGGAATGTTCACAGCAACTATACCCTGTGCAACATCGGCCGCAACCTCAACCTTCGGGACAAATGTCGGAGGAACCTCTCCCATAGGCAACTGAGAAGTAGGTGACTCCGAACGCTTACTAAGCAACAGAGCTAAATTGAGCGCTAAAGCAGTCAAAGAAGTGTCAAGTGAAAAAGCTCTCTTATAAATACTCAATACCTCTGTGGGACAACTAATCTTTCTTTTTACACAATCATACTGTAGGTACTCTATCATTACCTGTATCACTTTCCTCTGCATTTCTGGTGTATACTGACTATATGTGTCATATACTTCAACTGGAGTTATCGACGTATCTGAAATCCATCTAATCGCGTCCTTCATACAACTTTGTGCTTCCTCAGATATCAATTCTCGACAAGGAAGGAACCGTTTCTGTACATACATACTTTCCCCCACGTCCTCTGCATTCTGTAACCTTTCCAACTCCTTTCTATACCCAAATAACCTCCCGACATGCTCATTTACTCTCTCCACAGTGTCTCTAGAAAACGCTAAAGTATTTAGATCCCTTAACCCTTGCGGGAGATCTGTATTATTTAATTTGCCCCACATTACACATAAATTAATCCCTAAACCTTCAATATAAACATTTTTCTCAGGAAAATTATCCATATTATAAAGTGTGGCAAAAACATTAGCTTGATCCTCCCTCTCCATAAAATGCTTAGCCCATGCAATAAACTCACGTTTCTTCTCTGGTGGTACAGTATTGCGAGTGACAACCTTCGACCCTGCACCTTGATCGACTACAAGCGGCTCAGGACCACTTGGAAGACAGGGAGCAGGCAAATTCAATGGAGGTACTGTTACTGGTGCGATAAGAAGAGATGGAGGAGCTGGAGGAAGAGGAACATTAGGAGGAGCAGGAACAATGGGAACAACAGCAGGTAGAGCAGGAATAGCAGGAGGAAGAGGCAAAGCAGCAGGGAGAGGAACATACAGAGGTGGCGCAGAGGCACCAGGCCTTCGTTCATTTAACAATTTGTCTATGAATTCGTCAGAAGCATGGAGGTCTTTAAAAGGATAGATTTTCTGAATTCCAAGTGAGAAAGCCCTATCCATATTCCTAGTCGATTCAGAATGTTTATCTTGGTCATACAATAATGCTTTTTTAGCATTTGTTTTATGCCAGCGTGTGTTTTTTTCTACTTTTAAGTTGCAGTAACGCTTCTTCTTTCCAATTCTGCAAAACATTGAATGCTGCAGGGCTAGCCGTATTCTTTAATAGAATTGACTCTAAATACTCAATGTGAGGGATTTCGAAACTACCATTGATTGGCCACTGAAGTTCGGAGGCATGTCTGGTTTGTCTGTGCCAAATATCATTAAATACTATACTTCCAATGCCATGTTTACAGTACATAGTACACACAGGCGACCCCTCCTGTGGTCCGGGACGGCTAAATTCCAAAGATTGTCTATCGCTGCGGAACAACACCCTGGAACAGGTAGACAATTTCCCACGCATATCAAATTATTGGTGTTACCTGGTCAATAATTGTGTCTGCAGATACAATACGCCAAAATCAAATTATCAGGATTATATTAAGAGTCGGGTCACGACTCACCTGATCAAGCCTAAGGAGGTCCGATCGGAATTCAAAGAATCTTACCTAACTAATCTTACCTCGTATGTGGTGATTTTGGCAAATCTGCCTTCCGATAAGTGGACCCTCATCAAGATGCCGTTCTCGGACCACAAGCTAATCGTCCAGGGATTGGGTCGTGCAGCGCTGCTGAGGGGTCGTGTCTCATTCAGTGGGGCCCCCTTTTTGTCACACCGTCCGATCCCGGTCCGATAGCGAGGGTCAACCTTCGATAATCCGGCATCAATCTTGAGGGTCCCTATTCGGGCGACAACTGTGAAAACAAAATCAAAATATCGAGGCTGAGTACCCCAAAAGGAAATACACCGGACACGGGTTACAAAGGAACATACAAAGTACTTTAATTTATACTGAATTCAGTTACAAAGAACAGAACAAAATCAGATAGCTATCGGCCCTCAGTGCAACACAGCGAACTCCAGTGTGGTTCGGCACTTCAACCGCCAACTCTACGCCCGCTCACATTCCATCCCTCACGTTCCTATTCTGGAACAGCAACCATGGATATCAGCTGTAGCTGTACCATACTACTCATCCCTCTTCTTCCACATGACATCCCTCATTCAGCAAAATCCATCAGGTCTTCGATATCTCCTGCCAAATCTTAATGTTGAAACAGGCAACACACTCTGTATATGTGATGGATCTAGTAAGGATAAACTCTGATTCAGATTTATCTTCCCTTCACAAACAATGTTATCACATTACCATTTCCAGACATGAACATCGCATGGCCATTATTCCACACTCAACCATCACACGTTCTCACTGCATGCTTCAAAACCTCAATCACTTTGATGGGCTTCAAGCATTTTCTGCCATTCACCCTAAGTTCCTCGGGCAAGATAATTCTTACCCAGCAACCCACATTGGGAACCTTATTAACTCTGAACCTCCTGCTGTCATGCCCCAACTTATTGTCAAGTTGTCTATTCCTGATCTTCGCTTCCACATCACCCAACGACACCTTCATACCCAACACATCACTCATCCATCCCGGAAATAGTTTAGTGTGGGCTCTCCTACCCCTAGTTAGCTCAAAAGCTGACACCCCTGTTGTGCTATGCGGGGTAAACCTATGTGCTACAACAGTCATCCTCACAACCTCCTTCCACTCTTTCCCATTAGACCAAGCCCACCTAATCGCTTCCTTCAACAACCTGTTATACCTCTTTACAATAGAATTTGTCTGAGGATGGTAAATAGCTCTTGTTAAATGTGTAATAGACTCTCTTAAAATACTCCTCCATCTCCTTAGACTTAAACTTGGACCCATTATCAGTCAGAATCACCTCTGGATAACCCTCACAACCACACACTTCTTCCAGAAACTCAACAACACCTCTCGTTGATACACTTGACAACATCTTCACCTCAGCCCATCTAGTCAACATATCAATAACCACAACACCAAAATTCTGATAAACCTCACTCCACACCGGACCAAGAATATCAATAGCTAGTTTTTTCCAAGGCCTAACCGGTACATCCATCACAACCATCGGATATTTTTCACCCACACAGCCTTTATCACACTTGTTGCAAAGAATACAGTTTCTGACCATCCTTTCAATCTGTAGATCACATCCTGGCCACCAATATGTGTTCCTTATTCTGCTCTTTGTCTTGGATATTCCTTGCTGACCTTCATGTCCCAATTGCATGATTCTTTCTCTGATGCCCTCCGGTGGGATTATTTTATCACCCCTCAAAAGGTACTCATCATGGCTGCTCAACTCATGCCTGACAAAAACCTTCTGCTCCTACTTCTTGAACTTTGTTAATTGGAACCACACTTGTGTCCGAATTCTCTATCACAATCATTATTTTCTCAAAATCAAATTCTTGCAACCTGGAAATCCATATCCTTATTCTTCCTGATACCTTATCCAGCCCTTTGGTCATGAATACCTCCACCAGAGGCTTGTGATCAGTGTGCGCTCAAATCTTAATCCACACACAAAAGTTCTGAACCTGTTAACTGCCACACAGTAGCAAGAGCTTCCTTCTCTCTGGTGCATATGCATTTCCTCCCCTCTCAGCAACCAAGAAGCAAATATTATGAGATGCTCTTTGCCTTCATGCACCTGTGTCAAGATTGCACCCAGACCGACATTGCTTGCATCCGTCGTGATCATCATGTGCCTCCCCCGCACATAGTTTTTCAACGCTGGTGCTGTTCTAAACACACTCTTGATGTACTTAAACTCTTCCTAGCACTCTTCATTCCATTCAAACTTCTTCTTCATTTTCATCAAATCTCGCAGCATCACCGTGTGGTCTGAAAATCTTCGTACATGTTTCGAGTAATATTTGGCCATGCCCAAAAAAGTCCTGAACTGCTCTTTGTAAGTTGGAGTGGCCATCTCCTCTATAGCAGACATCAATTCAGCTCTGGGTGCAATACCATCCTTCGATATAACATGACCCCAAATCCTCAATTTCGTTCCTATAGATATTAGACTTTTCCTTGCATATATGAGAATATCATCTTGAAAAAAAAATGACACCTTCATCCTCATCAAACATGCAATGCATTATTTTTTTAAACACTGAGGCCACCGAGATGAGTCTAAAAGGCATCCTCCAAGACTGATACAACCCGTCTGGTGTGATAAATGCAGTAAGATGTCTCGATTCCTTATGTAATTTAACTTGATGGTAGGCAGAAGTGAAGTCTAATGTCAATAAACCTTTAGCTGAAACCATAGTTGAGAGCAGTTCCTGGATATTGGGCAATGGGTGTCTCTAAAGAATAATTCATTTGTTCAACTCTCTTAAATCAATGCACACCTGCACTTTTCCTGAGCTCTTTCTCACAATTACAAGGGGCTGCAGCATCAATTCTCTCTATGGTCCCCTGTTCTTCTAGTTTGCTCAGTTCCTTTTTTATCTCTTCTCTCATGGCTAATGGAACACTTCTTAACTTCTGTGCAACCAGCTTGCACCCTTCATTCAGCTGAATGCGATGTGGCAGCATGTCATGTGATGACGTGGCCATGCGTGTGGTCCTTTCCTCTGACAGGCATTTGGCAGGGGCCCCGGACGCCGACTGCTGGCACATTCGATTTTGGGATATGTTGACACTGGGGGCATTTCTAACCGCCCGCCCACTCCTCGACTGCGGTGGGGACGGTTGGGACTTCCTCCTCACCTGGTGCCTGATGTCACTTCTCTTCCTTCCTCGGATGCTCCCTCCATAAAAAGAAGATCCTCGTCGCCACTTGAAGTGACGAGGTACACGGGAAGGGAATTTACATATATTTTATTATGATAATATGTTACATCAAAGGGTATATGAACAGAGCGGCAGAGACTTCAACCTTTCTTCTTCTTCAACCTTCAGCTCTCTGCCCTCTCACATTCTATCCCTCACGTTCCTATTCTGGAATAGCAACAATGGATACCTGCTGTAGCTGTACCATACTACACCTACCTTCACCTAAATATTTGCAGCGTAGGTTCTAGTGGGAACTTACTAGACACGACGCGTGATGCCGTAACCGTGATATTCTAGTATGAACATCGCTTATGAGTCTGATGGGACTCCTGTTTCTTATGCACAAACTACGTTATTAGAGAGACTTTGAACACAAAGAGATAGCAACCTGTAGAGAATCTATTGCCCAGATTTGAAAAAGGCACACTAAGAGTGCCGAAACACGTGTTATCAACATGGGCTTTAACCAAAAATAAAAAAGCATGCAAAATAATGCAAGAAACTGCAAAAAACAAGTTTTGAGTAATACTTCCTTTGGCGCAGAAACAGATGTGTGTGGAACCACCATTTTTCATGTTTGGAGAGGGGGCTGCCTTTGACTTCGCCAGAGCACCACTGAAAATGAGAGTGCATACACTCAAGATGATCCTTTTCTGTCCTTTACCACTCCTTCGCCACCTACCACCCCTTACCTCTTTTCCTCCCAAACACCTCAAACGTTGATTTAAGGCGTACGAGGCTTGCAAAAGGTGACAAACGAGAGGCAAGGGGGCATGGTGAGAGGTTTCCAAGGGCTGCAACAGTACATATCAGTTTATAGCAATATCAAAACAATATCACAAGGTAACATATTCCTAAATGTGGCCTAAGCAGCTTATGGCTGCTTGCAATAGCTGGGGCAGTGGCAGGATCTGTGGCAGTGTATAGTAGTGTGGTATGGTGGTCTCAAAAACTAACGTGTACAGTAATGGTGATTGCACACTGTACTCCCCCCACCCCTCCTACATCCTCCTGACCTGTAACCACTTCTATCACTGCCTGTTGTCTGTTATCTTAACCACAGGATAGTCAGCACTGGGGGCAGGAGTCAGAACAGGAGGGGCTTTGGCAGCTTTCGCTTAGTGCCTAATCCCTGTGCCATCCCCACATCCTACAACCTTACAGCGAGATAAGGACTCACTTACTTGCTCTGACACTCACACTGACTCTCCAGCATCTGGTGCACCGCTTCCCCACAAGCGGATGCCTCTGCCTCTTCAGCTAACAGACAGGGTGGTGTGAGCAGCAAAGATTTCAACAATGCCTTTAAATTCATGGTGACTATCCCTGCTCTATACCCAATTGACAAACCCTTCACATTCAATTTGACAGTCACAATACATTCCCACTTTGACACCTCCAGTATATTTCCACGTTGACAACCTCAAAATAGATCCACTGTCACTTTACAAAATTCCAGGCTGTCAGCCAGAGTATACTTCGTGTTTGACAATCTGACTATATTCACTGTTGAAAATTCCTAACTTACTTCCAGTATGACTATCCAGTCATACAATGCTAGTAGACAGCATCTTTGAAAATCTCAGCACATGCTAGTTTCACAATCACAGTATGTTTGATGTTTCCAATCCAAGTATAAACCTAGTTTTCACAATTGATTTCCCTGACTTTTTATGTTGCATGATTCCACTGTAGTAAATTACATGTTTGCAAAATCTCTGAATATCTCCAGTCTGCAAAGTCCAAGTGGAATATAGTTAGTCAGTTAAATTACACTTCCAGTTTGATAATCTGAACTAATAGTCAGTTTGGAAAATACATATATATTAAATGTTCTAGAACACCAGACATTCCCAGTTTGCTCAAAACTAATTCCCAGCCTGACAATCCGAATATGCTACTAGATTTAAAAATCCATCACACTTATTTCAAATACCCTTTTTTCTCACACTGTAACCAACGCTGCTCATTTTACCAGCTTCACAATTCCACTTACATGCAAATTTGACAACTCATGAATGTACCTATTACATTCAAATTGTGGCTTTGTAGGCACAGTCTGTCAAGGCGACAGATGTAAGTTACGGGTACAATTATTCAAAGATAGAAGATTAAATTCCAAGTCGCGTCTAGTCTGAGTTGTGGTTAAAAAAGCCAATTAAACCACCGGTATAGGTTATATGATTAAAAAAAACTCAGATAAAAGACAGTGCCAAATCCAATTGTGCAAATAGACAGTTTTAAATGGTCTGATTGCCCTTCTGTGGCGACACATGTTTCGGCTATATCCACTAGCCTTTTTAAAGTCAGCCTTAAGTATTACATTGATCAAATATAGTAACCAATAGACAGTGAGAGGGTAGGAAGAGGGGAGGAGGGACAAGTGCGATTGATTAGGACATTATTTGACACAAGAAATCACACATACATGTCATTCGTGACAATATGATGGTAATAATAATTATTATATATAGTCACAGAGAGACAAGGGTTGGCATAGGGGAGGATTCATAGGGTAAAAAAAATATAAATATGATACAAAATATTTGAATTGAAAAGAGAAAACATAAAGAGGAAAAAGAAAAATAAAAAATAGAGAAACAATGTTTCATTAGTACATATGCACCTTTAAAGTCCATTCTAATTTTCTAAGACATAGAGTGCATTTCTGCAGTAGTTTATTACCTTATAGCTGCATAATTTCAAGTTTGTTATCTCAAATCAGGTTCTCAAATAAATGGGTTCAATCCCTTAGAAAGAGAAATATATATACACAATACTCAATATTTTTATATACACAATATAATGAGCATAGATCCTCAAATTTCCATGACATTCGTTGAGGTCGTACAATATAAGTACAGATATCTATCTTTCCGTGTCAATTTCATGGACCATTTTAAAAAAAACCTGAGTTTCCAGCTCCAGATATTATTAATGTGAATGTCGCGTAATATCTTTGTAACACTTGTTTAGAGGTTTGCATGTGAAAGCAAATAGTCCGTTATTCTATGCGTTCATGTTATATTCAAATAACCCGAACGAGTTACATACATCATTGCTAACTCGTAAAATTGGACATGTAAAGTATTGTATTGGGTTTGCCTGTTAGTTCTATTTTTCTTGTTTCATTTATCACAGACTACTGATTGCCAATGGTTCTGACTTTCAAAAGGAAGTCCCTGCGTATGTAGCGTTAAGTGGTTAGCTCGCGGATACGCGAGCCCGCTAAACATATTGTTCACTTGTCATTGCTGCTTAAACAAATATCTACTCGCTTCAAAAGGTAGTTTAAAGACGGTCTCTTACCCGCTCTCATACATCAGTGCGCTCTCGCGCTTCGGTCAGGTCTACGAGGTGCCGAATGGCGTCTGTATATTAGTGATTACTGTTGCCATTGTCGTCATGACGACGAAGACGGTAGTCCATCTGAAACATAACAACAAACAGCAGCATGACTTGCCAACCAGAGGACAAGAGCAACTTTCTCCAGGGAAAAGGAGATGCCAGAGAAAAAATAAACAAGCCTTTTGACAAGAGGACAAGAGCAACATCCTCCAGGGCACATGAGACACAACTCTATCAGGACATGGGCAATGCCGGGTACCCAAGCTAGTCATTGTTAAACCTTAGTGCAAACTAAATGTAAAAAAAAGTAAAACCATGTTCTATTTGAATGCGGAACAGGGATGCACATCAGAAAGTTTTCTCTCATATTGTGTTCAGACTCTACCTATATATAAAATCAGAATCCCATGGAGTGAAGAAGTAAAACATAAACTGATTAAACCGTGGATTTGTGCTTTCCTTTTACACTATATGGACAGAAAATAATCACCTCATGTGTGTCTCAAATCAACTATTGTAGTCTATTTCCATGTAGCACAGACGTAATCAGTCTCATTCATGTGCAATCCAAGTCTCCTCTCAGTAAACTAAGCATATTTCACGTTTGAACAATACAAGTACATTTCTAGTTTGATAACCCATGTGTGTTCAGGTTTGCACCATCTCTTTTTACTAGAATTTTAGAATCCCAACACATCCACAGTTTAATAGAATACAGTGCTTGTCATGGACACTTGTATTTCGGGCTGAAACACAATATGCAATTGGCTGGGATAGGATACCCATCATCTCACCAAGCCACCTTCCACACATGTATTAATTTTCCTCCTATCTATTAATTAACTAAAATAAATTGATCTTCAAATCCATATTATCCATGTTATTTCATTAGAGCTATTCCACACTGCACGTGTATGAGATTTAACAAAACTGCAATTATCCGTGGATAAGTGCATACCCTCCTATTATTAATTTGTGCAATTTATGTGTAAAAACGCTGCATAATCCCTTCCAAGACAGCAACCCTATTTAAAGGGTATATGTTTTAGACACAAGACAGCATGTCAGAATTCATTTATTTTAAGTTTATTTGATCATATTTTAATCATAAAAAACATTTACAATAGAACATATCAAATACATTAATAACACATCTATAAAACCAGTTGTCAAGAACACACATTTTATCACACCAACAAAAAAAGCTTGCATCTCACATATCATTCCTCACATACTCTTTCATCCCCATATATACAAAAAAATGCCACTCGTACTTGTGCAAAAAACACAATCCTGATAATTTTGTTCTGTAGCTCAGAACATCCCATCCATTCGGGTTAGTATGAGCATGAGATTTAGCCATACCTATAATGCTGCATATTGTTCTGTTGAACAGTGTATGGTATTGGTTATTAATATAGCGGTTATTCACAGGCAAGTGTTTCAAAGTGCTCAAGAAGGGTGGGAACAGGGGGGAAAAACCACAGTCGCTCAGAGCCCTTAACATTCTGAGCGATAATTGTCTGCACAGGCAGAGTAAGTGCATAAATTCATTAAACGGGTTGGGGGAAGCAAATAGGCCTTACAGTGATTCTGCAGTTTTACCAGTGCAATTAAGAGGTGAAGACAATGTTGCAGGTAGGTAGGTCACAGGCCCCAGAAAGCCTAATGGATAATGCATAGGGGCTTGAACTTGATCCTTGCATAGCTCTCAACCATTTGTCTTGCAAAGGCGGGTGAAATCACCCGATTTTGTTTTTGGCGGGTGAGAGGCTCATTGGAATGAATGGGCGTGCAGGAGGCTTGGCGGGTGAGTCAGTACTTTACAAGGCGGGTGACACCCGCCAAAAGCGTGTGAGTTGAGAGCTATGTCCTTGCAACCACGGGGAGCAAGTAATGGGATTTCAGCACCGACGAGATGCGGTCCCTGGACTTGAACCCATGAATAAGTCTTGCGGTTCTCTTCTGGTTAAGTCGAAGAGGGCACAGGACTGAAGAAGGGAGGTTGAGGAAGAGGCTGTTGTAATAGTCCAGCCTAGAGAGACTCGGGAGACAGTGAGCCGCTTGTGGAAAGTGAGACTAGGTAGAGTATCTCTGAGGAGGTGCAGCTGATAGTTGAACTTTTTAGAGATATCACAGATGTGAGAGGCGAATGAGAGAGTGAAATCAAAAATGACCCCAGGTTCTTTGCCACACAAGTGGGTACAGGCCCAGGCCAAGGAAGGCATGCCATAGTGAAAGTGGGAAAGCGGGTGCAGGGGTCCCAATGCAAATGATCTCAGTCTTACTGGCATTAAGGCAGAGGTCGTTAGTAGCACACCAGGAATGAATATCAGACAGACCGTCAGATATGAGCGAGGAAGAGGAGGAGGCTGAGGGTAGCCTGGAAGAAAGTTGTGTGTCATCCGCGTAACACTGGAAGTTGGAGCTGAAAGTGGAAATGACACGTCCCAGGGCAGCCAAATAGAAGTTGACGAACGAGTGGGATAGGTTAGATCCCTGGGAACGCCAGAGGTTGAGAGAGCTGCAGTTGAGAGAAAGTCTCTGAGTTCCACCTGGGATGGGCAGTCGGAGAGAAAGGAGGTTAACCAGGCCAGAGCCTGACCTGTGATACCCAGTTTGTCACAGAGACGTGCGATCAGGATGTTACGGTTAAGCGTGTCAAAGACAGAGGAGAGGGAGTGTTAGTGTCAAGATTTAAGAGCAAGTCTTCACCAGTGTTCTGAAGAGCAGTTTCCGTGCCTCTGGATGATCTAAAGCCAGACTGATGGTTATGAAAGCAGCCAATAGATTCAGTGTGGAGGGTCAGCTGAGAGATAGCCAGCTCCTCCAGAGGTTTTCCCAGGAAAGGAGTGATGGAGATAGGTCGTTTATTTGCAGGAATGGAGGGGTCGGCAGAGGGATTTTTGAACAGAGAGTGCACAAGGGAGTGCTTAAGGGCAGTTGGGAAAAATCCAGTGGAGAAGGAGAGATTGCAGAGGTCAGCAAAGGCTGGGGCGAGGGAGTCAATATTGTCTTTAATGGTTCTTAAGGGACAGGGTCCACCTGTTTGGATGAAGCTTTCATAGGTCGGACTTGTCTGGTAACCTCATTAGGTGTGGCAGGTGAGAGAGAGGAGAGGGTAAGTGGAGGGGGGGAGCAAAAGAAGCTCCACTGTTAGTGTATGCTGTGGTGTAAAAGAGAGGGTGGAAAGTATGTCTTGGGTTTTAGTGGTGAAGTGTGCAGCCAGTTCCGAGTAAAGGTCCTGGGTGAGTGTGACAGAAGAAGAGTAAATATTGCCTTAGTAAGAGGAAGCAGGCCAGTTTATCAGACGGTTCACCCAGACGCATTCCATTTCTGCTTAGCTGCCCTAAACTTGCATTTAAGGGCAGCCAGGTCGGAGTGGTACCAACAGTTTCACTTTTTTGAAGGCTTCAGTTGGACCCTCATGACAGGGGCAAGAGGGTTGATATTGTTGAAGATAGAGAGATTGAGGTGAGCGAGGGCTGTGTCAGGGTAGGAGTCAACCGAAGGAAAGAGTGGAGAACAGTAGGTGGAGGCAAAGGTAGCCACTGTCACTTTTTTCATGGGTCTGGTGACTTTGAAGCCCAGTGGCTGTGCTGGATGTATAGCTGCAAGAGGAGAGGAAAGCTTCAGATGTGCTGAGAGAAGAGAGTAATCAGTCCAAGAGAAGGAGGTAGTGAGAGGGATAGGGAGAGGGATATCGGTAGAGATGAGAGCACCCAATGTGTGGCCCAGAGTGTGCGTGGAGCCAAAGGGTAGGATAGAGAGGGAGAGAGAGTTGCAAAGGTTGTGTAAAGGACCTGAGGAGTCAGGAGAGTCCAAGTGGATGTTCAGATCACCCATCAAGAGGAGTTGAGAGGAAGATGAGAAGAGGCAGAATGCCAGGTCTGCCCATTCCGAGAGGAATAGAGTGGCCTGAGCTGGTGGCCCATACAAGGAGGCAATAATGAGAGAGGATGTCGGGGAGAGTGAGAGTCTGCAAACTAAGCACTCGAAGGATGAGTAGGCCTGAGTAGGGATGATGGACACAGGAATCCATCCTAGGAAGATGAGCACCACTCCCCCACCTGCTTTCTTAGACCTGGGCACAGAGAGGATTTTGTAGCCTTCAGGGAGGAGTGTGTCAAAGCTTGTGACAGAGCTCTCCTTGAGCCATGTCTCTGTGATGTATTTATTTATTTATTTATTTATTTATTTATTTATTTGTATTTATAAAGCACACAAGCGGCCCTAAGGCATTGTGGTACTGTTACAGTTGATTTTCTTAGTTACATGAGTACAGCAGAGTAGGATGCATTCATATTAAGCAGGTGGTACATGAACATTTGCTTGTTTGACCTAGGCCAACATAGGTCAATGGTTACAGGTGAACAAGGTCATATTGCTAAGCTGTCAGGACGCAGTAGTTGCAATGGGTCTCACAGTGAAGCACTACATTAAACAGTTACAATGAAAGTAATACGATGTGAAGCTAGGGGGTGCTTTGGTTACTGGGGAACTTGAATACTAGAAATACGCTCACTTGGATGAGAATGGGAGAGGTGGACAGCGGTAGACGGAAGAGGTACTAACCTTGTTGAATAGTTTGGTCGTCAGCCCTTTGCGGAAGTCAGCATGCAAGGTTTAATTCCTGAGAGTAGTGGGCAGCGCATTCCAGTTTTTGGGTGCTAGGTATTGGAAACTAGCACCACTCACCTTGCGTCTTTTGAAGGAGGGGAAGGCATCATGTTGTTGTGTTGGGAGCAAGTGGGTCTGGAGGAAGAGGTAGGTAAAATATTTTCTGATAGGTGCTGGGGGCGAAGAGGGAGAGACACTTGTGTGTAATGGCCATGGTCTTGAAGAGAATACGCTCTTTGACCAGCAACCAGTGAGCATCCCTTCTAGCCTGCAAGAGGTGTTCTCTTTTGGGGATACCTTGTGCCGCTCTAAGAGCATTGTTTTGCATGACTCGTAACCTGTGTAGGTTTTTTGCAGTTGTGCCAATAAGGAGGGTGTCGCAATAGTCCAGTTTGACTCCAATGGTGACCCTGGCTACTGACAGGTAGTTTTTGGCGGACAAGTAGGGTTTAGTAGCATTAATTATTTTGGGTGGTACGTGCTGATGAAGATGTGATGGTGCTGACTTGGTGCATCATGGAGAGAGAGGGGTCGAGGAAAACCCCCAGCGTTTTGACTGCTGAAGACTCTTAGATGACAGTGTCATCAATGTTAAACGTTGTGTATTGTGCATCCAGTTTGTTGAGAGTATTACTGTACCAACCAGTAGGCAGAGACGTCTTTATGGGAGGGCAAAAGGGGCACTTGCCCCAGGCCCCCACCTTGGAGGGGGCCCCAAGAAGGAGCCTTATTAAAATAAAAATCAGTTTCCCTAACTCAGCAAAAGTAAGTGTCACACATCAGGATTTTCTATGGTGTGCTGCTAAGGATAAACCTATTTTCTGTCTGTTGTTGACAAGTACATTTTGTTTGGATTTTTCCATCCTGTAATGCTATGTTCACTGTGGTATACATAGTTTGCGTGGCACAACACCTGTAGAATGCTCACCTTCCTGTGGGGATTATACTGATGAAGTGCAACAGCCAAAGTTGAAATACATATTGATAAATGTGAGTGCCCGATGGTTCAGAGGATAGCTCAGTGTGCTAAGCAATGATTGCAGAGATATGCGTTCATATGCAAGATTACAATACTAAATTCCAGCAAGGCCGGCTCAGTGTTTCGAATGTATGAAGTTGTTAAGCCTGCATGTATATTTACTCTGTGTTACAGTACTCACAGTGTTATCATCACCATTGTACCTGAACCAGATAGC
Source organism: Ambystoma mexicanum (assembly GCF_040938575.1). Classification (NCBI taxonomy): domain Eukaryota; kingdom Metazoa; phylum Chordata; class Amphibia; order Caudata; family Ambystomatidae; genus Ambystoma; species Ambystoma mexicanum. Next base: position 1,054,147,652 of record NC_090924.1, on the reverse strand, counting down.
TGTTGCTATAGAAACTAACATAGCGTCAGTATGATGAAGGTCTAGAAATTGGTTTGTTTAGATGGGGAGTTGTAAAACCTAGGCAGGCAACTCCAATTATGACAATAAAGTGTTAGAGATGTTTATGTATCCAAATTCCAGACTGTGGAACCAAGGCATTCTCTATGAAAAGGTTTGCTTCTCACATACTTGTGGCATTGATTGGCCAATTACCTGATCTTTCCTATCATGCAGGCCCTTTTAGTGGAAGATGTTCTAGACAGAAGAGAGCAGACCAGATATGGCAGGCTTCTTACAATCATGTTTTAAGGTCTGTTTATGTGACAACAAAATGGTTTGCTTTTTTGTACAATTCAAAGGTTTCTCTGCATGTATTTAAATACATTGTGCAAGCCTGTGTTTGGGGTGTATTTAAAGCTTTAAAATACGAAAGAGAAACCTATTTGACATTTTTTAAGATCACATCCATTAGTATGCTGGTATTTATATACTTTCCTTGATGATGGAGATAATGAAGATGGAATCATTCCCATTTTGCATAATATGTTTCTATACGTTTTTTTTAATGTTTATATTGGGTCATGTGATTTTCATATTTTCCAAGTCAGTTCTGTAAAATGGAATCACTTTAGTCCAGGGTAAAAACTAGAAAAGAAATTGATAAAGAGCAGAAATTGCAGAGTGGGTACGAATCCCAGCTTCACCTCTTAATCCATGTGTGATCCTGGGTATCTCATTTAATCTTGTATTTCCTCACCTGTCAAAATTGCAAGTCCATAAACCTTTCAAAATTGTCAGCCCTTCAGAGTGATTTCGTTCTCAGGGTATGACCTTTAAGAAAGACTCACTAATGGTTTCTCTGGCTATATATAGTGTTGCTTCCTCTATAATGATAGTGAGCATTGATATTTTACACACCACAGCCACCTGTTTATTTGCTCTTGAATGGCAACACTGCTTGAAAACCATGTCCCACTTCTAATCTCAGTCTGTCTGGATACACACACCTTCCTGGTATCTTCAAATCGTCATCCACTCTCTATACTATGGTATGTGTAGTTTTATCCTTGTTTCCCATTGGTCTCCTGTTTCCTTGTATGAGCACTTTTGCATTCTCTGAGGCAACTAATCTTAGTCGTTTGACTATTCTGGATTATGTGTACCTTCGTCATAAAATCTGTGTCCTGCAGTTATACTATGTCCAGTGTACCTTCCACGTGGCTGCTATTTAGTGAAATGTTTCCTGTGCCTATGCTTGAAAACAAGTACTCTCGTCGTAGAATGCTAATGTTGCCCTTGAAATGCTACTTGTTTATCACTCTGATTACAACAAAAATGAAGAGGGTAATGTATTTGAAAGGAAGTTTATCATGCTTATTTTGAACTCTGCGAGGCAGCGTATTAAGCTATGGGTTGTTATCGTGATATGGGGTGCGGTGTACTAGATGTTCTATATTCTTTAATTCCTTTGGTCTGTTGGAGGGGGCCCCCAGAGGTGTCCGTGCCCCGGGCCCCCAATGTGCTTAAGATGGCCATGCCAGTAGGATATCTGTTTTGTCACCATTGAGACACAATCCATTTGCTGCAATCCAGCCCTGAATGGTTGCATATATGCTGGAGAGTGTTGCTGCATCCTGTGCTTAGGACCCAGTGAGAAGGATAAGTACTAGCGTGGCGTCGGCATAGTTGGTGTAAGCTATTCCGCGATTATCAGGGTTGTTGAACAGAGGTAGAGTGAAGATATTGTTGAGAGTGGGGGCGGTACATGATCTGAGCACATCAAGGTCAGTGAGTTTGAGGATGTTGCAGATGTCAGACGAGTGTTTGATGGCCGGGCGAGTGTTGGGTGTGGCAATGCAGCATCTTTGAGGGTCTTCCTGGGGAGCATAGGGGACAGCAGTACCCCCGTGTGTGGCATGAAGGCCAGGGGGATAGTGGGGAATGCAAAGGAGCCAAAGCCAACAAGGGAGCCCGGACAGTATGGCAAGGCAGAAGCACCTGAACAGAGGAGGAGGAGAGCACAGCAGGCATGGGAGCCTGTGCAGAGGAGGAGAAGGGCACAGAAGGCAAAGAAGCCTGGACGGAGGGAGAGGTGAGTTTAAAGGGGCGAGGGAGGAGGCTGTCGAAGAGAAGAAGGTTGGGTTGAGGACCCTGGACCACAATGATTCCATTGAGATAAACATTCATGATGACTCTGGAAATGGCGAAGAGGTCAAGGAGAACCTCCCAGCGAGTGACACCATTAATGGGAGAAGAGACAATAGGAGTAAGAAAGCCGACCATGTAGCGATTCCATAGGTCAGGTGCATTAACGAAGAAGAAGATGTCAGGGAGAGTCTCTCTGGCGGAAGCTGTGACATAGGTGTATGCAATAGGAAGGACTGAGTTGTAGCCCAATATGTCCTTCTTATGTTTCTTCCAGACAGATTTGTTGGTAAGAGATAGATAGGAGATAGTGTAGCAGTTGAAGAGGATAGGAGAGATAGATAGTGACATGGTTGGCTACAGTAGAGGGGGGTGGAAGACACTTACCAGTCTGCAGCACTGATGCACTTGGAGGAGGGGTGGGGTCCACAAGGGAGGGCGGGGAACAGAGGGAAACGCACCAGTTAGTGATGGCACCTAGCAGCCACAGGCAAAGCTAGATTTGAATTGTTGGCAGGGCACAGTAAAACACATGCAGTATAGGCACAGCTAGATTCGAATTTTCGTCAGGGCAAGGTACAACACATTCAGTACTAGGCAAAGCTAGATTCAGATTTTTGTCAGGGCAAGGTAAAACAAATGCAGTACTAGGCAAAGCTAGTGTACACTTTGATGTGCAACCACAAGACGGCGCCTTGTGTATAATAACCTATCCTACCCTGTTTCAACATTCGTATGCGTAAACGTAGTTTATTAGCAGAACATTGGGAGTGTAGGGGTTCGAACAGTTAACTTGAAGAAAGAGGAGCCATTTATGCTAACTTGGATCAGACCTCTTTGTCTGTGCACTGCTCTTTTTCAAAACGTGATCTATTTTTACACACACATTTAAAAAACAATGTAATTGAAATTGGTATTGTGAGTTTAAACAGATTGGCTGGCTTTTGCAAATTAATTAAAATGCTTTATAACGAGTGCATTAGTTGTGTAGTGGTTTTAGCACTAGACTTGAAATACTGTGCAGCTATGGTAGATGGGTTTGAACCCCTACACCAGTGTGGCACTTTGTCTACCTAAATATATCCAATATAAAAAAAACATCGACATACTAAAAAAGGAACAATATGTGTATGTCCATTGTATGGTTCCTATTATAGCATGTATTATCCTGTTGTATTCAATATAGTCTGAAAAAAGGGGAAAAGTTTGTCATTGGCCTCCAGTGTGCATACTAAGACAAACAAATATGTACATATGTCTTAAACCAAAATGTATCCATTTTCACACCTGCAAAACCCTTTCACAATGGAATGTACATATTTACAATGAAGGCCAAAGTGAAAACAAAAAGCATGCACCTTGTTCGGAGTCACACTATCAGAATAAATCACACCATCACAAATATGGGAAAAACGCACAAATAAGGAAAGTAATTGAAAAATACCATTATAAACAGCCATAAAATAACCACAAGCAAAGGAAACACCCAACGGACACTGAAAATGTATTGTCATGTGCAGAAGGCACGCCCAAATCAATTTCACCATTGACAGCATGCACAAATATGCAAGCCACACTACGGAACCCATCATGCCGACACAGACACGGCTCCACTCAATCATTCTCTGCTGGAGTCTACAACTGAGATACCACTCTACAGGTGTTCTGTAGCACATCTTGGAGTCATACATCAAGTTAAAACTCTCTGAGCAAGCACCTGTACTCAGAGGTCGAAGTGGGTGGCAGCAGTTGGGAGCGGTGCTCCCATACTTTTTATTTTTAAGTTGCACAGCTCCTATACTTTTATTTGAAAAATAAACTGTTCTGGAATGGTTTAGTTTTAAAATAAAAGTGTAGGAAGAAGTTGAAGCTTGCACATTCCCATAAGTAGCAGGTGTGTTTGTTTTGGTGTTTGGATTGTGGGCGCAGGGATGGGGTTGGGGGGATCGGGGCAGACCAACAGGGAACATAGTTCCACTACTTATTTTCATACACTTCGACCACTGGCTGTACTATGACTATGACATACCTTACACACGCACACAGACCAATCCACAAACAGTTCCCCTGTGAGATATTCACTAAAGAGCCTTGCCTAGGGACAGCAGGAGGTTGATGAAGCTGATAAAGATGCCCCAACACAGAGGGGTGATATGGTGGAGATATTTTACCCGAGGATAGCCGTCTTTGTTATGCCAGACATATGACGGTAATACTTCCCTCCTCATGTGAGCATGGACATGTTGCAGAGATGGGAGGATGACCTCCAATTGACCACTGCACATGCATCAGAGTGTGTGTGAAACTGTTGGCAGTCCTGAATTTCCTTGCCACAGGTTCTTTCTAGAGGAGCTGTGGCATAACTGCTGACAAAACACGGCCCAGCCTGTCACCCACATTGCATCAGGTAGTGGCATGCATTATGGCATGCAGACACCAACACATCACCATGCCATAATCTGCACACAGGTGGACCTCTGACCTCATAGGCAATTGCTTATGTCTACTGCAATTGTCACTGCTGGCCCTCCTTCAATATACAGGTGATATTTCTGTGCCAACTTGCTGAGCTCTGCACATGACATCAGCATCTTCTGGTGCTCATGGGTGTGTGCCCAGTTGCAATCAAAAGACTATGGTGATATATGGTTGCTTGGTAAGTCACTCAACAATTGCAAGAGATGTATGTTCTACAAATACAGACATAGCCAATCCTTCATGGGCTAGTATGTGCAGGGGCTCACACATCAACAACAGATAAGATGATGTGACAGCTCATTGAAAAACTCAAATTCCCACACATTGTCCCCTCACATCAACCATGTCCTTACCCACTCAGGTAATGCTGGTTACACTCTCTGCCCCCTTCCATAAAGCCATTCAGATTCCCTACCAACATGCCACAGCAGAGGTACAACACATCACACAAGGCATCACCAAGCAGACTATTGGCATTCAGAATTCCCTCTTTCTATATCTCGACCTCTGAGATGGGGTACTCATGTACATGCATTTGTTTGTGTGCTACATGATCCCTGCCTGTTGTGTTCTACAGAAAATTGCAGTATGAAAGTACAAACACACTGAACCAGTACCTGACCCAGGTCCCTACTACTGCCGCCAGTGGAGCATGGGGACAATGCAGTGCGAGTGTGGGGTCACCTGGTCCTCAGCTTCTTTACCTAAGCATTCATGCTTTTGAATATGTAAAATGACAGCTGGACAATACGTGTCAATGATGACAGGATGAGAAGTGGCTAATGCCTGGTGGCCACTTACAATATACTGAGGCACACATGTACACCTATGTACAGATGTCTGTAAAAATACATACGCATATAAGGGGCACGCAAAGGCAACACTGCACCCCCTGGATCAGTCAATGTTCATCTCCTGGTGAGCCTAATTTCCACATGCACACCTTCACCCTTCACCCATGCCACCAAGACAGCAAAGCACACTCACAGTTCATAGCCACATGCGGGGCAAACCAATCTTATGTGCAATTTAGACACAACATCATCAATTGGTTTAAAGAAAAGGACTGTTAAAGAGGTTTGTTGGCTCACCCCCTGTATTGCATATAGCTCTGCGTGTAAGGTATTGCTGCTAGCTTGCCTTAGCTTGCCTGTAAATAACTTCTAAGGTCTTTTTCCACTCGCCTGTATTGAATATGACTCATGTACGTTATTACCACATATTCTCTTTTGTAAATACTTGTACAGCTCTATAACCTCAGCTGAAAATTGTCTTGCTCTCTTGCGCCCGGGTCTGGTGCACATTATAAATAACAAAACAAACACACACACATAAACGTACTTATGGAGAGATTGCACCAGTGAAATAATTGCAAGCGTGGGATGATAAGCATCTCTGGCAGGGGGCAACACCATCCATTGTTGGCCTATCCCCAGATACCTCCATTCCATTTCAAAATCCCATTGGACCAAATAATAATAATTCTTTAATGTGGTATAGATTGAAAATAAATTCAAACTTTACACATATTACAAATAACAAACATTATACATACTTCATAAATATACCAAAACATGAGTTAATGATCATATAATATAAAATCAGCTAAAAAAAAAAAAAAAAACACAATTCAACAACTTTTCTTGAGCTATTTACATAAAAAATTCATATCCACATGTGTTACATAAGACGGTCTGTGTCTCGGATGTAATTAATTTAAGTATTTTTAAGCCTTAGACAACATCTATCTCAGAAAAATTACTCAGTGAGTTCCTTAGCGTTCCTAGTGTTTGATATACTTACAGTTCATGGGCCAGGCTAATCTCTACCTGTTGCCAAACGTTATATAATTCAATAAATAGATGCATGTTGCTGGTGTTAGTGCAATAACGCCAGAATGTTATTTCGCATATGGTTTTAGGGTGAAAATTCCCCCAGATAATGGATGATTGTATTCTTCATAGATAGACATTCCGTGAGAAGATGCCGAGCAGTCTCTAAACATTCTGAGGATTTACACAGACGGCATATACGCTCAGCCACCGGGATATTATCCCATGCTCCTCTGATGTACAGAGTAGGCAATTGTTCCAATCGGAACAAAATAATGAAGCGTCTGAGTCTTCTAGTGGGGCAAAGATATAGATAGGCTTGCGGTTTCATATAATTGAATAATCTGTATTTCACAAATTGATATGTCTTCAGTCTGCCTATATGTGTAAAATTCTCGAGACAATCCCAGAGGTCTACTTTTTTCTTTAGCGCATTTAGGGTTTCCTTAGTAATAGTAGCCCCTCTATGTGTCCATCCGATATCAGCCAAGAATTTGGTCATATCTTTATGTAGAGGAGATGTGGTGTGTTTTTTGGTCACCTCCTGATGTATCACTGTTAACAAGGGGTTCATTGGGCCACCTATCATCTTAAGGTAAAACCCTGCTCTTTTCTTCAATACCATAGCCTTCAAAGAAGGAAGGCCCAGTTCCAGTCTAATCAGGGCCATAGGTACCCCCGGGGATAGCCCCAATATCCGTTGCCAGAACTTGCCCTCCAGCACTTGCAGCCATGCTAGGTCTACTGTATGCAATGACTCCAGGCCATATATGATCATGGGGGCAAACACTTGGATGTAAAGGTGGCGCATTCCCCAGAGAGTAAAACCACCCTGCTTGTTTGTAAAGGCAGAAATGAATGCTATCGCTTGTAACGCCCTAGTAATACGTCCCTGTCTGCATAATAAGTAATCACCAAGGGGCTCAATTTCAACTCCTAGATAGCGATAGGATGGAGCATAGGGTATAAGATTATGGTGTACTATCAAATTTACTCGGGAGACTCTTCTTCTCGTAAATCTAACGACTTTTGTTTTGTCCAGATTGATAGTCAATCCGTTTATCCTGGCATAATCCCATAGGGCAGTAGCGGAACGCCTCAAACCACCTATGGTATTGTCAAATACCACTAAATCATCTGCATATGCTAATACAGCGCACAATGCATCACCAATTTTAGGGGGGCAATTGTCAACCTCAGCTAATACTGCAGGAATATCGTACACATACAAGTTATATATAAGGGGGGCAGTGACACATCCCTGCTTTACCCCCCTGTCTTGGGACACATTTCTGGTCATATTTCCGTCCTGATCTAACCTCAGGCGTACCGTAGTATTTTGATGTAGTAATCTAAGATAGTATAATAACCCAGGAGGACATCCCAATTTCTCTAGCTTAACCCATAACCTTTCCCGTGGGATGGAATCGAATGCGGCCTGGAAATCGATGTAAAGAGCGTACAACGGGGGCTGCCCCTTACTAAGCGCCCGTTTTCACAGTATTTCCATGACCAAGAGGTTATGTGAGGTGGAAAAATCCTGTCTAAAGCCACATTGGAATCTGCTGAGTATTTTGGCTTCTTCTACCCATTTCTGCATCTCACAAAGCAATAGTGAGGCAAAGAGTTTACCTGAGATATCGAGCATGGATAGAAGCCTGTAGTTATTAGGATCAGAACGGCTGCCTTTTTTAAATACAGGGATGAGAATCGCTGTCTGCCAAGACCGGGGTATTGTCCCTGCGCTGGGACTTTATTGAATAATAAAAAGAACAAATCGGCCCAGAATAGAGTATAGTTCTTGATCACTACATTGGCTAGACCATTCGGGCCAGGGGCTCTGGAGGACTTGAGGGTAGCTATTACATTCAGAATTGCCTCAGCTGATACATCAAAAGGCGGATGGATAGGAGCCTTCTCCATTCTTCTGCTCTTGGGTTCCACTTCCCCTGAGTTTCGACATAGTAGAAATGTTACCCATGTCTCCTCACATATAGGGTTAATTAAAGGGCATTTTGCCTTCTCTCTATTTTCATTGAGTAAAGACCAAATACTCCGAGAATTTCTCGTACAAATCGTTTGTATCAGCCGCTGATATCTGGTGTTTTTCTCTGTAGCCTTAATGTTCTTAATATTCGCTTTATATCGATTTTTGATATTTCTTAATTTTTCACGGTATAAAGCTCCAGATACATTCATATGTTTCAGGGCTCTAATTAGTTTTCTTAATTCTCTCTTGGCATCCCTGATTTCCCTATTAAAGGGGAGTATTATACCCCCAGTTTTTAGCATATCTTTTTTATTGGCCCTGGCATGCTGACCTGAGAATCCCGATATCCACTCTTCAATTTCATTTGCCGTCATAAGTTCAAAGTCACAGGAGCTCCGCTCTAAAATGGATTCCAGAGCTTCTGTGGCCAATCTTATGTTCCGCTCGGACCACACTATTCTAGATCCTGCCAGGTTAGTTTGGATGGTACCGATGTTAGCAGGGAAGGGAGATGATATAGGTATATTAAATATACACTGTAGCGACGCATGATCGCTCCATTTATTAGGCTTGGCTATCATGTCGCTTACTCTGCTCTGCATCACTGGGCACATGAATATATAATCTAATGTGCTCGTGGATATCCCACTCGCCCACGTGTGTCTCCCCGGCCGATCTCCTGACGTACGGCCATTAATCATAGCCATATCCCAGGCTTCAAACAATTGCAGCCAGCCTAATCCCTCAGCCTCCCTCTTTCTGTGGTGCATCCAGCATTTTTCATTGAGATCAGAATTAGAAGATATTAAAGTCTCGTCCTTCATATGGCAATTAAAGTCACCCATGACCACCACTGCAACATTGCCCGTTCTTAGCAGCCATATAGACAATAGGTCTTGTATTGCCTCTTGTAGTGAGTCCCGAAAGAATTCTCCCGGGGGGTTATACAGATTAATTAAAAGGAACCTTCCTGAGCCATTTTCCTCATAATGTTCGACCTCAACTGCCAATAGCAGCTCCTCAGATTTACACGGAATCTTTCGGGACTTAAACATATTCGATACCCCCGTAAGTAGACCACCATATGGACGCCCCTTGCTCCCCCGTTTAGCAAACGCTTGATGTATGGCAAAACCATCGAGCAGCAAAGGGTCGAGAGACCATGTCTCCTGTAGGCATATACAACTATGTTGGGACAGTAAGTCTACTGAGCCCTCCGGCCTCAGGAGACGGGAAAAGCCTCTGCAGTTCCAAGAAAGTAAGGACAGACATCAGTGGTTCTGTAGCAGTTGCGGGATAGATTCTAAAAGTGACTTCAGGACTTGCTGTATTTCCTTTAACACAGGAGTGTCCCCTGGTCCCGATTTGTGCACATTAGCCACAGGAGCTGTTATCATAGTGTCCTCTTGTTGATCTGAGGGTACCTTCTCCAGCGGGTCCACATCAATGTCAATGTCCACTGCATTCAGATCTTCTTTGTGTTTTCTGATGAGTTGCGTCGTAGTCGGAAAAATGCAATGTAAGGCAGAGACATTAGGGTTGGGACCCGATAGGGGTTCTACAAACAGGAAATCCTCAGATTTTAGTACACGAAGTTGAGGAATATGATATAATCTTGTTAATAGTTCCGAACGTAACAACCAAGGATTTTTGCCGCTTGGGTACAGATTCTTAATGTAACAAATACAAGTCGTATTTATGTCCTTCCCTTCCTTCTTCTGGTCCAATGGTAAGGGTTCGGCAGGTTCTTCAACCGCCCGTGTTTCTGGGGGAGGCTCCGGCTGCATATGTATACTGGTTTCCAACTCAGGCTCAAAAGTCAGATATAAAACATCATCTGGGTCCATTCCTATTGTCTTCTCTTCCGGTATCAACCAGTCTATTAATGGTCCCTTAGCCTTTGCCGCCCTTTGAGCTGCTCTCGCCAGTCTTTTCCTAGCCTTTTTTGAGTGGGTCTCAGGTGCCGATTTGGGCGCTGTTATAGAGGGTTGGGCCCCTTTTGCAGCTGTCTTGTTTTTAAGTGCCTTTTTTGCCAGTCTTCGTTGTTTCCGTGAGGGAGGACACCGGGGGCTTAGCTCATGATCTGGATCGTCCGCCTCCACAAGGATTTCCTCAATTATGTTCTCACTATTGGGCACCCCCCTCTACCACGTCTTCCTGTTCTTCAATCTCCTCGATTGTCTGTAAAGCATCAGGTAGATTCATTTCTGCCTCTTCACAGAGGAGATCTTTTTGCTCTAAAGCCATTGTGATGGTATTAGTATTGGCCAAAATTCGCCCTGACATTTGTAGAAGTATTTTGAGGGCAAATTGAAGAGCAGCCACTGATGATTGTAGCTCTGTTATCTGTAATGAGCTAGGCTGTGATTCGATGTTCTCTTCCATCACATTATCTGGTACGTCCTCCATTGACGCCATTACCAGATTTGGTGATGCAGACAGACGTCCACTAATTCCCCCGGTGATATGCACCCACGAGACACTATTCATGCTGTTTTCTTTTATGGCGTTATGCCACTGGGTGACCTCAGGGGTGTTTGTGATCGCATCCCTCTCTGTATTGTTAGACAGAGGTCTAGGAGGGAATTATTGTCGATGTCTTCGAAATTGGAGGTATTTAGAGAAGCACCGCCACTCGCTATCGGTGCCGGTGTTTCCTCAATAATAGTAGAATTCGTGGCCGGGGGAGGGTTCACAGGAAAGAACTCAGTTATGGCTCCTTGCACCACCGGGATATCATATTTGGTATTCTTTTTGGATTTGCCCTCTTTCTTATGGGGTTCCTTGGGTTCCTTTATGGGTTGAGATTTATTTTTACGTAGATTATAAATCGAGTGGGGCGCTCTTCTTCCCCGCTGCATGTCTAAGTTAATGTTCGCTACACCTCGAGAGTTTGTTTCCCGAAAGTGCTAGTTAGTCTTACGCTGGTAAGGTGGTAAGGGAAGCTACTAAAGGCCAGGGAAGGTTTACCTCTAGAACTGCCTTGGTGAGGTGCCTATATAGCGTTCTCCACTTTTTACTGGTACCACCCCCACCAGTACAATGACCCAGGAGGCTTGTAGAACCGGATCAAAGGCTATAGCCCGCAGTCTCCGGTATAAATTGCAAGCCCGGATCAAAGGCTACAGCCCACGGTCTCCGAATCCACTCCAAATCTACTTCAAAAGGTGTCACACGAGGCCACAGGGAGCCGTCGCGCCGTGCCGCACCGCATTACAGTAGGCGAGGGAATTCCACGGCTGTACACGGCGAGGCAAGTTTCCGCGTAGTTTAGTTCTTCTGGCTCTAAACCTGCTTCTCACTTTAGGGCTGCCAAGTCAGTCCAGTATGCCTCAATCACCTCAATCTCCCCACGTGAGGGCTCCTGTTCACTTGCTCACCCGGAAGGGGATAGGTGTTGCGGGGGGATAGATGTTGTAAGGCGGGGGGAGGTCATTATCACTATCTCCCAGCTCGCCACTCGTAATTTCTCCCCTTTATAGGACTTTATAGGACTTGCCTCACACCTCGCTTTGCGTCTCACCCCCCGGGTCTTTACCTTCTCATATTTCGCCCAGAGCCTCTCCTCGGCTCCTCGATGGTCCGTGAAATCTCATCCACAGTCCTGCGATCTGCGTCTCGCTTCTCGCATCCGCGTCTCGCCACACACCAGTGATCGCCGCTTCCTGCTATGCGGCGTTAGAGAAGGGGACCCAGCACTCCCAGTCGCTCCTCCGCTCCGCTCATACGCTACGCGCGTCAAGCCGCACCGACAGTTACTCGCTCACGCTCAGAGTAACGTGGCCGCTTCTGACACGTCTTCCAACCATAACAAAGGCCGATCGGACCAAATCAAGCAGTGTTTCTCCTAACTCCTACAAACCATCATGTCATACAGCACAACATGGGAACCACCTCAGTAACGCTTCATGGGAGCTGGACTCCCTCAGCATACATAACGCACTCAACACACCCTCACACTCATGCGCACAGGCAAGCACAAAGTAACTTACCTGACAGTTCGACCCTCGCTAAAGGAGTTTTGAAGTTTAAATTATCTTTTCTTGCTTATTAGCCTTTAATGTTATGCTATTTTAACATGGTATGAGTTCAAAACCTTTTTGTTAATTGTGCATGCTATTCCGGAATTATCGGTTTGAGAATACAAATGGTTGAATGTGAATACATTTCGAAAATAGTGTAATGAAAATAGTCATTTCATTTAAACAAAATGCATATTGGTCTTATTGTGGGTAATAGGCTGTCAGTGCTGCAATAAGAGATTCGTATTGCTCTTGATGCTGGTTTGCAGAACCACTCTGCAATCACTATCAGATTCTTGTGTAATCTTGCTCATGTGTTCATTAGCGTGACAACCCTGCTCATCACACGGCGAAACGTGCTCATCACTGCCCTCTCAATGGTGTACTGTGAGATGTTACCTTGGAACTGGATCATGGCCCTAGCGATGGCGAATATGAAGGCCTGTGTGGGAGGCAAGGGAAGGTGGGATAACTCCATGACCCCGTCACCTATTCTTCCAATCTGTGATCTTTTATAGCCTGCCACGCCCTGAATGGGGACATGCACCCGTCTAAAGGGGATTCCTTCATTTGTTTAGGCAATTTGCTATGCAAATAGCCTAAAACCGCCTTCACAATGCTAATGTTGACCCACAGATTCAATAGTACGAAAAGCCCTTTGCCAATAGTTACTGCACATTCTGTGACTTCAAAGGACACACACATGGATACAATTGTCGTGTATTCTCAAAGGTTTCTAGAATATGGCCTATGCATGGCAAATATATACCTCAGTAGAAAGTGTTTGACTCGAACTATGTGACTACGTTAGCAGCTATTGATGTGGCAATTCTGACTTATGGGTATAACGCCTGGTGCAAAACACCATTGGGCTCATCCACGTCTCCCCAAAAAGTAGAACTAGAGCTCGCAGGGCTTCAGAGCCCTTACTAGCCTCAGCAATGTTATAATGAGGATGCATGTGGTAAACTATGTCTCGGACACCCCATTAAAGCCCCTTAATAGGGCTTGGCTAAAACGATTGTGAAACATCGCTTTTTTACCAGCAGCCCGTTTACATGAGAAGGCCTGCAAGTGTTGTGGATGGCAGCCGACACAGCAATGCATAGGGAATTTATCTTAGGGTAGGCCAATGCTAGTGTGAGAAGTCGTCCTTGTATGCATGGTTGTTTGAGGCGCATTTCCATTTGCCAACCCACGCACAGTTCCAGTTTCCCTCCGACTCTGTGCTGAAGAAAGTGTATCTGAATCATAAAAGAAACACTCTTTGAAAAGTATCCAGACGATCTGTGTGATACTTGCTTATTTGACCTGAATTTAATGGTCTGCTGCTTTTGTAGACATTAAAAATGTCATTCATGTTCCAGTGCCGAGCAATACATGTGAACGGTTGACCTTATGGCACACCCCATTTTCACCTCTCTCTTTATGTCTTGAAAGTACACTGGTAAAACCCGCGGAATATGTCCGGCACACATTACTGCACAAGCTCGTGTCCTGGGAGTTCACCCATTGTGCCCTGCATGATAGAGGGGGTTATGAAACCCATGGCCAACTCCAAATACATGTTAGACCATTTTATAATAGCCTCTAGAGGCCCAAGAGACATAAGTAAACATTTGCAACCTGAATGGGGTGAGGAGTAAACCACTCTTTATATTACATATCCTGTCATATATTCTTTCTATGTTTGATTAGTGTAGGTAGCACAAACATCATTGTGATGTATGCCTGGAGTCAATAATGCCTGTCCTATTTAGGGGAATTGCAAGGAGTTCATCATTTAAGGGGTTAAACTGTAGTGCTTAACACTGCAACTGTGTACTCGAAACACTTTAATTTAGAAACAGGCTCCTGTGGGCCTTTAATAGATGGGTAGCAGAAAGCAGCCTATATACAGATCAATGAGATTTTTGAAGTAATGTCTAAGACACGAAGAAATGTGCGTTTGAGTTGGCATTCACTAATTTATTCATTCATTCGTACATGTCACATAGCAAAGGAGTTAAATAGATGCAGACTGAATCATGCATACATGCATGCCTATGTCATTTAGGTGGCATGAGCGGGTGGACTTTAGAAGTCCCTGCGTGTAAGAAGAAGTCATTATTAAGAAGGTCTGTGTGAGCAAGCTTCACTCCATTTTCTATTAACAAGAAATAAAACAGCTTGCTTGTAAAATAATAGGATGTCTCGTGACGATAAGGCCTTGGAAGAGAGACATCTTGATATGCTAGAAGGCACTTGTTAGGGAGAATTCTCAATATGTGCTAACTTCCCTTACCTTTGGAGACCCCCAGCAACTTTGCTGGATTTGTAGGATTTGATTTTTTACCTGGGAAGAGTGAGAGCCTTTTTTCCCACTCTTCCATGTATTTTGATGTGTGGTTATGAAGTTTTAAAACAACTACATGGGCATCATCGTTTTCTATGTGTCACAGAGCACCTTCTCTGGGACTGACTACTGTCTCCCAGAGCATGTAAAGTTAAATTGACTTTACTAGTCTCTTTAAATTTACTGACCCAGCACACATTATCTTGCTATAGAGTGCTGAAGGGGTTGCCTAGCTCCCCCTGAGTAAAACACTCATGTAACAGTCAAATGTTACCCTTTCCTACTTTAAATGGCTGGTGGCAGTGGTTTAGATCAAACTACCATGATTTTTCCCGACCGCTAACAACGGCAGCTAAAAATCGGGCAGCCATGTTTTTCAATATAGCGCCCAAGACCTATCTGTAAAAACAGACCCCGGTCGACTTTTTTCACAATTTCTTTTAGGAAAGGTCCTTATTGTGTTTGTCTCTGCGCGCCAAGCCAGGTTTGGTCCCTTTGTTCCTTGGCCTTTGGCGGGTTTTAGTGCTGAAGCCCTCCTCTGGCACCAGGGTGTCTGGGGTGGACAGGATGTGAGGGTGGTGCCCGAAACTCCCTTAGTTTAGTCTCCTAGGATTCCTGAATGCACGCTGGCATGATTGGTTGGCTGGCTGTCCAGCAAGGACAGCCAACCTACTGTGTGAGTGACAGCCAGGCTGGAATGAACGGGGGAAAACTGCTTAAAAGCAGGTCTCTGGGACTTGGAAAGCAGAGTCGACCACTGGAACGAAAGAACCAAAGACGAGCTGAAGAAAGAGGACCGTCCCCATCTGGTCGAATTTTCATCAGAGTGCTGTTGAAAACCGGATAGCCAGAGGGAAGGAAACCAGTTTGTGGACTTTAAAGCACTCACACCTTAAACCCACGTCTTGCTAAAGCTCTTAGCCTCATCCCTGGGCAGTGCAGGAACCTCCCGATGTCCTCCTTCTTGTCCCCATGACTGAAGCTCAGGAACAGCAAGATCTGCTCGAACTGCCAGGAACAACTGCCTCAGCTACAGCTCTTCTTTATTAACATGGTACTGTGCAAACGCGGTCGGAAATCTTTTCGGCCATCTTGAAAGTTTGTTGAAACTTTCTCAACTTCGAAGGCTTGTCCTTCACTAAACATCCGTCAAACTTTTCACCCACCCAAATTCTTCTAATCTCCATGGTAAAGACTTAACCGTTATCTATCAGAACTGTGCTATCCTATACAAAGACTCTGAACCATTGACTTTGGCCCAGGCCTATTGAGAAGAATTGCTGGTTGTAGTTAACTGAAACTCTCTGTCCTGCCTATGAATGTATTTGGGCTGACTATTCTTATAACCTTGTCTTTTTATCCCTTTATTAAGTATATGAAGTGCCATTTTGCTCCCACTTTAGGGGAGCTAAACTTGTTCATTTACTTACCGGTTGTGTATTTGTGGTTTATTAGTGTGTGATATTGAGCTGCTCTTTCTAGTGTAATGTTTTCCAACTGACTGAGTAAATACATGTATATTCTTTTACCAAGAAACCTTGAGTAAGTGTATATCTGAATCACTATATTTGTTGGTCCTTTGTCTAACTTGTTCTACTGCTCACTAAACTCTTGAGATAAGTCTGGCTGCTCAGCAACTGCTACCACATAACTGTGTAGTACAGGCTTGTACCAAAGGTGAAATTGTACTGACACTTGTAGTCTTAATTGCATGTAGTGTTCCCAAAGGGCACTGCGTGTGATTCTGCCTAACAGAACTAAATGCACAATATGCTTAGATAAATGTGCCTGAGAAATATGAGATTATAACACCAAGAGGACATGGGGTTGGTGCCAGACTCTTGTCATTATTCAGATATTCCTGAGGAATAAAGTGGGAGGTACCTCAGATCTCACAGTTAGAAACTGAGCTGATTCGCCCAGCAGCAGATCACAAACGGGCTTTAGATAAGAAAGGGGATTTCCAGGTATGAATACTTTAAAACATATGCTTTCCATTCACAGATCTAGGCTGATGCCATAATGCACAGATGATGGGTGAGGGGTGGTGTAAACTCTAGGTTTCGCCAAATGTCATCAATTAATTGTATGTGCTAAGGTTGAACAACCTGACTGAACTGTTTGAGATATGGTCCTGTTCGCATTTGGAATTGCTGCACATGTTTGATTTTCATTCTCATTCAATGAATTCTGCATCTTGGACTTGTTTAAGAATTGTTAGAAAACTTTTGAGATCCAATAGAAGTGTAATGCCTTTCATTACCAAACAGATAGGAGGTGAACAATAGTAATCATAAAATGAGGTTTCCTTGCTTAAGGTGTTCTATTGAAAAGGCCAAATGTTTTGTGATTGAAGTATTTTGTGACCTAACTAAAGGAGTAATCTGCATTGCAGTTACTATCAATCGTGTTATATTTGGAACTCAGAGAACTCATGGTACTCATGATGATTAGGGAGAATGTTTGAGGGTTATTGCTGTGAATTTTGTGAAGTGCTTGTTATTGCAAAAAACAAAGTTGGTATTTTTGTTAAAGAATGTGTGCCAAGTATATTGTACCTGAAAGCTGCTTATGAGGAACATTGCATTGTTTATTTTATGCCTCAATGCCTCTCCCCTTTTCCTGTGTGCATAAGGCAACATCAAAAATGTGACTGAGAAATAGCTGCACCCTGTGAATATATTGCCAGGTTCTACGAATGGTTGCTATATGAGAGCGAGAGACACCTGAGGTCCACACAACTAAAATTGTAGTGAAAGCGTAAATCAGCACTGGACAGGCATAGAAGAAGATGTTCCTATTTCTTCTGGAACATCAGTTGTTGTTTCTCCTAAGTTTCCAACAGCGGAACCGCTAGCCCCCACCACCTGAGCAACAGGCAACAGGAGGCTGAGTTGTCACCTCACTAGGAGAATCAATCACTATAGTAGTATTTGTATTGGTTCCTAGGATGCAGAAATAAACCTATAACGATACTTTTTATGATTACAATATTTCTATAATTATTTATATTCCACCACTGTGTTTTATTATGTGATGTGTGTAGTTGTCATCGATCTCCAAAAAGCAGAGTATTATTTTAGCACCTAAATCGGAACAGATAATTGTACCAACAGGAAATGAGAAGTTATGTGGTAAATTACCCCATATCAAAGTGGCCTCAACTCCAAGCTTCACCCACAAAGTGTGTGATCCAGAGCAAATCATGTAATCTCATTGTGCTTCACCTGCTCAATAAGGCATTGCTAAACGCAATTAGTCCATAGCGTTGCTTCATATATCATACTAGATGTCCCCGGCCACGCGTTGCTGTGGCTCAGTCTGGTTAAATGGAAAAGAAAGAAAAGATTACGTGCACATTTCTAATATGTTTCATTTCACAATGCTTGTGGGTAGTTTTTAATGGCTCTGGCGGTTCTCCAAATTGAGGCAGTTTAATTTTTTCTGGCGGAGCAACATATTCCTTTTGTTTCTCCATTAAATTTCAGAGCCTTGCCATAAGGACACACTTCAGTCAGGGTGCCGATGAGAACATGCCGACTCAAACTATATACATCAGCTGGGTTGTATCGGATTATAAGGCGATTGTAATCACGTGATTGCTGAGCACGGAGTCATGTTTGATGCTGATCTGCTGTTTCTCGTTGACGTCTTTCAGCCACTCTCAGCCTGTTGCGTTCATTCTGTTGAGAACGAAGCAGATCTGAAGCTGCAGAACGCTATCGCGGTCCTTGCAACGGTGCATTCTGAAGTCTGGCTGCACGTTGCTATGCTGCTTCCTCGGCACATATTTGAGCCATTCTAAATCAGAAACATTGAAATGCAATCGTAAAATATTTAGCATAGCGTGTGTTGCTTTTACGTCAAACAGATGGCACTGTATTCAGTGAAATATTTAGTATAGCATGTGTTGCTTTTACGTCCAACAGATGGCACTGTTTTTCAGAAAAAGCATGTTTTTACCTGTCACAGGTGTGACATCTATGTATAGTAGGTTTATGAAAACACGCGCCTATTCGAATGCAACGTTGTGTCAACATTTCAAAGCAATCGGTGAAGAACTTTCAGAGATTTAAGATTTTGAACAAACAAACATTTACATTTTTATTTATATAGATAGTTAGATTGAATGTGAACTTTCATATATTGCATAGGTAACATTGCATCCTGCTCTTTAGTTGATCACCTGCGGACGCCTGTGCGTAGTACATTGACTCATTTAAGCGTCTTGGGAAGTAATGCTCCCACGCCAAATAACACTCCTCTTATTTATATGCTTGCCCACAACACCATTGAAACAACTCGCATTGAAATTACCTATGCTCTCCTTATACCGTTGCCAGCGATGTCTAAACAATTGCATGTGTCATTTTTATGTACAGTTTAGCCGACACAATGCCCAATATGCTTTTGATCGATCCAAAGTTGTCCCTACTATACTAGCGTTTTCCGACAAAAACTCCCGCACCCAGAGTTAGCAGTCTAACGCCTATTGGTGTTTATTCATACCGTAAGGCCATTGCTACACTATCTTGCATCGTGCTACATTATACTGTATTGTATTATACTACCTAGGGCCTCCATATTCATGCCAACATTTATTTAGGTTACTCTTTCATCAAGGGATTGCTGCACTGTTAAGCCTTGCATTCATTAGTTTTAGAGTCCCATCTTCTAATCCCCAAACATGTTGATACTTTACAGCCTCTAGTGGACATTCTTGTATATTAACTGCCTAGTGCTGCACTAAATGCACCCAGATGTGTTGACCTATCGTACTGCATCTTGCTTTATATAATCTCATATCTCAGCTGTCTAATACTGCTTATAATGTATTTAGGCTCACTGGTAACCTATATTTTATTGCATTATTCCCTACACTGTATATCCATATCTTAGCCGCCCTGTGATATAGCTAACGTACTTAGACTTGTTGATATACTGTACTCTGCACTGCACAGTTCTGCATATTAGTTTTGTACTGCTTCTAACACAGTACACCAACACAGTGCATTCTAGTCACCCATTGCTATATTCAACTTAACTCTTGACTTGCTGATATATTGTACTTTGTACTGTATAACTCCTGCAGTTCAGAAATCTAACACTGCTTCTACATGATATTCACATTTTATTGTTTGTTATTCAACTACCTGCTCGGTACATTTTAGCAGATTAGCAGCCTAGTGCTCTTGGCTTATTGTTATTACCTGACTACCTCTGCACTATAGGCTTACTACATAACCGTACCTGACTATCTGTCCCTAACTTTCTGTTGTTACTCGACTACCTATTCATTAACTGCTTATTACATAGCACCTTATGTTATACTTTTGAGACCTCTATTCCATTATGTCTACCACCATCCTCTATTTATACACTGTATGCATACTAGTTTTACTAAATTTACTAATGTGCACTACTAAACCTTCTACTTACCACTACTCGGATCCCATGTTCCTGAACAACTCTACTATGTTTATAGACGCTGCTCTGCGCCTACCACAATCCAGCAATCCAACCTAGACTCTAATCCCAAGTAATCGTTGGCAAAATTATTTGAACCCCCTGCCAGACACACTCCCCTCCCAGACGATAAAAGAAAACTTCCCTTTGCTAGCCAAATCTATCAAATGTCAGACCCTCCAATGACTGAGTGCCCTCTCCTGCTACTTCCAAAGACAGTTTGACCAAACAACCCAAGAGTACAACCACTAAAATCTACCCTACATCTACCTCAGATCACCCTATCCCTCTACTCAAAGGGGCACTAATAAATGCTAGATCTCTGGTTGCTCATGCCAAGGAGATCACTGACCAGATTTTGGTACAAATTTTAGACCTTCTGGCCATCACAGAGACATGGCTGCACGCTGCAGCAGGCCCTATGCTCATGCTAGCAGTCCCTGATGGTCATTCAATCATCCGACAAGATCGACTTGAGGCGCAAGGTGGTTTATCGCCAGTATCTTCAAATCTAGCCTATCTCCCTCCCATGATATCCGCTCCTGCGAACTTCTCACAGCTAAATTACCCCTAGCCAATACCCAGACCCTCACCATCTACCTTATCTACAAACCCTCAGTCCCCATTGGGACCTTTGAGGAAGATATCTCCACTATTCTATCTAATAATCTCAAAAACATGTCACAAGTTCTCCTACTCGGGATCTCAACTTGGGATTTAATGACCCTCTTGATAAACACGCTACATTCACCGCCAACATCCTGCCTGAATTTGGCCTTACACAGAGAACCAACTCTCCCACCCACAATAAAGGGAGAATACTTGACTGGGTGGCAGACTACAATTGTAATGTCAACATCACCTCCATCTCCCCTCAAGTATGGACTGACCATTTTCACTTTCCACTATTAGACCTCTCACCCCTCCTAACCCCATTGCTCCACCCACTCTAACTAGGAATAAGAAGAATATTACAGTGGACAGACTCATCCCTCTCCTACTCCCTACCCTCAACTCCCTACCTGACAGTTTAGACCCTGGTCTGCTCATAAACGAGTATAACAAAATTATAAAAACTTCACTGTATACTATTGCCCCCCCTTAAACTGAGACAAGGCAAGCCTAGAGCTCATTTGAATAAATGATTCACCCCTCATTTGAAAGAGCTACGACTAAAAAAACAAAGTTGCAAAGCCTCCTGGAAAACCCACCCAACTGATGAAAATCAAACTTGCCAAGATCTCATCTCTATAAAAAAAGAGATATGCCTGAGTAAACGGGAATAATACAACAATCACATCTCTCAAGCCAAATCTAGTATGAAGGAACTATTTACTATCCTAAAAGAATTAGAGACCCCTACCCCCATGCCGGATATCTGTACCAAAGACTAAACCTGGTGCTCTAACATCCAGCAAGCGCTGGCTAACAAAGTGACCACCCTCCAAAATTAAATTGCCCTCAAAAAAGCATCCCTAACTACCCCCACTACCCTAATTTCTCCTATTCACAACTCCCCCACCTCTGACAGTCCACCTATCTGCTTCAATTTTTCTGAACCTTCTGTTCTTGAGGTGACCTCTGTCTAGCCCAACTCATTAAGGATGCAGCTAGGGATCTAGCCCCCTTTATATGTAAGCACATTAATGCCTCCTTCATGACTGGCACTATCCCTAGCAACCTCAAAGAATCATGGGCACTACCATTGATAAAAAACAATCACTAGACCCATTGCTACCAACTAACTACCGACCTATCATGAAAGTATCTTTTCTGTTAAAAATCTTGGATAAGGTTGCATACCTACAAATCCAGAAATTCCTGGAAAGTCACCACCTTCTTGGAGCTCCCCAATCTGGTTTCTGCCCCCAACACAGAACAGAAAATGCCCTCATTGACTTGAAGCCAACATTGATGAGCTGAGAGACAAAGGGAAATCTGCACTCCTCCTTCTCCTTGACCTCTCCGCTGCATTCGACCTTGTGGACAACAAGGTCCTATGTAGCCATCTAGATTTGGCTGTACATTTCTCCAAGGAGGCTACAGTCTGGATAGAGTAATTCTTAAGTGACAGGACCATTAGGGTCTTCTCCGCTACAGCAGCTGCAGATCCTATTCCGATTACATGTGGAGTGCCCCAGGGCTCCTGCGTCTCTCCTATCTTGTATAACATGTTCACTAAGCCCCTTTTTGATGACCTGGACAATCTTGGTATCGCCTACACTAATTATGCAGATGATACTCAGATCCTCCTCCCACTTTCTGGAGATTATGGCAAGGATTTGGCCTTGGTGAATAGAGTCTACCTCATCATCCAGGATGGATGGCTACACATGGTCTATGCCAGAATGATGATAAAACAGATCTTATCATCTTGGGTACCCCCACGAATCTAAAGACATTAGGCCCTGAATACACTGCCTTCACAATTGATGGCAACCTTATCAAAGTAGCCACTGAGGTAAAGACCCTTGGCTTCTACCTCCACTCTACGCTCTCCTTCATGAAACAAGTTAATGCCATGGCCTCCGCCACCACCAATACTTACAAAATTATTAGAACCGGCAAACCATTCCTCTGTAACAACAATTGCATCACCGTGGCCAGAGCCCTCATCCTGTCCAGGTTGGATTACTGTAACGCCCTTCACATCGGCTCCAACAAAAATATTATCAGAAGTATCCAAACCCTCCAAAACAATGCTCTTAGAGCAGCCATTGGTATAGATAGCAGAGAACATATCTCTGAGATCAGACGACAAAATAACTGGCTCTCTACTAAAGACAAAATCCAACAAAAAACTGCCTTGCTTACTTATAAATCACTGAATAACGCTGCTCATAGCTATCTCTCTGAAAGATTCCAGAGAAGGACCTCCGCTAGACCATCCAGACTAATCAATACTAACTGCCTCACCATTCCCAGATTTACACTATCTAAGGTGGGGGGGTTGCAATTTCCCTGACCTAGCTTTGGAACTCCTTGCCACCTTCACTCCGAGCTGATCAATCATACCAGAGCTTAAGATATAGCTGCATCAACTGGCTTAAAACTACTGATCATGAGCCACCCTCACTATTTGTACATCATTTTTGCATTTGCTGCTCTTAGGTCCTAGACTTGGCGTTCGCGTAATGTTCCTACTTTGATTTCTAATTACATGTAACTACTGCCTATGCTCTGTGTATTTGTGCCGTTCCTAGGGCTTAGACTGAGCGTTTTCTTACTGTCCATACCGTGTTTTATGAAGACATGTAACTATTGCTTGTATTTTGTGCTATGTATTCCTGTAACTAAGCTTCGAACTTTCCTGTAACGTCTGAGCTCTGTAACCTTCCGGTCTGGTGCGCTATACAAAGTAATAAACAAACAAACAAACAAAAAGCTTGATTTGTCTCTTAGCTTTCAAAATGTGTTTTATTTATTTTATTTGAATATTTTTTATAGTGGTTTTCTGTGAAAGTTATTGTGCAAAATCCATGTTAACTAGGCGAAATTGTGATTTTCCATTTACAACACCATGGTGGTTTATACCTGCACCTGTCAATTAGCAAATTACGTTTCCAATCAAGTTTAATTTCAGTTAAAAAACATTGCACACAAAAATATGTTGTTATGGGAATGAAATTATTCGTAGTCATATTGATTGATGTGTATTACGGCTAAGTACTTTGAGCAAATAATATACATATGCATATTTGGGAACTTCGATTACTGCTGATGTAGATTTAGCAAAATAACAAAACACACTTAACCCCATTTGGTTATGATATGGTATGTTATGTATAACACTGTTAATACCCGGAGGTTTCTAAGCACGGAACCGGGGATCGAACCTGTGGTGCACGTTGCCCCTGAGCTATCCTCCCGAGACATGCATGATAATGCAAATGGAACCAGATGTCCATGTATGCACACAAAAACACCCTTTTGTATCCTGTTTACTCGGACTCTCGCGCTCACATAGTTACTCTCGCTGCTTTACTTCCTTTGTATATGCTCCATTGGAGCATTGAGTGCAGTGAGGAGGAGATGGCTTGCCTCATCAGTAACGTGACAAGGCATATGCCCAGAATGCTGGAATGGGTTGGGAGCGTATATTCTCTGCAAGTTGGGAAGATCAGGCGGGTGAAGGTTGCCGCTAGCTACACTGGTGTGCTACTCGTGACTGCTGTGTAGATGATACATGCAGTCTTACACAGTGGCCCTGCCCGGGGAGGAATGCAATGTTAGTCACGAAAGACGGGCGTGATTCAGTCATATTTCTACACACCTATAAAAAGACATCATGCAGAATGGTTGACTGCTTTTAGGAGAGTCAGGTGAGTGGCTGGGAGCCCTGTCACTAGAGCATCTCCTATGACTACAGGCAGGGCAGGCAGGTTCAAAATTTGTAGTAAACACCAGCCAAATCCACACTTAGAGATACACACATAAGTACCGATTGCAGTACCCCATTTATTATCTTCAGCTATCCACTCTATTGGATTTCTATAATTTCTTAAACTGTCCACATTTACAAATATACCAACTTATTAAAAAAAATATTAAACACCAATTTTATTATAATGTACGCCAATACTTCCTACAAAAAAAATACAATACATATATCATACTGGAAAAAAACGGATTACAATCTTATGCAACATATTACTTTTGATCGTCAAATATCATCAACAAAAATAATTTTAAAAAAAGTTTAATTTATTTCAGACCAAGAAACCCAAAAATGCACATGTTCCTGTCCCCCAACTGTGCCAAATGCCTTGGAATTTCTCAAGGGGTGTTTTTTTTTCTTCTCAAAAACGCCATTTTCAAATGTATTATTAATCCTAACAACTCCTCATCCTCTAAATTCATTGCAAGCTGCCTTCATTATTCAAAACCGTGGCATGCTGCCTATGTTATTGATTAAAAGTGGATGTGGAAAAAATAACAAATATGGGAATCGATGATACACATTTATAATGAATCATAAGTACTTGTTTCATAAATGTTCATCAGAGGAAAATGAGTTCTTACCTGCACTCATTTCCAAAGTTGCAACGATTCTTTTTTTTCTCCTTTAAATGGCCTTTCACTTCTGAATATCCCCCATCAATGTGTGAGACCACAAGGGCCTGCATTTCGATCTGGAAGTTCTGCGGATGAAAATCTTCATTTAACAAAGTGTGGAGATTTGGAGCAAGTCATTTGGACCTTCTTAGCTATGTGTTTCTGGATTGCCTGCCTGTTGTCAATGGTGAAGGATGTTGCTGAATCCGAGGGTTGACTATCAAATCCTTTTAGTTGCATAACATTGTGCCATTGTTGGACAAATTGCAGTTTGTCGGAGGTGCAAATGACTATTAATTCAGTCTTGGATTGGTTAAAATTTAAATAGGCAATTACCATCCAAGACTGGTTATTGGATAGGCAACCACAAAGACGACTAATGCCCTGTGGTCTTTTTACTCTCATGTACAACCAAGTATCATATGTTTATTGCTGCATGGCCATGTCGGGAACTTTGATTGGTAAGATTAAAAAAAGTTTGGTGACAGGATGAAACCTTGTGATACTCCACAGGAGATTGGGAGTCGGTTAGAATGCAATGTGTTTATCTGGATGTCCTGGAGTCTGCCCGAGAGGTAGGAGATGAACACATTCTGCACAGTGCCAGAGAATTCCAGTAGAGGGTGTAGTGGTCGATGGTGTTGAATACAGCTGAGACGCATGGAGGACAAGAAGACATGAGCCACCTTTATCCATGATTTGGAGGACATCAAATCCAGGATGGTAGCTCTCTTTATGTTGCACTTGGGGCAGAACCTCAAATGATAGTCATTTAGGCGGAGTAGTTGTTCGATTCAGGCATGTAGTTGTCTAGTGTTCCAAGATTTTGCCAATAAACTGGAGGTTTGTAATGGGCCGGTAGTTGGCCAGGTCAACTGGGTCTTAGGCCATTAATTTGCAAAATAATTTGTAATGATACTAGTCTTAAGGGTGTCTTGGAATGGTACTTCTGTGAGTGAGGCAGTAATTATGCAGAGGAGTGTGTTAAGCAACGGGCCTCTCTATTGTTTAATGGTGGAAGCCAGAATTATATCATCAGAGTAGTAAGTAGGTTTGAGGCAGGTGATTGTTTTTAGAAGGTCTGGGGAGAGAGAGGAGAACATTTAAACCAGAGGAGCAATGTGCACGGGCAGTGCTTGCAGGGAATAATGCTCTGGGTGGTTGATTTGATGGTCCGTCAGATTGTGTCGATTTTCTCAATAAAACATGTTTTTTATTCCATTGCATTTTTCCTGAGTTGCTGGCACATCAGAGTCATGTGAAGGTTTAGTACAATGCTTTACTACTTCAAATGGGGCATTTTTTTAGAAGCTGGACTAGTAAGTAGCTTTGGCTTCTTAAATAAGAATCCTGTGATTGCCAAATAGAGATTTGAGGTTGGTGAGATCTGCAGGGTTACATTTTTTTCACCACTGTTTAACTAGGGCTTTGATTGAGTGCTTGTTGGATGCATGTTCGGTAGTCTACCAGTGGGAGAATGGTTTGGTATTAGCTCATTTTTGGGCAGCATGAGTGTCCACAAGTTTCATTGCAGTTACCAAGGTAAGCAAGCATAACAAAGGTTCTATAACAATATATATTTTAATAACACAAATCAAGTGTACCCTTAATCATCAAAAACACTATCAAAAACCAACCCATATAAAAGAAGTCAGAGAAATGCAGCATTTGATGATGCAGTACTCTGGCTATTTAGCAGAAATGAAAAAAGGCAAGAAATGCAACAAATAATTGAAAAAGGATATTGCCTTGTTGGAAAATGGTGCACAGGGAGCTTAGCCAGTCTCTGTGGCCTCAAAACGTGGACCTGTTGGGCAGGTTCAGTTAAAGGTACCATATTCAAATGTGCATCAAGCCAGGATTTGAGCTTTACTGTGGTGCAGGTTGAGCCAAGTTCAGGTACAGCATGTCATGCTGGTTCAAGCCACAAGCTGACATTTAGTTGGTTGGAAGTGAGAGCTTGGCATGGTACCAGTGCTGCGTTCAGGTCATGCAGTTAGTTCAACTGGCCCACCAGGGTTGATTTGAGCTGTGATTCAGTTTGAGACATTGGTAACTGCTGGTTTGCGTCAATAAATGAGTGATGCTCCAGCTGTTTAAATCAAGGTCAGTCGGTTCGATGCAATTGCATTGATCATCCAATGCAGGTTCGAAGTAGTGTCGGTTCAAGTTTGTCCAGAGTGGTGCATTGGTTGCTCGAGCCAAACAGGTGACATGCTCAGCTTGCCATGATGCTATGGTGAGCCAGTGCAATAGATGCAGAACAGTGGTGTTTCAAAGTTTGATTCAGTGCCAAAAGCAGCACCAGCAGTTCCCTTGGGTTCAAGTACGGTGAACATAGTTTTAATGCGGTTCTACCAATTTGATGCACTAGAATAGGGATCCTTGCCTTTCTGGCTTTCCAAACTCTGCTCTTCCATCTGACAGAGGTTCACAGCAGAGTGGCAGGTCTTTTTTCTCAGCAAAGGTCACCACCAATGTGCTCTGGAAGTGGGTAAAGAGTAGAGCGTGCCTCAACCTTGAAACTCTCCTTCATGGCTGAAAGCTTTAGAAAAGTCAACCCCTGCAAAAGTGGTCCAAATTAATTCTTTTGTATGTCCTGGGTGGTTAAAAATTGAATCAAAGAAGGGGTGGGAAAACAACTCCTTAATGGTCAAAATGCCCCATGGGATTGGGTAAAAGCAAGCCTCTTTTAAGAGGTCCAATCCTTATCTTTGTGACAAGTGGTCTTTCTCTGGTTGCATCAGACCTAAAGTGCTTTGTGCTAAAGCAAGTGTAGGAGGCATGACTGAAAGAGAGGTACAGAGAAAAGAAGATGTTGAAATCATTCTCCATCTGTGCTGAGTTCCCCATGATTACACTATTCCTTCCCCCTTCTCAGACCATTAGCATCAAATGCCCTTTGGAACATCCTAGTGTCAGCCTACAGCATCCTGTGTGTGAGGCTAGTCTATTGTTTAGGGAGTGTCCTTTGTTTTGTGTTTCCCAGGTTAGCTCCTGCTAAGGGGCCATCCTGCTTGAGAGAGTTGTTAGCTGACCTCATAAAGGATCAAAAGAGAAGCATTTCCCAACTTCTCTGATCATGATTGGTGCAGCAGAGAATCCAGTCTAGGATAATACACACTGCCTGTTCATGCATGGCCTGGGCTCACAGTATTGACACATCTATGATACAGATCAAATGTGGCTTTAATAATTATGTGAATTACCAACCACTATACCACAAATCAGGTATGGTGTATGTATAAAAATTAAACTACCACCAGGATGGTAATTCATCATAATTATGTGATGCATATTTTAAATGCATCCTTTGTGCAAAAGTGACTTTGCTATCACCCCAGCTGTCAAGAGCGCACCCTTGATCTTTGACTGGCTTTATGCCTCTGGAGAGCAGGCTCTAGAGATCAGGATACTCATAGCATATGGCACAGGTGTACATTATGCTTTGGCTTGGAAGTTGATGAAAAGGGGTTCTGCGTTGCAAACATTTCTCAGAGGAATTTACCTGCATTATTCCATTAGCAATGCAAATCAAAAGTGCTTGGGCATCATTTCCCTTGCCAGATGGCAACCCTTCACTGTTCAGTGCTAGGATGTCACTTCTTATAATTTCACTCTCTTGCTCCTCTCTCCCTCTATGATCAAAGACAGATGTTGCTTCCATTGACTTCAAAATGTGTACATGAGGTGGAAAGCATGTTTATTACCACACAAATCCTTTAAGTGTAACTACAGGATCTTTCGAATCCATAACCAGCTGTGGGCTTGCATTGTCCATCTTTGGGGATTCAATCACATATGTGTTAGAGACTTTAACCAATCTGGAAGTGCCTGACACAGCTTAGAATTTGCAGCCATAAAACAGTGAGGGAGAAGCTCTGTTCTTTTCAATGTGATGGAATAGTACAGGATTTCTATTGGTAAAGTACATATGTTGCCATGACTATCTCTTTGTTATCCTTCAACTGCCATCTTACTTATTTTCAGATACTGCCAACTAACATTGCCCCACAGATTGACCAGAGCCTCTGTTCATGTGAGTCTTCTCTTCTCTTCTCTTCTCTTCTCTTCTCTTCTCTTCTCTTCTCTTCTCTTCTCTTCTCTTCGCTTCTCTTCTCTTCTTTTCTCCTCTCTTCTCATCTCTCTTCTCTTCTTTCTATGATTCATTTCGCCAATGAAGGATTGGGAGTGAGTAGCC
The DNA here is from genome assembly GCF_040938575.1 of Ambystoma mexicanum. Taxonomy (NCBI): domain Eukaryota; kingdom Metazoa; phylum Chordata; class Amphibia; order Caudata; family Ambystomatidae; genus Ambystoma; species Ambystoma mexicanum. Next base: position 1,054,118,128 of record NC_090924.1, on the reverse strand, counting down.
AGGCCTGGTGATATTTTGAGAAAAAGAGAGTGCCACCACAACCTAGGGTACACGTGCCCCTTGGCGGAAGCTTAATTGCATGGCTCAATGTGTCCAATTTGTCCAATTTGTGCTTCCCTTTCCTTGCATGGAATGTCCAATGCCATCCACAGTTTAATGCAATCTCTGCTGTGGGACCAGCAGTTGCATCAGTTCTAGGAGGAGCTGGGACAGAGCTAATCAATGGAACACAACCTGGAGGAGTTATCACAACTGTTTAGTTCAGCAACGTCCATGCACATAACAAATGCAGATGGAAACCACAACTGTAAGTCATCTGCAATATATGTATTGTTCCAGGTCCCGCCACGTCTCTGTTCTCTCTCATAATCATTCTCTCTCATTTTCATTGTGTGCCTGCACTGTCATGGTTCGTCCACATTACCAGTGAAAAAGTTGTTATTTCATTCTGTTGTATGTTCCTTGGTCCTCAGCATTTACCGGGGCATGTTTCTGATCCATAAAGAGATGTATTCCATAAATACATTATAATCAGTAAGAAAGAATGATACAAGGAATCTCTTTCATGCGCAGCTCATTCTGTCATATCTAATGCGCCCTATATTCTCATTCCATGTAGCCTGGCATGTTGAATACATACTTACTGGGTATTTATCTCCTTGCAGTCTAAATAGGCATTACTGTTAAATGCGTTAATGGGTCCCACGCAAAGCACCATTTTGTTAAAACAATAACAATAACAAGACGTCATATAAGCTTTCAGGTGTTCAAGGCCCAAGTGGTGTCAGCTGGTGCTCCTCTCCTGGGGCGCCCTACAAAGCCCCCATGTACTTTGCTATTGTTGCACTGCTTTGTTAAACACCACTTTATTTCACAGAACTTTATGTATTATCTCGAGCCTGTCAGGGACAGAGAGATTCTAGCATAGAGCAGTGACCACAGCAGAACCAACATGTATAACCTGCCCTGATGCCAACTGGTCACTTATGTTGCTTGGGAAGGGCAAAGGCCCACCTAGATGAGAACAGGGGAAACCATGTGCACTGCCACGTTTTCCTTTTCTATTGAATAGTATACAATGCTAGGCTTAGTCACGTTGGGTCAGGTTGTGCTATGTCATGACACTATTTCCGGACCACTCAGATTATCACCTGGTCCTTATACTATATTGATACTATTTGAACCAAACATTCCTTTGGGGAGATCAAAAGGGGACCCATGCAAGTAATATTTCCATGGCTGTATAAAGTTTCTGAATGTAGCATCTCCTCCATGATTTTAAGTGTTTGCCGTCTGCATCAAAAGGTTCAGGTCCTGGCCTACCTCTGTATACAGTTTTTGTAAAACCTTTAATTGATTGTGACATAAAAGGCAGATGTTTGACAAACCGATGTTTTAATGATGGTGATTTTATTTGTTTCAATATGCTAACTGGAAATTGCAATATACAACTTCAAATCCATTCATTTTTCACCCCAAAACCGTTTTCAAGTAAAATGATGTCAAGTTAGCTTTCTTGAGTACTTTCTTTTAAATAGATTGTTAGTAAGATGTAGCGCCTCAGAATGAAAATGTTAGTGTCACAAACCAGAATCGTTTTACTCAATCCTTGAATCAATAAATATTGGATTGCACAGGTCCTTACCAAATACAATACACATACAATATAAAAACCTTTACATATACATCTAAAAAAATGCTACACACGACAACTCTCACTGTTATGAAAGTGCACACAAACAATGGACTTACTATGCAAGCATCAGGAAAAAAAACATAATTTATAAAAAGACTGCTTTGCCATGTCTGATGCATAAGAAATGTGTGTTTATTTTGCAGACATGCCTTTTGTCTATGTGAAAAGGTTACTAAGGTTCTCTGCTAAGTGCCTTTTCTTTGTCACAGTAATGAAGATTTATAGAAGTGTGCACATTTTTGATGGCCAAATCCCAAAATGCTGTCAAGGCTTTACACATTATGCTAAGCATCTCACAGGTCCTAAAGACTGACTTTATTTGTCCATGAGAAAGCATAGTAATGGATTGCCTGAAGGTTTCTGATTTGTTGCATGTCGAAGCTGAGAGCATTTTCTGACAGATGTTTGTAATGTCCAATATTCAACAAAAAAATACATGGCCATGATTCACAAAGAGAATGCACTGATGCCTGGAGTATTGCTGATATTCTCAAAAGCAATTAGAGTTCACAAAGATGTGATCAAGTGCATTGCAGAGAGTCCTGAGTGAAGAAGTCGTTTTCAAAAGAACAACATAAACAACTATTTACAAAGACCGCTGCGAGAGCACACAGAGCGGGCTTTCTAATTGGAACTGTCACGCCACTGCGGCCCACGAGTGCACACAGGCGCTGGCAGGCTCAGTGGGACCCGGAAGTGGAGGCAGTGGAGAACAGGTAAGGGTGTATGTGTGTGTGTGTGTGTGTATTGGTGAGTGTGTTGTTTGTATGTATGCGTTTTTGTTTGGGGAGTCTTGGGTGGGGATGACTGAGAGAGGGAGGTTCTGGGGGCAAAACCCCTGATTATGAGGTAATAGCGCTGGAGAGTGTGGGTGGTGGGGGACTGTGGGTGGGGTAGCAATGGTGGGCTTGGGGCATGAAACCCCCGAATTGTATAAGAAAAAGGGCAAATAAAAGAAAGGCTGGTTTCAATGCCGGATGTTTGATCAACAGGAAAACAGTCTAATAAAATCGCTATTTTTCTCCTGAGACCTTTGTAATGCAGTCTTATCACATTGAACCTCGCAGAGATGCTACAGACATCTCCTAATTTACCCTCGTTTTTAGGCTTTCTTGTCCCATTTCCCTTCTGTCTTTCTCATGCAAATGTGGCGATGTCCTAGAGCATCCTCTCCATTTCTGCTAGAACAAATGGTTCCTGTTAACAAACACCAGACAAATGAGTGTAAATACTTCTCCCCACGACCCCCAGCCAGAGGCGTAGACAGGGTAGGGCCTGAGCGGGCAAGGCCCACCCAAAATCTGTAAATGCCCACTCGGCACCATTGTGTGGACATTTACAGATGTTAATGTCACTGCAGCGGGCCCAACTACATTAGCTTCAGGCCCCACTTGTTAGACAAACCTGGCTATGCCTCTGCCCCCAGCCCTTTGTGCACCTGCACAAGTGGTCAAAAGGGCAAATGTGCACATTTCAAAGTACATCCTGAATTCAGAAACTGCCTCAACATTTGAAGTGCACAGTATACAAAGCATTCCCCTGTGCCTGCAAGGTCGACACATAATACATTAGGGAAGTGTTTATGACCTCTTTGAGCAAGGCTTTTATGTGGACCAGCAGTGGTATGAAGTGCTGCTGTCCTGGTTACACCTATCCTTAAAACAGAGATAGACATCCTTTCGTGCAGCATTTCACAATGACACATATATTAAGGGACCATAATTGGGAAATTCACACTCGGCACCAATGTGAGTTCTGGAAGCCAATTATAAATGATTGCAGTGTGGAGAGAACACACTTCTGATGCTAATGTATGAAAGGAAACTGCAAAGCACATTGTGTTAGCTCGTCAATGGCCCTACAGAACTGCACAGGTCACCTTTGCTAATTTTTTTGAATCACCAAGCAATCACCAAGCAAAGGAAACAATCCTCTGCAGCTTTTTTACTTGCATGACTCTCTCATAATCAGGCCTTGCAATTCTTGAATAAGGCTACATGTTCAAATCTGATATTTCCATCTGTATCTCCTCCTTTGATCCAGTACAAATCCTTGTGATGATTGTTAGAGAGAATTCTCAAAAATGTGTAATTTCCTTCACCTTAGAGACCCCCAGCAACTTTGCTGGATTTTGAGGACTTGATTTTTGTACCTGGACAGAGTGTGGCCCTTTTTTCCCACTCTCTCATGTATTTTGATATGTGTTTTATCTTGTGTTTTCTTTGGTTATGGAGTCTAGCCAACTCCATAGACATCATTGTTTACAATTGTGTCACACAGCACCTTCAGTGAAGTGACACAGGGAAGTCTTCCAGATTTCCCAAGGTTTAATTACCTTCACTGGGATCAACTACTGTTTCCCAGAACAGTGGAGTGAAATTGATTTTACTTAGCCCTGTAAATTTCTAGATCCAGCGCACCCTATCTTACAATAGAGTGCTGGAGGGGTTACTTAGTATCCCCTATGTCTAGTTACTCATGTAACAGTCAAATGTTACCCTTTCCTCTCAGAACGGCTGGTGGCAGTGGTTTTACAATGAACTACCATGATTTTTCCCAACCGCTAACTATTCGTAGCTCCAGTAATGTTAAATCGCAGGAGCCATGTTTTTCAAGATGGTGCTCAGCCATCGTTGCTAAAATGGTTCCCGGTCTTCTTTTTTCACCATGTCTTTATGGAAAGGTCCTTCTAGAGTTTTTCTCTGCGCGCCAAGCCAGGTTTGGTCTCTTTGATCATTCGCCTTTGGAGGGCTCAGGAGTGAAACCCACCTCTGGCTCCAGAGTGTCTAGGGTAGGCAGGAAGTGAGGGAGGTGCCCAAAATTCCCTGTGCTTGGTCTCCTAGGAGACCCTAATGCACTCTGTAGTGATTAGCTGGCTGACTGTCCAGCAAGCACAGCCACCCTGCTGAGTGAGTGGCAGCTCGGCTGGAATGAATGGGAGAGAAATGAATAAAAGGTGAGTCTCTTGGCTTGGAAGGCAGAGTCGACCACTGGACGAAGGAACCAAAGAAGCGCTTGAAGAGGACGACTGCTGCAACCCCTGGACCATTGGTTTGCCCGGTGGAGCCTGCTGCAGATCCAAATTGCCAAGTTCGCATCAACAGAGAAGCCCTGCAAAGGACGACTTCTCCCTTTGAGTTGGTAAGACCAATCAACTCCCAAATAAGCCCCCTGGACACCCATCTCGGAGCTGGAGGCATTTCCTCAGAGTGCTGCAGGAAACCGTAGAGCCAGGGAGAGGGACACCAGATTGTGTGCGTTGCTTGTAAGCTGGCCTAAAGCTTTTGGAAGATCCTCCAGACTCCCACGACGTCAGACTGATTGAGCCTGACCCCCCCTCAGCTGAGTGTGGGACTTAAAAAACAAGGACAGTCCACCTTGACAGCCAGGACCAGCGTTGTTATCAGTGCGGTAGCTGAAACGCAACACAGCCACTGAAATTGAAGTTTGCCAGTTGCAAGCTTTTGACCATCCCAGAGCAGTGCAGGAGTCCCCCAGCGTCCTCCCTCCTGTCCCCATGACTGAGGCCCAGGAACAGCGAGATCTGCAGGAACTGCCAGGAACAAAAGTCATCAGCTGCATCCTTTTCTTCAGTGTAAGGTACTGTAAAACAAGACTGAAAGAACTTACCTCTCACAGTGAAAGTGCTTGAAACTTTTGCAACTCACAGGCCTAATAAGCTTTTGACCCAACATATGATTCTTCTTTTTACAAACTACTTCTAAGAACTTGTGCAGAGACTTTTCTGTCTACTTACCAGAACTGCTTTATCCTATCCACGACTTTAGCCCAGTGACTTTGGCCTAGCCTATTGAATTGAATTGATTCTTCTGGTGAACTCAAAGTATTTGCACTGTCTAAGAATAATTGTAGTCTTTTAGGTAACCTTTGCCTTTTACTCCTCTTGAAAAGTATTCTGAATGCCAGTAAGATATTAATGTCCCCAGAACCCTTGCTACTAAAGTCACCTGTGGGTGTAGGTTGTGTCTGTGGGCCATCCCAAAAGGGTCCTGTCTGATTCTGCAACTTAGAGTGTACAGTATTCAAGTATATTTATGTTTTACTATATGATTGCCTCCTTCGTAGATAAGCCTGGCTGTTAGGGAGAATTCTCTGTTTAGGCTGAATTTCCTAACCTAGTGAGTCCCCCAGCAGCTTTGCTGGACTTCTGGAGTTTGTTTTTTTCCATCCTGCCAGGAGTGAGACTCTTTTTCTCCCACTCTTGGACATGAATGTGTGTAATTCCTTTGAATGTCAATGTGTTCTATGGGCTATGGGGTCTTTTACTCCATAGGGTCTCATATGTTTTTCTATGTATGTTACACTGCACCCTCCATGCCGTAACACTGGGGCGTCCTAGCGGACCTCCATCATAGACCTAAATTTACTAACAGATCTAGTACAAACCATCCTATTGTGGACGTACTAGTAAGGGTAATTTGATTACTCCTGGGTCTGTTATGCGAGGGGGCACTGTCCCGTCCCCCCTCGGCGAGTTTTGGCTGGTGGCAGTGGAAACTACCTGTTATATTCAACCCCGAATATAACCCTATGGGATTCTTCCCATTGTTGGAGATTGATACCTTTTTCCTGTTAATCTCTAACATACCACCGGTTTACTTATCTTAAATAAGTCTATCGGATGGTATTTTCTGCCAGAACTCGGTTTTTAAAATGGCGTCTGTGTTCGTCTCTGTGACTCTTAAACCAAAGGTTGAGCCCTTTGTTCCACTTTTGGCTGGCTTCTGTACAGAGACCCTCCAAAGTGGTGCCATTCTGTCTGGGTTACCACAGGGGTGTGGGAGGGGGTCTAGGCACCCTGGACCGAGTTGCCTTGCCAACTCCGGTCGCACTCTGGTGTGATTGGCCCAAGTGGTGAGCCACCCCGCTCACCACTTAGCGTGTTTTGATTGACAGCTAGGCTGAATGAATGGGGGTTTTCTGCATACAAGCAGGGCTTTTGGGACTGGATCTTCAGAATTCGACACAGGACCTAAGAATCCGACGAGGGTAAAGCTGAGCCGACCTGCAACGACGACACCTCCAGTGGAGCCCTGCGGAACCCACTCACCACTTACCGACGACAGAGGAGATCTCCCTGCCGGAGAGCCTCTTCCCCTGACTGGTGGGAACAACCAGTCCCCTTTGCTTTTTCTTCGCTCCAGGACGCAGTGGTCGAATTGCCCGTGCAGAGCACCTCGGCAACCGGATAGCGACTACCCCTGTACCGCGACCAAAAGGTGGTGCCTTGTGACGGAGCACTCCGCGGCTGGTCTGTTACCTGGTGGTGCACCGGACTTCACTTTTCTTCGACGACGAGATCATCTCTATTCTTGGCAAAGACCCGATGTGCATCCACCACCAGGAACAACTGCCCCCGCCGGAGCTGTCTCTCCAAAACAAGGTACCGTGTCCGCCTGGCTTCCCTTTCTGCCGGATAGAGTTAGGTGTCTTAATCCTCGCCTTTCCATTGGGTCGCCTCCAAGCTTTCTTTAACGTGTTGTTCTGAACTGGTCCACTCTTTCCATAACAATTTGCGATAAAGACTCGAAGCGCATTTCCACTGAGACACTTTTTGGGACATATCGCCTTGCCTCTCTCCGAGTGGGCCTGGCCTCTGAACTTTGTGATCTGCAGTAGACCTTGCCTTAATTGCCTTGCATTTGTCCGTAAAGTATTGGTACCGAGTTGACTTCATAACCTGCCTTATTTTTCTCTCCCGTCCTAACGAATACTAGAGTGTCATCTAGGTTAAAGCATACACCTCTGTCTACAAATAAGTAATGCCGTTGAACCTAGACTTGTCGAACTATTGTTAGGGGAATTGATATTTTCTTCGTAGAGTAATTGTGATTGAAATCGTTGCCGTATTGAGTGCCAGAGTGTTTTCTTTAGATGTATTCTTATAAATAAATAACTATATATCTTTACACCGAAGCCTTGTTGTGTGTTTGCTTGCCTTACTGTGTAGATTACCCTATATTGTATACTCCACATACTGCCTAACTCTTCTTGAGGGAAGTCTGATGCTCAGCCACAGCTACCAAGTGAATCTGTGTGGTACAGACTGCTACCAAGTGGGTTTACTGCCAAACACCTGTAGTCCTAAATCTTTTGCAGTGGTCCCAGAGGGAACTGCACAGGTTTCCGACTAACACTGGCTGCTCAAAACGCTACCAATACTGTGTAGTACAGACTTATACCAAAGGTTGGTTTGCTTACACCTGTAGTCATAGTTGTGTGTAGTGGTCCCAGAGGGTACTGCATACAAACTTTGCCTAACAATGATGGTCGACAATTCTGACCTATCAAAATGGAACTGCTTACATATACTTTGTGAGTGACCAAATCCAATGTGTGTTTGCAATAATTGAAAAGATCACTGCTAAAGATATCTTTAACAACTACAAAGACAGCTGTCTTGATTAAATATGCTGCAGTATTGGTGAATGGAATATTTTCAGGAAACCACTGAAGCTAAAACATCTTTCAGTTTGCAGCATCTATAAGAGTCTAATAACACTGTCATGATTTACATCATGCCCTGCATTCCAGAGCCTAGCCTCCACCCAAAACGCAGAACACAAGCCCACCAAGGGGCTATGACAGGTACGCAAAAGCAAGGTTCTAAAGAAAGTTGGGTCTCTGTAATTTAATGCAACACAAATCACTACCCCTGGGTACGACGTTGTTATTTTGGCAGGTATTTTTTCTGAGAGTTTTTTCCCGAAAATGTTCAGCCACAAAAACTCATTGAAAATGATGGGTTGGGGTTAAGCGGATGTAAGAGGTAGTGGGTGTTTGGGAATAGGGACTCAGTAATAAGGAAGGGTGACTTGGTGGGACTTGGCTCCCAAATATAAAACAAAAATGTCAATGGGTCTCATTACGAATCCAGCGGGCAACCCTGCCGGTACTACCGGTGGGTTGACGCAGGACTCGTAACATGTTACCGGCACCTGACTTCCCGGTGCCGCCAGGAGATTCCAAACCCGGTGGCTCCAGAATTCAGGTGCCGGTAACATGTAAGTCCCCATTCCCATAGCGTCCTGCAGGACTCTATGGAAGTGGGGACACGTAAGCACCGGCACCATTCCTAATAGTGGCAGTGCTTCCATGACCGGTCTTCCTACCATGGCCGCTGTGCCCAGCAGGGTCAAACCTGTCAGGCAGAGCGGCCACGGCAGGCAGACTCAGAGTTTACCGATCCAGAATCAAGGATACTGTTGAGCTTACCGGCACCCTTGTTTCTGGACCGGCAAACTTATAATGAGGCCCAATGAGTTTTTTCGGCTGAAAAAGTTCAGCCAAAAACTGAGCGAAAAAATACCTGCCGATGTAAGAATATAGAACCTACCCATTAGCACCTCACAAGCTTACCTTTTCAACAGCATTATTGTTGAGGGTCCACCTTCTGTGTGAAAGTATGTATACATGTGTATTACTCTGATGTATTTAATAAACATTACATGCTATTAAAAACTTCTCTACACAGTTTGATCAACAAACCAAAAAGGGTTTGCACTTGCAAAATAGTGTATTTTATACTTATAAATAGAAACACAATAATAATGATCTCACTCTTGTGGATATAACAACGATGAATTGGATCAAGCATCAGTAAAAGTTGCAATTAAGACCAGAGCAAGTACACTAGAACAAAAAATGAAGAGAGAAGCACCAATGATCGTTCATGTGTCTAAGTTCTCACCCCAAAATGCTCAGATCAAGAGGTGTATTACTAAACATTGGCCCATTCTCACTAATGACGAAAGAACTAAAGAGTTATTCCATACAAGAGCAGTTTTTGCTTACCAACGTACAATTTACGAGATCTTCTAGTCAATACTAGAGATAGTACAGGCCTACCTCAGAAACATAAACAACAGGGCACGTGCCCGTGCTTGAACTGCAGTAATTGTAACAACGTAATCAAGGGTAATCAAGGGTAATGTTGTCTCACATCCACATACCGGTGAAAAGATCCAACTCAGATATTTTGGGACATGCAACACGGAGAACAGCATCTACTGCATATGCTGCCCGTGCGGGCTATGCTATGTAGATTAAACTGGATGCAAACTAAAAACTTGCATGAATGAACACAAGTCATGCATACGGAACAAGACATTGAATTCAGCGGTAGCTAGAGATTTCAACCAAAAGAATCACAATGCAGCACAATTGAGATTCCAAATATTAGAAGTACTGGACAACTCACAACCAGGTATTGACCCCAAAAAAAGAAGACAACAAAGAGAAGCGTACTGGATTGATCGATTGGACACATTATTGCCCAGGGGAATGAACAAAGAATTCGGACTGAACTGTTTTTTTATGATCTGCATTGTATTTTCCCTGTTTTGATTTACTCTTCACCACTGATGCTTTATATGTACAACTTTGATTTGAGTGTGATTTTTAAAATCTATTCGTAATTACCTCCGACTTTGACTTTGATTTTCCAAAAGAGGTACTCACCACACTTTCTACCATATTTTAGGAATAAGTGATAACGCGACAAACAGTCATCATGAGACCACTCCCACACAGAGTGGCCACTCGCCTAGACAAGCACCTCCTGAACCATATTACAATATGAGTATGCATCAATATACATCAATATATTCCTAACAGAAGCAATAGACCCTAGGATATTTCACATCCTTCCTATGGCATTATGTTGATTTTTTAACACCTGCCTGTCAAAAAATGACTTGTGAGCATCCAAAGTTCACTTAGTACATTGCAAAAATAATACGACAGTTTTTCGCCTAAATACTATTTCAGTGGGCATAGCATACGATAGTGCTACAATATTCACAGTGGATTTTCATGCACTTTTTATGTATTTCTGCAGTAATTACTTCTTTAGCTGCGGTACCAGCAACAGATATAATTCAGCATTTACGCAATTGAAGCAAGAGTTTCTAGGATATTTCACAGCCTTCCTATGGCATTGGCTAATTTGGATCACCCTCCTGTCAAAATATGACTCGTGGTCGTCCAAGTCTACTGTGCACTACACACATTAAATACTACAGCTTTTTACCCATACACCTTTTCAGAGGCACTAACCCACCAATATGCTTTAATATGCGCTGTACATTTTATACCCGCAGTAATCATTCTGGTAGCTACGGTACCAGCAACAGATACAATTTGGCATTTACACAATGCCCCTTCTAAGATGGCTGCCAACACATGGACAGTCCTCCATGTTGTTGGTGGACGTTACCTTGACAACCAGAGCCTCGCGTTTACTTAGACAGCAAGGTTCCCGAGCGGCGGCGATGAGCTCACGATTGGCAGCACTCTCTGCAGTACGGAGGTAAGACATGTGAATAGACATTGCCAATTAAGGTTCTGAGATCTTAATCGATCTTACTTATACAGGCAACGTATTTTTTGCAGAATCACGACACGTACGCTCTAAGCTGTACCACGGCATACAATATGTATGCTTCGAATACGAAAGTAGCGATCCTCGTTCTCGACGCAGACTCCATCAGGTCAGATTTCTTTTGGAATGACCTCAGCTCCTCAAGCATAATGCATGCTCATATGGGGTACACAGTTCAACACCGCGGGTGAATTATCAACTGAATAGTAAGTGTATACACACACAAGCCAGTCTATGCAACGTGAAGATGTCACGGTGTTTTTGCCCAGCCATTGCCTAAGCAGCATGCCACCCTTTTGCAATTCTGAAGGTACCTTTTAGACCCAATTCAGGGATTATTTAACAGGCGTAGACACAAATCCAACAAAGTAATATCCTGACATGATGTTGATAAGGTGATGGCATAAAACATTGAAATTGTTAACATGATGAATGTTGTAAATACTGTGCTTATGAATTTGTTCCCTCTCTCTCTTTTTTCTGTGTTGTCTAACTGTATGTTCTATCTCTATGTATGTGGGTACCCTGTTAACGATTTCATGATTTCAATGCTTTGATTGGTATCTATATGATGTGTAATATTGATGGAAGTTTGATTAGATGAGGCCCTGACGAAGGACCACTAGGTCCGAAATACTTTGGCCATTGTTCGATGTTTGCTTATGAAATGCATCAGCGAACCAGTTCTAAAAAACGAAATTAAAACCGAAGTATTTCCACCAAAAACAAAAAGACTTGAATACTTATTACAAACATTTTTCGAGATCATTTAACAATCCCAACGGGATATATGGGTGTGCGGCACACCCCAAAGGCAATTTAGCCTAGGTCTTTCTCTCTTGTCCATAATTTTGTGCCTCAACATGGTGGCACATTTTAGTGGGCTGCACCCCGAAAGTTAACAAATTGATGACAAATCAAGATTCACTTAGTATCAACAAACCATCTCAACTAAGCAGTGCCTGCTCATCTCTCAGCCTCTTCTGTATCTCACTCTCTTGTTAATCATGTATTTATATTAATTCTCTTGTAGAAATAATATGAGCATTAAAAATAGAATAGTCAACATGATACAGTTCCTAATATTAACAATATTAGTACATGTTGAAACAATAGGCAAAACAGTTTTTTCAAACAGTCAAAACATTAGAATTAGGACATATTGGGAAAGTGCCAATTTGTAGCCCCATGAGCAGTTTACTGTCTCAGGGTCAAGGCATTTGAAAGCTGTTTGCTACTTGTTTTCAATGCAGTTCAGCTTTATGATTAGCTCTGCCTTCACAACACAAGCATTTAAATGACAATTTGTAGACCCAAAGACTAGAATTACAACCTGGGCCTAGTCATCAAGGATTCTGCTAGTTTCCTTACCCAGGCAGGCTGTTATCTTATGAGTCAGCAGTTTCTTACTGTCTCTTGCCCTCTCTGCCAATCAACTCCCAACAGATTAACTGAAGCCAGCAGTCTTGTGGCTATGAACCTCTGGCATGTTTGAACTAGTTGGGCTTTTTCCCAAATGATAAAGACGTCAGTAATAATGCTTTATTCATGACATATTCTACAGTCGCCGTGTACTAATTGAGCATTCAACCTTGATTCGGTCTTGCCAATGCTGGCCTGTACTTCTGTTATTTATTTTAAACAACTTTCGCACATGTTTCTGAATTCGTGTGCCATTCTGCTACTATTCTTTAAGAACAATACTGATAATGTGACCACATGCTCATGAAAACAAAGCAATGAGATTGTTTTGATAAACAATGTAGCAAACTGGATAAGACTAACAGATAGATCTCTTGCTTAGGCAATCTCTTATCGTTTGCATATCCCATAGATACAAATACATCCATTATCTAAACACATTAAGGCTTTGTGGTTCCTAATCAACAGACGAACCTCATAATGCATTCTGAAAAAGTTCTGTAATGTTTATGTACATTTGCAATTATGCTTGGGAAAATAAGGCTGACAAATAATTCTGAATGGGCATTTTTTAAATGCATCTCTGTAAAAGTTAATAGGAATGTTTCCGTTGTGGAGGCAGACTATATAGCCCGACTAGGAATGTAGATGTCCATGTTATACTCATATAATGCAATTCATAGCAACGACTTAGTGAAATGAAAACAATTGTGCATTTATGTGAAGGAGTGAATCATTTTCACATTTGCATGAGGCATATACATTGATTTGGGCACATTTTTGCAGAGCAAGATGCCATGGAATTTCATTTGAAAGAGAGGTGATTATTTTGTCAAGGCAGCTACAAAACGTCTTAGCATGTTCTAACTTTTACGTTTTTATTTGATCAACAAACATGCATTTGTCTTTTCAATCAATGTTCTCAGTATTAAATACAAGAAATAAACGTCTTCTAGTGTCAACATGCAACCTATTTGATTTATTTATCCTTAATCATTACAAATTGCTCTTGTGCCCTTTAGCACCCTATTGTGCTAATTTAGCAATCTTGTTGTTTAAGTATATGTAATATTGTCTAACAGGCCAATTCACAATGATGTTACTATGAGGAACTCTGACTAGCTTGTGGCTCGCTTCTGACTTACTGTTTGAATGTCTTGAGTAATAAGAGTTACTTATTTTTTTAATTTTTCTAAATGATGTGCTGTATTGTTAAAAAGGTGATGTAAACCTTCAGCACTATATTAACATAGAACATTACATCCACATACATTTGTTCATCTTATCATGAAGTTATTATACATATATAGATTCCTTTTATCATATATAATCTGTTTCAAAAGTATCCAATACAAGATATACATTCTCCTACTTTTCGTATATCAGTCATTCTAGCCAGAATTGCCTGTTAGTAAACTTGCTTATTAGATATTTCTAATATTTTCATTATGTCTCTTACACAGATAGCACTCCAAAACTGATCTGTCTAAATACATCTAATTCAATTTGTTGTTACTATAGTTTTTTGTAAAAATGTGCAAGAGCATATTAGCCTTATTTCTAGTATTACTAAATGAGACATAAAACTCCACCCATCATATCAGCCACATGACTTGGAGTGAGGATGATCTCAGCTCATACCCATGTGCTTCTACTAGCACTGCCTGGGGTAAACCAAGAATGGATCTAACCAAGTCATCATTTTAGAAGGGAGGGTCTACAGGACATATAGAATGCATGGTATAATTCCAGATCTGTATATTTCTAGGAAGGCTTTGATGTTAAATCCTCCTTTTCTATTAATAAAGTTTCAAATTACTTTCCATTTCTTCATAACCTTCATGCTTACATAATTCCCCACTAAGGTGAAATTGGGGGTAGCGGCAAAAGGCATTCCAGGGTAGGTATACGTTTTACAAGTTATAATTTCTCCTTGTCTATTCTCCAACAAAATGTAGTTCCTTTTTGCCCCACTTTACTAACAACAAGAGATATGTAGGCCCTTATTCACAGAATGTTTTCCAAAGGGGGTTTGCCATTATAAAACGATTGAAAGAATTAAGCACCTTAATCTCATATTAATGTTGGCTTAATAGCTGACTAAGGCTTCTATGGAGTGCTGAATGCCTATAGGTGTTAAATCCAGCAATATAGTATCATCAGCATATGCTAACCAAGGCACCACCACCTCTCCCACCCATGGTAAGAAATTACAAGCTGCTCTTAATGCTGCATCCATGTCACCTGTATACAGATTATACAAAAGAGGAGACAGGACGAGTAATTTAATGAACTAGAGCAGATTAGGGTCTATGCTGCAGCACTCATTCTTTTCGGGAAAGCCAAGGTCCGGAAACTCTATCAAATGCACAAGAGTTGTCAATGTAGCGTAGAAAGTTTCCTTCCCAAGTGGTGATTTGTATCTATACGTATGTAAATAACAGACAATGGGCCTCATTACAACCCAGGCGTTGGACCATGGTGCTAATAGCACCATGGTCCATGTCGGTAACTTACCGACTCCGCCATGGCCGAATGGGGAATTACCACCCCATTCCGAGGTTGGCGGGCGGTAATTCCCCATGCCGCCATGGCCCTTCCCCATTCCCATTTTTGCCCCATAGGGCTCAACGGGAATGGGGAAGGAGCTAATTACGGCACCGTAAATTACGGTGCCGTAATTAGCTCCTAGGACCCTTTGCGGGTTGGTTTTTTAACGCCTGCTAAAAGCAGGTGTTAAAGTGCTACCCGCAAAGGGACCTCATAATCAGGCGTTAAGGGTTTAACAGAGCTGACACCTTTTACGGCGCCGTTAACCCCTTAACGCCTGGGTTGTAATGAGGCCCAATATGTTATATGCTGTGCTGAGACCACTTCTGAAACCGGTTTGAAATTTAGTCAGTAGTCCTTTGTCCTCTACCCAGTTTTTTCAATATCAAAACAGCAAAGATTTTATAGCTGGAATGGAGCATCACCAGCAATCTATATGCTGGAGGATCTGCCCTACTTCTCTTTTTAAAAACGGGTATAATTATAGATATTTCCCAACTAGGTGGTAGCTTTCCAGTTTCTATAATTTTAGAAACAAAAACACTGTCAGTACTAAAGCCCAGCACTATGGGTTATTTGTAAAGACCACATTTGCCAAGTGGTCTGGTCCTGGAGCTCACAATCACTTGATTTTATTGATAGCAATATATCAATCTCTTCAAAGCCCTCTAAGCTTGATTGGCCCAAATAGTGTGGTTTTATTATTTCATTGCCATCCTCTGGATTAAAATAGTTTTTCGGAATTTATTTAACCAAGGCATATTCAGATACTGGGTTGAGGATTTTAGGAGTATCGCCTGCCAGGTTTTCTGTAGCTGCCACAACATTTACATCTGTCTTACATTTTTAATAAAGTGAGCACAAAATTCCAATTTGCATTGTTTAAACTACTTTTATGACTTCTCAGCCAATTTCTATGATGGGCATGCAAACTGGATATGTGTCTTGCCTTTTCCTCTAGTGAATGCTGTTTGGTAAGTTGCATACTACATATTGCGTTAAGGAGTACATGGTTCCCATTAGGTATTTGTACATCTAGTATACTTAATCTTTGTTCTTTCATGTTGGATTTTCTGGTTCCCAATCGACTTCGGGCATTAGCTGTATTCACCAATTTACACGTATTCTAATAACAGTTATCTAGCTGAGCCATAATGGGACCCTTAATTCTTGCTAAATATGCATTACATTTCTCAACATTGTGGGAGCTCCAAATTGATGTGTTCTCCTGGGAATTAACTTCCACTTCAGTGCAAAGTTTGTGTATTCGTTTCCCATGATTATATTCTAACTGAGCCCATTATGATTCACTATAATGACTGAAGATAGCTTTCTAATCAAAGAACTGACAACGATATCATCCATATTTGAGTATACTTTCCCATTCAACCATGTATATACTTCTTGATCAGCCTTCTCATTGTTCATCTCTATTAATCCCATGTCGTAGTGGGAGAGTAATTCCATCCAGCAACTGAATTCACCTTCAAATCTACCATGTATTATATATTGCTCTTGATCCAGTGGAGTAGCCTGTGAGCACTTTTTAGTTTCAACATGATCATTCTCTTGCTTAATTATTGCCTGGTAGTTAAAATCTTCCATAATTATCACATTATTACATTTGTGATTAGTGCCCTCATTTTCTGGTGTAATTTTCTGGTATTAACCCTTCCCAGCGGATCATATAAATTAATGATCAGAAAAAAATGTACCAGCAAGGGTAAACCTTCTATCACTCCACTCTCGACAAAGGGACAAGGCGTGCCTACTGAAAATCTTGTTTAAATTTAAATAGGTTTTCAATCTAATACATAATCCCGCTATGGGTCTGCCTCTAGCATGAGCAATGGCTAGTTGTTGGATCATATTATATCCATCAATCATGAATTCTCTTTTTGCGAAAGTTTCCTGTAAAGTAAAAATGTCCCTTTTCATACGTTTGTTTAAACGTTGCATATTACACAGGAAAGAGTGGTATCCCCTAGTATTCCAAGATAATAAATTGCATTTATTTTTTGACGCATATCATGGGTTATCTTCCTCCAATAGTTAGTGGGTCCAGCACTCCGTGCTGCCATTCAGCTAATTAACTAGATTGTTCAGAAGGGTGACCTACTTGGGGCTTTTTCTCTCTGTTTGGTTTTGGACATATTATCGTTGTTGCTTCTGCTTCCACGCAATCTTCACAGCTGACAATCACATTGGTTCCTTTATTATATATTGCATTAAAGTGTGTATATATTAGTTCCATCACCAAAGGAGACACACACTCTACAAGAGCCCAGTTTTCCATATAATAACTTTACGGAAAATCCACATGTTCGGCATCTGTGAAGTTTATTGATTTTAATGTCGGTATTTGTTTCAACCAGTTCAGCAAGAAACTTCTATTCATGAAGAGATTTTCCGTAGTTGGTTTTTGCTCCAAAGGTTTTACCCATTTTCCCACAGGTAGTGCCATGGATATCGTGTGGGCATTGATGGTATGTGGGGCTCTTGGAGGTTTCTTAGCCGCAAGATACACTAATGTTGGTCCTAATGGTCGTCTACCATCCACTTGAGAATATAATTCAGTGAAGACCGCTGTATTCGGGGATATTTCTGTGCCTTGTGTTGTGTCGTATCTCTCATGCCTTGTGCATTACTATGAGCTAATAGCATATCTACCACTCTTGCCAGTATGTGTTTGAGGTCTCATTGTTCTTTTGCCATGGTAGATACTAATGCGAATACCTCTTCCACTTTTGCTGCAATCCCATTTAAATTGGAGACAGTTGCAATCGATGTATTTACTTTGGGATTCATTCGTGAACTATTTTCACTATCACTGACAGTTGTTATACAGGGTAATTCATGGAATAAATGTGGGCCAAAATGGGAGCTTGCGCGTGAAATGCACGCAAGTACCCGTTTTCGCACGCATACGTATTCATGGAGAACATTGCGTGTGGCTTAACTGAGACCTGCGCTGAATCGCCATGGGCCCAACACGTCACTGCGACACCACAAACGCGTTGCGCGATACGGCCAGCGAAGGTGCACACCGTTCATGTGTTCCGCCACACCTAGAAAGGGGGCGGAACACATGAAATGGGGAACAACATGAGAAAATGTGGGCATTACGGGGAAGCACTGCAGTAAAATCCTTGCAACACCCACACGCGCACTAACAACACATATTCATGGAATCGAGCAGGGCTCACCGACACACGGCAAAAGATGTGCAAATCCGGAATCACGTACGCCAGGTGAAAGCAGGTGGCAGCACCCCCTTGCACCAAAGCCAATGCATAAAAGTGCTCGCAAACAACACACCCACGTATACAGCTATGATGAATGTACCATTCCTCGCAGCAGTCATCGTAGGTCTCCGCAGGAGGAGGAGAATAGCTAGGCCCTTCATGTTTTTACCCAGGACCAGCCTTTTTGGGAGGCCTCATGACCAGGTCTATGGCAGGTATAGGTTTCCACCTCATGGTCACTGAGTGGGAGGATGACCTCACATCACCCACCCTGTGCTCCCAAGCACTGAGCCTCTTGGAAAAGGTGCTCAATGTCCTCCATGTTTTGCCCACTGAGTCATTTCAGCAGACAACGGTCATAGTTGGTGGCATCTCACAGCCCACGCAGTCACGCCGCCTACACCAGGTGTTGGCAATCATGATTGCACGCCCTTCAGTCCGCAGGCACATATAAATTGCAATAACAACTGCAGAAAGGCAGGCCGTGGTCCAGGACTTGTACGGGGTGGCACACTTCCCCAAAGTGCTTGCTGCCATTGATTGCACCCATGTGGCCCCACGTCCACCTAGGGCCACTGAGCACATCTTTCGCAACCGCAAGCACTGGCATTCCATCAACGTGCAGGTTTTATCTAAAGCCAAGGGAATCATCACCTCTGTCTATGCAAACTATCCAGGGTCCACCCATGATAGTTTCATATTCAGAATGTCACCCCTACACCGGGACCTGGAAGCTGGGAGGCATTGCACACATGGCTCATTGGTGAGTACAAATGCCTGTGCAGATGCATGCATGTCTTAACACAGACAAATAGACAAATCCAACTAATGACAACCATTATCACCTCCCCAGGGGACAGTGCCTACCCTCTGAGCACCTACATGATGACGCCAATACGAAACCCGACCACACCCCCCCAGGTAAGATACAACACAGCCATATTGCAACTAGGGCCATAGTGGAGCGCACATTCAGAGTGCTCAAGTCACGTTTCCGCTCCCTTGAATGCTCTGGTGTGCAGCTACTATATGCACCCCCAGTAGTGTGCAGGATCATCGTGGCAGCATGTGTCCTGCACAACGTTGCAACACAGCGGGGTGTACCGGTGGACATGGTTGTTGCCCCCACATCTCAAACCACATGCACGCCCCCTGCTGGGCAAGGGAGGGGAAAGGGCACGTGGCGAGGCAGCCCATACCCAGCTTGTGGCTCAATTTTTCACCTAAACTCCCACCCCTGCGGAGTGCACACAGGCCTGGCACATTCCAGGTGACAATCGATGGTGACAAAGGGACAGTCAGCTGTCACAACCTTACCACCCTGAGAATGTGTCCTTGGAAGTGCAATACTGTGTGCATCCCTAGCTATTTAAACAAACCCAATCCCGTGTGACCAAAAGGCACACATTCAAGGTGCATAATCCACTACCCCCTTGCAAAACAGCACATCCAAATACTGGTATGTCGCCTAAACCCTCGCAAACCACGTCACCCGCCTGAGACACCATGCCATGGCATGCAATGTGAAAACAACAAAATAAATGCACAACACATGACACAACTGTCACAAAGTGCACCGTGACAAATAGAAACAGACCAGAGACAATTCCCTCTGGCACATCAAAATCAAACCGTACAGATTAATATATATTTACCAGCATAACATATCATGAACACAGGACCCAACAGTGACAACGTCAGACAGTGACCAATCACAATAGCACAAGTGTCTCAATGTGACAAAGCCACCAAATGGACTATTCCAATCCTGTGCGTGTCGCTGCTAGCTAAATGCGGCAGGGTACCGCATACAGCACGAAGTGCATCAACAATGGAGACAGGCAAGGTAATACATGATGATATAACTTGTAAATATGCACAATTAGCAATATATAAACGAAAATGCATGTCAACCATGCACTGGAGAAACCATCATGAATCCCCAGTAGGGGTGTACACGGTTTGGACTTCAGACTGGCCACAGAAATGATGGAAGCACAATGCCTATGTGTAAGTTACTGTCACCCGGTGCCCTCCTTGCAAACCCAAGGAAAGGGGAAGCAGAAGTGGCATATGTGTCTGGACCCCAAGCCTCAAACACAAACCTGAGACAAGCCTGCATGGGCCCAGCCGGAACACAGAGTGGATGCCTTTGGATGCCACACAAAGCAACACATTGTTATATGAATGCACAATAGACAAAAAAAAATAAAAAATAAATAAAAAAATGGCCATGGTTGACCAGGAGGGTGGGGGGGCACCAAGGAGGGAGGAGGTGCAGGGTGCATCTGTTGTCGCTGTCATCACCCTCTGGTGCAATATGAGAAGGTGTGCGTGGTACGGGAGGCTGACCAAGCATAGCCCGAAAGGACTGGTTCTGCAGAATGATGGTCCGGAGGTCCCCATGCAGCACCTCACGTGTAGCATAGAGTTCTGCCTGCAAGGCCTCATGTGTTGTACAGACTTCCGCCTGCAAGCCCTCACATTACACACAGACCTCCTCATGGGTTGCCTGGAGATCAGCCGAGATGTTGTGTGTCAGCTGCTCCATCTGCTGTTCCGCCCGTCTACTGTAGGCCACCTCAAGTGCAACCAGAGTAGCTCTGAGGGAGGTGTTCTCTTCCCTCAGGGCATCCCTGTAGGCCTGTGCCTCTGCAGCCATGGCTGTGCGCACAGCCCCTAGTTCAGCCCGTCGGCCCTGTTGGTGGCCAACATGTCCATCTGTGTATGCGGCGCGTGGACCGCATTGCTTGCTGCTGGAGCTCCAACTGTCTTTCGGGGGGGGAGAATGGAATTGGCCACCCTTTCCATGGACTGCATTCCTCCTTTGATCTGCTGCCCCAGGAACAGGAGCAAATAGTGTGGAGCATGACCCTACATCTGTAACCGCCACAGGCGGACATACCAACACTGAATGGCCCCTTGAGGGGTCTACCCACCACTGCAGGTGTGTCAGACAGAACAGCATCCATGCCAGAATAACTCACCTGTGACAGAACATAAAGTTCAATATATGATTTCGCACCAGAGGCATAGAGATCCTCAGAGGTGTACTCAGAGACACCCCTGGCCAGGATGGTCTGTAGCACCAATGGATTTTGATGCGCTACCACCCCACTGCCTCCACTGGTGCCTGGTCGGTGCTCTGAATACTCCACCCCCTCTGCCATCTCCTCCTCCTCCCCTGCTTCCAGTGTCTCATCACCTGCACCAAATCAAAAAGAAGACATGACCACACATGTTAACAGCAAAGGCCACCCACATAGGTATTACAAAGTTGACAGCAAACATATCAAGCAGACATGTGACACATTACACGCAGTGCCAATGTAATGGAACGGGACCCTGAAAGCAAATATGGATCCCTGTCAAATGGCAAAATAAGACATGTACTGCATGGTACATAGCCCCTGCATCACACACAAGCTTGTGACAGGCATAGTCCTTCCACAAATATGACAGATGCCAGCACACAGATGCCACGTAGTATAGCCATGGCAGAACTGTCAACCAGCCCCAGATGGAAGTCAAATACTACTGTCTGTGATCCATGTAAAATGCATGACATCAGACAGTACATGGAAATCGCTATGACAAAACAACATGTTTCACAGGATGCAACAACGCTAGGGTGTTGAAATACAGTGAAGGGAAGCACATGGATACATTAATGCTAGGTCACTTTGACATCACACAAGTGAATATGCATGTTGAAGGGTGAAACAGGGCTCAGAGGTGCGTGGGTGCATTGCAGTACATGTGTACAACCTCAACTATAAAAAAAGACAAAACCAGTAATTTCAATGTTGTGTCATGATGGCAGTGTAAGGGCACATGCAGTCATCATGTGCAAAGTGTTGGCAGTGGGTTGCAAGGATACAGTGAGCCCCAACCCCAAGGGTAGGGGATGGCTTGGAGGCAGTGAATGGGTCAAAGTAGTATCTCAGAGTACCCTGTTGTAACAGACAGTGGCCCTCATTACGACCCTGGCGGAGAACCATGGTGCAATTTGCACCATGGTCCATGGCGCTAAGCTGCCAACTCCGCCATGGTGGTTGGCGGACTTACCGCCCCATTCCGACCTTGGCGGGGCGGTAAGTCCCCAATCCCCATTTACCCTTCCCCATTCCCATTTTTGCCCCATAGGGTATAATGGGAGTGGGGAAGGCGTTAATTACGCCACCGTAAATTACGGTGGCGTAATTAACAACAAGTCCCGTAGCGCCATGGATTTTTCCGCCTGCAAAAAGCAGGCGTAAAAATCACCATGGCGCTACGGGAACTCGTAGTCAGGCGGAAAGGTGCGCCATGGTTTACGCCGGTGTAAACCCCTTTCCGCAAGGGTCGTAATGAGGGCCAGTGTGAGCAGGTGTCAATTGCATTCTCACAGTCATCTGAGACTACAGCAGGGGAGAGGAGGACAGAAAGAACAACAAATGGGGAAGCAGCAGAAGTGCCCCCAGACCTGGAGAACCCACAACAGCAGTTGCATAGAGGCAGGGAGGCTGTACCAGAGGGAGGCATCCGCTCGACACAGACAAGAACCACAAAGTAATGGCCATGTGGAGCAACTGACCCTGAGGGACCAGCAAAGGGATGATCAAATACCATGAGAAGGAGGAAATACCGGAGATGGAGTCGGATGAGGGGCTTTCCCTGGACCCATAGGGGCTTGCTTGGAATGCACATGGTCCATGACTGAACACTCATGGCCCCTATGAGCCTGTGCCATCAGCACAGTCCGAGGGACAGACCCTGTATCAAGGCCAAAGAATGTTCCACACAGTACAGGTCTGGCAGAGTTGCAGAGGGAACAGTGTATATTCACAGAAAATCGGGAGCAGGCCATTGCAGTAGTCCACCATGGGAATCACCAGCCCCCTGGAGACAGTGAAATGCTGGGGGATAGAGAGGTAAGGAAGGATGCCCCTGAGGAGGATCAGCTTGCAGGGTGACCTCACAGAGACGTCAGTCATGTGACAACAGAGGGCGAGTGTTGAGTGGAAGGTCATCACTTGCTATCCGCAAACATGTTTTGGAGCAAGGATATGGAAAAGAGAAGTTGGCGAGTGATTGACATGGAAGGAGGGTGCAGGTGTGTTGATGAGGATTGCCTCCATGTGCAGCACATGGCCTGTATGCAGTCTGCATCACAACAAGCATGTATCAGTCAAGCATTGCATGGTTCACACATGACAGTCATGACTACATAGCCTGACTGGCATTCAATCACAACACATCACCCAAGCAGCATACACATGGCCTGGACACACACCCATGAACATTCTCGGACATCATCTCATAATCTTGGAGGTCTCCCACGCCTTTGATCTGACCCTCTGTGATGAACCCTCCAGCGATTGCCTCATGTTCAGAGAGTTCATCGTCCTCTGGTGGTGACCCACTGCCAGTCACCAGAGCAGATTTGAAACAAGGAACCAAAAGAGGTACCCACGCTGGTGACAGTCCTAATTTCTGTCAGTTAATTAAGTTGAGTCTCCATGTTAGTATAAGGTATGCACTTTCAAAGAAAGTCACGAGAACAAAACCAAGAAGAGATCCTAAGAGTACACACAAGAAATGTATTACATAAAACACAATTTTTTGTAGTTCAGATTACTTTTCACATGAATTAAAAAGGAATATCAGAAGGAGAGAAGAAACATAAAACATAACATTCATCATATATACATAAGTTCACCAAGAGCGGTATATACATTAAAGAAGTAAATTGAATATTTTTCAACATCTCAATTGGTGAAAAAAGGTCCAAACAGGAAGGAGATTATTCCTGTGGACTGGGTAGTACCTGGGTGTATACAAAATTACCCTATTAATGGCTAAATTTTACAAACAATTTGAAATAATATGGTTATCTGCCATATGGTTAACTGCCAACGTGTAGTAGAGATCAAGAAATTGTTCCCAAAGTACTTCCAAGCGCGAGGGGAACAAAACACATGGAAAAATCAGTAGTTAGGGCCTTCCTCAGGGCAGGAGTAATGTAGTGTTGTCGATATCCCCTGTATAGGCATAGGGGACAGGGGAGAACCGTGGAGCTACTGTCCCGGTGTATTCGGAAGCTTGCACTGCTAGGAAGTGCAGCCAGAGGGTTGGGACCGAGATTGTTGTTGCCGCTGACTGTGCTACTGGATTTGGTCCGTGCACTGTCAGTGCACCGTCAGCCTACCCTGGAGCGCCCTGTATCCATCGTCAAGCCTCCATTCCGGCATTTTCTGTTGCTGGACCCCCTGCACAGTCAGCGGCAACACCAATCCCGGTCCCAACCCTCCGGCTGCACTTCCTAGCAGTGCAAGCTTCCGAATACACCGGGACAGTAGCTCCACGGTTCTCCCCTGTCCCCTATGCATATACAGGGGATATCTACCACACTACATTACTCCTGCCCTGAGGAAGGCCCTAACTACTGATGCCAGCTTTGGCATGCCGAAACGTGTTTTCCATGTGTTTTGTTCCCCTCCCGCTTGGAAGCACTTCGGGAACAATTTCTTGATCTCTACTACACGTTGGCAGTTAACCATATGGCAGATAACAATATTATTTAAAATTGTTTGTAAAATGTCACCATTACCAGGGTAATTTTTTATACACCCAGGTACTACCCAGTCCACAGGAATAATCTCCTTCCTATTTGGACCTTTTTTCACCAATTGAGTTGTTGAAAAATATTCAATTTACTTCTTTAATGTATACACCGCTCTTGGTGAACTTATGTATATATGATGAATGTTATGTTTTATGTTTCTTCTCTCCTTCTGATTTTAATTCATGTGAAAAGTAATCTGAACTACAAAAAATTGTGTTTTTATGTAATACATTTCTTGTGTGTACTCTTAGGATCTCTTCTTGGTTTTGTTCTCGTGACTTTCTTTGAAAGCACATACCTTATACTAACATGGAGACTCAACTTAAATAACTGACAGAAATTAGGACTGTCACCAGCGTGGGTACTTCTTTTGATTCCTTGTTTCAAATGTGTTAATTGCTCCTTGCCCACGCACGAACATTGGGGCACACCTATTGTGTTTATACGTCCACAGAGAAGAGGCATAATTAGAAGCCTGCTTGTTTTTTGCTTGGTGTCAGAGGTCATTCCAACGCTTCGAGTAATCATCAGCTGTGCGCTTCTCACATCCCAAAGCACTAATACAGTGCGCAATGCAGTACCAGTGGGCCCTACTCTGAGCAGGCATAGTTTTGCACCTTGCCGGCACCAGCATGTTGCGGCCGTGTACTGGCACGTAGCCCACAAGTGCGCCCAGATCCACTTCAATGAAACTCCACTTTCTTAATGAGTTGGAGGGCTGAGCCGTGTCTGGGGTCCCAGCCTGTTCTACAAGAGCACGCTTCTTCCTCTTGGGAAGTGGTACGGACTCTGCGTGGCTTCTGCCACTCCGGTCAGCAGGGGCTGAAGCGCAGGTGGACTGGCCGCTGGAAGCAAACAATGGCATGGCAACCGAAGGTATGACTGCAGGCATTGGCTGCTGAGTGCTGTCGCCAGGACCCAGCAACACAACTGCCTCGGTGTCAAGGGCCAGGATTATTACAGTCCTGGCTGGGGGACTCAGAGCCGGGGTGGTGTCAGCTGCAGCTGTCCCTGCAGCTTCCACACCCTGGCTGCTTAGGGCAGCGGATGACAATGCTGCCCCAGATCCACGTGGCCTGGTGACAGCAACTTTCACCACCACATGTGGCTGACACAGAGGTTGGCCTGTGAATCCTCCCGTATCTGTACCGTGACCATTTCGAACTGGGCTAGCAGGCCCTGAGCTGGGGTGGTGTCAGCTGCAGCTGCATCTCCCTGACCCGGTGATGGGTGACATAGCTGTCCCTGAATGGGCCAGGACACACTGCCCTCGTGGGCCACCCTCCCCAGGTTACCAACGGCAGCCACCTTGGCCACTCTGGCCACATCCCCTACCATGACCACCTCTGGGAGGTTGCCCAGCTTTGCCACCCTTACCACTTGTTGGCCTCCCAGTCATGGCACTGATGTACTAGTGCGAATATGAGATACAGACAACAATTGTCCTGGGCAATTGGGGTTAAGGGGCAGGGTACGTGATGAGAAATTTACCCCTGTGCTCTTGCAAGGCTGCCTGTGACCACTGGGGAAAAATAACGTGTCACGCAATGCTCAGGCACCCCAAAAACAAAACTAACCATGCACGTGACCCCTCTGTAGCCCACGTGCATGGAATTAACATCCCGAAGTACGCTGTGTCACCCAGAAATACAAAAAATGCATATGCGTGAAACACGCAGGCTACTATAACCTCAAAAATGGGGTACACGACAAACAGGTGCAACCACAGTGGGAAAAATATGTGTGCAACTCACCGTCTACCGGGAAAAAAGAAGAAAAAACACACACACAGCAACTCGCCCGCCAAAACAAGAAGTAAGCACTGCAGCAGAAAACAAGAAGTACACACTGCCACAGTAGTGAGCAAATCGCATATGAACCCACAAGAAGAAGAATCTCACGCGTCGGTCCCCACGAAAAGCATGTACAGTGCACTGGTGTTCTACGTGGATCTTTAACCCATACTGAACGGCAACACCCAACATCCCGAGCGCGTCATGTAACTTACGCGCTTAGGGCCTTTCCTCTGATTACACGGTAATGGACTGTTTCCACACGTGGAGTCACTCTGCATCCAGATGGCCACGCTAAAGCACACGGAAGACCCACGCTCATGCCCACAAGGCCATTTACCTGCCTCAGATGCCCCGAGCTGCCTCCTACGAGCCATCTGCTGCTGCCAACCCACTCTATGTGCCTGCTGCCCACGTGCCCTGCATTTCAGTGCTTGCACATCAGCCATTGCCAGAAATCCTGTTGCTGAGACCACCTCTGCTGACCCAGACTGACATTCCATCACTCCACAGCCCAGCCCCAGGACCCAGTTGCCCACCCGCACCTGCCTGGTGGGTTGCCATGTTGGGCCAAGCACCATCAGAGGCAAGCAGCAACGCCCTGGCAGAGGGGCAGAGGGCTGTCAGCTTCTCCTCCAGAGAAGTTGGCATCCTAGTGGAGCAAGTCCTGGGGCATTATGATGCCCTCTTCCCTGGAATATCCTGCACCGACAAGGAAGAACAGAGTGAGATCTGCGCGGACAACGTGGTTGTCATCAACGTGGAGGGGGTGGCACCCCGCGTATAGAAACATGTCCTCAAGCGCTGGGAAGACTTCAGGTCCAGGACCCTCAACAAGGCCAGGCACTTCATTGAGTCCAGTGATGGAGTGGGGCGCCGGGGCCGGTTGACCAACAATGAGATGATCCGGACCTGGAGCGCATCAGCCCAGCGCTGCACACCCAGTGCTTAGAGTCGGAGCTCCATCCGGAGTCGAGTGGTAAGTGTCCATGTGTTCTTGTCCAGCGTAGTGCATGTTGAGGTGTGGCTGGAGTGTGCACCTTGGCCTTATGTCTGGCATGCCTCATGTATGGATGTCTGTGTGCATGTCCATGACAGTGCTGCATGTGAGTCCAATCAAGTGTGTTCCACATCAATGGTGTCTGTGTTGCAATGCATGATGTGCACCAGCATGTGATGATGCACACATGTTTGCATGCCTGTGACTGGACTTGCCCATGCGAGAGGTGTGAGACATGAATACTTATGTCACCTTCATGGACATGCATGGTGTACATGTGCGTGTGTATGAGTGGTGAGTGTGTGACTGGCCAACACCATGGATGCATGACATATGTGTATCTCTATGCGCGAATGACTCATGTGGCCCAGTTGTCCACACGTGCGCTGTGACAGGAGGTCTACATGGCCTTATGCATGACTGTCAGGTGATGTGTGTGCATGTTCCATGATACATGTGAGGTTCAGCCCCTCTTCTGATATGCCCGCAATGCCTTGTACATGGATGCAAATGTTTGTTGCACGTGGTGTTAGGGAGAATTCTCCAAATGTGCTAATTTCCCTTGCCTTTTGAGACGCCCAGCAACTTTGCTGGATTTCTGGGATTTTAATTTTTTTACCTGGAAAGAGTGTGAAGCTTTTTTTTCACACTCTTTTATGTATTTTGAGGTGTGTTGTACTTATGTGTTCTTTGGATATGGTGTTTTAAACAAACTCCATGCCATCATCTTTTTCTGTGTGTCACTTAGCACCTTCAGTGCAGTGGCACAGGTGTGTCTTTCAGACTCCCCAAGGTTTAGATACCTTCTCTGGGACTGACTACTGTCTCCCAGAGTATGTAAAGTTAAATTGACTTTAGTAGTCTCTTTAAATGTACTGACCCAGCACCCACTATCTTACTATAGAGTGCTGGAGGGGTTGCTTAGCTTCCCCTGAGTCAAAACACTCATGTAACAGCAAAATGTAACATGTTCCTACTTTAAATGGCTGGTGGCAGTGGTTTAGATCAACTACCATGATTTATCCTGACCACTAACAATGGTAGCTAAAAATCAAGGGTAGCCATGTTTTTCAATATGGCACCCAAGACCTATCTGTAAAAAGAGACCCTCTCAACTTTTTCACCATTTCTTAAAGGAAAAGTCCTTCTTGTGTTTGTCTCTGCACGCCAAACCAGGTTTGTTTCCTTTGTTCATGCCCTTTGGCTGGCTTCAGTGCTGAAGCCCTCCTCTGGTGCTAGGGTGTCTGGGGTGGACAGGATGTGAGGGAGGTGCCAGAAACTCCTTGTGCTTAGTCTCCTAGGAGACCTGAATGCACTCGGGCGTGATTGGCCAGCAGGCTGTCCTGCAAGGACAGCCACCCTGCTGGGTGAGTGACAGTCAGGCTGAATGAATGGGGGAAAACTGTTTAAAAGCAGGTCTCTGGGACTTGGAAAGCAGAGTCGACCACTGGAACAAAAGAACCAAAGAGGAAAGGAAGGAAGAGGACTGCTGCAACTCCTGGACGACCGGTAAAGCCCTGCTGCTGGTCTGAATTGCCTGAAACTCTGACGACAGAGAAGCCCTTCAAGGTTAACTTCTTCCCTTGAGTTTGGTGGGAACAAACAACTCGCAAGCCACCTGGACACCATCCTATTCTGGTCAAATTTTCATCAGAGTGCTGTTGAAAACCGGATAGCCAGAGGGAAGGAAACCAGGGGCACTTTAAGGCACTCACACTATAAACCAATGTCTTGCTACAGCTTTTGGCCTCTTCCCTGGGCAGTGCAGGAACGTCCTCCTTCTTGTCCCCACGACTGAAGCTCAGTAACAGCGAGATCTGCAGGAACTGCCAGGAAAAACTGCCTCAGCTACAGCTTTCTTCATTTAAAATGTCCTGTGCAACCGCGGTCCGGAATTCTTTTCGGCCATCGAGAAAGTGCATGAAACTTTCCTTAACTACAAAGGCTTGTCCTTCCCTAAACATTTGTCATACTTTTCGCTTAGCCAAATGCTTTAAAATTTGTGGCAAAGACTTTACTGTTGCATACCAAACTGTGCTATCCTATACAAGAGTCTCTGAACCATTGACTTTGGCCCAGGCCTATTGAGAAGAATTGCTGGTTGTGTACCTGAAACCCTTTGCCCTGCCTATGAATGTATTTGGGCTGTCTATTCTTATAATTTGGTCTTTTCCCTCCCTTTCTAAGTATCTAAAGTGCCATTTTCCTCACACTTCATTTTTGAGCTAAACTTATTTAGTTCCTTACCGGTTGGATTTTTGTGGTGTATTAGTGTGTAATATTGAGATGCTTGTGCTAGTGTAATGTTTTATAAATGTTTGATTAAATAAATATATATTCTTTTACTTAGAAACCTTGAGTAAGTGTTTACTTGAATCACTGTATTGGTTGGTCCTTTGTGTAGCTTGTTCTACTGCTCACTCAACTCTTGAGATATGTCTGGCTGCTCAGCCACTGCTACCACATAACTGTGTAGTACAGGCTTTTACCAAAGGTGAAATTGTACTGACACTTGTGGTCTTAATTGCCTGTAGTGTTCCCCAAGGGTACTGCAGGTGATTCTGCCTAACACTGGTGTACAGTAGTGAGCATAAAGTATGCTTGTTACATTTAGAGTGCTACTTTTACTTTTGTTCAAATAATCTTCACAAGGCTAAGCAACACCAGTAAAGCAATCGTTTTATCATGACTGATATGGAAAGCTACAAACAGGAGACCCTAGTGACTTTAACTGTTGATCAATTGAGAGATATGTGTAAAGCTAGGAATCTCACTGTAAAAGGCAAAAAGGTTGAATTGATAGAAACATTGTTAGAATACCAAAGTCTGAGGAGTGGGTCTGAATCCCCCACACCTGCAGCAAATGTGGAAAATGTTGATGAGGATGATAATGTTTCTGAGAGTAACACAGATGTTATAGATGAGTTAGAGGAGGAAGAGGAGACTTCAAATGTAGGCCCTGTTATCCCTCAACCTGCTCATAGGCCTCAACCTCTGATCACAGGGACCGCACCAGGTCCAACATTAAGTCCTGAATTTGTCTCTTTAGAAAGAATGAGACTTGAGTTAGAGTTTAAAAGAATTCAAGCTCAAACCGAATGCAAACATCAAGAACTTGCACTAGAGATGAAAAAGTTGTCTGTTGACACTGGTTCTCTCCCAGAATCTTCTAGGTCTTCCGGTCCCAAAAGGCCTTGCATGCCCAAAGATGCCAAAAGATTCAGTAAGTATGTATGAGGTTAAGCTTGATATTTTGGTTTGGTTGGCTGCTTTTGAATATAAATAAAGGATTCAAGACATTACAGGGAATCAGCTGATTCCCTGGCTTCTTTCTACACTACCCCCTGTTGCAACTGATGTGGTAATGGAGTTGGGGGATGTAGACTGAAGGGAGTATGAAACTGTGAAGCTAGCTTTGATAGCTAGATTTGGGAAGACCCCTTCTCAGTATCTTAAGAGGTTTAGAACCCTCAAAAAGCATGATGGTACCCCTTGGACTACCTGGGTGACTGAGTGTTTGAAAAATGGATGGATGGGTTAAGGGTTACAGAGTTAACACTTATGAAGGTATGAGGAATCTGTTTATGTTGGAGTCTATTTATGATGCCTGCTCTCCTGAGCTGAGGCAGCACTTGGCTGACTCTAAGGAAATTGATCCAAAGAAGTTAGAAAGGGCTGTTGACTTGAGGGTTGCCAACAGGGCTACTCACAAGGATTCTGGGGTAACTCATAAGAAGGATGAGTGAAAGCAGCACAAGAAAGACAAGGAGAATTCTAATACCTCCAATCCAAAAGAGGGCCCCAAACATAGCAAGGGTAAGCCACAGGGAAATCCAAACCAGTCAGAACAAACCCCCATTCATAAAGACATTTGGTAAATGTTATGCTTGTGGGTTAACTGACCATGTGGAAGGGGATCCCAGATGTAAGGGTAAACATTCAGGGGTCCACACTGTCTCCATAGCCTTCTTCCCAGTGGATGAAGTACCAATGGCAAGTGGAAACCTTCACTTACTGGCTAAGGAACCCATGGAAGTCTAAGCCAGTGTATCTTTAGTATCCCTGGGTCTGTGGGAACAACAGAACTTAGATGTGTACAATTCTTTTCCAGACAATACTAAAGAGTATTAAAAAGACAGTGTTCTTGTCAATGGTCAGGAGACCCCTGCCATTCGAGATACTGGGGCCAGCATAACTGTAGTTGATGAATCATTTATCAAGGAAGAGGATGTTGCTAAGACACCCAAATTCTTAACTAAGCTTGCTGGAGGCCCTGTCCAAATGCTTCCACAGTACCAGCTCTCATCCAGTATAATGATATGACTGTCAAGACACCTGTAAGTGTGCAGAGTGAAGTACCTTGGAGGGTTCTGTTGGAGAATGACTTAAAAACTCTTGGGGTTGTATGAAGCACCCCCAGGTATCCCAGCAAAAGGAAACAGGAGCAGACAAGGAAGGCCAGAGAAAGTACCTTGAGGGGATCTCCAGCAGAGATTATAGAGAAAACTATAACTCCATGTCCACAGGACTTACTGAATGCAATTTCCAGGAAGAAGGAGGAAAAGGGGCAACCAAAAACCTCCAGGAAGAAACCAGCCAGCACTCCTGTGCTACCAACCAGGACATCCCTGAGAGGACTGTCCAAGATCACACCTGTGATCCCTGCATCAGAGGCTGAGTGTGTGGAACAACCTTGTGTAGTTGAATCAGCTGCTGAGGAATCAGAGCTGGAAGAAGAGCTTGTTCCAGTGTTACGCTAACGTGGTATCCACGGGGCCGCCACACAAAACTGGATGGAGGTCTAAGCGCTATCCCAGACCCCTCTCTGCTTGGTTATGTGCCAGATGTTGGGTAGCACCTATAACAGGAGAATGGAGGGTTAAGATACTGGTTCTGTGATGAGTGGACTCCCTCCTCCCTCTGGTCCAAATCCCCTCCCTTGGGGTTATTGATCACCTTAGGTTGTTGTGCATTGAACTCTCCGTCCTGCGTCTCTGTGCAGGGGCACGTGTTTGCTGCGGGTGTTCTGTGGACCTAGTTGCTTCACTGGTCCATTGGCTTTATGTCGGGTCCAGACCGGCTGTGACTCCGATTCTGCTTGCTGTCTTCCAGGTGAGTTATAATGTCTTTTCCGTCTTTATTCTGTCTCTTTCTTTCCCTCCATTTTCTCTGTCTTCTCTTCGTCTTGCTCCACTACGCTGTTCCCTAACAATGTCTCTTTTTGTTTTCACAGGGATGGTTGCGATCTCAGAGTTGCTGCGCCGATTGTGAAGACCACGGTGTGTTATTGATGGGTGGAGCGCTGCGCTGTTTATTGATGTTAATTGCTAACCTGTGTTCTCTTCTCTTTGTACAGGTTGCAGTGATGTTACGGAGTGATGAGCCATCAAAGCGCTGCTTGCCCATGTAAGTGCTTTGTTAATGCTGACCTTGTTCCTTCTCCCTTGCAGGTTGCGTTGAAACCCAGAGATGGGCGAGGTATGAGAAGCGCAAGGTGCTGCCAACACTCGTTGCTTGCCCAGGTAAGAATTGTTATTAATGCTGTCCTTGGTTCTTTACCTTTGCAGGTTGCGGCGAACTCCGGAGATGGGCGAGGTAAGCGAAGCGCAGGATGGATTCAAGACTGGTTACTTCACAGGTAAGTGTTCTTGCTCGCTAATACTGTTCTTGTTCTTCCAGGTTATTAATGGAATCCGGATCTAGGGCTTCAGGATCGGACCGCCAGAGAAGCAGATGAGCAGGAGCTGGACATGGTAAGCTTTACGCTGCAGGAGTGCAGAATAATGTGACGTGTGTTCTGCTGTTTGGGTGTGGTTTAAATTGACCAAGTAAAGTAGTTCCAGGCCAAGTAGTTCCAGGCCCCGCCACACCCAAAACACTAGACCGCATGGCTTGGTTCTAAAGAACTGAGTTGTCTTATAGGCCTCCATGTTGGATTAAGGTCCAAAACTGCACTGCATGAAAATCATGGTTTACACATTTACAAGTGTTTGAAACCTTTTTGTAAACCTTTGGTTTACATTGTGTTTACACATAAGCAAACCATGTAGTTATGCACGTCCATTTGGACTTAATGTTCCAGAGATTTGTGAACCCTAAGTGTGCCATGTTTTACAAATCATGAATACTTTGTAAACCTAATGTACACTTAATGTTTCATGCACAATTAAAAGAAATCTTATTTGTAAACCTTTGCCAACCTAGTGTACACCTCAAATGTGTCAGAATTAGTTAACATGTGGTTTACATAATTTACTAGTATTTGTAAACTTAGTGCACACCTCAAAACCTTCATGATTAGTAAACATTTGGTTTACAGAATTTACAATGTTTGTAAAACTTAGCAAATAGGGTTCAGTTTAGTCTTTTGAGTGCAATTTTACTTTATTAAATAATAATGTTGCATACCCCTTAATGTTTTAAAGTTTGTGTTTTAGGAGCTTACTAATGAAACATAAATACAGAACTGGAATCTACTGCAGTAGCTGTTCTCCCCTCTCTGCAGTGACTTAGAAAAGGCACATATGATTTGAGGAAAACAGCTTAATTGTGCATCACTGGCAGCACACCTAAAAAAAAGGTTATACAAATATTTAAAGCCTCTCCACCTTGTGATTTCATGCCAACATTACACTGCAGACATCACATAAGATGTAGATCCATACAAAAACATGCAAAACAATAGCAGAGTTCAAAATTGCCAGGAGCTAGGAGCTATTTAGCTCCTGGCCTTAGCCAACGAAAGCCTGGTTAACTCGGAACCAAGAGCAACCAGGGGCTACTTCTGACACCCAAGGCAAGTGGTGCTATACAAACACGGTTATGTAATATTAACTGGGTAGGTTTAGGTATGTGTATCAAAGAGAATCCTATACACTTAAGAGGCATTTAAAGCATATTGGATAATATATAAATGAACAAACAGGTAGAGTTTGTGTCTTACGCAAAGGTTACCTTTGCTGTGCTCTATGCACTAGCTGCTGTTTCACCTGTCATAGTTCCTGCCTAATTGGTGATGTCCGATACACAGGAATTGAATTTTGCTCCTGGTCAAGAAATCCTAATTTTGACCCCTGCAAATCTAACCAGCAATTTTCTCTAGGGCGCTAGACTCTTCTTACACCACACCTACATCATCTACATGTCTTATACATTGTTGGTTATTCCTTCAGTTATGGAACTTTACTTGTCTTTTTTAATCTAAATTCACCAGTCACACAAATGTCATAAATGCCCTCATTGTGCCAGAGTACCAACATTCACTTTCACAGGGCAAACTAATGTAAGCAAAAGCTACAAATCATGTTTACAGCCATGTAAACCACTGGGTTAGTGGGTTTAAAAGTGAAAGAAACTGTTGAATGCTGACCATTAGGCATATAGTGGCCACTGTCAAATGTAATGCAAAAAACACTGATCAAGCCAGATGAGCTCCTACAGCACATAGAAGAGAACTATAAGAGAAGCTAATGCATGCTATATTGGAAACCCACAATAAAAACATATTGAAAAACAAGGTCCTATATTTAGACAAGTCCAGCGTATGCTTCTCCTAGTCTGCTAAAGTACTGGTGTGTACCTCAACCCTGCTTTGATGTATAGCACCAGCTCTCCCCTCCCAGAGGTTTAATCAAAATCACAATTCTAATCCCAGACATATCCAACATGATTTCACATCCTTTGATTGGAGTAAGGAAATCTGACTAAAACGCAAGCAACTTACAAGGCACATGCGTTCAAAACAGAATAATGGCAATTACAATGTGTGTGCCTATGGTCAAGTAGTTGTACAAATTAAACCTTCCAGGTATTGGGGCATGTTGAATGCGGTCATAAGAATTATAGAAGCAAACCTATGAGCAGGTAGATGAACCTGCTCTGCCAATTCCCTGATGCAGCAACAATATTATCATCTTAGCTTCTACATCAGCCACTGATTACTTGACAGAGTTAAACAAAATAGTAATATTAACCACTTACAAAGCAAGAAGAGCTAAATATTCCATTTTGAGTCTTAAAGTGTAGAGAGAATTCGATAGTTTTTCAGAAGAACATTTCCTGTTGGAAAGCAACATCAATTGTGGCATAAAAGGCATTAGAGATAGTGATTTGGCCAAGATCAGAGTTTTGTCAAGTGGGGGACTTAAACATAAAGTCTTCTAAATTCCAAATTTATTTAGTCATGTCACTTACTCCTTCAGATTCAGGTGTCCACAACAATGTGTTCCCCATACCCACTTTGTAAAGTTTGTCACCCCATTGCGAAGGTCTTACTTCTTTGTGCCCTCATCTTGAAACTATGGTTCCCTTACCCACTTTGTGAAGCCCTGTATACCCTTTGTTATGTTATGTTATGTTATTTTGCAATTATATAGCACCTTATGTACCATTGGTATGAACTCAAGGCGCTGGTAGGTTGAACGCCCTCGGTAACCGAAGTTCAAGTCAGTAGAGAGAGAGAGAGAGAGAGAGAGAGAGTCATAAGGTGTGTGTGAGCACCGGATATGTGTGCAGCGGTGTTGCATTCCTGTGATAGCTGCTTCTTAGCGGTAGGTGTGGTGGTTGGGAGATCAAGAGTATGTGTTTGTTCTGGCAGGTTGTTATCCAGACCGATTCTGGCTGTGTTAGGCCTGAGGAGAACGCCTAGGCTGGAGGGTGTGTAACCAGCTGTGTTTAAATAGGATGATGGGGAGCATGAGGCAAGTGATGGTATGAGAACAGCTATACCGAATGGTGTCATAGTATCGCTGTGTTCTAGTTGAGTGGTGGTGTAAAGGAGAGAGGAGGCGTGGAGATGTGATAAGGTGGTTTATATATTGAGGTCGAGCACACTCCAGTAGTTCCATGTACTTCAGCTGTTCCATGCACTCTGACCGTTCCATGCACTCCAAACCGTTCCACGCATTCCCACCATTCTATGCACTCCCACCATTCTATGCACTCCCACCATTCTATGCACTCCAACCATTCTATGCACTGCAACCATTCTATGTACTTCGGTTGTTTTATGCACTACAGATTGTTCCATGCTCTTGAATCTTTATTTTTTGTCCACTCCGTGCTCTCTGTCTGTTCCGTGCATTCCATCCGTTGTATGTACTCGCTCAGTTCTAAGCAAACAATCAGTTTGATCAGTTCTATGTTTTCCTTCTAATCAATGCACTATTGCTTTATTCCTGATAATGAGCCTGGCACCGAAGATGCCAGACATGACTCAGTGTATGTTTCTGATGGAGTTTTAATGCCCTTGGGGCCAGTGTGAAGGGCTTTAGTCCCACTGCTATCAGGGGGCTGTTATACCTGAGGGGGTCAGGGGCATGGATCGTGTCAGCACTCCCCCACTAAGGCCCCTCTCAAGGTATTTCCTCTGTCTGGCCCTGGTTTGGTCGGATGGTTCTGATGAAATCCTCTTACCAGGTGTGGCACATGGACATGCTCTCCAAGCTCCCATGTCCTGTCGTGAGGGCTGTATCCCTTCCAGTCCAGTAAGTAATAGAACGTGGACCTGGTGAGTTTAGAATCTAGGATGTCCTTGACTTCAAATTCGGGTTCTCCATTAAGCAGTACCGGATTTGGTGGTGTTTTGACCCGAGTTTCAGGCTGAACAGATTTTAAGAGTGACACGTGGAATACGGGATGGATCTGCATATTTGGTGAAAAGCCAGTTTTACTGCCACAGGATTTATAATAGCCTTGATGGTATAGGGACCTAGATATCTGGGACAAAATGTTTGAGTTCCTCTTATGGGCACGTGCCGAGACGCCAACCAGACTTCATCTCTGACATGGTAGTCTGGCCTTTTGTTCGGTGTTGATCAGAGAATCTATGATGAGGGTTGGTTTGCTCCCAAGAATTGCGCACACAACCGAGATTTATAATGCTCAATTAGGCGTAGTTTAATGCAGTTTGAAGACAGCCAACACGTGTTTCGAGCAGCAAGCTTTTCTTCCAAGGCTGAGGAGGCTTGACACTAATTCTTTATATATGGTAGATAGATATCCAACAGAAATTTCAATTGCGGCTCTGCTATATAGACGCCTGTGCGTATTAAAACTGTAGCAGCGTTTCCACCCGAACTGATGAACTGGAGCCTGCTCAGAGAATAATTTCTGTCTTTCTTTGGCTTGGCTCAAGAGTTCTGCTGCCTTTTTGAAGGCTTGAGTGATGGTTGTATGTAAAGTCTTCACCGCGGGCATTTCCAAGGCCATGGGGGTATCTAATTTGGAAGTACATGGGTGCCTTCCATATACGGTATCAAATTAACTCTGTCCGGTACTGGTGTGTAGTTGTTGTAGGTATGTTCTGCTATCCACAGCACATCCTTCCAGCTATCTTCCACTTGATGTAACATG
This sequence comes from Ambystoma mexicanum, assembly GCF_040938575.1. NCBI lineage: Eukaryota > Metazoa > Chordata > Amphibia > Caudata > Ambystomatidae > Ambystoma > Ambystoma mexicanum. Next base: position 1,054,080,059 of record NC_090924.1, on the reverse strand, counting down.
CACCATAGGTATTGCTCTAGTGTCTGATTCGTCCGCTCCGTTTGGCCATCAGTTTGGGGATGGTGACTAGTGGACAGACGAATATCGATTTGGGCAATTGCACAACTCTTCCTCCAGAAGTTAGACACAAACTGACTCCCTCGGTCAGAAATCAGGATGGAGGGGAAACCATGTAATCGTACGGTTTGCTCTAAAAACACCTTTGCCAGACTCAATACCTTTGGTAGACCCTTAAGCGGAATGAAATGGGCCATTTTAGAGAATAAATCAACAACCACTAGGATAGTGTTGAACCCTTGACAGTGAGGCAGATCTGTGATGAAATTGAGGGAGAGTGTTTGCCAAGGTGCAGGTGGAATTTCCAGGGGTTGAAGAAGGACTGCAGGTCTTTGTTTCTGGGTTTTATTCTGTGCACAAATGCCACATGACAGAATAAACTGCGTAATGTCCTTTTGCCTGGTCGGCCACCAATAATTTCTTTCAACCTTGGCTAGGGTCTTGGCAATTCCTGGATGTCCTTCTATCACGGGGTCATGGTAGCGAGAAATGACTTGTTCTTGTAGTGCCTTATTCGGTAGATAAAAACGCCCTCTGAAATATGGGAGTTATTTCTTTGTTGTGTAATGGTCACCTTGAGTGGTCCAGTCTTGTAGAGCCTCGGTGTTCATTAGGAGCCGAATTTCCTTTTGGAGTTGATCCAGAGATAACGTTGTTGTAAATCCTAGTAGTTTGTCACCTGGAATAATGCCCACCGGGCCTGGGGTTGAATATGCGTTCTCATCAATACCCATGCGGGATAGGGCATCTGCTTTTCTGTTCTGGACTCCAGGTCGGTACGTGATCATGTAATCATATTCTACAAAGAATAAATCCCATCAGAGTTGACAGGATGATTGAGCCTTTGCCGTCTTTAGGTATTGTAGGTTGCGATGGTCGGTGATTACCGTGATGGTATGTCTTGCACCTAGGAGGTAATGCCGCCAAGCCTTAAAGGCTGCCTTGATCGCTAGGAGTTCCTTGTCTGTTATTGCATTGTTAAGTTCAGGTGTAGTACATTTTTGCAACCAAAAGGCCACGGGATGTAACTGGCCTGTTTCGGGATCCCTTTGGGAAAGAACAGCCCCCATTGCCATGCTGGAGGCATCTGTTTCCACTACATATGGGAGATCTGGGAGTGGGTGTCGTAGCACCGGGGCTGAGGTAAATCTTTTCCTGAGTTCCTGGAAGGCCTTCTCCACCTCTTCTGTCCATTGGAACAGTTTGTTGTTTTTTCATAGTAAAGAAGTGATCAGGTGCACAATCTGGGATGAATCAGTGATAAAAGTTCACAAAGCTGAGCATACGTTGGACACCTTGGACTGAAGACAGTGATGGCCAGCTAAGGATGGTGTCTACTTTGTGCATATCCATCTGGACGCCTCTGGGAGTGAGGACTAAACCAAGGAACTCGACATCGGTGACACGGAAGGAGCATTTTTCAAGTTTGGCGTATAGCTGGTGCTGTCAGAGTTTTGCAAGGACGGAGCAAACGTGCCTGACATGGTCCTGTTTAGAAGAGGATACACCAAGATGTTGTTGATATAAACTAGGGCACATACGTCGATCAATTCCCGTAGTACATCATTCATGAAGTACTGAAACGCGGCGGGAGCGTTGCAAAGCCTAAAGGGCTTCACCTGATATTCGTACAGCCCATACTTAGTACGAAAGGCAGTCTTCCATTTGTCTCCTTTCTTTACATGCACGAGATGGTAAGCCCCCCTGAGGTCCAAATTGGTGTACATTTGGTCATCCTTGACTTGGTCCAGCAGTTCTGGGATAAGGGGTAGAGTATAACGGTTTTTAACTGTTACCTGGTTTAGTGTGCAGTAGTCGATGCACGTTCTCAAGTGCCCCTCCTTCTTGGGTACATAGAATAGGGGCGAGGCTGCCGGGGATTTGGACAGGCGGATAAAACCATTTGCCAGGTATTGGCACAGATATGATTTCAAGTGGAGATTTTCAGGTTCAGTGAGTGAATAAATTTGACTACACAGGATTTGTGCACCAGGTACGAGGTCAATCTGACAGTCATATGGCCTGTGAGGTGGTAAGGTAGCCTGTTCTTTTTGGAAAATGTCTTGGAAATCATGGTATTCGCTTGGTAGTGTACTTGTTACACCTAGTACCAATGCCTCTTTATATTGGACATGTGTCTCTGGGTCAGACGATGGCATTTCCACTTGGTAACATGCATGAGCACACTCATTGGAGAAGGCTCATTTCTTGGCTTGCTAGTCGATGTTAGGATTGTGAGCCACCAACAACAGCATCCCTAGAATCACCCGGAACTCAGGGGCCTTGATAAGGTTGAAGGCAATGGCTTCCCAATGTCCGTCTTGGCACAGAAGGGTCAATTCTGCTGTGCGTTGAGTTACAGGACCAGAAGCTATCTCTATGCCGTCGACAGTGGTGACGTTCTCAGTTGTCGTTTTCTGACAGAGGGGAAGCCCCATCCTTGTTACCAGGCCTTGGTCTATGTAGTTACCAATGGCTCCGCTGTATATCTATGCCTCCACAGCATGCATCCGAGACGGTTGTGGTGAATGATCAAAATCACAGGGAGGGCAAGGTGTGAGGTCTGTGGCTCTTTTCCTTCGCTCGACAAATGGACCTCTACGCTTGCCGGGCCTGGAAGTTTTCTGACTCTTGTTCTGCTCCTTCTTTTTCTGTAGCTCCAACTGTTCTACTATGGAGTTTTACGGGACATTCTCTGAGGAAGTGACCTGATTTCTGTTGTCTCCTTTTGTCTCTTTTGGCCTTGGTTAATGGGCTCCGTATCCCCCAATTTGCATGGGTTTTGAGGTTTTTTCTGATGAACGCAGACTGTTCTCCTTTGAGCGTACATACACAGTCTGATTCTCCGTTCTGGCTTGATATGTCCTTTGATCTTGTAGCCTTTGGTCTAGCTGCACCACTAGGTTGATGAACTCTGCACAGTTTTCTGGCAGGTTTACCACCTGAACTAGGACGTCTGTCAATTCCCCCTGTAATCCTTGATGGAATAACGTTATTCGTTTCTCCTCAGGCCACCCAGTTTCTACAACAAGTCTGTTAAAAGTGGCAATATATGTTAACAAATCTTGGTTGCCTTGGCAGAGGGACAGAAGTTCATTATCCAGAGCTTGGCCCTGGGTATGTTGGGTGAACAGCTTCTCCATCTCCTGTTGAAACCCCCCAAAATCCGGCAGGAGTGGGTCATCCTGACTTACTAAAGGTATGGACCAATCCGCAGCACTGCCACTCAGATATGACAGAATGAAGGCAACCCGCGACTGATCATTAGGAAAGGCTCAGGGTCTACAAAGAAAATGGAGGCGGCGCTGGTTCATGAATACTGCATATTTACTTGGGTCCCCCGTAAAACGTTCTGGTGGGGCCAAAGGAACTGCCCCACGGAGGACCACCTGCACTGGATTGATGGATGTGGCTGGAACTGACAGAATACTTCCTGGCAACAGAGCCTGCCCAGCCTGTGTTTGGAGCAATTGTCTGGCTAATTCATCGGTGCAGTCCTTGGTGACAATCAACTCCCTCCTAAGGGCATTGGTTTCTTGCTGGGTGGAGTGCACCTTGGCCTGTAATTCACCCAGTAACTGGGCTAGTTGGTCAGTCTCTGATGTTTCCATGATACCCAGGTGGATGCTTTAGTTGAGGCTTCGTGTTCTGTTACGCTCACCTGGTATCCATGAGGGCGTCACACAAAACTGGATGGAGGTCTAAGCGCTACCCCGGACCCCTCTCTGCTTGATTATGTGCCAGACGTTGGGTAGCACCTATAACAGGAAAATGAAGGGTTAAGATACTGGTTCTGTGATGGATGGACTCCCACCTCCCTTGGGTCTAAATCCCCTGCCTTGGGGTTATTGCTCACCTTAGGCTTTTCTGCGTTGAACTTTCCGTCCTGCGTCTCTGTGCATGGGCGTGTGGTTGGTGCGGGCGTTCCGTAGACCTAGTTGCTTCACTGGTCCGTGTGCCCTTATGTCGGGTCCAGACCAGCTGTGACTCCGACTCTGCTTGCTGTCATCCAGGTGAGTTATAATGTCTTTTCCCTCTTTATTATGTCTCTTTCTTTCCCTCAGTTTTCTCTGTCTTCTCGGCATCTTGCTCCACTACCCTGTTCCCTAACAATATCTTTTTTTGTTTTCGCAGGGATGGTTGCGATCTCGGAGTTGCCACACTGATTGCGAAGACCACGGTGAGTTATTGATGCAATGAGTGCTGCGCTGTTTATTGATGTTAATTGCTAACCTGTGTTCTCTTCTCTTTGTACAGGTTTCGGTGATGCTCCGGAGTGATGAGCGATCAAAGCGCTGCTTGCCCAGGTAAGTGCTTTGTTAATGCTGACCTTGTTCCTTCTCCCTTGCAGGTTGCAGTGAAACCCGGAGATGGGCTAGGTATGAGAAGTGCAGGGTGCTGCCAGGACTCGCTGCTTGCCCAGGTAAGAAATGTTATTAATGCTGTCCTTGACTTACTAAAGGTATGGACCAATCCGCAGCACCTTCGCAGGTTGCGGCGAACTCCAGAGATCGGCGAGGTAAGCGAAGCACAGGATGGATTCAAGACCGGTTACTTCACAGGTAAGTGTTCTTGCTCGCTAATACTGTTCTTGTTCTTCCAGGTTATTAATGGAATCCAGATCTAGGGCTTCAGGAACGGGCCGTCAGAGAAGCAGAGGAGCAGGAGCTGGTAACGTGAGCGTTACGCTGCAGAGAAGTGTGTTCTGCTGTTTGGGTGTGGTTTAAATAGCCCAAGTAAAATAGTTCCAGGCCAAGGTGTTCAAGGCCCAGCCACACCCAAAACACTAGACCGCATGGCTTGGTTCTAAAGAACTGAGCTGTGTAATAGGCCTCCCTGTTAGATTAAGGTCCAAAACTGGTATTGCTTTATTCCTGATAATGTGCCTGGTGCCACAGGTGCCAGGACTGACTCCATGTATGTTTCTGATGGAGTTGTATGGCCCATGGGGCCAGTGTGAAGGGCTTCAGTGCCTCTGCTGCCAGGGGGCTGTTATACCTGAGGGGATCAGGGGCATGGATTGTGACACCAGTTGGAGATCTGGATCCTGCAGACCATCCTGAGCTGCAGTCTTTACTGGCAGAAGGTGGACCCTGTAGGGAAGGGTTCAGTAGAGGTCAAAGAGATTGTCCTACTCTTGAAGGTCTTCGCCAACAAGCAGCTTCCCAGCTGGATGGGCAAGAGCCAGGGAAGCATGGGTTGTACTCGGAAGATGGCCACTTCTACAGTGAACCAACTGAGTCTATCCCAGGAGACTACAGAAGACTTGTAGTGCCTCTTGAAAGCAGACTCCAGTTCCTACAGTTAGCCAATGAGATACCTTTGGCTGGTCACTTGAGTTTCAAGAAGAACAAGGAAAGGCTCTCTTTGTACTTCTACTGGCATAAATTGGGGTCAGATGTAGACAAGTACTGCAGGAGCTGTCACATTTGCCAAACCTCTGGCAAGAGTGGAGCCAATAATGTGGCACCCTTGCTGCCTCTCCCAGTGGTGGGAGTTCCTTTTGAGAGGGTAGGAATCAACATTGCTGGTCCCTTAGACCCTCCCAAATCTTCAGGAAACAGGTTTATCCTGGTTGTAGTAGACCATGATACTAGGTATCATGAAGCAATACCTATGAGAACAGTTACAGCTCAGGCTGTGGCTAAGGCCCTACTTGGTATTTTTACCAGAGTAGGTTTGACTAGGGAAGTTATCTCTGACAGGGGATCCAATTTTATGTCCCACTACATGCAGGCCATGTGGAAAAACTGTGGAGTAACGTACAAGTTCTCAACTGCCTATCATCCACAAACAAATGGATTGGTAGAGAGACTTAACCATACAATGAAGAGCATGATAGGTGCTTAGGAGGAACCCCTTAGAAGAAAGTAGGACCTTCTACTGCCATGCCTTCTATTTGCATATAGAGAAGTCCCTCAGAAGGGAATTGGATTTAGTCAATTTGAACTTATTTATGGCAATCCAGTCAGAGGCCCCTTGGCCCTAATTAAGGAGGGGTTGGAGAGTGCTACTTCCCGCAAGCCAGTGAGAGTCACTGACTATGTGATAGGTCTCTGGAGGAGAATGTCACACATGATGGCAGAGGCATCAGATAACTTGAAAGCAGGTCAGGCTCTGGTAAAGCATTGGCATGACCAGAAGGCCAACATGGTTGAGTTTACTCAAGACCAGCTTGTATTAGTTATGGTGCCAACAAGGCAGAAGGCCTTGCAGGACAAATGGTTAGGACCCTTCAAGGTTGTGGGCAAGCCTGGAGAGGTGAACTATTTGGTGGACTTAGGCAGACCTAAGGAGGCTCCCAGAGTCTTTCACACCAACTGTTTGAAGGCATATGTCTCGAGACCAGAAGTGGGAGCTTTGCTTCTAGCTTCAGCTCAAGAGGAGGAGGAGAGTTAAGCTCTACCTGACCTCCTCAGAGGCCAACCTTTGGATGAGAAAATAGAAGGAGTTAATCTCTCTTCTCAACTGACTTCTGAATAACAGGAGGAGTGCAAAGTTCTGTTAAATCAGTTTGCCTCCCTGTTTTCACTATCACAAGGCTTGACACCTTGGGGCCAGCATGATATGCTCACTGGTGACTGTCTACCTGTGAAAAGCAGAGGTTACAGAATGTCAGAACATGTAAGATCCCACATCAAAGGAGAGGTCAACAAGATGCTTGATCTCGGGGTTATAGAGCCCTCTACAAGTCCATGGTCTAGTCCAGTTGTTCTAGTACCAAAGGCAGAATCCAAGGAGTTGAGATTCTGTGTCGACTATAGAGCTCTATATGCAGTCACTACGACTGATGTTCATCCTTTGCCAAGGAAAGATGAACTGATGGATAGGCTTGGTTCAGCCAAGTACCTCAGTACATTTGATCTGACGTCAGGCTATTGCCAAATAGCCCTGACCGGCCATGCCAAGGAGAAAACTGCATTCTCACCCCCAGCAGTCCTCTACCAGTTAAAGGTTATGCCTTTTGGATTAAAGAATGCAACTGCTACATTCCAAAGGATGGTCAATCAAGTTCTGAATGGGATGAAGGACTTCTGCATGGCATACTTGGATGACATTGCAGTGTTCAGCTCTACATGGAAAGAAGATATTGATCACTAAGGATATGTTTTGCAGGCTCTTGAGCAGGCATATCTGACCATAAAGGCAAGCAAATGTTAAATCGGTCAGAGCAAACAGGTCTACATTGGTCATGAGGTAGGAGGAGGTTAAATAAGGCCATTGCCTAGCAAAGTACAAGCTGTACAAAACTGGGCCACACCAACTACTCAAACCCAAGTGAGAGCTTTCCTAGGACTCACTGGGTACTACTGAAATTTCATAGAAAACTATGGGACCATAGCTTCCCGCTTGCATGTGATCTCCTCTCCAAAATTTGCTAAAAAGATTAGATGGAATGAGGAGTGCCCTCAAACCTTTGAAAACCTGAATAAAGCCCTTTTCAAGCTCCAGTCCTAAGAGCTCCTGATTATCACCAACCCTTCATTGTGCAGACAGATGCCTCAAATACAGGTGTAGGTGCAGTCCTTAGTCAACTGGATGAGAAAGGTAGGGAGCACCCCATTTGCTTCATCAGTAGGAAACTGAAGGAACCAGAAACAAAGTGGGCAACCATAGAGCGTGAATGTTTTGCTTTTGTGTGGTCATTGAAGAAGTTTTGACCATACTTGTATGGATATACTTTTGTGGTTCAAACTGACCATCAACCCTTGAGATGGTTGATGCAAATGAAAGGGGAAAACCCAAAACTATTGAGATGGTCAATCAGCCTGCAGAGGTTTGATTTTACCGTAGAACACAGGTCAGGGTGTCACCCCCAAATTGCTGATAGACTCTCCAGGATCTTTGACTGACTGGAGTGAGGAGATTCATCCAGGAGTGGATTAAATCCTCCTGTCCCTTAGTCTGGGCGGTAGGTGGGCGAGTGTTAGGCAGCATTCTCCAAATGTGCTAATTTCCCTTGCCTTTTGAGACCCCCAGCAACTTTGCTGGATTTCTGGGATTTGATTTTTTTTACCTGGAAAGAGTGTGAACCTTTTTTTCCACTCTTTTATGTATTTTGAGGTGTGTTGTACGTATGTGTTCTTTGGATATGGTGTTTTAAATAAACTCCATGGTGTCATCTTTTTCAGTGCGTCACACAGCACCTTCAGTACAATGGCACAGGGATGTCTTTCAGACGCCCCAAGGTTTAAATACCTTCTCTGGGACTGACTACTGTCTCCCTGAGTATGTAAAGTTAAATTGACTTTACTAGTCTATTTAAATGTACTGACCCAGCACCCACTATCTGCCTATAGAGTGCTGGAGGGGTTGCTTAGCTTCCCCTGAGTCAAAACACTCATGTAACAGTAAACTGTTACCTGTTCCTACTTTAAATGGCTGGTGGCAGTGGTTTAGATCAAGTACCGTGATTTTTCCCGACCGCTAACAACGGTAGCTAAAAATCAAGGGTAGCCATGTTTTTCAATAAGGTGCCAAAGACCTATCTGTAAAAACAGGCCCCAGTCAACTTTTTTCACCATTTCTTTCAGGAAAAGTCCTTCTTGTGTTTGACTCTGTGCGCCAAACCAGGGTTGGTCCCTTTGTTTGTGCCCTTTGGCGGGCTTCAGTACTGAAGCACTTCTTTGGTGCCAGGGTGTCTGGGGTAGACAGGATGTGAGGGAGGTGCCCGAAACTCCCTGTGCTTTGTCTCCTAGGAGACCTGAATGCACTCTGGCGTGATTGGCTGGCTGTCCGGCAAGGGCAGCCACCCTGCTGGGTGAGTGACAGCCAGGCTGAATGAATGGGAGGAATACTGTTTAAAAGCAGATCTCTGGGACTTGGAAAGCAGAGTCGACCACTCGAATGAAAGAACCGAAGAGGAGAGGAAGGAAGAGGACTGCTGCAACTCCTGAACAACTGTTGAAACCCTGCTGCACGTCCGAATTGCCTGAAACTGATGACAGATAAGCCCTTCAAGGTTAACTTCTTCCCTTGAGTTTGGTGGGAACAACCAACTCGCAAGCTACCTGGGCACCGTTCTATTCTGGTCGATTTTTCCTCAAAGTGCTGTTGAAAACCAGATAGCCAGAGGGAAGGGAACCAGGGGGACTTTAAGGCACTCACACCTTAAACCAACGTCTTGCTACAGCTTTTGCTATCTTCCCTGGGCAGTGCAGGAACCTCCCGACGTCCTCCTGCTTGTCCCCATAACGGAAGCTCAGGAGCAGCGTGATATGTAGGAACTGCCAGGAACAACTGCCTCAGCTACAGCTTTCTTTGTTTAAAAGTTACTGTGCAAACGCGCTCCGTAAATCTTTTTGGCCATTTTTGTCCTTCCCTGTTAGGGAGAATTCTCCAGAATGGCCAATTTCCCTTACCTATTGAGTACCTCAGCAGCTTTGCTGGATTTCTAGGATTTTTTTTTTTTTTATCTGGTAAGAGTGTGAGCCTTTCTTCCCACACTTACATGTGTTTTGCTGTGTTTGTTTAACATTTTCTTTTGTTCATAGACTGTGGAGCCTCATCTACTCCATAGGCATCATTTTTTTACTGTGTGGTACACAGCACCTTCAGTGCATTGACACAGGGTTGTATTTTAGACTTCCCAACACAGACTCCATTTTCTGGGAATGACTACTGTCTCCCAGAGCATGTAAAGTTGACATTGACTTTATTAGTCTCTTTTAAAACTCACAGACCCAGTACAAACTATCTTACATAGAGTCCTGGAAAGCGTTAATTCTTATCCCTTTTTGTCTGTGTCGCTTGGAAAAAATGTTTGTTCTCTTTTCACTAAGACTTGGCTGGTGGCAGTGATAACTACCCTATTTTTCCTACTGCAGTTATCTTAAATAGACCTGGTATTGTTTTAGGCTATCTTGGTAGCCTCTAACTTAAACCCAGTGGGCCATATATGTTTTTATACGGTTCCGGGTTGGTTTATTCGCCATTTCTTTTTGTAAAAGTCTTTCTCGTGTTTTACTCTGCATGCCAAACCAGGTTTGGTTCCTTTGTTCGCCGTCCTTTCGCGGGCTTCTGCACAGAAGCCCTCCTTATGTGCCTGTGTGTCTGAGGGGCACAGGATGTGAGGGAGGGGTTTAGGACTCCCTGCACAGGGTCTCCTTGGAAACCCATGTTGCACTCTGATATGATTGTCTGTGGTGACTGTCCTGTCGGGACAGCAACCCTGCTGTGTGATTGACAGCCATGCTGTGTGCATGGGGGAAAACTGCATAAAAAGCCTGTCTCTGGGTCTGGAAAGGCACAGTCACCACTGGATCGAGAGAGCCGATGAGAAGCTGACAGAAGAGGACCCCTACCACGACTGAACTTCCTGGTGAAGACCTGCAGCAGGTCCGAATCTTCAAACTTCGACGACAGGAAAGATCTGCAAGGAATCTTCTCCCCTTGACCTGGTGGGAACAATCAGTTCGCCAAACTGCTCGCCAGGCCTCCCTTCTCTTGTCGAATTTGCTGTACAGAGCTGCAGTGAACCGGATAGCCAGGAGGAACGGACTCTGCTTGCGTTTTAAGGAGCGCACCTTTTATTTGTCGCTTTGCTCTGCTGCTGGATTCTTCCCTAAGCAGTGCAGGACCCTCCAGTCTTCCTCCTTCTTGTCAGTCCGACAGTCGCTTCAGGAACCGTGAGCCTGCAGACCTGTCAGGAACGTCTGCCTCAGCTACAACATTCTTCTGCTTTAAAGGTACTGTGCTATCCCGGTTGTTCGTTTCGTCCAGCCGCAGTGAAAGTGTGTGAAATCTTTGCCAATCCGAGGGCTTGTCCTTCTCCCTTCTTTAAAGTAACTTTTTGTCTGACCAACTTCATTCTGAGCTCTTGGCAAATACTTAGCCACAAACTACCTTGAACTGTGTGATCCTCTGCAAAGACTTTGGTCCATTGACTTTGGGCCAGCACCCTTTAATTTGATTTCCTCTCTGTAATTCCTTTTTCTAGATTGCCCTGCTTACTGACTTGTTGTTGCTGCTCAATTTCTGTCTAACTTTGTCTTTCCCTCCCTTTTAAATTGCTGATGTGCCATTTTGCTCACACTTCATTTTGAGCCTAACTTGTGCAGTGTAGTGTATTAGAAACGTGATTTTCAAATGCTTGATAATAGTGCAACGTTTAATAACTGATGTGTAAATAAATGTATATTCTTTTACTCAGAAACTTTGAGTCCGTTTTTGTTTGAATCATAGTAATTGCTGTCCTTTGTGTAACTATTCATACTGCTCACTTTACTCTTGAGATAAGTCTGGCTGCTCAGCCATCACTACCACTTTACTGTGTAGTACAGGCTTGTACCAAAAGTGAATTTGTACAGTCACTTGTAGTCCTCATTGTGTGTGGTATACCCAACCGGTACTGCATATAATTCTGCCTAACATTCCCTAAATATTCATCAAACTTTTCGCCTAGCCAAATCCTTGAAAAATCTGTGGCAAACACTTAATCGGTGCATACTAAAACTGTGCTATCCTATACAAGAGACTCTGAACCATTGACTTTGGCCCAGGCCTATTGAGAAGAATTGCTGGTTGTGAGTACCTGAAACCCTTTGCCCTGCCTATGAATGTATTGGGGCTCTCTATTCTTATAACATTGTCTTTACCCTCCCTTTCTAAGTATCTGAAGTGCCATTTTGCTCACACTTCATTTTTTAGCTAAACCTGTTTAGTTACTTACCGGTTAGATTTTTGTGGTGTATTAGTGTGTGATATTGAGCTGCTTGTGTTAGTGATTGAGTAAATAAATGTATATTATTTTACTGAGAAACCTTGAGTAAGTGTTCACTTGAATCACTGTATTGGTTGGTCCTTTGTGTAATTTGTTCTATTGCTCACTCAACTCTTGAGATAAGTCTGGCGGCTCAGCCACTGCTACCACATAACTGTGTAGTACAGGCTTGTACCAAAGGTGAAATTGTACTGACACTTGTAGTCTTAGCTGCCTGTAGTGTTCCCCAAGGGTACTGCAGGTGATTCTGCTAACACATGACATGCATGTTTGTGCATGTATGTTGCCTGCAATGACCTGTGTGTTGTGGAGGGTGATGATGGTTGTGACGTTTGACACGTGCCACACATGTGCATTTGCTTTGCGTCAAGCAGACATTTGTTCGGTACACAAATGCCTGTGTTCAATGTCTCCCTATCCACAGCGGTAATGGAGGAAGAGGGCGGAGATGGTGCTGTGGAGCACCACGGTGGAGATGCCTCCACCAGGCGGAGACGCAAGGCCCAGTCAACCTCCCATGTTACAACATCTTCTGGGAGTGAGGAGACTGGTGCCGCATCCGCAAATACGGCCGCATCTGCTGAGGGGAGGTCCAAGAAGGTGAAGTTGGATGTGGGCTCCTCAGCAGCGGGAGGGACAGGTGAGCCCCCACAGGGGTAATCCAATGCGGAACACGGTTCGGAGTCATCCAGGTTGGTGGTAGGCGAGGGGGAGGAGGAGGCTGCATCAGACCAGCACAAGGGGCCTGGCGGGGGTGATGAGGCAGGTGCAACCGGTGCAGTCCAGGGGAAGGAGGCAGTGCAAGTCACCGCGGAGGGGCCTGTGCCTAATCCTGTCCCTGAAACAGTGCCTGCATCAGTATGCACCTGTGGGCATGCCTCAGGCCAGACTGGTCCACAGGTAGCAGATGTATCCATGTTAACTGACCTTCCACTACCTGCAGACCAGGAAATCCGTGACAGGGTGGAGCCCATGCTAGCCTGTGTCGCAAGGGGCACAGCCGCCATTTGTGACGATGTGCAGGCTTCCTGGCAGGTGTTTGCATGTCGTCACGAAGAAGTCTGGGCACAAAGGACCCCGAACACCCATGCCAATACCCCGCAGGCAGCCCACACCACAAGGGACCCCCCAACACTCGTGACCATACCCCGCAGACAGCCCACACCACAAGGGAGACCCCCAACACCCGTGACAATACCCCGCAGGCAGCCCACAACACAAAGGAGACCCCCTTCACCTGTGACCATTCCCGCAGGCAGCCCACACCACATGGGACCCCCCAACACCCGTGACCATACTCCACAGGCAGCCCACATGGGACCATACCCCGCAGGCAGCCCACACCACAAGGGACACCCCAACACCTGTGACCATACCCACAGGCAGTCCACACCACAAGGGACCCCCCCAACACCTGTGACTATTGTTAGGGAGAATTCTCTGTTTAGGCTGAATTTCCTAACCTAGTGAGTCCCCCAGCAGCTTTGTTGGATTCCTGGAGTTTGTTTTTTTCATCCTGCCAAGAGTGAGACTCTTTTCTCCCACTCTTGGACATGATTTGTGGTAAATTGCTTTGAATGTCAATGTGTTCGATGGGCTATGGTGTCTTTTACTCCATAGGGCCTCATGTGTTTTGCTATGTGTGTTACACAGCACCCTCTGTGCCGTAACACTGGGGTGTTCTAGGTGACCCCCACCATAGACTCCTTACCCTGGGCCTGACTACTGTCTCCCAGGGCTGTAAAGTCACCATTGGCTTTACTAGACCTAAATTTACTAAAAGAACCCGTACAAACCATCCTATTGTGGACGTACTGGTAGGGGTAATTCGATTACCCCTGGTCTGTTGTTCGAGGGGGCACTGTCCCATCCCCCCTCGTCGAGTTTTGGCTGGTGGCAGTGGAAACTACTTTTTATATTCGACCCCGAATATATTCCTATGGGATTCTTCCCATTGTTGGAGGCTAATACCTTTTCACGTTAGTCTCTAACATACCGCCGGTTTATTTATCTTAAATAAATCCACCAGTTGGTATTTTCTGCCAGAACTCGGTTTTTAAAATGGCGTATGTGTTCGCCTCTGTAACTCCGAACCAAAGGTTGAGCCCTTTGTTCCACTTTTGGCGGGCTTCTGCACAGAAGCCCTCCAGAGTGGTGCCATTCTGTCTGGGTACCACAGTGGGTGTGGGAGGGGGTTTAGGCACCCTGGACTGAGTTGCATTGCCAACTCAAGTCGCACTCTGGTGTGATTGGCCCAAGTGGTGAGCCACCCCGCTCACCACTTAGCGTGGTTTGATTGACAGGTAGGCTGAATGAATGGGGGTTTTCTGCATAAAAGCAGGGCTTTTGGGACTGGATCTTCAGAAGTCGCCACAGGATCTAAGAATCCGACGAGGGTAAAGCTGAGCCGACCTGCAACGACGACACCTCCGGTGGAGCCCTGCTGAACCGACTCACCACTTCCCGACGACAGAGGAAATCTCCCTGCTGGAGAGTCTTCTTCTCCTGACTGGTGGGAACAACCAGTCCCTTTGCTTTTTCTTTGCTTCCAGGGCGTAGTGGTCGAATTGCCCATGCTTAGCACCCCGGCAACCGGATAGCCACTAGCCTGTTCCGCAACCAAAAGGTGGTGCCTTGTGACGGAGCACTCCGTGGCTGGTCTCTTCCCTGGTGGTGCAACGATCTTCAACTTTCCTTCGAAAGTTGAAGATCGTTCTCTTGGCAAAGCCCCGACTTGCATCCACCACCAGGAACAACTGCCCCCGCTGGAGCTGGCTCTTCACTTACAATGTACTGTGTCCGCCTGGCTTCCCTTGTGACGGTTAGCGTGAGGTGTCTTAATCCTTACCTTTCCATTGGGTCGCCTCCAGACCTTCTTAACTTTTTGTTCTAAACTGGTCCAACCTTTCTGTGACAATTTGCTACAAAGACTCGAAGTGCATTCCCACTGTGATACTTTTTGGGACATATCGCCTTGCCTCTCTCCGAGTGGGCCTGGCCTCTGAACTTTGTTATCTACAGTAGACCCTGCCTTACTTGCCTTGCATTTGCTTCATAAAAGTGTTGGTACCGAGTTGGTTTCATACCCTGCCTTTTCTCTCCCGTTCTAATGAATATTAGAGCGCCATCTAGGTTAAAGCATTCACCTCTGTCTGCAAATAACTGGTGCCGTTGAACCTAGACTTGTCGAAATATTGTTAGGGGATTGATATACTTATAGTAATTGTGATTGAAGTTGTTTGCCGTAATAGTGCTAGTGTGTTTTTCATAGATGTGTTTTTACAATAAATAATTATATATCTTTACACCGAAGCTCTGTTCCGTGTCTGCTTGTTCTACTGTGTAAATTGCCCTATCTTGTATACTCCACATACTACCTAACTTTTCTTGAGGGAAGTCTGACTGCTCAGCCACAGCTACCAAGTGAATCTGTGTGGTACAGACTGCTACCAAGTGGGTTTACTGCCAAACACCTGTAGTCCTAAATCTTTTGCAGTGGTCCCAGAGGGAACTGCACAGGTTTTTGCCTAACAACCATACCCCGCAGGCAGCCCACAACACAAAGGAGAACCCCTTCACCTGTGACCATACCCTCAGGCAGCCCACACCACATGGGAACCCCCAACACCTGTGTCCATACCCGGCAGGCAGCCAACACCACAAGGGACACCCGACACCCGTGACCATACTCCACAGGCAGCCCACATGGGACCATACCCCGCAGGCAGCCCACACCACAAGGGACACCCCCAACACCCGTGACCATACCCACAGACAGCCCACACCACAAGGGACACCCCAACACCTGTGACCATACCCACCAGCAGTCCACACCACAAGGGACACCCAACACCTGTGACCATACCCCGCAGACAACCCACCCTACAAAAGACCCTCCCAACACCCGTAGCCATACAGCCCCCCATCACCTCTGTCCATACCCTGCAGGCAGCCCAAACCAGAAGGGACCCCCCCAACACCCGTGTCCATACCCGCAGGAAGCCCACACCACAAGAGACCCAACAACACCCGTGGCCATACCCTGCAGGCAGCCCACACCACAAGGGACACCCCCAGCACCCGTGACCATACCCCGCAGGCAGACCACACCACAAGGGAGCTCCCCATCACCCATGACCATACCCCGCAGGCAGTCCACATGTGACCATTCCCCGCAAGCAGCCCACATCACATGGGACCCCTAACACCACGTCCATACCCCGCAGGCAGCCCACACCACAAGGAACCTCCAACACCCGTGACCATACACACAGGAAGCCCACAACACAAAGGAGCCCCCCATCACACATGACCATACCCCGCAGACAGCCCACATGGGACCATAACCTGCAGGCAGCCCACACTACAAGGGAGCCCCAATCATCTGTGACCATACCCTGCAGGCAGCCCACAACACAAGGGACCCCATCACCTGGGACCATACCCTACAGGCAGCCAACACCACAAGGGAGACCCCCATCACCCTTGACCATACCCGCAGGCAGCCCACACCACAAGGGACCCCCCAACACCCGTGTCCATACTTCGCAGGCAGCTCACACCACAAGGGACACACCAAAACCGTGACCATAACCCGCAGGCAGCCCATATCACAAGGGACCCCCCAAACCCTGTGACCATACCCCGCAGGCAGCCCATACCACAAGGGAGCCCCTCATCACCTGTGTCCATACCCCGCAGGCAGCCCACATCCCAAGGGACCCCGCCAACACCCATGTCCATACCCCAGAGGCAGCCCTCATGACAAGGGACCCCCCAACACCCGTGACCATACCCCTCAGGCAGTCCACACCACAAGGGAGCCCCCATCACCCGTGACCATACCCCACAGGCAGCCCACACCAGAAGGGACCCCCCAACACCCATGTCCATACCCCACAGGCAGCCCACACCACAAGGGACCCCCAACACCTGTAACCATACCCTGCAGGCAGCCCACACCAGAAGGGACACCCCCAACACCGTGACCATATGCTGAAGGCAACTCAGACCACAATTGAGCCCCCCATCACCCGTGACCATACCCCACAGGCACCCCACATGGGACCATACCCCGCAGGCAGCCCACACCACATGGGATCCCCCAACAGCCGTGTCCATACCCTGCAGGCAGCCCACACCACAAGGGACCTCAAACACCTGTGACCATACCCCACAGGCAGCCCACACCACAAGGGAGCCCCCATCACTCGTGAGCATACCCTACAGGCATCCCACATGGGACCAACCCTGCAGGCAGCCCACACCACAAGGGAGCCCCCGTCACCCGTGACCATACCCCATAGGCAGCCCACACCAGAAGGGACCCCCATCACCCGTGACCATACCCGCAGGCAGCCCACACCACAAGGGACCCCCCAACACCTGTGACCATACCCCACAGGCAGGCCACTTCACAAGGGACCCCCATCACCCTTGATCATACCCTACAGGCATCCCAGATGGGACCATACCCAGCTGGCAGTGTACACCACAAGGGAGCCCCCATCACCCGTGACCATACCCTGTAGCCAGCCCACACCACAAAGGACCCCCCATCACCCGTGACCATACCCTGCAGGCAGCCCAAACAACAAGGGAGATCCCCATCACCCGTGACCATACTCGCAGGCAGCCCACACCACAAGGCACCCCCCCAACACCTGTGTCCATACCAGGCAGGCAGCCAACACCACAAGGGACCCCAACACCCGTGACTTTACTCCACAGGCAGCCCACATGGGACCATACCCCGCAGGCAGCCCACACCACATGGGATCCCTGTTAGGGAGAATTCTCTGTTTAGGCTGAATTTCCTAACCTAGTGAGTCCCCCAGCAGCTTTGCTGGATTTCTGGAGTTTGTTTTTTTCCATCCTGCCAAGAGTGAGACTCTTTTCTCCCACTCTTGGACATGTATGTGTGTAATTCTTTTGAAATGTCAATGTGTTCGATGGGCTATGGGGTATTTTACTCCATAGGGTCTCATATGTTTTTCTATGTGTGTTACACCGCACCCTACGTGCCGTAACACGGGGGCGCCCTAGCGGGTCCCCCACCATAGACTCCATACACGGGGACTGACTACTGTCTCCCCGGGCATGTAAAGTCACCATTGGCTTTACTAGACCTAAATTTACTAACAGAATTAGTACCAACCATCTTATTGTGGACGTACTAGTAGGGGTAATTCGATTACTCCTGGATCTGTTACTCGAGGGGGCACTGTCCCGTCCCCCCTTGTCGAGTTTTGGCTGGTGGCAGTGGAAACTACTTGTTATGTTCGACCCCGAACATAACCCTATGGGATTCGTCCCATTGTTGGAGATTGATACTTTTTCTCATTAATCTCTGACGTACCACTGATCTACTTATCTTAAATAAGTTTATCGAGTGGTATTTTCTGCCAGAACTCGGTTTTTAAAATGGCGTCTGTGTTCGTCTCTGTGACTCCTGAACCAAAGGTTGAGCCCTTTGTTCCACTTTTGGCGGGCCTCTGTACAGAGACCCTCCAAAGTGGTGCCATTCTGTCTGGGTTACCTCAGGGGTGTGGGAGGGGGTTTAGGCACCCTGGACCGAGTTGCCTTGCCAACTCCGGTCGCACTCTGGAGTGATTGGCCCAAGTGGTGAGCATTCCCGCTCACCACTTAGCATGTGTTGATTGACAGCTGGGCTGAATGAACGGGGGTTTTCTGCATAAAAGCAGGGCTTTTGGGAGTGGATCTTCAGAAGTCGCCACAGGACCTAAGAATCCGACGAGGGTAACGCTGAGCCGACCTGCACGACGACACCTCCGGTGGAGCCCTGCGGAACCGACTCACCACTTCCCGACGACAGAGGAGATCTCCCTGCCGGAGAGTCTCTCCCCCTGACTGGTGGGAACAACCAGTCCCCTTTGCTTTTTATTCGCCTCAGGACGCGGTGGTCGAATTGCCCGTGCAGAGCACCTCAGCAACCGGATAGCCACTACCCCTGTACCGCGACCAAAAGGTGGTGCCTTGTGACGGAGCACTCCGCGGCTGGTCTCTTCCCTGGTGGTGCACCGGACTTCACTTTCCTTCGACGACGAGATCATCTCTACTCTTGGCCAAGACCCGACGTGCATCCACCACCAGGAACAACTGCCCCCGCTGGAGGTGCCCTCCACAACAAGGTACCGTGTCCACCTGGCTTCCCTTTCGTTCGGTTCGTGTGAGGTGTCTTAATCCTCTCCGTTCCGCTGGGTCGCCTCCAAGCTTTGCTCATTCTTTGTTCTGAACTGGTTCAACCTGCCGATAACAATTTGCTATAAAGACTTGAATGCATCTCCACTAGAGACTTTTTGGGACATTGCGCCTTGCCTCTCTCCGAGTGGGCCTGGCCCCTGAACTTTATGATCTATTGTGATTCTTGCCTTCCTGCCTTGCATTTTATCCGCGTAGGATTGAACTGTGTTGATTTCATAACCTGCCTATCTTTTTCTCTCCCTTCCTAACTAATATTCGAGTGTCATCTAGGTTGAGGTATACACCGCTGTCTGAAAATAAGTGGTACTGGTAGAACCTAGAGTTGTCGATATTTTGCTAGGGGGATTGATCATTTTCTACTTCGTAGAGTAATTGTGTTTGATTTGTTTGCCGTGATTTGCTTTAATACCTTGATATCTTTACACTAAGCCTTGTTGCGTGTTTTGCTTGTCTTGCTGTGAAGAATTGCCCTATTTTGTATACTCCACATACTGCTCAACTTTTCTTGAGAGAAGTCTGACTGCTCAGCCACAGCTACCTAGTGAATCTGTGTGGTACAGACTGCTACCAAGTGGGTTCACCGCCAACGCCTGTAGTCCTAAATCTTTTGCAGTGGTCCCAGAGGAAACTGCACAGGTTTCCGCCTAACACTGGTGGCAGGGTGGGATTTGTATCGAGTATACAGTTTAGAGTGCTTTTCGACACTGTAGGATAACTAACCAAAAAACTTTGCACAAAAAGCAACTTTCAAAAAAACATGTCTACGATGGAAATTTACAGTCAAGAGTCTTTGTCAAGTGAAAATACTGAGAGTCTGCGAGCTCTCTGTAGGCAAGAGAATCTTCCTGTAAGAGGCAAGAAGTTAGAACTAATCGAGAGATTGCTGGCGAACCAAAGTCTGGCTACTGGTTCAGAGGAACCAATCTCCCCAGCGAATGTAGACGACAGTAATGGTGTTGATCTGAATCGTAATGCTGATGATAGCGATGAAGAGGCTGACGAGGACGGAGAGGCTAACGAAACTGTCTCCCCCGCTCCTCTACCTGCCTTACCAGCTGTGTCTACGGGGCCCATACCAGGTCCCACAAGTAACCCTCCTTATTTTGAACTTGAAAAAATGAAGCTCGAATTAGAATATAAACGGTTCTTGGCTCAATCTGAACGAAACCAAGAGCTCGAGTTCAGACGGATGAATGCCCAGGCTGAGCAGAAGCAAGCTGAGTTAAGACTCAGAGAAATAGAACTTAATCACGAGTTAGAGATGAAAAAGTTGTCTATGGAAAATGCTTCTCTCTCCTCTGGTTCCTCTAGGAGCTCCAGTCCCAAAAGACCCCGGATGCCGAAGGAATTAGTGGGTATGTATGAACCGAGATTGGATGTGTTGGATTGGTTGAAACTGTTTGAATACAATCATGGGCTCCAGGACAGCACCGGGAATGCTTTGCTTCCCTGGTTGTTCTCTAGGCTCCCTCCTGTTGCGACTGATGTGGTAATGGAGTTGGGGGAGGCGGATAAGACGGATTACAAAAGTGTGAAACTAGCTTTGATAGCTAGATTCGGGAAGACCCCTTCCCAGTATCTTAAGAGGTTTAGAACCCTCAAAAAGCATGATGGTACCCCTTGGGCTACCTGGGTGAGTGAAGGGTTGAAAAACTTAGAGGGATGGATTAAGGGTTACAAAGTGAACACTTATGAGGGTATGAGAAATCTTTTTATGTTGGAGTCTATTTATGATGCCTGTTCTCCTGAGCTCAGACAGCACTTGGCTGATTCAAAGGAATTGGATTCCAGGGCACTAGCTAAGGCTGCTGACCTGTGGGTTGCCAACAGGGCTACTCATAAGGATTCTGGGGCAACTCAGAAAAAGGATGAGGGAAAACAGCCTAAAAAAGACTCAAAAGAGAATTCGAATAACTCACATTCCAAAGAGGGCCCCAAACAAAACCAGAAGGGTAAGCCACCGGGAAAACCACAGCAGAATAGTGTGTCTTCTGGTGCCAAACCGGAAGGAGGCCAGAACAAGCCACCATTCCAGAAAGCATTCGGTAAATGCTTTGTTTGTGGCTCGACTGACCACGTGAAAGGAGATCCCAGATGTAAGGGTAAACCTTCAGGGGTCCAGCTTGTCTCCTTAGCCTTTGCTCCAGAGGAGGAAGTCCAAATGGCAAGTGGAAACTTTCTACTGCTAGCTGACGAACCCATTGGAGTCTCAGCCAGCGTTTCTTTAGTATCTCTGGGGTTGTGGGAACAACAGAATTTAGATGTCTATAATTCTATCCCCGATAATACTAAAGAATTAGGGACACTGGGGCCAGCATAACTGTGGTGGTTAAATCGTTTTTTCAGGCTGAGGATGTTGCTAAGGCACCCAAACGCCTCACCAAGTTAGCTGGAGGGCCTGTGCAGATGCTTCCCCAATTACATGTTCTCAACCAGTGTAACGACATGACTGTGAAGATACCTGTCAGCATACAGAGTGAGGTACCAGGACGCGTACTGTTGGGTAACGATTTGAAAACTCTCAGAGTTGTATCGCATACTCCCAGACCTCCTAGTAAATGGTTACAGGAGCTAACCAGACCCGCACGAGAGAGGACCATGCACGGTACTCTCCAGGAGATGATGAAGAAAGAAATCACTCCTGCTCCACTGGAATTGTCGGCCGCTGTCTCCAAGAAATCAGAAGCGAGGGGAAACCTAAGACTTCTATCCCGAAACCAGCCGCCAGCATTCCAGTGCAGCCGACACGGACTTCCCCGCGGTTGTCCAACGTCACACCCATAACTCCACCTCCAGCCGAGGCTGAGAGGGAGGTACAACCCTGCGTGGTAGAATTAGACTCGGAGGAAGAGCTAATGGAAGGCCAGGAACTCATTGGAGATCTGGATCCTGTTGACCATCCTGAGCTGCAGTCTTTACTGGCAGAAGGTGGACCCAGCAGGGCAGACTTCAGTAAGGGACAGAGAGAATGTCCAACTCTGGAAGGTCTTCGCCATCAGGCAGAAGCTCAGGCTGAAGGGCAAGAGCCTGGGAAATACAGGTTGCACTGGGAAGATGGCTTCTTCTACAGTGAACCGACCGAGTCTGCACCTGGAGACTACAAACGCCTTGTAGTACCCCAAGAGAACAGACCACAGTTCTTGCAGTTAGCCCACGAGATTCCTTTGGCTGGTCACTTGAGTTTCAAGAAGACTAAGGAAAGGCTCTCGCTCTACTTC
This sequence comes from Ambystoma mexicanum, assembly GCF_040938575.1. Taxonomy (NCBI): domain Eukaryota; kingdom Metazoa; phylum Chordata; class Amphibia; order Caudata; family Ambystomatidae; genus Ambystoma; species Ambystoma mexicanum. The sequence continues at coordinate 1,054,057,838 of NC_090924.1, read as the reverse complement.
TATTGGCCAAAGATGGGGGCCGAAGTAGAAAAACACTGCAGGAGCTGCCACACCTGCCAGATCTCTGGTAAGGTTGGATCCAAGAACGTGGCACCGTTAGTGCCTCTCCCGGTTGTGGGAGTCCCATTTGAGAGAGTAGGGATTGACATCGTTGGTCCCCTTGATCCTCCAACCTCCTCAGGCAACAGGTTTATACTTGTTGTAGTAGACCATGCTACTAGGTATCCTGAGGCAATTCCTATGAGGACTGTTACAGCTCCGGCTGTGGCTAAGGCCCTCCTTGGTATTTTTACCAGGGTCGGGTTTCCTAAGGAAGTAATCTCTGACAGGGGGTCAAACTTTATGTCCCACTACATGAAAGCCATGTGGAAAACCTGCGGAGTAACTTACAAGTTCTCAACGGCTTACCACCCACAAACCAATGGGTTGGTAGAATGGTTCAACCGAACCATGAAGAGCATGATAGGTGCTCTAGAGGAACCCCTTAAGCGTAAGTGGGACCTTCTATTGCCATGCCTTCTCTTTGCTTATAGAGAAGTCCCTCAGGAGGGAGTAGGTTACTCTCCCTTCGAACTACTCTATGGTCATCCCGTCAGAGGTCCATTGGCCCTGATTAAGGAGGGGTTGGAGAGTGCTCCTTCCCCCAAGCCAGTCAGAGTGACTGACTACGTGATAGGTCTCCGGAGGAGAATGTCGCACATGATGACGGAAGCAAGCAATAACTTGAAAGCTGGACAAGCATTGGTCAAGCACAGGCACGATCAAAAGGCTAACATGGTTGAGTTCGCTCAAGACCAGCTTGTTCTCGTTATGATCCCAACAAGGCAGAGGGCCTTGCAAGATAAGTGGATGGGACCCTACCGAGTAGTGGGTAAACTCGGAGAGGTTAACTATCTGGTGGACTTGGGCAATCCCAAGGAGGCTCCGACAGTCTTTCACACCAACCGACTTAAAGCGTATGTCTCGCGACCTGATGTAGGAGCGTTGCTTCTAGCATCATCCGAGGAAGAAGAAGAGAGGGAAGCTCTTCCGGATCTCCTCAGAGGCTTACCTTTAGATGAAAAAATTGAAGGAGTGAATCTCTCCTCCAATCTGACACCTGAGCAACAAGAAGAGTGCAAATCTATGTTGAATCAGTTTGCCTCTCTGTTCTCGCTTTCACCAGGCTTGACCCCTTGGGGCCAGCACGACATACTCACTGGTGACTGTCTGCCGGTCAAAATCAGAGGATACAGCATGTCAGAAAACGTACGAACCCACATCAAAGGTGAGGTCAGCAAGATGCTTGATCTCGGGGAAATAGAGCCCTCTACTAGTCCATGGTCTAGCCCAGTTGTGTTAGTACCAAAGGCCAGATCTAAAGAACTTAGATTCTGCGTGGATTATCGAGCTCTTAATGCAGTCACCACGACTGATGCCCACCCTTTGCCAAGAACAGATGAGTTGGTGGATAAACTTGGCGCCGCCAAGTTCCTCAGCACATTTGACTTGACGTCAGGCTATTGGCAAATAGCCCTGACAGACCATGCCAAGGAGAAAACTGCATTTTCTACCCCCGTTGGCTTATACCAGTTTAAGGTAATGCCTTTCGGACTGAAGAATGCACCTGCTACGTTTCAACGGATGGTAAACCAGGTTCTGAATGGGATGGAGGACTTCTGCATGGCATACTTGGATGACATCGCAGTGTTCAGCAATTCCTGGGAAGAACATGTAATCCACCTGAGAGATGTTTTGCAGGCTCTTGGACGAGCCAATCTGACCATAAAGGCAAGTAAATGCCAAATTGGACAGAGTAAGGTAGTCCATCTTGGGCATGAGGTAGGCGGTGGAGAAATAAGGCCTTTGCTCAGTAAGATTGAAGCTGTGCAAAATTGGACAACACTGACTACTCAAACCCAGGTGAGAGCCTTCCTAGGCCTCACTGGGTATTACAGGAATTTCACAGAGAACTATGGGACCATAGCTTCTCCACTGAATGTCATCTCCTCGCCCAAATTTCCTAAAAAGGTTAAATGGAACGAGGAGTGCAATCAGGCTTTTGAAAACCTGAAACAGGCTCTTTGCCAAGCCCCAGTACTCAGAGCTCCTGATTACCGCCAACACTTCATTGTGCAGACAGACGCTTCCAATGTTGGGATAGGTGCCGTACTCAGTCAACTGGATGGGAAAGGTAGGGAGCACCCTGTTTGCTTCATCAGCCGCAAGCTGAAGGATCCTGAAACAAGGTGGGCAACAATCTAAAGAGAGTGCTTTGCTATCGTGTGGGCTCTGAAGAAGTTTAGGCCGTACTTGTATGGTTCTACTTTTGTTATTCAGACTGACCACCAACCCTTGAGCTGGTTAATGCAAATGAAAGGGGAGAACCCAAAACTATTGAGATGGTCGATCTGCCTGCAAGGGTTTGATTTCACCATTGAGCACAGGTCAGGGTGTCACCACCAAAATGCTGATGGTCTCTCTAGGATGTATGTCATCGACTAGAGGTATGAGATTCATCCAGGAGTGGATTAAATCCTCCTGTCCCTTAGTCTGGGGGGGCGAGTGTTAGGGAGAATTCTCTGTTTAGGCTGAATTTCCTAACCTAGTGAGTCCCCCAGCAGCTTTGCTGGATTTCTGGAGTTTGTTTTTTTCCATCCTGCCAAGAGTGAGACTCTTTTCTCCCACTCTTGGACATGTATGTGTGTAATTCCTTTGAAATGTCAATGTGTTCGATGGGCTATGGGGTCTTTTACTCCATAGGGTCTCATATGTTTTTCTATGTGTGTTACACCATAGACTCCATACCCGGGGACTGACTACTGTCTCCCCGGGCATGGAAAGTCACCATTGGCTTTACTAGACCTAAATTTACTAACAGAACTAGTACCAACCATCTTATTGTGGACGTACTAGTAGGGGTAATTCGATTACTCCTGGATCTGTTACTCGAGGGGGCACTGTCCCGTCCCCCCTCGTCGAGTTTTGGCTGGTGGCAGTGGAAACTACTTGTTATGTTCGACCCCGAACATAACCCTATGGGATTCGTCCCATTGTTGGAGATTGATACTTTTTCTCATTAATCTCTGACGTACCACCGATCTACTTATCTTAAATAAGTTTATCGAGTGGTATTTTCTGCCAGAACTCGGTTTTTAAAATGGCGTCTGTGTTCGTCTCTGTGACTCCTAAACCAAAGGTTGAGCCCTTTGCTCCACTTTTGGCGGGCCTCTGTACAGAGACCCTCCAAAGTGGTGCCATTCTGTCTGAGTTACCTCAGGGGTGTGGGAGGGGGTTTAGGCACCCTGGACCGAGTTGCCTTGCCAACTCAGGTCGCACTCTGGAGTGATTGGCCCAAGTGGTGAGCGTTCCCGCTCACCACTTAGCATGTGTTGATTGACAGCTAGGCTGAATGAATGGGGGTTTTCTGCATAAAAGCAGGGCTTTTGGGACTGGATCTTCAGAAGTCGCCACAGGACCTAAGAATCCGACGAGGGTAACGCTGAGCCGACCTGCACGACGACACCTCCGGTGGAGCCCTGCGGAACCGACTCACCACTTCCCGACGACAGAGGAGATCTCCCTGCCGGAGAGTCTCTTCCCCTGGCTGATGGGAACAACCAGTCCCCTTTGCTTTTTATTCGCCTCAGGACGCGGCGGTCGAATTGCCCGTGCAGAGCACCTCGGCAACCGGATAGCCACTACCCCTGTACCGTGACCAAAAGGTGGTGCCTTGTGACGGAGCACTCCGCGGCTGGTCTCTTCCCTGGTGGTGCACCGGACTTCACTTTCCTTCGACGACGAGATCATCTCTACTCTTGGCCAAGACCCGACGTGCATCCACCACCAGGAACAACTGCCCCCGCCGGAGCTGCCCTCCACAACAAGGTACCGTGTCCGCCTGGCTTCCCTTTCGTTCGGTTCGAGTGAGGTGTCTTAATCCTCTCCGTTCCGCTGGGTCGCCTCCAAGCTTTGCTCATTCTTTGTTCTGAACTGGTTCAATCTGCCGATAACAATTTGCTATAAAGACTTGAATGCATCTCCACTAGAGACTTTTTGGGACATTGCGCCTTGCCTCTCTCCGAGTGGGCCTGGCCCCTGAACTTTATGATCTATTGTGATTCTTGCCTTCCTGCCTTGCATTTTATCCGCGTAGGATTGAACTGTGTTGATTTCATAACCTGCCTATCTTTTTCTCTCCCTTCCTAACTAATATTCGAGTGTCATCTAGGTTGAGGTATACACCTCTGTCTGAAAATAAGTGGTACCGGTAGAACCTAGAGTTGTCGATATTTTGCTAGGGGGATTGATCGTTTTCTACTTCGTAGAGTAATTGTGTTTGATTTGTTTGCCGTGATTTGCTTTAGTGTTTTTCATAGATGTTCTGTTATAAAATAAATACCTTGATATCTTTACACTAAGCCTCGTTGCGTGTTTTGCTTGTCTTGCTGTGAAGAATTGCCCTATTTTGTATACTCCACATACTGCTCAACTTTTCTTGAGAGAAGTCTGACTGCTCAGCCACAGCTACCAAGTGAATCTGTGTGGTACAGACTGCTACCAAGTGGGTTCACCGCCAACGCCTGTAGTCCTAAATCTTTTGCAGTGGTCCCAGAGCGAACTGCACAGGTTTCCGCCTAACAATCCCCCAACAGCCGTGTCCATACCCCGTAGGAAGCCCACACCACAAGGGACCCCCCCATCACCTGTGACCATACCCTGCAGGCAGCCCAAACCACAAGGGAGATCTCCATCACCCGTGACCATACCAGCAGGCAGCCCACATCACAAGGGACCCCCATCAACCGTGACCATACCCTGCAGGAAGCCCACACCACAAGGGAGACCCCCATCACCCGTGACCATACCCCGCAGGCATCCCACATGGGACCAAACCCTGCAGGCAACCCACACCACATGGGACCCCCCCACACCCGTGTCCATACCCCACAGGCAGCCCACACCACAAGAGACCACCAACATCTGTGACCATACCCGCAGGCAGCCCACTCCACAAGGGACCCGCCAACACCCGTGACCATACCCTGCAGGCAGCCCACACCACAAAGGAGCCCCCATCACCCATGACCATACCCCGTAGGTAGCCCACATGGGACGATACCCAGCTGGCAGCCCACACCACATGGGACCCCACAACACCTGTGTCCATACCCCGCAGGCAGCCCACACCACAAGGGAACCCCCAACACCCATGATCATACCCCGCAGGTATCCCACACCAAAAGAGAGCCCCCCATCACCCATGACCATACCCTACAGGCAGCCCACATGGGACCATACCCCGCAGGCAGCCCACACCACAAGGGAGCCCCCATCATCCGTGACCATAACACACAGGCAGCCCAAATGGGACCATACCCCGCAGGGAGCCCACACCACAAGGGACCCCCCAACACCCGTGACCATACCCTGCAGGCAGCCTACACCACAAGGGACACCCCCAATACGTGCAACCATACCCTGCAGGCAACCCACACCACAAGGGAGCCCCCATACCCTGTGACCATACCCTGCAGACAGCCCACACCACATGGGACCCCCAAACACCTGTGACCATACCCCACAGGCAGCCCACACCACAAGGGAGCCAACCCATCACCCGTGACCATACCCCACAGGCATCCCACATGGGACCATACCCTACAGGCAGCCCACACCACAAGGGAGCCTCCATCACCTGTGACCATACCCTGTAGGCAGCTCATACCACAAGGGACCTCCCTCACCCATGACCATATCCTGCAGGCAGCCTAAACTACAAGGGATACCCCCATCAGCCGTGCCCATACCCGCAGGCAGTCCACACCACAAGGGACCCCTCAACACCTGTGACCATACTCTGCAGGCAGGCCACATCACAAGGGAATCCCAACACCCGTGACCATACCCCGCAGGCAGCCCACACCTCAAGGGAGACCCCCATCACCCATGACCATAACCTGCAGGCAGCCCACATGGGACCATGCCCCACAGGCAGCCCACACCACAAGGGAGCCTCCCATCACCCGTGACCATACCACGCAGGCAGCCCAAATGGCACAATACCCGCAGGGAGCCCACACCACAAGGGAGCCCCCATACCCTGTGACCATACCCTGCAGGCAACCCACACCACAAGGGAGCCCCCATACCCTGTGACCATACCCTGCAGGTAGCCCACACCACAAGGGACCCCCAAACACCTGTGACCATACCCCACAGGCAGCCCACACCACAAGGGAGCCAACCCATCACCCGTGACCATACCCCACAGGCATCCCACATGGGACCATACCCTACAGGCAGCCCACACCACAAGGGAGCCTCCATCACCTGTGACCATACCCTGTAGGCAGCTCATACCACAAGGGACCTCCCTCACCCATGACCATATCCTGCAGGCAGCCTAAACTACAAGGGATACCCCCATCAGCCGTGCCCATACCCGCAGGCAGTCCACACCACAAGGGACCCCTCAACACCTGTGACCATACTCTGCAGGCAGGCCACATCACAAGGGAATCCCAACACCCGTGACCATACCCCGCAGGCAGCCCACACCTCAAGGGAGACCCCCATCACCCATGACCATAACCTGCAGGCAGCCCACATGGGACCATGCCCCACAGGCAGCCCACACCACAAGGGAGCCTCCCATCACCCGTGACCATACCACGCAGGCAGCCCAAATGGCACAATACCCGCAGGGAGCCCACACCACAAGGGAGCCCCCCATCACCGTGGCCATAACCCGCAGGCAGCCCATGCCAAAAGGGACCCCCCAACACCCATGTCCATACCCCGCAGGCAGCCCACACCAAAAGGGACCCCCCCAACACCCATGACCCTACCCTACACGCAGCCTACGCCACAAGGGACACCCCCAACACCACCATACCCTGCAGGCAGCCCACACCACAAGGGAGCCCCCATCACCTGTGATCATACCCTGCAGACAGCCCACACCACATAGGATTCCCCACAACAGCCCTGTCCATACCCTGCAGGTAGCCCACACCACAAGGGAGCCCCCATCACCCATGACCATACCCTGTAGGCAGCCCACATCGGACCATACTCTGCAGGCAGCCCACACCACAAGGGAGCCCCCATCACCCATGACCATACCCTGTAGGCAGCCCATACCACAAGGGACCCCCATCACCCGTGACCATACCCTGCAGGCAGCCCAAACTACAAGGGATACCCCCATCAGCCGTGACCATACCCGCAGGCAGTCCACACCACAAGGGACCCCACAACACCTGTGACCATACCCCGCAGGCAGACCACATCACAAGGGACACCCATCACCCATGACCATACCCCGCAGGCAGCCCACATGGGACCAAACCCCGCAGGCAACTCACACCACATGGGACCCCTTCAACACCCGCGTCTATACCCCACAGACAACCCACACCACTTGGGACCCCCAACATCTGTGACCATACCCGCAGGCAGCCCACACCACAAGGGATCCGCCAACACCTGTGACCATACCCCAGAGGCAGCCCACACCACAAGGGAGCCCCCACCACCCGTGACCATACCCTGTAGGCAGCCAATACCACAAGGGACCCCCATCACCCGTGAACATACCCTACAGGCAGCCCAAACTACAAGGGATACCCCCATCAGCCGTGACCATACCCACAGGCAGTCTACCCCACAAGGGACCCCCCAACACCTGTGACCATACCCCGCAGGCAGGCCACATCACAAGGGACTCCCATCACCCGTGACCATACCCCGCAGGCAGCCCACACCACAAGGGAGACCCCATCACCCATGACCATACCCTGCAGGCAGCCCACATGGGACCATGCACTGCAGGCAGCCCACACCACTAGGGAGCCCCTCATCACCGTGACCATACCAAGCATGCAGCCCAAATGGGACCATACCCTGTAGGGATCCCACACCACAAGGGAGCCCCCAACACCCATGTCCATACCCCGCAGGCAGCCCACACCACAAGGGACCCCCCAACACCTGTGACCATACCCCGCAGGCAGCCTACACCACAAGGGACACCCCCAACACCTGCGACCATACCCTGCAGGCAGCCCACACCACAAGGGAGCCCCCATCACCTGTGACCATACCCTGCAGACAGCCCACACCACATGGGATTCCCCACAACAGCCCTGTCCATACCCTTCAGGTAGCCCACACCACAAGGGACCCCCAAACACCTGTGACCATACCCCACAGGCAGCCCACACCACAAGGGAGCCAACCCATCACCCGTGACCATACCCCACAGGCATCCCACATGGGACCATACCCTGCAGGCAGCCCACACCACAAGGGAGCCCCCATCACCCGTGACCATACCCTGTAGGCAGCCCATACCACAAGGGACCCCCATCACCTGTGACCATACCCTGCAGGCAGCCCAAACAACAAGGGATACCCCCATCAGCCATGACCATACCCGCAGGCAGTCCACACCACAAGGGACCCCCCAACACCTGTGACCATACCCCGCAGGCAGGCCACATCACAAGGGACTCCCATCACCGGTGACCATACCCCGCAGGCAGCCAACATCACAAGGGAGACCCCCATCACCCGTGACCATACCCCGCAGGCATCCCACATGGGACCACACCCCGCAGGCAACTCACACCACATGGGACCCCCTCAACACCCGTATCTATACCCCACAGGCAACCCACACCACAAGGGACCCCCAACATCTGTGACCATACCCGCAGGCAGCCCACACCACAAGGGACCTGCCAACACCCGTGACCATACCCTGCAGGCAGCCCACACCACAAGGGAGCCCCCCATCACCCGTGACCATACCCCGGGGCAGCCCACATGGGACCATACCCAGCTGGTAGCCCACACCACAAGGTACCCCCCAACACCCATGACCATATCCTGCAGGCAGCCCACACCACAAGGGAGCCTCCATCACCCGTGACCATACTCCACAGGCAGCCCACACCACAAGGGAGCCCCCCATCAGCCAAGACCATAACCGCAGGTAGCCCACACCAAAAGAGACCTGGCCCAACACCCGTGACACTCCCCCCAGGCAGCCCACATGGGACCATACCCTGCAGGCAGCCCACACCACATGGCACCCCCCCAACACCCGCCAACACACGCGCGGCCCTTTCCACATGATTTGGCTGGCGGGTGCAGGCTACACAATTTCACGGGGGTACGCGGGCCCTTTCCATGTGATTTGGCTGGATTGTGCAGGGTACGCGATTTCACAGGGGTACGCGGGCCCTTTTCAAGCGATTTGACTGCCTCGAGCAGGGTACGCTGCGATTTTTCATGGGATTATGATGGAGGGGGGCTGTGTGCTGGACCATGGATGGCACAGGGCCTTGGGCCGTATGAGACATTTCACTGGCTTTTTCCTGCACAAGGGGCGGAGTTAGGGGCATTACTGGTGCAGATGGATGTTCACTGCACCACGGTTGATAATGGCTCAGGAAATCCATGAATAGGCGTTGCACGCAGATGCTGCTTTGCACCCCGATGGGCGCACGCATGGTGCACTCTCATTCTCTGCGCTTGTGCTGCTTCTGCACTGGATTCTATGAATCAGCCTGATAGTGTCCTGCGTTATTTCTCTAAGGCATGTCCAGTCAGGTGATGTGGATACGTTTGTACCGATAACGTTGTCATAATGTTGTGACACACCCAATTTTCTAACCTGTATAGTGTCTCCAAGTGATTCTTTTTGTAGGTTCAAACACACATTGATAAGTGAATTATTGTTATCTATAAGGGGATAGATATACCCATTACTCTCTTGTTGCTCACAGTAATGCGTTTTATTTACCATTGGAATGCATTGTTTTTGAGCTATCAGTCATGGATGAAAATAAACCCGTGCATTTTGATTGTGCCTCACAGGTGACTTCTACCATGTTCCCATTTACTTTAGGGGTATAGCAGTTTCGCTGGTTGTCTCCCAACGCGATTAGGACTTTTATTTCAGTTATTATTGCATTTGCTTCTTAGCACACGAGTTTGCTTCACAGGTTTCATAATAAACTCAAGAACGTTATTTTCAGAGCGGTACTCACCTAACTCTCTCTTAGCGAACTCTGCGCACTGATGTTCCATTCTCCTGTTAAGTTTTCTACACCATGGCACTATATGGAGATTTTATATACTATTTCATGACTCGGAGCCTCCTCTGCTGCAACTAACATAACTGTCCTCGCCTTCCTTGATGGTGCTTTGCGCCGGAACCTGGTATTGAACAGTAGCCAGTTCGCTGCTGCTTTAGATAGTGAAAAAGGGCGAACAGTCGTTTTTTATAACTCTTTGCACGCTGCCATAAAATGCAGAATTGCGCTGTATCAAATTGAAAAATCTTGTATCACTTCGGCAACACTTTTCAAATCTGACAGAGCCTCCTGCCGTGACTGCGCTTGCTGGCCTTGTAATTACTTATGGTGACTTCTTTGTGAATCAAATAGAACTCGCCAGTTTTAAATCAATGGTATGCCAGAGTAACTTCTTGGCTTATCGCCCCTGATTGTGCGTGAAAAGAGTATGGTGTATTATTTTTCTACAAATGCACATGTTTTCTAAATATTGCCTACTTGGATTTTACAGACATTTAAGAATTGTGCTCTAATAGAATTGTAGAAATTGGGCCGTTATTAAACTTAGCTAATACTGTAATCCCAGACCATGCTTTTTCTAATAATAGAGTCACATTGTAGTTCTAGCTGGTGAATACTAACACTATGCTATAAATATTTTGAGTTTTTATGCATTGTATTGTTTAAATCATTTATAGTCTGCTCTTTAGTTATTTTATGTCATTTTTACAATTCTGTTATTCTTTCATTCAATTCTTTAAAATGTTTTAAATGCTTTCCAAATAAATATGTGTTGTGGACCAAATCTATTTTCTCCTTTTTCAAAAATAATTGTTGATATTCACAGGGTAATTCATAGAATTTCGCACAAAAGTGGCGCACGCGGCTGGCGCACAGTGGGCGCGTGCGAATGTCTACGCCAGCCGCGTGCGCTCAAATCGATATCCGCGCACAGCGTATTCATGGATTTCAGCCTCCAAAACCAGCTGTGGCGCAGAGTGGCGCAGCGACCCTGCAGCTGCGCCAGTTACGCCGCCAAGAACGCCCTCGCGCAAGGAAAAGCCATCAAAATTCCCAATTCATCGCAAAGGGCTGCGCTAACCCTGGACCAGAATCCAGGGATGCCAAACAGCAAACGGCGAGCGGGGAACATGTATTACTGGGGTGCGCGGGAAGTTCCACACGCGATTTCAGCAGGGTACGTGTATTTCTGGGGTGCAGGGAAGTTCAACACGTGATTACAGCAGGGTACGTGTATTACAGGGGTGCGCGGGAAGTTCCACACGCGATTCCAGCAGGGTACATGTATTTCTGGGGTGCAGGGAATTTTTACACGCGATTTCAGCAGGGTACCAGTATTACTGGTGTGTGCAGGAAGTTCCACATGCGATTTCAGCAGGGTACGTGTATTTCTGGGGTGTGGGGAACTTTTACACGCGATTTCAGCAGGGTACCTGTATTACTGGGGTGTGCGGGAAGTTACACACGCAATTTCAGCAGGGTACATGTATTTCTGGGGTGCGGGGAAGTTTAACACGCGATTTCAGCAGGGCACGTGTATTACAGGGGTGCGTGGGAAGTTACAAACACGATTTCAGCAGGGTACGTGTGTTTCTGGGGTACGGGGAAGTTCAACACGCGATTACAGCACGGTACGTGTATTACAGGGGAGTGCGGGAAGTTCCACACGCGATTCCAGCAGGGTACGTGTATTTCTGGGGCGCGGGGAAGTTTCACACGCGATTTCAGCAGGGTACCAGTATTACTGGGGTGTGCAGGAAGTTCCACATGCGATTTCAGCAGGGTACGTGTATTTCTGGGGTGTGGGGAACTTTTACACGCGATTTCAGCAGGGTACCTGTATTACTGGGGTGTGCGGGAAGTTACACACGCGATTTCAGCAGGGTAGGTGTCTTACTGGTGTGCGCGGGAAGTTACACACGCGATTTCAGCAGGGTACGTGCATTTCTGGGGTGCGGGGAAGTTTGACACGCGATTTCAGCAGGGCACGTGTATTACAGGGGTGCGTGGGAAGTTACAAACGCGATTTCAGCAGGGTATGTGTATTTCTGGGGTGCGGGGAAGTTCAACACGCGATTACAGCATGGTACGTGTATTACAGGGGTGCGCGGGAAGTCCCACACGTGATTCCAGCAGGGTACGTGTATTTCTGGGGCACGGGGAAGTTTCACACGCAATTTCAGCAGGGTACCTGTATTACTGGGATGCGCGGGAAGTTCCACACGCGATTACAGCAGGGTACGTGTATTTCTGGGGTGCATGGAAGTGTAACACGCGATCACAGCAGGGTACCTGTATTACTGGGGTGCACAGGAAGTTCCACACACAATTTCAACAGGGTGCGTGTATTACTGGGGTGCGCGGGAAGTTCCACACGCGATTTCAGCAGGGTGCGTGTATTACTGGGGTGCGGGCAAGTTTCACACGCAATAGGCCCTGTGCGAGTGGGGTACCTGTATTTCGGGGGTGCAGGGGAGTCCTACACGTGAATTGGCAGTGTGGGTCCTCCCAGTTGTTCCGTCTACACCCTCCACGGCCTCTGCAGGCAGACCACACCACAGGGGACTACCCTGCACCCCTGGTCATGTCCCGCAGGCAGCCCATCCACGATGGGCATACCCCCCCAGCCAAGCCACATGTCACCTTGCAATAGTGATCACCAACGCATTACCCCCTTGCACCCCCACTACACAGCAGTGCAGGGCACCTGCTAGCAGGCACACACTCATCTCCCCCAGCACCCCCACCCCCCAGCAGTGTCGGGCACCTGCCAGCAGGCCCCCACTCATGTCCCACTCATGTCCCCTTGCACCCCCACCCCCCAGCAGTGTGGGGCACCTGCCAGCAGGCCCCCACTCATGTCCCCTTGCACCCCCACCCCCCAGCAGTGTGGGGCTCCTGCCAGCAGGCCCCCACTCATGTCCCACTCATGTCCCCTTGCACCCCCAGCAGTGTGGGGCACCTGCCAGCAGGCCCCCACTCATGTCCCCTTGCACCCCCACCCCCCAGCAGTGTGGGGCACCTGCCAGCAGGCTCCCACTTATGTCCCACTCATGTCCCCTTGTACCCCCACCCCCAGCAGTGTGGGGCACCTGCCAGCAGGCCCCCACTCATGTCCCCTTGCACCTCCACCCCCCAGCAGTGCGGGGCACCTGCCAGCAGGCCCCCACTCATGTCCAACCACAAGGGACCCCACAACACCTGTAACCATACCCCGCAGGCAGACCACATCACAAGGGACTCCCATCACCCATGACCATACCCCGCAGGCAGCCCACATGGGACCAAACCCAGCAGGCAACTCACACCACATGGGAACCCCTCAACACCCGTGTCTATACCCCACAGACAACCCACACCACATGGGACCCCCAACATCTGTGACCATACCCGCAGGCAGCCCACACCACAAGGGACCCGCCAACACCTGTGACCATACCCCGGAGGGAGCCCACACCACAAGGGAGCCCCCATCACCCGTGACCATACACTGTAGGCAGCCCATACCACAAGGGACCCCCATCACCCGTGAACATACCCTACAGGCAGCCCAAAGTACAAGGGATACCCCCATCAGCCGTGACCATACCCGCAGGCAGTCCACCCCACAAGGGACCCCCCAAAACCTGTGACCATACCCCGAAGGCAGGCCACATCACAAGGGACTCCCATCACCCGTGACCATACCCCGCAGGCAGCCCACACCACAAGGGAGACCCCCATCACCCATGACCATACCCTGCAGGCAGCCGATATGGGACCATGCCCTGCAGGCAGCCCACACCACAAGGGAGCCCCTCATCACCGTGACCATACCAAGCAGGCAGCCCAAATGGGACCATACCCTGTAGGGAGCCCACACCACAAGGGAGACCCCAACACCCATGTCCATACCCCGCAGGCAGCCCACACCACAAGGGACCCCCCAACACCTGTGACTGTTCCCCGCAGGCAGCCTACACCACAAGGGACACCCCCAACACCTGCGACCATACCCTGCAGGCAGCCCACACCACAAGGGAGCCCCCATCACCTGTGACCATACCCTGCAGATAGCCCACACCACATGGGATTCCCCACAACAGCACCGTCCATAGCCCGCAAGTAGCCCACACCACAAGGGACCCCCAAACACCTGTGACCATACCCCACAGGCAGCCCACACCACAAGGGAACCAACTCATCACCCGTGACCATACCCCACAGGCATCCCACATGGGACCATACCCTGCAGGCAGCCCACACCACAAGGGAGCCCCCATCACCCGTGACCATACCCTGTAGGCAGCCCATACCACAAGGGACCCCCATCACCTGTGACCATACCCTGCAGGCAGCCCAAACAACAAGGGATACCCCCATCAGCCATGACCATACCCGCAGGCAGTCCACACCACAAGGGACCCCCCAACACCTGTGACCATACCCCGTAGGCAGGCCACATCACAAGGGACTCCCATCACCCGTGACCATACCCCGCAGGCAGCCCACATCACAAGGGAGACCCCATCACCCGTGACCATACCCCGCAGGCATCCCACATGGAACCACACCCCGCAGGCAACTCACACCACATGGGACCCCCTCAACACCCGTGTCTATACCCTACAGGCAACCCACACCACAAGGGACCCCCAACATCTGTGACCATACCCGCAGGCAGCCCACACCACAAGGGACCTGCCAACACCCGTGACCATACCCTGCAGGCAGCCCACACCACAAGGGAGCCCCCCATCACCCGTGACCATACCCCGGAGGCAGCCCACATGGGACCATACCCAGCTGGTAGCCCACACCACAAGGTACCCCCCAACACCCATGACCATATCCCGCAGGCAGCCCACACCACAAGGGAGCCCCCATCACCCGTGACCATACTCCACAGGCAGCCCACATGGGACCATACCCCGCAGGCAGCCCACACCACAAGGGAGCCCCCCATCAGCCAAACCATACCCGCAGGTAGCCCACACCAAAAGGGACCTGGCCCAACACCCGTGACACTCCCTCCAGGCAGCCCACATGGGACCATACCCTGCAGGCAGCCCACACCACATGGCACCCCCCCAACACCCGCCAACACACGCGCGTCCCTTTCCACATGATTTGGCTGGCGGGTGCAGGCTACACAATTTCACGTGGGTACGTGGGCCCTTTCCATGTTATTTGGCTGGATTGTGCAGGGTACGCGATTTCACAGGGGTACGCGGGCCCTTTTCAAGCGATTTGACTGGCGTGAGCGGGGTAAGTGATTTTGCAGGGGTACGCAAGGCACTTTTCATGCAATTTGACTGCCTCGAGCAGGGTACGCTGCGATTTTTCATGGGGTTATGATGGAGGGGTGCTGTGTGCTGGACCACGGATGGCACAGGGCCTTGGGCCGTATGAGACATTTCACTGGCTTTTTCCTGCACAAGGGGCGGAGTTAGGGGCATTACCGGTGCAGATGGATGTTCACTGCACCACGGTTGATAATGGCTCAGGAAATCCATGAATAGGCGTTGCACGCAGATGCTGCTTTGCAACCCACATTGATAAGTGAATTATTGTTATCTATAAGGGGATAGCTATACCCATTACTCTCTTGGTTGCTCACAGTAATGTGTTTTTTTTACCATTGGAATGCATTGTTTTTGAGCTATCAGTCGTGGATGAAAATAAACCCGTGCATTTTGATTGTGCCTCACAGGTGACTTCTACCATGTTCCCATTTACTTTAGGGGGATAGCAGTTTCGCTGGTTGTCTCCCAACGTGATTAGGACTTTTATTTCAGTTATTATTGCATTTGCTTCTTAGCACACGAGTTTGCTTCACAGGTTTCATAATAAACTCAAGAACGTTATTTTCAGAGTGGTACTCACCTAACTCTCTCTTAGCGAACTCTGCGCGCTGATGTTCCATTCTCCTGTTAAGTTTTCTACACCATGGCACTATATGGAGATTTTATATACTATTTCATGACTCGGAGCCTCTTCTGCTGCAACTAACATAACTGTCCTCGCCTTCCTTGGCGGTGCTTTGCGCCGGAACCTGGTATTGAACAGTAGCCAGTTCGCTGCTGCTTTAGATAGTGAAATAGGGCGAACAGTCGTTTTTTATAACTCTTAGCACGCTGCCATAAAATGCAGAATTGCGCTGTATCAAATTGAAAAATCTTGTATCACTTCGGCAACAGTTTTCAAATCTGACAGAGCCTCCTGCCGTGACTGCGCTTGCTGTCCTTGTAATTACTTATGGTGACTTCTTTGTGAATCAAATAGAACTCGCCAGTTTTAAATCAATGGTATGCCAGAGTAACTTCTTGGCTTATCGCCCCTGATTGTGCGTGAAAAGAGTATGGTGTATGATTTTTCTGCAAATGCACATGTTTTCTAAATATTGCCTACTTGGATTTTACAGACATTTAAGAATTGTGCTCTAATAGAATTGTAGAAATTGGGCCGTTATTAGACTTAGCTAATACTGTAATCCCAGACCATGCTTTTTTCTAATAATAGAGTCACATTGTAGTTCTAGCTGGTGAATACTAACACTATGCTATAAATATTTTGAGTTTTTATGCATTGTATTTTTTAAATCATTTATAGTCTGCTCTTTAGTTATTTTATGTCATTTTTACAATTCTGTTATTCGCTCATTCAATTCTTTAAAATGTTTTAAATGCTTTCCAAATAAATATGTGTTGTGGACCAAATCTATGTTCTCCTTTTTCAAAAATAATTGTTGATATTCACAGGGTAATTCATAGAATTTCGCAGAAAAGTGGCGCACGCGGCTGGCGCACAGTGTGCACATGCGAATGTCTACGCCAGCCGCGTGCGCTCAAATCGATATCCGCGCACAGCGTATTCATGGATTTCAGCCTCCAAAACCAGCCGTGGCGCAGAGTGGCGCAGCGACCCTGCAGCTGCGCCAGTTACACCCCCAAGAATGCCCTCGCGCAAGGAAAAGCCATCAAAATTCCCAATTCATCGCAAAGGGCTGCACTAACCCTGGACCAGTATCCAGGGATGCCAAACAGCAAACGGCGAGCGGGGAACATGTATTACTGGGGTGCGCGGGAAGTTCCACAAGCGACTTCAGCAGGGTACGTGTATTTCTGGGGTGCGGGGAAGTTCAACACGTGATTTCAGCAGGGTACGTGTATTACAGGGGTGCGCGGGAAGTTCCACACGCGATTCCAGCAGGGTACGTGTATTTCTGGGGTGCGGGGAATTTGTACACGCGATTTCAGCATGGTACCAGTATTACTGGGGTGTGCAGGAAGTTCCACATGCGATTTCAGCAGGGTATGTGTATTTCTGGGGTGTGGGGAACTTTTACACGCGATTTCAGCAGGGTACCTGTATTACTGGGGTGTGCGAGAAGTTACACAGGCGATTTCAGCAGGGTACATGTATTTCTGGGGTGTGGGGAAGTTTAACACGCGATTTCAGCAGGGTAGGTGTCTTACTGGTGTGCGTGGGAAGTTACACACGCGATTTCAGCAGGGTATGTGCATTTCTGGGGTGCGGGAAAGTTTGACACGCGATTTCAGCAGGGCACGTGTATTACAGGGGTGCGTGGGAAGTTACAAACGCGATTTCAGCAGGGTACGTGTATTTCTGGGGTGCGGGGAAGTTCAACAAGCGATTACAGCACGGTACGTGTATTACAGGGGTGCGCGGGAAGTCCCACACGCGATTCCAGCAGGGTACGTGTATTTCTGGGGCGCGGGGAAGTTTCACACGTGATTTCAGCAGGGTACCTGTATTACTGGGGTGCGCGGGAAGTTCCACACGCGATTACAGCAGGGTACGTGTATTTCTGGGGTGCATGGAAGTGTAACACGCGATCACAGCAGGGTACCTGTATTACTGGGGTGCGCGGGAAGTTCCACACACAATTTCAGCAGGGTGCGTATATTACTGGGGTGCGCGGGAAGTTCCACATGCGATTTCAGCAGGGTGCGTGTATTACTGGGGTGCGGGCAAGTTTCACACGCAATAGGCCCTGTGCGAGTGGGGTACGTGTATTTCGGGGGTGCAGGGGAGTCCTACACGTGAATTGGCAGTGTGGGTCCTCCCAGGTGTTCCGTCTACACCCTCCACGACCTCTGCAGGCAGACCACACCACAGGGGACTACCCTGCACCCCTGGTCATGTCCCGCAGGCAGCCCATCCACCATGGGCATGCCCCCCCAGCCAAGCCACATGTCACCTTGCAATAGTGATCACCAACGCATTACCCCCTTGCACCCCCACAACACAGCAGTGCAGGGCACCTGCTAGCAGGCACACACTCATCTCCCCCAGCACCCCCACCCCCCAGCAGTGTGGGGCACCTGCCAGCAGGCCCCCACTCATGTCCCCTTGCACCCCCAACCCCCAGCAGTGTGGGGCACCTGCCAGCAGGCCCCCACTCATGTCCTACTCATGTCCCCTTGCACCCCCACCCCCCAGCAGTGTGGGTCACCTGCCAGCAGGCCCCCACTCATGCCTCACTCATGTCCCCTTGCACCCCCACCCCCCAGCAGTGCGGGGCACCTGCCAGCAGGTCCCCACTCATGTCCCCTTGCACCCCCACCCCGCAGCAGCGTGGGGCACCTGCCAGCAGGCTCCCACTCATGTCCCACTCATGTCCCCTTGCACCCCCACCCCCCAGCAGTGTGGGGCATCTGCCAGCAGGCCCCCACTCATGTCCCCTTACACCCCCACCCCCCAGCAGTGTGGGGCACTGTTAGGGAGAATTCTCTGTTTAGGCTGAATTTCCTAACCTAGTGAGTCCCCCAGCAGCTTTGCTGGATTTCTGGAGTTTGTTTTTTCCATCCTGCCAAGAGTGAGACTCTATTCTCCCACTCTTGGAAATGATTTATGGTTAATTCCTTTGAATGTCAATGGCCCTCATTACGACCCTGGCGGAAAGTGACTGACCGGACCGCCACAGCGTAAATAGCGTTTCCGCCATTGCACGACGGAGCAAAGTGCGGCTAATTCCGACCCATCGGGCACGAGCACTACTCCATGGCGGAAGTGCAATGTCCGCGATGGCGGAAATGTCCCCAAAACGCCCCCCACCGCCGTCGTACGGCGCCCTAGGTGCAATTCCGCCACCCATCTTAGCGGTCACCGTAATGAGCGGCAATCGGAAAGTACGGTGACCGTAAATATACGGAAACGGAAGTAAAAACATGGTCCCGGAACGGGAAACAGCACGCCGTACACCTATAAAATCAGAATTCCCACACAACCATTAAACATACTACCCTGAGACACATCACAACCCGTCATCCACCCTAGTGAAAACAATAACAATGGGAAAAGTAGCGAAAAAAGCGTGCGACCGCAAGCGGCAGGTCCACTTCTCCCGTGAGGAACTCACCGTGCTCACAGAGACCCTCCAGGAGAATGCTGCCGTCGTCTTCTCGACGCAAATGACCAGGACGACACTTGCGAACAACAAGGCCATATGGGCCCTGGTGGCACAGCGGGTAAGTGCGGTGGGGACCGCTCCCCGCAACCCACAGCAATGCAGAAAGCGATGGGACGACCTGCGGATACGCGTCCGGAGCATACTTTCTGCCAACCGAAACATTGCCACAGCCACCGGGGGAGGATCGGAATCACCCATCAAGTTGACCCCCTGGGAAGAAATCTGTGCCTCCACCATTGGAATGGAGAGTATAGAGGGAGTCGGAGGGATGGAGAAAGGAGTGCAGACATCCGAAGAATCAGGTAGGTGGGCCAAATAAAACAATGCTAAAACCACAATGTCCAATCATGTGAAGTACCATGTGTCCACATAGTGCAACAGTAACACATGTCCATGAGAACGTCCACATACATTGGCCTGATAGCGCACTTTAGAACTCACAATAAATACATAAATAATTAAAAACCCTAAAAAAACCCTCTACACGTGCAGCATGCACACCCTAACTGCAGGCTGCAAAACAACTGCATCCTCAATCCACACAAAAATGAAACCACCTTCAAGGCCCCGACCCAAATCACCCTCAGGTACCACCCCAATGCATGTGGTACATTGCCATTCCAATTTCAACAGACCCATTAATAACGCTCGCCCTCCTTTACTCCACCACAGGGTCCGATTCAAACGACGAGCTCCAGGACACCCCTACCAGCACACCTGCAAAGAGGGCCAAGACCAACGGCCAAAGACCCTCCACCTCAGCTGCACGCATCAAGACACGGCAGCAGCACAAATCAAGTGACAGCACACAGGAGGGAACTTCAACAGGCACCCCAGCAGCCAGCATGCCCACAACAGCACCACCACAGGTCCCCCCAATGGATGCCACAGAAGGCACTGCTTCTGGTGGCAGCAGCACCATAGGTGACACTGCATTAATGGCAGCATGCTCCGACACAGAAAACGGGAATGTCGAAGTAAGATCCATCCATGACCTGTCTCAATCCCCCTGTTTGTTCCATCCCGTACACCATGAGGATACCACGCAGGGGCACCCACAAGACGACGACTGGCCATCCCCCACAAGCCCTGAGGTGACCAGCCCCTCTGTGACACCACCGCAAATGGCCATGGCCCAGCAGAGGCAACAGTCCCTCGACCAGGTGATCGTGCAACAGCAGCAACTGGCCACGCTCCTCAAGGACCATGCTGATGAATGTGGGGGTACTAAGTCAGCCATAGAAACATCAACTGAGACACTTAGGGCAGAAATGGAGAGAAGTACAGAGACACTAAGGGCACAAATGGAGAGAAGCACCGAGAGCCTGAGAGTACAAATGGAGAGAAGCACCGAGAGCCTGAGGGGGGAACTGCATGCGACGTCCAAAGACGTATGTGCTGAACTTGCCGCTGTGCGCCGTGTGCTCACTGAGCTCTCACAAACCCTCAGGGACATGCATGGACATGAGCAGGCAGAGACATCATCCGTTGCAAGTTCCGTCCAGGGCAGCCCCCAACGTAGATCTGGGAGGAACCTGCGCTCCACAGGCAGGGGTGCCCCTGATACCCGGAGAGGGGGCTTGCAATAGCGTCTGCCCACTGACAATGAGCACCTTTGGACACTGGTGTTCGGGGGGGAGGTAGGAGGGTGGAGGGGGTGTGTTGGGCTCACTTGGGTGGCGGGTAGATGGGGTGTGTAACATAATTTCACACATGCGATAAACATTTCACTATCATCCAATGAGATGTGTGGACATTGATCTTTGTGTACGAGGCCATTATAGGCGTACAGTCCATATTGTGCATGTTCCAGACACACACAGTGCCACAAGTCCCGTGTCCATGTATCAGCCACCAGGTGTGAGTGCTAGAAGCATGAATCTATGAGAATCTGACGAATGTCTCGGCCCTCCTGTGCCTCGCGGACTCCTTGAGGTGCTGCCACATCCCCACCCTCATCATGACCATCTACAGGTGCTTGCAGTTCTGCGTCAGGGGGCATGGGCACATTTCTACGTACGCACATGTTGTGTAGCATGACACATGCCATGACCATCTTTGCCACCTTCACATGGCGGTACAGGAGTGCCCCGCCAGACCTGCTGAGGCAGCGGAAACGAGTCTTCAGTAGGCCGAATGCCTGCTCTATGACTACACGGGTACGTGAGTGGGCATGGTTGTAGTCCTCCTCAGGCTGGTTCTGTGGGTTCCGGAGTGGTGTAAGGAGCCATCTCTTCAGTGGATACCCGGCATCACCTGTATGTGGACAGTAAAGGATGTTTGTGGAATGACATTGCTACGTACGCCCCCCCCCTTCCTGCCAGGTCATTGCCGCATCACATACCCCACATTATCATGCATGAAATGAGACTCACCGAGTAGCCAGGATCTGTTCCCTGCGTGTCGCTCCATGTAGCGTGGTATTGTAGAGTTCCTCAAAACCATAGAATCATGGGTTGATCCAGGAAATCGGGCACAACAATGGGTAATGATCCTGTTGGAGTCACACACCATTTGTACATTCAGAGAATGAAATTGTTTTCGGTTGCGGTACTGGGCCTCCATGGCATGCGGGACGACCAATTCCACATGGGTGCAGTCGATGGCACCAATGCAACCCGGTATGCCGCCAAGTGCATGGAATCCCACTTTTGTGTTCGTAATTTCCTGCTCCGAGCGTGGTAGAGAGATGTAGTCGTCTGCGTGCTTCAGGAGGGCATCGAGCACTTGCAATAGTGTCCGTGAGAACACTGGCTGTGAAATGCCATGCAACTGTCCGACTGTGTGCTGGTAGGTGCCTGTGGCCAGGAAGTGGAGTACAGACACCACCTTCAGTAGGGGTGGAATGGCGGTTGGGCTATCTATCATGCTGACAAGGTCAGCCTGTGTCATATCCACAATGGCGGTTATGGTGTCCCGGTCCAAACGGTAGAGGGTGTGGATCTGCTCATCCGTGAGGTCGAACGGATGTGCTCGGAGGCGTGGGATTGCGGGCTGCCTGCGTGGTGGTAGTGGCTGTGCTGGCGGGCCTTGCTGGCCCTGCCTTGCCCTCCTCCTCCTCCTGCGTCTCCTCTGTGCGGCCGGTTGTTGTAGTAGTTGCTGTTCGTCTTCTTCTTGAAGTTGGAGTACTTGCAGTGCTATCAGGTCCCCCAGGGCCAACATCGCTAGTCCTGCCGGTAGCATTTTGGTGTGGGTGTGGGAGGGGGTTGGGTGTGCAATTTATGTGTTTTCAAGCTCTATTGCCTCCACCTGTGGTGATTCATTCCACCTGTGCAAGCTGCAATCCCCTTTGGGCGAGCACGTCCCGCACACAACGCTGCAATTCGACGCATGGCATCTTGCTATTACAATCATGTATATGATCCCGATGGCAGTGAAATATTGGTTCATATGTTCATTCTGCTATGGTTCCATTGTTTCACATACTATCTTTGCAGTCGCGAACAAACTTGTGAGGGGTCAGTGGAATGTAGTGCTCGATTAACGGTGGACCCTCATGCAGCACTGTACCGCGGTTCACCGACGGGCGGGGCGTCCCATTTGTGAGTGAAGCCAGTTTGCATTTACACACAATGCCGCACTACATGGATGAATTTGTGATTTCGAGCGGTCACAGATGCCTTTCCGACGTGATGTTGCAAATGAGGTATTCGAAGGACGGCGCTTTCGGTCTTCAGCTAGCGGCGAGGAGACGCCCACAGGTCTGACTGCAAATATAACGTTCTATTGTTTAGTGTCCTTGGGACAGGGGCCATGGCGAGAATGCAATGATTGATATGAATAGTATGGGATGCGCAATAGCGTAGTGGACGATGAGGCAGGACGTTCCCAAATACATCTTACTTCACAACACTGGAATCCCGGCCTGGAGCACAGTGGATTTTGCAGACTGCATTACGCACAGACTCAATGGAAATTTCACATGTGATGTGAGTAAATAATCAGGCGTTTTCATACCGGGATGAGGAAATGATGTATGGATGCATGGACAGATGATTTAATGGAGAGTTTGCCATTTACAGGGCTTTTTGGAATCTATCCACCTCCCCTGCGCTATGTGATGCAGAGCTGCCATAGTGGGACCATCGTCTATCTGCCCTTGTTGTACCCTCCCTGTCTCGACGCGCCTTCATACACTTGTGTCTATGCACGTTACTAATCCCATCGAATGGATTCTGTTTTGACAGACGCATGCACACAAGCACTCGTGTGTAATAGTGTTTCCAGCTCGATTTTCATAGTTATGATTCGCAAGTGATTTTTGGGTGGGAATAATCCTTTGGAGTGGGCTAGCATGCATATGGCTGTAGATTTAGTGTGATCATTGAAGTGAGTAATACGAATCAAGTTCTGATGGCCTACTATTCTTTTTCATTTCATTTGGGTGACAGGTATCTCCTCCCCTTTTGCCGCTGCCATCTGTATGCCACTCCTGCAGATGGCTTTTACTCCCGGCACCTGCTGCTTCGAGTTAATCAGTGGAGCACCATTACGATCTTATGGGACGATCGCCAATGGGCCACATGCCCTTACGCAGTACTAGTGGCTAGGAGCAACATTTCGAGCTTTCAGCTGGACTAGTGCCTACCTAATGGGACGGCCCTGCCGTTCTAGGCGCTTCCATGTTGCCTTTTTGAACGTGAATGTAGCCCCTGTGTACCATGAAGGAACAGGGCGTCACACAAGAAGAAGCTGGTCATTTATTGCGGATGCAGCCCACAATGATGAAATGTATTTTGGGGTTCATGTCCTAATGGCTGTATGGGCTTGGTGATTTTGTGGTGCATTAAATGTCTATTCTGATTTTAACCGTGTAGCGTTCTTCTTTGCAAGTAATGTAGCATATTCCTATTTGTGGTGCGATGTTTTGTGAGAAGATCTGCATTGGGTTCCGGCTTCTGAGTATAGTTGCGTGGTACTGTACTGGCCGCGTTTGCCTACGAAGCCCAGTGTGGTCAGGGATAGGGGCTACCATTGTGACTGTTTTAATGATGTCCTGCTCATGGGCGGGGGATTTGCTTTTGTGTAACAGATGCCGGTCAGCCAGGTGGATTGGTGGAATGATGTGATTATCAGAATATGGCTGGTCACAGGTGCCTGTGTTTGCGTGCGTTTCTTGGAGGGAGACTGAGGTCATGTCCATTGGAATGGCTTCTGTATTCGTGCCATCTGTGCCCTGCAGTTCCCATTGGCCCCTCTTGAGATGTGCCTGGCTGCTCAGTCACTCTGCCAACTTGTGTGGTCCATGCTTATGCTGATGTTTGGTTGATTTACTGGCAGGAGTACAGGGCTGGTGCAGTCTCCCTCAGGATACTGCTTTGTATGTTGCCTTACACTGGTGTCAGTCGATGGGGGGGCCTGTTTTTGTTTGTCTCATTTTTCTGCTCATGTTGCTGTACTTGAACCTTCACATGCCTGTGCTGCATCAGTGCGGCAATGGTGCCATGGCATGAATGGATGGCCACTCACAAGGCACTTGGAGCCCCTAGATTCATTTGTTCGTTGGCATGCATGGGTGGCTTGTACATTTCACTGGTTGCATTTGTGTCTTCATTGCACCTACGAGGAGTTGTGCAATGTGGCCAGGGAGTGGTGTACAGGCACTCAGTAGGGCCGTTTACGGTTGATTCGCGAAGCCGTACTTCTCACCATGGCGGAATGGTACTTTCCGCCATGCTTGATGGCGTTAGGTACATGTCCGCTTGGATCGGAATTCGCGTACCATTACGCCATGGTGGTAATTACGGTTTGGCATGGCGCGCGTGCGCGTACTTGGTGCAGTTAGCGTTGGCGTTCACTACGGTGTCGCTAATGGCATCGTACTTTACGTTGACGGGTCATAATCGCACCGAGAGCTATTCGATGGCGGTATTGCATTTCCGCCATCGTTTTTCGATTTCCGCAAGGGTCGTAATGAGGGCCAATGTGTTCTATGGGCTATGGGGTCTTTTACTCCATAGGGTCTCATGTATTTTACTATGTGTGTTAAACCGCACCCTACGTGCCGTAACACTGGGGTATCCTAGGTGACCCCCACCATAGACTCCATACCCTGGGACTGACTACTGTCTCCCAGGGCATGTAAAGTCACCATTGGCTTTACTAGACCTAAATTTACTAACAGGACCAGTACAAACCATCCTATTGTGGACGAACTGGTAGGGGTAACTGATTACCCCTGGGTCTGTTGTTCGAGGGGGCACTGTCCTGTCCCCCCTCGTCGAGTTTTGGTTGGTGGCAGTGGAAACTACCTTTTATATTCGACCGCGAATATATTCCTATGGGATTCTTCCCATTGTTGGAGGCTAATACTTTTTCACCTTAGTCTCTAACGTACCGCCGGTTTATTTATCTTAAATAAATCCACCGGTTGGTATTTTCTGCCAGAACCCGGTTTTTAAAATGGTGTATGTATTCGCCTCTGTAACTCCGAACCAAAGGTTGAGCCCTTTGTTCCACTTTTGGCAGGCTTCTGCACAGAAGCCCTCCAGAGTGGTGCCATTCTGTCTGGGTACCACAGGAGGTGTGGGAGGGGGTTTAGGCACCCTGGACTGAGTTGCCTTGCCAACTCAAGTCACACTCTGGTGTGATTGGCCCAAGTGGTACCTTGGGCCACTTAGCGTGTTTTGATTGACAGCTAGGCTGAATGAATGGGGGTTTTCTGCATAAAAGCAGGGCTTTTGGGAGTGGATCTTCAGAGGTCGCCACAGGACCTAAGAATCTGACGAGGGTAAAGCTGAGCCGACCTGCAATGACGACACCTCCGGTGGAGCCTTGCTGAACCGACTCTCCACTTCCCGACGACAGAGGAGATCTCCCTGCTGGAGAGTCTTCTTCCCTTGACTGGTAGGAACAACCGGTCCCTTGCTTTTTCTTCGCTTCCAGGACGTCTAGTGGTCGAATTTCCCGTGCTGAGCACCCCAGCAACCGGATAGCCACTAACCACTGTACCACGACCAAAAGGTGGTGCCTTGTGACGGAGCACTCCGCGGCTGGTCTCTTCCCTGGTGGTGCAAATATCTTCGCTTTCTTCAACGATGAGATCATCTCTTCTGGCAAAGTCCCGACTTGCATCCACCACCAGGAACAACTGCCCCCACCGGAGCTGTCTCTTCACGTACAAGGTACTGTGTCCGCCTGGCCTCCCTTGTGACGGTTAGCGTGAGGTGTCTTAAATCCTTACCTTTCCACTGGGTCGCCTCCAGACCTTCTTAATTTCTTGTTCTAAAACTGGTCCAACCTTTCTGTGACATTTTGCTACAAAGACTTGAAGTGCATTTCCACTGTGAAACTTTTGGGACATACCGCCTTGCCTCTCTCCGAGTGGGCCTGGCCTCTGAACTTTGTGATCTACAGGAGACCCTGCCTTACTTGTCTTGCATTTGCTTCGTAAAAGTTTTGGTACCAAGTTGGTTTCATACCCTGCCTTTTCTCTCCCGTTCTAACGAATATTAGAGTGCCATCTAGGTTACAGCATTCACCTCTGTCTGCAAATAAGTGGTGCCGTGGAACCTAGACTTGTCGAAATATTGTTAGGGGATTGATATCTACTTATAGTAATTGTGATTGAAGTTGTTTGCCGTATTAGTGCCAGTGTGTTTTCCATAGATGTGTTTTTAAATAAATAATTATATATCTTTACACCCAAGCTCTGATCCGTGTCTGCTTGTTCTACTGTGTGAATTGCCCTATCTTGTATACTCTAAGTACTGCCTAACTCATCTTGAGAGAAGTCTGACTGCTCAGCCACAGCTACCAGGTAAATCTGGGTGGTACAGACTGCTACCAATTGGGTTTACTGCTAACTCCTGTAGACTTAAATCTTTTGCAGTGGTCCCAGAGGGAACTGCACAGGTTTCTGCCTAACAGGCACCTGCCAGCAGGCCCCCACTCATGTCCCACTCATTTCCCATTGCACCCCTACCCCCCAGCAGTGCGGTGCACCTGCCTGCAGGCCCCCACTCATGTCCCCTTGCACCCCCATCCCCCAGCAGTGTATGGCACCTGCCAGCAGGCCCTCACTCATGTCCCCTTGCACCCCCACTCCTCAGCAGTGCAGGGCACCTGCCAGCAGGCCTCCACTCATGTCCCCTTGCACCTCCACCCCCCAGCACTGAGGGGCATATGCCAGCAGGCCCCCAATCATGTCCCCTTGCACACACCCCCAGCAGTGCGGGGCACCTGCCAGCAGGCACCCACTCATGTCCCACTAATGTCCCCTTGCACCCCCAGCCCCCAGCAGTGTGGGGCACCTGCCAACAGGCCCCGACACATGTCCCCTGCACCCCCACCCCCCAGCAGTGCGGGGCACCTGCCAGCAGGCCCTGACACATGTCCCCCAGCCAACACGTCATCACAATCTAGATCCCTGGCCCTTATGGCCAGCCTCCGCATGCCAAAGACCCACCCAAGTATTGCATCCACCCACATAGAAATGCCAATTACATGACACAACCACAATGGCAAGAATGTATAATCATAATCCAAAGGAAAGATGTCCAAAGTCACAGTTCCAAAATTGAAATCCAAGGGAAAAACAAAAGTGAAAACCATTGCTCCATGGGGAAATCCAAACAAAAAAGTAGAATCCAACAGTCAACTATATACAGATGAACAATCCAGGGTCCATGATCCCAACTGAAGAAATGAAACCTATCAAAAACTCCTACCTAATAAAAAAACTATATACAAAAATGTGGTCCATTGTCCAAAAGGTCCAAAATAAAGAAAAAACCAAAGGAAACCTAATACTAACTAAATAACTATTTTCAAGGGCAGCGGGCAAGTCCAACGGCTCACATGTTGATGTTCCGGGCCAGGGCATCATCGAACTCCTGCTCAATCTCCCAGAGGCGGTCCTCTTCCATGGCCCAGAGGGTTTGCAGGGACAATGACATCTGGAACTCCAGGTCCCTGCGAATGGCCTCGAGGCACTCGGCCCGCCTCAGGGCCCTACGCATAGGGTTCTCCGCCCTGACCATCGTGAGCCGTGCCTCTTCTGCCCGCTGACGCTCCGCATCTATCGCATAGCCCAACCGCTGCCACACGGAAGACACTTCCCGTCCAGGGTCCTCCTGCCCTCCGGCCGATGCCTGCCCCTCCGATGATGAAGGCCCCGAGCCATCATGGCTCCCACCTTGTTGCTGTTGCTGCTGTGTCGCTGCCTGTGCCCTGGCTCCTGCTGCCTGCACATCCTCCTCCAGCTGGGGTGCAGTTGTTGAGGTGCCCACCCCTGCTGGACGTCCGACTCCCGACTGTGGCAGGGATGTGTCCTCCACCAGCCTGGCCGCAGGGTCAGAGGCAGCTCCACAGGGCACTCTGGTGACACATGGGTGGGAAGATGGCACAGAGGACGACTGGCGCATAGGGGGTTCAGTTGAGGAGGGGGTCGGAACAAGGTCCACAAAACAGAGGAATCCGGCCATGGTGAGCTGTCCCAGTGGGTCAACGCGGTCAACGAGCCATGCGAGAAGACGTGCAGTCTCCTCATGAAAAGACTGCAGGTCAGCTCGCATGGCACGTTGACGCAACGCCACCCCACCCAGGACAGGCTCAACCCGGTGCTGGATAGCCACATCCGCAGGGAGTGGAAGGCCAGTTGGTGTAAGCGAATCCCCTCCCTGAGAACGGGTCTGGACGTGGGTTTCCCTGCTGGTGCAAGATGATGCAGTCACAGGATCGGGGACAGGATTACACACAGGCACCTACGCGGCAGCCTGTGCTGCCTCTTGTCCCTGCCCCTGTACTGCACCACTAGCACCAGTGGAATCCCCACCTCCAGACCCCGTCTCTGTCCCTTGCAAGGCCTCCTCCTCCACCAAACCCCCCACCAACCTGGATGACTCCGTGCCATCTTCCTCCATTGGGCCCTGTGGGGTCTCAGCTGCCCCTTCGGCTGCCGAGGAGTCCAACTCCAACCTCCGCCTCTTGGACCTCCCCTCGGCAGCTGCGACCTGGGACGTGGCACCGGACTCCTCACTCCCCAACGAGATGACAACCTGGGAGGGGAGCCGGGCCTTGCATCTCCGGCTGGCGGTGCGATCCCTGCCGCTGTGCTCCCCAGCACCTTCTCCGCCCTCTTCATCAGTTGACGCTGCAGACAGGGAGAGATAGGAGACAGGCTTCAGGGCACTGTACAATGGACTCATACACACATGACAGTTGTACATGAGTGGCATTGTCAAACTTCAGACATGGCATCACAATCCCCAACACACATGTCATTGCAACTCACACACATGAGCTATTCCACAGCCATATTGCAACAGCCAGCACCATCCATACACATACATACAGCATTAGCAGCCAAAGGTGAGCCAGACATCACATGAAACACAGGGAGTGCACTAGACATGCACACACGCCACCACAATTACATGCATGTGTACACCTCCGCCAACTGTCGCAGTGATGAGATTGGCATCCATGTCACATCTGGCAATCAGTCTTCTACATATCAGTCTCACATGCATCCATGTTGCATCACTGTTGCACCCATGTCAAATACACACACATGCACATGTACACGGTGCAGATACATGCAGCTGGAACCAACATCCATGTGTGACACCACAACCATTCCAACTTACATACACAGTAATCAAAACATGTGTGCTCACACATCTGCATTTGGCCTGCATGCTTACCCACACATACACTATCCATGTGTCTCACACATGAAAGGACTTGCATGTGTCAGCCTCACAGCTCTGTACATGCACATCCATACATGGCCCTACAAAACCACATGTACAACCTGCACACTACTGGCACACCACTACACGCACAGCTTCCAATCAGTATGCATGTACACTTACCGCTCGACTCCAGACGGGTCTGCCTCTCAAGGACCTGGACGTGGAGCGCTTGGCGTATGCGTTCCAGGACCCTCATCTGATGTTCCGACAGGTGGCCACGGCGCCTCTTAGCATCCGCTGCCTTCAAGAGGCGCCGGGCCCTGTTGAGGGTCCTGGACCTGAAATCCTCCCAGCGCTTCTTGACATGTTGGAAGTCGCGGACTGCCACCCACTCCGCGTTGATGGCAGTCACGATGTCCGTCTAGATCCGAGTCCGTCCTTCCTTGTCGGCGGCCGACCTTCCAAAGAGGGCATCATACTGCCCCAGTACTTGCTCCACCAGGACACCAACTTCGGTGGCAGTGAAGCTGGTGGCCCTCTGCCTCTCTGGCTGGGGGTTGCCAGTGGTGCCAGATGGTGTAGTGCCGGACATGGCAACCCCAGAGGCAGGTGTGGGTGGGCAACTGGGTTCAGGGGCTGGGCTGTGGAGCGATGGAATAGCAGTCGGGAGTCTTCGGTTCCAGCAGGGGTGGTCACAGCTACAGCACCCCAGGCTGACGTGCAGGCAGCAAATGGCAGGGCACGTGGGCAGCAGGCAATCAGGCAGCAGCAGATGGCAGGTGGGAGTGTGCTCGGGGCTCTGGGGGGCAGTAATTTGGCCTTCTGGGCAGGAACGTGGTCTTCTGTGTGCGTATGCGTGGCCAGCTTGATACGGAGTGATTTGGCACGTGAAAATCTAGCACGTCAGCGTGTAATTTGAGGAAAGGCCCTTAGCGCGAAAGCGCGTCAGCATGCGTACGCGATTTCATTAGACGAAAGGCCCTTAGCGCGTAAGCGTGTCTGTGACGTGCGCTTACAGGCATTTCCCTGAACCCGGGTGCATGTCACACGTCCAAGAACTGCACGTCCGAGTGTCAGCTCGTGTAATTGGAGGTTAAGGCCTTAGCGCGTATACGCCGTAGTGACGTTGGACGTGTGGGCTGGTTCAAAAGGTGCGTGTAGGATGTCATTTCCTGTACGTGCTTTTCGTGGAGAGCGGGTGGGTGAATTCTGTACTTCTTGTCGGTTCACACGCGATTTACTTCACAGCGTTTCTAGTTCGTACTCCCTGTTACCTCTAACAGCTTTTTTCTGATTTTCTGTTGGGCCTGTTTCCTCAAACAGCGTTCACTTCTTCTTTTGTCCTGTCTCCTCAGACAGTGTACAATTCCTCTTTTGGCGGGGGTGTTGCCAACGCGCACACGCGCGTATTTTTCACGCTGATTTTCCAGGCAGACGGTGAGTCGCGCACGTATTTACCAACTGTGCTTGCCCCGTGTGTCGCGTACCCCTTCAGAGGTCATTGTAGGCTGCGTGTAACACTCGTACGTTCATTTTTGTGTTTCTGGGTGCCACAGCGTAGTGCAGGGTCATTTTTCCACGCACGTGGTCTACGAGGGGTTGCGTGCACGTTATTTTCTGTTTTTGGGGTGCCTGTGCGTTGCGTGACCGGTCATCTTTCCCCAGGGGTCACATACAGCCTTGCTAGAGCACTAGGGTACGAATTCCATCTAGTACCCAACCCCTTTGACCCCCAATTGCCCAGGACAATAGTTTACTGCAACTCCCATATGCACAACAACATCAGTGCCATGGTTGGGAGGCGACCAAGCGGTAAGGGTTGGCAAAGGTGGCCGAGCCTCAAGAGGTGACCGTGGTGGGCGCGGTAGGGGACGTGGCTGGGATTTGCAGGGTACCCCTAGCCCCCATGTGTGGAGGACCAGTCAGGGACACCCATGCCCCCCCCCCATAGTTGAGGGAAAAGTGGCTGACACCATCTCTGCTCAGCCCTTGTTGGACCGGCCCATTGTGGCACATGACCTGGCAGAGGGTGACTCCCAGGCTGACTTCCAGGTCGCCAAGTCTAGGCCACGTGTGGCGGTGCAAGTTGGTGTCACCAGGCCACGTGGATCAGGGGCAGCTATGTCATCTGCTGCCCCGAGTAGGCAGGGTGGGGAGGCTGCAGGGGCAGCTGCAGCTCCATCCACCCCAGCTCTGACTCTCCCAGCCAGGGCAGTTTTGGTCCCAGTCCATCATGCTAACGTTCCCCCTGACTACGTAACACTTCAGCCAATGCCTGCACCAAGTCCCATGCTCAGTGTGCATTCCCACACTCCAACTAGCCAGTCCACCGGTGCTCCTGCCCCTAGTGGCCAGAGCGGCGTAGGCCACTCAGGATCCCCACCACCTTCCAAAAAAAAGAGGAAGAGTGCTCGTCGACTACAGGCTGATACCCAAGACACGGCTACGCAGTCCGGCACGCAAAGGAAGCCTAGCTTCAATGATGCCGAACGTGATGCACTTGTGCAGTATGTGTCCGCACATGACAGCGAAATGTTGATCACTTCAGGGTGCAAGACCACACCTGCTCAACGTCAGGCGCACTGGCAGACCATCGCGGACATCATAAGTGCCCTTGGATTAGTGAGGCGCACAGCTGGTGAGTGCTACAAGCGCTGGAATGACCTTAAGCGCAGGGCAAAGAAAAATCTGGCCTCAAGTCATGCCGCTACTCTGGTGACTGGAGGTGGGTCTCCACAAGAGGACATTGAACTCACTGTACATGAGTCTGTTGCTGGGACCTACGTCACAGAGGAACAGATCCAAGGTGTGGGAGAACTGCCAGATTACGAGGCATTGTCCGGTGAGTGCACATGCATGTGTGTGTGATCCATGTGTATGTTGTGTGTGTGAGGGATTCGGATTGAGTGCCAGGTGAGGGTGTGTGTGCCTGAGTGGTTTGGGTCACCCATGTGCTTCATCCAAAACATTCTGCACCCCTGGATTTGGGTATTACAGTATCCCTTCTGCCCGCAGTAGACATTTTGTGCAGCATCACGCCAGTTGCCCTTGAAGTGGCATCTTGCAACAACATTGTTCCGTATTTCTCATTGTTCATTCAGGCTGATTGTTTCGATCCCCCCACTTTCACTACGCATTTCTCAGCCCTATTGTCAAACGATATGTGACATGCCTATGGTACATCCCAGCTGTGTGATGGCATGTGTCATGTATGTGGATTGGACATGCCACTCACAGGCCAATGTGTGATGGCTCTGCTAGCCAGCATGCAGCTACTGTGTTGCTCTTCCATCTTGGTGTCATCAGTGTCTGACATTTTCCTCCCCTTCAAACTCAGTGACAGTGCATGCATGGGAGGGTTATAGTCATGTGGGATATGTGTCAATCAAGTACTGGTTCTGTAGCTTGTGAGGCCTAATTGTGTGCCATGGTGCTAATGCCTGTTTCCATTTTTTGTCTTTCATGTTTCTGCAGGGGATGATGCACTTGATGCTGTTGAGGGTGAAGAGATGGTGTAGACACAGGAGGGATCTCAGGCAGGACCGGGCACCAGTGGGGGACGGGGTGTGGTGGTGGGTGAAAACCCACTCTTGCTGCAGACCGTTCTCTCCAGGGGCGTCTCTGGGTGCACCTCCCCAGACCTCTATTCAGGTGTTGATTCGGATGATGAGACCTATGTGGCTTCGCAGATAGGTGTTTCTGGGAGGGATTCTGTTCTGTCCGACCCACCTGCACCAGGGGTACAGCCCACTATGGGGATGTCAGTGTTGGTAGGTCCGCCTTTGGTGGTTACGGATGCAGGGCCACACTGCGCAACATCTGATCCTGTTCCTGGGCCAGCAGATCAGAGGGGGAATGCAGTCCTGCAGCCTCAGGCAGTGGCGACACAGCAAGGCACAGTTCGCCTTGCCCCAGACATGTGTGGTGCCCGCCAACGCGGTGGCCGTACGCCACCAGGCAATACCGAAGTGGAGAAATCCATATACGGTATGGCAAACCAACAGGCAGCAGCATCTGAGATGATGGCTCAAGCTATGGAGAGGGTGGCCACTTCCATTGTCCCATTAGAAAGGCAGATGGAGCAACTACAGCAGGCAACAGACTCCATTTGCCAATCACTCAGGGAGGACATGTTGGCGTTCAACAGGGACAGACGGGCGGCCCTGGACACTCAACGGGAAGCCATTTCTTTAGAGTCCCAGGGCCAGAGGGAAGCCCTGAGGGTAGAAGTCCATCACCTCAGGCAGACTCTTTGTTAGGGAGAATTCTCTGTTTAGGCTGAATTTCCTAACCTAGTGAGTCCCCCAACAGCTTTGCTGGATTTCTGGATTTGTTTTTTCCATCCTGCCAAGAGTGAGACTCTTTTCCTCCCACTCTTGGACATGAATGTGTGTAATTCCTTTGAATGTCAATGTGTTCTATGGGCTATGGGGTCTTCTACTCCATAGGGTCTCATATGTTTTTCTATGTGTGTTACACCACACCCTACGTGCCGTAACACTGGGGCGTCCTAACGGACCTCCACCATAGACTCCATACCCAGGGACTGACTACAGTCTCCCCGGGCATGTAAAGTCACCATTGGCTTTACTAGACCTAAATTTTCTAACAGAACTAGTACAAACCCCCTTATTGTGGATGTGCTAGTAGGGGTAATTCGATTACTCCTGGATCTGTTACTCAAGGGGGCACTGTCCCGTCCCCCCTCGTCGAGTTTTGGCTGGTGGCAGTGGAAACTACTTGTTATGTTCGACCCCAAACCTAACCCTATGGGATTCGTCCCATTGTTGGAGATTGATACTTTTTCTCGTTAATCTCTAACGTACCACCGATCTACTTATCTTAAATAAGTTTATCGGATGGTATTTTCTGCCAGAACTCGGTTTATAAAATGGCGTCTGTGTTTGTCTCTGTAACTCCGAAACCAAAGGTCGAGCCCTTTGTTCCACTTTTGGCGGGCTCTGTACAGAGACCCTCCAAAGTGGTGCCATTCTGTCTGGGTTACCACAGGGGTGTGGGAGGGGATTTAGGCACCCTGGACCGAGTTGCCTTGCCAACTCCGGTCGCACTCTGGAGTGATTGGCCCAAGTGGTGAGCCTTCCCGCTCACCACTTAGCATGTGTTGATTGACAGCTAGGCTGAAAGAATGGGGGTTTTCTGCATAAAAGCAGGGCTTTTGGGACTGGATCTTCAGAAGTCGCCACAGGACCTAAGAATCCGACGAGGGTAACGCTGAGCCGACCTGCACGACGACACCTCCGGTGGAG
Source organism: Ambystoma mexicanum (assembly GCF_040938575.1). NCBI lineage: Eukaryota > Metazoa > Chordata > Amphibia > Caudata > Ambystomatidae > Ambystoma > Ambystoma mexicanum. The sequence continues at coordinate 1,054,022,431 of NC_090924.1, read as the reverse complement.
CCTTGCGGAACCGACTCACCACTTCCCGATGACAGAGGAGATCTCCCTGCCGGAGAGTCTCTTCCCCTGACTGGTGGGAACAACCAGTCCCCTTTGCTTTTTATTCGCCTCAGGAAGCAGTGGTCGAATTGCCTCGGCAACCGGATAGCCACTACCCCTGTACCGCGACCAAAAGGTGGTGCCTTGTGACGGAGCACTCCGCGGCTGGTCTCTTCCCTGGTGGTGCACCGGACTTCACTTTTCTTCGACGACGAGATCATCTCTACTCTTGGCAAAGACCCGACGTGCACCCACCACCAGGAACAACTGCCCCCGCCGGAGCTGCCCTCCACAACAAGGTACCGGGTCCGCCTGGCCTCCCTTTCGATCAGTTCGAGTGAGGTGTCTTAATCCTCTCCTTTCCGTTGGGTTGCCTCCAAGATTTTCTCATTTATTGTTCTCAACTGGTTCAATCTGCCGATAACAATTTGCTGCAAGGACTTGAGTGCATCTCCACTAGAGACTTTTTGGGACATATCGCCTTGCCTCTCTCCGAGTGGGCCTGGCCTCTGAACTTTACGATCTATTGTGATTCTTGACTTCCTGCCTTGCATTTTATCCGTGAAGTATTGAACTGTGTTGATTTCGTAACCGCCTATCTCTTTCTCTCCCGTCCTAACTAATATTAGAGTGCCATCTAGGTTGAGGTATACACCTCTGTCTGTAAATAAGTGGTACCGGTAGAACCTAGACTTGTCGAAATATTGCTAGGGGGATTGATCGTTTCTTCTGCGTAGAGTAATTGTGTTTGATTTGTTTGCCGTGAAAGTGCCATAGTGTTTTTGATAGATGTTTCGTTATAAATAAATACCTTAATATCTTTACACTAAGCCTCGTTGCGTGTTTGCTTGTCTTGCTGTGAAGAATTGCCCTATCTTGTATACTCCACATACTGCTCAACTCTTCTTGAGGGAAGTCTGACTGCTCAGCCACAGCTACCAAGTGAATCTGTGTGGTACAGACTGCTACCAAGTGGGTTCACCGCCAAACGCCAGTAGTCCTAAATCTTTTGCAGTGGTCCCAGAGGGAACTGCACAGGTTTCCGCCTAACACTGGTGTACAGTGGTGGGATTTGTATCGAGTATACAGTTTAGAGTGCTTTTCGACACTGTGGGATAACTAACCACAAAACTTAGCACAAAAAGCAACTTTCAAAAAAACATGTCTACGATGGAAACTTACAGTCAAGAGTCCTTGTCAGGTGAAAATACTGAGAGTTTGCGAGCTCTCTGTAGGCAAGAGAATCTTTCTGTAAGAGTCAAGAAGTTAGAACTAATGGAGGATTGCTGGCGAACCAAAGTCTGGGGACTGGTTCAGAGGAACCAATCTCTCCAGCAAATGTAGATAACAGTGATGGTGTTGATCTGAATCGTAATTCTGATGATAGCGATGAAGAGGCTGACGAGGACGGAGAGGCTAACGAAACTGTCTCCCCTGCTCCTCTACCTGCCTTACCAGCTGTGCCTACGGGGCCCATACCAGGTCCCACAAATAACCCTGCTTATTTTGAACTTGAAAAAATTAAGCTCGAATTAGAATACAAACGGTTCTTGGCTCAATCTGAACGAAACCAAGAGCTTGAGTTCAGACGGATGAATGCCCAGGCTGAGCAGAAGCAAGCTGAGTTAAGACTCAGGGAAATAGAACTTAATCACGAGTTAGAGATGAAAAAGTTGTCTATGGAAAATGCTTCTCTCTCCCCTGGTTCCTCTAGGAGCTCCAGTCCCAAAAGACCCCGGATGCCGAAGGAATTAGTGGGTATGTATGAACCGAGATTAGATGTGTTGGATTGGTTGAAACTGTTTGAATACAATCATGGGCTCCAGGACATCACCGGGAATGCTTTGCTTCCCTGGTTGTTCTCTAGGCTCCCTCCTGTTGCGACTGATGTGGTAATGGAGTTGGGGGAGGCGGATAAGACGGATTACGAAAGTGTGAAACTAGCTTTAATAGCTAGATTCGGGAAGACCCCTTCCTGGGCTACCCCTTGGGCTACCTGGGTTAGTGAAGGGTTGAAAAACTTAGAGGGATGGATTAAGGGTTACAAAGTGAACACTTATGAAGGTATGAGGAATCTTTTTATGTTGGAGTCTATTTATGGTGCCTGTTCTCCTGAGCTCAGACAGCACTTGGCTGATTCGAAGGAATTGGATTCCCGGAAGCTAGCTAAGGCTGCTGACTTATGGGTTGCCAACCGGGCTACTCATAAGGATTCTGGGGCAACTCAGAAGAAGGATGAGGGAAAACAGCCTAAAAAAGACTCAAAAGAGAATTCTAATAACTCACATTCCAAAGAGGGCCCCAAACAAAACCAGAAGGGTAAGCCACAAGGAAAACCACAGCAGAATAGTGTGTCTTCTGGTGCCAAACCGGAAGAAGGTCAGAACAAGCCACCATTCCAGAAAGCATTCGGAAAATGCTTTGTTTGTGGCTCGACTGACCACGTGAAAGGAGATCCCAGATGTAAGGGTAAGCCTTCAGGGGTCCAGCTTGTCTCCTTAGCCTTCGCTCCAGAGGAGGAAGTCCAAATGGCAAGTGGAAACTTTCTACTGCTAGCTGACGAAGCCATTGGAGTCTCAGCCAGCGTTTCTTTAGTATCTCTGGGGTTGTGGGAACAACAGAATTTAGATGTCTATAATTCTATCCCCGATAATACTAAAGAATATTATAAGGACAGTGTCCAGGTGAATGGTCAGGAGACTCCTGCCATTAGGGACACTGGGGCCAGCATAACTGTGGTGGATAAATCGTTTTTTCAGGCTGAGGATGTTGCTAAGGCACCCAAACGCCTCACCAAGTTAGCTGGAGGGCCTGTGCAGATGCTTCCCCAATTACCAGTTCTCATCCAGTGTAACGACATGACTGTGAAGATACCTGTCAGCATACAGAGTGAGGTACCAGGACGCGTACTGTTGGGTAACGATTTGAAAACTCTCGGAGTTGTATCGCATACTCCCAGACCTCCTAGTAAACGGTTACAGGAGCTAACCAGACCTGCAAGAGAGAGGACCATGTGCGGTACTCTCCAGGAGATGTTGAAGAAAGAAATCACTCCTGCTCCACAGGAATTGTCGGCCGCTGTCTCCAAGAAATCAGAAGCGAAAGGGAAACCTAAGACTTCTATCCCGAAACCCGCAGCCAGCGTTCCAGTGCAGTCAACACGGACTTCTCCGCGGTTGTCCAAAAGTACACCCGAAACTCCACCTCCAGCCGAGGCTGAGAGGGAGGTACAACCCTGTGTGGTAGAATTAGACTCTGAGGAAGAGCTAATGGAAGGCCAGGAACTCATTGGAGATCTGGATCCTGTTGACCATCCTGAGATGCAGTCTTTACTGGCAGAAGGTGGACCCAGCAGGGCAGACTTCAGTAAGGGACAGAGGGAATGTCCAACTCTGGAAGGTCTTCGCCACCAGGCCGAAGCTCAGGCTGAAGGGCAAGAGCCTGGGAAATACAGGTTGCACTGGGAAGATGTCCTCTTCTACAGTGAACCGACCGAGTCTAAACCTGGAGACTACAAACGACTCGTAGTACCCCAAGAGAACAGACAACAGTTCTTGCAGTTAGCCCACGAGATTCCTTTGGCTGGTCACTTGAGTTTCAAGAAGACTAAGGAAAGGCTCTCTCTCTACTTCTATTGGCCAAAGATGGGGGCCGAAGTAGAAAAACACTGCAGGAGCTGCCACACCTGCCAGACCTCTGGTAAGGTTGGCTCCAAGAATGTGGCACGTTAAGTGCCTCTCCCAGTTGTGGGAGTCCCATTTGAGAGAGTAGGGATTGACATTGTTGGTCCCCTTGATCCTCCAACCTCCTCAGGCAACAGGTTTATACTTGTTGTAGTAGACCATGCTACTAGGTATCCTGAGGCAATTCCTATGAGGACTGTTACAGCTCCGGCTGTGGCTAAGGCCCTCCTTGGTATTTTTACTAGGCTCGGGTTTCCTAAGGAAGTAATCTCTGACAGGGGGTCAAACTTTATGTCCAACTACATGAAAGCCATGTGGAAAACCTGTGGAGTTACTTACAAGTTCTCAACAGCGTACCACCCACAAACCAATGGGTTGGTAGAACGGTTCAACCGAACCATGAAGAGCATGATAGGTGCTTTAGAGGAACCCCTTAAGCGTAAGTGGGACCTCCTACTGCCATGCCTTCTCTTTGCTTATAGAGAAGTCCCTCAGGAGGGAGTAGTGTTAGGCGGAAACCTGTGCAGTTCCCTCTGGGACCACTGCAAAAGATTTAGGACTACAGGTGTTTGGCGGTGAACCCACTTGGTAGCAGTCTGTACCACACAGATTCACTTGGTAGCTGTGGCTGAGCAGTCAGACTTCCCTCAAGAAGAGTTGAGCAGTATGTGGAGTATACAAAATAGGGCAATCCTTCACAGCAAGACAAGCAAACACGCAACGAGGCTTAGTGTAAAGATATTAAGGTATTTATTTATAACGAAACATCTATGAAAAACACTATGGCACTTTCACGGCAAACAAATCAAACACAATTACTCTACGAAGAAGAAACGATCAATCCCCCTAGCAATATCTCGACAAGTCTAGGTTCTACCGGCACCACTTATTTACAGACAGAGGTGTATACCTCAACCTAGATGACACTCGAATATTAGTTAGGACGGGAGAGAAAAAGATAGGCAGGTTACGAAATCAACCTAGTTCAGTGCTTCACGGGTAAAATGCACGGCAAGAAGGCAAGAATCACAATAGATCATAAAGTTCAGAGGCCAGGCCCACTCGGAGAGAGGCAAGGCGCTATGTCCCGAAAAAGTCTCTAGTGGAGATGCATACAAGTCTTTGTAGCAAATTGTTATCGGCAGATTGAACCAGTTCAGAACAATAAATGAGAAAAGCTTGGAGGCGACCCAACGGAAAGGAGAGGATTAAGAGACCTCACTCAATCCGATCGAAAGGGAAGCCAGGCGGACACGGTACCTTGTTGTGGAGGGCAGCTCCGGCGGGGGCAGTTGTTCCTGGTGGTGGATGCACATCGGGTCTTTGCCAAGAGTAGAGAGGTTCTCGTCGTCGAAGAAAAGTGAAGTCCGGTGCACCACCAGGGAAGAGACCAGCCGCGGAGTGCTCCGTCACAAGGCACCACCTTTTGGTCGCGGTACAGGGGTAGTGGCTATCCGGTTGCCGAGGTGCGCTGCACGGGCAATTCGACCACTGCGTCCTGAGGCGAATAAAAAGCAAAGGGGACTGGTTGTTCCCACCAGTTAGGGGAAGAGACTCTCCGGCAGGGAGATCTCCTCTGTCGTTGGGAAGTGGTGAGTCGGCTCAGCAGGGCTCCACCGGAGGTGTCGTCGTTGCAGGTCGGCTCAGCGTTACCCTCGTCGGATTCTTAGGTCCTGTGGCGACTTCTGAAGATCCAGTCCCAAAAGCCCTGCTTTTATGCAGAAGCCCCCATTCATTCAGCCTAGCTGTCAATCAACACATGCTAAGTGGTGAGCGGGAAGGCTCACCACTTGGGCCAATCACTCCAGAGTGCGACCGGAGTTGGCAAGGCAACTCGGTCCAGGGTGCCTAAACCCCCTCCCACACCCCTGTGGTAACCCAGACAGAATGGCACCACTTTGGAGGGTCTCTGTACAGAGCCCGCCAAAAGTGGAACAAAGGGCTCAACCTTTGGTTTAGGAGTCACAGAGACGAACACAGACGCCATTTTACAAACCGAGTTCTGGCAGAAAATACCATCCGATAAACCTATTTAAGATAAGTAGATCGGTGGTACGTTAGAGATTAACGAGAAAGAGTATCAATCTCCAACAATGGGACGAATCCCATTGGGTTAGGTTTGGGGTCGAACATAACAAGTAGTTTCCACTGCCACCAGCCAAAACTCGACGAGGGGGGACGGGACAGTGCCCCCTCGAGTAACAGGTCCAGGAGTAATCGAATTACCCCTACTAGTACGTCCACAATAAGATGGTTTGTACTAGTCCTGTTAGTAAATTTAGGTCTAGTAAAGCCAATGGTGACTTTACATGCCCGGGGAGACAGTAGTCAGTCCCTGGGTATGGAGTCTATGGTGGAGGTCTGCTAGGACGCCCCAGTGTTACGGCACGTAGGGTGCAGTGTAACACACATAGAAAAACATATGAGACCCTATGGAGTAAAAGACCCCATAGCCCATAGAACACATTGGCCCTCATTACGACCCTTGCGGAATTCGGAAAACGATGGCGGAAATGCAATACCGCCATCGAATAGCGCTCGGTGCGACTATGACCCGTCACCGCAAAGTACGAAGCCATTAGCGACACCGTAGTGAACGCCAACGCTAACTGCACCAAGCACGCGCGCGCGAGCCATGCCAAACCGCAAACACCACCATGGCGCAAGGGTACGCCAATTCCGACCCTAGCGGACATGTACCTAACGCCATCAAGCATGGCGGAATGTACCATTCCGCCATGGTGAGAAGTACGGCATCGCGAATCAACCGTAAACGGCCCCACTGAGTGCCTGTACACCGCTCCCTGCCCACAAAGTACAACTCCCCGTAGGTGCAATGAAGTCACAATGCAACCATTGAAATGTACAAGTCACCCATGCATGCCAACGAACAAAAGAAACACAACAGGGGCCAATGGGAGCTGCAGGGCACAGATGGCACGAATACAGAAGCCATCCCAATGGACATGACCACAGTCCCCCACCAAGAAACGCACGCAAACACAGGCACCTGTGACCAGCAATATTCCGAGAATCACATCATTGCACCAGTCCACCTGGCTGACCGGCATCTGTTACACAAAACCCAATCCCCCGCCCCTGAGCATGACAACATTCAAACTGTCATATTGGCAGCCCCCATCCCTGACCTCACGGGCTTCGTAGGCAAACGCGCCCAGTACAGTACCACGCAACTAAACTCCGAAGCTGGAACCCAATGCAGATCTCCTCACAATACATCGCCCCCCAAATAGGCATATGCCACATCACTTGCAAAGAAAAACGCTACACGGGCCAAATCAGAATAGAAATTTAATGCACATCAAAATCACCAAGCCCATACAGCCATCAGGCCATGAACTCCAAAACACTTTTCACCATTGTGGGCTGCATCCGCAAGAAATGACCAGCCACTACTTGTGTGACGCCCTGTTCCCTCATGGTACACAGAGCCACATTCACGTACGAAAAGGCAACATGGAAGCGCACAGAACCGCAGGGCCGTCCCAATGGGGAGGCACTAGTCCAGCTGAAAGGCCGAAATGTTGCTCCGAGCCACCAGTACTGCGTAAGGGCATGTGGCCCATTGGCGATCGTCCCATAAGATCGTAATGCTGCTCCACTGATTAACACGAAGCAGCAGGTGTCGGGAGTAAAACCCATCTGCAGGAGTGGCATACAGATGGCAGTGGCAAAAGGGGAGGAGATACCTGTCAACCAAAAGTAAAGAAAAAGAACAGAATGGCCATCAGAACTACATTCGAACAACTCACTTCAATGATCACACTAAATCCACAGCCATATGCATGCTAGCCCACTCCAAAGGATCATCACCACCCCAAAACCACTTGCGACCCATAACCATCTATATCGAGGTGCAAACACCATCACAAACGAGTGTACCTGTGCATGCGTCTGTCAAAACAGAATCCATCAGATGGGAATGTTAACGTGCATGGACACAAGTGTCTGAGGGCGCGTCGAGACAGGGAGGGCTCAACAAGGCCAGATAGACGATGGTCCCACTATGGCAGCCCTGCATCACATAGCGTAGGGGAGGCGGATAGATCCCAAGAAGCCCTGTACATGGCAAACTCTGTATCAAATCACCTGCCCATGCATCCATTCATCATTCCCTCATCCCGGGATTAAAACGCCTGAATATTTACTCACATAACATTAGAAATATCCATTGAGTCTGTGCGTTATGCAGCCTGCAAAATCCACAGTGCCCCAGCCCGTAATTCCAGTGTAGTGAAGTAACATGTATTTGGGAACGTCCGGCCTCATCGCCCACGTCGCTAATGCGCATCCCAAACCATTCATATCAATCATTGCATCCTCGCCATGGCCCCTGTCTCAAGGACATTGAACAATAGTACGTTATATTTGCAGTCAGACCTGTGGGCATTTCCTCGCCGCTAGCTGAAAACCGAAAGCGCCGCCCTTCGAATTCCTCATTTGCAACATCACGTCGAAGAGGCATCTGTGGCCGTTTGAAATCACTAATTATTCCATCGAGTGCGGCTGTGTGTGAAAATGGCAACTGCCTTCACCCACAAATGGGACGCCCCGCCCGTCGTTGCAACTCGGTACAGTGATGCATGAGGGCCCACCGTTACTCGAGTACTACGTTCCACTGACCCTTCACAAGTCTGTTCGCGACTGCACAGATAGTATGTGAAACAATGGGACCACAGCAGAATGAACATATCAACCAATCTTACACGGCCATCGGGTACAAATACATGATTGCAATAGCAAGATGCCATTCCCCGAATTGCAGCGTTGTGCGCGGGATGTGCTCGGCCAAAGGGGAGAGCAGTTTGCACAGGTGGAATTAATCACCACAGGTGGAGGCCATACAGCCTGAAAACACATAAATTGCACAGCCAGTCTCCTCCCACAACCACACCGAAATGCTACCGGCAGGACTCGCGATGTTGGCCCTGGGGGACCTGATAGCACTGCAAGTACTCCAACTCCAAGAAGAAGACGAACACCAACTACAACCGGCCGCACGGAGGAGACGCAGGAGGAGGAGGAGGCCAAGGCAGGGCCAGCAAGGGCCGCCAGCACAGCCACTACCACCACGCAGGCAGCCCGCAATCCCACGCCTCCGAGCACATCCGTTCAACCTCACTGATGAGCAGATCCACACCCTCTACCGTCTGGACCGGGACACCATAGCCGCCATTGTGGACATGACACAGGCTGACCTTGTCAGCATGATAGATAGCCCAACCGCCATCCCACCCCTACTGAAGGTGGTGTCTGTACTCCACTTCCTGGCCACAGGCACCTACCAGCACACAGTCGGACAGTTGCATGGCATTTCTCAGCCACTGTTCTCACGGACACTATTGCAAGTGCTCGATGCCCTCCTGCAGCACGCAGACGACTACATCTCTCTACCACGCTCGGAGCAGGAAATTACCAACACAAAAGTGGGATTCCATGCACTTGCCGGCATACCGGGTTGCATTGGTGCCATCGACTGCACCCATGTGGAATTGGTCGTCCCACATGCCATGGAGGCCCAGTACCGCAACCGAAAACAATTTCATTCCCTGAATGTACAAATGGTGTGTGACTCCAACAGGATCATTACACATTGTTGTGCCCGATTCCCTGGATCAACCCATGATTCTATGGTCTTGAGGAACTCTACAATACCACGCTACATGGAGCGACACGCAGGGAACAGATCCTGGCTACTCGGTGAGTCTCATTACATGCATGATTATGTGGGGTATGTGATTTGGCAATGACCTGGCAGGAAGGGGGGGGGGTGTGCGTACGTAGCAATGGTATTCCACATCATACGTTTCTCGTCCACATACAGGTGATGCTGGATATCCACTGAAGAGATGGCTCCTCACACCAGTCCGGAACCCACGGGACCAGCATGAGGAGGACTACAACCATGCCCACTCACGTACCCGTGTAGTCATTGAACAGGCATTCGGCCTACTGAAGGGTCGTTTCCGCTGCCTCAGCAGGTCTGGCGGGGCACTCCTGTACCGCCATGAGAAGGTTGCAAAGATGGTCATGGCATGTGTCATGCTCCACAACATGTGCGTACGTAGAAATGTGCCCATGCCCCCTGACGCAGAACTGCAAGCACCTAATGATGGTCATGATGAGGGTGGGGATGTGGCAGCACCTCATGGAGTCTGCGAGGCACCGGAGGCCCGTGACATTCGTCAGCATCTCATTGATGCATGCTTCTAGCACTCACGCCTGGTGGCTGATACATGGACACGGGACTCGTGGCACTGTGTGTGTCTGGGACATGCACAATATGGACTGTACGCCTATGATGGCCTAGTACACAAAGATCATTGTCCACACATCTCATTGGTTGATCGTGCACTGTTTATGGCATATGTGATATCATGTTGAACACCCTATCGACCCGCCACCCAAGTGAGCCCAACACACCCCCTCCACCCTCCTACCTCCCCCCCGAACACCAGTGTCCAAAGATGCTCATTGTCAGTGGGCTGTCGCTATTGCAAGCCCCCTCTGCGGGTATCAGGGGCACCCCTGCCTGTGGAGCGCAGGTTCCTCCCAGATCTACGTTGGGGGCTGCCCTGGACGGAACTTGCAACGGATGATGTGTCTGCCTGCTCACGTCCATGCATGTCCCTAAGGGTTTGCGAGAGCTCAGTGAGCACACGGCGCACTGCGGCAAGTTCGGCACATACGTCTTTGGACGTCGCATGCAGTTCCCCCCTCAGGCTCTCGGTGCTTCTCTCCATTTGGACTCTCAGGCTCTCGGTGCTACTCTCCATTTGGACTCTCAGGCTCTCGGTGCTACTCTCCATTTGTGCCCTTAGTGTCTCTGTACCTCTCTCCATTTCTGCCCTAAGTGTCTCAGTTGATGTTTCTATGTCTGCCTTAGTGCCCCCACATTCATCGGCATGGTCCTTGAGGAGCGTGGCCAGTTGCTGCTGTTGCACGATTAACTGGTCGAGGGACTGTTGCCTCTGCTGGGCCATGGCCATTTGCGGGGGTGTCACAGAGGGGATGTTGTCCTCATGTTGCCTTGCCACAGGGCTTGTGGGGGATGGCCAGTCGTCGTCTTGTGGGTGCCCCTGCGTGGTATCCTCATGTTGTACGGGATGGGACAGACAGGGGGATTGGGACAGGTCATGGATGGATCTGACTTCGACATCCCCGTCTTCTGTGTCCGAGCATGCTGCCATCAATGGGGTGTCACCTATGGTGCTGCTGCCACCAGAGGCAGTGCCTTCTGTGGCATCCATTGGGGGGACCTGTGGTGGTGGTGGTGTGGGCATGCTGGCTGCTGGGGTGCCTGTTGATGTTCCCTCCTCTGTGCTGCCACCTGATTTGTGCTGCTGCCGTGTCTTGATGCGTGCAGCTGAGGTGGAGGGTCTCTGGCCGTTGGTCTTGGCCCTCTTTGCAGGTGTGCTGGTAGGGGTGTCCTGAAGCTCGTCGTTTGGATCGGACCCTGTGGTGGAGTAAAGGAGGGTGAGGGTTATTGATGGGTCTGTGGGAATTGGAATGGCATTGTATCACATGCATTGGGGTGGTACCTGAGGGTGATTTGGGTCGGGGCCTTGGAGGTGCTTTCATTTGTGTGTGGAGTGAGGGTGCAGTTGTTTGGCAGCCTGCAGTTAGGGTGTGCCTGCTGCACGTGTAGTGCGTGTTTTAGGGGTTTTTAATTATTTATGTATTTATTGTGGGTTTTAACGTGCGCTATCAGGCCGATGTGTGTGGACGTTCTCCTGGACATGTGTTTCCCTTGATCCTCCAACCTCCTCAGGTAACAGGTTTATACTTGTTGTAGTAGACCATGCTACTAGGTATCCTGAGGCAATTCCTATGAGGACTGTTACAGCTCCGGCTGTGGCTAAGGCCCTCCTTGGTATTTTTACTAGGGTCGGGTTTCCTAAGGAAGTAATCTCTGACAGGGGGTCAAACTTTATGTCCCACTACATGAAAGCCATGTGGAAAACCTGTGGAGTTACTTACAAGTTCTCAACAGCTTACCACCCACAAACCAATGGGTTGGTAGAACGGTTCAACCGAACTATGAAGAGCATGATAGGTGCTTTAGAGGAACCCCTTAAGCGTAAGTGGGACCTTCTACTGCCATGCCTTCTCTTTGCTTATAGAGAAGACCCTCAGGAGGGAGTAGGTTACTCTCCCTTCGAACTACTCTATGGTAATCCCGTCAGAGGTCCCTTGGCCCTGATTAAAGAGGGGTTGGAGAGTGCTCCTTCCCCCAAGCCAGTCAGAGTGACTGACTACGTGATAGGTCTCCGGAGGAGAATGTCGCACATGATGACGGAAGCAAGCAATAACTTGAAAGCTGGACAAGCATTGGTCAAGCACTGGCACGATCAAAAGGCTAACATGGTTGAGTTTGCTCAAGACCAGCTCGTTCTCGTTATGATCCCAACAAGGCAGAGGGCCTTGCAAGATAAGTGGATGGGACCCTTCAGAGTTGTGGGTAAACTCAGAGAGGTTAACTATCTGGTGGACTTGGGCAATCCCAAGGAGGCTCCGACAGTCTTTCACACCAACCGCCTCAAAGCGTATGTCTCAAGAACCGATGTGGGAGCGTTGCTTCCAGCATCATCCGAGGAAGAAGAAGAAAGTGAAGCTCTTCCGGATCTCCTTAGAGGCTTACCTTTAGATGAAAAAATTGAAGGAGTAAATCTCTCCTCCAATCTGACACCCGAGCAACAAGAAGAGTTCAAATCCATGTTGAATCAATTTGCCTCTCTGTTCTCGCTTTCGCCAGGCTTGACCCCTTGGGGCCAACACGACATACTCACTGGTGACTGTCTGCCAGTCAAAAGCAGAGGATACCGCATGTCAGAAAACGTACGAACCCACATCAAAGGTGAGGCCAGCAAGATGCTCGATCTCGGGGTAATAGAGCCCTCTACTAGTCCATGGTCTAGCCCAGTTGTGTTAGTACCAAAGGCCGGATTTAAAGAACTTAGATTCTGCATGGATTATAGAGCTCTTAATGCAGTCACCAAGACTGATGCCCACCCTTTGCCAAGAACAGATGAGTTGGTGGATAAACTTGGCGCCGCCGAATTCCTCAGCACATTTGACTTGACGTCAGGCTATTGGCAGATAGCCCTGACAGACCATGCCAAGGAGAAAACTGCATTTTCTACCCCCGTTGGCTTATACCAGTTTAAGGTAATGCCTTTCGGATTGAAGAATGCACCTGCTACGTTTCAACGGATGGTGAACCAGGTTCTGAATGGGATGGAGGACTTCTGCATGGCATACTTGGATGACATTGCAGTGTTCAGCAATTCCTGGGAAGAACATGTAACCCACCTGAGAGATATTTTCCAGGCTCTTGGACGAGCCAATCTAACCATAAAGGCGAGCAAATGCCAAATTGGACAGAGTAAGGTAGTCTATCTTGGACATGAGGTAGGAGGTGGAGAAATAAGGCCTTTGCTCAGTAAGATTGACGCTGTGCAAAATTGGACAACACCGACTACTCAAACCCAAGTGAGAGCCTTCCTCGGCCTCACTGGGTATTACAGGAATTTCATAGAGAACTATGGGACCATAGCTTCTCCACTGAATGTCATCTCCTCGCCCAAATTTCCTAAAAAGGTTAGATGGAACGAGGAGTGCAATCAGGCTTTTGAAAACCTGAAAAAGGCTCTTTGCCAAGCCCCAGTACTCAGAGCTCCTGATTACCGCCAACACTTCACATAGCTCTCAACTATTTGTCTCGCAAAGGCGGGTGAAATCACCCAATTTTGTTTTTGGCGGGTGAGACGCCCATTGGGATGAATGGGCGTGCAGACGGCTTGGCGGGTGAATCAGCCCTTCACAAGGAGGGTGACACCCGCCAAAAGCGGGTGAGTTGAGAGCTATGACTTCATTGTGCAGATAGATGCTTCAAATGTAGGAATAGGTGCCGTACTCAGTCAACTGGATGGGAAAGGTAGGGAACACCCCGTTTGCTTCATCAGCCGCAAGCTGAAGGATCCTGAAACAAGGTGGGCAACAATCAAAAGAGAGTGCTTTGCTATCGTGTGGGCTCTGAAGAAGTTTAGGCCGTACTTGTATGGTTCTACTTTTGTCATTCAGACTGACCACCAACCCTTGAGATGGTTAATGCAAATGAAAGGGGAAAACCCAAAACTATTGAGATGGTCGATCTGCCTGCAAGGGTTTGATTTCACCATTGAGCACAGGTCAGGATGTCACCACCAAAATGCTGATGGTCTCTCTAGGATGTATCTCATCGACTAGAGGTATGAGATTCATCCAGGAGTGGATTAAATTCTCCTGTCCCTTAGTCTGAGGGGGGCGAGTGTTAGGGAGAATTCTCTGTTTAGGCTGAATTTCCTAACCTAGTAAGTCCCCCAGCAGCTTTAGGTCAGCTGGGGGACTCAGCTTTACCCTCGTCCGATTCTTAGGTCCTGTGGCGACTTCTGAAGATCCAGTCCCAAAAGCCCTGCTTTTATGCAGAAAACCCCCATTCATTCAGCCTAGCTGTCACTCAAAACACGCTAAGTGGTGAGCGGGGAGGCTCACCACTTGGGCCAATCACACCAGAGTGCGACCGGAGTTGGCAAGGCAACTCGGTCCAGGGTGCCTAAACCCCCTCCCACGCCCCTGTGGTAACCCAGACAGAATGGCACCACTTTGGAGGGTCTCTGTACAGAAGCCCACCAAAAGTGGAACAAAGGGCTCAACCTTTGGTTTAGGAGTCACAGAGACGAACACAGACGCCATTTTAAAAACCGAGTTCTGGCAGAAAATACCATCCGATAGACTTATTTAAGATAAGTAAACCGGTGGTATGTTAGAGATTAACGAGGAAAAGTATCAATCTCCAACAATGGGAAGAATCCCATAGGGTTATATTCGGGGTCGAATATAACTAGTAGTTTCCACTGCCACCAGCCAAAACTCGACGAGGGGGGACGGGACAGTGCCCCCTCGAATAACAGACCCAGGAGTAATCGAATTACACCTACTAGTAGGTCCACAATAGGATGGTTTGTACTAGTTCTGTTAGTAAATTTAGGTCTAGCAAAGCCAATGGTGACTTTACATGCCCGGGGAGACAGTAGTTAGTCCCCGGGTATGGAGTCTATGATGGAGGTCCGCTAGGATGCCCCAGTGGTACGGCACGGAGGGTGCAGTGTAATACACATAGCAAAACATATGAGACCCTATGGAGTAAATGACCCCATAGCCCATAGAACACATTGGGCCTCATTACGACCCAGGCGGTAAGTTACCGCCTGGGCCGTGACTTTACCACCATGGCGTAAACTACGTTTACGCCATGGTGGTTGGCGGACTTACCGCCCCATTCCGACCTAGGTGGGGCGGTAAGTCCCCAATCCCCATTTACCCTTCCCCATTCCCATTTTTGCCCCATAGGGCATAATGGGAGTGGGGAAGGCGTTAATTACGCCACCGTAAATTACGGTGGCGTAATTAACTCCATGGTCCCTTAGCGCCATGGATTTTAACACCTGCTAAAAGCAGGTGTTAAAAGCACCATGGCGCTAGGGGAGCTCGTAATTGGCGGTAAGGGGTCGGCGCAGCTAACGCTGGCGTTAACCCCTTACTGCCAGGGTCGTAATGAGGCCCATTGACATTTAAAGGAATTACACACATTCATGTCCAAGAGTGGGAGAAAAAGAGTCTCACTCTTGGCAGGATGGAAAAAACAAACTCCAGAAATCAGCAAAGCTGCTGGGAGACTCACTAGGTTAGGAAATTCAGCCTAAACAGAGAATTCGCCCTAACAGGGACATGAGTGGGGGCCTGCTGGCAGGTGCCCTGCACTGCTGGGGGGTGGGGGTGCAAGGGGACATGGATGGGGGCCTGCTGGCAGGTGCCCTGAACTGCTGGGGGGTGGGGGTGCAAGGGGACATGAGTGGGGGCCTGCTGGCAGGTGCCCTGCACTGCTGGGGGTGGGGGTGCAAGGGGACATGAGTGGGGGCCTGCTGGCAGGTGCCCTGCACTGCTGGGAGGTGGGGGTGCAAGGGGACATGAGTGGGGGCCTGCTGGCAGGTGCCCTGCACTGCTGGTGAATGGGGGTGCTGGGGGACATGAGTGGGGGCCTGCTGGCAGGTGCCCTGCACTGCTGGGGGTGGGGGTGCAAGGGGACATGAGTGGGGGCCTGCTGGCAGGTGCCCTGCACTGCTGGGGGGTGGGGGTGCAAGGGGACATGAGTGGGACATGAGTGGGGGCCTGCTGGCAGGTGCCCTGCACTGCTGGGGGGTGGGGGTGCAAGGGGACATGAGTGGGACATGAGTGGGGGCCTGCTGCCAGGTGCCAGTTAGGCAGAAACCTGTGCAGTTCCCTCTGGGACCACTGCAAAAAGTTTAAGTCTACAGGAGTTAGCAGTAAACCCAATTGGTAGCAGTCTGTACCACCCAGATTTACCTGGTAGCTGTGGCTGAGCAGTCAGACTTCTCTCAAAACGAGTTAGGCCGTATTTGGAGTATACAGGATAGGGCAATTTACACAGTAGAACAAGCAGACACTGATCAGAGCTTGGGTGCAAAGATATATAATTATTTATTTAAAAACACATCTATGAAAAACACACTGGCACTAATATGGCAAACAACTTCAATCACAGTTACTATAAGTATATATCAATCCCATAACAATATTTCGACAAGTCTAGGTTCAACGGCACCACTTATTTGCTGACAAAGGTGAATGCTTTAACCTAGATGGCACTCTAGTATTCGTTAGAAAGGGAGAGAAAAAGGCAGGGTATGAAACCAACTCAGTACCGACACTTTTACAAAACAAATGCAAGGCGAGCAAGGCAGGGTCTACTGTAAATCACAAAGTTCAGAGGCCAGGCCCACTCGGAGAGAGGCAAGGCTGTATGTCCCAAAAGTATCACAGTGGAAATGCGCTTCAAGTCTTTGTAGCAAAATGTCACAGAAAGGTTGGACCAATTTTAGAACAAAAGTTAAGAAGGTCTGGAGGCGACCCAATGGAAAGGTAAGGATTTAAGACACCTCACGCTAACTGTTTCAAGGGAAGCCAGGCGGACACAGTACCTTGCGAGTGAAGAGACAGCTCCGGCGGGGGCAGTTGTTCTTGGTGGTGGATGCAAGTCGGGGCTTTGCCAGAAGATGAGAGGATCCCGTCGTCGAGGAAAAGTTGAAGATCGTTGCACCACCAGGGAAGAGACCGGCCGCGGAGTGCTCCGTCACAAGGCACCACCTTTTGGTCGCGGTACAGTGGTTAGTGGCTATCCGGTTGCCGGGGTGCTCAGCACGGGCAATTCGACCACTAGACGTCCTGAAAGCGAAGAAAATGCAAGGGACTGGTTGTTCCCACCCGTCAGGGGAAGAAGACTCTCCAGCAGGGAGATCTCCTCTGTCGTTGGGAAGTGGTGAGTCGGTTCAACAGGGCTCCACCGGAGGTGTCGTCGTTGCAGGTCGGCTCAGCTTTACCCTCGTCGGATTCTTAGGTCCTGTGGCGACTTCTCAAGTTCCAGTCCCAAAAGCCCTGCTTTTATGCAGAAAACCCCCATTCATTCAGCCTAGCTGTGTCATGATCTCTGCTTCCAAAAGGTCAGGGTTTTCCCAACTCCCTTGGAAGCAGATCCATAACCCAGGTTCCGAGTGCCAACCAGTCCCAATTGGGACCTTTTGGACCCAGTCCTGGCGCCAGTGGCACCAGGCTCATAAATATGCCCAGTCCCAGCGCTGGAAGCGCCGGGCTCATAATGCTTGGGTGGACTTACCTGCAGCAGACCATGCTGCTTACTTGCCTGCCAGTTGAGCCTCTTATCCTCTTCTGTTTGGAACTACTTTTCCTGTTGGGTGGGGCAGGAGCCACTCCCTAGGTTCAGAACACTGGAACTCTTCTGGAAAGCAGGAACTCTTTTCTTACCTAGGCGTGGCTGTGGAAGGAGATACCTAAGCACTACAGGAGGCTATTTAAACCACACCCGATGGATGAATCTTGCTATGCGTTATTCTGCATCCTCTGCAGCAGAACGCTCATCGTGTCTTCTGCATCTGATCCTGGGCCTAAGGAAAAAGGCTTACCATCCTGAATCCAATCTTCAGCAACACCTATAAAGACAAGAAAGAACAGGTTAGCATTACGGTCTTCAGTGACAGCGCTTCACTTACCTGGTCCATCGGCTGTCACCAACGCCTCGCGCTGCATTCCGGCATCTGAAAGACAAAGGCTTACCTACTCTTCGTGCGCTCCGGAGGTCTTCGCACTGCATTCCGGCATCTGAAAGACAAAAGCTTACCAACTCTTCGCACGCTCCGGAGGCCTTCGGCGCTGCATCCCGCATCTGAAAGACAAAACAAGGTGCGTTTAAAGACATTGGGGAACTTTAATACTCACGTGCCATTACTCCTTTCCACATCTAATCCAGTGGGTATTCCGGCACCCTGCAGCCGCTCGGAACTTGTACCTGCAAAATAAAAAGACAGTTAGAGCGCATCGTGAAGCAGGCAACAAGCGCTTACTTACGTGCTTCCAGGCGCTTCTATTCATCACACGGGCTCCATCTTCAACTCACTTCAGCCCGTCATCCGCCATCGCCGGAACCCTGCAAAACAAGAGACATCATTACTAAAGACTTTTAAAGACATTAGAATTACTCGAAACTTACCGTTCGTGCAGTAAACGACGGACAGCAGTCCTCTGAAGTCAAGAGGCCTGCTCCCCTTATCCAGTGAAGAAACTGGTTACAGCACCCTGCCCCGAGGCAGATGGAGAGCACGGCGTTCACTTACCTAAGGTGAGAGCGTTAACCTTTGGGGTTCTACAGGAGAAGAGAAAGGGAAGAAGAGAGAGACATTCAATAACCCAGTTCATTAATCCCATATTTTCTATCTGCAGACATCTTACCCTTCGAGTCAGACATACAGTGCACAGAGGTCCAGCCCAAAGAGCCAGCCCTGTGTTACACATCACCTTTGAAGATACGGTATACGCCCAGTCAAGACCGGCGCCTCTACGGGAATCAGGTGAGCGTTACAGAACGCAAAGCCTACCGCAAAACTCCCGTCCAGGCGCTATGGAAACCTCGGATACCGACCAGCTAGCCCAGTTACTTGGGGAACTAAGGGCAGAAGTGCATGCAGCCCGTCAGGAAACGAACGCTCTAAGAAGGGAACTGATTATTTCCAAGGAGCGAACAGATGATCTCGCTAGACAATTGCTACAGTCACAAGCCGGACAGACCCCGTTACCCGCATCTGGGGGAAATCTTCCTTCTACATCCTCTATGAATCCAGTGCAGATCAACCTACCTGGGAATGTACCTCTGGCTCCGCCAGAACGATTTTCTGGTGACCCAAAGACGTTTGCAGTATTTATCAATCAGTGCCGGTTGCATTTCTTATGCCGGCCAGCAGCCTTTCCAACTGATCAAGCTAAAGTAGCTTTCGTGCTTTCGTACCTTAGTGGCAATGCGGCAGACTGGTCGATCCCTCTAGTAAATCAAGATGATCCGGTCCTCCATGATTTTCAAGCTTTTCAGCTCAGTATGGAAAAACTGTTCGCAAGACATTCACAGGGGCAGGCCTTGGACAATGAGCTTCTTTCGTTGCGACAAGGTAATCAAGACCTTTTGGCTTATATTGCGTCTTTCAACAGACTGATAGTGGAAACTCAATGGCCTGAGGACAAAAGGATTACGCTGTTTTATAGAGGTCTACGTGGAGAGCTCAAAGATGTGTTAGCCCAAGTAGTGAATCCCCCACAAGATTGTTCGGACTATATAGACTTAGTCGTTCAAATAGATCACAGACTGCAGAACAGGAAGGCCGATCGTTCCAAGTTTGATGCTCGAGTATTTTCCAAACCGCCAACTCCTTCCAAAGGAGTAGACTCCGGGGAACCCATGCAAATAGGGGGCCTGAAAGGTCCTCTAACACAAAAGGAGCGGGAAAGGAGAAAACAGTTGCAATTATGCCTCTATTGCGGAAACTCAGGGCACTTTCTTCGAGACTGTCCGGTGAAACCTGCCAAGAAGGCAGTAGGAGCTGCAGTTACCAAAGTTACAAACTCTGAGCAGGGAAACGACCTCGCCCGACAAGAATAGAGGTCCTCTTGCCGAGCGTGAAAACCAGTTCCGTGACCTCGCATTTCGTGATACCTATGGTCCTCATTAGCCCTGATAATCCGGATCGATTACATGCAATTGAAGCTTACGTCGACAGCGGTGCCATCGGCAATTATGTGGATCATGAAATGGTTTTGAGGATGAATCTAACTCTTTGTCCCAAGGCTGTAAAGGACGTCATTACTACGGTGGATGGAACGGAGATAGCCTCCGGACCAGTAACGCATACCACTCAAGAAGTGACGCTAGTAAGTCAAGATGGACACCATGAGAAGATCGTGTTTGATGTGATCAAGGCTCCTCAGTTTCAGATTATTCTAGGAATACCTTGGTTAGAGAAACACAATCCTCTGATCGATTGGCGAGCAAGAACGGTCCAGTTTCCAGAATGTGTCTCTACTTGTCACCCTCCACCTGGTGTTGCACTGGCAGCAATTTCTTCAGAGACTCCCCAGTTACCTCCCGAATACCTAGAATACCAAGATGTTTTCTGGAAGGATCAGGCTAACTCTCTACCTCCTCATAGGTCTTATGACTGCAAGATAGACCTGATACCTGGATCTACTCCTCCTTGTAGTAGAATTTATGCCCTCACCGAGCCTGAGAACCTTCACCTTCGACAATACCTGGATCAATACTTGGCAAATGGGTTTATTCATCCTTCCAAGTCCCCTGCTTCTTCAGCTTTGTTCTTCATTCCAAAAAAGGAAGGAGACCTTAGAACTTGTATAGATTATCGCTCCCTGAACCAGATCACCGTCAAGAATAGATATCCGTTACCTTTGATCCCTGAACTCCTGGACCAAGTCAGAAGAGCATGCATATATACAAAGCTGGATCTTAGAGGAGCCTACCACTTGGTACGAGTAAAAGAGGGCGATGAATGGAAGACGGCCTTCCGCACCAAATATGGGCTATTTGAATATCAGGTCATGCCCTTCGGACTTTGCAATGCCCCGGCCGCCTTTCAATATTTTATGAACGATGTCCTCAGAGAGCTCATAGATGTGTGTGTTGTTGTTTACATTGACGACATCCTCGTTTATTCTTCATCGGAATCTGAACATCAGAAACACGTGAAAATGGTCCTCGAAAGATTGCGTCAACACAAACTTTTCGCTAAGTTGGAAAAATGTGTTTTCAACGTGACTGAAGTTGAATTCTTGGGATTCATATTATCACCTAGCGGAGTGCGTATGGATTCAAAGAAGGTCGATGCAGTTCTCAAATGGCCATCACCATCCTCCGTAAAAGGTGTGCAAAGCATGTTAGGCTTCGCTAACTTTTACCGCAGGTTTATCCCCGAATTTTCTCGAATAGTCCAGACCATCACTGCCTTGTTAAAGAAAAACAAACGTTTTGAATGGTCTACCGAGGCGGAACAAGCTTTCCAGGATTTGAAGACTAAATTTATCTCTGCACCAATCTTAAAACACCCTCGCCCCGAACTCCCCTACATCGTGGAAACTGATGCTTCAAGCCTTGCCATGGGGGCAGTTCTATCACAAAAGGACCCGGTAACCAATCAGTTGCATCCCGTGGCATTTTGGTCCCGCAAATTCTCGCCTCCTGAAATCAATTACACGATTACTGACAAGGAACTTCTGGCTATCAAGTCTGCCTTTAAGGCTTGGCGGCATTATCTGCTGGGGGCCCGACACACCGTTACTGTGATTACGGATCACCGAAACCTGCAATATTTGAAAACCGCAAAAGCCCAATCCTCTAGACAACTCCGTTGGGCATTATTCTTTGCCGAGTTTGACTTCATAATTACCTATCGACCTGGTACAAAAAACGGTAAAGCTGATGCCCTTTCTCGGATGGGAGTGGAAGAACACTTGATCAACCCTAAACCTGTACCAATCATTCCCGAACAAAGAATTCTGGGTGTAATCGCCACACAATCCATAGAGGAAGTTAAGGATAAAGCCAGGCAACTTGTAACTCCAGCAGACATACAGAATTGGCATCTGCAGGGAAAGGACTTTGCAGTAAAGGACAACTTATTGTATTTCCAAGAACGATTATACCTGCCCAGCACAGATTTACAGAAAAAAGTAATCTCTTGTTATCACGATTCTTTAATGGAAGGACATCCCGGTATGGCCAAGACCTCAGAAAAGATCAAGCGCTACTTCTGGTGGCCGTCTTGGAAAAAAGATATCAGAGACTTTATAATGTCCTGTGGAGTATGCGCCCAAAACAAGAGTCAAAAGGAAAGACCAGCAAGCCTCTTCCGCCCTATTGACATCCCACCTCGCCCTTGGCATACGCTTTCTATGGACTTCATCACCGATCTACCTCCATGCTCCGGATACAATACGATTCTAGTAATCGTGGACTTATTCTCCAAGATGGCGCATTTCATTCCGTTCAAAGGCTTGCCAACAGCAGCAACTCTGGCCCGAGAATTTCTCGAAAACATCGTCCGACTGCACGGTTTTCCTTCGGTTCTAATTTCGGATCGAGGTAGTCAATTTATTTCTCATTTTTGGCGAAGTTGCTGTCGGTCGGCTCAAATTGATGTGAGACTATCGACCAGTCACCACCCTCAGACCGACGGACAAACCGAGAGGACCAATCAAACTCTGGAACAGTATTTACGCTGCATGCTGCAACAAACTGAAAA
This sequence comes from Ambystoma mexicanum, assembly GCF_040938575.1. Taxonomy (NCBI): domain Eukaryota; kingdom Metazoa; phylum Chordata; class Amphibia; order Caudata; family Ambystomatidae; genus Ambystoma; species Ambystoma mexicanum. The sequence continues at coordinate 1,053,999,975 of NC_090924.1, read as the reverse complement.
AACTTGGAAAGACATCCTTTGGATAGCCGAATATGCCTACAATAACTCTGTATATTCGGGAACTGGGAAAACCCTGTTTTTTCTTTTATACGGCAGTCACCCTCGAACCTCGGAGTTGGATCCCCTCCAAGATCTTGAAACACCAGCAGTAGACTACCTGCATTCTACAATCACCCAAGCCGTTAAGGAAGCTGTTTCTCACCTTCAAAGGGCTAAAGAACAATACAAGAAAGGAGCAGATCAACATCGGAAGGAAGCCCCTCAATATCAAGTAGGGGATCAAGTCTGGTTATCCACCAAATATCTACCTCTAAAAGGGCCACGCACATTCAACCCAAGATACCTTGGTCCCTATTCCATCACTACCATAGTAAACCCAGTAGCGGTCAAGTTGGACTTGCCCCCGCACATGAAGATACATCCGGTCTTCCACGTCTCTCTATTAAAACCTGTGCAACCTCAAACCCGACTAACTAAATCTCCAAAACCCATCCTAGTTGATGGAGAGCTCGAGTTTGAAGTCAAAAGCATTCTGGACTCCAAGATCTCCAAATCTAAACTATTTTACCTAATTGACTGGAAAGGCTACGGCCACCAAGAGAGATCCTGGGAACCTGCTGAATATGTCCACGCTCCTCGCCTAATCAAAAGATTTCACCGAACATTTCCTGACAAGCCAAAACCCCCGGAGAAGCCCGGTTTGGGAGGGGCCTTGAGGGGGGGTACTGTCATGATCTCTGCTTCCAAAAGGTCAGGGTTTTCCCAACTCCCTTGGAAGCAGATCCATAACCCAGGTTCCGAGTGCCAACCAGTCCCAATTGGGACCTTTTGGACCCAGTCCTGGCGCCAGTGGCACCAGGCTCATAAATATGCCCATCCCAGCGCTGGAAGCGCCGGGCTCATAATGCTTGGGTGGACTTACCTGCAGCAGACCATGCTGCTTACTTGCCTGCCAGTTGAGCCTCTGATCCTCTTCTGTTTGGAACTACTTTTCCTGTTGGGTGGGGCAGGAGCCACTCCCTAGGTTCAGAACACTGGAACTCTTCTGGAAAGCAGGAACTCTTTTCTTACCTAGGCGTGGCTGTGGAAGGAGACACCTAAGCACTACAGGAGGCTATTTAAACCACACCCGATGGATGAATCTTGCTTTGCGTTATTCTGCATCCTCTGCAGCAGAACGCTCATCGTGTCTTCTGCATCTGATCCTGGGCCTAAGGAAAAAGGCTTACCATCCTGAATCCAGTCTTCAGCAACACCTATAAAGACAAGAAAGAACAGGTTAGCATTACGGTCTTCAGGGACAGCGCTTCACTTACCTGGTCCATCGGCTGTCACCAACGCCTCGCGCTGCATTCCGGCATCTGAAAGACAAAGGCTTACCTACTCTTCGTGCGCTCCGGAGGTCTTCGCACTGCATTCCGGCATCTGAAAGACAAAAGCTTACCAACTCTTCGCACGCTCCGGAGGCCTTCGGCGCTGCATCCCGCATCTGAAAGACAAAACAAGGTGCGTTTAAAGACATTGGGGAACTTTAATACTCACGTGCCATTACTCCTTTCCACATCTAACCCAGTGGGTATTCCGGCACCCTGCAGCCGCTCCGAACTTGTACCTGCAAAATAAAAAGACAGTTAGAGCGCATCGTGAAGCAGGCAACAAGCGCTTACTTACGTGCTTCCAGGCGCTTCTATTCATCACACGGGCTCCATCTTCAACTCACTTCAGCCCGTCATCCGCCATCGCCGGAACCCTGCAAAACAAGAGACATCATTACTAAAGACTTTTAAAGACATTAGAATTACTCGAAACTTACAGTTCGTGCAGTAAACGACGGACAGCAGTCCTCTGAAGTCAAGAGGCCTGCTCCCCTTATCCAGTGAAGAAACTGGTTACAGCACCCTGCCCCGAGGCAGATGGAGAGCACGGCGTTCACTTACCTAAGGTGAGAGCGTTAACCTTTGGGGTTCTACAGGAGAAGAGAAAGGGAAGAAGAGAGAGACATTCAATAACCCAGTTCATTAATCCCATATTTTCTATCTGCAGACATTTTACCCTTCGAGTCAGACATACAGTGCACAGAGGTCCAGCCCAAAGAGCCAGCCGTGTGTTACACATCACCTTTGAAGATACGGTATACGCCCAGTCAAGACCGGCGCCTCTACGGGAATCAGGTGAGCGTTACAGCTGTCGATCAAACATGCTAAGTGGTGAGCGGGGCGGCTCACCACTCGGGCCAATCACACCAGAGTGCGACTTGAGTTGGCAAGGCAACTCAGTCCAGGGTGCCAAAACCCCCACCCCCACCCGCACCCCCTGTGGTACCCAGACAGAATGGCACCACTCTGGAGGGCTTCTGTGCAGAAGCCTGCCAAAAGTGGAACAAAGGGCTCAACCTTTGGTTCGGAGTTACAGAGGCGAACACATACGCCATTTTAAAAACCGAGTTCTGGCAGAAAATACCAACCGGTGGATTTATTTAAGACAAATAAACCGGCGGTATGTTAGAGACTAACGTGAAAAAGTATTAGCCTACAACAATGGGAAGAATCCCATAGGAATATATTCGCGGTCAAATATAAAAAGTAGTATCCACTGCCACCAGCCAAAATTCAACGAGGGGGACGGGACAGTGCCCCCTCGAAAAACAGACCCAGGGGTAATCGAATTACCCCTACCAGTACGGCCACAATAGGATGGTTTGTACTAGTTCTGTTAGTAAATTTAGGTCTAGTAAAGCCAATGGTGACTTTACATGCCCTGGGAGACAGTAGTCAGTCCCAGGGTATGGAGTCTATGGTGGGGGTCCTCTAGGACACCCCCGTGTTACGGCATGGAGGGTGCGGTGTAACACACATAGCAAAACACATGAGGCCCTATTGAGTAAAAGACCCCATAGCCCATAGAACACATTGAAATTCAAAGAATTCAACCACATTCATGTCCAAGAGTGGGAAGAAAAGAGTCTCACTCTTGGCAGGATGAAAAAAACAAACTCCAGCAATCCAGCAAAGTTTCTGGGGGACTCACTAGGTTAGGAAATTCAGCCTAAACAGAGAATTCTCCCTAACACCCCCTCCCCCCCAGACTAAGGGACAGGAGGATTTAATCCACTCCTGGATGAATCTCATACCTCTAGTCGATGATATACATCCTAGAGAGACCATTAGCATTTTGGTGGTGACACCCTGACCTGTGCTCAATGGTGAAATCAAACCCTTGCAGACAGATTGACCATCTCAGTAGTTTTGGGTTTTCCCCTTTCATTTGCATTAACCATCTCAAGGGCTGGTGGTCAGTCTGAATGACAAAAGTAGAACCATACAAGTATGGCCTAAACTTCTTCAGAGCCCACACGATAGCAAAGCACTCTCTTTCGATTGTTACCCACCTTGTTTCAGGATCCTTCAGCTTGCGGCTGATGAAGCAAACGGGGTGCTCCCTACCTTTCCCATCCAGTTGACTGAGTACTGCACCTATTCCTACATTTGAAGCATCTGTCTGCACAATGAAAGTTTGGTGGTAATCAGGAGCTCTGAGTACTGGGGCTTTGCAAAGAGCCTTTTTCAGGTTTTCAAAGGCCTGATTGCACTCCTCGTTCCATCTAACCTTCTTAGTGAATTTTGGAGAGGAGATGACATTCAGAGGAGAAGCTATGGTCCCATAGTTCTCAATTGAAATTCCTGTAATACCCAGTGAGACCTAAGAAGGCTCTCACCTGGGTCTGAGGAGTAGGTGTTGTCCAATTTTGCACAGCTTCAATCTTGCTGAGCAAAGGCCTTATTTCTCCACCTCCTACCTCATGTCCAAGATAGACTACCTTACTCTGTCCAATTTGATATTTACTCACCTGTATGGTCATATTGGCTCGTCCAAGAGCCTGCAAAACATCTCTTATGTGGGTTACATGTTCTTCCCAGGAATTGCTGAACACTGCTATGTCATCCAAGTATGCCATGCAGAAGTCCTCCATCCCATTCAGAACCTGGTTTACCATCCGTTGAAATGTAGCAGGTGCATTTTTCAATCCAAAAGGCATTACCTTAAACTGGTATAAGCCAGCTGGGGTAGAAAATGCAGTTTTCTCCTTGGCATGGTCTGTCAGGGCTATTTGCCAATAGCCTGACGTCAAGTCAAATGTGCTGAGGAACTTGGCTGAACCAAGTCTATCCACCAACTCATCTGTTCTTGGCAAAGGGTGGGCATCAGTCTTGGTGGCTGCATTAGGAGCTCTATAGTCCACACAGAATCTAAGTTCTTTAGATCCTGCCTTTGGTACTAACACAACTGGGCTAGACCATGGACTAGTAGAGGGCTCTATTACCCCGAGATCAAGCATCTTGCTGACCTCACCTTTGATGTGGGTTCTTACACTTTCTGACATTCTGTATCCTCTGCTTTTGACTGGCAGACAGTCACCAGTGAGTATGTCATGCTGGCCCCAAGGGGTCAAGCCTGGTGAAAGTGAGAACAGAGAGGCAAACTGATTCAACATAGATTTGCACACTTCTTGTTGCTCAGGTATCAGATTTGAAGAGAGATTTACTCCTTCAATCTTTTCGTCTAAAGGTAAGCCTCTGAGGAGATGCGGAAGAGCTTCACTCTCTTTTTCTTCCTCTGATGATGCTAGAAGCAACGCTCCTACATCAGGTCTCGAGACATACGCTTTGAGTCTGTTGGTGTGGAAGACAGTCGGAGCCTCCTTGGGAATGCCCAAGTCCACCAGATAGTTGACCTCTCCAAGTTTACCCACAACTCTGAAGGGTCCCATCCATTTGTCTTGCAAGGCCCTCTGCCTTGTTGGGATCATAACGAGAACTAGCTGGTCTTGAGCGAACTCAACCATGTTAGCCTTTTGATCATGCCAGTGCTTGACCAATGCTTGTCCAGCTTTCAAGTTATCATTTGCTTCCGCCATCATGTGTGACATTCTCCTCCGGAGACCTATCACGTAGTCAGTCACTCTGACTGGCTTGGGGGAAGGAGCACTCTCCAACCCCTCCTTAATCAGGGCCAATGGACCTCTGACGGAATGAACATAGAGGAGCTCAAAGGGAGAATAACCTACCCCCTCCTGAGGGACTTCTCTATAAGCAAAGAGAAGGCATGGCAGTATAAGGTCCCACTTCCATTTAAGGGGTTCCTCTAAAGCACCTATCATGCTCTTCATGGTTCGTTTGAACCTTTCTACCAACCCATTGGTTTGTGGGTGGTAAGCTGTTGAGAACTTGTAAGTAACTCCACAGGTTTTCCACATGGCTTTCATGTAGTGGGACATAAAGTTTGACCCCCTGTCAGAGATTACTTCCTTAGGTAACCCGACCCTGGTAAAAATACCAAGGAGGGCCTTAGCCACAGCCGGAGCTGTAACAGTCCTCATAGGAATTGTCTCAGGACACCTAGTAGCATGGTCTACTACAACAAGTATAAACCTGTTGCCTGAGGAGGTTGGAGGATCAAGGGGACCAACAATGTCAATCCCTACTCTCTCAAATGGGACTCCCACAACTGGGAGAGGCACTAAAGGTGCCACATTCTTGGAGCCAACCTTACCAGAGGTCTTGCAGGTGTGGCAGCTCCTGCAGTGTTTTTCTACTTCGGCCCCCATCTTTGGCCAATAAAAGTAGAGAGAGAGCCTTTCCTTGGTCTTCTTGAAACTCAAGTGACCAGCCAAAGGAATCTCGTGGGCTAACTGCAAGAACTGTTGTCTGTTCTCTTGGGGTACTACGAGTCGTTTGTAGTCTCCAGGTTTAGACTCGGTCGGTTCACTGTAGAAGAGGCCATCTTCCCAGTGCAACCTGTATTTCCCAGGCTCTTGCCCTTCAGCCTGAGCTTCTGCCTGGTGGCGAAGACCTTCCAGAATTGGACATTCTCTCTGTCCCTTACTGAAGTCTGCCCTGTTGGGTCCACCTTCTGCCAGTAAAGACTGCAGCTCAGGATGGTCAACAGGATCCAGATCTCCAATGAGTTCCTGGCCTTCCATTTCCTCTTCTGCAGAATCTAATTCTAACAAACAGGGTTGTACCACCCTCTCAGCCTCAGCTGGAGGGGGAGTTACGGGTGTAACTTTGGACAACCGTGGGGAGGTCCTTGTTGGCTGCACTGAAGTGCTGGCTGCTGGTTTCGGTATTGAAGTTTTAGGCTTCCCTTTCGCTTCTGATTTCTTTGAGACAGCAGCTGACAATTCCAGTGGAGCAGGAGTGATATCCTTCTTCATCAGCTCCTCGGGAGTACCTCTCATGGTTCTCTCCCTTGCAGGTCTGGTTAGCTCCTGTAACTGTTAACTAGGAGGTCTGGGGGTACGTGACACAACTCCGAGAGTTTTTAAATCGTTACCCAACATAACTCGTCCTGGTACCTCACTCTGTATGCTGACAGGTATCTTCACAGTCATGTCATTACACTGGATGAGAACTGGTAATTGGGGAAGCATCTGCACAGGCCTTCCAGCTAACTTGGTGAGGCGTTTGGGTGCCTTAGCAACATCCTCAGCCTGAAAAAAAGATGTATCCACCACAGTTATGCTGGCCCCAGTGTCCCTGATGGCACGAGTCTCTTGACCATTCACCTGGACACTGTCCTTATAATACTGTTTAGTATTATCTGGGATAGAATTATAGACATCTAAATTCTGTTGTTCCCACAAACCCAGAGACAATAAAGAAACACTGGCTGAGACTCCAATGGGTTCATCAGCCAGCAGTAGAAAGTTTCCACTTGCCATTTGGACTTCCTCGTCTGGAGCGAAGGCTAAGGAGACAAGCTGGACCCCTGAAGGTTTACCTTTGCATCTGGGATCTCCTTTCACATGGTCAGTAGAGCCACAAACAAAGCATTTTCCGAAGGCTTTCTGGAATGGTGGCTTGTTCTGGCCTCCCTCTGGTTTGGCACCAGAAGGTACACTATTCTGCTGCGGTTTTCCTTGTGGCTTTCCCTTATGGTTTTGTTTGGGGCCCTCTTTGGAATTTGAGTTATTAGAATTCTCTTTTGAGTCTTTTTTAGGCTGAATTCCCTCATCCTTTTTCTGAGTTGCCCTAGAATATTTATTAGTAGCCCTGTTGGCAACCCACAAGTCAGCAGCCTTAGCTAGCTTCCTGGAATCCAATTCCTTCGAATCAGCCAAGTGCTGTCTGAGCTCAGGAGAACAGGCATCATAAATAGACTCCAACATAAAAAGATTCTTCATACCCTCATAAGTGTTCACCTTGTAACCCTTAATCCATCCCTCTAGGTTTTTCAATCCTTCACTCACCCAGGTAGCCCAAGGGGTACAATCATGTTTTTTGAGGGTTCTAAACCTCTTAAGATACTGGGAAGGGGTCTTCCCAAATCTAGCTATCAAAGCTAGTTTCACACTTTCATACTCTTTCCTATCCTCCTCCCCCAACTCCATTACCACATCAGTTGCAACAGGAGGGAGCCTAGAGAACAACCGGGTAAGTAGCTCTTTACCTGTGATGTTCTGGAGCCCATGATTGTACTCAAACAAACTCAGCCAATCCAACACATCCAACTTTGGTTCATACATACCAATTAATTCCTTAGGCATCCGGGATCTTTTGGGACTGGAGCTTCTAGAGGAGCCAGAGACAGAAGCAGTTTCGACAGACAACTTTTTCATTTCTAACTCATGCTTGAGCTCCATTTCTCTGAGCCTTAGAATTTGTTGCATTTCTTGGTGTTTCTGTTCAGTTTGAGCAGTACTCCTTCTGTATTCCAAGTCTATTTTCATTTTTTCTAGTTCAAGGACTTGAGGACTTAGTGTGGAACCTGCTATAGGCCCAGTAAGTACAGCTGGTAAGGCAGACAGAGGAGCAGGGGAGACAGTTTCATTAGCCTCTCCTTCCTCTTCAGCCTCTTCATCACTATCATCAGAACTTTGATTTAGATCAACAACATTACTGTTATCTACATTTGCTGGAGAAGTCGGTTCCTCTGAACCAGTACCCAGACTTTGGTTTTCCAGCAATCTCGCTATCAGTTCTACTTTCTTGCCTTTTAAAGAAAGATTCTCTTGTCTACAGAGAGCTCTCAAACTCTCAGTATTTTTTCCTGACAAGGACTCTTTACTGTCAACTTCCATAGTAGACATGTTTTTAGAAAGTTGCTTTTTAGTGCTAAGCTTTGTGGTTAGTTATCGTAAAGTGTTGAAAAGCACTCTAAACTGTATACTCGATACAAATCCCACTGCTGCCACCAGTGTTAGGCAGAAACCTGTGCAGTTCCCTCTGGGACCACTGCAAAAAGTTTAAGTCTACAGGAGTTAGCAGTAAACCCAATTGGTAGCAGTCTGTACCACCCAGATTTACCTGGTAGCTGTGGCTGAGCAGTCAGACTTCTCTCAAGACGAGTTAGGCCGTATTTGGAGTATACAGGATAGGGCAATTTACACAGTAGAACAAGCAGACACTGATCAGAGCTTGGGTGTAAAGATATATAATTATTTATTTAAAAACACATCTATGAAAAACACACTGGCACTAATATGGCAAACAACTTCAATCACAATTACTATAAGTATATATCAATCCCATAACAATATTTCGACAAGTCTAAGTTCAACGGCACCTCTTATTTGCAGACAGAGGTGAATGCTTTAACCTAGATGGCACTATAGCATTCGTTAGAAAGGGAGAGAAAAAGGCAGGGTATGAAACCAACTCAGTACCAACACTTTTACGAAACAAATGCAAGGTGAGCAAGGCAGGGTCTACTGTAAATCACAAAGTTCAGAGGCCAGGCCCACTCGGAGAGAGGCAAGGCTGTATGTCCCAAAAGTATCACAGTGGAAATGCACTTCAAGTCTTTGTAGCAAAATGTCACAGAAAGGTTGGACCAGTTTTAGAACAAAAGTTAAGGAGGTCTGGAGGCGACCCAATGGAAAGGTAAGGATTTAAGACACCTCACGCTAACCGTTTCAAGGGAAGCCAGGCGGACACAGTACCCTGCGAGTGAAGAGACAGCTCCGGCGAGGGGAGTTGTTCCTGGTGGTGGATGCAAGTCGGGGCTTTGCCAGAAGATGAGAGGATCCTGTCGTCGAGGAAAAGTTGAAGATCGTTGCACCACCAGGGAAGAGACCGGCCGCGGAGTGCTCCGTCACAAGGCACCACCTTTTGGTCGCGGTACAGTGGTTAGTGTCTATCCGGTTGCTGGGGTGCTCAGCACGGGCAATTCGACCACTAGACGTCCTGGAAGTGAAGAAAAAGCAAGGGACTGGTTGTTCCCACCAGTCAAGGGAAGAAGACTCTCCAGCAGGGAGATCTCCTCTGTCGTTGGGAAGTGGTGAGTCGGTTCAGCAGGGCTCCACCGGAGGTGTCGTCGTTGCAGGTCGGCTCAGCTTTACCCTCGTCGGATTCTTAGGTCCTGTGGCGACTTCTCAAGTTCCAGTCCCAAAAGCCCTGCTTTTATGCAGAAAACCCCCATTCATTCAGCCTAGCTGTCGATCAAACATGCTAAGTGGTGAGTGGGGTGGATCACCACTCGGGCCAATCACACCAGAGTGTGACTTGAGTTGGCAAGGCAACTCAGTCCAGGGTGGCTAAACCTCCTCCCACACCCCCTGTGGTACCCAGACAGAATGGCACCACTCTGGAGGGCTTCTGTGCAGAAGCCCGCCAAAAGTGGAACGAAGGGCTCAACCTTTGGTTCGGAGTTACAGAGGCGAACACATACGCCATTTTAAAAACTGAGTTCTGGCAGAAAATACCAACCGGTGGATTTATTTAAGACAAATAAACCGGCGGTATGTTAGAGACTAACGTGAAAAAGTATTAGCCTCCAACAATGGGAAGAATCCCATAGGAATATATTCGCGGTCGAACATAAAAAGTAGTATCCACTGCCACCAGCCAAAACTCGACGAGGGGGACGGGACAGTGCCCCCTCGAACAACAGACCCAGCGGTAATCGAATTACCCCTACCAGTATGGCCACAATAGGATGGTTTGTACTAGTTCTGTTAGTAAATTTAGGTCTAGTAAAGCCAATGGTGACTTCACATGCCCTGGGAGACAGTAGTCTATCTAGTCATTCTATGGTGGGGGTCCTCTAGGACACACCAGTGTTACGGCACGGAGGGTGCGGTGTAACACACATAGCAAAACACATGAGGCCCTATGGAGTAAAATAACCCATAGCCCATACAACACATTGACATTCAAAGAAATCAACCACATTCATGTCCAAGAGTGGGAAGAAAAGAGTCTCACTCTTGGCAGGATGAAAAAAACAAACTTCAGCAATCCAGCAAAGCTGCTGGGGGACTCACTTGAAATTCAGCCTAAACAGATAATTCTTCCTAACAGTGCCCTGCACTGCTGGGGGGTGGGGGTGCAAGACGACATGAGTGGGACATGGCTGGGGGCCTGCTGGCAGGTGCCCTGCACTGCTGGGGGTGCAAGGGGACATGAGTGGGGGCCTGCTGGCAGGTGCCCTGCACTGCTTGGGGGTGGGGGTGCTGGGGGACATGAGTGGGACATGAGTGGGGGCCTGCTGGCAGGTGCCCCTCGTGCTGGTGGGTGGGGGTGCTGGGGGACATGAGTGGGGGGCTCCTGGCAGGTGCCCTGCACTGCTGGGGGGTGGGGGTGCAAGGTGACATGAGTGGGACATGAGTGGGGACCTGCTGGCAGGTGCCCTGCACTGCTGGGGGATGGGGGTGCTGGGGGACATGAGTGGGGGCCTCCTGGCAGGTGCCCTGCACTGCTGGGGGGTGGGGGTACAAGGTGACATGAGTGGGACCTGAGTGGGGACCTGCTGGCAGGTGCCCTGCACTTCTGGGGGGTGGGGTGCAAGGGGACATGAGTGGGGGCCTGCTGGCAGGTGCCCTACACTGCTTGGGGGTGGGGGTGCTGGGGGACATGAGTGGGACATGAGTGGGGGCCTGCTGGCAGGTGCCCTGCACTGCTGGGGGTGGGGGTGCAAGGGGACATGAGTGGGGGTCTGCTGGCAGGTGCCCTGTACTGCTGGGGGATGGGGGTGCTGGGGGACATGAGTGGGGGCCTCCTGGCAGGTGCCCTGCCTGCTGGGGGGTGGGGGTGCAAGGTGACATGAGTGGGACATGAGTGGGGACCTGCTGGCAGGTGCCCCTCAGTGCTGGGGGGTGGGGTGCAAGGGGACATGAGTGGGGGCCTGCTGGTAGGTGCCCTGCACTGCTGGTGGGTGGGGGTGCAAGGGGACATGAGTGGGGGCCTGCTGGCAGGTGCCCTGCACTGCTGGGGTGTGGGGGTGCTGGGGGACATGAGTGGGGGCCTGCTGGCAGGTGCCCTGCACTGCTGGGGGTGGGGGTGCAAGGGGACAAGAGTGGGACATGAATGGGGGCCTGATGGCAGGTGCCCTGCACTGCTGGGGGTGGGGGTGCAAGGGGACATGAGTGGGGTTCTGCTGGCAGGTGCCCTGCACTGCTGGGGGATGGGGGTGCAAGGGGACATGAGTGGGGGCTTGCTGGCAGGTGCCCTGCACTGCTGGGGGGTACAAGGGAACATGAGTTGGACATGAGTGGGGCCTGCTGGCAGGTGCCCTGCACTGTGGGGGGAGGGGGTGGGGGTACAAGGGGACATGAGTGGGACATGTGTGGTGGCCTGCTGGCAGGTGCCCTGCACTGCTTGGGGGTGGGGGTGCAAGAGGACATGTGTGGGACATGAGTGGGGGCCTGCTGGCAGGTCCCCTGCACTGCTGGGGGGTGGGGGTGCAAGGGGACATGAGTGGGACATGTGTGGGGGCCTGCTGGCAGGTGCCCTGCACTGCTGGGGGGTGGGGGTGCAAGGGGACATGCGTGGGGGCCTGCTGGCAGGTGTACTGCACTGCTGCGGGGTGGGGGTGCAAGGGGACATGAGTGGGACATGAGTGGGGGCCTGCTGGCAGGTGCCCTGCACTGCTGGGAAGGTGGAGGTACAAGGGGACATGGTTGGGACATGAGTGGGGGCCTGCTGGCAGGTGCCCTGCACTGCTGGTGGGTGGGAGTGCTGGGGGACATGAGTGGGGGCCTGCTGGCAGGTGCCCTGCACTGCTGGGGGGTGGGGGTGCTGGGGGACATGAGTGGGGGCCTTCTGGCAGGTGCCCTGCACTGCTGGGGCGTGGGGGTGCAAGGGGACATGAGTGGGACATGAGTGGGGGCTTGCTGGCAGGTGCCCCTAAGTGCTGGTGGGTGGGGGTGCTGGGGGACATGAGTGGGGTTCCTGCTGGCAGGTGTCTTGCACAGCTGGGGGTGGGGGTGCAAGGGGACATGAGTGGGGGCCTGCTGGCAGGTGCCCTGCACTGCTGGGGGGTGGGGGTGCTGGGGGACATGAGTGGGGGCCTGGTGGCAGGTGCCCTGCACTGTTGAGGGGTGGGGGTGCTGGGGACATGAGTGGGGACCTGCTAGCAGGTGCCCTGCACTGCTGGGGGATGGGGGTGCAAGGGGACATAAGTGGGACATGAGTGGAGGCCTCCTGGCAGGTGCCCTGCACTGCTGGTGGGTGGGGGTGCTGGGGGACATGAGTGGGGGCCTGCTGGCAGGTGCCCTGCACTGCTGGGGGGTGGGGGTGCAAGGAGACATGAGTGGGGGCCTGCTGGCAGGTGCCCTGCACTGCTGGGGGGTGGGGGTGCTGGGGGACATGAGTGGGACATGAGTGGGGGCCTGCTGGCAGGTGCCCCTCAGTGCTGGTGGGTGGGGGTGCTGGGGGACGTAAGTGAGGGCCTGCTGGCAGGTGCCCTGCACTGCTGGGATGTGGGGGGTGCAAGGGGACATGAGTGGGGTCCTGCTGGCAGGTGCCCTGCACTGCTGGGGGGTGGGGGTGCTGGAGGCCATGAGTGGGGGCCTGCTGGCAGGTGCCCTGCACTGCTGGGGGTGGGGGTGCAGGGGACAAGAGTGGGACATGAGTGGGGGCCTGATGGCAGGTGCTCTGCACTGCTGGTGGGTGGGGGTGCTGGGGGACATCAGTGGGGGCCTGCTGGCAGGTGCCCTGCACTGCTGGGGGTGGGGGTGCAAGGGGACAAGAGTGGGACATGAGTGGGGGCCTGATGGCATACGCCCTGCACTGCTGGTGGGTGGGGGTGCTGGGGGACAATAGTTGGGGCCTGCTGGCAGGTGCCCTGCACTGCTGGGGGTGGGGGTGCAAGGAAGGGGACATGAGTGGGGGCCTGCTGGCAGGTGCCCTGCACTGCTGGGGGGTGGGGGTGCAAGGGGACATGAGTGGGACATGAGTGGGGGCTTGCTGGCAGGTGCCCTGCACTGCTGGGGGGTGGGGGTGCAAGGGGACATGAGTGGGACATGTGTGGGGGCCTGCTGGCAGGTGCCCTGCACTGCTGGGGGGTGGGGGTGCAAGGGGACATGCGTGGGGGCCTGCTGGCAGGTGTACTGCACTGCTGGGGGGTGGGGGTGCAAGGGGACATGAGTGGGACATGAGTGGGGGCCTGCTGGCAGGTGCCCTGCACTGCTGGTGGGTGGGAGTGCTGGGGGACATGAGTGGGGGCCTGCTGGCAGGTGCCCTGCACTGCTGGGGGTGGGGGTGCTGGGGGACATGACTGGGGGCCTTCTGGCAGGTGCCCTGCACTGCTGGGGCGTGGCTGTGCAAGGGGACATGAGTGGGACATGCGTGGGGGCTTGCTGGCAGGTGCCCCTCAGTGCTGGTGGGTGGTGGTGCTGGGGGACATGAGTGGGGGCCTGCTGGCAGGTGTCCTTCACAGCTGGGGGTGGGGGTGCAAGGAGACATGAGTGGGGGCCTGCTGGCAGGTGCCCTGCACTGCTGGGGGGTGGGGGTACTGGGGGACATGAGTGGGGGCCTGCTGGCAGGTGCCCTGCACTGTTGGGGGGTGGGGGTGCTGGGGGACATGAGTGGGGGCCTGCTGGCAGGTGCCCTGCACTGCTGGGGGGTGGGGGTGCAAGGGGACATGAGCGGGGGCCTGCTGGCAGGTGCCCTGCACTGCTGGAGGGTGGGGGTGCAAGGGGACATGGGTGGGGGCCTGCTGGCAGGTGCCCTGCACTGCTGGGGGGTGGGGGTGTAAGGGGACATGAGTGGGACATGAGTGGGGGCCTGCTGGCAGGTGCCCTGCACTGCTGGGTGATGGGTGTGCAAGGGGACATGAGTGGGGGCCTGCTGGCAGGTGCCCTGCACTGCTGGTGGGTGGGGGTGCTGGGGGACATGAGTGGGGGCCTGCTGGCAGGTGCCCTGCACTGCTGGGGGGTAGGGCTGCAAAGGGACATGAGTGGGACATGAGTGGGGGCCTGCTGGCAGGTGCCCTGCACTGCTGGGGAGTGGGGGTGCAAGGGGACATGAGTGGGACATGAGTGGGGGCCTGCTGGCAGGTGCCCGGCACTGCTGATGGGTGGGGGTGCTAGGGGACATGAGTGGGGGCCTGCTGGCAGGTTCCCTGCACTGCTGGGGGGTGGGGGTGCTGGGGGACATGAGTGGGGGCCTGTTGGCAGGTGCCCTGCACTGCTGGGGGATGGGGGTGCAAGGGGACATGAGTGGGACATGAGTGGGGGCCTGCTGGCAGGTGCCCTGCACTGCTGGGTGATGGGTGTGCAAGGGGACATGAGTGGGGGCCTGCTGGCAGGTGCCCTGCACTGCTGGTGGGTGGGGGTGCTGGGGGACATGAGTGGGGGCCTGCTGGCAGGTGCCCTGCACTGCTGGGGGGTAGGGCTGCAAAGGGACATGAGTGGGACATGAGTGGGGGCCTGCTGGCAGGTGCCCTGCACTGCTGGGGGGTGGGGGTGCAAGGGGACATGAGTGGGACATGAGTGGGGGCCTGCTGGTAGGTGCCCGGCACTGCTGATGGGTGGGGGTGCTAGGGGACATGAGTGGGGGCCTGCTGGCAGGTACCCTGCACTGCTGGGGGTTGGGTTGCAAGGGGACATGAGTGGGGGCCTGTTGGCAGGTGCCCTGCACTGCTGGGGGATGGGGGTGCAAGGGGACATGAGTGGGACATGAGTGGGGGCCTGCTGGCAGGTGCCCTGAACTGCTGGGGGGTGGGGGTGCAAGGGGACATGAGTGGGGGCCTGCTGGCAGGTGCCCTGCACTGCTGCGGGGTCGGGGTGCAAGGGGACATGAGTGGGGGGCCTGCTGGCAGGTGCCCTGCACTGCTGGGGGGTGGGGGTGCAAGGAGACAGGAATGGGACATGAGTGGGGGCCTGTTGGCAAGTGCCCTGCACTGCTGGTGGGTGGGGGTGCAAGGGGACATGAGTGTGACATGAGTGGGGGCCTGCTGGCAGGTGCCCCTCAGTGCTGGTGGGTGGGGATGCTGGAGGACATGAGTGGGGGCATGCTGGCAGGTGCCCTGCACTGCAGTTGGGTGGGGGTGCTGGGGGACATGAGTGGGGGCCTTCTGGCAGGTGCCCTGTACTGCTGGGGGTGGGGGTGCAAGGGGACATGAGTGGGGGCCTGCTGGCAGGTGCCCTGCACTGCTGGGGGTGGGGTGCAAGGGGACATGAGTGGGATATGAGTGGGGGCCTGCTGGCAGGTGCCCTGCACTGCTGGGGGGTGGGGGTGCAAGGGGACATCAGTGGGACATGAATCGGGGCCTGCTGGCAGGTGCCCTGCACTGCTCGGGGGTGGTGGTGCAAGGGGACATGAGTGGGACATGTGTGGGGGCCTGCTGGCAGGTGCCCTGCACTGCTGGGGGGTGGGGGTGCAAGGGGACATGAGTGGGGGCCTGATGGCAGGTGCCCTGCACTGCTGGGGGGTGGTGGTGCAAGGGGACATGAGTGGGGGCCTGCTGGCAGGTGCCCTGCACTGCTGGGGGGTGGGGTGCAAGGGGACATGAGTGGGGGCCTGCTGGCAGGTGCCCTGCACTGCTGGTGGGTGCGGGTGCTGGGGGACATGAGTGGGGGCCTGCTGGCAGGTGCCCTGCACTGCTGGGGGTGGGGGTGCAAGGGGACATGAGTGGGGGCCTGCTGGCAGGTGCCCTGCACTGCTGGGGGGTGGGGGTGGGGGGGGTCATGCGTTGGTGATCAGTAGTGCAAGCTGATATGTGGCTTGCCTGGGGGGCATGCCCATGGTGGATGGGCTGCCTGCGGGACATGAAGTCCCCTGTGGTGTGGGCTGCCTGCAGGGGCCGTGGAGGGTGTAGAGGGAACACCTCGGAGGACCCACACTGCCAATTCACGTGTAGGACTCCCCTGCACCCCAGATATACACGTACCCCACTCGCACAGGGCCTGTCGCATGTGATACTTCCCGCGCACCCCCGAAATAAACGTACCGCGTTCAACTAAGGCCAATCGTGTGGAAACTTCCCGCGCACCCCAGATTTACAGGTACCCAGGCCAATATCGTGTGAAACTTCACGCGAACCCCAGGAATACACGCACCCCACTCGCACAGGGCCTATCGTGTGTGAGACTTCCCGTGAACCGGAGATTCACACGTACCCAGGCCAATTGTGTGTGCAACTTCACGCGAACCCCAGGAATACACGCACCCCAATCGCACAGGGCCTATCGCGTTTGAAACTTCCCGCAAACTGCTGGAATACACGTATCCCGCTCCCCCAGGCACGATCGCGTGTAGAACTTCACGCGCAATCCTGAAGTACACGTACCCCGCTCGCCCAAGCCCAATCGCGTGTGAAACTTCCCGCGAACCCCTGAAGTACACGTACCCCGCTCGCCCAGGCCCAATCGCGTTTGAAACTTCCCGCAAACCCCTGGAATACACGCATCCCACTCCCCCAGGCACGATCGCGTGTAGAACTTCACGCACACCCCTGAAATACACGTACCCCGCTCCCCCAGGCCCGATCGCGTGTAAAATTTCCCACGCACACACGAAATACACGCACAACCTAATTTTTCACACAGCAGTGTCGCTGTTTGTCGCGTACCCCTTTGCACGTCATTTGTCCTAGGGGGCCACAGTATGGGACATTCATCAGAGCTGTATATTCATACTTTTTGTTAGCGCACATTTTGGCACACATTTTTTTCCAGCGCAGGGACGCTACCGCCTGCCTTCATGTGGCGGACGGGTTTGGGTCAGTGTGCGTCTTTGCCCGTGCGCTGGTTTGCCCTATTCGATTCCATGAATACGTGTTGTAGGCGAGCGTGTGGGCATTCCGTGCACTTGCCTCTCCTGTACTTCCCCCGTGACGGCCACATTTTCACGAGTTGTTCCCCATTCCGAGTGTTACGCCCCGTGTTCACCTACTTTTGTTATGTGCACCGCGCTATGTGCGCTTTCGCTGTGGCCTTAGCGCACGCCGTTAGATGACCTGTGCGCCGGCGTGCACCGCGCACTTTTTCAGCACACATCCCTGATTTTACTTGCGCACGGACTTCCATGAATAGATGTGTGCTGGTTTCCCTGCGATATTCGCACTTGCACTGCGATTTTCGCTCTTTCACTGCGAATCGCACGTTTTCACACGCTTGCGCCGAAATTTTCGGCGTACATTAATTCCATGAATCGGCCTGTAAATGTGTTAGTTTATTTGGAGCCAAATGAACCGCATCGGTGAACAGTGTGATTGTCGCACCCCGTGTGTAAGAGAAAAATGATAAAACAGCCTCAAATACCTTACATCCTTTTGTTCTTTAAACGGAGGCGGAGATGTGTTTTGCAGTTGAGGGCTTTTTCATGTAGGGTACATAGTTGGCAGTAAACATATTTCCCTATATGATGGGGCAAGGTCATGTGTTGAGAGAGCCTCAGATGATGGTCCAGATTAGTCTTTTCATCTTGTGCTTGGTGAAAGGTATAGCATTATAACCTACAGTGTTATTCCAGGTATATTTGAACTGTGTATACTAGTGAACTAGTGATGTGGTGTGGGAGAGAGAAAGGCCACAGGCCTCCCTAACGGAAGTATAGGTAGGAACACCACGGATAGACAGCACTGAAACACTGAAATCAAACACAGAAACCGGAATAAATAAATAAGGAAAGGAAAACAAGAGGAAAGAGAGCAGAACCTTACGGAACAGATAAAAGGATACACTGGAAGACATAGCAAAGCCTGTAGCATCATCACAATCATCGGGACCAATGAGCTAGGTGCATCCCTGTAAACGAGTATTTATACAGCATTTAGCTCAGACTTACACCCGCCATTCTGCATCCTAACTACGATTGGGATATCATACTATCATTGTGAGGGAGCACCCCCCCTGCCAATGCTGAAATATTCCTCCATAAGTAGCTAAAGTGACCCCTCCCTCCTTATACCTTGTGATATCCTGCTTATGCATATTACCATCCTATGCGTATATGCCACATGGTTCCATCAAGAACGTGATGACAACTTAAAGAGTACCTTCCAGCCGGAAGTAATTACCTTAAGGCAAAGTTGCACAACGTACGGGCCGTGGCCAGTTGCGGCCCACCATGCTATTTTGTCTGGCCCACCAGCAACAAAGATTTTCCTAATGGAGTGCGCCACACAAGCAGCATCGGCCGCCCTCCATTAGGAAAAGTCTTTGTTATTCTTCTGTGCCGGACAAAACACTGATCCTTATTGGCTCAGTGCACACGCACCACGTCGCTCCTACGAGCTACATAGGGCATGTGTGCTGCACCAATGGAGTAACAGCACTACGGCTGGCGTGGTCAGTAAGGCTTGATGCCAGAAGGCATTTCAGCCTTGCCACACCAGCCGTATTACCAGAAACATTGCCAGCGTCTCAATTAGCCTGCCTTCCAGCACGTCTGGTAAGTACATATGGGGATGTGGGGAGGGGCTGTTTCTTTGTGTGTGTGTGTGTGTGTGTGTGTGTGTGTGTCTCGGGTCTGTCCTGACTCTGTTTCTTTGTTTTTGTATGTTTGTTGAGATGCAGGGGTGGGGGGTGTCGGGTCTGTATCGGCATTTGTTTTTGTATGTATGTGCCTTGTGTATGTTGAGATGGGGGTGTCGGGTCTGTCTGTATGTTTGTATTTGTGTGGATGGGCAGTGTATGTTGAGATGTGGGGGTGGAGGGTGTCGGGTCTGTCAGTGTGTTGTTTTTGTGTGTATGGGCTGTGTATGCTGAGATGGGGTGGGAGGGGTTCGGGTCTGTATGGGTGTTATTGTATGTATGTGCGGTGTATGTTGAGATGTGGGGGTGGGAGGGTGTCAGGTCTGTATGTTTGTTTTTGTGTGGATGGGTGTGTATGCGGAGATGGACTAGGGGGGTTCTGGTCTGTATGGGAGTTTGTTTTTGAATGTATGTGAGTGTATGCTGAGATGTGGGGTGGGGGTTGTCTGGTCTGTCTGTGTTTGTATTTGTGTGGATGGCCAGTGTATGTTGAGATGTGGGTGCGGGGGGTGTCATTCTGTCAGTGTGTTGTTTTTGTGTGTATGGGCAGTGTATGCTGAGATGGGGTGGGAGGGGATCGGGTCTGTATGGGTGTTATTGTATGTATGTGCAGTGTATGATTGGAATGTGGGGGTGGGAGGGTGTCAGGTCTGTATGTTTGTTATTGTGTGGATGGGCATTGTATGCTGAGATGGGGTGGGGGGTTCTGGTCTGTATGGGTGTTTGTTTTTGTATGTATGTGCAGTGTATGTTGAGATGGGGGTGGGGGGGTATCGGGTCTGTCCTGACTTTATGTTTCTGTGCATGTTGAGATGCAGGGGTGGGGGAGATGTGTTGGGTCTGTCCTGCCTGTTTGTTTGTGTATGTGTGTTGAGATGCAGGGGTGTGGGGATGTGTCGGGTCTGCCTGTATGTTTGTTTTTGTTTGTATTGTTTGTATGTTGAGATGCAGGGGTGAGGGGGTGTTCGGTCTGTATGGATGTTTGTTTTTGTATGTATGTGCAGTGTATGTTGAGATGGGGTGTTGGGTCTGTCTGTATGTTTGTATTTGTGTGGATGGGCAGTGTATGTTGAGATGTGGGGGTGGGGTTTGTCGGGTCTGTCTGTGTGTTGTTTTTGTATGTGTATGGGCAGTGTATACTGAGATGGGGGTTGGAGGGTTCGGGTCTGTATGGTGTTATTATATGTATGTGCAGTATATGTTGAGATGTGGGGGTGAGGGGTGCCGGGTCTGAAGGTTTGTTATTGTGTGGATGGGCAGTGTATGCTGAGATGGGGTGGGGGGATTCTGGTCTGTATGGGAGTTTGTTTTTGAATGTATCTGAAGTGTATGCTGAGATGTGGGATGAGGTGTCAGGTCTGTCTGTGTTTGTATTTGTGTGGATAGGCATTGTATGTTGAGATGTGGGTGTGGGGGTGTCGGTCTGTCAGTGTGTTGTTTTTGTGTGTATGGGTATTGTATGCTGAGATGGGGTAGGGGTTCTGGTCTGTATGGGTGTTTGTTTTTGTATGTATGTGCAATGTATGTTGAGAAGGGGGTTAAGGGGGTGTTGGATCTGTCCTGTCTGTATGTTTCTGTGCATGTTTAGATGCAGGGGTGGGTGAGATGTGTCGGTTCTGTACCGCCTGTTTGTTTGTGTGTGTATGATGAGATGCGGGGGTGGGAGGATGTGTCGAGTAGGCCTGTATCTTTGTTTTTGTGTGTATGTTGAGATGCGGAGGGTGGGGGGTGTCGGGTCTGTATGGGTGTTTGTTTTTTGAATGTATGTGCTGTGTATGTTGAGATGGGGGTGTCGGGTCTGTCTGTATGTTTGTCTTTGTGTGGATGGGCAGTGTATGTTGAGATGTGGGGGTCGGGGGTGTTGGGTCTGTCTATGTGTTGTTTTTGTATGTATATGGGCGGTGTATGCTGTGATGAGGGTGGGAGGGTTTGGGTCTGTATGGTGTTATTGTATGTATGTGCAGTGTATGTTGAGATGTGGGGGTGGGAGGGTGCCGGGTCTGTATGTTTGCTATTGGGTAGATGGGCAGTGTATGCTCAGATGATATGGGGGGTTCTGGTCTGTATGGATGTTTGTTTTTGAATGTATGTGCAGTGTATGCTGATATGTGGTGGTGGGCGGGTGTCGGGTCTGTCTATGTTTGTATTTGTGTGGATGGGCAGTGTATGTTGAGATGTGGGGGTGGGGAGTGTCAATCTGTCAGTGTGTTGTTTTTGTGTGTATGGGCAGTTTATGCTGAGATGGGTGTGGGAGGGGTTCGAGTCTGTATGGGTGTTATTGTATGTATGTGCGGTGTATGTTGAGATGTGGCTGTGGGGAGGTGTCGGGTATGTATGTTTGGTATTGTGTGGATGGGTAGTGTATGCTAAGATGGGTGAAGGGGGTTCTGGTCTCTATGGGTGTTTGTTTTTGAATGCATGTGCAGTGTATGTTGAGATGTGGGTGTGGGGGGTCGAGGGTGTCTGTGTTTGTATTTGTGCGGATGGGCAGTATATGTTGAGATGTGGGAGTGGGGGGTGTTGGGTTTGTCTGTATGTTTGTATTTGTGTGGATGGACAGTGTATGTTGAGATGTGGGGGTGGGGATTGTCGGGTCTGTCTGTGTGTTTTTTGTGTATGTGTATGGGCATTGTATGCTGAAATGTGGGTCGGGGGTTTGGATCTGTTTGGGTGTTTGTTTTTGTGTGGATGGGCAGTGAATGCTGAGATGGGGCGGGGGGTTTTGGGTATGTATGGGTGTTTTCTTTGTATGCATGTGCAGATATGAGGGCAAGGGACTCTGGTCTGTATGGGTGTTTGTTTTTGAATGTATGTGCCGTGTATGTTGAGAAGTGGGTGTGGGAGGTCGGGGGTGTCTGTGTTTGCATTTGTGTGGATGGGCAGTGTATGTTGAGATGTTGGAGTGAGGGGTGTCGGGTATGTCTTTAGGTTTGTTTTTATGTGGATGGGCAGTGTATGCTGAGATGGGGTGGGGGGTTTGGGTCTGTATGTTTTTTTAATCTATGTGCAGTGTATGTTGAGATGTGCGGGTGGGGGTTCAGGTCTGTATGGGTGTTTGTTATTGTATGTATGTGCAGTGTATGCTGAGTAGGGGTGGGAGGGGTTCGGGTCTATAGGGGTGTTATTGTATGTATGTCCAGTGTATGTTGAGATGTGGGGGTGAGGGGGTGCCTGGTCTGCCTGTACGTTTGTATTTCAGTTGATGGGCAGTGTATTTTGAGATGTGGGGGTGGGGGGTTTCGGATCTGTATGTTTGTTATTGTGGAGATGGGCAGTGTATGCTGAGATGGGGGAGGGGGAGTTCGGGTCTGTCTGTATGTTTGTTATTGTATGGATGGGTAGTGGATAATGAGGTGCAGGGGTGTCGGGTGTTGGGTTTTTAAGGGTATGTATGCATGGTGTATGCTTGTTAGTTTGTATGCTGAGATGGGTTGGGGGTTGGGGTCTGTATGGGTGTATGTATGCATGGTATATGCTTGTTAGTTTGTATGCTGAGATGGGGCGGGGGTTGGGGTCTGTATGGCTGTATGTATGCATGGTGTATGCTTGTTAGTTTGTATGCTGAGATGGGGTAGGGGTTGGGTCTGTATGGGTGTAGTTATACATGGTGTATGCTTGTTAGTTTGTATGCTGGGGTGGGGGGTTGGGGTCTGTATGGGTGCATGGTGTATGCTTGTTAGTTTGTATGCTGAGGTGGGGGGTGGGACTGGGGTCCATGGGGCATAGTGTTTGGTTGAGGGGGTGGTCAGTAAGGCTTAATGCTGGAAGGTATTTCAGCCTTGTCACGCCAGCCGTAGTACGAGAAACATTGCCAGCGTTCCAGCTAGCCTGCCTTCCAGCACATCTGGTAAGTACATATTGGGGTGCGGGGTGGGGGCTGTTTCTTTGTGTGTGTCTCAGGTCTGTCCTGACTGTGTTTCTTTGTTTTTGTATGTATGTTGACATGTGGGGATGGGGGTGGGGGGTGTCGGGTCTGTATGGGTGTTTGTTTTTGTATGTATGTGCAGTGTATGTTGAGATGGGGTGGAGGGGTGTCAGGTCTGTCCTGGTTGTATGTTTCTGTGTATGTTGAGATGCAGGGGTGGGGGGATGTGTCGGGTCTTCCTGTATGTTTTTTTTTGTATATATGTTGAGATGTGGGGGTGTCAGGTCTGTCTGTATGTTTGTAATTATGTGGATGGGCAGTGTGTGTTGAGATGTGGGGGTGGGTGGTGTCGGGTCTGTCTGTGTGTTGTTTTTGTATGTGCATGGGAAGTGTATGCTGAGATGGGGTGGGAGGGTTTGGGTGTGTATGGTGTTATTGTATGTATGTGCAGTGTATGTTGAGATGTGGGGGTGGGGGGGTGCCGGGTCTGTATGTTTGTTATTGTGTGGATGGGTAGTGTATGCTGAGATGGGGTGGGCGGTTCTGGTCTGTATGGGTGTTTGTTTTTGAATGTATGTGCAGTGCATGCTGAGATGTGGGGGTGGAGGGGTGTCCCGTCAGTCTGTGTTTGTATTTGTGTCGATGGGCAGTGTATGTTGAGATGTGGGGTTGGGGGGGTGTCGGCTCTGTATGTTTGTTATTGTGTGGATGGGCATTGTATGCTGAGATGGGGTTCTGGTCTGTATGGGTGTTTGTTTCTGTATGTATGTGCAGTGTATGTTGAGATGGGAGTTTGGGGGTGTCGGGTCTGCCCTGACTGTATGTTTCTGTGCATGTTGAGATGCAGGGGTGGGGGAGATGTGTTGGGTCTGTACCGCCTGTTTGTTGGTGTACGTATGTTTAGATGCAGGGGTGGAGGGATGTGTCGGGTCTGCCTGTATTTTTGTTTTTTTATGTATGTTGAGATGCGGGGGTAGGGGTTGTCGGGTCTGTATGGGTGTTTGTTTTTGTATGTATGTGCAGCGTATGTTGAGATGGTAGGTGTCGGGTCTGTCTGTATGTTTGTATTTGTGTGGATGGGCAGTGTATGTTAAGATGTGGGTGTTAGGGGTGTAGGGTCTGTCTGTGTGTTGTTTTTGTATGTGTATGGGCAGTGTATGCTGAGATAGGGTGGGAGGGTTTGGGTCTGTATGGTGTTATTGTATGTATGTGCAGTGTATGTTGAAATGTGGGGGTGGGAGGGTGCCGGGTCTGTCTTTACTTTTGTATTTGTGTGGATGGGCAGTGTATGTTGAGATGTGGAGGTGGGGGTTTTTGGATATGTATGTTTGTTATTGTGGGGATGGTCGGTGTATGCTGAGATGGGGTGGGGGGAGTTTGGGTCTGTCTGTCAGTTTGTTATTGTAGGTGCAGTGTATGTTGAGATGTGGGGTTGAGTGGGGTGTCGGGTCTGTTTGTATGTTTGTTATTGTATGGATGGGTAGTGTATGATGTGATGTAGGGGTGGGGGGTTTCGGGTCTTTGTGTGTATGTATGCATGGTGTAAGCTTGTTAGTTTGTATGCTGAGATGGGGTGGGGGTTGGGGTCTGTATGGGTGTATGTATGCATGGTGTATGCTTGTTAGCTTTTATGCTGACATGGGGTGGGGGTTGGGGTCTGTATGGGTGTAGGTAGGCATGGTGTATGCGTGTTAGTTTGTATGCTGAGGTGGGGGGTGGGGCTGGGGACAATGGGGCATAGTGTTTGGTTGGGGCATGGGAGCCATGGGGCTTAGTGTTTTCTGAGGGGTGGGGCTGGTGTGGCATAGTGTTTGGTTGAGGCGTGGGGCCCATGGGGCATAGTGTTTGGTTGGGGCATGGGCGCCACGGGGCTTAGTGTTTGTTGAGGGGTGGGGCCCATGGGGCATAGTGTTTGGTTGAGGGGTGGGACCCATGGGGCATTGTTAGGGAGAATTCTCTGTTTAGGCTGAATTTCCTAACCTAGTGAGTCCCCCAGCAGCTTTGCTGGATTTCTGGAGTTTGTTTTTTTCCATCCTGCCAAGAGTGAGACTCTTTTCTCCCACTCTTGGACATGTATGTGTGTAATTCCTTTGAAATGTCAATGGCCCTCATTACGACCCTGGCGGAGTGGGTTTACGCCAGCGTTATTCGCGGCGGACCCGTCCGCCCTACTACGAGTTCCCGTAGCGCCATGGAACGTTTTCCGCCTGGTTTTTCCGGGCGGAGAAATCCATGGCGCTACGGGACCTTGATGTTAATTACGCCACCGTATTTTGCGGTGGCGCAATTAACGCCTTCCCCACTCCCATTATACCCTATGGGGCAAAAATGGGAATGGGGAAGGGTAAAATGGGGAATGGGGATTTACCGCCCCGCCAAGGTCGGCATGGGGCGGAAAATCCGCCAACCTCCATGGCGCTATCGGCAGCTTTCCGCCGTGCTCCGCGGTGCTTTTAGCACCGCGATTTCCGCCAGGGTCGTAATGAGGGCCAATGTGTTCGATGGGCTATGGGGTCTTTTACTCCATAGGGTCTCATATGTTTTTCTATGTGTGTTACACCGCACCCTACGTGCCGTAACACGGGGGCGCCCTAGCGGGTCCCCCACCATCGACTCCATACCCAGGGACTGACTACTGTCTCCCCGGGCATGTAAAGTCACCATTGGCTTTACTAGACCTAAATTTACTAGCAGAACTAGTACCAACCATCTTATTGTGGACGTACTAGTAGGGGTAATTCGATTACTCCTGGATCTGTTACTCGAGGGGGCACTGTCCCGTCCCCCCTCGTCGAGTTTTGGCTGGTGGCAGTGGAAACTACTTGTTATGTTCGACCCCGAACATAACCCTATGGGATTCATCCCATTGTTGGAGATTGATACTTTTTCTCATTAATCTCTGACGTACCACCGATCTACTTATCTTAAGTAAGTTTATCGAGTGGTATTTTCTGCCAGAACTCGGTTTGTAAAATGGCATCTTTGTTCGTCTCTGTGACTCCTAAACCAAAGGTCGAGCCCTTTGTTCCACTTTTGGCGGGCTCTGTACAGAGACCCTCCAAAGTGGTGCCATTCTGTCTGGGTTACCACAGGGGTGTGGGAGGGGGTTTAGGCACCCTGAACCGAGTTGCCTTGCCAACTCCGGTCGCACTCTGGAGTGATTGGCCCAGGTGGTGAGCCTTCCCGCTCACCTCTTAGCATGTGTTGATTGACAGCTAGTCTGACTGAATGGGGGTCTTCTGCATAAAAGCAGGGCTTTTGGGACTGGATCTTCAGAAGTCGCCACGGGACCTAAGAATCCGACGAGGGTAACGCTGAGCCGACCTGCAACGACGACACCTCCGGTGGAGCCCTGCTGAGCCGACTCACCACTTCCCAACGACAGAGGAGATCTCCCTGCCGGAGAGTCTCTTCCCCTGACTCGTGGGAACAACCAGTCCCCTTTGCTTTTTAATTACCTCAGGACGCAGTGGTCGAATTGCCCGTGCAGAGCACCTCGGCAACCGGATAGCCACTACCCCTGTACCACGACCAAACGGTGGTGCCTTGTGACGGAGCACTCCGCGGCTGGTCTCTTCCCTGGTGGTGCACCGGACTTCACTTTCCTTCGACGACGAGATCATCTCTACTCTTGGCCAAGACCCGACGTGCATCCACCACCAGGAACAACTGCCCCCGCCGGAGCTGCCCTCCACAACAAGGTACCGTGTCCGCCTGGCTTCCCTTTCGTTCGGTTCGAGTGAGGTGTCTTAATCCTCTCCGTTCCGCTGGGTCGCCTCCAAGCTTTGCTCATTCTTTGTTCTGAACTGGTTCAATCTGCCGATAACAATTTGCTATAAAGACTTGAATGCATCTCCACTAGAGACTTTTTGGGACATCGCGCCTTGCCTCTCTCCGAGTGGGCCTGGCCCCTGAACTTTATGATCTATTGTGATTCTTGCCTTCCTGCCTTGCATTTTATCCGTGTAGGATTGAACTGTGTTAATTTCATAACCTGCCTATCTTTTTCTCTCCCTTCCTAACTAATATTCGAGTGTCATCTAGGTTGAGGTATACACCTCTGTCTGAAAATAAGTGGTACCAGTAGAACCTAGAGTTGTCGATATTTTGCTAGGGGGATTGATCGTTTTCTACTTCGTAGAGTAATTGTGTTTGATTTGCTTTCCGTGATTTGCTTTAGTGTTTTCCATAGATGTTGTGTTATAAATAAATACCTTGATATCTTTACACTAAGCCTCGTTGCGTGCTTGCTTGTCTTGCTGTGACGAATTGCCCTATTTTGTATACTCCACATACTGCTCAACTTTTCTTGAGGGAAGTCTGACTGCTCAGCCACAGCTACCAAGTGAATCTGTGTGGTACAGACTGCTACCAAGTGGGTTCACCGTCAACGCCTGTAGTCCTAAACCTTTTGCATTGGTCCCAGAGGGAACTGCACAGGTTTCCGCCTAACACTGGTGTACAGCGGTGGGATTTGTATCGAGTATACAGTTTAGAGTGCTTTTCGACACTGTAGGATAACTAACCACAAAACTTTGCACAAAAAGCAACTTTCAAAAAACATGTCTACGATGGAAACTTACAGTCAAGTGTCTTTGTCAGGTGAAAATACTGAGAGTTTGCGAGCGAATCTTTCTCTAAGAGGCAAGAAGTTAGAACTAATAGAGAGATTGCTGGCGAACCAAAGTCTGGGTACTGGTTCAGAGGAACCAATCTCCCCAGCGAATGTAGACGACAGTAATGGTGTTGATCTGAATTGTAATTCTGATGATAGCGATGAAGAGGCTGACGAGGACAGAGAGGCTAACGAAACTGTCTCCCCCGCTCCTCTACCTGCCTTACCAGCTGTGCCCACGGGGCCCATACCAGGTCCCACAAGTAACCCTGCTTATTTTGAACTTGAAAAAATGAAGCTCGAACTAGAAAACAAACGGTTCTTGACTCAATCTGAACGAAACCAAGAACTCGAGTTCAGACGGATGAATGCCCAGGCTGAGCAGAAGCAAGCTGAGTTAAGACTCAGAGAAATAGAACTTAATCACGAATTAGAGATGAAAAAGTTGTCTATGGAAAATGCTTCTCTCTCCTCTGGTTCCTCTAGGAGCTCCAGTCCCAAAAGACCCCGGATGCCGAAGGAATTAGTGGGTATGTATGAACCGAGATTGGATGTGTTGGATTGGCTGAAACTGTTTGAATACAATCATGGGCTCCAGGACATCACCGGGAATGCGTTGCTTCTCTGGCTGTTCTCTAGGCTCCCTCCTGTTGCGACTGATGTGGTAATGGAGTTGGGGGAGGCGGATAATACGGATTACGAAAGTGTGAAACTAGCTTTGATAGCTAGATTCGGGAAGACCCCTTCCCAGTATCTAAAGAGGTTTAGAACCCTCAAAAAGCATGATGGTACCCCTTGGGCTACCTGGGTGAGTGAAGGGT
The DNA here is from genome assembly GCF_040938575.1 of Ambystoma mexicanum. Taxonomy (NCBI): domain Eukaryota; kingdom Metazoa; phylum Chordata; class Amphibia; order Caudata; family Ambystomatidae; genus Ambystoma; species Ambystoma mexicanum. The sequence continues at coordinate 1,053,971,974 of NC_090924.1, read as the reverse complement.
TGAAAAACTTAGAGGGATGGATTAAGGGTTACAAAGTGAACACTTATGAGGGTATGAGAAATCTTTTTATGTTGGAGTCTATTTATGATGCCTGTTCTCCTGAGCTCAGACAGCACTTGGCTGATTCGAAGGAATTGGATTCCAGGGCACTAGCTAAGGCTGCTGACTTGTGGGTTGCCAACAGGGCTACTCATAAGGATTCTGGGGCAACTCAGAAAAAGGATGAGGGAAAACAGCCTAAAAAAGACTCAAAAGTTAATTCGAATAACTCACATTCCAAAGAGGGCCCTAAACAAAACCAGAAGGGTAAGCCACCGGGAAAACCACAGCAGAATAGTGTGTCTTCTGGTGCCAAACCGGAAGGAGGTCAGAACAAGCCACCATTCCAGAAAGCATTCCGTAAATGCTTTGTTTGTGGCTCGACTGACCACGTGAAAGGAGATCCCAGATGTAAGGGTAAACCTTCAGGGGTCCAGCTTGTCTCCTTAGCCTTCGCTCCAGAGGATGAAGTCCAAATGGCAAGTGGAAACTTTCTACTGCTAGCTGACGAACCCATTGGAGTCTCAGCCAGCATTTCTTTAGTATCTCTGGGGTTGTGGGAACAACAGAATTTAGATGTCTATAATTCTATCCCCGATAATACTAAAGAGTATTATAAGGACCGTGTCCAGGTGAATGGTCAGGAGACTCCTGCCATTAGGGACATTGGGGCCAGCATAACTGTGGTGGATAAATCGTTTTTTCAGGCTGAGGATGTTGCTAAGGCACCCAAACGCCTCACCAAGTTAGCTGGAGGGCCTGTGCAGATGCTTCCCCAATTACCAGTTCTCATCCAGTGTAACGACATGACTGTGAAGATACCTGTCAGCATACAGAGTGAGGTACCAGGACCCGTACTGTTGGGTAACGATTTGAAAACTCTCGGAGTTGTATCGCATACTCCCAGACCTCCTAGTAAACGGTTACAGGAGCTAACCAGACCCGCAAGAGAGAGGACCATGCGCGGTACTCTCCAGGAGATGATGAAGAAAGAAATCACTCCTGCTCCACTGGAATTGTCGGCCGCTGTCTCCAAGAAATCAGAAGCGAAGGGGAAACCTAAGACTTCTATCCCGAAACCAGCCGCCAGCATTCCAGTGCAGCCGACACGGACTTCCCCGCGGTTGTCCAACGTCACACCCGTAACTCCACCTCCAGCCGAGGCTGAGAGGGAGGTACAACCCTGCGTGGTAGAATTAGACTCTGAGGAAGAGCTAATGGAAGGCCAGGAACTCATTGGAGATCTGGATCCTGTTGACCATCCTGAGCTGCAGGTTACAGGAGCTAACCAGACCCGCAAGAGAGAGGACCATGCGCGGTACTCTCCAGGAGATGATGAAGAAAGAAATCACTCCTGCTCCACTGGAATTGTCGGCCGCTGTCTCCAAGAAATCAGAAGCGAAGGGGAAACCTAAGACTTCTATCCCGAAACCAGCCGCCAGCATTCCAGTGCAGCCGACACGGACTTCCCCGCGGTTGTCCAACGTCACACCCGTAACTCCACCTCCAGCCGAGGCTGAGAGGGAGGTACAACCCTGCGTGGTAGAATTAGACTCTGAGGAAGAGCTAATGGAAGGCCAGGAACTCATTGGAGATCTGGATCCTGTTGACCATCCTGAGCTGCAGTCTTTACTGGCAGAAGGTGGACCCAGCAGGGCAGACTTCAGTAAGGGACAGAGAGAATGTCCAACTCTGGAAGGTCTTCGTCATCAGGCAGAAGCTCAGGCTAAAGGGCAAGAGCCTGGGAAATACAGGTTGCACTGGGAAGATGGCCTCTTCTACAGTGAACCGACCGAGTCTGCACCTGGAGACTACAAACGACTTGTAGTACCCCAAGAGAACAGACCACAGTTCTTGCAGTTAGCCCACGAGATTCCTTTGGCTGGTCACTTGAGTTTCAAGAAGAGTAAGGAAAGGCTCTCGCTCTACTTCTATTGGCCAAAGATGGGGGTCGAAGTAGAAAAACACTGCAGGAGCTGCCACACCTGCCAGATCTCTGGTAAGGTTGGATCCAAGAATGTGGCACCGTTAGTGCCTCTCCCAGTTGTGGGAGTCCCATTTGAGAGAGTAGGGATTGATATTGTTGGTCCCCTTGATCCTCCAACCTCCTCAGGCAACAGGTTTATACTTGTTGTAGTAGACCATGCTACTAGGTATCCTGAGGCAATTCCTATGAGGACTGTTACAGCTCCGGCTGTGGCTAAGGCCCTCCTTGGTATTTTTACCAGGGTCGAGTTTCCTAAGGAAGTAATCTCTGACAGGGGGTCAAACTTTATGTCCCACTACATGAAAGCCATGTGGAAAACCTGCGGAGTAACTTACAAGTTCTCAACGGCTTACCACCCACAAACCAATGGACTGGTAGAACGGCTCAACCGAACCATGAAGAGCATGATAGGTGCTTTAGAGGAACCCCTTAAGCGTAAGTGGGACCTTCTATTGCCATGCCTTCTCTTTGCATATAGAGAAGTCCCTCAGGAGGGAGTAGGTTACTCTCCCTTCGAACTACTCTATGGTCATCCCGTCAGAGGTCCATTGGCCCTGATTAAGGAGGGGTTGGAGAGTGCTCCTTCCCCCAATCCAGTCAAAGTGACTGACTACGTGATAGGTCTCCGGAGGAGAATGTTGCACATGATGACGGAAGCAAGCGATAACTTGAAAGCTGGACAAGCATTGGTCAGGCACTGGCACGATCAAAAGGCTAACATGGTTGAGTTCGCTCAAGACCAGCTCGTTCTCGTTATGATCCCAACAAGGCAGAGGGCCTTGCAAGATAAGTGGATGGGTCCCTACCGAGTAGTGGGTAAACTCGGAGAGGTTAACTATCTGGTGGACTTGGGCAATCCCAAGGAGGCTCCGACAGTCTTTCACACCAACCGACTTAAAGCGTATGTCTCGCGACCTGATGTAGGAGCGTTGCTTCTAGCATCATCCGAGGAAGAAGAAGAGAATGAAGCTCTTCCGGATCTCCTCAGAGGCTTACCTTTAGATGAAAAAATTGAAGGAGTGAATCTCTCCTACAATCTGACACCCGAGCAACAAGAAGAGTGCAAATCTATGTTGAATCAGTTTGCCTCTCTGTTCTCGCTTTCACCAGGCTTGACCCCTTGGGGCCAGCACGACATACTCACTGTTGACTGTCTGCCAGTCAAAAGCAGAGGATACCGCATGTCAGAAAACGTACAAACCCACATCAAAGGTGAGGTCAGCAAGATGCTTGATCTCGGGGTAATAGAGCCCTCTACTAGTCCATGGTCTAGCCCAGTTGTGTTAGTACCAAAGGCCGGATCTAAAGAACTTAGATTCTGCGTGGATTATCGAGCTCTTAATGCAGTCACCAAGACTGATGCCTACCCTTTGCCAAGAACAGATGAGTTGGTGGATAATCTTGGCGCTGCCAAGTTACTCAGCACATTTGACTTGACGTCAGGCTATTGGCCAATAGCCCTGACAGACCATGCCAAGGAGAAAACTGCATTTTCTACCCCCGTTGGCTTATACCAGTTTAAGGTAATGCCTTTCGGACTGAAGAATGCACCTGCTACGTTTCAACGGATGGTAAACCAGGTTCTGAATGGGATGGAGGACTTCTGCATGGCACACTTGGATTACATCGCAGTGTTCAGCAATTCCTGGGAAGAACATGTAATCCACCTGAGAGATGTTTTGCAGGCTCTTGGACGAGCCAATCTGACCATAAAGGCGAGTAAATGCCAAATTTGACAGAGTAAGCTAGTCTATCTTGGGCATGAGGTAGGCGGTGGAGAAATAAGGCCTTTGCTCAGTAAGATTGAAGCTGTGCAAAATTGGACAACACCGAGTACTCAAACCCAGGTGAGAGCCTTCCTAGGCCTCACCGGGTATTACAGGAATTTCATAGAGAACTATGGGACCATAGCTTATCCACTGAATGTCATCTCCTCGCCCAAATTCCCTAAAAAGGTTAAATGGAACGAGGAGTGCAATCAGGCTTTTGAAAACCTGAAACAGGCTCTTTGCCAAGCCCCAGTACTCAGAGCTCCTGATTACCGCCAACACTTCATTGTGCAGACAGACGCTTCCAATGTAGGGATAGGTGCCGTACTCAGTCAACTGGATGGGAAAGGTAGGGAGCACCCCGTTTGCTTCATCAGCCGCAAGCTGAAGGATCCTGAAACAAGGTGGGCAACAATCGAAAGAGAGTGCTTTGCTATCGTGTGGGCTCTGAAGAAGTTTAGGCCGTACTTGTATGGTTCTACTTTTGTTATTCAGACTGACCACCAACCCTTGAGATGGTTAATGCAAATGAAAGGGGAAAACCCAAAACTATTGAGATGGTCGATCTGCCTGCAAGGGTTTGATTTCACCATTGAGCACAGGTCAGGGTGTCACCACCAAAATGCTGATGGTCTCTCTAGGATGTATGTCATCGACTAGAGGTATGAGATTCATCCAGGAGTGGATTAAATCCTCCTGTCCCTTAGTCTGGGGGGGGGGCGAGTGTTAGGGAGAATTCTCTGTTTAGGCTGAATTTCCTAACCTAGTGAGTCCCCCAGCAGCTTTGCTGGATTTCTGGAGTTTGTTTTTTTCCATCCTGCCAAGAGTGAGACTCTTTTCTCCCACTCTTGGACATGTATGTGTGTAATTCCTTTGAAATGTCAATGTGTTCGATGGGCTATGGGGTCTTTTACTCCATAGGGTCTCATATGTTTTTCTATGTGTGTTACACCGCACCCTACGTGCCGTAACACGGGGCGCCCTAGCGGGTCCCCCACCATAGACTCCATACCCGGGGACTGACTACTGTCTCCCCGGGCATGTAAAGTCACCATTGGCTTTACTATACCTAAATTTACTAACAGAACTAGTACCAACCATCTTATTGTGGACGTACTAGTAGGGGTAATTTGATTACTCCTGGATCTGTTACTCGAGGGGGCACTGTCCCGTCCCCCCTCGTCGAGTTTTGGCTGGTGGCAGTGGAAACTACTTGTTATGTTCGACCCCGAACATAACCCTATGGGATTCGTCCCATTGTTGGAGATTGATACTTTTTCTCGTTAATCTCTAACGTACCACCGATCTACTTATCTTAAATAGGTTTATCGGATGGTATTTTCTGCCAGAACTCGGTTTGTAAAATGACGTCTGTGTTCGTCTCTGTGACTCCTAAACCAAAGGTTGAGCCCTTTGTTCCACTTTTGGCGGGCTCTGTACAGAGACCCTCCAAAGTGGTGCCATTCTGTCTGGGTTACCACAGGGGTGTGGGAGGGGGTTTAGGCACCCTGGACCGAGTTGCCTTGCCAACCCCGGTCGAACTCTGGAGTGATTGGCCCAAGTGGTGAGCCTTCCCGCTCACCACTTAGCATGTGTTGATTGACAGCTAGGCTGAATGAATGGGGGTCTTCTGCATAAAAGCAGGGCTTTTGGGACTGGATCTTCAGAAATCGCCACAGGACATAAGAATCCGACGAGGGTAACGCTCAGCCGACCTGCAACGATGACACCTCCGGTGGAGCCCTGCTGAGCCGACTCACCACTTTCCGACGACAGAGGAGATCTCCCTGCCGGAGAGTCTCTTCCCCTGGCTGGTGGGAACAACCAGTCCCCTTTGCTTTTTATTCGCCTCAGGACGCAGTGGTTGAATTGCCCGTGCAGCGCACCTCGGCAACCGGATAGCCACTACCCCTGTACCGCAACCAAAAGGTGGTGCCTTGTGGCGGAGCACTCCGCGGCTGGTCTCTTCCCTGGTGGTGCAACGGACTTCACTTTTCTTCAACGACGAGATCCTCTCGACTCTTGGCAAAGACCCGACGTGCATCCACCACCAGGAACAACTGCCCCCGCCGGAGCTGCCCTCCACAACAAGGTACCGTGTCCGCCTGGCTTAGCTTTCGATCGGTTCGAGTGAGGTGTCTTAATCCTCTCCTTTCCGTTGGGTCGTCTCCAAGCTTTTCTCAGTTATTGTTCTGAACTGCTTCAACCTGCCGATAACAATTTGCTACAAAGACTTGAATGCATCTCCACTAGAGACTTTTTGGGACATTGCGCCTTGCCTCTCTCCGAGTGGGCCTGGCCTCTGAACTTTATGATCTATTGTGGTTCTTGCCTTCTTACCGTACATTTTGTCCGTGAAGTATTGAACTGTGTTGATTTCATAACCTGCCTATCTTTTTCTCTCCCATCCTAACTAATATTCAAGTGCCATCTAGGTTGAGGTATACACCTCTGTCTGAAAATAAGTGGTGCCGGTAGAACCTAGACTTATCGAAATATTGCTAGGGGGATTGATTGTTTCTTCTTCGTAGAGTAATTGTGTTTGATTTGTTTGCCGTGAAAGTGCCATAGTGTTTTTCATAGATGTTTGGTTATAAATAAATACCTTGATATCTTTGCACTAAGCCTCGTTGCGTGTTTGCTGGTCTTGCTGTGAAGGATTGCCCTATTTTGTATACTCCACATACTGCTCAACTCTTCTTGAGGGAAGTCTGACTGCTCAGCCACAGCTACCAAGTGAATCTGTGTGGTACAGACTGCTACCAAGTGGGTTCACCGCCAAATGCCTGTAGTCCTAAATCTTTTGCAGTGGTCCCAGAGGGAACTGCACAGGATTCCGCCTAACACTGGTGTACAGCGGTGGGATTTGTATTGAGTATACAGTTTAGAGTGCTTTTCGACACTGTAGGATAACTAACCACAAAACTTAGCACAAAAAGCAACTTTCAAAAAACATGTCTACAATGGAAACTTACAGTCAAGAGTCCTTGGCAGGTGAAAATACTGAGAGTTTGCGAGCTCTCTGTAGGCAAGAGAATCTTTCTGTAAGAGGCAAGAAGTTAGAACTAATTGAGAGATTGCTGGCGAACCAAAGTCTGGGTACTGGTTCAGAGGAACCAATTTCTCCAGCAAATGTAGATAACAGTAATGGTGTTGATCTAAATCATAATTCTGATGATAGCGATGAAGAGGCTGACGAGGACGGCAAGGCTAAGGAAACTGTCTCCCCGGCTCCTCTACCCACCTTACCAGCTGTGCATACATAGCCCATACCAGGTCCCACAAGTAACCCTGCTTATTTTGAACTTGAAAAAATGAAGCTCGAACTAGAAAACAAACGGTTCTTGACTCAATCTGAACGAAACCAAGAACTCGAGTTCAGACGGATGAATGCCCAGGCTGAGCAGAAGCAAGCTGAGTTAAGACTCAGAGAAATAGAACTTAATCACGAATTAGAGATGAAAAAGTTGTCTATGGAAAATGCTTCTCTCTCCTCTGGTTCCTCTAGGAGCTCCAGTCCCAAAAGACCCCGGATGCCGTAGGAATTAGTGGGTATGTATGAACCGAGATTGGATGTGTTGGATTGGTTGAAACTGTTTTAATACAATCATGGGCTCCAGGACATCACCGGGAATGCCTTACTTCCCTGGTTGTTCTCTAGGCTCCCTCCTGTTGCGACTGATGTGGTAATGGAGTTGGGGGAGGCGGATAAGACGGATTACGAAAGTGTGAAACTAGCGTTAATAGCTAGATTCGGGAAGACCCCTTCCCAGTATCTTAAGAGGTTTAGAACCCTCAAAAAGCATGATGGTACCCCTTGGGCTACCTGGGTGAGTGAAGGGTTGAAGAACTTAGAGGGATGGATTAAGGGTTGCAAAGTGAACACTTATGAGGGTATGAGGAATCTTTTTATTTTGGAGTCTATTTATGATGCCTGTTCTCCTGAGCTCAGACAGCACTTGGCTGATTCGAAGGAATTGGATTCCCGGGCACTAGCTAAGGCTGCTGACTTGTGGGTTGCCAACAGGGCTACTCACAAGGATTCTGGGGCAACTCAGAAAAAGGATGAGGGAAAACCGCCTAAAAAAGACTCAAAAGAGAATTCTAATAACTCACATTCCAAAGAGGGCCCCAAACAAAACCAGAAGGGTAAGCCACAAGGAAAACCACCGCAGAATAGTGTGTCTTCTGGTGCCAAACCGGAAGGAGGTCAGAACAAGCCGCCATTCCAGAAAGCATTCGGTAAATGCTTTGTTTGTGGCTCGACTGATCACGTGAAAGGAGATCCCAGATGTAATGGTAAACCTTCAGGGGTCCAGCTTGTCTCCTTAGCCTTCGCGCCAGAAGAGGAAGTCCAAATGGCAAGTGGAAACTTTCTACTACTAGCTGACGAACCCATTGGAGTCTCAGCCAGCGTTTCTTTAGTATCTCTGGGGTTGTGGGAACAACAGAATTTAGATGTCTATAATTCTATCCCCGATAATACTAAAGAGTATTATAAGGACAGTGTCCAGGTGAATGGGCAGGAGACTCCTGCCCTTAGGGACACTGAGGCCAGCATAACTGTGGTGGATAAATCGTTTTTTCAGGCTGAGGATGTTGCTAAGGCACCCAAACGCCTCACCAAGTTAGCTGGAGGGCCTGTGCAGATGCTTCCCAAATTACCAGTTCTCATCCAGTGTAACGACATGACTGTGAAGATACCTGTCAGCAAACAGAGTGAGGTACCAGGTCGCGTACTGTTGGGTAACGATTTGAAAACTCTCGGAGTTGTATCGCATACTCCCAGACCTCCTAGTAAACGGTTACAGGAGCTAACCAGACCTGCAAGAGAGAGGACCATGCGCGGTACTCTCCAGGAGATGATGAAGAAAGAAATCACTCCTGCTCCACTGGAATTGTCGGCCGCTGTCTCCAAGAAATCAGAAGTGAAAGGGAAACCTAAGGCTTCTGTCCCGAAACCAGCAGCCAGCATTCCAGTGCAGCTAACACGGACTTCCCCGCGGTTGTCCAAAGTTACACCCGTAACTCCACCTCCAGCCGAGGCTGAGAGGGAGGTACAACCCTGTGTGGTAGAATTAGACTCTGAAGAAGAGCTAATGGAAGGCCAGGAACTCATTAGAGATCTGGATCCTGTTGACCATCCTGAGCTGCAGTCTTTACTGGCAGAAGGTGGACCCAGCAGGGCAGACTTCAGTAAGGGACAGAGAGAATGTCCAACTCTGGAAGGTCTTCGCCACCAGGCAGAAGCTCAGGCTGAAGGGCAAGAGCCTGGGAAATACAGGTTGCAATGGGAAGATGGCCTCTTCTACAGTGAACCGACCGAGTCTGCACCTGGAGACTACAAACGACTTGTAGTACCCCAAGAGAACAGACCACAGTTCTTGCAGTTAGCCCACGAGATTCCTTTGGCTGGTCACTTGAGTTTCAAGAAGACTAAGGAAAGGCTCTCTCTCTACTTCTATTGGCCGAAGATGGGGGCCGAAGTAGAAAAACACTGCAGGAGCTGCCACACCTGCCATATCTCTGGTAAGGTTGGCTCCAAGAATGTGGCACCTTTAGTGCCTCTCCCAGTTGTGGGAGTCCCATTTGAGAGAGTAGGGATTGACATTGTTGGTCCCCTCGATCCTCCAACCTTCTCAGGCAACAGGTTTATACTTGTTGTAGTAGACCATGCTACTAGGTATCCTGAGGCAATTCCTATGAGGACTGTTACAGCTCCGGCTGTGGCTAAGGCCCTCTTTGGTATTTTTACTAGGGTCGGGTTTCCTAAGGAAGTAATCTCTGACAGGGGGTCAAACTTTATGTCCAACTACATGAAAGCCATGTGGAAAACCTGTGGAGTTACTTACAAGTTCTCAACAGCTTACCACCCACAAACCAATGGGTTGGTAGAACGGTTCAACCGAACCATGAAGAGCATGATAGGTGCTTTAGAGGAACCCCTTAAGTGTAAGTGGGACCTTCTACTGCCATGCCTTCTCTTTGCTTATAGAGAAGTCCCTCAGGAGGGAGTAGGTTACTCTCCCTTCGAACTACTCTATGGTCATCCCGTCAGAGGTCCATTGGCCCTGATTAAGGAGGGGTTGGAGAGTGTTCCTTCCCCCAAGCCAGTCAGAGTGACTGACTACGTGATAGGTCTACGGAGGAGAATGTCACACATGATGACGGAAGCAAGCGATAACTTGAAAGCTGGACAAGCATTGGTCAAGCACTGGCACGATCAAAAGGCTAACATGGTTGAGTTCGCTCAAGACCAGCTCGTTCTCGTTATGATCCCAACAAGGCAGAGGGCCTTGCAAGATAAGTGGATGGGACCCTTCCGAGTAGTGGGTAAACTCGGAGAGGTTAACTATCTGGTGGACTTGGGCAATCCCAAGGAGGCTCCGACAGTCTTTCACACCAACCGACTTAAAGCGTATGTCTCGCGACCTGATGTAGGAGCGTTGCTTCTGGCGTCATCCGAGGAAGAAGAAGAGAATGAAGCTCTTCCGGATCTCCTCAGAGGCTTACGTTTAGATGAAAAAATTGAAGGAGTAAATCTCTCCTCCAATCTGACACCCGAGCAACAAGAAGAGTGCAAATCTATGTTGAATCAGTTTGCCTCTCTGTTCTCGCTTTCACCAGGCTTGACCCCTTGGGGCCAGCACGACATACTCACTGGTGACTGTCTGCCAGTCAAAAGCAGAGGATACCGCATGTCAGAAAATGTACGAACCCACATCAAAGGTGAGGTCAGCAAGATGCTTGATCTCCTGGTAATAGAGCCCTCTACTAGTCCATGGTCTAGCCCAGTTGTGTTAGTACCAAAGGCCGGATCTAAAGAACTTAGATTCTGCATGGATTATAGAGCTCTTAATGCAGTCACCAAGACTGATGGCCACCCTTTGCCAAGAACAGATGAGTTGGTGGATAAACTTGGCGCGGCCAAGTTCCTCAGCACATTTGACTTGACGTCAGGCTATTGGCAAATAGCCCTGACAGACCATGCCAAGGAGAAAACTGCATTTTCTACCCCCTTTGGCTTATACCAGTTTAAGGTAATGCCGTTCTGATTGAAGAATGCACCTGCTACGTTTCAACGGATGGTAAACCAGGTTCTGAATGGGATGGAGGACTTCTGCATGGCATACTTTGATGACATCGCAGTGTTCAGCAATTCCTTGGAAGAACATGTAACCCACCTGAGAGATGTTTTGCAGGCTCTTGGACGAGCCAATCTGACCATAAAGGCGAGCAAATGCCAAATTGGACAGAGTAAGGTAGTCTATCTTGGGCATGAGGTAGGCGGTGGAGAAATAAGGCCTTTGCTCAGTAAAATTGAAGCTGTGCAAAATTGGACAACACCGACTACTCAAACCCAGGTGAGAGCCTTCCTAGGCCTCACTGGGTATTACAGGAATTTCATAGAGAACTATGGGACCATAGCTTCTCCACTGAATGTCATCTCCTCGCCCAAATTTCCTAAGAAGGTTAGATGGAACGAGGAGTGCAATCAGGCTTTTGAAAACCTGAAACAGGCTCTTTGCCAAGCCCCAGTACTCAGAGCTCCTGATTACCGCCAACACTTCATTGTGCAGACAGACGCTTCCAATGTAGGGATAGGTGCCGTACTCAGTCAACTGGATGGGAAAGGTAGGGAGCACCCCGTTTGCTTCATCAGCCGCAAGCTGAAGGATCCTGAAACAAGGTGGGCAACAATCGAAAGAGAGTGCTTTGCTATCGTGTGGGCTCTGAAGAAGTTTAGGCTGTACTTGTATGGTTCTACTTTTGTCATTCAGACTGACCACCAACCCTTGAGATGGTTAACGCAAATGAAAGGGGAAAACCCAAAACTATTGAGATGGTCGATCTGCCTGCAAGGGTTTGATTTCACCATTAGCACAGGTCAGGATGTCATCACCAAAATGCTGATGGTCTCTCTAGGATGTATGTCATCGACTAGAGGTATGAGATTCATCAAGGAGTGGATTAAATCCTCCTGTCCCTTAGTCTGGGGGGGGCGAGTGTTAGGGAGAATTCTCTGTTTAGGCTGAATTTCCTAACCTAGTGAGTCCCCCAGCAGCTTTGCTGGATTTCGGGAGTTTTTTTTTTTCCATCCTGCCAAGAGTGAGACTCTTTTCCTCCCACTCTTGGACATGTATGTGTGTAATTCCTTTGAATGTCAATGTGTTCTATGGGCTATGGGGTCTTTTACTCCATAGGGTCTCATATGCCGTAGCACTGGGGCGTCCTAGCGTACCCCCACCATAGACTCCATACCCGGGGCCTGACTACTGTCTCCCCGGGCATGTAAAGTCACCATTGGCTTTACTAGACCTAAATTTACTAACAGGACTAGTACCAACCATTTTATTGTGGACGTACTAGTAGGGGTAATTCGATTACTCCTGGACCTGCTACTCGAGGGGGCACTGTTCCGTCCCCCCTCGTCGAGATTTGGCTGGTGGCAGTGGAAACTACTTGTTATGTTCGACCCCGGACATAACCCTATGGGATTCGTCCCATTGTTGGAGATTGATACTTTTTCTCGTTAATCTCTAACGTACCACCGATCTACTTATCTTAAATAGGTTTATCGGATGGTATTTTCTGCCAGAACTCGGTTTGTAAAATGGCGTCTATGTTCGTCTCTGTGACTCCTAAACCAAAGGTTGAGCCCTTTGTTCCACTTTTGGCGGGCTCTGAACAGAGACCCTCCAAAGTGGTGCCATTCTGTCTGGGTTACAACAGGGGTGTGGGAGGGGGTTTAGGCACCCTGGACCGAGTTGCCTTGCCAACCCCGGTCGCACTCTGGAGTGATTGGCCCAAGTGGTGAGCCTTCCCGCTCACCACTTAGCATGTGTTGATTGACAGCCAGGCTGAATGAATGGGGGTTTTCTGCATAAAAGCAGGGCTTTTGGGACTGGATCTTCAGAAGTCGCCACAGGACCTAAGAATCCGACGAGGGTAACGCTCAGCCGACCTGCAACGACGACACCTCCGGTGGAGCCCTGCTGAGCCGACTCACCACTTCCCGACGACAGAGGAGATCTCCCTGCCGGAGAGTCTCTTCCCCTGGCTGGTGGGAACAACCACTCCCCTTTGCTTTTTATTCGCCTCAGGACGCAGTGGTCGAATTGCCCGTGCAGCGCACCTCGGCAACCGGATAGCCACTACCCCTGTACCGCGACCAAAAGGTGGTGCCTTGTGGCGGAGCACTCCGCGGCTGGTCTCTTCCCTGGTGGTGCACCGGACTTCACTTTTCTTCGACGACGAGATCCTCTCGACTCTTGGCAAAGACCCGACGTGCATCCACCACCAGGAACAACTGCCCCTGCCGGAGCTGCCCTCCACAACAAGGTACCATGTCCGCCTGGCTTCCCTTTCGATCGGTTCGAGTGAGGTGTCTTAATCCTCTCCTTTCCGTTGGCTCGTCTCCAAGCTTTTCTCATTTATTGTTCTGAACTGGTTCAACCTGCCGATAATTTGCTACAAAGACTTGAATGCATCTCCACTAGAGACTTTTTGGGACATCGCGCCTTGCCTCTCTCCGAGTGGGCCTGGCCTCTGAACTTTATGATCTATTGTGGTTCTTGCCTTCTTACCGTACATTTTGTCCGTGAAGTATTGAACTGTGTTGATTTCATAACCTGCCTATCTTTTTCTCTCGTCCTAACTAACATTCGAGTGCCATCTAGGTTGAGGTATACACCTCTGTCTGAAAATAAGTGGTGCCGGTAGAACCTAGACTTGTAGAAATATTGCTAGGGGGATTGATCGTTTCTTCTTCGTAGAGTAATTGTGTTTGATTTGTTTGCCGTGAAAGTGCCATAGTGTTTTTCATAGATGTTTGGTTATAAATAAATACCTTGATATCTTTACACTAAGCCTCGTTGCGTGTTTGCTTGTCTTGCTGTGAAGGATTGCCCTATTTTGTATACTCCACATACTGCTCAACTCTTCTTGAGGGAAGTCTGACTGCTCAGCCACAGCTACCAAGTGAATCTATGTGGTACAGACTGCTACCAAGTGGGTTCACCGCCAAACGCCAGTAGTCCTAAATCTTTTGCAGTGGTCCCAGAGGGAACTGCACAGGTTTCCGCCTAACAACGCTGAAGAGGCCGGGTCCTCCACTGCCCAGGACACCTCCACTACAGGCAGTGCGTCCACCTCCACCCCTGCACAGGCTGGACATGAGAGCAGCGGGTGGAAGGGCAGGAGGGAAGCATCATATCCACAGGATACCACCACTATCTCAGCTGTGCCAGGCGTCGAGACACCCACCTTCCTCACATTGGTGCCCAGTGTCCCCTCCACCAGCTATGCAGATGCAGCCACAGCCACACCAATGCTGGCCCCTGTGGAGATTAACAAAGATACAGTCCACACCCTAGCATCCACCCATCTGGCCCCTGAGAACCACTCAACACCTTTGTGGGACGTGCATCACCAGTGCCAGTCTGGGACAGACAAAGGCAGTGAAGGTTATCCACACTGAACCCATTGACCTGGGATCCTTAAAGACGAGACATCAATAGTTAGAGGCGGAAGGGGATGCAGAAGTTACTCAAACATCAATAATCAAATGACTCAGTAAGTTGGCAAAGCTTAGCTCTGTTTTAATATCAATTATCTAAAACAGGGATTTACAACGGACATCATCCAATGTTCGCTCGAGTTCTCAATACATTTCATAAAAAACATAACTTTTATAATCAAAATTCATCATTACTGACGTCACACTACGTGGCAAACTACTAAAACGTACGGAGAGTTATGGTTGGTTTTTAAGGAACATCTAAGTATATTTTGTATACTCCACATACTGCTCAACTCTTCTTGAGGGAAGTCTGACTGCTCAGCCACAGCTACCAAGTGAATCTATGTGGTACAGACTGCTACCAAGTGGGTTCACCGCCAAACGCCAGTAGTCCTAAATCTTTTGCAGTGGTCCCAGAGGGAACTGCACAGGTTTCCGCCTAACAACGCTAAAGAGGCCGGGTCCTCCACTGCCCAGGACACCTCCACTACAGGCAGTGCGTCCACCTCCACCCCTGCACAGGCTGGACATGAGAGCAGCGGGTGGAAGAGCAGGAGGGAAGCATCATATCCACAGGATACCACCACTATCTCAGCTGTGCCAGGCGTCGAGACACCCACCTTCCTCACATTGGTGCCCAGTGTCCCCTCCACCAGCTATGCAGATGCAGCCACAGCCACACCAACGCTGGCCCCTGTGGAGATTAACAAAGATGCAGTCCACACCCTAGCATCCACCCATCTGGCCCCTGAGAACCACTCAACACCTTTGTGGGACGTGCATCACCAGTGCCAGTCTGGGACAGACAAAGGCAGTGAAGGTTATCCACACTGAACCCATTGACCTGGGATCCTTAAAGACGAGACATCAATAGTTAGAGGCGGAAGGGGATGCAGAAGTTACTCAAACATCAATAATCAAATGACTCAGTAAGTTGGCAAAGCTTAGCTCTGTTTTAATATCAATTATCTAAAACAGGGATTTACAACGGACATCATCCAATGTTCGCTCGAGTTCTCAATACATTTCATAAAAAACATAACTTTTATAATCAAAATTCATCATTACTGACGTCACACTACGTGGCAAACTACTAAAACCTACGGAGAGTTATGGTTGGTTTATAAGGAACATCTAAGTATATGTTCCATACTAACGGGGGTAGTGATTGGGTATTTAAGTCAGTTGGGCAACAAGCCCATTCCTAGTGACAGGACATCTTCATCATCATAAAATACACGACGATTAATTGGTTACACAAATTATAGGACTCCCTCATATGTGGTCCTCTACAATTGGTTGGCACGCTTCTACCCTTCTGGAATATTCCACATGCTAGCAGCACGAAGTCTAGCATCCCAGGTGCATGGATGGTCGGTGTGGTCTTGCCTCCCCACCCAATTATCCCACATCTATCATCGCTCCTACAGTCTCCCAGTCAATTAAGGCTTTGAACTTGGCCTTGCAGAAGCTCACTGTGCTGAGAATAAAAGGGAGTTTCTTCTTGGTTTTGGTGTAGCTCGACTTAATATCTATTTTGATCTGACCATGTGACTTGGAGACCACTCTTTCGAGCCTTTTGCAGCATTTAATATTTTATTAAATGTTGAACTCTTGATGCCTTCAGTGTTTTTTCATATTGCTTTACACAGAATTTAGTTTCTTTCTCATGTTCATGTAACTGCTGGATGGACAACCAGGCTCTCGGCCTCCTCGCCTTCTTGGTGCTGGGACAGCCAAGCCTTTCTTGTATGTTTCCATTGCCATCAGTTATTTTCCAACTCTGCCAGACTGAAATTCCTTCCAATCCATGGGGTTTCAAGCATTGATAAAGTGCATCGTGGAATATCCAGGTTCTCTGCATTCCTATATGTATACATTGGCGCATCACTGCAACTATTCACTATGTAGCCAGCCTTATGATTACTTTGTCTGCATCTGTACAAGTGTTAAATGACTTTGCATTTTCTTCAGTGTGTCTGTAGCATGAGCATCTTCATCTCGAGCCTGAAATGTTGCTCATCTTTATCACTTCCTCTTCAGATTTCCATAGAATATTTACATTCTTTTACCTCTTGCATTTCTTCAGGGTACGTCAGTTCTGCTGCATATGACATCATCAATCTTCTTTCCTGTTCATGTGCACATTTCCTCTGGAACTTACTCCAAACGAACACTATTTTTTGTGTATGTATGTAGGTTTTTCTCAATGGGTACCTTGTCTTGAGGATGCAGTATGGGCATTCTCACTGGAACTGAATGTGTCGCCATTTCTGGTTCCCAACATTTAGGCAACATGGCGGCAAAGCTTTGGATGGGGGTACTTGGCTCCTCCTCTGCAGCATGAGGAAGAGAAGGAAGAAGACATAGGCTCCCGCTCACCCTGCTTCAGCCCCATCCCTCACCAGAGCCCACCATTAGTGCCACAGCGCAGTATGGCAGTGATATAGGGAAGAATGGGTGTCCATGGAGCATCTGGAAGGCCAGCAGGTGCAGCATCAGCAGGAAATGAGGAACTACCGCCAGGAATCATCCAGAAGGATTTCCTGATCCCTCTGCCAGACCAACGCTGCCATCATCACAGTAGGGCAGAGGATGAGGGAACACACTGAGGACATGTCAGCCTCTGACGAGTTCCACACCTCTGCATGTAGTTGACACTAAAGCACTTCAGTGGCCAGGAGTCTGAGCCCTCAACCTCCATCACCCCCATGGAGGGTTCTGTGCCACTCCTTGTGCCAACTGACACCAATGGTGCTTGAGAAGGCTGCCAAGGGCAAGATGCCACAGAAGTAATATTACATGGAACTTTTTGTATATAGTCAAAAGGGTGGGTGGATGGGAAGGGTTTGTTGGGGATGGTGCTTTGGGGGGTGGGAGGTGGATGGGAAGGGTGTGTTGGGGATTGTGTATTGAGGAGAGGGTTGGGGAGGGTGTGTTAGGGAAGGAGATGGGTGGTGAAATTGTGTTTGGGATGGTGTGTTGGGGAGGGGGAAGATGGGAGTCGGATGGTAAGGGGGTGTTGAGGAGTTTTTTTAACACGTCAGTATTACATTCTAGTGCTAATTCTTCATTGTGTGGCTAAATACAGAGGTGTGTAGCATATGATTATCAATGTGATCAGAAAACATTGTCTATTGGTTCTTGATAAACCAACCATCCCTACCATCCTCCTGCTCACTGTGTGGCAGCTCTGCACCTGCAGGCAGTGAGTAATCATCGTCTGGGGTGGCATGTCCTCATCAGGGGAAAGGGGGACATTTTTCCGGATACAAATGTTGTGCAACATGGCACAGACAATAATAATTTGTACAACCTTCTCTGGCATGTACATCAAGGCCCCTCCGGTCAGGTGTAGATAATGAAAATTACCCTTCAAGAGGCCAAAGGTCCGCTCAATGCACAGCCTGGTCCTGATATGTGCCTCACTGTAGGCCAACTCCTCTGGCATACGTGGATTTCACACAGGCGTCATGAGCCATGGTAACTGGGGTTATCCAGAATCACCTGCAAGGTAAAGTTCACAGCGGTCAGTCACAGTGCATTATGGATGTGTTGCCTTTTCTAATGGTATGTTGATGGAATTTTCCAAGAATTGTCATTGAACATAATTGACCATCACAGTACTTGCATGTGGAGTCATACACTATGGGTAAATATATGCATTGTCATGTTACACCATGCACACAGCACACGGCAGGCACTTGACGCTTACAAGGTCTGTACATGGCATGTCAGTATGCATATTGACTGTGTTGGGAGTGTGAATTGCTATCATGCATGCGCCCTGATGGGTGATTAGTTGTATTTTTTGCAGGTTTGTGTTGTCTGCGTCCATTCCATTATCCTGTCACATGCATGGTTACCAGAGTACATGGCATTGCTTTCTGTAGTGTTGCACTGTCTGTGTGCAGCGATGAACTGTGACATTCCATGTATAAGGGGTATTCTATTATATTCTGGTTCCTGTAATCCTGTGTGTGTGGTTTGCTTGCCTGGTGGGGCAATATGCATTGGCAAATTATTACTACATTGTCAAGCATGTCCTAGTCATGTGGGTGGTTAGCTGTCATGTGCAGGGATGAGAGGGCAGGTTCAGCATGTACAGGGCCTTTTCAGGGCATGCATTGTTCAGTTGCCCCTTCACATGGTCTTTTACTGGTGCTGCAAGATTAGTTTGTGTGATGGCACTTGTACTCACACAATATCCATGTCCCCTGTCCTCTGTGCCTCTCCATGTATGTAAGCAGTGTGCTGTTCTACAAGGTCATTGCATTGTGTGTGCATTGTGTGTGGAACCAGGGGAGAGGCACAACAGTGAAAGATGATGAGGCCAACATTGCAGGTGACCTGAACATTCATAGAGTGATAGTGCTTCCTATTGCAGTATACATCTTCAGAGTGGCAGTAGCTTTGGGCAGGTGGATTGCTGCATAAAAACTTGCCTTCCTAGCATTCACCTGTTCCAGGGTGGTTGGCAGGGAGATGTGCCGGAGGCATGGTGCAGCAGTACTTCCAACACCTGCACAAGGATATGTTAAAATGTTGCCTGGGACATGCTATGCAGCAAACCCATGGTGTGCTAGTAGGTGCCAGTTGTTAAGAAATGTAGGACTGACACAAGCTTCAACAGTGTGGCTAAGGCAGTTCTAATGTTTATCCATCTCTCTACGTGTTCATGTATGCGGGTGAGTAGCTCAGCAATGGTCTCCCCATTCAGCCAGTACAGGGTGATCAGATGGTTGTCAGTTAAGATCCAGGGGGAGAACCTGATCCAAGGTATGTGCGCTCGCCTTGCATGGCACATCCCGCCCCTCCTCTCTGTGCCCTGTATCCTGGGCTGCTGTTCCAGCCTATGCAGCCCAATGTGGAGCAGGAGCAGCTACATTTCCCAGTTTGCAACAGCTAATGGCAGCATGGTGTTGGAACATGTGTTTGGGGAAGGTATGCGCCTTATATACCCTTTCTGAGTGGATTGGATGCACCTATGGTTTAATTTCCATCACCTGTATGCACCTCCCCGTGTCCCGACAATGCCACCACTCCCTCATAAATGATGTAAGGAGAAAACAAAAGACAAAGTGGTGGTTACTTGGGAAAGCATGTTTGTGTGTATAAGACAAAGAGAGAGAGTCAATAAACAGTCAAAAACAGTGAAGACAAGGTACTTATCCTTTCCTGGAATGCTGTTCTGCAAGCTTCCTTGTCTTATGGTAATGCCCCATCACCTCCCCTTGCCACACCAATGCTACCACTTCCTCATAACGATCCTGAGGTCAAAAAGTGTTTGTGTGTATTTATGTGCCTAGGCATCATCCAGCTCCTTCAACTGGGGGCAGGGTACTCATCTGCTGGCTGCATCACTCCTCATTCATCCAGCTCCTACTGTGCATGTCCTTCTCCTCTACTCTGCTGAGTGTCAGCCGGGTGTGGGGCACTCATCTGCTTGCTGTGTTGCTCCTCAATCTTTTGGCTCCGCCTGGTTCTGTCCTTCTCCTCTACTCTGCTTAGTGATGGCCGGGGGTGGGGCACTCATCTGCTTGATGTGCAGCTCCTCATTCCACATAGCACGGTACTCTTCAGGCTGGTGCTTCTTGATATGTTCACAGGCAGTAGTCAACACATGTTTAAGCAGCATCTCCCACACCCAAGCAGCAACCGCCACAACCGTCATGATTGAACCAAGCCAGACAAGGAATGGCTTGCAGCCCTGTGTGAGCACTACTGGGATACCAAACCCATTAGGAACATCAGGAACCTGAAAAGTGTGTTTCACTGGCATGATTCGTCATCATAACTGGAGGTTGTAGACTTTGAGAAGCGCTGTCCCTCATTGCTAATGTGGCAGTCGTTGTGGTGGAGATTGTCGTTCTTTCAGTGGTGGTGAATGCACTGCCTGAGGTCATTGTCAGTGGTGGTGCTGATGAGCCCTCAGAACTTCTGGAGATCTTGTGATGTCTTTACAGATATAGGGACATAGATGATCTGCCAAGTGAACATTTCCTGGAAACGACTCCCCTTCAAACCTCTTGGCTGCAGTGGAGGCAGATGGTAGTTGAGCACCTTGATCATGTGGACTCCAGGTGGAATGGAAAAGTCGTTCCAGGTGCACGACTTTCCTCCAGAGGTGGTGCTTGGGACTGTTGGTCTGGTGGTGGCTGATGGTCCTGCAGTGGTACGAGCTGATGGTCTGGCAGAGGTGCTGAGAGCTAATGGACTGGCACTGGTGGTGGGAACTGATGGTCCAGTAGCGGTGGTGGTAGCTGATTGTCCAGTAGCTGCTGGTCCTGTGGTGTGGGGGTGCATGTTGGTTTGGCAAATATTGGTGCTGTGGTGCTGACTTCTTGACTTGTGGTGGTGGTGATTGCAGCCCCTTTGCACATCCGGGCTGGTGATGGCACTAGGTCATCCTCTCTTGCTGCCAGTGATGCTGACACTGCTTACAGGTCCCTTGACTGGAAAAGGAAGGTCAAACCCTGTGAAGAATTTCTCCTCACCATCCTCAGCTTCCTCAAAGTCGGAATCAGTGGTGGTATCATTTGCTGGTGCTGTGGTGGTGGCTACTGGTACAGTGGTGGTGGTATTGTTGTCTGCTGGTATGGTGGTGGCAGTCGTGGCTTCCCTATCCACTTCTGTGCTGGTGGTGGCTGATGTGAGTCCTCATCAAGCCCCTTCACTGGTGACAGAGGTTTGAGGGCTGCAAAGAAGGAGGTTGGAATAGTGGTTGCCAGGTATGCCATTTCCTTCTCCTCCTCCTACGATTCATCTTGCAGTTTTATAGGTGCTTCTGCTACAAGAAGAAGAAGAAATAGGTGGTGCGGTAGTGTTGCTGGTGGTGTTGCTGGTGTTGCTGAAGGTTCTGCTGCTGGTGGTGCTGCTGCTGCTGTTAATCCTCTCTCAAACAGATGAGGTGTGGTGGAGACTTGGATTGAGGTAGGGCTGCATTTATATAGGTTGTGCCTCAAACAAAGTAGTCAATTGTGGGACACCATTTTGCGTGTGTACCGGTTTTGCCCATGCGCGAAATTAATATTTTCCATGAAACACTTGCTTGAAATGCTCACACCAGCATTGATTATGTTACTCATGATGTAAAGCGCATGCGCGTGAAACAGAAATTCAGTGTTCGTCATTTGGGCGACGCATGATGCAAAGCGCATGCACGCAATAATGAATGGATGTCCATAGCAGTGTTGCCAATTTAGCGACTTTCTCGATATATTTAGCGAGAAAGTACGCCCCCCTAGCGACTTTTTCATTGAAAAGCGGCTAGCGAGAAATCTAGCTACTTTTTTCAATTGGTTTGGAGACTTGCTCATTTATGCAAGTTTCCAAAACAATTGAAAAAAAGTGTGGTCATTCGCCCGTTTTCTAACGGGAGTAATGCAAAAACACACTGATAACTTAAAAGGGAGGTGTTAAAAGGGGAGGGGGCTACAGTAAAAGCCATAAATCGCAGGGGGAAAGTGGAGGCAATTATGCAAATTAGGCAGTGACGTCATCTAGCTACTTCTGGCGACTTCTAGGGGAGCCAATAGCTACTTTCTTCACTGAGGAGTTGGCAACACTGGTCCACAGTGGCCAAAATGAAAAACGAAACTGAAATGGAGAAGCACAAGTGCGTGCGAAAGCAAATCATATGCTCTGTGTGAAATACGTAACGAACATGTTCAAGAAACAACTCACAATGAAATACATGGTAGGTGCGGCCGAAACTGCTGAGGTGAAACTTGAGCTTAGCTTTGGGTGGGTATCAGTAGGGAAGTGGACGCACGAAAGAAATCATTTCATATTTTTCAGCATGGCGGATGGGTGTTGAAAGTTTGGGCAAAACTGCCGAGGTGAAACTTGTGCTTCTCCTCGAGTGGGTTTCACAAGGGAAGCGGCACACAAAATAAATAATTTCACATTTCACGGCACAGCGGACAGGCACATCTGCACTCCACTGTGAAAAGCATGCCATTCAATGTTTACTTTTAATCGTGAGCGCTGCTTGCAAGCTGCTCTCATAATTATAATTAAACGATGCCCGACATGATCATATGTTGATTAGTGTTTAATGTTACTTGTGAACACTGCTTGCCATTCACACATGGTAAATAGCATTCACAGTTACAGGTAAACGCTGCACGGCATGTGAGCAGCATCCACAATGGATCCCTATGGGGTCTGCTGGCCTTACACTGGTGCATAAAGGTGGTGTACCCCATCTGGATCTCCAGTATTTGTGCTAGCATTAAAATACGTGCAGACGCAATTGCTGGAGCATTTGTATGGCAGAGAGGAATAGAGGTGACTGTTAGGCGGAAACCTGTGCAGTTCCCTCTGGGACTACTGCAAAAGATTTAGGACTACAGGCGTTGGCGGTGAACCCACTTGGTAGCAGTCTGCACCACACAGATTCATGTGGTAGCTGTGGCTGAGCAGTCAGACTTCTCTCAAGAAAAGTTGAGCAGTATGTGGAGTATACAAAATAGGACAATTCTTCACAGCAAGACAAGCAAACACGCAACGAGGCTTAGTGTAAAGATATTAAGGCATTTATTTATAACAGAACATCTATGAAAAACACTAAGGCAAATCACGGCAAACAAATCAAAAACAATTACTCTACGAAGTAGACGATCAATCCCCCTAGCAATATCGACAACTCTAGGTTCTACCGGTACCACTTATTTTCAGACAGAGGTGTATACCTCAACCCAGATGACACTCGAATATTAATTAGGACGGGACAGAACAAGATAGGCAGGTCATGAAATCAACACAGTTCAATCCTAGCGGATAAAATGCAAGGCAGGAAGGCAAGAATCCCAATAGATCATAAAGTTCAGAGGCCAGGCCCACTCGGAGAGAGGCAAGGCGCGATGTGCCAAAAAGTCTCTAGTGGAGATGCATTCAAGTCTGTGTAGCAAATTGTTATGGGCAGGTTGAACCAGTTCAGAACAACGAATGAGAAAAGCTTGGAGGCGACCCAACGGAACAGAGAGGATTAAGACACCTCACTCGAACCGATCGAAAGGGAAGCCAGGCGGACACGGTACCTTGTTGTGGAGGGCAGCTCCGGCGGGGGCAGTTGTTCCTGGTGGTGGATGCACATCGGGTCTTTGCCAAGAGTAGAGATGATCTCGTCGTCGAAGGAAATGAAGTCCGGTGCACCACCAGGGAAGAGACCAGCCACGGAGTGCTCCGTCACAAGGCACCAACTTTTGGTCGCGGTACAAGGGTAGTGGCTATCCGGTTGCCGGGTGCTCTGCACGGGCAATTCGACCACTGCGTCCTGAGGCGAATAAAAAGAAAAGGGGACTGGTTGTTCCCACCAGCCAGGGGAAGAGACTCTCCGGCAGGGAGATCTCCTCTGTCATCGGGAAGTGGTGAGTCGGTTCCGCAAGGCTCCACCGGAGGTGTCGTCGTGCAGGTCGGTTCAGCATTACCCTCGTCGGATTCTTAGATCCTGTGGCGACTTCTGAAGATCCAGTCCCAAAAGCCCTGCTTTTATGCAGAAAACCCCCATTCATTCAGCCTAGCTGTCAATCAACACATGCTAAGTGGTGAGCGGGAACGCTCATCACTTGGGCCAATCACTCCAGAGTGCGACCTGAGTTGGCAAGGCAACTCGGTCCAGGGTGCCTAAACCCCCTCCCACACCCCTGAGGTAACCCAGACAGAATGGCACCACTTTGGAGGGTCTCGGTGCCGAGGCCCGCCAAAAGTGGAACAAAGGGCTCAACCTTTGGTTTAGGAGTCACAGAGACGAACACAGACGCCATTTTACAAACCGAGTTCTGGCAGAAAATACCATCCGATAAACTTATTTAAGATAAGTAGATCGGTGGTACGTTAGAGATTAACGAGAAAAAGTATCAATCTCCAACAATGGGACGAATCCCATAGGGTTATGCTCGGGGTCGAACATAACAAGTAGTTTCCACTGCCACCAGCCAAAACTCGACGAGGGGAGACGGGACAGTGCCCCCTCGAGTAACAGGTCTAGGAGTAATCGAATTACCTCTACTAGTACGTCCACAATAAGATGGTTTGTACTAGTCCTGTTAGTAAATTTAGGTCTAGTAAAGCCAATGGTGACTTTACATGCCCGGTGAGACAGTAGTCAGTCCCCGGGTATGGAGTCTATGGTGGAGGTCCGCTAGGACGCCCCACTGTTACGGCACGTAGGGTGCGGTGTAACACACATAGAAAAACATATGAGACCCTATGGAGCAAAAGACCCCATAGCCCATCGAACACATTGACATCTCAAAGGAATTACACACACATACATGTCCAAGAGTGGGAGAAAAGAGTCTCACTCTTGGCAGGATGGAAAAAAACAAACTCCAGAAATCCAGCAAAGCTGCTGGGGGACTCACTAGGTTAGGAAATTCAGCCTAAACAGAGAATTCTCCCTAACACTCCCCCCCCAGACTAAGGGACAGGAGGATTTAATCCACTCCTGGATGAATCTCATACCTCTAGTCGATGACATACATCCTAGCGAGACCATCAGCATTTTGGTGGTGACACCCTGACCTGTGCTCAATGGAGAAATCAAACCCTTGCAGGCAGATCGACCATCTCAATAGTTTTGGGTTTTCCCCTTTCATTTGCATTAACCATCTCAAGGGTTGGTGGTCAGTCTGAATGATGAAAGTAGAACCATACAAGTACGGCCTAAACTTCTTCAGAGCCCACACGATAGCAAAGCACTCTCTTTCGATTGTTGCCCACCTTGTTTCTGGATCCTTCAGCTTGCGGCTGATGAAGCAAACGGGGTGCTCCCTACCTTTCCCATCCAGTTGACTGAGTACGGCACCTATCCCTACATTGGAAGCATCTGTCTGCACAATGAAGTGTTGGCGGTAATCAGGAGCTCTGAGTACTGGGGCTTAGCAAAGAGCCTTTTTCATGTTTTCAAAAGCCCGATTGCACTCCTCGTTCCATTTAACCTTTTTAGGGAATTTGGGCGAGGAGATGACATTCAGTGGAGAAGCTATGGTCCCATAGTTCTCTATGAAATTCCTGTAATACCCGGTGAGGCCTAGGAAGGCTCTCACCTGGGTTTGAGTAGTCGGTGTTGTCCAATTTTGCACAGCTTCAATCTTACTGAGCAAAGGCCTTATTTCTCCACCGCCTACCTCATGCCCAAGATAGACTACCTTACTCTGTCCAATTTGGCATTTACTCGCCTTTATGGTCAGATTGGCTCGTCCAAGAGCCTGCAAAACATCTCTCAGGTGGGTTACATGTTCTTCCCAGGAATTGCTGAACACTGCGATGTCATCCAAGTATGCCATGCAGAAGTCCTCCATCCCATTCAGAACCTGGTTTACCATCCGTTGAAACGTAGCAGGTGCATTTTTCAATCCGAATGGCATTACCTTAAACTGGTATAAGCCAACGGGGGTAGAAAATGCAGTTTTCTCCTTGGCATGGTCTGTCAGGGCTATTTGCCAATAGCCTGACGTCAAGTCAAATGTGCTGAGGAACTTGGCGGCGCCAAGTTTATCCACCAACTCATCTGTTCTTGGCAAAGGGTGGGCATCAGTCTTGGTGACTGCATTAAGAGCTCTATAGTCCACGCAGAATCTAAGCTCTTTAGATCCGGCTAGACCATGGACTAGTAGAGGGCTCTATTATCCCAAGATCGAGCATCTTGCTGACCTCACCTTTGATGTGGGTTTGTACGTTCTCTAACATTCTGTATCTTCTGCTCTTGACAGGCAGACAGTCACCAGTGAGTATGCCGTGCTGGCCCCAAGGGGTCAAGCCTGGTGAAAGCGAGAACAGAGAGGCAAACTGATTCAACATAGATTTGCACTCTTCTTGTTGCTCGGGTGTCAGATTGGAGGAGAGATTAACTCCTTCAATTTTTTCATCTAAAGGTAAGCCTCTGAGGAGATCCGGAAGAGCTTCACTCTCTTCTTCTTCCTCGGATGATGCTAGAAGCAACGCTCCTACATCAGGTCGTGAGACATACGCTTTAAGTCGGTTGGTGTGAAAGACTGTCAGAGCCTCCTTGGGATTGCCCAAGTCCACCAGATAGTTAACCTCTCCGAGTTTACCCACTACTCGGAAGGGTCCCATCCACTTATCTTGCAAGGCCCTCTGCCTTGTTGGGATCATAACGAGAACGAGCTGGTCTTGAGCGAACTCAACCATGTTAGCCTTTTGATCGTGCCAGTGCTTGATCAATGCTTGTCCAGCTTTCAAGTTATCGCTTGCTTCCGTCATCATGTGCGACATTCTCCTCCGGAGACCTATCACGTAGTCAGTCACTCTGACTGGCTTGGGGGAAGGAGCATGGCAGTAGAAGGTCCCACTTGCGCTTAAGGGGTTCCTCTAAAGCACCTATCATGCTCTTCATGGTTCGGTTTAACCGTTCCACCAACCCATTGGTTTGGGGGTGGTAAGCCGTTGAGAACTTGTAAGTAACTCTGCAGGTTTTCCACATAGCTTTCATGTAGTGGGACATAAAGTTTGACCCCCTGTCAGAGATTACTTCCTTAGGAATCCCGACCCTAGTAAAAATACCAAGGAGGGCCTTAGCCACAGCCGGAGCTGTAACAGTCCTCATAGGAATTGCCTCAGAATACCTAGTAGCATGGTCTACTACAACAAGTATAAAACTGTTGCCTGAGGAGGTTGGAGGATCAAGGGGACCAACGATGTCAATCCCTACTCTCTCAAATGGGACTCCCACAACTAGGAGAGGCACTAAAGGTGCCACATTCTTGGAGCCAACCTTACCAGAGGTCTGGCAGGTGTGGCAGCTCCTGCAGTGTTTTTCTACTTCGGCCCCCATCTTTGGCCAATAGAAGTAGAGAGAGAGCCTTTCCTTCGTCTTCTTGAAACTCAAGTGACCAGCCAAAGGAATCTCGTGGGCTAACTGCAAGAACTGTGGTCTGTTCTCTTGGGGTACTAAAGTCGTTTGTAGTCTCCAGTTGCAGACTCGGTCGGTTCACTGTAGAAGAGGCCCTCTTCCAGTGCAACCTGTGTTTCCCAGACTCTTGCCCTTCAGCCTGAGCTTCTGCAAGGTGGCGAAGACCTTCCAGAGTTGGACATTCTCTCTGTCCCTTACTGAAGTCTGCCCTGCTGGGTCCACCTTCTGCCAGTAACGACTGCAGCTCAGGATGGTCAACAGGATCCAGATCTCCAATGAATTCCTGGCCTTCCATTAGCTCTTCCTCAGAGTCTAATTCTACCACACAGGGTTGTACCTCCCTCTCAGCCTCGGCTGGAGGTGGATTTACGGGTGTGACTTTGGACAACCGCGGGGAAGTCTGTGTCGGCTGCACTGGAATGCAGGCGGCTGGTTTCGGGATAGAAGTCTTAGGTTTCCCTTTCGCTTCTGATTTCTTGGAGACAGCGGCCGACAATTCCAGTGGAGCAGGAGTGATATCCTTCTTCATCATCTCCTGGAGAGTTCCGTGCATGGTTCTCTCTCTTGCAGGTCTGGTTAGCTCCTGTAACCGTTTACTAGGAGGTCTGGGAGTATGCGATACAACTCCGAGAGTTTTCAAATCATTACCCAACAGTACGCGTCCTGGTACCTCACTCTGTATGCTGACAGGTATCTTCACAGTCATGTCGTTACACTGGATGAGAACTGGTAATTGGGGAAGCATCTGCACAGGCCCTCCAGCTAGTTTGGGTGCCGTAGCAACATCCTCGGCCTGAAAAAACGATTTATCCACCACAGTTATGCTGGCCCCAGTGTCCCTAATGGCAGGAGTCTCCTGACCATTCACCTGGACACTGTCCTTATAATACTCTTTAGTATTATCGGGGATAGAATTATAGACATCTAAATTCTGTTGTTCCCACAAACCCAGAGATACTAAAGAAACGCTGGCTGAGACTCCAGTGGGTTCGTCAGCTAGCAGTAGAAGGTTTCCACTTGCCATTTGGACTTCCTCCTCTGGAGCGAAGGCTAAGGAGACAAGCTGGACCCCTGAAGGTTTACCCTTACATCTGGGATCTCCTTTCACGTGGTCAGTCGAGCCACAAACGAAGCATTTCCCAAATGCTTTCTGGAATGGTGGCTTGTTCTGCCCTCCTTCCGGTTTGGCACCAAAAGGCATACTATTCTGCTGTGGTTTTCCCGGTGGCTTACCCTTCTGGTTTTGTTTGGGGCCCTCTTTGGAATGTGAGTTATTCGAATTCTCTTTTGAGTCTTTTTTAGGCTGTTTTCCCTCATCCTTTTTCTGAGTTGCCCCAGAATCCTTATGAGTAGCCTTGTTGGCAACCCACAAGTCAGCAGCCTTAGCTAGCTCCCTGGAATCCAATTCCTTCGAATCAGCCAAGTGCTGTCTGAGCTCAGGAGAACAGGCATCATAAATAGACTCCAACATAAAAAGATTTCTCATACCCTCATAAGTGTTCACTTTGTAACCCTTAATCCATCCCTCTAAGTTTTTCAACCCTTCACTCACCCAGGTAGCCCAAGGGGTACCATCATGCTTTTTGAGGGTTCTAAACCTCTTAAGAAATTGGGAAGGGGTCTTCCCGAATCTAGCTATCAAAGCTAGTTTCACACTTTCGTAATCCGTCTTATCCGCCTCCCCCAACTCCATTACAACATCAGTCGCAACATGAGGGAGCCTAGAGAACAACCAGGGAAGCAACGCATTCCCGGTGATGTCCTGGAGCCCATGATTGTATTCAAACAGTTTCAACCAATCCAACACATCCAATCTCGGTTCATACATACCCACTAATTCCTTCAGCATCCGGGGTCTTTTGGGACTGGAGCTCCTAGAGGGACCAGAGGAGAGAGAAGCATTTTCCATAGACAACTTTTTCATCTCTAACTCGTGATTAAGTTCTATTTCCCTGAGTCTTATCTCAGCTTGCTTCTGCTCAGCCTGGGCATTCATCCGTCTGAACTCGAGCTCTTGGTTTCGTTCAGATTGAGCCAACAACCGTTTGTATTCTAGTTCGAGCTTCATTTTTTCAAGTTCAAAATAAGCAGGGTTACTTGTGGGACCTGGTATGGGCCCCGTAGGCACAGCTGGTAAGGCAGGTAGAGGAGCAGGTGAGACAGTTTTGTTAGCCTCGCCGTCCTCGTCAGCCTCTTCACCGCTATCATCAGAATTACGATTCAGATCAACACCATCACTGTTATCTACAGTTGCTGGAGAGATTGGTTCCTCTGAACCAGTACCCAGACTTTGGTTCGCCAGCAATCTCTCAATAAATTCTAACTTCTTGCCTCTTACAGAAAGATTCTCTTGCCTACAGAGAGCTCGCAAACTCTCAGTATTTTCACCTGACAAAGACTCTTGACTGTAAGTTTCCATCGTAGACATGTTTTTGAAAGTTGCTTTTTGTGCAAAGTTTTGTGGTTAGTTATCCTACAGTGTCGAAAAGCACTCTAAACTGTATACTCGATACAAATCCCACCGCTGTACACCAGTGTTAGGCGGAAACCTGTGCAGTTCCCTCTGGGACCACTGCAAAAGATTTAGGACTACAAGCGTTGGCGGTGAACCCACTTGGTAGCAGTCTGCACCACACAGATTCACGTGGTAGCTGTAGCTGAGCAGTCAGACTTCTCTCAAGAAAAGTTGAGCAGTATGTGGAGTATACAAAATAGGACAATTCTTCACAGCAAGACAAGCAAACACACATCGAGGCTTAGTGTAAAGATATTAAGGCATTTATTTATAACAGAACATCTATGAAAAACACTAAGGCAAATCACTGCAAACAAATCAAACACCATTACTCTACGAAGTAGACGATCAATCCCCCTAGCAATATCGACAACTCTAGGTTCTACCGGTACCACTTATTTTCAGACAGAGGTGTATACCTCAACCCAGATGACACTCGAATATTAATTAGGACGGGAGAGAACAAGATAGGCAGGTCATGAAATCAACACAGTTCAATCCTAGCGGATAAAATGCAAGGCAAGAAGGCAAGAATCCCAATAGATCGTAAAGTTCAGAGGCCAGGCCCACTCGGAGAGAGGCAAGGCGCGATGTCCCAAAAAGTCTCTAGTGGAGATGCATTCAAGTCTGTGTAGCAAATTGTTATCGGCAGGTTGAACTAGTTCAGAACAACGAATGAGAAAAGCTTGGAGGCGACCCAACGGAACGGAGAGGATTAAGACACCTCACTCGAACCGATCGAAAGGGAAGCCAGGCGGACACGGTACCTTGTTGTGGAGGGCAGCTCCGGCGGGGGCAGTTGTTCCTGGTGGTGGATGCACGTCGGGTCTTTGCCAAGAGTAGAGATGATCTCGTCGTCGAAGGAAATGAAGTCCGGTGCACCACCAGGGAAGAGACCAGCCGCGGAGTGCTCCGTCACAAGGCACCACCTTTTGGTCGCGGTACAGGGGTAGTGGCTATCCGGTTGCCGGGGTGCTCTGCACGGGCAATTTGACCACTGCGTCCTGAGGCGAATGAAAAGCAAAGGGGACTGGTTGTTCCCACCAGCCAGGGGAAGAGACTCTCCGGCAGGGAGATCTCCTCTGTCGTCGGGAAGCGGTGAGTCAGTTCCGCAAGGCTCCACCGGAGGTGTCGTCGTGCAGGTCTGCTCAGCGTTACCCTCGTCGGATTCTTAGGTCCTGTGGCGACTTCTGAAGATCCAGTCCCAAAAGCCCTGTTTTTATACCGAAAACCCCCATTCATTCAGCCTAGCTGTTAATCAACACATGCTAAGTGGTGAGCGGGAACGCTCACCACTTGGGCCAATCACTCCAGAGTGCGACCTGAGTTGGCAAGGCAACTCGGTCCAGGGTGCCTAAACCCCCTCCCACACCCCTGAGGTAACCCAGACAGAATGGCACCACTTTGGAGGGTCTCGGTGCCGAGGCCCGCCAAAAGTGGAACAAAGGGCTCAACCTTTGGTTTAGGAGTCACAGAGACGAACACAGACGCCATTTTACAAACCGAGTTCTGGCAGAAAATACCATCCGATAAACTTATTTAAGATAAGTAGATCGGTGATATGTTAGAGATTAACGAGAAAAAGTATCAATCTCCAACAATGGGTCGAATCCCATAGGGTTATGCTCGGGGTCGAACATAACAAGTAGTTTCCACTGCCACCAGCCAAAACTCGACGAGGGGGGACGGGACAGTGCCCCCTCGAGTAACAGGTCTAGGAGTAATCGAATTACCCCTACTAGTACGTCCACAATAAGATGGTTTGTACTAGTTCTGTTAGTAAATTTAGGTATAGTAAAGCCAATGGTGACTTTACATGCCCGGGGAGACAGTAGTCAGTCCCCGGGTATGGAGTCTATGGTGGAGGTCTGCTAGGACGCCCCAGTGTTACGGCACGTAGGGTGCGGTGTAACACACATAGAAAAACATATGAGACCCTATGGAGTAAACGACCCCATAGCCCATCGAACGCATTGACATCTCAAAGGAATTACACACACATACATGTCCAAGAGTGGGAGAAAAGAGTCCCACTCTTGGCAGGATGGAAAAAAAACAAACTCCAGAAATCCAGCAAAGCTGCTGGGGGACTCACTAGGTTAGGAAATTCAGCCTTAACAGAGAATTCTCCCTAACAGTGACAGACACGAAAATTGCATTCCACCCCTCCTCTCGGCCATAAAAATCCTAGAAAATTAGCTGTAACATGATTGTATCTTGTAAAATCCTTACGCAAGGCTTTTACGTCATTCATTTATGTTATGTGTATTTTGGAAAGAGATTCTTATAGGGATATTGGTGTTTAGAAATACAAAGAGCATTCTGGTGCATGCACTCTTCTGAATTATTCTGCATTGTGTAAGGGAGAGTGCATTCATAGGAATTCACGTCTATGTGTACTTCTCTATTGAGTAGAATAATGTGCATTCATTGACACACAAGTCTTCTGTGTAGTGAGAGTGGGGCATCTGCACTGATTGAGTCAGAGTGCCTGTTGTGACACCTAGTTGTGCTGTTTAGTTTATTTATTTGTAACGTGCACCGAACCCTAGGGTAAGTGGACGCTAGAATTTAGGACAGAGTTACGGGCATACAAAGTTACAGGCATATAAGAGGATTAAAAGAAAACAAACAAAAGTGCTGGTCGACTGGTAGTTACAAGATAGTCAAAATTGCAGATAAGTATAAGAAAACATGTGGGAAAGACGCTGAATGTTACAGAGTGGGCGACAGCAGCACAGTGACAGTGTTGCAGAATAATGCAGTAATACAGACTGGTTAAACAGGGAGCATAGGTATGTAGTAGAGGAGAGTGGCCGACTGTTAGTGTTTCTTATCGAAGAGCCCACTCTTAACTTTTGCTCTGAAGGTCCAGAAGGATGCTTCCCTTTTGATGGTGAGAGAGAGGGAGTTCCAAGATGTGGCAGCCAGTACAGGGAAACTAACTCCTCCCGCTCTTTTTAGTTTAAACCTCGAAATAGTGAGGCAGTGTGCATACAAAGCTCTGGTAGGTCTGACTAATTGGTGTTTGTGGAATTTGTCTGACAAGTACTTAGGGGCAGTTCCGTTGCGCACAGGTAGCCAGAGAGGATCCTGTATAAAGCTGGTGATATGGTGGGATCTGGGGATACTCAGTGCAGATCTTAAGGCGTTATTTTGTAAGACCTGAAGCCTGTTGAGTTTCCGTTCAGAAGAGCCTAGAAACAAGGTGTTACAATAATAGTTCTTGGAAAGTACTAGGGCCATGGCTAGCATGATGTAGCTGTTTGGTGACAGGAATGATTTGCAACCGTTAATGAGCTTGTTGGTGTAGGCAGTGGCTGAGGCGGTGGCGTTCACTTGTTTCTTAAGTAAGAATGTTGAGTCTATGTAGTCTCCCAGAGTTTTGATTTCCTTGGCAAGTTTAATAGAGTTATCGATGTCGAAGGATGTGTATCAGGAGTCTAGTTTGTTTAGGTGTGTTTGAGATCTGATTATCAGTAGTTCCGTCTTTCCATCATTGATACAAAGGCTATGGTTTGCCATCCACGCTTGGATCTCCAAGTATATGTTGTTAATGCGTTTAGAATTGCCTGTGTATTGAGGAAGGTTGTATGGTATATTGAACACATATGGTCTGATTTTTAAAAACATGTTTTTATGTGCTAGCGCATCGCCACCATTTGAACCACAGAAAGAAAGAATTCACACATGGCCTCTATGTGGGGACCATTAAGAGGACCTTTTCAAACCCTTTTGTGAAATTGCATTTAATGTGGATGCCAAATTCTAAATCTCAAACGGATGTGCGTTGCAATGCGCAGAAGGTTAGTGCGCAGTCAGCCTATAGAACATGAGAATGCCAACTTTACTTTGCAAGAGAAGCTAGATTGCGCGTATGCTTTGTACGTCTTCGATACACAATGTCTATGTAAGGTGTGCTGGAGAGTCCTATCTTTCAAATTGCATTGTTACAAATGAACAAAGCGAACGAGTATCTGCACCTAATGATGTTAATCTTTCAACTTCTCGTAATGCCAATGTAATGGGGATGTTTCGTGTCTTTTCCTCTTTATTTAGATTGAATTAAAGGTGAAAAATGCCTTGGCAGATACTAAAAGATGAATGAACTCTTAGCGTAATGCATAGTCCTTGTCTGGGTTCCATTATTTCTTTCTAGACTTTTATGGAAGGCCTTTGATTAAGGAGAGGGTGTAGTGTATCATTTCTTCAGGCTGATGCAAGAGTCATTACCAAAAGCGCTTTCTTCAGCAACTTCCAGAAATACATTGGACGACATCATCAGCACAAGTGCTTCAGTTAAGACGAGCTCATCGACCACAACAGGCATAAATGCAGAAAGCCGTCGAATGCACACAGCTGCTAAACTTGCAATTCGCTCTCTTTGAGCAACATGCTCAATTTGGGATTTACCTTTGTTTATGTGATGTTTTGCCTGATATGTGACTATGCTTGCGTATTGTTCAGGTAGATGAATAAACGCTATTTGAAGTGTGTATTTGGCCCGAATACATGCACTATAAAAAAAAAGACAAAAAAAACAACATTGTTCATGCTTTGCAGCAGGAGTCCTCACTTCCCGCATTTAGTCAAACACACGCCTTTCACCAGGTTTGTTACTCACCACACCTTAATTGTACTCTTTCTTCAAATTAATAAATAAAGATGACAGTTCACCCAGGTGGCTATGAGCTGAATAGTCACATTTGATATCTAATATTTAGCATTATGTGACCTATACGGGCAAACAGGGTCGGACTAGGACAAGAAATAGGCCGGGTCACCCAAAAAAAAGTGGCCACCCATCGCCTCAAAAAAGTGGCCCACCCCTTGCCTCACGACCCTTAACTTCTGATGACATCACCAAAGCGATGTGATTTGACCCCACCCCAAAGTGACATCCCGGGAAGCGATGAAACACAAACTTTCACCCCTTGACAAAACAGGCAATGGCATCAAATAGCATTGTGCCTAAGTACACTAAATTACTGTGAATCCAAGCAGACGTCCAAGGCCAAATGATAATATGTGTTTGTATTGCACTTACGTTTAAGCAATTTTTTAATAGAACAACTATGCATAAAATATCACCCAACCTTTGTTGGTACTCATTTATCGACCTAAGAAGGATGAAAGGCTTTTTGAAAAAAAGAAAATGTGAAAAAAACATATATTTTTTTCCCTTTTTTTTCCAAACCGGCCCCACTCCCCAGGGACGATTTCGGCCGGGCACGGGCCGAAAGGCCGAGGGGTCAATCCGACCCTGCGGGCAAATCGACTGTGAACAAGCACATAGAACACTTAGGTACATCTATGGTTTTCCAACTCCAGCCCTAGAGGGCCGGATCCATACCCGGTTTTTAGAATATGATTCTAAATGCATGCAATTTTTTACTCATGAATATTAATGAGCCATATCATGAAGACACACCAGGATACCAGCCTTCGAGGCCCAGAGTGTGTCTTTGTCTCCGGTTCATGGCCCACTATCCTACTGCCTCATCTACTGTTTACTCTCTCTCAATTATACTTAATATTTTAAAATGTGCCCTACCCAGGGACTGCCTCATATATCTGTCTTGCTTCCTTCGTACCTAATTTCAGTTATAAACAACTGCTCAATGTGACAGAAAAGCAATGCTTACCTTTATGGTGCCACCATCCAGGTGGAAGTGCATAGTGCTTGCGCGTGCCCCTCCACTCACCAATGCCTGCTGCACAGAGGAAGAGAGTTCCTCTAGGTTTTCTCTATCACTATGTGCCAACGGTCAGCTGAATTCAAATAGCAACAAAACAGCAACAAAGTAGTAGGCAATGCTCTCTGCATCCTTTCAGTGTAGATCAATGGAGTCTAGCAGGCCCAGATCTCTCAGCCAAATCGACGTTGGAATACCACTAGACCACCATGCCGTCCTCACCATTCTCCCGCTGCATTTACAAAGTCGTTAAACAGATCATGTAATTCCCACAAAGGTCTCTTCCTCTCCATTTCTGCTATCATGACCAGATGAGTCCCCTACATTTCCATCCTCTCCCACAAAATGCATGGGAGCATTTTGTCGCATTCCGCCCAAAACGAAAATCAAAACCTATCTGAAAACCTGCTTTAGTCAAAGACACCGCCAAAAAAATGTAAATCCATCCTTGCTTGGCATGCTATACTATCACCCGAATTAAATTGTCATGTGAATGCAAAGGAGGTGATTGACTTTCTCACGAATGGCAACACAAACACGCGCACCCACTAAAAAAACACGGGCATACTGGATCACAGCTATGGAACGTCAGTGATTTCCCCCACTTCTGATCCTCTTTGCCAAATGCCTGTGTTTCAACATTGGCAGACAACTCCTTTAAGATTAATATATCGAATACACCCTAATTATCTACTTGCAGCTGTCTCAACTAAAGATACTAATCTACCTCCCTGAAACAAACCTTCAAAGCACTCTTCGAGACCCGCTTCTGTCACACTAGTGTGTGAGCCGTGGCATACTTCTCTCCCCTCTGTTTTCCCTTTAAAAAATCATACTTCAGCTACTTGACTCATCAAATTAAAAGGAACGTTTACCATTCTCAGCACACCATAGAATACACTTCATTTGCCACATTCCCCATACGCCACAATCAACTTGAAACTCATTTGAAACACAGTGTGCTATGTTATTGTTAGGGAGATATGTACATACCCCTCTGGTGAGGTCTGTGTAGAAATCTGATACAGTAGTAGAGCAATGTGTAATCAAAACGGAAAAACAGGATAACAGGGAGGTACAATTATTACCAGTAGGCACCGCAAAAGAATACACCGTACCGATATACTGAAAAAATATTCACCTTTGTTGTAAGGTCACACATAGATTATCCATGTTAGGAAAAAGGAAGTACTAGGATAAAACATAGCACACAAGAGAGCATAGTGTGAATATAAAAAGAGTAAATGGCCAGCTAAGGCCTACATCCTTACCTTAAAAAAACAAGCCTCATACCTGGTGGCAAACACTGTACCCATAGACTTCCAGAGGTAAATTAAGGGTACACCTTAGTAACACACAGTAACTACCATCATAATTGGTATACATGAATGCCACACAGAACCTTTTCACTGGTCCCCGACTAAATGCTAGGTATTACACATAATATATAAGCACGCAACACGGTAGTAACACTCATAGAAGTAGTAAAACAGGGGTAAAACATGTCCAAAAAGCCAGGAGTGTTACCAATGTCCAGCATATATGTTAGTTTTACAGTAACTAAGCACAGAAAAGCAGATCTACAAGGAGGGGAAAATTAATACATTGTACATCCCAACGTAGGAGGGCATTGACTTAAAAATCTTTAATACATCAGGGGTAGACTAAAATTGCAGGGTTTGATAGGGAACTCCAGGGACCTAGACGGCCCCTGAAGAAATGTCACAATTCAGCTAAGTAGTTCACAGGATCAGTTGTATGACCTCCAGTGTTATAAAAAGTGCTTCTTCGGTAATAACAGTACTGACCTGCAGCTATTCTGAAACGCCATTTAAGTTCAGTTACTTCCAACAGGAACAAAAAAGCACGCGGCTGACCCCATGGACTTCAGTGAAGACCCAACAAAGAGATCTAGTGCTGGGTTTGAGTCCCAACAACCCCAGGAGAAGAGATGCAGAACAGGATTCAGCCCCCAATGTAAAGCAATGGAGAAATGCAGAACCTACCGACCTTGAACAATGGGGACTCCTGGTGGTGATTATCTTCTATAAGTTACCCATCCAAGGCCCAGACGTGGGTACTCATGGTGTTGGTTTTTCATAAAGTCAGTTCCCAGAAGTCAAATCAGCCCAGTGAGTCTTAACCTTCTGTTGTTGTGATATGGCTACCCAGGGATATGAACCATGAGCCAGTCATGACTTGGACGGCCGTTCTGAAGAATCTTCCCTTTTCAAGAGTCAGATTCACACAGTAGGCGAAGGTCAGTTGTGTTTTTTCTTTCTTTATTACTGCCTCAGTTTGTTTATTTCCTTTTAGGCATGGCTTGTGTTCCCTGCCAGGGCACGTGACTGGGCACTGCCTAAATTTCATTCACGCTAATTTTTGGAGTTTTAAAAATGTACGTTCCTTGTAAAGGGTGCTATCACTGAGCCAGAGGGCTCCTGTCCTCTTGAAAAGGGCTATGAGGCGCGCTTTCGGACTGATGTCCTGTTTTTATTTTCTCACTTGCATACATTGGGAGAGGCAGTCTGTTGTTTGTGTCTACTGGCTGCACGAGGGGAGGGGCCAGCTTGGGGCTTTAACTTCCTCATCGGCAAGATTTTGGTGTATTCACCTGGTAGGCGAAGGTCTGCTGTTTTTTTTTCTTTCTTTATTACTGGTTCAGTTTGTTTATTTACTTTTAGGCACGGCTTGTGTTCCCTGCCAGGGCGTGTGACTGAGCACTGCCTACATGTCATTCATGCTAATTTTTGGCATTTAATATTTTAAAAATGGTTTTCTTTCTTTTAATTGGCTTTGTTTGTAAACGGTGCTCTCACCACTTCAGAGGGTGCATGGCGTATTGAAAAGGGCTCTGATGCTGGGGCTCAGACTGCAATCCCGTTTTTATTTTCTCACTTGCATACATTGGGAGAGGTAGTCTGTTGTTTGTATCTACTGACCCCACAAGGGGAAAGGCCTAGGTAATAGAAATGTGTGTATATATAATGACTGACAGCACCGATTGCACAGCGGTCGGGCATAGCGGGACCACTGCCATCATGCCAAAGTTGCGTCCCATCTGGGCCTGTCCGGGCTGAGGATGGGCTTGGTGCACTGCGTTCTGATCCCCCAGCTTATTATTCGAGAGCTGCTATTTTAGCGCTTGCCCCTACAACTAGGCTTTTTAT
Source organism: Ambystoma mexicanum (assembly GCF_040938575.1). NCBI lineage: Eukaryota > Metazoa > Chordata > Amphibia > Caudata > Ambystomatidae > Ambystoma > Ambystoma mexicanum. The sequence continues at coordinate 1,053,933,396 of NC_090924.1, read as the reverse complement.
GTTCCTTTTTAGTTTGCCTGACTTGGTCCAGGCTGCTCCATTCACCATTACGAGTCATGGTTTAAAAGCACACTTGCTTAACTCTCGTTCACTTTTTGCCTATGGTGACTATGTACACAAACTTTTAAGGGATGGTTCACTTGATATTCTATTTGTTACTGAAACTTGCAGGCCGATTCATGGAATAAATGTGCGCCGAAAATCCCGGCGCAGAGGGGCCAATACGTGCGCTGCGCCGAAAATCAGCGCAAAGCGCAGGGAAACCAGCGCACGTCGATTCATGGAAGTCCGTGCGCAAGAAAAGCAGAGGACGTGCGCCGAAAAAGCGCGCGGCGCAGGCCGGCGCACAGGTCAACCAACGTCGTGCGCCACGGCCACTGCGCCATCACTCCGAGCGCAGCGCACAGCTCTAAAGTAGGCGGAACACAGGGCGGGACACTCGGAATGGGGAATAAAATGGGGCACAACACTCGGAATGGGGAAGAATGTGGGCGGCACGGGGAAAGTCCAGGAGGCAAGTGCGCGGAACGCCCACACGCTCGCATACAACACGTATTCATGGAATAGAATAGGGCAATAAAACGCACGCTCAAAGCAGCGCACAGGCACAAACAGGCACAAACACGACCGCCACAAGAAAGCAGGCGGTAGCGTGTCTGCGCCTGCAAGAAATGTGCGCTAAAAGGCGCGCCAACAAATAGCACCTATATACAGACATAACCAATGTACAATACTGTTGCCCTCCTGGACAAATGACGTACAAAGGGGTACCCACAAACACAGACACGCGCAGAGAGAAAAAATAAACGTGTGCGTGCATACCGGGGTGCGCGGTAAGTCCCACACGCGATATGGCAGGGAACGTGGAATCGAGGGGTGCGCGGGAAGTTGCACACGCGAAATGGCCGGGTACGTGGATTTCAGGGGCGCGCGGGAAGTCCCACACGCGATATGGCAGGGAACGTGGAATCGAGGGGTGCGCGGGAAGTTGCACACGCGAAATGGCCGGGTACGTGGAGTTCAGGGGCGCGCGGGAAGTCCCACACGCGATATGGCAGGGAACGTGGAATCGAGGGGTGCGCGGGAAGTTGCACACGCGAAATGGCCGGGTACGTGGATTTCAGGGGCGCGCGGGAAGTCCCACACGCGATATGGCAGGGAACGTGGAATCGAGGGGTGCGCGGGAAGTTGCACACGCGAAATGGCCGGGTACGTGGAGTTCAGGGGCGCGCGGGAAGTCCCACACGCGATATGGCAGGGAACGTGGAATCGAGGGGTGCGCGGGAAGTTGCACACGCGAAATGGCCGGGTACGTGGATTTCAGGGGCGCGCGGGAAGTCCCACACGCGATATGGCAGGGAACGTGGAATCGAGGGGTGCGCGGGAAGTTGCACACGCGAAATGGCCGGGTACGTGGAGTTCAGGGGCGCGCGGGAAGTCCCACACGCGATATGGCAGGGAACGTGGATTCGAGGGGTGCGCGGGAAGTTGCACACGCGAAATGGCCGGGTACGTGGATTTCAGGGGCGCGCGGTAAGTCCCACACGCGATATGGCAGGGAACGTGGAATCGAGGGGTGCGCGGGAAGTTGCACACGCGAAATGGCCGGGTACGTGGAGTTCAGGGGCGCGCGGGAAGTCCCACACGCGATATGGCAGGGAACGTGGAATCGAGGGGTGCGCGGGAAGTTGCACACGCGAAATGGCCGGGTACGTGGAGTTCAGGGGCGCGCGGGAAGTCCCACACGCGATATGGCAGGGAACGTGGAATCGAGGGGTGCGCGGGAAGTTGCACACGCGAAATGGCCGGGTACGTGGATTTCAGGGGCGCGCGGGAAGTCCCACACGCGATATGGCAGGGAACGTGGAATCGAGGGGTGCGCGGGAAGTTGCACACGCGAAATGGCCGGGTACGTGGAGTTCAGGGGCGCGCGGGAAGTCCCACACGCGATATGGCAGGGAACGTGGAATCGAGGGGTGCGCGGGAAGTTGCACACGCGATATGGCAGGGAACGTGGAATCGAGGGGTGCGCGGGAAGTTGCACACGCGATTTGGCTGTGTGCTCCCAGGCATTACCTGTACACCCTCCACGGCCCCTGCAGGCAGCACACACCACAGGGAACTACCCTGCACACCTGCTCATGTCTCCCACCACCCCCACCCCCAGCACTGTGGGCAACCTGCCAGCAGGCCCCCACCCATGGGCAACCCATGTCTCCCACCACCCCCACCCCCAGCACTGTGGCCAACCTGCCAGCAGGCCCCCACCCATGGTCAACCCATGTCTCCCACCACCCCCAGCACTGTGGCCAACCTGCCAGCAGGCCCCCACCCATGGGCAACCCATGTCTCCCACCACCCCCACCCCCAGCACTGTGGGCAACCTGCCAGCAGGCCCCCACCCATGGGCAACCCATGTCTCCCACCACCCCCACCCCCAGCACTGTGGGCAACCTGCCAGCAGGCCCCCACCCATGGGCAACCCATGTCTCCCACCACCCCCAGCACTGTGGGCAACCTGCCAGCAGGCCCCCACCCATGGGCAACCCATGTCTCCCACCACCCCCACCCCCAGCACTGTGGGCAACCTGCCAGCAGGCCCCCACCCATGGGCAACCCATGTCTCCCACCACCCCCACCCCCAGCACTGTGGCCAACCTGCCAGCAGGCCCCCACCCATGGGCAACCCATGTCTCCCACCACCCCCACCCCCAGCACTGTGGCCAACCTGCCAGCAGGCCCCCACCCATGGGCAACCCATGTCTCCCACCACCCCCACCCCCAGCACTGTGGCCAACCTGCCAGCAGGCCCCCACCCATGGGCAACCCATGTCTCCCACCACCCCCACCCCCAGCACTGTGGGCAACCTGCCAGCAGGCCCCCACCCATGGGCAACCCATGTCTCCCACCACCCCCAGCACTGTGGCCAACCTGCCAGCAGGCCCCCACCCATGGGCAACCCATGTCTCCCACCACCCCCAGCACTGTGGCCAACCTGCCAGCAGGCCCCCACCCATGGTCAACCCATGTCTCCCACCACCCCCACCCCCAGCACTGTGGGCAACCTGCCAGCAGGCCCCCACCCATGGGCAACCCATGTCTCCCACCACCCCCACCCCCAGCACTGTGGCCAACCTGCCAGCAGGCCCCCACCCATGGGCAACCCATGTCTCCCACCACCCCCACCCCCAGCACTGTGGCCAACCTGCCAGCAGGCCCCCACCCATGTCCCCCTGGCCCCTGGTCCTGACGATACACAATAATGGCAGTAATGACCAGCATACCCAGCACAAACACCCAGGCAAGGATTGCATGCACCCACATAGTGAATGCAATCACATGACACAACCCCAAAGGCAAATAAGCAAAAGAACACATGTCCGCCACACACACATACACAATGGGTGCAAGTCAATGTCAAAACCCATATCATGGCATGTAAGAAATCAAAGAAAAAATGACACAAGTGTAAGATAATATAAAAATGTATTAAAAAAAAAAAATAAAAGTAAACTCTGACAACTATCTGGGAAAGCAAATAAAAGGTCCATGTCCGGGAACAAAAATTAGAAACCAAAAAACAAAGGATAGAAAAAAGAATCGATTTTGTCCAAAGTAAACACAAGTAGAATGAAATGAAACATAAACCATTACGACATGGTGTGACCAATATGAAAGTAAAAATAAATTATCTCAAAAAAAAAAAAACTATATTTACAGGATTGTTCAAGGGTCCATGAGCCCAACACCACTAATTAAACCTAATACTAACTATCTAAAAAAATATGTACAAAGAAGTGGCCATTGTCCAAGCGGTCCAAAAAAAAATTTCAAATAAAGGAAACCTAGCACTAACTAACTAAAAAACTATATACAGAGGCAGCGGGCTAGTCCTGCGGCTCACTTGGTGATGTTGGCCAGGGCATCCTCGAACTCCATGTCTATGTCCTGGAGGCGGGACTCAGTCCTGGCCCCGAGGTCTCGCAGGGACAACCCCATGTGCTCTCCAAATTCCCTGCGAGCCTCCTCGAGGCACGCAGCCCGCCTCAATGCCTGATGCATGGAGATCTCCGCCCTGGCCATGGCGAGCCGCTCCTCTTCCGCCCGCTGCCGCTCCGCATCTATCCGCTGGCCAAACTCCTCCCACACGGAACACACCGCCATGCCAGGGTTGCCCTGCCCTCCGGCCGATGCCTGCCCCTCCGATCTTGATGGCCCTGAGCCATGATGCCTCCCACGTCGAGCCCGCTGCTGCCTGCGACGCCACTGCCTCTGCCAGCACGACGGCATCCAGGCTGATGGTAACCACCGACGCCGTCGTGCACGTGCCCTGCCCGATGATGCCGGCACATCTTCCATCTGCTGGGGTCCACTTGCTGTGTCGTCCACCCCTGCTGGACCTCCGACTCCCAACTGCGGCAGGGATGGGATCCCCACCGAGCTGGCTGCATTGGTTGGGGCAGGTCCACAGGGGGCCATGGTGGCATCTGGGCCGGAAGACGGCAAGGAGAACGACTGGTGGATAGCCTGCACAGAGGAGGAGAGGGCCGTCAGATTGGCCAACACATGCAGGAACCCCCCGAACATGGCCGATCCCAATTGGGCCACGTCGGCACGGTGCACTTCGTGATGACGTGCGTGCTCCTCCCGGGAAGCACGCACGGCATCACGAATCACAGCCGTGCGCATCGCGACCCCAATCAGGACCTGCTCCACGCGGCCAGGGGTTCCCACGGCCGCAGGTGGAGGGGAGTCAGTTGACATGGACATCCCCTCTACCTGCGGACGGGCCTGGGACGGGGCATCCCTGCTGGTGCATGGTGGTGCACTCACAGGGTCAGGGACAGCGACATGCACAGGCCCCTCCACGGTGACCTGTGCTGCCTCCTGCCCCTGGCCCTGGACTGCACCACTTGCACCAGCAGGGATGCTCCCACCAGGGCCCATGTGTGCACCAGTGTCGGCCTCCTCCTCCTCTGTGCAAACCACCAACCTGGATGGCTCCTCACCGTCTCCCGCCGTAGCAGGCCCCTGTGGGGGCTCACCCACCCCTTCCGCTGCAGCCGTGGGGGCATCCCCGCCGCCTTGCTCCACAGCGCCGTCTCCGCCCTCTTCTTCACTAGCCGCTGCGTAGAGGGAGACAAAGAACACAAGCATCAGGCTACTGTACAATGGTCCCCTAGACAGGAAGCAATAGCAGATGAGCACCCCTGTCAAAGTACACTTCCATCATGTCCCTCCACAACACATGGGTCAGTGCAGGCGAAACACACACAGTAACAGGCATGGTGCATGCCATGCACATTTCCATGCATGTCCAAATGACTATTGAAACATTCAATGAAATGTAACTCACATGCATCATGGCTCATGCATATCACATGCACACACTACACCTCAGTCACATCCATCTGGCCACAATCACACCAAACACAGGCAAAACAAGGGTAAGGTGGGTGCGTCACTGAATCTGTGCATTGTCACACACATGAGTCATGCATCCATGGCATGCACAAGTCACAGACATGCAGGTCAGGCACACAGACATGGCTACCATATATGTACCTGGCATCAGCACCCATCCTCACCCCCATCCATGTCCAGGTACAGAGACTGCCATGCTCTCATGTCCCAAATCTGCATAGTGCTCCCCATGCCGCATTTCTACACATGCAACAACCATGTGGGTCACACATCACTGGTCGCACAGGCAGTACCATGATGTCCCAGCACACATACATGCATATATGGCACATGGCACACATACAGGCAAGTATCATAGAACCAGCACACCGCAACATGCCCTGTCTCACACAGTGATGCCTGGACACTTACCGCTCAACTCCAGACGGGTCTCCCTCTCAAGGATCTGGGCGTGGAGCGCTGGGCGTACGCGTTCCAGGACCCTCTTCTGGATGGTACTCATGTGGCCCCGGCCCCCCTCCACGAGGCGCCGGGCCTTCACAAGGGTCCTGGACCTCAAGTCCTCCCAGCGCTTCTTGATCTTCAAGACGTTGCGGGTTGCCACCCCCTCCGCGTTGATGGCAACCACACAGTCGGCCCAGATCCTCTCCCGTCCTTCCTTGCTGGCGCGGGACGATCCGAAGAGGGCATCATACTGCCCCAGGACATGCTCCACCAGGACACCAACTTCGGTGGCAGTGAAGCTGGTGCCCCTCTGCCCCTCTGGCCTGGGGTTGCCACTGGTGCCAGATGTAGAAGTGCCCAACATGGCAACCCCAGAGGCAGGTGTGGGTGGGCAACTGGGTCCTGGGGCTGGGCTGTGGAGCGATGTAATCCCAGTTGGGAGTCTTCAGTTCCAGCAGGGGTGGACACAGCAACTGGACCCCTGCAGATGGCTGATGTGCAGGCACCAAATGGCAGGGCACGGTGGCAGCAGGCAGGCAGGCAGGCAGGCAGCAGCAGATAGCACGTGGGAGGCTGCTCAGGGCACTTGGGGGGCAGTAACTCGGCCTTCGGGGCAGGAGCGTGGTGTTCCGTGTGTTTTCGGGTGGCCAGCTTGATACGGAGTGATTTGGCACGTGAAATTCCTGCACGTCAGCGTGAAATCCGAGGAAAGGCCCTTAGCGCGTAAGTGCGTCAGCACGCATACGCGATTCTATTGGACCAGAGTCCCTCATCGCGTGAGCGCGTCTGACGTGATCCGCACGGGCGTTCCCCACTCAGCACGTGAAGACGGAGCACACGTGGAAATCCTGCACGTCTGAGTGTAATCGCGTGTAATTGGCCAAAAGTGCGCGTTCACGCCATTGGCCTATGTACGTGTATTTCATCGCGTGTAATTGGCCAAAAGTGCGCGTACACGCCATTGGCCTATGTACGTGTATTTCAGGGCCGCGCGGCCCCTTACACAGGCAAGTACGTCAGCGCACCTGTATGCCTGCAGCGTGGGAATATATACACGCGATTGGAGTGGGAACTCGATTCCAGGGGTGCGAGGCTCACACGCTGCCTACTACACGCGCAAGGCATTAATTTGCGCACTTTTCAATAAACAAGCCAGATGCCAGGATGAACATACCGTTCCTAGCAGCAGTGGCAGTGGGCTACCAAAGGAGGATGAGGAGGAGAGTCAGGGCCAGAATATTCACACCCAGAACCAGCCTATTCGGGATGCCTGATGACCAGGTGTATGGGAGGTACAGGTTTCCAGCACACATCATACTGGACCTGGTCAGTGAGTGGGAGGATGACCTCACATCACCCACCCTGTGCTCCCAAGCACTCAGCCCCCTGCAGAAGGTCCTGAATGTACTGCACTTCTTGGCCACTGGATCCTTTCAGCGGACAAGTGCCATAGTGGGTGGTGTGTCACAGGCCACGCAGTCACGCTGCCTACACCAGGTCTTGAACATCATCACTGCACGGCCCTCAGTCCGCAGGCACATATATCTCCCCAGGACTCATGCAGAAAGGCGGACGTGCATCCAGGAATTCTATGGTGTGGCTCAAATCCCCAAAGTGCTTGGTGCTATTGACTGCACACATGTGGCTCTACGTCCTCCCAGGGCAACAGAGCACATCTATAGAAACCGCAAGCACTGGCATTCCATCAACGTCCAAGTTGTATGCAATGGCAAGGGAATCATCACATCAGTATATGCCAACTATCCAGGGTCCACCCACGACAGCTTCATCTACAGAATGTCTACCCTATGCCGGGACCTAGAGGCTGGCCAGCATGGAGATACATGGCTGCTTGGTGAGCATGAATGCCACTCCACATGCATGCATGTCAGATACTGGGTCATGACACAACACCACTAATGATACCCATCACCACCTCCGCAGGGGACAGTGCCTACCCTATCAGCCCCCACATGATGACCCCAATACGGAACCCCACCACGCCGCCCCAGGTAAGGTACAACACAGCCCACATTGCTACACGGGGCATAGTGGAGCGCACATTCGGAGTGCTGAAGTCACGCTTTCGCTCCCTTGACCGTTCTGGCGGGCAGCTGTTATATGCTCCCCGAATAGTGTGCAGGATCATAGTGGCAGCATGTGTCCTGCACAACGTTGCAACACGCCGGGGCCTGCCCGTGGACATGGTGGTGCCCCCACATCCACAACCACATGCACGCCCGCTGCGCATGGGAGGGGAAAGGGCACGGGGGGAGGCAGCCCGTACGCAACTGGTGGCAAACTTCTTCACCTAGGAATCACAGTGCTGGCTAGTGCACACTGCTCTGGCACATACCATCTGACAATCAATGATGACTCTACCTGACAATGTCTGAAAATTACTTGACAATGAACTGTCAGATACACATCAGCCTGAGATTGTTAACATGGAAGTGTCAATATGTGTGCACCCCTAGCTACACATACACCAGCTATGCATCACAATGCAAAGACACAACTCCATCAATCTACAATGCATTGCCACAGGCGATTCACTACATGACAACATTGCCATGTCACCCACTCCCTTCACAGTCCCGCCACTGAGGACACCATGTCATGGTATGTGACAGCAAACAAACTGGCCATCACAACATGACACCAGTGTCACAAATAGCAGTGCCCAAAATGGAACATAGCCGCACTTGAGCAGCTAACCGCCCTGGGGCCACTACTACACACCTGTGTAAGAGTAATTTCTATCAAATTACACACCAACCCACCCTGAAGCCCACCCAAACAAGACACATTGCATGTAATCAATGGTAGTCTCATTACCTGAATCTGCTGGTATGTCCTCACCGTCCAGGTGTACAGTGATGGCGCCATGCAAAAGTGTCAGTGCACATCTACCGACATGTAGTGTGACTCCAGAGAGTATGCCCTTGTGAAGATCTGTGTGAAATACCTGCAAAACATGAGCAACATATGTAAGTAGAGGCACATATCATACCATCATGCATAGTTAGGTGCAACAACAATGAACACTATGAATGTCTACACAGTATTGACTATGGACTGGCCAACAGGTCATGGGAGTCCAATGTCACCGTGTAATTTGCTGTCACTTGGGCACACCCTTTGCAAGCCCATGGAAAGGGAAGCAGGAGGGGTGTGGATGTCTGCTACCCAAGCATCGAAACCAAACTCAGGACAAGCCTGCATGTGCCCAGCCACAATACAGTGTATGCCCAGGTACCCACACAAGGCAACACTCTTGCAAAATAAAAATGAAAAAGAGAAAAAATGGCCATGAAAGGGCCGGCGGGGGGGGGGGGGGCACCTATGAGGTCCGAGGACAGGATGCACGCCACAATCCACCTGTGTGGATCATGGGAAAGGAAAACACCCCATAGGCTCGTGGCCCACACGGCTACTCTGTTGTGGGAGATGAGTCGCTATGGCTCTGCCCAGACCCTGCAGCTGACTCTGGAGGTGGGGGAGCTGCCTCAGAAGATGGTGTGACAATGGGAGGCAGCCCACGCAAAGCACGAGTTTGCTCCTCCATGGCTGCAAGCAGGCGGGTCTGGTAGTTCTGGTTCTGGGTTATAATCATGCGGAGGTCCCCATGCAGTAACTCCCGGGATGACCTGACCTCCGCACGAGTTGCCTGCATCTCGGCCGAGAGCGTCCGTGTCAGACGCTCCAGCTGCTCCTCTGTCCTTCTATGGGATGAAGCCTCAAGCTCTAACAGGGTCGACCTGAGGTGACGGAGTTCTTCCCTCAGGGCTTCCCTGTGGCGCTGGGACTCCATGGAAAGTGATTCCCCCAGAGTCGCCAGTGCCGCCCGCCTGTCCATGTTGGATGCCAACATATCCTCCCTGTGTGCCTGGCAGATGGACTCTGTAGCCTGCTCCAGTCGCTCCATCAGCCTTTCTGGGGGGACAATGGAAGTGGCCACCCTATCCATGGCCTGTGCAATCATCTCGGATGATGCTGCCTGTTGGGTGGCCATACCGTAGATGGATTGCTCCCATACGGTATTGCCAGGTGGCATACGGCCACCACGTTGACGGGCACCACACCTGCCTGGGGCAAGGCGGACTGCGCCTTGCTGTGCCGGCAAGGCCTCAGGCTGCAGGACTGCATTCCCTCTCTGATCTGCAGCCCCAGGAACAGGATCAGAGATTGGGTGGTGTGGCCCTGCATCCGTAACCACCGGAGGCTGATCTGCCGACACTGACATCCCCATTGAGGCCAATGGCCTGGCTGCAGGTGGGTCGGACAGAGGAGATTCTCTCCCAAGAACACTCACCTGCGACTGCACATAGGTGTCATCCTCCGAGTCTACACCTGAATACTGCTCGGGGGAGGAACCCCCAGAGACACCCCTCGACAGCACGGCCTGCAGCACTTGTGGGTTTTCACCCACAAACACACCACGTCCCTCACTTGTGGTAGGTCGGCCCGGGTTGCCCTCCTGGGACGGCTCCACCACCACATCCCCAGCATCAACAAGTGCTTCGTCCCCTGCAAAGACATGAAAGAGATAAATGGAAACAGGCATTAGCACCATGGCATGCAACAAGGGCTGATGAACAACATAGGCAGTAGTCCTACGACACATGTCCTACATGACTGGGAGTCCTCCTATGCATTCACCATCACTGGGTCTGTAGGGGAGGCTCAGGGCATACTATGTACTGATTGGAGAGCAACGCCTGCTCACCTTGATGCCTAGCACTGCCATCACACATTGGGCGGTGATTGCCATGTCAAAGGCACATGCCATCACACACATGGCATGTGACATAGCCACCAAGTGAGGAGGGAGAGGAGGGCTACTTTTTAGGATTTCAACCACTCTGGTCCTGACATTGCATCGTCACATCAATTAGTATACATGTTGTACATGGATCTGCTAGTCCAAATTGGCAACGATGCACAGTGCCTTGTCTAGATCAACATAATGCAGTAAACATTGTGATTCCACCTCCCCAACACCTGTAACGGAATAATTTTGCATTCGTGAAGCACCGGTCAAGTGATGTTTGTAGGTGCAGCGGAGCACTGAGGGGTGGTGGGGCAGAAGGGGATGCCAGTCAACAATACTACTGGTGCTGGTGTCATTCATGTCACGCAAGTGCAGGGGTGGGTGGCACAATGAAGTGCAAGGGGGAGTGGCGGCTGGAAGTGCTGTACAAGGTAAGTAGGACTTGACGTCAAGGGCAGATGGTGTTAGGCGCAGACAAGTGCTGGGGGGGGTGCCCTATAGGGGTACAGAGACAATCATGCTGTGCTGTGGGCTCGGAGGGGACAGGGGAGGTACACACTGCCTCTGGCTCGGCAAGGTCCTTTCAGATTTCTATGTGTCCTGCAGAGTTGTCACATGCCGCAGATATGTGCCCTTGGATTGGGGATCTCATCTTGGTGAGAAGGGTGAGGCGCTATTGCCTTTGGAGCATGTGGCAGGCCAGTTTGCCAGAGGATGGCCATGATGCAGGACATTCCCTCTCTGCCACCCGGCACCTGTGGTTTGGGTTCCCAAGATCCGAGTCATGCCAGGACTCTGCATTGGCATGGGGCTTCAGACAGGTGGTCATGACCGTGGCTAAGACATCCAGTGTACCTGACATGGAGTGGAGCATGGAGTGGGCCCTGTCAGGATGGGAGTGAGCCTAAGGGGGAGCTGGATGGGGGGGACATTTTGGCAGCATGAGCCTCGACTGACACACACTTCATGGGTCGGAATACAAAGAAGGTGTGTGACAGTGGTGAGGGTGGCTTTGCCTGTGGGGTGTTGAGGGTGAGCTGGGAGGAGAGGAGAATGTGATCACTCCAGGAGAGAGGAGTGCAGAGATGGACGGAGAGGGGAAAGTCAGATGAGATCAGAGCATCAAGAGTGTGCCCTGCAGAATGAGTAGGGACAGACGGGAGTCTAGAGGGTGAGAGGGAGTTGCTGAGGTCACAGAAAGGTCAGGTGGGGGCGTCAACAGGCATGCAGGTGGATGCGTACCGCACCAAGGATGAGGAATTCTGTGTCTGGGGACATGAGTGAGGAGGAGAGGTGAGGACACTCAGAAAGGAAGTAGTACATTTGACCAGTTTTCCCAGACACAGTACGCACTGTTTGGAATGTCAAGGTGTGGTGGACAGTAACCTCACACAAGCCATTCCAGAGTGGAGTAGGTCTAAGTAGGTGTGACAGTGGCAGGAATACCCTCAGGGAAGCCAAGGGCACACCCCCCCTGCACAGTGGTGGCGGGCCAAGGAGAGGGTCAAGGATGCAGACAGAGCTGGCCGTCTGACATGTTTCCATGAGACCAAGGATGTCAAGGTGCATAACCTCATGTAAGTGACAGTTATCGGAGGAATGCCTGATGCAGCCGCAGTGAAAGGAGTGTAATTGTGGAGGAGGTTGACAGCCTTGTAGGACTTACGGGGAGTGCTAGAGATCAGAGGTGCCGCATGTGTAGGAGTTGGAGTGGGAGGCGGAGAAGGTTCATGGGAGGGTGCAGGGAGGCAGTGCAGGATTGATGAGGAGAGAGGAGGGGGGACAGCAGGAGAGGTAAGGAAGTTGATGAGATGTGGGTAGCATTTCTCAAGGAGATTGAGGTTGGCCTAAGGGCCTTGGACTGAGACGCTCCCATTACCATGCACATCATTAGTGGTATCTGAGGATTGGAAGGAGGCCAGGAGTACACCCCAACGGGTCCCACCTATGATGGTGGAAGAGGAGCAAGGAGAGAGGACAGGGACCATGTGAAGGGTCTATGGGACAGGCAAAGGCATGTATGAGCAGATGTCAGTGAGAGTTAGCTTAGAGTAGGCTCAGATGCACTGGTCAGCAATAGGGTGGGTCGCATTGGAGGGCAGGCTGCCCTCATTTGACTTTTGGCAAGCAGGTGTCGTGCGTAGGGCACGATGGTCTGAACTGTAGAAGTCATGGAAGATAGACCATGAAGAGCAGCATGGAGTGTGAGGGAATGGGGCTCGAAACCAGACGGTACCAAAGGACCCAGGAAGGAGGTGGATCTCAAGGCTACATCCACATTATGACTGCATGTTGGTAGGCATTTATATACAGAGGACGCATTAGCATGTGGTATCATTGCATGTCAGGCATGTGAAGATGAAACTTGAATGGCTGGGGGAAAGGAGAGGAATGGTATGTAAGACATCAGATGAATAGACAGGGGAGTATGAGCAACAATGTAGTGACAAAATTACTAATCAAGGGCAACTTCCATGGTGTTGGCCCATATGTGCACTGTTGCCAGTAGGGATAGTGCTGTGGCCAGATGGTGTTGCACTGAACATACTGGATGAGGCACATGGGTGCCACTATCAACTCTGCCACACACCCCCTTGACAGGCACCCAACATGAATGCTTCACACACACAACATGCACAGGGATGATACACACATGCATGTGCACTCACCGGATGATGCCTCGTAATCAGGGAGGTCTCCCACACCTTGGAGTTGTCCCTCGGTGACGTAGGATCCAGCTACGGACTCGTGTGGTGTGAGTTCTATTTCCTGTGCTGGGGACCCACCTCCAGTCACCAAGGTTGCGGCATGACTTGAGGCCAGCTTATCCTTTGCCCTGCGCTTAAGGTCATTCCAGCGCTTCTGGCAATCACTAGCTGTGCGCCTCACTACTCCAAGGGCACTTATTCTGTCAGCAATGGTCTGCCAGTGTGCCTGGCGTCTGGCATGTGTGGTCTTGGACCCTGCAACGATGACCATTTCCCTATCATGATCTGACACATACTGAACAAGTGCATTAAGTTCGGCGTCTGTGAAGCTTGGCTTCCTTGATGGGCCGGACTGTGCAGCCGTGTCTGGGGCATCAGCCTGTGCCGGACGTGCACTCTTCCTCTTGCGCTTGGAAGGGGGTGGGGATCCAGAGTGTCCTACGCCGCTGTGGACACTAGGGGCAGGAGCCGTGGTGGACTCTGTACTGGGTGTGTGTGATTGCCCACTCAGCATGGGAGTAGGTGCAGGCATTGGGGGTAGTGGGATGGGGTCAGGCCTGATCTGAGGTGCATGAACTAGGACCGACACAGTCTTGGCAGGGTGTATGAGAGGTGGGGTGGATTGAGCCACACCCTGGCTACGGGGGCCAGCAGATGACCTATCTGGCATAGATGCGCGTGCCCTGATGACACCAATGTGCACCGGTGCACGTACAGTGGACCTGCTGACCTGGATGTCAGCGATGGAATCACCCTCGGACAGGTCTGGTGCCACAATGGCCTTGTCCGACATGGGCTGATCAGGGTTGGTATCAGCCACATGACTCTCAACGGGGGGGGAGGGGGGGGGGGGGGCATGGGTGTCCCTGACTGTTCCTCCAGACTGGGGGGAACAGGGGCGCCCTGCAAGTCACAACCACGTCCCCTGTTGGATCCTCCACGGCCACCACGTGTGGCTCGGCCACCTTTGCCACCCTTACGGCTTGCACGCCTCCCAACCATGGCACTGATGGTATTGTGCGTATGGGAGTGGGTGTGCACAATTGTCCTGGGCAATTGGGTGTCAAAGGGGTTGGGTACCAGATGGTATTCGTACCCTAGTGCAGTGGCAAGGCTATATGACACCCCTGGGGAAAGATGACGGGTCACGCAACGCACAGGCACCCCTGAAAAGTTAAGGAACGTGCACAATACCCCTCCTAGACCACGTGTGCTGATGGTAAACCCTGCACTACGCTGTGGCATCCAGTAACACAATGAACGTATGCGTGTCACACGCGGCCTAGATTGACCTCTGAAGGGGTAGGCTACACACGGGGCAAGCACAGATGTTAGATACGTGCGTGACTCACCGTCTGCCAGGTAAAAGAGCGTGAAAAAATAGCACTTTTGGTTGGCAACACCCCCGCCAAAAGAAGAGGTGTACGCTGTCTGAGGAGACAGGACAACTGTAGAAGGGGACACTGTTTGAGGGAACAGGCCCAGGAAAACCAGTACAAGAGGAAAAAGAGAAAAGAGCTGTCAGAGGTAACAGGGAGTACGAACTGGAAACGCCGTGAAGTAAATCGCGTGTGAAACGACAAGAAGTACCGAATTCACCCACTCGCTCTCCACGAAAAGCACGTACAAGGAAATGGTGTTCAACACTACCTTTTATACAGGCCCACACGTACATCGTCACTTACGGCGTGTACGTGCTTGGCCCATTTTCACCAATCACACGCTTTGGCACTCCTGCGTGTAGGTATCTTTTCACCAATCACACGCTTTGTCACTCCTGCATGTGGATCCTTGTTCACCAATCACGCGCTTCGACACTCCAGCGTGTAGCTCACTTTTCACCAATCACACGCTTTGTCAATCCTGCATGTGGATCCTTTTTCACCAATCACGCGCTTCGACACTCCTGCGTGTCCCTCACTTTTCACCAATCACACGCTTTGACACTGCACGTCCAGGTAACTATTGACGCACATATGCTGGTGACGGGTTTTCGCGCGATGAGTGGGGGGTTTTCAGGTGCACATTCACTCCCTATCAGGCTGTCCACGCGTTCTAACACGAAAGACCACGCTCCTAGCCAGGAGGCCAAATTTAAGTCCCCAAGAACCCTGAGCACGCTCCCACCTGCCATCGGCTGCTGCCTGACTGCCTGCTGGCCACGTGCCCCACAGTGCTGGTGGGTGGGGGTGGTGGGGGCCTGGTGGAGGGTGCCCCTGGTGGATGGGGGTTGGGGGTGGTGGGAGACATGGATGGGGGCCTGATGGCAGGTGCCCCTGCACTGCTGGGGGGTGGGGGTGGTGGGAGACATGGGTGGGGGCCTGGTGGAGGGTGCCCCTGGTGGATGGGGGTGCAGGGGGACATGATCAGGTGTGCAGGGTAGTCCACTGTTTTGTGGGCTGCCTGCAGGGGCCGGGGAGGGTGTACAGGGTACACCTGTGGGGGCCCACCCAACCTATTCGCATGTGATAATTCCCACGCACCCCTGTGATACACGTACCCTGGCCAATCGCGTGTTGAACTTCCCGCTACCCCTGTAATACACGCACCCTGCCTGTTCGCGTGTGATGATTCCCGCGGACCCCTGTAATACACGTTCCCTGGCCTATCGCGTGTTCTACTTCACGCGTCCTCCTGTAATACACGTTCCCTGGCCCATCGCGTGTTGAACTTCCCGCTACCCCTGTAATACACGCACCCTGGCTGTTCGCGTGTGATAATTCCCGCGTACCCCTGTGATGCACGTTCCCTGGCCTATCGCGTGTTCTGCTTCACGCGTCCCCCTGTACCTGGCCCATCGCGTGTTGAACTTCCCGCTACCCCTGTAATACACGCACCCTGGCTGTTCGCGTGTGATGATTCCCGCGTACCCCTGTGATTCACGTTCCCTGCCTAGTCGCGTGTAGTACTTCCCGCGTACTCCTGATTTGGAGATTGCCCGCTTTGCTTTCCTTGTTTGCCTGCCCTGTGAAGTGGTCCGGGGTTAGCGCAGCCCTTAGCGATGATTTAGCGCTTTTGATGGCTTTTCCGTGCGCGAGGGCGTTCTTGGGGGCGTTACTGGCGCTGCTGCAGGCTCGCTGCGATTCTCTGCGCCACGGCTGTTTTGGGAGCTTGAAATCCATGAATACGCTGTGCGCGGAAATCTGTTTTAGCGCACGTGCCTGGCGCAGACTATCGCAGGCGCACGCTGTGCGCCAGCCGCGTGCGCTACTTGTGCGCTGGATTCTATGAATTAAGGTGCTGGTCCGGTGAGATGTCAGCCCTGGTACTTTTTTATCTGCTTCCAAACAATTACAATGTTATCCATCAAGAAAGGGCGGCTCTCTATCCGGGTGGAGGGATTGCTGTTATTTTTAAGGAATCTCTGCATTTCTCTCTCCTTCCGTTAGATCATGACCTTGCAATGGAGGCTTTTTTGGTTTGCCTGACTTTATCTGGCTCCCACTCAGTTCACTTTCTGTTAGGTTACTGCCCTCCAGGGTCCTTCTCCGATTTTTTGGATCCCTTTTTGGAACTAGGGGCTTCTCTTCAGGTGAAATATTGTAACTTGGTATTACTAGGTGATTTTAACATTAGGTTCCACTTTCCTCCTATCCCAGTATTGGAACTTTTTTTAAGCACTTGCTGACCTGTCCTTAATTCAATGGTCCGGGAACCTGCTCATCAGAAAGGAGATATTCTGGAG
Source organism: Ambystoma mexicanum (assembly GCF_040938575.1). Taxonomy (NCBI): domain Eukaryota; kingdom Metazoa; phylum Chordata; class Amphibia; order Caudata; family Ambystomatidae; genus Ambystoma; species Ambystoma mexicanum. The sequence continues at coordinate 1,053,916,360 of NC_090924.1, read as the reverse complement.
CTTATTTTTTCTAGTGAGCCCTGTCTTTCCATTCTATCTGCAAGGCCAGTTTTGTGGGCTGATCATTGTCCGATTCCCTTTCGGGTGTGTTGTCTTCTCCCGTCACCGTACCTCATGCAGTTATTGCTCAATGGAGACACTGGCGAGGTCTGAATATAGAACACATGGTGTCACTGGTCAAGGCAAATTGCCATACAGGTCCATCTTTGGATCTTTCAAATATGTCTCAGGATGTAGCCAACCAGGTGGCTCTACTTAAATATGCACTGGTGAGCTGTCACCAATGTTATTTTACATCTATTTTCAGTCACTAGTTGCCCTCATCCACTTCCAGGGCTTCAGGTGATACTCCTATGCTGATGACACTCAGATCCTGGTCCATTCAGATGAAGACCCGTTTGGGGTTTTGTCTCGGCTGTATGAGTGCCTAGGAGCAGTGAAGGACTGGATGAGTGACAACTGGCTCAAACTCAGTGGGGACAAGACTGAGGTGTTGGTGGTGGGTGTAACTTCTGGTTTGGGTGCTTGGTCTCCTTCTTTCTGGCCTGATTCACTGGGTGTTTTCTCTACTCCAGTAATGGTTGTGAAAAATCTCAGTGTTTATCTCTCTTCTTCTCTTTCTATGGGCCATCAGGTGAGTGCAGAATGCAAGACAGGACACTTCCTACTGAAGGCCCCTCGTAAGGTTTTGCCTTTTCTGCTTGTTCACCTACATCCTGCAATAGTTGCCTCACTTGTCACCAGCCGATTAGATAATTTAAATGCTCTGTATCTAGCCCAGCCCGCTGGTTTGGTCCATCACCTTCAGCTGGTAAAGAATATTGCAGCTAAGGTGGCTACAGCCGCCCCCTATGGCTCCCACATCAGTCATTTGGAGAAATGCGCTCCTTACATACCAGCGAGAGAACTTCACTCCAGTAATGGGGGTCTACTCGTGAACCCTAGATTTTGCCTCCAGCGGATGGGGGGGCAAGCCTTCTCAGAAGCTGCAAGTAGGCTTTGAAATGATCTCGCAACACGTCTGAGACATACTGGACCTCATTACAACTTTGGTGGTAGTTGTGCCACTAAAACCGGCACAACTGCAGCCGGAGTTGCATATTTTCCAGCACCCGTGAATGGGCAAGAAGCCGGCCCAGTACTTGCCCATTTTCGGGTGCCAGCATCAAGGGTCCCCTCATCCCCATTCTGCCCCATATAGCTGAATGGGGATGGGGATGTCGGATGCATCAGCACAACTCTGCCGGTGCATCCAACGTGCTCTGCTCGCGGGTGCCATTACACCTGCCAGGAAAAACCTGGCGGGTGAAACAGTTCCCGCGAGCAGAGCCTGTAGTATGGCGGTCCGGGAAGTACAGTACCTGCATGCTTACTGGTACCATACTTCCCAGACCGCCATGCTCGTAATGAGTGCCATTGTGAATCATTTGCAATTTCGTCATCGGCTTAAAACCCTGCTATTCTGAACAACCACCTTGCCTAGCATCTCTGTTGTGTTTCCTCATGTCAAGATGCCTTTTAAGTGAACGTGTGCGCTACAAATGCAAATAACATAACATAACAAACCCAGAAGAAGAATCTGTGACATGGCTCAAGGAGGGTGAAGTAACCTGTACACATCATGTCCCAGCAATTCAGCAAGCAAGCATGAGTGCCAGGCAGAGGTAGACTAGGTCAGGATTCCCAGGACTGGAAAATTCAAATCAAAGTACAGGGAAGAGACACTAGCCCTACCAGTACTGCCAGATTGGGTTGCAAAACTGGCAGCAATCGTTTTCAGCAGGAAAATCCTCCAGCAGGTAAGTCAACCTTCCTACCTTTCAAAAATCCAGAAGAACTGAGTGTGGGAATAAGTTGTCCCCTGTAAGTACATTCACATATAGGGCATGGCTTCTGACAGCTCACAAATCAGATTAGTGGATTTAAAATAAGGTCTTGGCAGTCAGACAATCAGGTTGGTCCCAAAAACTCAAAAACTACCAAACACACAAACCCACCCCACCTCCACAGGAAGTCTAGTGGCCTGCCCCGAGCCAATAACTGTCCTACAACAGTTAAATGCACTATAAACAGTGCCATCGTGGGCTCACACAGCTCAATTGAGGCTGATATAATCTCCTAAGGACAAAAAGGGATTGCTTAAGAAGCACTCCTCTGCTTAGGCGCTGTGTGGGCAACCAAGGAAAATATACCCTAAAGGAGTGAAAATGGGATGTAGTGGCAAGTCAATATGACCACCAAAATAAATCAGAAAATCCAAAAACCTAAAGGGAGAAATGTAAAAAGTGCTGCAGTCCCATCAAATGAGACTGCAGAAACATTGAAAATGGAAGTCTGCCGTAAAAGTTATGTGATAGTATTGTATGGTATGGTATTGTGTGTTATGGTATGATATGTTATGTTACTTGATCTTGTATAGCATGACGTCTACCATTTGCATGCACTCTTTGAGCATTGAGTGCTACAAGAGATCATAAAAATCTTGCTCTTGTGTAGTTAGGCTACTATGTATTTAGAAACATGTGGTGAGGTGTGTGCTGCAGGGTGAGATCTGAGGATTGTTGAGTTACTTCATGTCAGTTAATACTCAGAGTGTCTACCCAGAATTGGCGAGCATAATCTTGGGAGAACAATTGTTGTGTTTGTTAGTGTACTGTGTAAATGTCAAGAAGAGGAAGTTGTTTAGAAGTGGATAATTGCCACACTTCTAGAGTTGAATATGGTTGGCCATATGATGGTGATAGCAATGAAAGGTCTTGTGATGGGTTGTAGTGGAATCAGGATTTTGAGGAGGTGGGAAGGGCAGAAGGATGATAAGTAGATGTAACAGTTGGGTCAATGGTCATGTCATAAGCATGGCAAGAAGATTACTCAGCCTGTATTCCCTTATGTTAGCTTATTTTACTTTGCTATTCTTTTTTTACCTGCCCTTTGTAGACAGTCCCGGCCATTTTAAAACTCTCTCTCTCTCTTGCTCTCTCTCTTTCACTCTCTTCTCTCTCTCTTTCTCTCTCTCTCCTTCATTCTCTCTCACTCTCTTCTTCAGTCCCTGTAAATAAATGCATCGTACAGTAACAATCAAAGAATGCTAGTTGAGGAGGAGGGCTGACTGTGAAAGTCCACATTTCTGGGAGGCATGACATTTAGCATGTAAGCAATATGAAACCTCATGTCCTTATTACTTCTGACATCTGTGATGTCATCTTTGTGGTCATAGGCTGCACAAAAGGGTGTGCAAGTTAAGGTGACTTTAGTTGGATTTCAGAGATCTTGTTACATTAAGTTCTCTCCTTGACATCCATTCACCTTATCTTTTAAAACTCTTGCAACCGATCTCTCAAAAATGTTCATCAATCACAAACTGATTTTGACCTGTTTTGACAGTGGTATTGTTATGTATAAAATGTTGCAGGCTTTGTGAACTCACAATGTTTTTAGGACATGCACAGTGATATTACATTATTTGCAGATGATCTCTCACTTTGGTTAAGCAGCGTGCTACAAGCCCCATGTTTTATGGCCAGTCTCTTTGTGACTGTTGTGATACATCACACAACCCCAACTAACCAGATTTAAGCATCAATGAAAAGTTAAAACAATTACTGGCTGCAAGAATAACATATGCCAAGGTACTTTTACCCCATAGCGAAAATCAAAAGCTGGCACCCATGAATTTACGCACAGTAAGTGAAAATATAACTTAAAGTGAACTCTACAACTGAAGTTCAATTTACCTTCTCCTTAGAAGAAAGTGCGCAAGACGAATAGCATTGGACTTTTGAAAATAAGTAATGAACACCAAAAAAATTACCTGAGAGAGGAAATGTTCCAATAAATAGACTGGCAAGGTATAAAAGATACTCATAATTTAAACCCAACAATCTGTCATGAAATGTTGCCTGGAAAACAAAATCCCAATACGAAACAAGCGCTTGTAGTGTTCTGAGTAAGCGTCTGCACTCGGGAATATGACAAACTGAATACAATCCTGGTAGCCCAAATACTTGAGCAAGCTTGCCACCTCAAAAAAACAAGGGGCTGCGTACTCCCTCTCAAACAAAGTTACACTGTCCACCCACATGTGCCCTTTACTTGTGCCCTGCAGCCACAATCAGGGGAAAATAACTGCACCAGTATCCAGGATTGCAAACTCTCTTGCCACATTGTGGGCAACAACTCATCACTTACTTGCTCTCTCATCATTTCCCCTACTCACCCCCATGTCTGGCTTTCAACAATACACTGCTTTATAAAGATAGCTTCAAAAGTACACGTACCATAGTTTCACTCAAATATATAAATCCTTACAGTACTATGTTAGGAAAAAAGTGTACAATTGTGGAATTATTCTCCCCATCTTGACTGGGAGAATACAAATACTAGAATGCCATTCAGCAAAAGGCAAAGCAATGGCCTCTGAGTGCAAAACTTTCAAGTACAGACAGTAGCACAGTTTAAAAGAATGTATGCAGATGCCATGTGTTATGAGATATTTAAAACTTTGAAAACACACAGCACTCGGGACTGTGGACTTTCTCCCATCCATGCAGTAATGGGGACCGACACTGATTAGCTTCACAGCGAGGAGGGATCCGACCCCGTCAGTCCATGTTGTGCTAAGTGGTTTTGTAATGTGGGTTTTTTATTAGGCAAGATGGCCCGAGGGAGCTGGCCCCTTCCTCAATTTGAAGCTAAGCAGAGTCGGTCGACGTTACTGCATGGATGGGAAATACACTGTAGCTGTAAACATATCTTATTTTTTTATTATTATGCCTAAAAGATTGCAGGCTTTGAAAACTCACAATGTTTTCAGGACATGCGTAGAGGGATTAAATTATTTGCCGAGGATCAGACACTTTGGTTTAGCAGCATGCTACACGCCCATTGTTTTATGGCCGGTCTCTTGGTGACTGTTGTCATACATCGCACGACCCCAAATAACCCCATTTAAGCAGCACAGAAAAGGGACAAAAATGACCAGATGAAAGAATAACATATGCCCAGGCACTTTTGCACCCATTTAAAAAAACACAAGCTGGCACAGATGAATGTACGCACAATAAGTGAATATATATCTTAAAGTGAAATCTACAAATGTAGTACATTAGACATTCTCCTTAAAAGAAAGTGTGCAAGACAAAGTAGAAGCAAAGTAATGAACACCAGAAAAATAACCTGAGAGAAGAAATATTACAATAAATATGCTGGCAGGGTAAAAAAGGTGCTCATGTTTTAAACCCAGAAATCTGTCCTGAAATATTCTTTGGAAAAAAAATCCCACTTCGAAAACAAGTGCTTGTGGTCATGTGGCTAAGCATCTGCACTGGAATCTTGACAACCTGAGTACAATCCTGGTAGCCAAATACTTAAGCAAGCTTGCCAACCTAAAAAAACAACACGTTGTGTCTGCCCTCTGAAAAAATGTTACGCTGTCCACCCACATGTGTCCTGTGCTTGTGCCCGGAAAAGCAACCACAATCAGGGGAAAATAACTGCAATAGTTTCCAGGATTGCAAACTCTCTTGCGATATCATGGGAAAATACTCATGACTTTCTTGCCCTCTCATCATTTCCCCTCCTCACCTCCATGGCTTTCATCAATACTGTGCTTTATAAAAACAACTTGAAAAGTACACAGACCATAGAGTCACTCAAATATATAAATCCTTATATAATTATGTTAGGCAAAACGTGTACAATTGTGGCATTATTCCCCCCATCTCGACTGGGAGACTACACATATCAATGACATTTGTGATGTCATCTTTCATGTGCTTGGTGTTTGTCCTAGCAGTGTACAGTGGTCATTTCTGGGGGGCTTTGGTTTACCTGTAACTATAACGTCCCTTTAACAAAGTTTTCTCATTGAATTTCATAGCTTTTTATTAGTGCAACCTAACCATAACGTCCCTTTAACAACATGTTTTCAGTGAATTTCATGGGTTTTACCAGTGCACCCTAATTTGCTACAACTTTCTAACATTATACTTATTCCAATATAGCAACATAATTCTCAAATTTAGAACGTTTCATGTAAAAACTCTGCCATTCCCCACCTTCTAGCATCATTTGTAACACTTCTATACTATTTTTGCAACTCTTCCCACTGTTTTTGTGTTTGCCGATGTTCACAAATGTCTGACATCATCGTGGACTTTCCAAACAGTGTCACGTGAGCACGCACGCATGTGCGGCATGATGATGTGTCCCCGTACATGTCAGCACTTTTCAAATGGATCCATGCTTTGAAGAAAGTTTGGAACTGCATTTTCAGATGATCTAGGAACTTGGAAGCTCAAACTTTAACCTTGCACAGCTCCTACACCTATTCTTGCTGATTATCCATCAATAATCTAGCACGCAGCAAATACTTGGAGGAATATTAGGAAAACTGTTATTTATCTTAAAAATGGCATCAGCTAGAGCCACCACCAGCAGGAAGACCAACACAATGCAAAAAAGCTACAAAAAAACAAGCAAGAAGACCAGGAACATTAGGTATTAGAAGTGCCTAGAGAGAATAATGGGTGTGACAGTTCTTTACCACTGTTGGAAATGTATCAAAGACTAAAGCTACCAAAGTGAAATGCACAGAGTGCAACGTTGTACTCAATCATGGACAACCTGGCAGTACTCTTATGGGAGGAACTCATGCGGCGCTACACCAAATCCAACCACTGCAACACTCTCAGAAAGGTTATTCCTTTCGCAGGAAGCATTAGACTGTCTTCATTTACCTCATCTTCATCAACCAATGCTGTAACCACACAGCCTACTCCTGTAGGACACAAAATACAACCAGATACCATGCCAGCAATAAAAGAGGCTATTGATCCATATCTTTCTAAAACAACAGTACTCTACATGTACTGCAACACACCACTATGATGGGCGGAGCAATTCTGAAGTGCTTTTAAAGCTGTAATCAAGGAAACACCTGTGTATGAGCGCAATATAAGTAAAATATCATATCATACATCACAGCATGAGAAACACTGCCCTCTACCTTAGATTTAACACACCAGCAACATCTTCCCTGTCCATCTGCCCTTCCATATGTGTGGTTGGTGCCCCTTCCCTCATTTCCCCCCCCCAGCTTATTTGCGGCCCCTCCTGCTAAAAATAAATAAATAAATACAAATAAATACAACAAAAACTTTAGGAACCACCTTTCACATAAAAAATAGAACTAAAAAATAAGCTTATAGATTCCATCTACATTACATCTTTCAGTTAAATAGTTAGATTCAATAAGATTCTCCAACATTCCCATTAGCATGTTCTACTATGTTCTACATTTTCTACTATGCTAATGGAAATAATGGACAATATTATACTAGAGACAAAGAAAAAAGCACAGAAACAAAATGATGTCCAAAATTCTTCTCTCTAGTATACAATAAACACAGTAGCCCTTCTACTTGTTTTACTGTTATGTTTTTAACAGTCCCTCATTACCTGCTATAAAGCATTCACACATATATCCACCAATCACTTAAAAAACTCTACATATAGCCTATCAACATATAAAACTTCCACCCACCAACTGCCACTTATCAATGTTCTACAAATATTTTGCATGTACATTTCCCATACCTATACCAACACATTGTACATAGTGCTCCTATAAATGCACATATGCATTGTGCAGTGACAGAAGTGACACACATCAAAGGTCAGTATGGATGGACAAGTGCCCATGGGAGTCCAGGAGGGAAGTGCCAAAGGATCCCAAGATGGAAGGCCCCTAGCTAACTGCTGGGGCAGAGGATTTCCAAGGGTGAGGTACATCTTATCTGTAACGTCCCTTTAACAAAGTATTTTATGTTATGTTATGTTATGTTATGTTATGTTGTTTGGCATTTATATAGTGCTCTATATATCAGCGCTGGTAGGTTAAACTCCCTCGGGGACCGCAGTGCTGGTCAGTTGAGAGAGTAGGGTGTCTTAGGGTGCTTGGGTGCACCGGTTATGTGAGCAGCTGTTGTATTTGCCTGATGGTAGCTGCATCCTAGTATTAGGTGTGGTGGTATTGATGTTGGTTGAATGTGTGCAGTCTGGCGGGTGGACACCAGGACTGGGTTCTGGCTGTGTTCAGCACGTAGGACGCTTATGTGTGCAGCTAGGCCAGTTTGTCATAGAGTAAAGCTGCGTTTTATTAGAATGATGAGGTGTTCATGGGGTAATGTTCGTATGTGACCTCTGGTAACAGCTTATCTGTCTCCCCCTTCCCTCCTTGTCTTCTCCTCCCACTCTCACCCCAGCACTACCTTGAATAGTCTTGACCAATGTTCCTTCTAGGCTGTGCGCATGTGTGCTTGCCCAGCTTTCTTCTGGGTGCCGCTCAGAAAGGTTTTAGAAGCGCACACACACAATTTCCACCAATTCAAAAAGATGTCATAATGCACAAGCCACAGTGGGTACCTAATATTTGCTTTCTCACAAAATAATGCTACATTGTACTAACTAGTCTTACATTTCTGGCCTAGCCAATTTTCATTGCCATACTATGCAAGCTTAACCTTAAAAACCTACAAATTCTAAAAAACAGAATACACCCACAAGAGGTCAAAAACTAATATGAAAAAGTGGCTCCACAAACAGAAGATATAGCTAAAATATGCCTGCACACATTAACCAAATAAGCTACCCTCCCTACTCCTCACCTGTACTTGACTCTACCACACTTACACGTTATGACTCTAACGTTCGCCCCAGGCCACATCCAGATATTACCAGACAACAGTGACTATGTCTACCTTGGCTCTGCAAAAGGTTACCAGACTTGGACCTACATCCACTTCTTGTTTTCTGTTTGTCATATTATGAAAGACGTTCAAGCACAAAAATTTCTGTTACTAATGGGGCCTTAGCAAAAGCATCACCCAGACTATGTAACCCAACTGTCAGATCAAATATCGGGTACTGACTGTAAGTAAGCAGGCTACTCGGATGTGTAACTTCATTCCAGGCCTCCTATGCTTTGTACATATGTCACACAAGCAGTTTAGAGTGACCCCCTGCAGGTTAATGCATTATAAAACTCAAATATTAATTTGCCCTGTAAAGCTTTTGAGTAGGCAAATGTGTTCAGTGTCTCCTACTTTAGCATTGCTAACATTACCCTACAAGTGGAGAGCAACATTGCAACATCATTTACTTGGCCTGCAAGGAAAAATGGGTATGGGCTATCCCTGCCATTATTTGTATACAGTATTAGGACAACAGATATTCAATTAACTAGAATGTGTTTTACTCAATCTGCATCCTTTCCAAGATTTCAGAGTTCCATGGGGCAAAGACCTCGACATATTATATGATAATTCGCTGCTATACAAAAATGCTTTCACTGAGCACTTGTCCTACCCAACAATTTAAAGGTGGGGTATGTTGCAAACAATCTTGTATTCACTTCATAGTAATTGTGCACATGCAGATTCGTGAAATGTTCCTAAACGGCGCATAATTTTATGGTGAGGCTTTAAAAAGGTTTTGCTTGCAATGTATTCTGGTTATACAAATATCCCAGTTAGTGTTTAGGGTCGGTTTGATTACTGCAAATTCGAAATACCAAATTCGAAAATTTCGAATGTCTTTTTTCCTTTTGTGCAATTATATGCAGGGGAGACCCCCTGCAGCCCCCTAATACTCACCTCACACAATATAATACCCCAACCCATATGATATCCTAATGCACTTCCACATATAATCTTTGACATTGTCGCATTCTGTTTTTTCAAATGCACAGTAATGTGGTGATACCTTGTTTTGCTACTACAATCCCTCACTTTTTACAGAGCCATGTCAACTAGTATTGGAGGGTAGCACAGGAGCCGGAGAGGGCTACGGACGGAAGGGCACAGAGAATACTCCTTAGGGTTGAGAACAAATCATCAACTTTCAATAATCAAATTAGATGTTTTGCCAGAACTTTACAGTGAAGGAAATATGTTGTTTGTTTGCTAAAGGATAGGAAACTCTAGTAACAATTTTGGAAACTACACCTTTTTTGTCTTTCTATTCTAAACTGCTGAGGGCTTTACAATATAATCATCTGTTTGTGTTTCTTGCCTCTAGCATCCCCATGCATCGTGTTCAAATAATATCCGTGAATTTCAGAAGAGGGGATCCTAGTTAAAGAAAAGGCACTAAATCTGTTGTATCTGTGAGCATTGCTGCTATTGACTTAAAAGGCAATGTGTATGTGATTGTCTTCATTGGTGCTCCTGAAGAAACCTCGGAAAGGCTCTTGTTGAATTTTATCTATGCTGTGGTGAGGAAGGGTGAGTAAAACTGCAGATGCATTTAATGCCCTGTCATTTCAACTCCTAGGTTACGGTTACACGCAGGGCTCTGATACGATTTTACCCTCTACTTAAATGATTTGCATGCGAGTAAGAAAATAATTCTTCGACAGTAGGGATATTTCATGCTTATTAAAATATGTTATTTCCCCTTAAAATTCTCTTGATATCGGGCAGTGCTATTATTAGAGCTCCTACCTATGCCACCGCTCTGCTGGTCACTGATTCGAAACAATATCAGTGGAACCTTGTGGGTAGAAGCAGAGGAAAGCTCCTATATGTTCTTGGTTCCAGGTTGTGTTCAGTACATTTGAAATTTTTTTACAGAGTAAACATGGATGGTTATATGCCTCTTAGCCGGAGGGCTTGTTTTGAGTAAATATCACAACGCGCAGGACAACATAATGTGAATTGTAAGAATAGACCCAGGAATTCTGATCATCATATTCTGTGGTGCAGTTATTGCATGTTCCCTTGGCCCTTGAATAACTTCATTAAAGTGGCACATCAACTCCTATGTGCATGTATCTGACACACTCAGTTTAGTTGCCATTATTCCATTTTCAATAATTGGATCCTATCTGAATTTTTTGACAACCACATCAGTGATACGCGATATTAGTTTTTTGTAATAAACTAGTGTTTTGTTGCAATGTCATTAAACACTTTCTGCATTGTCTCTGGGCGGTGTCGACAAATTGAATAGCCACAACTAAACCTATCGTTTATCCTGAGCTTGCACAGCTTTTTTTGTGCATACACATTGTTTTCTCTGCACTGTTGTACCTTTGGTAGGCACTATGGCATATCCTGAAGTCTTGGGGATGATTATGAGTTCCCCGGCATCCCTCTGGTAATTCCCGCGGGATACCAAGGAACTACCGTACCATCTCCACTGCTCGATATCCCAGTATTACCGGGATATTACAGGTGGCGGAGACACCGGTAACTTGCCATTCCATAGAGTCCCAGAGGACTCCATGGGATGGGGTTGCCCGAATCACTGGCACCGTTAACAACAGTGCTGATGATTCAGGAATTTATCTGCCGGTAGGGGCCTGATCTACCAGCAGATCAGAACTGCCGGTGGCTCAGAGCCCCTGCCAGCAGACTTGGAGTTGGCTGGACTGGAAAGGTGCCGGTATACGTTGTTACCGGCTCTTTATTTCTGGACCAGCCAACTCATAATGAGGCGGCGGCTGGACTCGCATATAAAATATTTTTTTTTTTAGCTAATATATGTTTGGAATAATTGTAAAATGCACCTTTTGAACTGCTTTGTAAAGAATTGCAGTGGTTGGGAAGGGGAAATACCCTTCCAAATCCTTTGGCGATGGAAGCTCACTAAGTACGCATGTTCACAAAGTGTCTTAACTTGTTATTAATGTGTGCACATGAAAAGTAAAATGCACACAAAAGCTAACCATTCCTGCACTTAGGGAAAACAAAATTAAGGAAACATTGGTCTTGACAGCTTAAGATAGTCACTTGTTCTGTTCCTCTCCCTATCCCTTCTCTCCGCACTCCCTCACATCCCCTCCTCCCCCCATCATGTCATTCATGCACTGCAACAATTGTCGTCAGGCATATTAATGTTACTGCTAGTCGTGTCTCCTTTTTTCCTTTCACTCCTCTCCCTTTTTGTTCCATGCACTTGTACTATCTGATATGATATGATATGATAGTTATTTTCACATTCTGATTTGTTTCAAGGACCTGTAAGAATGTTACTGTATTCTTCAATGCTTCCCTCCCTCCTTGAAGCGCTTTGAAACACATTGTGTATAGGTGTTAAACAAATAAACAAAATATCAATCAATCAATCAATCAATCAATAAATCAGAATAGGCATTCGTCTTGCCATGGGCCTGGCCCATTGTCCATGCACCAAACTTATATCATTTTGTATGAATCAAAAGGTTTCAAAACCTTTTTACAGTTGCGCAAATGTTCTTTAAGATGAGGTAAATGCACATTTAAAATTCGGTTTAGCTGGTTATTTCAGCCCTTTTGCGGCCTTTTCGGACTGTTAAACTCGGTAGAGGTGTAGGAAAAAGCTGTGAGTATCCTGGCGTCAGAGAAAATAAAGATGTCAAAGACTTGACTCTTTATATTTCTGGTACAACTTGGAATTAGGTCAGGATATCCAATGTGGACATTACTTGTTGTAGAATTTTTGATGTTGCCATAAGCCATATAGGTTTGTCTCCACTGATCATTCTCGACCACCAGCAAGATTCACTGTCCAGCAAGGGGTCGGACGAGAAATGCTGCATGTATGCTGACCTGATTGATTTAGTTTCTGGGCAGCCTAGTAGGAGATGGCAAACTGACTCTTTTTCGTTTGTGTTTTGGCAGAGTCTACAATGGGCTGTTTTTGAGAGACCTCTGATGGCTTTGATTTCGTTTGGTGGTAGGAGATTAAGTCTTGCTCTTAGAAGACAATTTCTGGCTTGCCTATTTGGGAATTGTTTAATATATCCCTGAAGTTCATTTAATTTCTTTATGTTCGAAGGCAAATGGAGCGTTAGCTTGTTTTCCGTGGCTTTTGCCAGGGTTGAGATCCAATCTTGTTCCTTGATTTTTTTCAGGACCTTTGTCGGGTTTTGGACCAGTTCATCCTCATTGCTCTCAATAGAATTCAGAAGCATAGAAATGTATAGCCTCCAAGATTGTAAGGTCTTGTTTGTTTCGACTGCCAGTTCTGATTTTATTACTCTGTACGGCAGTGGACTCATAGGAAGCAACATTTTTCTGTATAACCTCAGCGAATTACAGTTTAAAGTCCCTTGTAAAGATAAGAGACTCAGTTTTCTTCGAATTGACGCTACAGGAGTTGAAGAAGGGAGGCAGAGGACTGTTCTCCAGTAGTATGCTTCTAGTTTCGGCCAAATTTCTCTCGGAAGTAGTAACATAGCCTCTGAACCATAAGTTATTGAAGGAACTACTTTCATTTTCTAGAAGTCAATTGCTTGTATTGTTGAAAAGCGACCAAGTTTTTGGTCAATTGCTTTTCCTTGCGCTGCCAATTTTCTGATTTTTGATCTTAGGTGTTCTTGCATAGCTGATTCTTTTTTGGAGTTGTCCAATATGATGCCCAGGTATTTGAAGCTTTTTACTTTTTCAATCTCAGCAATATCACTATTTTATTTGCTTACATTTGGATACTTTTGAAAAATAAAAAACAAAACAGATTTGCAAAACCTTGATATTAGGTCCTTGCTGATGCTCTTCATGCAGGTTTGCCGTCATCAGTACAACACTTCAGGCTGTAGCTGAAGCAAAATATTTCTTCCCATTCAAACCTCGGGTTCAGCCATGCTGCAAGCCACAATAATCAAATCAGAGTACATGACTATCAAATAATTGCAGGGTGGTAGACTGGGTAGTGCTGCATCTAGTAGTGCTTCATCTCGAACTTTAAACAGATACCCTGCTGCTGGTAATAGGGTTCTTTTGTGAAGGTCCCCTCCCTTCTTCAAGTGGTTTCGAAAGGGAGAGTGAGCCATGTTCACCTTAGCACTGGGTTATTCAATAAGTAACTGTTGTCGTAATTAAGTGGTCTACAAAACCATCATTGATGCTATATTTATTGTTATAACTCTGCAGACAAGTAATTCGACTCCCTAGAGTCTTTCTTAAGGCATATGGATTGTGGGCTAGTCATTGCTGCAAGGTTGTGGAAATTAGTACAGCATCCAATCCCAATATCTTGTCCCACTAGGTTCGCAAATAAGGGTGGGTAATGATTTCAAGGGGTGGCCTAGTGACCATGTGTGTAACTGATTCGGCGTGCTTGGTAGTTACCTGCCGATAAGCATTGTCTCAGAGTCTATACAGCAATATGATGATTAAATCCTGTGCAGCACTTCAGGCTGTAGCCACGGACATAATGTTAGCCACTGGCAGAATATGTTTTCCATTCAAACCTATCCCGATTTTCAAAAACATCACCATGCCCACTTTAACCCCATTTCCAGTCTCTCTTGGTCATGGCCAGCAGCCAGATAATCTGAGTCATGGTCTTTGGCCATGATTCGGACCATGGACATCATTTCACCAAAATGTAAGGAGTAGCGGAAGTGACATCCCAGGACCTATGATGACATAATTTGTCATTTGACCCCACCTCCAAGTGTCATCATGGGAAGTGATGGCACACAACCTTTCACCCCTTGACAAAACAGGATTTGGCATCACATTGCATTGTTCCTCAGTACACTAAGAACAGTATGGTTATTATATCACTGTAATATTATATACGTTTCATACAAGAATGGATCACGATATGATGCATTAATATCAGTGTTTAGTGGGCCATATTACCAAATTACTGATAATGTAAGTCAAGCATCCAATGCAACAACCTGGACTATTGTACATCACTCAGGCTAAACTGTAAAAAGGGAAAGCATCTTGAAGAGGCCTAACCCCACAGGGCAGACATGCAGTGCCTGTCAAGTGTCTGGCCACAGACTGGAAAGAGCAACTAACCAAAACAAGACCAACCAGAGAAATGATCATCTGGAGGGTTGCCCAGAGAAGTGCCAGGGGTTATGAATGATTTGAAACCTTCCAGCATCACTTTTCTGTTTTGCTTATTTGGTAATTAACCCACAGTTTTATTTTTGTTAGATGGGAGACAGAGGAGAAGGATGTGTTATAGGTCACAGTAAATGCAGGGTTTTTTTTATTTTACAATGTAAGCAGCAGTTCCATTACATCACCCCTAGAAAAGCATGCTGGGCCTAGAGACCTAGGCTACTCCTCATTCATGACGCCCGATGAGGCTCGAACATGTCTGGGGAAGCTTGTGGTGTCGTGTAAAAAGGATGTGACCTAGCAGTTCGGGTTGGACTGCCCCGTTTTGGGTGGAACCAAGCATTATTTGCATATGGTCTTTCACCTTCTGTAGTGGCCTGGCAGGCTTAAATAAACAATGGTCTGGAGGGTTGCCCAAAGATGTGCTCATGATTATCAATGATTTGAAGCCTTCCAACCCTCGCCTTTCTGTTTTGCTTATTTGGTAAGTAATCCACCGTTTTTTTTGTTAGATGGGAGACAGAGGGGAAGGATGTGTTGCAGGTCACAGTAATTGCAGGTTTATTTTATTTTAAAATGTACACAACAGCAGCAGCTCCATGAAATCACTCCTAGAAAATGCCTATTTTATTATTTTCTTTGGTCCTTTATATTTTGCTTAGTGCCAGCCTCCCACAGCTTCTAATCATTGGAACAGAAAGTGAACCCATGTTGCACTGCATCCTCCTGTTCCCAAAGCTGGGGTGTTGCTCCTGAGCTATCCTTCAAAATATATATATATATATATATATATATATATATATATATATATATATATATATATATATATATATATATATATATATATATATTTGTTTTGCTTGAGGAAGCAACAGATGGTTTATTTCAAAGGCATTGAGCAACTTCATGTACAATATTTATCTCCCCTTGCGTCTATCTACAGTGTGTCTGTGATGCAGGACTGGCAGATTTGGGTTAGGTCACACTGTGCTCAGGCAGGATTGGTGGCAGAAGCCACTGGGGCACACCGCTCTCATCACAGTGGCCCAGGGGTAGCAAAGACAGGTCTAGGGGTAGCAGTGGGGGAGCCAGGGGTAGCAGCTGCTACCCCTGCCTAGCCCACATGATATCCCTGACTCAGACAATCTGGCCACTGCCCTTGGCCACAAGCTATGACTCGGAAATCTGGCCACTGTCCATGGCCACCAGCTATACCTCAGTCACCAATGGTATATCAACATTTCTTGTACCTACATTATGACACTTTTAATAAAATAAGACACATACACATTTGAAAAACCATTCTTTCAAGTCGTTGCCAATACTGGTTGCACAACTTTCCTGTAAATCAATCCATGTTTTATTTTTTGAAAATTGTCAACATGTATGTACATACAATAGTCATATAACTTAGCTCCCAGTTTTCTAGTTTTCTAAATCCATTCAGATTTTGCAGAAAAACTCAGGGGGCTGGGTAAATAATCTTTCTACAATCTTTTGTGCACATTCGTCAAACGGCAACAAAGTTATAACCCATCTAAAAATGTTAAAACCCCCCTCTATTTTTGCCCCCTCTTCACAAAATCCCATCACACTTTGCAAAAACATTCTAATCTGGTTCTTAATTCTTTATGCAAACTTGTGTGCAGATTCGTGAAACGGCACCACATTTATAAGCCTTATAAATATCGTGGGACTCCCCTCTAATGTTGCTCCATCTTGACAAAACAGCAACAAACTTTAAGAACCATTCAGGCTCACGTCTAGAATAGTATTCAATATTTCATAAATTTTAATTGTGTGGCAACAAAGTTATACGCTGTTAGGGAGAATTCCCATAAATGTGCTAATTCCCTTCACCTTAGAGGCCCCCAGCAACTTTGCTGGATTTTGAGGACTTGTTATTTTTTTTTTTTATACCTGGGAAGAGTGTGAGCCTTTTTTCCCACTCTTTCATGTATTTTGATATGTGTTTTACTCTTGTGTTCTTTGATTATGGAGTTTTAGATAACTCCATAGGCATCATCTTTTCATGTGTGTTACACAGCACCTTCAGTGCAGTGACACAGGTATATCTTTTTAGTCTTCACAGATGTTTAACCTTATTTGGGATAAACTACTGTTTCACAGAGAATGTAAGGTTAAATTGACTTTACTAGTATTTTTAAACTCCTAGAACCAGCACACACTATCTTACTATAGAGTGCTAGAGGGCTTACCTAGTATCCCCTGTGTCTAAAAACTCATGTAGCAGTCAAATGCTACCCTTTTCTATCGAAATGGCTGGTGGCAGAGGTTTTATAACAAACTACTATGATTTCTCCTGACCGCAAACACCTGTAGCTAAAAATGGCTGGAGGCATGTTTTTCAAGATGGTGCCTTAAGCCCTTTTGTTTAAATGGGTCCCGGTCTTCTTTTTTCGCCATTTCATTTTGGAAAGCTCTTTCTAGTGTTTGTCTCTGCAAGGCAAACCAGGTTTGTTTGTTCGTATGCCTTTGGCGGGCTTCAGGACTGAAGACCGCCTCTGACGTTTGAGTGTCTGGGGTGGGCAGGAAGTGAGGGAAGTGCCTGAAACTCCCTGTGCTTAGTCTCCTAGGAAACCCAAATGCACTCTGACATGATTGGCTGGCTGACTCTCCAGCAAGGACAACCACCATGTTGGGTGAGTTGCAGCTAGGCTGGAATGAAAGGGAGAAAACTGTTTAAAAGGCAAGTATTGTGTACTGGAGAGCAGAGTCGACCACTGGAACGAAAGAACCGAAGAGGAGCTGGAAGAGGATGGCTGCTGCATTCACTGGACCGTTGATTTGCCCGGTGAAGCCCTGCTGCAGGTCCGAATTGACAAGTTCATCGCAACAGAGAAGCCCCTTCAAGGATAACTTCTTCCTTCGAGTTGGTGGGACCAATCAACTCGTAAGCCACCTGGATACCATTCTCAAGGCTGGTTAGGATTAACCAGGGAGAAAGACACCAATTTTTGTGCTTGAATTACAGCTACTAGAACTGAAGTGACTCCATTTTGTTAGCATGTCCTGACAAATCCGTGCAGTGCAGGAGTCCCCCGACATCCTCCCTCTTGTCCCCACGACTGAGGCTCAGGAACAGTGAGATCTACAGGAACTGCCAGGAACCAATGTCTTCAGCTGCATCTTGTTCTTCATTTTAAGGTACTAACCCGATTGAGAGAACTTACCTGTTGCGGTGAAAGTTTGCGGAACTTTCCCAACTTGCAGGCCTAATCAGCTTGTGACCCAACAAATGATTCTATTTGGTACAAACTACTTCTGATAACTTTGGCAAAGACTTTACCGTTTACTACAAGAACTGTTCTTCCCTATCCAAGACTGTAGCCCATTGATTTTGGCCTAAGCCTATTGAACTGAATTGAGTCCTCTAGTGAACGAAAACTATTTGCACTGCCTAAGAAAGTATTTGTGATCTATTCTATTAACTTGTGCCTTTGCATTCCCATTTAAAGTGACTGAAATGCCCTTTGGCTTCCATTTCAGGGGAGCTTAAATTACTCAAAAACTTACTGGTTTTGTGTTGAAGTATATTTGTGTATAATATTAAGTTGCCTCCTTCTAGTGAAGGTTTTCTAAATGATTGTGTAATGCATGTATGAGTGTTTTACCAAGAAATCTTGAGTATAAGTGTCTACTTGAGCCACTGTGATTGTAAGACCTCTGTGTAACATCATTTAATGCTCACATTCCCTCTGGAGATATGCCTGGCTGCTCAACTCGTTACCACAAACTGTATAGTACAGACTTATACCAAAGGTTGTTTTTTCTTTCACCTGTAGTCCTAATTGTATGTGGCGGCCCCAGAGGTTACTGCATGCAATTCTGCCGAACGAATGCCATCCAAAAACTGATTTTCACCAACCCTGTATTGAAAAAATATGTATTGCTGCCCCTGAACATCTGAGATGTTCACGAACATCAAAAGGCTATCCCTGAACTGTTCACGGACATCAGAGATGATCAAAAACCAACTGTTTATTAGTTATTTATGGACGTATCCCATTTCATCCTCATAATCCCTCACCTCCCCAGAGATGGTTTGATTTGTTTTACGAATGCAATGCTGTGTTTATTAATATGTTTTTACAGCAATGTTCGTGGACCCAAGCGACTATCCGCAAATCCAACATGGCAGGCGTTTCCCCAAAAAATTACGCACCTAACGCTTTTCACCGTCCAGTCAATGGGTGCATCCCGCAGACATCGTGCCACCTTCTGGACCAATCAGTGGCCTGTCAGCGGACTGAACAGGGATTGAGTCCGGGGAGCAAACGCAGATATCACTTATTTTGATTGACCTACTTTTTGGCCATTGTAAAAAAAGACTACAGATTTACACCAAATTTATAAAAGCACGCTTTCAGGTCCAAACCGCTGCTCCTGCTGCAAATTTGGTGAAAATCCGCACATAGGTTTGGGCTGTAGGCATGAGCAAAATTTTATTTCTATTGCATCTATGGAAAAAACCACACATTTTGGGGCACCCCTATAACTGCCTCCCCGGTCGAAACCTCACTGAACTTTGCAGAATCAGTCTGACAGGGCCATATACTTTTTTTGGCAAAGCTTTGTGAGGATTTGTCCAGGAGTTATAAGCCACCCAAAAAGTGCTCTTCCTGTGGCTTGAGCAACTTAACCATAAATACACGGCGATACTGCAGGTCGTGTAATACATATATTGGTAAAAGAACACAAAGGCTCTTTTAAAAACCACCCAGAGAACTTTTTAAGTATATTGGAAAAGAAAAAAACAGTTATTGCTTTTTTTTTAAATTGACACGGTTACGACAGCAGTCAGTGTAATGTTGCGCCCTGCCAGAGGGGTTATAGCCATGGGTACCACTAAACCAATTGGACGTTGTGTATTTTTGGTGGGTGCAGCCACAGCTATAACTATCGCCTTAGCCATGGGTATAGCGATACCAATTCTTGTGCATTGATCATGCTATGTTATCGATTTTACACTACACAATTTTACATGTGTTTCTGATTCGATGCCTTCATGTTTACCTTTGTGTTGTTTACAATTTCACACCTTGTATTTTTGAAGTTGTACAAGCAATTATCCACACCCGTGGCTATCAGCAGTCCAATTGAACATCGAGCATTTTTGCGGTCCGGTGCGGCCACGGGTATGAGCCCATCTGCCATACCCACGGCTACGACTGTTTGTATTTTGATGCAGTGATCATATTGTTCTATGTATGTGTTATAACGTAGCAAATGGGCTGTGATTAGAATGCATAGTGATATCAGGGAATGATGCAGGTAATAATACATAAGAAATGTTTAGCTTTGAATAGATTCCATAGGTTGTTGTTGTTACCATGTAATGAAGAGAGAGGGTGCTCGGGGTCTGTGTTGCAGTAACTTAAATAAAGTATATGAGGGTCTTAAAAACTTGAGAATTAGATTGTGTTTACAGATAGAAGGATATTATTGTATGTTTCCTTGTCTTTATGTAGTCAATCTATTCACAGCTACTGGACCTTATAGATTAACTATACTTCCATTTCATTATTCTGATTTACTTTACACATATATGCATTTTTTCAAAACATAGATCCATAACTGCGACAACTGTAAAGTCCAACGTGAAGCCGGAATTTGGAGGCATGTGTAATCGCAGCAATGACTGGGGTGGAGGGTCATAGCCGCAGATTCAATGGAGCTTACCTATGGCTATTAGGGCCCAATACGCCAAAAAAGTACTCTTTGTAACTGAACGAGGACTTTTTAAGAACTATCTATTACATAAATATGTATATATGTATAAAACCCTATGTTAGCCCCCCCGTTTAACTAACAATTTGTAACTGAGGCTATAAAAAAACTCAATGAGCTCTAGCCGCAGTTATACTTAAAAGAATTTTGGGGATATTATTTAATTGTATTTGGATATTTATATGTGATAAGTGGAGTACACTGAGGGAAGTATTTGAGCACATTTGGATTACTGTTTTAATATTATGAAGGAATACTGCATTTCCTTCATCGGTTAGGTGTACTCCATCATGTCTATTGAAATTGGCCATTGTAATGGAGGAAGGGTCTTTTTGACCCCCCCTACATCCTGTATGAAGTGGAAGTTATGCTCATTGAATTGCTGGAGACGTCCCTATGTCCGGGCTGCCGGCCGTGACGGAGCTTGGAAGTCATTGCATGACACATAACAAACTATATTTTGTAAGTCCGCAGACTCCATTTTGTATTAGGGCCGACTCCATCTTTTGTTAGGCCGCATTGTGAATCCTAATAAGCCCTCTCTCCCTTCTGCCAGCGCTGTCAACAGTTAACCCAAGCACCCCCACCTCCTACTCCCCTGTCTGTGCCATGGCTGTCCTGTTCTCATGGAAGCTTGAGCGCAAATTGTTGCAAGCTGGCAATGTATTTCTTCTCTGCCTCTGAGATCATTACCCTTTGTGTGACCTAGCCGAAGCCTGGCTTGTGAAAACCATTCATCGCCACAAACATGCCCCATCTCCTTCAAACCCCCCACCTTTACAAATTATTGCCTGAGTAACATTTGCCCCATTGTGTTCCTTTCATGTAGCAGTTGCTGGGACCCCTCCTCATGTGGGCCACCTTAGATTGCCCCCCATATAACTAATCTTGCATGATCATGTATTCTCCCAATACTAACACCTATCAGTCCTTTTGTTTGAACCATGAGGCACAAGGCAAATTAATCTCATAATGACACGTTAAAATAAGGCACCTGGATCACCGGGTCCCTGTCCCCACTGAGGCCCAGGTTAAGAATGTGCACCTTTTGATACAATTTATAGATGATCCTGCATTTTTAGCATAAGTCTTATACCAATCCCTGCATGTCATTCTTTACTGTGTAGTTTAGATTAGTTAGACAATCAATGGTGTGGACACAGCCTGAACTTCACCCCTCCCAAATGAGCCCAGCTGATCCACATGCCACAAGAAGTGACAGGTTCAGCATCAGCCAATCGAGCAGCACCGGCGCTGTATAGTGTATAATGTATTAGCTGAAAGAGTCAATGAAGTGGCACCATGTATTACATGTTGAAATCGTCATTGATGATGTATATTGTGGTTAAAATGTCATGTTTCTGTATTGTTGGCAGAGTACTCTCGGTGCAGCAGAGTCCTCCGAGCATTGTGGTGAAATCCGTGGCACCCTCAACAAGACCGACTCCACCTACGGCTGACTGGTACTTTAAAACGCGTACGCTCCTGAACAGGTTCCACGGGTCCTGGCTTTGCAAATACCCAACATACTGCTCGCTGGAGCCCGGTTCGGCTCTTGGTTGGGGGCAGCCCCCCGATTGTGGATAGACCACGCACGGAGGCTCTCGGATCAAAACGGACACGTGAGTATTGGTTGCGAGAAAAATTAAAGGAGGGGTAAGGTTAATTGGAACAGTGTCAGATTAAGTAATTGGGGTACAACTTGTGGGTGTAGAGGATGTATGATTGAGCGATCCTTCTTTCTTTCTGCATATGGCCATTAGGAAAGGGGGTGGAAGGGGTGGAAGGCGGCGCGACATAGTACTGTCTCAACCAGTAAAGGATTATAAAGGATGAAAAAGAAATTAGTGGGAGTCTCCGAAAATATGAGTTACTCTTTTCCTTTACCCTTGGTAAACGGTCATTAGAGGCCGGCCCAAAAAGGAGCCAGGAAGGGGTGATTGTGGAGAGTGAATAGGGAGGGAAGACTCTGGTTGTATAGCAAGTGGTAGCGAGTAATACGGGAGGTACGGGTGAATGGTTCATGTTCTTTGTTGTGAGTAGGGTACGTCAGTGCGTCACGTCAATGTGTTCAAGTTTCAATGTTTTTTGGTTATTTGTCAATCACTATGAAATGTTCAAAACTTGACTAAAGATATGATCGTAATGTTTTGATGTAAACATGGAGGTTTTTTGTAGCTATAGAACTATAAAATATAAAGAATTGATAGTAGTGTTTGAGACACCTACATATACACACGCACCTAACTAGAAAGTACAAATAATGGGTGCGGATACGTTCCTCTTGCACATCTGTCAGCACCTCCCATTATATAGTTAGAAGATAAAAAAGTACCATGAACAATGGTTAATGGACATTAAGGGGCAGGAGTCATCTCAAATATGGCCAGACAAGGGTCTTTTGATAAGACAGTACTGGACCTTGTGGCAACATACCTATCAATCAAGTACAAGTGAAAGCAGCTCCAAAATAGAAGAGAGTTATTGGACCTGTGCGTATGTTTGAAGTGGTCGCACTTGTTAAAAACAAAGACAGAGAGTCAAAGCCTGCAGAGGCAGTAACTCAGGAAGAGGGGGGTAGGGAAAGATAAGGGGGAAGAACCTAAATAAAAAGCTGTACCCATTGTTGACCAAACCTGCTGAAAGATATTGTGACCCACTATATTTACCCCAGCCAAGTGCACCAACTATACCAGCAGCAGTGCCCCCTCCCCCATATGACCCTTCTAGCCCATATGTCCAACAAGTATACCCCCAGATGACATAGGGCAAATAACCTGGAATGTAGAAGATGACATCATCAGCACCCAAACAGAATTGGCATGATTAGCGTCCCAATGCGTCGACAGGCTGCCTTTGATGGGGATCGGACAAACACCACCACCACCAAAAACACCTTCCATCATCACTGAAGATGAATGGAAGTCTGGGGACTTCCTCTTCCACATTGATAGTGCCCCAGTAGAAATAGTGCGAGTAGGGCAGGAAGGTGATCAAGTAAGTACAGGGCAAGGTAGTGTGACATCTGAGAGAGAAGAGGAATGTTGGAGTGATATTGATGAGTATGAGGAAGGAGCAAAAGCAGGAGGCCTGCAGGTACAGTATATGATACCACTGGTAGGTGGGGGAAGAAGAGAGGTGGCAGGGAAGGTTGAGAAACAGGATGGGAAGAATGGCGTTGGCAAAAAAGAAAGGGACAAAGGTAGGTAAGGGGAAATAAAATACACATTTACAGATGCCTCTCATACACAAGGGGGCAGGGAGGCCTCACTATGTACCTTGGGCACTCATGGATAAGGCTAACTTGTTGAAGTCCTTGTCCCCGCTCTCTGGGGGTGCGAGTAAATGATATAAGCTTTTGAGAAAAACACTGCCCGTGTTGCACTAGCAATAGGAGATGTCAAGAGCTTATTAATGTCTGTAGTGGGTGATTAAGCAAATGATGTGTGGGGGAAGGCAGGGTTCCCAGGAGTGACGATAGACAGTGACCGCCATAATGGAGCCTCATTTAACAATGTAAGAGCACAGGTGTGGGATGCATTGCAAAGAACCTTCCCTGATACCCCTGACTTACACTCAGCAATTCAATACGCCATGGGGGATGATGAAATTGCTGTGCAATACATTCTTTGGGTTCAGGATATGTGGAGGGCAGAGACGGGCACCACTTGGAACCAGTCTACTGCCCTCTTTTACTTCATAATAAAGAGAGACCTCCTGAAGGAGGTACAGAAGGCCTTGGACAAAATTGCTGGGATAGAAGCCAAGGGTTGACCAGAAATACAAAACATTATAGTACATCACTGTAGGAGAATCAAAGAAAGGGAGAAGGAGTGAAGGTCGCAGCAGTAGCAACCGCCCTCTCCGCAGACAGGCAGGGAGATGGGGAGGAGGGGCAGGTAGCATTACAAGCGAAAATGGCAGAAACTTGAGAGCAAACTGACAGGAACAATGGGCTGGAGAGGAGCAGTACGGGGGCTCCAAAGTCAAGGAAGACATGGAAGAGGAAGAGGTGGGTACCGAGGACAGAGAGGAGGGTATGGAGGACAGGGACCCCAAAGGGTGGAGACAAGGAGTATGTTGGTTAGGTGGGAGGTGGGGCCACTTTGCGAGGGAATGTTGCACCCATTCCATGGCCTACTATCAAAATACACAAATGCTAAAGAATGATCAGCAGTATGGCCACCCCCACCCAGGCAGCCCCTATGGATTACCTATGGGTGGATACAGACAAGAGGAACAAGTCGACATCCGCCATATGCAAGAGCAGAGAGCACAACCCCAAGGGACACAGCAGCGATTAATACGTCAGAACCAAACGGTAAACAGACACAGCAACCCTTTTGTCACTTCTGCTAATGGCGTGCCAGCACCTTTCCGAGGGATGGCCATAGTTGGGGAAAATGTTTTTTCTTTTCCAGGGCAAAACACACATCCAGACTCGGCCAGCCCACAGAGAGAACCTGTGTGTCCAATCCTATTGACTACCCTATGTCCAGACAAGGAACCACTGGTGGGGGCGGAGATAGGTAATAGACAGTTGATCTTCATGGGGGACTGGGGGGTGGAAAAAGCATACCTAAAGGAAGGCTGGTTTCCGCTGTCAGACCGAAAGTTGGAAACGCAGGGTTTTTCTGGGGCTGTGGTCACGGTTCCATACACTAAAGATTTAGACATCACAGTGAGTGGGAAGACAATGTGAGCACCCCTATTGTACCACAAATACTCGCTGATAAATTTACTGGGGAGGGACCTTCTTAGCAAGCTCAAAATGACTATCTCCTTTACTGAAAGAGGCATAGTGTGCTTGATCCCGGGAATATGCCCCATCGGAGCAATGCTATTAACTAACACAATTGCAAATGAAATAACTGTCCGGGGAGTGTCTGCTAATGCAGACATGTTTGTGTATGGAATACAGGTTTTGGCAAGAGTTGTGCCCGAGATAACATGACAAGAATGGCGAATACCTTCTGACTTTATTTTCCACCCTTTAGCTGACCCCGAGGTGGTACCTGGGACCATACTGTCCCTAGATTTACAGGGTTTGCAAGTGTCATTGAAACGTATTGTGGTGATAGGTTTGGACACGCATGGATGCGAGTGGTGGACAGTCCTATGCATAGACCCCAACATATTTAATCGATGAAGAGCTATTCACTGACAATGAAAATGATGGAGAGATAATAATGGACATTTGCATGCCCTGTGACATAATGATTCAGCACCGACAAGTGACAAATCCCCTCATGGCCATTGTCAGTGCACCCCCAAACATTTTTTATGAAGACATGCAACAGGTCCCTACCAAACTATGGACAACTAAACCCCACGATGTAGGGATCTTGCAAGAGGTGACGCCCGTTAAAATTAAACTCAAGCCTGGTGCGGTGTTGCCCCGAGTGAAACAATACCACCTGTCACGAGAAGCAGATGAGGGGATAAAAGAGACAATATATGCATTACTACAACAGGGCATCATTGTCCCATCAAATGCACCTTGTAATACGGCCATTTACCCCATTAAAAAAGCGAAAGGCGTGGCTTGGAGGATGATACAAGATTTACGCCCACTTAATGACATCATACAGAAGGAGTTTCCGCTTATCCCAAATCCAGCATCCATTTTGTGCAGCATTCCAAAATCTGCTACATGTTTCATAGTGGTAGATTTGAAAAATGCATTTTTTCTCAGTACTACTCAATCCAAGCTCACAATAATTGACTGCCTTTACGCTGGGGGGAAAAAGATATGAACATTGCAGGCTAACCCAGGGATATTGTAAAAGTCCAAGCATTTTCAATGGAATACTACATGAGTACCTTGCCAATATTCATGTCAAAAGCACAGTGATACAATACATAGATGATCTGCTAGTGTGTGGAGAAAGTGAAGAACAGTGTAGGGCAGACTTGATCACACTGTTAAATTTATTGGCACAAAAAGGGTACAAGGTAGACAGAGAAAAGTTGCAGTACTGCTTAACAGAAGTGTTGCACTTAGGCCAATTTATATCAAAAGATGGCAAACAGATATTCCCATAAAGAGCAGCAGCAGTGCGTGCGACTATTAGGCCTTGCACGGTAAAAGAGATGCAGAAGTTCCTAGGCATATGTAACTATAGCAGAGCATGGATACTAAATTATGCATCATACATAAGGCCCGTGTTACAGGCATAAAAGAAGAACAGCGAGAAAACTCAGCACTTACATGAACACAAGAAATGAACACTGCCTTTCACACATTGAAAGAGCTAATTTCCACCACCCCAGTCCTAGCTACCCCAGACTATGAACGGGAATTGTCCCTGTTCTCACACTGTGATGGGACTCTTATGACAGCAGTCTTGACCCAAAAGACATCATTAGGGCACAAACCATTGGATAACTAAAGCAGCACGCTCAACGCTGTGATGGAAGGACACTTTGCGTGTGAACAGGCTCTCGCGGCCGCAGCCTTTGTAATTGAAAAAAGCACCACTATTGTGATGGGAGGCTCGGTGACACTGTTCGTTGAGCACTCCTTATTTGCTATTCTCAAGAGATCCAAGTCCGCACTAACATCACAAAGGGCTACAGCATAGAAGATTATAATCTCTGGCTCCAACATGCATATAGTACATTGCACAACGATAAACCCAGCTACATTTATTACCGAAGCATGCACAGTGTAAGACATGCAAAATCATGATTGTGCCAGATATAAAAGGGGGCGATGATATTCCCAAAGCAAATGAGAATGCCGTAGAGGAGGGTGAGGTGTATTTTGTGGATGGGTCAGCTTCAATTTGTCCAGAGACAGGGAAAAAACACACGGGAGTGGCGGTTGTGAGATTGGAAGATGGGGAGTATGAGACACCTGTAAAGAAACGGTTGCCAATGTATTTTTCACCACAAGCGGCAGCACTTGTAGCATTAACTTAAGCATTGCACTAAGCAAAAGGGGGAGCAGTGATGATATATTCCGATTCGGCATATATGACCACAACAGTACATGGTGGGTTGTCAAGGTGGAGAAGAAGAGGTTTCAGAAGGCAGATGGGTTCCCAGTTCAGCACACAGAACTCTTGAAAAAGCTCAGACAAGCCTTAGCAGAACCATCAGTAGTGGCCTTAGTGAAGTTCCAGGGCCATACCAATAACAGTGATGTCATAATGTTGGGAAACGCAGCAGCAGATGCTGCTGCAAAAGAAGCAGCATTCTTTCAAAAACCCCAAATAGCAGAGTGTATATTGAAAAGAAGTGTGCAGGAGGAGACAGAATTGGGATACAATTTGATGCCAATTTCACGAATAATAGATTTACAGAAAAGAGCCCCAATCGAAGAACAAGAACTGTGGTCAAGGAGGGGGTGCACACAAACCACAACAGATCTACTGTGGTGTTAAGACAGCACAGGAAAAGTAGTGATGCCCTTAGAGCTTTTACAACTTGCATTTCAACAGTTTCACTTCCCAGCACATACGGCAAAACAACACATAGCATCAGATATACAGGAAGATTGGTTTGTTCTACAACTGTAGGAACACATAGCAAAATTGACTATTGAATGCACATGTCAGATGTACAACTCTGGACTGACTTTGAGAATGCTACGCGGAACATTGCCCTGACCCATCAGACCCTTTTGTGAACTGCACATTGTTTATGCAGATATGGGAGAAGATGCAATGGAATAAGATACCTCATTGTGGTGGTCTGCTCCTTTTCACGCTGGGTGGAGGCAGGACCATGTGCCCACCCAGATGCAAAATGTGTGGCAAAGTTTTTAGTAAGAGAGGTTTTCCCGCGCTGGGGCATTTGAAATGTCATACGCTCCGAAAACAGAACGCATTTTGCAGACAAACTTTTCAAAGAAGTGACATCCTTACTAGGAATAAAAAACAATTAATGTTCCATTTACTCCCTGCAAGTGAACAGGGTTGTCAAAAAATCAACGGCCTCCATAAAAGTAGGCTGTCAAAATTGATGCACACTGTTAAGAAAATGTGGGTGCATTTCCTGCCAGTAGCGCTGTTTCAATTTGCGCACACAGCCAAGTAAAGACCACCACTTGTCCCCACATGAGATAGTAACAGGGTGATGCATGCAAACTTCAATCTCTCCAATTAGGCGTGCATCTTATGCACATAGAACAGCCACAATATTGGGGAATAGTTTAAAGATTATTTGACCCAACTCACATGTGCAGTAAGAAGCATAGCAAAACAGGTTGCACCGCTCTACACACGAGAAAGTGAAACTGACACAAACACTGCAGTAGCAGATAGCCCCAGCACACAGCTAATGGCCGGGGAATGGGTATGCATTAGAGGTTTTGTAAGGAGATGGAATTCTCCAAGATTTCATGGCCCTTATGAAGTAGTATATTTGACACCGTCAGCGGTGGAGGTTAAGGGCCTGATATATTGAATATACCTCTCTGATGTTAGAAAAGAACACAGCGGTACAGTGCCAGAAGAGGAAGAGCAAGCACAATAATAAGTGGGTAAAAAAGGACATAGTGCGAAAAAGACAGCAACATGTGTAAATGTGAAAATGATGTGACTAATCATTGCAAAAGCAATATGTTACAAGGTTTATATAATTGCCAAATGTATATGTATGAGTTGTCTCCCTATCCACCTCCCTTTTCGCCTTGTCTCTAAAAACTGCTTTACTATAATTCTCACTTTCCCTGCTATCTCCATCCGTGATGTCTTGCTCTCTTACTGGTTTCTCTTTTATGAGACGTTGTCCTTTTTTTCTCAGGGAATATAAAAGGTCAATTGATGTAAATGAATGTGTACTTAACCCATTATATCTCACTCTGTAGGTACAAACATGGCAGAAAGGAGGGAACTCAATGAAAATGCTACAACTATAGTTAGCAGTAGGGAAAACGTTAGTGCACTAGAGCCTGCTCCTATGAGTGTCGCTTGTGATTTACTGCTATCGTTTTCTCATCAATGTTGTTATGTTTAGGACTGTACTGGGTAATTTATTTTATTATTGAAAGCATAAAACAAGAGGGGCAGGGGATAAAACGGGTACAAGAAGGTACCCACCTAATCTGAGGTGGTTTTAAAATGATTTGGGCTCACAATGTTTAAACAAACCTCACTACTCTGCATAAAAACATAACTATTAAGGTGCCATTGTTTGAATACTCAATAATCAATGATGATGAAAATGAATTTAATATATATAAGGACAATTAAATTCCTGATGTGTTACTATTGCCATATGACAATGTACCAACAGCCTTAGAACCTACCTCAAGCTGCAATTACATGCAATTCAGAACTGAAACCCTCACCCCACTTACCCACCCTACCTCACAGTATTGGCAGCCAAGTTACGAACAAAGTCAAAGATGGTTGTCGGCATTTTCCCTATTCGACACCAGAGGAAAATGAAGGTACATAATGACTTTGGGGGGAGAAGCAGTAGAAAAGGGGACTGGGACAGAAAAGATATGATGCATACCATGGTATTGGCCTTGATGCAGTAGAAGACCCACACCACCCAGACCAATCTAATCGATGGTATGACATGACATGAGCACCATGGCCAAACATGTGTTCTCCTTGTTACCCCACATCTCAGGAACACCTAAAATCCTACTACCCCAAGAAACGCCTATTGCAGATGCCCAGTGTCTTATTCATCTTGCACTGTGTTGAATTCGGAGTGCCTTCCAAGCACACACTGTCTCGTTACAAATGCTTGAAAATGAGAAAACCTGCCACAGCAAGCCCCAAATAGTGCTCTGCATAAAGGAACCATTTTTTGTCATAAAAGGGACAATGTTTCCAGAGAACAGATGGCAAGAAGAAACAGTCATGTGTAAATCAGAAGCATTGCAAAGACTATCTGATGAACAATTTCAATGGGTCGAAAAAACATGCGCTCGAACCTGGTCTCAGCACATTACCAAACTGACCTTGGCAATAGCTCTCGGAAAACTAATCAAGATCCAACGTGAACTGCAATATGAACTGTGTTTCCATGGGGAAGGGAAAGTACCCATGGGCGCAAACACACACTGCAACAAGACACTTATACTGCCTGAGATGAAGAAAGGAACAGTGGCTCTAATGGACACTTACTGGGTATGCGGCAAACAGGCATACTTACACCTTCCGCCATCATGGAGAGATACTTGTGCCCTGGACACACTGCATTCAGCCCTGATGGTAATCCCTGAGAGTCATATCCAAGGGGAGAGGTTGCCAGCCAAGAAGTCTCCAGCACCCCAGTCAACAAGCGAGGAACCCCCTACGTATGACGTACTTTCGGAAGATTAGCTGCACAACAGAGGTTCTCGAAAAAGAAGGGCCTCAAATTACATCTCCACAGACTCTTCAGAACTCTTGGCACAAATATCTGACAAATTTAAGCTTTTCACGTCAGACATTTTTTACATCACTTATACCAAGTATCCAGGCTCGAGCAAACACCAAGTGGTTGCAAATAATCTGCTGGGAACGGATCCAGTTGGCAAATGACACTGAAGAAGGATTCAACATCATCAAGGTGGAACTTAGAGCCCTAAGGTTGATGACCATGCAGAATAAGTATGTGCTGGACCTGCTCGTTCTTGCCTTCTGCCAATGCTGACAATGGGACATAGTATTTTTCCTGTTGATTTTTTGTGTGTGCCAGGTAGGGATTCGATGTTGTGCAAAATCAATCCCCAACAGTGCAATGATTATGGTGACAATGGGCAGCCCAACAAAGGTGCCACAGGTTGCAAGAGATGCCCAAGTACAAACAGGAGAGAACCCTGAACCTAAATATCGAATGACCGCAGTGTATAAAACAGGAGACAGGGTACCACTGTTAAAGAACCCTATGAATTAGAATGGTACAAGGAGGTATGGGTGGACCTGGCTGGGGATGGGAGGAGCATTTATATGACGGGCACCCCTGACAAGTATGCCAGAAGAGGGCAAAGCTTGACATCTGTTTGTAGGGCCTGGATGCCCATCACAGGGACCGCAGCCTGTGATGAAGCAGTGTTAGAGGCAGAAGAAGGGTAACGTTTAAGGGGCCTAGTATGACCCCCCTCCATCCCATATGAAGTGGAAGTTATGCTCATTCAATTGCTGAAGACGTCCCTATGTCCGGTCTGCCAGCAACAGAGCTTGGAAAAACCATTGCATGACACATAACAAACTCCATTTCAGACATCCCCAGACTCCATTTTGTATTAGGTAATAAGATGAGCTGGGCTTATTCGTACAGCTGGTCAGTTTGGCGACTCTTTACGTATTTGTTGAAAATATGGTTGATGACATCCAAAAATAAGAATGGAGATAGGGAGAACCCCTCACGTTCCAACAATATGAAATATCCCGTCGCAGGTCTCTGGATTGACGGTAAGCCACAAAAAAACAGTCAATAAATGTAATAAGGGTATGCCAAGACATACAAAAGGCGCACTGTCCTGGATTATTTTGTATGTCTTGGCATACCCTTATTACATCCATTTTGTATTAGGCCTGGCTCCATCTTTTGTTAGGCCGTATTGTGATTCCTAATAAGCCCTCTTACCTAAGCACTCCCACCTCGTCCTTCCCTGTCTGCGCCGTGGCTGTCCAGTTCTCACGAAAGCTTAGCTGTGAATCGTTGCAAGCTGATAATGTATTTCTTCTCTTCCTCTGAGATCATTGCCCTGTGTGTGACCGGTCCGAAGCCTGGATTGTGAAAACCATTTGTCGCCACAAACATGCCCAGCTCCTTCAAACTCCTCACCTTTAGGAATTATTGCCTGAATAACCTTTGCCCCACTCTGTTCCTTTCATGCAGCAATTGGTGGGACCTCTCCTCATACAGGCCACCTTAGAAAGCCCCCATATAACTAATCTTGCATGATTATATATTCTCCCAATACTAACACCTATCAGTCATTTTGTTTGAACCTTGTGGGACCAAGCAAATTAATCTCAGAATCACACATTTAGATAAGGCACCTGGACCACCGAGTCTGTGTCCCCACTGAGGTCCAGGTTAAGAATGTGCATCTTTTGCTACAATTTAGAGACGATCCTGCATTTTTCGCATACGTTTTATGTCTTATACCAATCCCTACATGCCAGTAATTACTGTGTAGTTTAGATTAGTTAGACAATCGACGGTGTGGACTCAGCCTGACCTCCCAGATGAGCCCAACTGACCCACATGCCACAAGAAGTAACAAGTTCAGCATCAGCCAATCGAGCAGCACCAGCACCGTATAGTGTATAATGTATTAGCTGAACGCGCCATTGAAGTGGCACCATGTAACACATATAGAAATTGTCGTTAATGACCTGTATTGTGGTTAAAATGTCATGTTTTTGTATTGTTTTCACATCGCTCCCAGAGTAGCAGAGTCATCTGCATGCCCTACTTTACTATTATATGTAGCATACTCGCAATCTTTCTCCTGGCTTCATTCCCTACTGGGGTGCGTCCATTTTCTCAGATTTTCTTTGGAGTTTGTATTTTTGGGGAATGACCACTTCACCGTGTAGAACTGTATGTTGTTGGTTGAAATCCATGATTGGTTGTGGTCTCTCATGAATGCTGAAGCTACTTAACTAACTTTTCTCTGTGATCTTTAATTTTACCATTACATCTGGTGATCCATCTCCATTGTTGCCTTTGAGTCAGATTGGAAAAGATAAAGATGGTGTTGAGGAAAAAGTTCCATTAGTTTTCCCAAATCTTGTTTCATCATTAAAGTAAGGGACACACCTCATACATTCCCCAAAGCATTGCCTCCACAATGAATTAATATGTTGTCTGGCTGCCCTGTACTTCTCAGAATGAACAATTTTGTAAAACTTGAAACCAACACATTCCCTGCATTCCAAACCATTCAATTGTAACATTATTTGAAAACTAGGTCCATGTTAATATTTAGTTTCTCACAAAACCCAGTAACAAAAACAGCGGACTGTCTCCGATCAGCCTCACAGTTTTCAAACCAGCCATGACATGTGCAGTCTTTCTCTGTTTCCAGGAAAAAGATTCATAGTTTGAATTTCAAGTAGTTTGTATAAGTAGGCTGTGTATTTTTTGGTGTTTGTAGTTGGTTGATGTTACTGTTGTAATTCTGTGTTTGTCTGTGATAGGTTACACTCAAAATGTGTTGGCCATTTTAGAATTTTGGTTAGTAAATATAGTCCTCTTAATATGGTTCTGATTTTGGAAAGAATAAAAGCTATCATATCATTTATGTTCAGATTGTAGCACTCTCTATCCACTATACTCTCATTGTTTGTGATCAACCCATTGTGTACATGTTTTTCAACCTTATCCATCCTACCTAAACTCAATCTTTTATATCCTAACTACTATGTATACTTTATAATCATCCATTTTAAATAACTCCATGAGCAGTCATTTATCATATTTTTAATAAATACTATTGTATGTTTACTGTTTCTTTTGTCATTTATATTACATACTCAGATTTTCTATTAAAAAGAATTCTTATAGCCGCGGCTATACAAATGAAAGGGGATTGATTGGTGTATTGAGGAACACGCCTAGCAACAACAATAACTGCGGTGTCTACCTGCTGATATTCAGCACCCACCTAGTGAACGGCATTGCTACCCTCATGTAAAAGAGGCACCCTGTGCAGCTATGGCTATATCCCAGAAAATAGCATATTATGTGTTTGTGGACATGTGGTAGCCTCGGCTGTCTGCCATTTTGGCCGGAGAAGCATCATAGATAAATTGAGTGGTTTGGGGGATTGGGAGAGACAGGGAAGTAAAGGAAGACCATGGGGAGTGGAGGGAGGGCTGGTAGGTTTTTTGGGGACACTAGTTTGGAGTGTGGGGGAGTTGAAAAACTTTTTTAGTCATGTTTTTTTTCTGTATATTCACGGCTAACAGCAAATGGCCATGAAGGTGCTTCTCTATAACCGCGTCTATGAAAAAGCATGTGCATAGCCACATCAATGCTTTTTTTCATTTTATTAGTTATACCTGTAGGTGCGGCTCTAGCCGCATCTATTTTAAAACAAACATGTTCTGTGCATTAATGATATTGGTGTGTGGATGATATCGCACAGAATGTCATTTGTGTGTGTTATTTTATGTGCTTAGGTGTTCCTTTGTTTTGAATGTTGGCATTGTTTGTTTTTGAGTCTGCAAACAATGATTGTTTGTTATTGGTTGTTGTTACTGTTCTACTTGTGTAGCTCTCTGTGATAGGTTGTAGTGGCACTGGCTCATCCATTTTAGTAGTTTTGTTAGTATATAGTTCTCTTTTTGTGATATTCATTTTTGAAAGTATAAAAGCCACCATTTTCTGCAGTTTTATCATTTTGATTCCAGAACTCACAGTGTGCACAATGCAAGAGTGTGGGTGAAGTGAAAGTAATTGTTAATAAATATTTACATATTTGAAAGTGTATTTGCAGTGCTGTGTCTGTTAGTTATCTTAACCACTAATATCAAATGGTGTTCATTGTCTTATTTCTCATCTGCTCTGATTATGCCACAAGAATTTTGTAGTGTATTTTTTAACTTTCACTAACATGATCCTACAACATTAGATCAGTCAATCAATGACATTTAAATGCAGGCATTTTGTTTTTGTATTCATGTTAGTGAGGTTGAAAGTTTATTTGATTATATTTTTTATCATTTTAATGTACTTTCAATATGCAGTACTTTTAGCTGTTTTCAGTTTTCTGTGAGGCAGTACAATTGATGGTGTTTTGCAAGTTCATTTTTTTAAAATTTATTTTCTTGTAGCTGCATCGTTCTCATTATCCCAGTGGACTTTCACCAGATACTGTACAGTTAAATTCCGTTAAGGGTAAACCCATATTCAAAACATAGTGGTACTGCTGGAGATGGGAACTGCACATCTGTAGACACTTCATGAAAAACCTACTTTTGAACCTGTCTAGCATTTCTCTAGCATTTCAGATTACTCTTGAAATAGAGTGCTCCAGTACTGCAGGTGTTTCAAGAATCTGGCTGTTGGTGGCAGCACATTTAATGTGTGGTGGTTAGATTCTTTGCATTTATTTTCTGATTGGGTCTTTATTGTTTTTTATTGTGGGCAGGTGCTGATAGGAATCAAGTACTTGAGCTGATCTGTGCTAATGAAGAAGTTGTCCAATTAACTCCAGTGGAAGGTCAGCCTGTACTCAAAATGTAGGAGTGGATGAAGAACATTTGAAGAAATAGTTTGTCCAGGAAAAAGAGGATTAGGTCAAAAGTAGATATACTTCTGTGTGGATCTTATGTTGTTGCATCTTTTGTGGAAATTGAATTGTGGCTTATGGAACACTTTATATTCTTAACAGATAAATTGGTTGCTGATAGATCGGTAAGAGCTGAATTGAAGCAGTACCCACAGAAGTAGAGGGTAGACTGTTAGTTGAAGGTTTCCCTCTGGTGGATGGACTTGCTGGATGAGGTGCTGATGGCCTGTGATGTAATGCAGGAGACAAATGCATTTTCATGTTGTGGTGTTCATGCAATTTGTGATATGCATTGTTCTTATCATTTCAGTGGACAATCACCCGATGTTGTACAGTTAACTCCCATGTAAGGCTAACTCATATTGAAAACATAAGAATGGATGGAGGTGGTGGTGGAGGAGGTATTGCTTTTCTACATTCATTGTTCTAGTGCACCTGCAACAGAGGGTTGATCCGTACTGATGCTCCTAAACTTTGGGATGGAACATTGTTGACTAAAAAGGATTGTTTGCAACGATCAATATAAAGTTATTCTTTTGGGTGTGGTAGATATCTCGTCTATGGAATCTCGGTTGACCTGATTGGTCATGGGTACTCTTTCTAAGTGTATGACTGTTTTGTTTCCCATGTTTTCCAAGTTTACTTCACCTACCCCATTCTCTCTCTTAACTTATCCCATCCATACTATTGTAATTCCTTAGCATGTTGTCCCTTGTTTGTTCTCACTATGTTTATATATGTGTGTTTATTGATTATAATAACAGTTTTTATACTTTTATACTTTTAAACTTTTATTGTACCCCTATTGAGAAGCCAATTGTGGAATAGGCAGCACAGCCAAACATTGAGAAAAATGTATTTAAAGTACTGTTCTTTCTTCCGGTGTGATGGTTTTCCATCTCTTGTTCTCCAGGTTTACCTATTTTACCCTATTCCCTCTTGTTATAATTCAAAACATACTTTGGCACATACTCACACTCTGAAACACTTGTGTTTGAGCTCGATATAAATAAAATATCATTTAATTTCTTTTACAATTGGGATGAAGTGGATGAAGATGTCTGGCAGATGAATTGCCATTAGAAATAAACCCTGGGAAGGGTTCTCACTCATCCGTGCAGTACATCTGTTTACACATCATGAAAACCCTCCTCTCTGAACCTCTCTAGCATGTATGATGACTCTTCAAATGTAGTGATTCACTGCTGCATGTGTTTCAAGGCTTTGGCTGTTGGCGACAGCACCTTTAATGTGTGGAGGTTGAATCTGCACAACCACCGCTCAGAGCACCAGTGAAGAGGGAAGACATCTGTTTACACATCATGAAAAGCCTCCTCTCTGAACCTCTCTGGCATTCATGATGCCTCTTAAAATGTAGTGCTTCACTGCTGCATGTGTTTCAAGACTTTGGCTGTTGGTGACAGCACCTTTAATGTATGGAGGTTGAATCTGCACAACCACCGCTCAGAGCACCAGTGAAGAGGGAAGACCACATCTAAGTCTAAAAAGGATGCAGCCCAGTATGGGGCATACTATCCAGAAGTATGTTTTTTCCCAATTATCCAATGATTAGTATGTGCAAAGAGAGCAACAGTGTACTGTGCACCAATGTTGCATCTTATACTGTGTATTTATTGCACTATAAAAGAGGGTCAAAACATTTATTGAATTGTTTTTCATGTAGTGTGTTCTTTAACAAAGTGCGTTTTCTTTTTTAACAGATAGGATACTAATGTAAATGAAGTTGTTTGTCATATACTGTAGTGATACTTTATAACTACCATTGTGTCACTGCTGGATCTTTCCTCATTCCTATTTCAAACTCCGATTTTCTTTTTAATCTAATAACTGTGCTACCCAGCACCCACCTGTTGTGCGGCATTGCTACCTATATGTAAAAGTGGCACCCAGTGCAGCTGTAACGACACACTAGCAAATGGTATGTCGAGTGTTTGTGGATGTGTCTTAGCTGCATGTAATATCAGCCGAACCGGCACGGCTTCTCTGTAACCGTGGCTATAACGAGCATGTGCATTGGCGCAACAATGCTTTTCATCTTTTTATTGGTTGTTGTGGTTGTTGTGGCTATTGTTATAGCTGTGCCTATTGGACCATACATTTTCTGTGCAATAGTCATAATTGTATGTGGATGATACAGGTCAGAATCGTACCAGTGTTTGTTATTTTATGAGCTTATGTGTTCCCTTGTCTTATTTGAAGTTTGGCTAAGTTTGATTTTCAGTTTGTAGAAAATGTACATGTAGCCGCTGCTACAAAACATGATTTGTAGCTGTGATAAATAGAGATACTAGGCAGGGTTTTGTATGTGTTTTGGTGTGTCTAATTGGCTGGTGTTAATGTTGTAAATGTTGTACTTCTTTGTGATAGGTTGCAGTGAATATGTGTTGGCCATTTTATTCATTTTCTTACAATATAGTCCTCTGTGTCTGCTTTTGATTTTGGAAAGTATAAAACCCACCATGCTGTCTACTTTTCTCATTTGGACGGCAGAACACACACTGTGCTCATGGTGCAGTTCATTTTACCGATGAGACAATATTATTGGCATTGATCAGTTGTTTGTCATTGGTTTGTTGAATGTTTTATCTGATAATGTGTTGACGAATGGGTCCTGTGATTTATTTTGTATCTTACTGTATTTGTTAACAATGAAGTGGTACTGCTCTGTATGTAGAAAATGGGTGGGAACAATTGTTGGAAGTTATTTATTAGGAAAGAAAATTTATTATAGTAAGGTGCATGATATAGAAACACTAAGTTACTTCCTGTACTCAAAATAAAAGAATGATCATAGAGCAATAGAAATGTGATTGTATTTACAATGTTTTCATAATATAGTATGGTGTTCATTAATGAGTTTTTTTTTGGGGTGATCTGAAAATGTGTCAAGATGTTTTATGCTGGAGTGTGTTACTGCATGGTTATCTATTAGAGAAAATATATTGTTTTCAATTGTTGTTTGTTGTTTTGTGAAACCCAGTGTTTAATTTCATGAAAAAAATGTTTGATTGGTTCTATTCTTAAAGATACACTCATAAAGAATATAGGAATTGTATTAGTTGTGCAAACTCCTAGTATATCAAAAAGAAATAGAATGTTTTTTCCTGTGCAAATTTCCCCAATAAATACAGACACACTATGGGCTTCAGTAATTCAATTTCAGTCCACAATTAATATTTGAAGTATGGGTTTGTTTCGCGTATGCTTCTCATGAGTTACTTTCTGTTTTTATTTTTGTAAAATAAGGGGATTATAAAAATGTATATGTATATTTTTAATGGCAGCAATTGCTTTGGTGTTCTAAAACCATGATGCAGTTATCATATTTCAAACACATTGGAGCAGAGTGAGCAAAAGTAGAAGAGAGTGACACAGACATGCATCTCTACAGCAGATACCTGTGCGCATATTATAGGCCTTGGGTTTGTACATTTTGATAAAAATGAGCCTTCCTAAAGGGTTCCTCTATATTTGCATAATGTAACTGGATGAGGTGCTTAATCAAATTTATCGCTTATACAAGTTTGGGATGGTTTATGGGAAGATTCCTTCTGCAATAGCATACAATAGGAAACACACTGATTTTTTTTAATGTCCTTCTTACTACAATGCTACTTGATACAGAAATACTGCCAGCTGTCAATTACACTTTTATGTGCACACTGGTTCTTGAAAGGAGTTAAGGTGAATATTTAGCATACCCATGCATATCTTCATAACTTTCTTTCATTGTTTTTCCTCTCTGGTTTCCTGTAAAGTTTCAACAATTCACTCGCAAATTCCCCAAGAAAGTGACAATGTCTAATGCAAATCCTTAGTGTTTATTTCATTCATATGTTAAAATATGTAAACAGGTAACAAACGTTTATTTTTCACCAAAATGGAGTTTCTTAAATAGGGGATGACAAAGTCTGAAAGAATGAATTAAAATGAACATTTAATTTAAGGGTTTTCCTTGATGAACGATTTGCCAAGTAATTTGCTCTTAACTGCTGCTGCCTTCGATGTTGCTAGATCGCTCTGTTTAGGATCGATGTATACTATGATGGACATTTTCATTTCTGTTGTGGTTGTGCTGTTGGCATTATGCAGTAGGCATATCGCTTTCGGGGCCCGTCTCGTCAGAATTGTAGGATCTATGCTCCCCCTTTTCTCTTTCTTTTTATCATCCAGGTGGAGTATCTTTGTAATTGGTCCCAACACATACAGTAATTTATCATGGCATGATTTCCAAGATAAATCAAGCCATTTATTGATGTGTTTAGTATACTTGCCCATGCAGGAGAGCATTCCTTTGTCTATTTCTGGTGTTTCACTAATTCCCTCTAGCAGATGTGGTCTGGGACACTCAGTCTGTAGCTTGTTTCTGGCTTTTTTGGCCAGTGGTGTTCTGAACCTCTTCATCGGGACCACCTTTTCTTTTGATGGTGGCTTCCTTTCTGATGGCCAGGGATGAATGAGAGTCTCTGGGTCAAAGTCGCTGCCATTCTCCTTCTGATTTTACTCAGTCTTTCTTTTCTTGTGAGCTCTTTTGCCTTTATCTTCACTGGAAGTTGATAGCATTTCCACTTCCTCTTCCCTGGACTGCGCCTGCCAGCTGTAGTTTTCCTCGATCAAGCTGAGTGAGGATATTTTCTACCATCTGCTTTCTTTCAACCTTCACCTCAGTGCTTTTCTCTTGCTGCCTTGCTCCTTGTGTGGCATGCCCAGAGGTGTGTGGCTGTCATGTGCCCTTCAGGCTTTCTTTCTTTGCCCTTTTTCTCTTCCAGTCTAGCCGGTACTTCTGATCTTATCCATTCCTTGGGAGAACTTTAACAAATTCTACACGAGGGATAGATACTGTGAACTATGTTTCAATATAGCACCTAACGCTTTCTGGGTGGTCTGCCCCATAGTGGGCTGCATCCTTTTTTGTCTTACATGTGGTCTTACAACTTCACTGGAGCTGTTTTTACCCGTTGGTGTGCAGCATCAACCTCCACCCATTTAAGTTGTTGAAAGAAACAGCCAGAGTCTTTAAACACCTGCATCAGTGGATTACTCTATTCAAAGAGTCATCAGAAATGCTAGAGCGGTTCAGAGAGGAGGCTTTTGATTAAGTGTCTACAGATGTTCTCCTCCTATCTCCAGCAGTACCACTTGAGTGAGTGAGAGATCTTCCCAGGATAATTTCTCTCTGATGCAATGCATCTGCTGTAAGTCATCATCCACTTCATCCTGTGGTACTAATAGTGTCTTTATTTGGTTGCAAGACAATCCAGCATTTTGCAACATAAAAAACAAAAATGGCCACCATGGAATGGGATTTGAAGTCTGTTCACCCTTTATATGGTGGCCATTGAAAACAGTAAAAATAAAATAAATAAAGAAGATGACCACCATAAAACATTAGAAGGGGCTCCATATAGTCCCTTCTCCCTTTCCATGGTGACCATTATAAAGAAAGAAAAAAAAACAAAGAAAGTAGCCGACATGGAAAGGGAAAAGGGAGTACATGTAGTCCCTTCTACCTTTCCATGGCTTCCACTCGCAGAACAAACACAGAGGAATGTAATGGTGACGGGTGCTTTGTCAGGTTGCTAATGACACAGAAGAGGGGCAATCAGATGGTTTGTAACAATCAGATTATCCCTTGTCAGGTACTAATTGTACTTGAAACTGTCCACTTGGATAGCATTATAGAAATTAACACATTCAAGATACAGTCGAAAAGCAAAACTGTTACATGATCCTATTCCCTGTTAAAAATAGGTGCACAGCTGCATAGCCGCGTCAACACAGTTTTCAAAGTGGTTGGGCCTTTCCTCGCTCGTCTTCTCATTTATTTAGGCAACTGGTCAATAATTTAGCCAAAAACATGTCATTGTGTTTGGGCATACTCGTGCATATGGATAACACATTCTGGTTCTCTATATAACCATGGTTATACCCCTCTCCCAAGCACCTCTTTCCTGTTTTCTGTCATTCTCTTTTTGTCTCTTGGTGGGTGAACTTCTTTGTAAACCTTCAGGAACTTTTAAAACCGGTACCTTGATTTATCCATTCCTTTTTTTTTTACCTTTCTTCTTCCTATGCCTGTGCTCTTTGTCTTGTGCTTTGTAGTTTCAAATTTTTTGTTATTTTAGTGTTTTATTATTTTATTTTTTAAGTTTTCTTATTTTTTAAGTTCTTGATATTAAGTGGCAGAGTCCTTTTTGTGTTGTGCATTTTTACATTATTTATTTTTCCTGCATGGTCCTGCATTTCAAAATGACTATGAACAGCAGTAATGATGAAGTGGTGTGGGTAGCTTCAGCTTTACCACTATGGAAGAAGCAAGTTGCACAAAAAAGATTTCTGACATTTGGCAATATTTCCACTTAAAGGACCAACACAGCAAAAAGGAGATCGAAGAGGCCATGAGCAATTTTGATCATAAGGTTTTGTGGAGTGGTCCTTCACACAAGCTGTCTCAAAGCTTGGAAACATCCACGTTAATTCAACAAATTGTTTGTGTTCATTGGGATGAAGTGGATGATTCATATAGGAAGGCTCATGGGAAACATAGGTCAAAGCACATGGAGCAAGATCAGCACAGCAGTATTTATCATCTGCGTCACAGACTTCCAACAAGATTACTAGCAATTTTCACCAACTAACACCCAACATCAGCCCATCCTGCTTGCACTTGATCTTTCTAACTTTATTGTGATGTGAAAAACCTGTCACAGCTTGATTTAGGTGGGAAGTGGAAACCTTGATGCTTTGGGCAAGGCTATTTCAGAACATACGGCCATATGCCAATGCTAGGTTTATTTTTAAGTGTCCATTATTGTTTACCCTATTCCTTAGAGAAAATAAACACTAACAAAAGTACTAGCTATAAATGCCTTTTGTTATATGTATGAATCCTAGGGTTTTTCCCTTCCAAGTTCCTACCTCTTTTTTCCTTATTCAACAAAAACGATCATTTTTGGTCCAACTTTTTAGTTATCAAAATAGACAATAAAAACACATACTGTAGATATGGATCAAAGACCATTATTTGATCCCTTTAATACAGTGTGTGTTAAAATAAATACATATCCTTATGTATTTCATTATAGCTGCTGTTATCCCCTGTGGAAGCCGTGGGTAAAGCCCCCCTGCCCCCTGGTCATTGCCACATTTAGCCTTGCATGCATCCTTGTTAGCCGCGTCTGTAAACCCTTTATTAAAAAAAAAAAACATATGTACATATATATGTGGGCAATAGTCTTGTAAAGATTTATTTTAGGGTACATTGAGTGTAGTCTTTGTACACAGTTACTGTAACAGTTTAATAACTTTATATTCATCAACAGTACATATAAATGTAAACACTTTAAAAAGTTCAGTAAATATGCAAACACATTTTTTAAGAATAGGTTTATTTGGGGGGAATGTGGTTGTGCAATATCTTTTTATTTTACTTTCTACACATGATACATTGTTTTCATTAGGCCAATTGGACCCAATGGATACACTATATCAAAAGACATATAATATTGATCATGTTTACAGTGCACAACCAAACATTTTTGGGCCGTATCAAGCACCATCTTCTCTGATGGATTCAGTTTGACAGCACAACATATCTTCCTAATCATAATTACATTGCATAAACATGGATTTAGTTTGACACAAAACATATCATGCTGATCATAATTACATTGTACATGCAGGCCTTTTTGGGACTGTATCCAAACACCATCATCTCGGATGGAAAAACTATCATGCTGATTATTTTTACAGTGCACCAAAAATATTTTTAGGGCCGAATTTGGTCGACCATTATACCATCCATATTAAAATCCTGGGTAGTGTACATAGAGCAATATGCTTTGGGTGTTGGGTTGGCCTTGTGTATAGTGCCTTATTTAGCTAGATGTGTGAATCAGACAAGTCTCTTAGTAATGGCTGAACTCTTATGTAACCCTCAGATACTACTATGGTGAGTATGTCTCAACTGTCTATGTTATTGGAATACGGTAGACTGTAAACTAGAAGAAAAGGTCCCACTCTATGGAAAATCTAAGTCAATTTTTTACCGTATTAAGATGGTAGATCAATTTTTGCTCAAGTTTTCTAGGTTCTAGGTCACGGTCTCCTCCTCTTGCTTTGGCACTGATGGTTTGGATTATAAACCAGCGTAGTTCCGTGTGTTTATGTTTCTGTTTGACAAAATGTGCCACCATTGGTTTATCTTCAATGGCGTTTTGAGGCAAGATCTGTGCTCACAGATTCTTTGCCTGATCTCACGTTTGCTTTTCCCTATTGTCGGAATCGAAACAATATTATGCCTCCTATCGCAGCAATTGTATGTGTATTGGCCTACGCCAAGTTGTCTAAAACATCATATGCGAACAAACTCTGCGGCAAGGTTTTGACCTTAGAGAAAGTAATGTAAGTCTCCATCTTGGATTAAGCCGCCATTTTAGGTTCTCTTGTAATGTGGAAGTCACCCTGAACATCAAAATGGAGGCCGAATGACATTCTGAGTAAGGTTCTGGCCGTTGTGACCTCCGTACGCACGAATAATTAATATGCCTGCAGGCCACTTGTCGGGGTCGCGAACTGAGACCTTGTCCTATTGCTGACCTATGTGTAAATGTACAACTATATCAGCGAAACTAATCAAAATGCATATATTATAGGATTGACCTGGCAAGGAACCCATAAACCCTAGAATGGTTAACCCGCGAGGGAGTCGGTAAAGGGCTGGATAAAGAG
This sequence comes from Ambystoma mexicanum, assembly GCF_040938575.1. NCBI lineage: Eukaryota > Metazoa > Chordata > Amphibia > Caudata > Ambystomatidae > Ambystoma > Ambystoma mexicanum. The sequence continues at coordinate 1,053,871,813 of NC_090924.1, read as the reverse complement.
TATAAAAAGCCCAAGTATTCCAATGTACGGTCTCTCTCACTAATGCATCGAACCTTCGTTGAAGTTCGTTACGTTACTCTGAGAGCCAAATAGCTATCCGTTTGTCAAATGACTTTGGTAACTGTTGTAGCTTTTAAATAAAGCACTTGTATGTTCTTTGTAACCTGTGTTGGTGTGTTTCTTTTTGGGCTTCCCGGCCTCATATTATTTTTCTGTTTCCACAGTTGGCGCCCGAATAGGGACCCTCAAGATTGATGCCGGATCATTGAAGGTTGACGCAGACTATCGAACCGGGATCGGACGGTGTGATGCTGCGGGCCCGACCGAGCGAGGCGCGATACCTCGGCAGCGCTGCACGATCCGATCCTTGGGCGATAGTCGTGTGGTCTGACACAGCATCTTGACGAGGGTCCATTTTTTGAGGCGGGCAGATTTGTCGAAACCACCAAACACAAGGTCAAATTTGTTAGGTAAGTTCTTTGGTAAACCGTACGGTCCTCGGTGCAGTCGTGACCCGGCTCTTAATTTAACCCTGACAATTTGAATTTGGCGTATTGTATCTGCAGACACAATTATTGACCAGGTAACACCAATTTTTTGTGAAATGCCTGGGAAATTGTTTAGCTGCTTTAGGGCTCTGTTCCGCAGCGATCGACAATCTTTGGAATTTAGCCGCTCGGCACCACGGGAGGGGTCGCTGGCATGTACTATGTACTGTAAGTATGGCATTGGAAGTATAGTATTTAATGATATTTGGCACAGACAAACCAGACATGGCTCCGAATTTCAGTGGTCAATCAATGGTAGTTTCGAGATCCCCCGTATTGAATACCTAGAATCGGTCTTGCTAAAAAAGAAGGCCAGACCTGCAGCATTTGATGTTTTGCAGAATTGGAAAAAAGAGGCGTTGCAGCAGCTTAAAAGTAGGGATAAACATGCACGCCGTCATAAAACAAATGCCGAAAAAGCGTTGTTATATGATAAAGAAAAACATTCGGAGTCAGTCAAAAATATGGATAGGGCTTTCTCACTAGGTATCCAGAAAATGTATCCCTCTAAAGATTTCCATGTTTCTGAAGAATTTATTGAAAAATTGTTAAACGAACGCAGGCCTGGTGCCTTCACGCCAACTCTGTATGATCCTCTCCCGGGTACTCTGCCCATTCCTGCTGTTATTCCTGTTCCCCCTGTGCAACCTATTGTTCCCATTCCTCTAGTTGTTGTTCCTCCACCTATCACACCACCCCTTTCTCCTACGCCGATCGTTGCACCCCCATTGAATTTGCCCGCACCTCCACTCCCGAGTGGTTCTGTATTGACTGAAGTTGATCAGGGTGTAGGGTCAAAGATTGTCACTCGTAATACTGTTTCCGCAGACAAGAAACGCGAATTATTTGCATGGGCTAAGCACTGTATGGAGAAAGGTGATCAAGTTAACATTTTTTCCACATTATCAAATTTGAACAATTTTCCAGAGAAAAATGTTTTTATCGAAGGTTTGGGGACTCATTTATGTGTGATGTGGGGTAGATTACAAAATTCGGATCTCCCACAAGGGGTGAGGGATCTGAATGCTTTAGCACTTTCGAGGGACACAGAGGAGAAAGTACATGGTCATGTTGAAAGATTGTTTGAGTATAGGAGGGACTTTGAGAAATCACGAGATGAGGATGATGAAGACGACAGTATGTATGTACAGAAACTGTTCCTTCCGTGTCATAGATCGGCACCTGAGGAAGTACGAATTTGTACCAAAGATGCGATTCGATGGATCTCGGATTCATAGGTACCGCCAGATGAAGTATATGACACATATAGTCAATATACAGTAGAAATGCAGAAGAAGGTGATTCAGGTAATGGTACAGTACCTACAAGATGAATGTGTAAGGAAGAAGGTTAGTTGTCCTGTAGAATTATTGGGTATTTGTAAGAGGGCTTTTTCGCCCGACACTTCTTCAGCTGCCTTAGCACTCGACCTGGCTCTATTGCTTTGTTAGCGGTCAGAGTTACCTACATCTCAGTTGCCTATGAGAGAGGTTCCTCCGACATTTGTCCCAAAGGTCGAGATTCCCGCTAACGCTGGGACTGGTGCACCCGCTGTGAACATCCCTGCACACTATGTATCGCAATTTGTTCACGTCCCGTTTTCACGACAGGAAGTGAACACTATTAGACAATCAATTCCCGATATCAGAAAAAACCCAACAGGGTTTTACAAAGAGATAGAGTCCGTTTTACAGTCCTCTGTGTTCACCTTAAGTGACATTGACTTGCTATTCCCTGTACTCCTGCCCGTAGATTTATGGAAGCAGGTTCGAACAATAGACGATGTGCCAGGGTTAGGAGATACATGGGCTATCATGATTAGGTTTGATGGGGAAAGACCAGCTGGTGAAAAACCACCTCAGGTAATACTTACTTTGCCTGATAGAATTGTCGCAAAATTGAAAACCATAATTCCTGAGAAAATAATTATTTGGGACATGCTTACGGACTGTGTTCAAGGAAAAACTGAAGGTGCCACCGAGTTCTTTAATAGATTCAAACAGGTATTCTCTGATTTCAGTGGTCAGGACTTGGGCACAGAGTCCAGGAAAAGGTTGTTTGTGGACAAATTTGTACGTGGGTTGTAGCCTGACATCCAGTCACAGATTATGTCCTCTGAGAGAGCTTGGCAGGCGAAGTCCCAATCTGAAGTTTTGCACATGGCTCAGTATTATGAGAACCGTGTGAATAATGAAAAAGAGAAAATAGAGAACAGGAAAGGAGATTTGAAGACTAAAGTATTGTTACAACAAATTGTTAGAAATCCCAGAGGAGGTACGTCACAGACCAGAGGTCAGTATGTCCCAAAAGGAAACGCTCCTTTGGGTTCTGTGAATATTGATCAATGTGCCTATTGCCGCCAGGAAGGTCATTGGCGAGCACAGTGCCCCGTCCTTCGACAAAGGTCAAACAATGCATTTGGGAGTATGGGTAGATGACCTAGAGGTCACCCTGGAGCAGGGGGCCCTGATAGAGGTCAGTTTTCACAAGATCCTCAGCAACCTTTTTCACAGGAAAATCAGACTTCGAGTGTGGACGCAAGAAACATATTTGATCACCCTTCTGCTGCCTACCTTTCTGAAGAGCTTCCTTCCTATAACATTTTATTCCGTTAGGACTGCCCAAAGCAGGGTTTGGAACCCTCACCTATTCCCGTTAATCAGAAAGGTCCCTACGTTGAATTGTTAGTGGGGAATAGGAAACACTAGTTTTTGATAGACACTGGAGCACAGAAGTGCTCCATTGATCATTCCCGGGTTCCAAACATTCCACTGTCAGGGCAAACAAATGTTTCTGTAGGGTTTTCTGGTATACCAATTGTCTGTCCGGTTTCTTCGCCGGTGTCTGTTTCTTTGGGTCCCTTTACGGACCATTGCCCTTTCCTTCTGACTTCGAACTGTGGATAGAATTTGCTGGGGTTAAATTTGTTAAAGAAACCGAATGCAGTAATTCATTGTTCCTCTGATGGAGTACGACTGACGGTTTCACCACAGCAACTTCCCAGTTCCCAGTTTCTGACTCGACCATTGCCTCCTGATTTTAGTGTTGTCCCGGAATGTTTATGGGCGGTTGACGACAATGATGTCGGGGTACTACAGATTGAGCCTGTTAAAATAGTTTTGAAACATGGAGTTAAATTACCACGCATTCCGCAGTATAAAATATCAGTTGAGGGCGAGCGTGCTTTGAAGTGCATTGTCTCTGATTTTGTGCACCGAGGGGTGATTCAGGAGATTGCAGGTAGTTTATGTAACAGCCCGATTTTACCTGTATACAAGAAAGGCAACAATGCAATCCCATACCGTTTTATAATTGATCTTCGTGCTATTAACAAAGTTGTCGCCCCGCAATTTCCAATTGTGCCTGATGTAACAACGATACTAACAATGATCCCTGCTACAGCTACGTATTTTAGTGTTGTGGACCTAAAGAATGCTTTCTTTAGCATTCCTATACACAAGGAGAGTAGATATTTGTTTGCGTTCACCTTGGGGGGACGTTCATTCACATTTACTCGGCCACCTCAAAGGTATACTGAAAGTCCAAGCATTTATAGTAGAGCTTTAAAAGAGCAGCTTGACACCCTTGAATTTCCACCTACTTGTACACTACTTCAGTATGTCGATGATTTGCTTTTGGCTGCAGATTCTGAAAGTGCTTGTAAAGAAGGCACTGTATTGTTACTTATTCATCTGGCCGAAAACGGTCATAAAGCTTCGCTCAAGAAGTTTCAATATTGTTGCCAGGAGGTCGCCTATTTAGGTCACCTCCTGTCAAAGGAGGGGAGAAGATTGACACCTGAAAGAATAAAACACATTTCTGGCATGTCTGTTCCAAATACGCAGAAGGAAGTCAGAGCCTTAATAGGTATGGCTTCTTACTGTAGGTTGTGGATCCCGAACTTTTCACTAGTGATAAAACCGATGTTGGCTTTGACGAAGAAGGGGATTTCTCTGCCACTGCCATGGAAATCGGAACATCAACGATCATTTGAGCTTCTCAAAACCGCGTTATGCTCTGCACCGGTTCTGGGTACTCCAAATTATGACAAGGCCTTTGTGTTATTTGTGCATGAATGTGATGGATGTGCTTTGGCTGTGTTAACGCAGGAACATGGAGGGAAGAATAGGCCGTGCGGCTACTACTCCTCCGCCCTTGATCCTGTCGCATGCGCTTTGCCGAGATGTTTGCGAGCTGTCGCTGCTGCTGCCGTGTCTGTAAAACAGAGTGAGGGCATGGTTCTAGGCCATGATTTAATTTTGATGATACCTCACTCTGTAGATGTCCTATTGAATAAGACTGAAACGCAACACCTCACCTCTGCACGACTGACAAGGTATGAATTAATTCTGTTTGCCCCTCACATTCAAATTAAGAGGTGTTGTGTTCTTAATCCGGCTGAACTTCTACCTTTCAAGCAAAATACTGTTTGCGGTGATGAAGAATTACATGACTGCCTGTATACCACTGAACAGGAAACGAAGGGCAGGATAGACCTTATAGATACTCCTTTGGAGAATGCAGAAGGGGAGCTGTTTTGTGATGGCTCCTGCTTCAAACTTCCAGATGGTACATCTACAGCTGCTTACGCAGTTACTAAGTTGAGTACGGTTGTTGAAACTAAGAGAATTCCGCATAACTCCGTGCAGGCCGCAGAGATTATAGCGTTGACCTGAGCTTGTGAACTCTCCGAAGGGAGTATAGTAAACGTATATACTGATAGCCAGTACGCCTTTGGGGTGGCTCACAACTTCGGGAGGCTCTTGTCGGAAAGAGGGTTCCTAACCTCACATGGGACCAAGATTCAGCACGGTCCCCTGATAGTGCAATTGCTCTCAGCACTCTCACTCCCTAGGCAGTTAGCGATCATGAAATGTGCAGCACTTCGTAAGGTCATAGATGATGTGGGAAAAGGGAACGCTTTTGCTGACCAGATAGCCAGGCAAATGGCCACAGACCTTAGCGCAGACATGTATGCTCTAAGGGAAACAAAAGATGCCTATGTAATGGATGAGGGTATTGGGTCTGTGCGAGATATTCAAACTGATGCCACAATAGAAGAGTCTAAAAGGTGGGCCGAAGGAATGGGGAAACTGGATGATGATGGGTGTTGGGTGGATACATCTGAAGGAAAATGGTTGCTCCCTGATTCATATGTGCTGGCAATGGTTACGATGGCACACGGTCCTACGCATCTGTGTGCTCAGCAGATCATGAAAATGTTAGAACAAGTATGGGTGAATGATAAAATTTTGAAGATTGCACAGCGCCATGTTCAGAATTGTATGATTTGCTTACAGCACAATGTGGGGAAGGGGACAGTAACTCCAAGGGGAAGCTTTGGGCCCCCTTCTGTTCCCTTCGAGGTCATCCACTTTGATTTTATCGAGATGGACCGGTGTAGCAATCTAAAATATGTTCTTGTGATTATTTGTGCTTTTAGTAAATGGGTCGAGGCTTTCCCCATCAAAGATGCTACTGCCATGACCACTGCAAAGACTATGGTAAAAGAATTCTTTCTACGATTTGGGCTTCCAAGAGTAATTTGGTTGGACAATGGTCCCCATTTTGTTGCAGCAGTAATTTTGCAGATATGCACAGCGTTACACATTGAAAAACGATTTCACTCAGCTAGACATCCTCAAAGTGCTGGGTTGGTAGAGAGACACAACGGCATTCTGAAGAATAAACTTGCAAAAACATGTGCCGACACCAAACTAAAATGGCCAGATGCCTTACCTATTGTATTGTTAGCCATGCGAACCATACCTCAAACTAAGACTGGGCTCTCCCCCTTTGAGGTAGTGATGGGGAGACCTGCTAATATTTGGGGTCTTCCGAGGCCTAAAACATTGAGGGAGGTTGACAATGTATTGCTTGTAGACTACTGCAACCAGTTGACTAAAAATCTTTATTTCATTTATCATCAGGTCCAATCAGCTTTACCTGTACGGTTTACGGGCCCAGGACATGATATTCAGCCTGGAAGTTGGGTCCTAGTGAAGGCCTATGAAAGGTCTTCCTGTCTCGCTCCTCGCTGGAGGGGACCCTACCAGGTGCTGTTGGTCACTCAGACAGCAGTGCGGGTGGCTGGAAAAAAACATTGGATCCACGCGACGCATGTCAAGAAACTTCCTCACCCGACGCCACACGTTACAGAAGAAGCAGAACCCCTCGCTGATGCTACAATCTCTGATCCTGGAGTAGCAAACAGCACTGTGAGTTTGTCGGAGAATTTCTCTGACCCCGTGGAGCTTGGGGAACAGTCCATTTCGTCTCTGCACACTTTGGAAAAGTCACTTCCGGAAAACATTGTTTCAAGTTCTGCGGCTCCCGTCGCCTCCGATACGTCGCTTCCCTCAGGAAGTAACGTCGCCTTGTTTCCGGATCAAACAGTTCTGGGTACCACCAGGTACAACCTTCGACGAAAGAAAATAGAACTGCGGCACGGGTCTTTTCCGTGCATTTGGAAAGAAGAAGTGATTGAAAGTTTTCTCTTGTAAAAGAAAGTTCCTTTCGAACAAAAGGAAAAAAAAAGGGATTCTGCTGGCTAGGGTTGGGAAGGACTAAGAAGTCGCGCGACCGTAGTGTCACCAGCAACGAACATTGGGGTCGTCGATTGAGAAACTATGATGCCTGCCAGCTCCACTGCTGCTCCCCGCATTGGACTTGTAAATAAGGGGGTGACCAACTCGGACAACGAACAATGTGCCTGGGCCCCGAAAACGTATTGCTGTGTTGTGTTAATAATAATTGGAATTTGTGTAATTACTGCTTTGGGACTTTGGTACTTCCAAGAAATTTACCCTCTAAAACCTCTACTGCCAATTGAGATTGTACCTACTGTTTTGACTCCCTCTGTACACCTCCACACCTTGTCACCTAGAGACTCCCAGCATAGACAAAAGTATCATAATAACACTTTAATGATAGTAATGAATGCAACGCATGCCATTTTTAATAAGAGTAATTGCTGGATTTGCACCCATTTACCGCAACATGGGAACAAGGGGCTAGGATGGTATATTCACCCTTTACCTTTAACGACTGCTTGCTATGCTTCTCTTAGATCACTATTCTTTGGCCGTTGGAATGATATCGTCTCAGGGAACTTTGATGGAACTAATTTAAATGATTTTGAGAAACGTTAATTGACTCCCCTGGGATGCTCGCTTTTTGTAAATAGAAGTAGACCTAATGTTGCTTCTATTAGGCCATCTGATAAACTCTCATCTCTTCCTTTCCAAACTCTAATTTCCTTTAAAATGGCTCCGATAGGCAATAAGGATGCTGTGCCCCCTTCCTACTCTATTAATCATAGCCCCGATTCAGTCCCCTTTTGTGTATAAAGAAATGGCACTACGCCAATGGGAGATTTTGAAGGTTGTGTGAACATTGTAAATTTGACTGGGGAGAACAGGCCTCTGTATGTAGGGGGGCCTGTTTATTTTGTTTGTGGTAGTTCAGCATTTCCCTGGTTGCCCAAGGATTGGCAGGGAACCTGTTATTTAGGAATCCTGTTACCTGGGGTATTTGTAGCTAGTACATTGGAAGTTTCTAAGGCTCGCCCACGGCGGGACGAGGATGGGGATACCCCTGGGCAAGTATTGGGAGATATAGCAAAATCAGTTGTGCCATTTTGGGGACAGATAGCAAACTATGAAAATATTAGGGGACTAGCAAGAGTACTGGACAGAACCATCAACCGGACCACGGATATACTCTACAATATGACACTAGAACAAAAGGCAATAAGATTGGTAGCACTCCAAAATCGGATGGCATTAGATGTCATTCTGGCAGAACGTGGTGGAGTATGCAAATTAGTGGGGTCCGCTTGCTGTGTTTTCGTACCAGACTCCTCACCGACAATTTTTAAAGCAATACAAAACTTGCACATCCTTAGTTCCGAGGTGCATGTTCCTGTGGGAGATTGGAATATTAGCGCCTGGTTCTGGTTCTGGGATTCTCTACGATCCTGGGTTTGGAAGGTGCTTTCTGTTATCTTGGTTATTTTGGGAATCCTGCTATTCCTTTGTTGCTGTTTCCTATGCCTACCTAGTATATGGGCAATGCTAGGGGGGAGTTTTGCTCAAGCGGTGAGCACGGTAGGGCACAAAATGTACGCCCCAGATACAGCATCTAAAGAGTTTGTGTTACAAGAGGTTCTGATGAACGACCTAATGGCTATACACATTACAGATAATGATTCAGGATGTATAGACGACAATGCATGGAGTTATTTGCGAAAGTATTAGAAGTGATATTAGCACTTGGCATAGGCCAAAAGGAGGGTTTGTCGGAATTGAAACAATATTATGCCTCCTATCGCAGCAATTGTATGTGTATTGGCCTACACCAAGTTGTCTAAAACATCATATGCGAACAAACTCTGGTTTTGACCTTAGAGAAAGTAATGTAAGTCGCCATCTTGGATTAAGCCGCCATTTTAGGTTCTCTTGTACTGTGGAAGTCACCCTGAACATCAAAATGGAGGCCGAATGACATTCTGAGTAAGATTCTGGCCATTGTGACCTCCGTACGTACAAATAATTAATATGCCTGCAGGCCACTTGTCGGGGTCGCGAACTGACACCTTGTCCTATTGCTGACCTATGTAAATGTACAACTATATCAGCAAACTAATCAAAATGCATATATTATAGGATTGACCTGGCAAGGAACCCATAAGCCCGATCCCTAGAATGGTTAGCCCGCAAGGGGGGTGGCCAAGGGCTGTATAAAGAGTATAAAAAGATGTAGGTCTCTCTCACTAATGCATCAAACCTTCGTTGAAGGTTGTTACGTTACTCTGAGAGCCGAATAGCTATCCGTTTGTCAAATGACTTTGGTAACTGTTGTAGCTTTTAAATAAAGCACTTGTATGTTCTTTGTAACCTGTGTTGGTGTGTTTCTTTTTGGGCTTCCCGGCCTCATATTATTTTTCTGTTTCCACAGTTGGCGCCCGAATAGGGACCCTCAAGATTGATGCCGGATCATTGAAGGTTGACGCAGACTATCGAACCGGGATCGGACGGTGTGATGCTGCGGGCCCGACCGAGCGAGGCGCGATACCTCGGCAGCGCTGCACGATCCGATCCTTGGGCGATAGTCGTGTGGTCTGACACAGCATCTTGACGAGGGTCCATTTTTTGAGGCGGGCAGATTTGTCGAAACCACCAAACACAAGGTCAAATTTGTTAGGTAAGTTCTTTGGTAAACCGTACGGTCCTCGGCACTTGTATGTTCTTTGTAACCTGTGTTGGTGTGTTTCTTTTTGGGCTTCCCGACCTCATATTATTTTTCTGTTTCCACACTATGTATAGTAAGTTGCAGGGGCACTTAATCGCATAAATGTTCCATTTGGTTAAACAGTTGGAAAATATTTTATATTTCCATATTATTCCATTTAGTGAGACTTCTTTCTGGTCTTGCGTGAGATTACACACCAAACATTTTCCGCATCTGTAGTGTCCCACGACTGTGCTATAAAACGGTTTGTTCGCTTCTTTGATTTTTCATGATCGGGTATGTGTGTACCAAGCGGTCTTTCGAATTTTGGCTTCTTTTGAATGCAAATCTGGGTTTTTCCAAGATAAAGGTGTCCGTTTGTAGTAAGTTTCAATTGTTCAGGATGGTTTTTCTGATTGGATTGCTAACCGGTGAGAATGTAGTGACACACGTCATCTTTTCTTTGTGTTCTTCTCTTTGGTGTTTCGTTAGACAGCTGGTTCTGTTTGTGTTTCTTGCTGTTTTTCAAGCCTTCCTGATAATTTGGGGAGGATAGCCTCGTGCTTTTAGACGATTTTCCAAGTCTTTTCCATTTTGATCAAATTCTGGTAATGTAGTGCCATTTCTTCTAATCCTCAGGAATTTCCCAAACGATAAATTTTCCTTGAGTGCCTGTGGGTGGAAGCTTGTGAAGCTTTGTAAGTGTTCTTGTCAGTTGGTTTTCGGTACAAGGTTGTGGTGATTTGGCCATTATTAGCAATTAGGATATTGAGATCTAAGAAGGCTATTTTGGTGGAGTCATAGTACATAGTGAATTTGATGCAAGGATCCTTACTGTTCAGCCATATATGAAATTCTTCAAGTTGTGCTATTGTGCCTCTCAAGATTGTGAAAATATCATTTATATATCGGACCCATCCAACCAGTTGGTTCTTGTACTTGTTTTCATTATAGATGAACATTGTTTCTAAATGGTCCATATATAGATTTGCGATGTCAGGTGCAAATGTTGACCCCATACTGGTGCCTCTTATTTGTTGATAGAATTGTCCCTGGTACATGAAGTAGTTCTCTGTGAGTGCCAAGCGGGTGCATTCTTGGATTAAAGATGTTGTTGTTGACTGTTCCGTTCTCTTGTCCAGGTAGTTCTTTAGTACATCTATGTATTCTTTTTGTGGGATGCTCGTATAGAGTGCTTCGACATCAAATGTCACAAGAATATCTTGTTGTAATGTGTCTATGTTGTTGAGGCGGTGGATCATGGCTGTGGTGTCCTGGTAGAAGGACTTAATTTTTCTCACACATGGGCATAGGAAAACATCTGTATATATGAATAGGTGTTCCAACAATGAGCCAATAGCCAAAACAATCAGTCTTCCTGGTGGTTTTTTTTCATGTTTATGAATCTTGGGAATGCAGTAAAATGCAGGTGTGACGGGATGTTCTTTGATGAGAAAGGACTTCTCGTCTTCGTCTATCCAACCCTCTGTGTTTTCAAAAAGCATAAGGCTTTTAAATTCTTCAGAAATAGGGGTTGTGGGATTGTTGTCTAATTTCTTATAGAAGCGGGTGTCGTTGAGTTGTTTCTGTACTTCTTCTTCATGAAGTGGTTTTCCTCAAAGGACTATGCCTCTGTCAGAAAAAAGGGCTGGTGCAAGAAAGGAGTGTGCAAAAGGCGATAGAGGTCTGTGGAATTCACAAGTTCAACTCTAACTACATTTCCCAGCATGCCTTGGGGAGAATTGCAGTTGCGGTCGTGCGGCCGTTGACACAGCTGGTAAGGATTAACAAACCTTTATAAGGAGTTACAGAGCCACGGCAGGTGTGGCTTATTTTGTGTATCGAAGCAGGAGCAAGGCGAAGCTACGACACCGGCAACAGCATGTGAAAACTCTCTATGGAACACGGAATACAGGCGGCTGCGGAACCAATTTTAGAAGCTGAAGACTGCTACGTCCGGGAAGGCTTGCGGGTCTCCCGGACTTCAGTTAAGTACAGGGCGCGTGGCGGCTGGCAGAGTCACGCTCGTATGAGTGCTGTGGGTGGAAACGGCACGCTTACCGCTCAGACATAAAGTAGTTTGTCCTTGTTTCTAGTATCCTGCCACCTTGAAAATCCAGTGCTAGAAGTTTGTTTGCTTGCAAGGTTCATTGATCAATACGGATGGAACCGCCATTACTGCATTGTATAACAACAAATCACGTTCTAAAATCATAAGGGGGCATATGTTATTTGTTATTTAGGTTGCTGCAAATACGTTCCACGTTTCATGTTATGTGTTCATATTCAGTGTTTTCTGTAAGCCCACGGGCCATGTGTTTGTTGAATTCATTGTGGGATTTTCTCCCAAGTATGACATGTGCAGAGTATCATCTATGTTTCTGTGTTTACGAGGTCGTAGGGACAGGTCTAAGACTATGTTAGATGCACGTATTAAGGTGTTTCAAAGCTCAGGTCTATAGTCTGTGTATGGTATGCTGGATACAGGTGTAAAGTGTTCAGAGGAAAGTATGTAGGGTCCTTTCCCGTTGCTTCCCTTGTCCTATCCAACATAGGTTTTCCTAATCCTTTTTCCGGTGTTCCTAATTTCCCCCACCCTATCCACAACCTCTTCCTAACTCCTCTTCCCCCCATTGGCTGCCACATGGTGTCCTGTTTATTCTATCAGGTGCCTGTGCCAACCACGGGTGGAGGGTCGACTTCATTCGGATTCTGTGGTTCAGGAGAGAGTGTCGAATTCTCTTCCCTTGTACGGAGTATTATTGACATAATAAGCCACCCCCATATTGGGATACTTACAACCACCCAAGCCAAATGGACGCGACACCTCCGCCTTTGTAACGCTCACCTGGTTCCCACGGAGGCGCGGCGTCGAAGGCGCAGAACTCTGAAGATGGACAGGAAGGGCCCCTCTATTCTGGCTTCCCTGGCTCGTTGGATACCCTCCTGTGCGTGAAAAGGGAGTATTACCAACTGTGGAACAATTCTCAAGCCTCCCACTCCCTTCCAACCCTCCACGATACCTCCTCCATGATTCCCCGTGAAGCCTCACCTTAGGGTTTGGAAGGATGAGCTCTCCATCCTGCTTCTGATGCAGGGGCGCGTTGAAACCCAGTTACTTCACTGGATTGAGGATTGATGGGAGTTCAGGTAAGCTTGACTGTTCAGGTAAGGCGCTGTAAAAGTTCTGTTCAAAAGTTCAAGCTTAATAATAATGTTCGTTGTCTAATTGCAGCAAGCGCTAATGCTTATGTCTTTTTCCCCTTAGGGGCCGGGGTTCGGAGTGCCGGAGATATGGCGCCGACCCGAAGTGAAACAGTTCTGGATGAGCGCTCAGGTAATGTCTTTGCATTCGCTCATTCAATGTCTTTGGCCCTCATTACAACCCTGGCGGAAAGGGGAAAACGATGGCGGAAATGCAATACCGCCACCGAATAGCGCTCGGTGCGACTATGACCCGTCACCGCAAAGTACGAAGCCATTAGCGACACCGTAGTGAACGCCAACGCTAACTGCACTAAGCACGCGCGCGAGCGCCATGCCAAACCGCAAACACCACCATGGTGCAACGGTACGCCAATTCCGACCCTAGCGGACATGTACCTAACGCCATCAGGCATGGCGGAATGGACCATTCCGCCATGGCGAGAAGTACGGCATCGCGAATCAACCGTAAACGGCCCCACTGAGTGCCTGTACACCGCTCCCTGCCCACGAAGTACAACTCCCTGTAGGTGCAATGAAGTCACAATGCAACCATTGAAATGTACAAAGCACCCATGCATGCCAACGAACAAAAGCAACACAAGAGGGGCCAATGGGAGCTGCAGGGCACAGATGGCACGAATACAGAAGCCATCCCAATGGACATGACCACAGTCCCCCACCAAGAAACGCACGCAAACACAGGCACCTGTGCCCAGCAACATTCCGAAAATCACATCATTCCACCAGTCCACCTGGCTGACCGCCATCTGTTACACAAAACCCAATCCCCCGCCCCTGAGCATGACAACATCCAAACTGTCATATAGGCAGCCCCCATCCCTGACCTCACGGGCTCAGTAGGCAAACGCGCCCAGCACAGTACCACGCAACTAAACCCCGAAGCAGGAACCCAATGCAGATCTCCTCACAATACATCGCCCCACAAATAGGCACATGCCACATCACTTGCAAAGAAAAACGCTACACGGGCCAAATCAGAATAGAAATTTTATGCACAACAAAATCACCAAGCCCATACAGCCATCAGGCCATGAACTCCAAAACACATTTCACCATTGTGGGCTGCATCCGCAAGAAATGACCAGCCACTACTTGTGTGACGCCCTGTCCCATCATGGTACACAGAGCCACAATCACGTACGAAAAGGCAACATGGAAGCGCACACAACCGCAGGGCCGTCCCAATGGGGAGGCACTAGTCCAGCTGAAAGGCCGAAATGTTGCTCCGAGCCACCAGTACTGCGTAAGGGCATGTGGGCCACTGGCGATCGTCCCATAAGATTGTAATGCTGCTCCACCGATTAACACGAAGCAGCAGGTGTCGGGAGTAAAATCCATCTGCAGGAGTGGCATACAGATGGCAGTGGCAAAAGGGGAGGAGATACCTGTCAACCAAAAGAAAAGAACAAGAACAGAATGGCCATCAGAACTACATTCGAACAACTCACTCCAATGAGCACACGAAATCCACAGCCATATGCATGCTAGCCCACTCCAAAGGATCATCACCACCCCAAAGCCACTTGCGACTCATAACCATCTATACCTAGGTGTAAACACCATCACGAACGAGTGTACCTGTGCATGCGTCTGCCAAAACAGAATCCATCAGATGGGAATGTTAACGTGCATGGACACAGGTGTCTGAGGGCGCGTCGAGACAGGGAGGGCTCAACAAGGCCAGATAGACGATGGTCCCACTATGGCAGCCCTGCATCACATAGCGTAGGGGAGGCGGATAGATCCCAAGAAGCCCTGTACATGGCAAACTCTGCATCAAATCACCTGCCCATGCATCCATTCATCATTCCCTCATCCCGGGATCAAAACGCCTGAATAATTACTCACATGACATTAGAAACGTCCATTGAGTCTGTGCGTAATGCAGCCTGCCAAATCCACAGTGCCCCAGCCCGTAAATCCAGTGTTGTGAAGTAACATGTATTTGGGAATGGCCGGCCTCATCGCCCACGTAGCTATTGCGCATCCCAAACTATTCATATCAATCATTGCTCCCTCGCCATGGGCCCTGTCTCAAGGACATAGAACAATAGAACGTTATATTTGCAGTCAGACCTGTGGGCATCTCCTCGCCGCTAGCTGGAAACCGAAAGCGCCGCCCTTCGAATTCCTCATTTGCAACATCACGTCGAAAAGGCATCTGTGGCCGTTTGAAATCACTAATTATTCCATCGAGTGCGGCTGTGGGTGATAATGGCAACTGCCTTCACCCACAAATGGGACGCCCCGCCCGTCGTTGCAACTCGGTACAGTGATGCATGAGGGCCCACCGTTACTCGAGTACTACGTTCCACTGACCCTTCACAAGTCCGTTCGCGACTGCACAGATAGTATGGGAAACAATGGGACCACAGCAGAATGAACATATCAACCAATCTTACACGCCCATCGGGTACAAATACATGATTGCAATAGCAAGATGCCATTCCCCGATTTGCAGCGTTGTGCGCGGGACGTGCTCGGCCAAAGGGGAGAGCAGTTTGCACAGGTGGAATCAATCACCACAGGTGGAGGCCATACAGCCTGGAAACACATAAATTGCACAGCCAGTCTCCTCCCACAACCACAGCGAAATGCTACCGGCAGGACTCGCGATGTTGGCCCTGGGGGACCTGATAGCACTGCAAGTGCTCCGACTCCAAGAAGAAGACGAACAACAACTACAACCAGCCGCACGGAGGAGACGCAGGAGGAGGAGGAGGCCAAGGCAGGGCCAGCAAGGCCCAGCAGCACAGCCACTACCACCACGCAGGCAGCCCGCAATCCCACGCCTCCGAGCACATCCGTTCAACCTCACTGATGAGCAGATCCACACCCTCTACCGTCTGGACCGGGACACCATAACCGCCATTGTGGACATGACACAGGCTGACCTAGTCAGCATGATAGATAGCCCAACCGCCATCCCACCCCTACTGAAGGTGGTGTCTGTACTCCACTTCCTGGCCACAGGCACCTACCAGCACACAGTCGGACAGTTGCATGGCATTTCTCAGCCACTGTTCTCACGGACACTATTCCAAGTGCTCGATGCCCTCCTGCAGCACACAGACGACTACATCTCTCTACCACGCTCGGAGCAGGACATAACCAACACAAAAGTGGGATTCCATGCACTTGCCGGCATACCGGGCTGCATTGGTGCCATCGACTGCACCCATGTTGAATTGGTCGTGCCACATGCCATGGAGGCCCAGTACCGCAACCGAAAACAATTTCATTCCCTGAATGTACAAATGGTGTGTGACTCCAACAGGATCTTTACGCATTGTTGTGCCCGATTCCCTGGATCAACCCATGATTCCATGGTCTTGAGGAACTCTACCATACCACGCTACATGGAGCGACACGCAGGGAACAGACCCTGGCTACTCGGTGAGTCTCATTGCATGCATGATGATGTGGGGTATGTGATTTGGCAATGTACTGGCAGGAAGGGGGGGGGTGTGCGTACGTATCAATGGCATTCCACATCCTACGTTTCTCGTCCACATACAGGTGATGCTGGATATCCACTGAAGAGATGGCTCCTCACACCAGTCCGGAACCCACGGGACCAGCATGAGGAGGACTACAACCATGCCCACTCACGTACCCGTGTAGTCATTGAACAGGCATTCGGCCTACTGAAGGGCCGTTTCCGCTGCCTCAGCAGGTCTGGCGGGGCACTCCTGTACCGCCATGTGAAGGTTGCAAAGATGGTGATGGCATGTGTCATGCTCCACAACATGTGCGTACGTAGAAATGTGCCCATGCCCCCTGACGCAGAACTGCAAGCACCGGATGATGGTCATGATGAGGGTGGGGATGTGGCAGCACCTCAAGGAGTCTGCGAGGCACCGGAGGCCCGTGACATTCGTCAGCATCTCATTGATGTATGCTTCTAGCACTCATGCCTGGTGGCTGATACATGGACACGGGACACGTGGCACTGTGTGTGTCTGGAACATGCACAAAATGGACTGTACGCGTATGATGGCCTAGTACACAAAGATCAATGTCCACACATCTCATTGGTTGATCGTGCACTGTTTATGGCATATGTGACATCATGTTGTACACCCTATCGACCCGCCACCCAAGTGAGCCCAACACACCCCCTCCACCCTCCTACCTCCCCCCCGAACACCAGTGTTCAAAGATGCTCATTGTCAGTGGGCTGTCGCTATTGCATGCCCCCTCTGCGGGTATCAGGGGCACCCCTGCCTGTGGAGCGCCGGGTCCTCCCAGATCTACGTTGGGGGCTGCCCTGGACGGAACTTGCAACGGATGATGTGTCTGCCTGCTCACGTCCATGCATGTCCCTAAGGGTTTGCGAGAGCTCAGTGAGCACACGGCGCACTGCGGCAAGTTCGGCACATACGTCTTTGGACGTCGCATGCAGTTCCCCCCTCAGGCTCTCGGTGCTTCTCTCAATTTGTGACCTTAGCGTCTCTGTGCCTCTCTCCATTTCTGCCCTAAGTGTCTCAGTTGATGTTTCTATGTCTGCCTTGGTGCCCCCACATTCATCGGCATGGTCCTTGAGGAGTGTGGCCAGTTGCTGCTGTTGTTCGATCAACTGGTCGAGGGACTGTTGCCTCTGCTGGGCCATGGCCATTTGCGGGGGTGTCGCAGAGGGGCTGTTGACCTCATGTTGCCTTCCCACAGGGCTTGGGGGGGATGGCCAGTCGTCGTCTTGTGGGTGCCCCTGCGTGGTATCCTCATGTTGTACGGGATGGGACAGACAGGGGGATTGGGACAGGTCATGGATGGATCTGACTTCGGCATCCCCGTTTTCTGTGTCGGAGCATGCTGCCATCAATGGGGTGTCACCTATGGTGCTGCTGCCACCAGAGGCAGTGCCTTCTGTGGCATCCATTGGGGGGACCTGTGGTGGTGGTGTTGTGGGCATGCTGGCTGCTGGGGTGCCTGTTGATGTTCCCTCCTCTGTGCTGCCACCTGATTTGTGCTGCTGCCGTGTCTTGATGCGTGCAGCTGAGGTGGAGGGTCTCTGGCCGTTGGTCTTGGCCCTCTTTGCAGGTGTGCTGGTAGGGGTGTCCTGTTGCTCGTCGTTTGGATCGGACCCTGTGGTGGAGTAATGGAGAGCGAGGGTTATTGATGGGTCTGTGGGAATTGGAATGGCATTGTATCACATGCTTTGGGGTGGTACCTGAGGGTGTTTTGGGTCGGGGCCTTGGAGGTGCTTTGATTTGTGTGTGGAGTGAGGGTGCAGTGGTTTGGCAGCCTGCAGTTAGGGTGTGCCTGCTGCACGTGTAGTGCGTGTTTTAGGGGTTTTTAATTATTTATGTATTTATTGTGGTTTTTAACGTGCACTATCAGGCCGATGTGTGTGGACGTTCTCCTGGACATGTGTTTCTGTTGCACTATGTGGACGCATGGTACTTCACATGGATGGACTGTGTGGATTGTTTTATCTGGCCCACCTACCTGAATCTTCGGATGTCTGCACTCCTTTCTCCATCCCTCCGACTCCCTCTATGCTCTCCATTCCGATGGTGGAGGCACATATTTCTTCCCAGGGGGTCAACTTGATGGGTGATTCAGGACCTCCCCCGGTGGCTGTGGCAATGTTGCGGTTGGCAGAGAGTATGCTGCGGACGCGTATCCGCAGGTCGTCCCATCGCTTGCGGCATTGCTGTGGGGTGCGGGGTGCGGTCCCCACCGCACTTACCCGCTGTGCCACCAGAGCCCATATGGCCTTCTTGTTTGCAAGTGCCGTCTTGGTCATTTGCGTGCAGAAGACGACGGCAGCATTCTCCTGGAGGGTCTCTGTTAGCACGGTGAGTTCCTCACTGGAGAAGTGGACCTGCCGCTTGCGGTCGCACGCTTTCTTCGCTACTTTTCCCATTTTTCTTGGTTTCGCTAGGGTGGTTGACGGGGTGGGGTGTGTCTCAGGGTAGTGTTTTTAGTGGTTGTGTGGTTTTAGTGTATTTATAGGTGTACGCCGGGATGTTTCCCGTTCCGGGCCCGTGTTTTCACTTCCGTTTCCGTATATTTCCGGCCACCGTACTTTCCGGTAGGCGCACACTGCGGTGACCGCTAAGAGGGGTGGCGGTATTGCACCTAGGGCGCCGTACGGCGGCGGTGTGGGCCGTTTTGGGGTCATTTCCGCCATCGCGGACTTTGCACTTCCGCCATGCCGTGGTGCTCGTACCCGATGGGTCGGAATGGGCCGCACTTTGCTCCTTCGTGCAATGGCGGAAACGCTATTTACGCTGTGGCGGTCCGGTCAGTCGCTTTCCGCCAGGGTCGTAATGAGGGCCTTTGTCTTTTTTCCCCATAGGGGCCGGGGTCCAGAGATGCCAGGAAGCGGCAGGACCCGAAATGCAGTGGGAATAATCCAACAGGTAAGACTTAAAAGGAAACTGAGCTTTCCTTATTCCTTTTCTCCCTCTCACCTTTGTTCTTGTCTTTTTTCCTCTAGGCGCCGGGGCGTAGCTGAATCCGGAAGATCGCTGCTGAAGACGGAAGCGCCTTGCAAAGGTGAGTAAAATGCAGCGTTGCAGCGATTGAAACAAAATGCCTTTAAAATGATGTCTTCCTTTTCAGGGCCGTTGGAGAAATGACTCCGGGATGCAGATTTAGCAGGTAAGGGCTTTTCTTCGCCTATTCTCTTTTTTTTCCCCTTGCAGGTGTTCCAGGGTGCTGGCAGGCGTGGCTGAAGTCAGGATGCAGGAGCTGACACGGTGAGCGTCCAGCTGCTAGGTGCAGAACAACGCGAAGCATGTGTGGCTGTTTGGGTGGGGTTTAAATAGCCTTGGAAGAGGTTCCTGGTATGTATCCTTCCACCAATCAGATATGTATCCTTCCCCGACCACACCTGGGTGGTGAAGTAGTCCTACTGGTAAAGTAGTCCCATTCAGGCCTCAAGAGGGCCTGGATGAAGCAGCAAGGTCTGCATCAGGTAAGTGTGCACCCAAGCACTTAAACACATATCCTCTTCTATGAGCCTGGCGCCTAAGGCGCCAGGACTGGGGTCCGCTATGAGCCTGGCGTCTAAGGCGCCAGGACTGAGTCCAAAGGGCCCCGACTTGGGCCCGCTGAGACTTCCCTGGGGAAAATGATGTCTGCCTCTGGGGTTGCTGGGCCCGGCCTGGCTCCTTGGAGGTAGGCATCATGACAGTACCCCCCCTCAAGGCCCCTCCCAAGGTCTTTTCCTCCGGGGGTTTTGGTTTGTGCGGGAATCTTCGATGGAATCGTTGAATTAATCGTGGTGCGTGAACATAGTTACTGGGTTCCCAAGATCTTTCCTGAGGTCCATATCCTTTCCAATCAACAAGATAGAAGAGTTTCGACTTAACTATCTTGGAATCTAAAATGTCTTTCACTTCGAATTCTAATTCTCCATCAATTTGGACAGGGCCTGGGGGCTCAGACAGTCTGGTTCCAGGTTGTACTGGTTTTAGAAGAGATGCGTGAAAAACGGGATGAATCCGCATGTTGGATGGTAAATCGAGTTTAAAGGCCACTGGGTTGATAATAGCTTTGATGGGGTAAGGCCCAATGAATCTGGGATTAAAAGTTCGCTGACCCTTGAGGGGTAGATGTTTAGTTGCTAGCCATACTTGATCTCCTACTTGGTAAGGAGGAGTTTTACTTCAGTGCAAATCAGCGTTTTCTTTATACTTTTTCTTGGCTTGCTGTAAGTGGGTTGTGGCTTCTTTGAAGGCTTGGGTTATTGTGGAATGTAGGTGATTTACTGCAGGCATCTCCAGGGTCAGAGGTGGATCTAGGTCAGAGGTCCGAGGATGGTGACCATACAGGGTATAAAAAGGAGTCTGTCCGGTTCCAGAATGCACTGAATTGTTGTATGCATATTCTGCAATCCAAAGGATGTCTTTCCAATTTAACTCGGATTGGTGTAACATGCACCGCAGATATTGCTCAAGAGTCTAATTGGTTCTCTCGGTTTGTCCGTCGGTCTGGGGGTGGTGGCTGGTGGATAACCGCACGTCTATTTGTGCTAGTTGGCAACATTTCTTCCAAAAGTGGGAGATAAATTGACTTCCACGGTCTGAGACTAATATGGAAGGGAAACCATGTAACCGCACTATATTTTCCATAAATTCCTTGGCCAAGGTGGAAGCTGACGGCAATCCTTTTAAAGGGATAAAATGGGCCATTTTGGAGAATAGATCCACTATTACGAGAATCGTGTTGTAACCACCACAAGGAGGCAGGTCAGTTATAAAGTCCATTGACAAGGTGTGCCAAGGTGCTGGGTGGAATGTCCAAAGGTTGAAGTAGGCCGGCTGGCCTTTTCTTTTGACTCTTATTTTGGGCACAGATTCCGCAAGACAACACAAATGACTTTATGTCTTTTCTCCAAGAAGGCCACCAGAAGTGGCGTTTGATCTTTTCTTCTGTTTTCGCGATACCGGGGTGTCCTTCCATTAATGATTCATGATGACGGGTAATGACAAGTTCCTGCAATTCTTTACTTGGCAGAAATAACCGCTCTTGCAAGTAGGGTAAATCATCCTTAACGGTGTAGTGAGGACCCTTTTGACTCCATTCCAGTAAGGCAGAAGAGTCAAAAAGCTGTTTTACTTGAGCTTGGATGTCCTCAATGGTTTGCAATGAAGTCAAGCCCAGAATTCTTTGTTCCGGTATGATTGGCACAGGTTCTAAACTCGAATTGGGTTCTTCCATGCCTATCCGGGATAAGGCATCTGCCTTACCATTCTTGCAGCCAGGGCGATAGGTAATTACAAAATCAAATTCCACAAAGAATAAAGCCCATCGGAGTTGTCGCGAAGATTGAGCTTTGGCCGTCTTTAAATACTGCAAATTTCTGTGGTCCGTAATTACGGTGATGGTGTGTCTTGCACCGAGAAGATAGTGACGCCAAGCCTTGAAAGCTGATTTAATAGCCAGTAGTTCTTTGTCGGTAATTGCGTAATTGAGTTCAGGTGGAGAGAATTTTCTGGACCAAAAGGCTACAGGGTGTAGTTGGTTAGTTTCTGGGTCTCTTTGCGACAGGACAGCTCCCATGGCCGAACTGGATGCATCGGTTTCCACGATGTAAGGGAGATCTGGGCGCGGGTGCTTCAATACAGGTGCAGAGGTGAATTTGGTTTTCAGGTCCTGAAAGGCTTGTTCAGCCTCAAGAGTCCATTCAAAGCGTTTATTTTTCTTTAGGAGAGCTGTGATGGGTTGAACAGTTCGAGAAAATTCCGGGATGAACCTTCGATAGAAATTGGCAAAGCCAAGCATGCTTTGCACTCCCTTCACAGAGCTAGGAGATGGCCATTTGAGAATGGCGTCCACTTTCCGCGAGTCCATTCGGATTCCTTGAGGTGTCAGGATGAATCCGAGAAACTCCACTTCTGTGGTATGAAAAACGCATTTTTGGCAAATAATTTGTGCTGGCGCAATTTCTCAAGAACTGCCCTAACATGGTTTCTGTGATCAGATTCTGAGGAGGAATACACCAGGATGTCGTCAATATAAACGATGACACAAACATCGATAAGTTCCCGAAGAACATCATTCTTGAAGTACTGAAAGGCGGCAGGTGCGTTGCACAAACCGAAGGGCATTACTTGATATTCGAAGAGCCCAAATTTGGTGCGGAATGCAGTCTTCCACTCGTCGCCCTCTTTTATACGTACCAGGTGGTAAGCTCCTCGGAGATCTAGCTTGGTGTACACACGAGCATCTTTTACTTGGTCGATAAGCTCAGGTATCAGGGGCAAAGGGTAACGATTCTTAATCGTTATCTGATTTAGGGCGCGGTAGTCAATACAGGCCCTAAGGTCTCCTTCCTTTTTAGGTACGAAGAACAAAGCGGAAGAGACTGGTGACTTTGATGGGCGAATGAAGCCATTGGCCAGGTATTGATCCAAATACTGGCGCAAATGCAGGTTCTGAGGTTCAGTAAGAGCATAAATCCTACTACAAGGTAGTTGTGCATTGGGTACCAAGTCGATTTGGCAATCGTAAGATCGATGGGGAGGTAAGGTGTTAGCCTGCTCTTTCTGAAAAACGTCTTGGAATTCTTGGTATTCAGATGGTAGCTGTACAGGGGTGGAAGTTACAGAGGCTAGACCCATAGCTGGATTACTTGGGTAACAGGTTGGTTCACAATCAGGAAAAGTTATCTTCTTTGCTCGCCAGTCTATTCTCGGATTATGTTTTTCTAACCAAGGGATACCAAGAAGTACTTGAAATTGTGGGGCCTTGATCACATCAAACACGATTGCTTCCCGATGTCCGTCCTGACCCACCAGAGTGATTTCAACTGTGGAATGCGTTACAGGCCCTGAGGCTATTTCGGTTCCATCAACTGTAGTAATTACATCTTGGGTTACTTTCGGGCGGAGAGGAAGCTTAATCCTGGAAGCCAATTCACGGTCTATGTAATTTCCAATAGCTCCACTGTCTATGTATGCTTTTATAGCATGCAACTGCTGAGGCTGTTTTGGGTTCACAAGCACCATTGGCATGACAAAATGCGAGGTCAAAGAGTTTGTTTTCAAGCTCGGCAAGCGGACCCCTACGCTTGTCGGGCTAGGTCGTTTCCCGAACCAGGTGTCAATAACTCGTTATCAGTGGCTCCAACCACCTTCTTGGGTGGTTTAACTGGACAACTTTGAAGAAAGTGACCGGAAGTTCCGCAATACAGACAGAGTTGCATTTGTCGCCTTCTCTCTCGTTCCTTCTGCGTTAATGGTCCTTTAACACTGCCAATTTGCATAGGTTCGGAAACTTCAGTACTCTTGGAGTTAACGTGGGTCTTGATAGGTACTCTGGTTTCATACTTGAGCCGATCTGCTTTTCTATTTTGAAGTCTGTGATCAAGTTGAACCACTAAGTCTATGTAGTCTGCGCAGGCCTGGGGTGGATCTACTATCTGAGCTATAACATCTTTAAGCTCTCCGCGCAGGCCTCGATGAAACAATGTGATCCTTTTATTTTCAGGCCATCCGGTTTCCACAACTAGTCTATTAAAGGTGGCGATATAGGACAAAAGATCCTGATTACCTTGTCGTAAGGATAGCAGTTCGTTGTCAAGGGCCTGTCCCTGCGAGTGTCGAGCGAACAATCTTTCCATGCTGGCCTGGAAGCCCTGGAAATCCCGGAGAATGGGATCATCCTGATTTACCAATGGAATAGACCAATCGGCAGCACAGCCACTGAGGTAAGATAGTACAAAGGCTACTTTGGTCTGGTCGTTGGGGAAGGCCCCGGGCCTGCATAAAAAGTGTAAACGGCATTGGTTCATAAAAACGGCATATTTCTTGGGATCCCCCGCAAAACGTTCCGGCGGGGCCAAAGGCATGTGTCCAGGTAGATTGATTTGTATCGGGTTATTCAAACCCATTGTTGTAGAAATATCTCCGGAAACAGGTAAAGGAGTGTGCTCTGCCTGGCCCTGCAATAACCTTTTGGCCAGATCATCAGTTCTTTCCTTGGATAGGATTAGTTCCCTTCTGAGAGCATTAGTCTCCTGGCGGGCTGAGTGCACTTCTTCCCGTAATTCCCATAAAAGATGGGCCAGCTGATCTGTCTCGGAAGTCTCCATAGCGCCCAGGTGGGAAATTGTGGTAAGGCTTCGCGTTCTGTAACGCTCACCTGGTTCCCACGGAGGCGCGGCGTCGAAGGCGCAGAACTCTGAAGATGGACAGGAAGGGCCCCTCTATTCTTGCTTCCCTAGCTCGTTGGATACCCTCCTGTGCGTGAAAAGGGAGTATTACCAACTGTGGAACAATTCTCAAGCCTCCCACTCCCTTCCAACCCTCCACGATACCTCCTCCACGATTCCCCGTGAAGCCTCACCTTAGGGTTTGGAAGGATGAGCTCTCCATCCTGCTTCTGATGCAGGGGCGCGTTGAAACCCAGTTACTTCACTGGATTGAGGATTGATGGGAGTTCAGGTAAGCTTGACTGTTCAGGTAAGGCGCTGTAAAAGTTCTGTTCAAAAGTTCAAGTTCAATAATAATGTTCGTTGTCTAATTGCAGCAAGCGCTAATGCTTATGTCTTTTTCCCCTTAGGGGCCGGGGTTCGGAATGCCGGAGATATGGCGCCGACCCGAAGTGAAACAGTTCTGGATGAGCGCTCAGGTAATGTCTTTGCATTCGCTCATTCAATGTCTTTGTCTTTTTTCCCCATAGGGGCCGGGGTCCGGAGATGCCAGGAAGCGGCAGGACCCGAAATGCAGTGGGAATAATCCAACAGGTAAGACTTAAAAGGAAACTGAGCTTTCCTTATTCCTTTTCTCCCTCTCACCTTTGTTCTTGTCTTTTTTCCTCTAGGCGCCGGGGCGTAGCTGAATCCGGAAGATCGCTGCTGAAGACGGAAGCGCCTTGCAAAGGTGAGTAAAATGCAGCGTTGCAGCGATCGAAACAAAATGCCTTTAAAATGATGTCTTCCTTTTCAGGGCCGTTGGAGAAATGACTCCGGGATGCAGGTTTAGCAGGTAAGGGCTTTTCTTCTCCTATTCTCTTCCTTTCTCCCCTTGCAGGTGTTCCAGGGTGCTGGCAGGCGTGGCTGAAGTCAGAATGCAGGAGCTGACACGGTGAGCGTCCAGCTGCTAGGTGCAGAACAACGCGAAGCATGTGTGGCTGTTTGGGTGGGGTTTAAATAGCCTTGGAAGAAGTTCCTGGTATGTATCCTTCCACCAATCAGATATGTATCCTTCCCCGACCACACCCGGGTGGTGAAGTAGTCCTACAGGTAAAGTAGTCCCATTCAGGCCTCAAGAGGGCCTGGATGAAGCAGCAAGGTCTGCATCAGGTAAGTGTGCACCCAAGCACTTAAACACATATCCTCTTTTATGAGCCTGGCGCCTAAGGCGCCAGGACTGGGGTCCGCTATGAGCCTGGCGCCTAAGGCACCAGGACTGAGTCCAAAGGGCCCCGACTTGGGCCCGCTGAGACTTCCCTGGGGAAAATGATGTCTGCCTCTGGGGTTGCTGGGCCCGGCCTGGCTCCTTGGAGGTAGGCATCATGACAGCCTTTAGCCGATGTGCTAAAGGCTCTTCCGGATATTCAGTTGGAGTTGGCACATGCCAGACAAGAGTCAGATAATCTAAAAACACAAGTTCAGAGTTTGGTAGCTCAGGGAATTCCTTTGGAAGGCAACAGAACTCAGGGAGCGTCCACTAGTCAAAATCCAACAATCATTGTGAAACCTCCGAGTAGTGTTCCTCTAGCATCGCCGGAGCGGTTTGCGGGAGATCCTTGCAAATACATGACGTTCCTCACGCAATGCAGATTACATTTTTTGTGTAAACTCACAGCTTTTGAGAGTATACAGGCGAGAACAGCTTTTTTAATCTCCTATTTAACTGGAGATGCAGCGACTTGGGCCATGCCTTTGGTACAAAAGGATGATCCCTTTCTATATAATTGGGATGGTTTTTTGGCAGAATTTGGCAGACTATTTGATAGAAGAGAAGTGTCCTTAGCACAGGACAAAGAGTTGTTGGGATTGAAGCAAGGAGCAAGAGATTTGCTCACTTATGTCACACAATTTAATCGGCTGGTAATCGAAACAGAGTGGCCAGTGGCTAAACAAACAGTGTTATTTTACCAGGGGTTACGCGAAGAACTCAAGGATGCTATTGCTCAAGTAGAGCCGCAACCAAGTACTTGTACGGCAATGATTGACTTGGCATTACGATTGGATCATAGGATGAATGAGCGAAAAGGGGATAAGAAAAGACCGGAGGTATTACCATTTGCGAGGCTGGATAGAGGTAGAGGAGGAAAACTGAGTGAAGGTGAACCTATGCAAATTGGCAGTATTAGAGGACCATTATTAGCCTTAGAAAAGGAACAACGTAAAATGAATAAATTGTGTCTTTATTGTGGGCAGGCGGGACACTTTATACGTACCTGTCCCAACACCCCGCAAAAGAAGGTGGGTGGAGAAAAGAGTACTAAGGAGTCGGGAAAAGAGTTGGGCCGACCTTAGGGGGAACACAGGTGTCAGGCCCGAACGAAGTCAGGTTCACAAGATCGGTGGCAAATACGATGGGAAGTAAAACTTCTCATTTATACATTCTGGTAACATTATATTTTGCGTGTACTAAACAAGAAGTGATGGCCATGGTAGATTCTGGGGCTACAGGCAATTTTGTGGATATTTCATTTGCTGAAAGGTTGGGATTACCCTTGGTTGATAAACAAAAGATGGAGGGAGTGCAATCTGTGGATGGTTCACCACTAATATCAGGGCCCATCCAGAAGCAGACACAAGTCATGGAAATTATTTGTACATCTGGGCATAAGGAGGAAATCACGTTTGATTTAATTGCAGCCCCACAGTTCGGATTGATTTTGGGTATGCCATGGTTGGTGTTACATAACCCTCGGATTGATTGGGTAAGACAAGTCTCGTGGTTTGAGGAGGAAAGTTGTGAGGAACATATGGTACCAGAAGTAGGACCTGTCCAATTTATGGTAGAGAAAGGATTGGACAATCAGGTGGTGGGGGCCATGAGTGGAGAGATTCCGTCACAGTATCAAGAATTTGTCCAGGTATTTGACAAAAGGTGTGATTGTGTGATTGATCTTGAGGAAGGAGCAAAATTACCTTGCAGCAGGATTTACGCTCTTACTGCAAAAGAAAATAAGTATTTACGTGACTATTTGGATGAGATGTTGGCTAAGGGGTTCATAAGACACTCTACGTCCCCGGTCTCCTCACCATTGTTTTTTGTTCCAAAAAAAGAAGGCACTTTACGAACTTGCATAGATTACCGTGCATTAAATAAGGTGACAATTAAGAACATGTTCCCATTGCCTCTGATTGCAGTCCTTTTAGATCAAGTAAGGACAGCCAAGATTTATACTAAGTTGGACTTGAGAGGAGCTTATCATCTGATAAGAGTGAAAGAAGGTGATGAGTGGAAAACAGCTTTCCGGACAAGTTTGGGTTATTTGAGTATTTGGTTATGCCTTTTGGTCTATGTAATGCCCCAGCGGCTTTTCAGTTTTTTATGCAAGAGGTATTGCATGACTTTCTTGATGTTTTTGTTATTGTGTACATAGACAACATTTTGATTTATTCAGTCTCTAGAACAACATGTGCAACATGTGAAAGCTGTGTTGCACAGGTTGCAAGCTTATCAACTGTGTGTTAAGCTAGTGAAATGTGCCTTCCATTTGACGCAGGTGGAGTTTTTGGTCTTCATTCTGACGGCAACAGGAATTGTGATGGATCCTAAAAAGGTGCAGGCCGTCAGGGATTGGCCATCTCCACAATGCATAAAAGATATTCAGTCTTTTCTGGGTTTTGCTAATTTTTATAGGAGGTTTATTAGTAATTTCTCAAACATTGTTACCCTATTACACAATTACTCAAAAAGGCAGTGACATTTCATTGGAGTACTGAAGCAGAAAAAGTGTTTCACGAATTGAAGATAGCCTTTACCACTGCTCCAGTACTAAGACATCCAAACACAGAGAGGGTCTTTCAGGTGGAGACAGATGCCAGCAATGTGGCCATAGGAGCTATTCTTTCCCAAAAGGATGAGAATGGAGTTTTGCATCCGGTGGCATTTTCCTCTAGGAAATTGTCTGGATGCGAACAAAATTATTCCATCACTGATAAAGAACTATTGGCTATCCGATCAGCATTTCTTGAGTGGAGGCATTACTTACTGGGAGCAAAACATCAGGTTGTGGTAGTAACAGATCATAAAAATGTACAATACTTTAAGACAGCTCAATCTTTGAGTCCACGACAATTAAGATGGTCTCAATATTTCAATGAATTTGATTTTGTGGTGACTTTTAGGCCGGGAAAGAAAAACGGTAAAGCTGATGCTTTGTCCCGGCAACAGAATTTAGACAATACAATAAGTGAAACAAAGATGATCATTGCACCCAATAGGATTATTGGGGCTATTACCACGAAGTTGATTGAACAGGTAAAGAAAGCAGTATCATCTAGACAACTGCACGAGTGGCAAAGGAGTCATTCGACGAGGACAGTACGGAATGGCTTACCATATCATCAGGGTCGGTTGTATTTACCAACCAAGATGTTGCAAGAAAAGGCTCTGTTTTGGTGTCAGAACTCTCCCATGGCGGGACATGCAGGTCAGAAAAAAATGAAAGGGATGTTGGAAAAGTATTTTTGGTGGCCCAGATTAAGACAAGACATTATGACTTATTTGGTATGATGTGAAAATTGTTTAAGAAATAAGGCAGATCATGTTAAGAAAAGAGGCTTGTTACAGCCATTACCGACGCCTGAGAGACCCTGGACTCACATTTCGATGGATTTCATCACAGATCTACCCCCTGACAATCACTTTGATACAATATTGGTTGTAGTGGATTTCTTGTCAAAACAGGCACATTCTGTGCCGTGTGTTGGAATACCAGGAGCAGGCCAATTGGCTGAGTTATTTCTACAACACATAGTGAGATTACATGGTCTACCTAAAAGCATTGTTTCAGACAGAGGTTCTCAGTTTACTTCCAGGGTTTGGCGTGCTTTTTGTCGACTATTAGGAATCAACTGTGCTCTATCCACCAGCTATCACCCTGAAACAGATGGTCAAACGGAAAGAATGAATCAAACACTTGAGCAATATTTGCGAGGGTATTTGGGGGATGGAAGAGGATCCTGGGTGCAAGCTCTTTGGTTAGCAGAATTCACATACAATAACACCTTTCACAGTTCTTTGGGAATAGCTCCTAATGAGTGCCTGTTTGGTCAGGAGCAGAATATGTTACCTGAACATTTGCCCGAAATAGAAAGTATACCAGCATTGCAGGAGCGCAAACAGTTGCTTTCGGAAGTCAGACAAAAAGCACAAACCAATTTGGAACATGCCAAAAGAATGTATAAAACACAAGCTGATAAGCATAGACAAGCAAGTCCTAAATATCAAGTGGGAAATAGAGTGTGGCTCTCAACTCGAAACCTCTCCATGATAGGATCACGAAAATGTATGCCTAGGTTCATTGGGCCTTATACCATTATTCAATGTATTTCTGAAACTGCTATGAAATTACGTTTGCCTAAGAATCTAGCAATACACCCAGTATTCCATGTATCTCTTCTTAAACCCGCAGCTCCTGGGATGACAACTAAACGACCACCAGCAATCATGAAAGAAGGACAGGTGGAATATGAAGTGGAACGAATTTTGGATGTCAAGAAACGGGGCCAGAAGATGTGGTATTTAATTCAATGGAAAGGCTATGGACCGGAGGATTGTTCTTGGGAGCCAGCAGGAGCAGTGCATGCTCCTATGTTGGTGAAACAATTTCACTTGCGCCACATGTCCAAGGCTGGTTTGAGGAAGGGCTGTGAGAGGGGAGATAATGTCAGGAAAAAGGGCTGGTGCAAGAAAGGAGTGTGCAAAAGGCGATAGAGGTCTGTGGAATTCACAAGTTCAACTCTAACTACAATTCCCAGCATGCCTTGGGGAGAATTGTAGTTGCGGTCGTGCGGCCGTTGACACAGCTGGTAAGGATTAACAAACGTTTATAAGGAGTTACAGAGCCACGGCAGGTGTGGCTTATTTTGTGTATCGAAGCAGGAGCAAGGCGAAGCTACGACACCGGCAACAGCATGTGAAAACTCTCTACGGGAACACGGAATACAGGCGGCTGCGGAACCAATTTTAGAAGCTGAAGACTGCTGCGTCCGGGAAGGCTTGCAGGTCTCCCGGACTTGAGTTAAGTACAGGGCGCGTGGCGGCTGGCAGAGTCACGCTCGTATGGGTGCTGTGGGTGGAAACGGCGCGCTTAGCGCTCGGACATAAAGTAGTTTGTCCTTCTAGTATCCTGCCGCCTTGAAAATCCAGTGCTAGAAGTTTGTTTGCTCGCAAGGTTCATTGATCAATGCGGATGGAACCGCCATTACTGCATTGTATAGTAACAAATCACGTTCTAAAATCATAAGGGGGCATATGTTATTTGTTATTTAGGTTGCTGCAAATACGTTCCACGTTTCATGTTATGTGTTCATATTCAGTGTTTTCTGTAAGCACACGGGCCATGTGTTTGTTGAATTCATTGTGGGATTTTCTCCCAAGTATGACATGTGCAGAGTATCAACTATGTTTCTGTGTTTACGAGGTCGTAGGGACAGGTCTAAGACTATGTTAGATGCATGTATTAAGGTGTTTCAAAGCTCAGGTCTATAGTCTGTGTATGGTATGCTGGATACAGGTGTAAAATGTTCAGAGGAAAGTAGGTAGGGTTCTTTCCCATTGCTTCCCTTGTCCTATCCAACATAGGTTTTCCTAATCCTTTTTCCGGTGTTCCTAATTTCCCCCACCCTATCCACAACCTCTTCCTAACTCCTCTTTCCCCCATTGGCTGCCACGTGGTGTCCTGTTTATTCTATCAGGTGCCTGTGCCAACCACGGGTGGAGGGTCGACTTCATTCGGCTTCTGTGGTTCGGGAGAGAGTGTCGAATTCTCTTCCCTTGTACGGAGTATTATTGACAAACCCCTCCTTTGTCGACAGGTTTGACAAGGAATAGGTCATTGGTCTCTAGGTTTTGTAGGGCAATTCCTTCTGTTTTAGTTAGATTGTCTCTGTAGTAGTTTTTCGTCTTGAAAATGGTGTCCATTTCCCTTAGGATTTTGTTTTCAAATGCTAATATTTCCGGGCATACTATAGATGTTATGGGGGTGAAGGTGGATTTTGGTTTTAGTCCCGTAGTGGTAGGGTCAATAATTTTTTCTCCTGTGGAGTTTCAGAAAATAAATCGAAGACATGTGGTCCTGAAGAACTTTCTGATTTCTACTTCCGTAGTGAATCGATCTGCTTTGTTTTTGGGTACAAAGCTAAGTCCTTTGCTTAGTACGTCAGTGTCTTCTGGTGTGAGGGTGTATTGACTGAGGTTAAAGATCGGAATCACCAGGTTTGCTGTTGTGGTTGTGTTGTCCACTGGCTTGTTTGCATGCCATGGTATCCCTGTTGACGCGGCCTCCCTTGTTTGCCCCGTCCTTGAAAAAACTGTCCCCTTGTTTTGTTGCCTCCTGTTGTTGTTGAGGAGGATCCGCTGGTGGTTGAATCCGACCCACTGCTGTTGGAGGAGTTTGAAAAGGACACACATTTTCTTGGTGGCCTCTGTTGATTGCGTGAGCCTGCCCTGTTGATGTTACTGTTGTTCTGTTGTTGATAGAAGCCGGGCACGAGGTAGGGATATGTCTTTTCTTCTTTATAATTTTGAATGTATTTTTTCAATTTCCAAATATTCTTGTCTAAGGTGAATTCTTTGAATTTCTTGATTTCCTCTTTCCTCTATTTTTCTCACTGAATTTTGATGTCTGGGATGATCGATTCTGTGGTGATTTTATCTTCCAGTTTTTTTAGCTCTTCAGTTTGTTTGTTGCCCTCTTCTTCTACTGTTTCTATGATTAGAATTACCCAGTCTCTTGAGCATTTGTTTCCGACCCCACTGAATTTGGTCTGAAATCTTGGATTATCGAGGAATACCCAAGGAATGTTTCTGACCTGTAGTCCTTCCGGGATTACTCCTGCTTTGAGGTATTCTAACATTAGTAGCCCATGTGACTCGGTGCGGGCTAATTTCGGATTTTTCTGTAATAATGTATCTATCTCTATTGTTGAGGTATTTTTTGCCTCTGTCACTGTCGGTGGTGTTTGCCCCAAGAGTGACGGTTTGTCTAAAAATTGACGATATTGATCATCTGAGAATGATATCACATTAACATCCTCCATTGGTTAATTGAGATGTGTTAACACCCACCAACATTACGGTTGTCCAAAAACGTTTACAATATATGTGGGTTATAGGGACCCTCTTTTTCGATCTGGGGGGCCTGTGTCAAGAGGGTGTGGGACACTGAAAAATAACAAGGGATTCAGGCTACCACACCTTTTTGGCACTTGCCTGTATTTTGTCACAACACAAAATGACAAATGATATGATTTTAGCTGTGCATTAGTTAAGGATCAACAATGTTGCATTTATACAAATGACATCTTTATTTTAAAGTATTTCATAAAAACCTACTTGGGCTGTCATACCTCCATACTCGGAATGGCCACCTATGTGTTTTATTCAATTATTGTTTGGACCAAAACAACTTGCTACATATATTCTCTTGTGTTGCGGGAATACCATTTCTTTGCTTCTCCATCAAGCACTATCATGTACTCCCTTCCACTGTAACATTGGCTGTCTCATACTTTCAGGCAAGAATGGGTTTTCATAAAGTTTGACAAATCTAAGGACTGTCGCACGAAAGCTCTAAAATAACACGTTGTGAAGTTTCTAATGAGGTAATTGCTGCAAAATGGCAGAACCTCTGCTCAATGCTTCATTATGGTTCATCAGGAATACTGCTACTTCGTGTATGTATCTCTAAGTAATCTTCTCAGTGTATTCAGCCCCCTACATTTTTCAGTGTACGGTGCAACCTAACTCCCTCAATCCCAAAAGCAAAAATCCACACTGACCACTCAAAGAGCAACAGGTTTTGAAATAATATTATCTAAACCAGAGTCAAAAATAGTGAGGTGCACTAATGTGAATCCAGCATGATTTATAGCACAAGAAGTTGTGGATGATCAGTACTCACATGACTGCCCATAGGCTATTAAAAATTACTCAGGAACAAGGAAAGTAGAGGAGAATGTTTTAGAGGGGGGTGAGGTTATGTACATAGATGGGTCGTCAACTATTGACCAAACTGATGGAATACAACAAACAGGAGCAGCTGTAGTGAGGCTGAGAGAAGACTGGGCGTTCGTTCCAGTAAAATGCATAAAACTCCCCCAACATTACTCAGCACAAGCTGGTAGCTCTAATCTTGGCCTTAGAAGAAGGAAGCGACAAAAGAGTTACAATATACTCAGATAGTGCATATGTAACATCAACAGTACACTCAGGATTAATTAAATGGGAAAGGAGAGGATTTCGGAGGGCTGATGGTACCCCACTACAGCATGCTCTTTTACTGGCCAAATTAATTGAAGTAATTAACTACCCAGAAGAAGTAGCTCTTGTGAAGTGTCAGGCTCACACCAATGGTGACGATCCAATATCAAGAGGCAACGACACAGCTGATGCGCATGCTAAATATGCGGCGTATTTTGGTGAAATGTGGTCACTACCAGAAAAAGAAAAAGAAAAGGGGGGGTAAGGAAAATGTTCGTTAAGGATGGGTATACACACATCCCTGTAACACAAATCATGGAACTGCAGGCAGCAGCTCCAATGGGAGAAAAGGAACTGTGGGTAAAAAGAGGGTGTACTATGTCCCCCACAGATGCATTACGGCATCAGAATATTTACGAGAAAGTGGTGATGCCCCTAGCACTACTAAAGATAGCTTTGACCCAACTGCACCACCTCACGCACACAGGAAAAGAGGTTATTGCAGCACGAATAAAGGAGCACTGATTCTGCCCTGAGCTAAACTCACATGTCACCATTTTCATCAGTAACTGCCTTACATGTCAGCAATTTACGGCCGGTCACACGCCGCAAGTGATCAAGGGTATTATACCCCGGCCTGAAGGACCCTTCTTGCACCTCCACATTGACTACGTTGACATGATCAATGTATGCCAAGGGTACAGATACATGATTGTAGACTTGTACCCATCTTCACGCTGGATCGAGGCAGGCCCATGTTCTCACGCAGATGCATTTACGGCAGCGAAATTCTTGGTGAGGGAGGATTTCCCGAGGTGGGGGGTATGCGAGGTACTGTGGTCAGACAATGGCCCCCACTTCCCTAATGAATTGTTCAAACACATAACTACCCTCTTAGGGATCCATCACAAATTTGCATGCGCATACCACCATCAGGCAAATGATGTCTGTGAACGCCTCAACGGTCTCTTAAAAGAAGAAATAGCAAAAATCAAACAAACAACAAAGAAGAGTTAGCTGTACTGCCTTCCTTTGGCGTTGTTCGAGTTAAGAAACAGGCCAGGGTCAGACCACCACCTCACACCCCATGAGGTGGTGACTGGTCATCAAATGCACCTTCCACTCACACCACCATCCAGGGCCACACCTGAGTGTGAATCTACCAGTACTGTTTTTGATGATGAAATGCACTAATATGTCTCTTCCTTGGTTACTAGTGCCACTTTTATCTCTCAACAGATCCAACGGGCACAAGGGGGGTCGAAGAACAACCAAGAAGAAGAAGCAACCAGCGAGGAACAAGAACAGGCTACAACGTGGATTGTAAAAGAGGGAGACCAAGTGCTCCTCAGGAACATTTGGCATACGTGGAGTAGCCCACGCTTTCTAGGACCATATCTGGTCGAAAAGGTAGCCCCCAGGACGGTAAAGCTCAGGGGCAAAGAGGCCTGGACACACCTTCACAACATCAAGCCCTAAAAGCACAGACCCACCCTCTCCTCAACGAAAGGGGCAATGCTTCAGCAACAACACAAGAAACAGGCTGCACACAAGAGCAAGACACCCCAAAAGACACTAATGACCCGCGCCCCATAGGCCACCCCATGATAACAAGGTCCCAGCAGAACAAATCCACTTAGCTTTAACTAAACATCCCACCAAACAGTAAAGGACATTGATGGCAATACCTGTGATATGCACCACACTGTGTAAACACGTGCATGCTCTCTTCTTCTTTTGTCTCGCACATGCAGGAGTTGCGTATTGTAATTGTAGTTGTAGTAAAAAGCCAAAACATATATATAACAGAAACAGAGTAATTTCCCAGGGTTAAATGCTGCCCGCGGACGACTATACCCCGGAAGTACTATCACATCAATTTGTATACGTTATACAAATGCCAAAATATGTAAAAAGAAGGTTTCCTGTATACTATGATACATTTCTTATGATAATAACTCAAACATTTCCAGACATCCATGAAGGACTACCGGCCTTACGGGATAGGACGGTAAGGAAAGCGTGGGAAGAGCGTTTTGCCTGGGCATTGAACAACTATCTAATACGCAGGGCTTAATGTAAAACGACTAACACCAATAACGCATACTTTTAGAGATTTTCAGGGGGGCACCTATATCATCTGAAAGTAAAAGAGGTGCAGGACCGCAGCAAAGGTAAGAGTAACAATGCCAGTGGTACTAGCAACTGTAATAAAATTCTTAAGTATATTTTTTGCCACTGGTCTGATTACTGCCACTGTCTGGCAGGTATAATACGCTTTTTACGTGGCTGCAGTTCCCACTACTAACATTTCCCATCCAATGCCCGCATGGAGCACTGTGTCAGGTTGTACAATTAATATGGGACAAAACATTAGGAGGATCAAACGTGGCATATCAAATGAAGTAAATGGGGTGGACACATATCTCACTGAATCCACACATGTTTCTAATAACATGTGGTATAAACACATGTCAAAAATTGGTAAGGATACGACCAAGGACAACTGCTACATCTGTTTGTTGATT
Organism: Ambystoma mexicanum; assembly: GCF_040938575.1. NCBI lineage: Eukaryota > Metazoa > Chordata > Amphibia > Caudata > Ambystomatidae > Ambystoma > Ambystoma mexicanum. Next base: position 1,053,835,429 of record NC_090924.1, on the reverse strand, counting down.
CCATATGCCATGAGCGCCTCCAGAACATTTGTTGCAACTGAAGTACCTGCAACAATTGCTGAGTGTTTGCTATATCTAGCACTATTCCAAACTAGAGGAAGGTTCCAGGAGAAAAGAGCAACGCTTCAATGGAAATCGTGATCAACGTACCCCAATGAAAATAACTTCATCAAAACACTTCCCATGTATGATGACTCATGGAAGCAGACGAAAGGACTAAAGTACATAGAAGAGGGACCAGAGAAAGGAGAAACGCAAGAGGTCACACTGGACTACCTACCCTGCGAATGGTATGCGAAAGAGGTTGCAGGTGAACCTGGTTACTGGGAAAGACCACTGATACTGATATATGGAAAGGTGTTCACGAAAGACGGATGGGTAGACGGAGTTGTGGGGAGCAAGATGCTGACATTGGCAAAATCACCAGTAATTAAGGTACAAGAAGAAAATGACCGGTGCTATAAAGAATGGAAGAAAGATGCAGCCCTGGTGACGTGGTTAGATAATGATGAGGAATCCATAACAATACTACCACTGACAGCACCTACACTATGTTATCAACATGACGGATAAACAGATGTTGGAACAAAAGAAGGATGCAAAATAACAGGGAAGCTTCCTGAGGGGGCTGCGGGAACAGCTGTACTGATGGATCACTACTGGGCCTGTGGAGCAAGGGCATACCACAGTTTACCACCTATGTGGGATGGAGCGTGTACACTGGTACATATCAATGTACCATCGCTAATACTACCACAGAAGCGCGTCAACTTGGAGAACTTCCCAAAGATGGACAAAGGAAATAAACGGAAGAAGAGATCATTGAAGGCAACAGGAGGAAAGAAAGGAAACAGCACTACCCACCTGTCGAGAGCGAAGAGACAAGGAGAACTACTGACAGGGAACTACCTCTGGGGAAAATCAGAAATGGCCCTGAGTGACATCCTCCAGGGCACAGGTTATTCAGCAGAGAAGCAATGTTTTTCTCCTCCATAATACACACAGGAGTGCAAGCCTATGCCAACGCCAAATGGTTGCAGATCACCAGGTGGGAACTGATGATGACAATCAACTCCACGGTGAACGTATTCAACGCAATAAAAGAAGAGTTAAGAGCAATACGTCTGGTAGCTCTACAAAACAGATATGTTTTATGTGCTGGACCTCCTAACAGCGATGGAAGAAGGTGTTTGCGCAGAAATTGGGAGTTTGTGTGGCACGCTTATCCCTGCCAATGATGAAGACAATGGTACACTTTAGAAAGCAGTATCACAGCTCACCCAGATGCATGCTAAAATGGAAGAAGAAGCGAAAGGAGTGAGGAAGGACGGCAGCTGGTTTTCATACATATGATCCTGGATGCCATCATGGCTTTCAGATGGCCTCAAGGTAATAGCAGGATGTGTGATTTTAGGATTGGCTGCTATTATGGGGCTTAATGCATGGAAAACGAGATCCAAACACACGGCTGAAAAAATGATAGGGATGCACGTTTTAATTCCAGCTGAAGACGACAAAAAATCCAGACATTTTCATAAAAGAACGTGAGCGACTGCGCCAAGAAATAGTGGAAGCAGACTTGTACCCCATCAATGAAAGTTGAAAATCCAAGGAACCCTAAGAGCTATGTTGGGAAATGGGTTTACTGCAAACTCGGTGGTGGCTGTTTCTACATGTATTGGTCATTTGAAGATTATGTGGACCGATATGGACACTTGGCGGAATAACAAAAGTATGGCGAGTACGAGGAGATAAGAAAGTGGATAATTTTGTCGTCGACAAGTCAACCAGAGGGGGGACTGAAGAGGGAAAATGGGACGCTCCCTTCCGCTGATTCTCAGCCAGACCATGGCCTAGATCATCACGGCCTAAGCACCCACCACGAGAGGAATTCGACCCGCTCACAGATGCTCCAGACATCAACATCTATCGCTGCCATGCCCCACATGGCCCGGGGAAATGCCCATCAATCAAACCCACCGCTGGAATCTCTACGAAGCTGACATGGACCATATGGATCAGCTCGACTAACACAGTAACAATGAAAGCAACCATTGTTAGAGATGCCATGACGACAACATGCGTGCCACCATACACACCAGTCAGACCCACACCAACTATACATGAAGAACACACTCAATGCCATGACGTAGCAGACTGCTCACATACACTGATGCATCATTGTTATTTTTCACATAGGCCAAACTAGCGCACAGCAGAAACGCAAGACGCAAGAAGAACTTATGTACATGCTTCCAAACGCTTCATCGTTATTATAACCACAATGACATCCAACGATCATATATAAGGACCCATGTCACCATGCGACCCCCATGTTGTGAACCATATACCGCCACCCATGAACCAGACAAGAGTAGGCCGCAAGACTCAGAATCCACAGGCCCAGGGCCGCTCAGAAAGGGGCTGCAAGGTGCTGATCGTGTAGAGCAGAATCTCAGCAAGAGCCTCACAGCCAAGGACACGAAGTTGCAACTTACATGCCGCGCGCCCCGAGCCAAGGTTACACCTGCTGCAACCAACCACTCCTCAGAGCCGAAATACAAATCAAATGCTCATAATTGTGCTTCAGCTACGATCTTACCACACGTGACCAAGCCGACCTGATGCGACGCCAAGTCTCAAAGACCATTGAAACTCTGGGGTCTCACGTTTGGGACATAAACTGCAACAATGAAGTGACACATTGGACACTAACAGCAGTGAGAAAGCTGCGCTCCACTGGCAAATGGCAGACCTGTCCATTGTCCATCTCCGACACACAGTCATACATTGTTTCTAGCACCAGGTACACCATGAGCTGGGAACAATGATGGTTCCAGGCTTGGGGGCTCACTGATGAACCAATCAGGACATGGGGGGCTAACTACTGACGGCATCACAACTAAGCCAATCACTGACCTCTCTCATGGAACATTTTTAGTGATCGACCCTCAGGTAGATCACCCTGACAATGCTCTCATGTAAATTTAGTTGTTGCAGGGGTTTTGCTAGTGGGAATAATTCCAAGTTATTTGTGATAGCACGTGAAGGTGTTTGGTTGTTGTCAAGTTTTGCAGTGCAGTAATTGCAAAGTATTAAGGGGTCAGTATTGTCGTATTTGTTTTTGAATCTTCATTGTCTTCTATTTTGTACGTTATGTCTATAGTTTTTGTGGTACTTTTATAAGAAGTCCTGTGGCAACACACACACACACATTGTTTGGTACTTCAGCAGAGGTACTTTTAAACTTTAGTATTTCTTTTTTGTATGGTTTAATAGAAGGTTTCTATTTGTACAGTAGTTGATAGTTTATTGTACATCTATTTCATTTTGTAAGTGTCTTTCCATTCCAAAATATTTTCTTTGGATATGCTCTATTTCTTCGAGTAGTTGCTTGGCTGTAACATGTAGAAGATTGTTATTTAAATTGGCTAGTGCTAAAGCAAGACTTTTAGCATAGTAGTGTTTTTGGACTAGATTTCTTATAGTTGAATGATGTGTTGATATCATTTTGATATGATGGAAGTTGCTTTTGCAAATAGGTCCTGAAATGCAGGCTAATGAATGTCCTTGCAGTCCTGTGTATTTGCGCACTGGATCGGCATCCATATTTTGAAGTAGTTTCATTTTGATTTTGTCTTTACTTTTTACATACTGATTGAGGCACTGCCATAAAGATTTGAAAGATTTTTTGGCAATGTTACACATTGATGTGCACAGCCATTTGTAGACTGGATGTTTTGGTTGAGTCTAATGGGGAGATGATTCTGAATTTTCTGTGGATAATTTTGTTAGCAGAGTTTCTTGTTCCATAATGGTGTTATTAAGTTTTTCATACCCTCGTCCACTGCTATGTATGGCAATTGGGTTTGTTTGCTTTTGTTTATATGCTTCTTCATTAAAATATGGTTCTGTGGTCGTGGTGTGACTCCAATCACTCCACAGATGTTTAAGAAGCTATTTTTGTTGATATTCCTTTATTGAGAAGTCTTTTTTGTAGTTTAGCAGTTAATTTTGTTAGTGGTTTCATCCTGTTTAAAATTAAAATAAATAACTTCCTTTTGAGAAGGATTGCACTTTCTATGAGAGCTTGTAGGATACATTTTCTACGGTAGGTTTTAAGGGTTGTGCATGGTTTCTCTCCTGTTTTTAAAAGGTTCTGAAGGACTCTGTGGTGGAACATTTTTTGTAAAACTTTATTTGGTATGCTTACTTGCCACTACATCAAGATTTACAGGTGCAGTGTTAGCAGTAGTGGTAGCTGAAGTCTTGTTAATCACTTTCTGTTTGGTTTTACATTTTCATAGAGAAGGGAAAGGTTCTGTACTGGAAGTTTGTTTTTATTTCGCTTAATTACTGTTTTAGCTGTTTTGTTTGAACTTTTTGTAAAAAATCTGCTAGAGATGGATTGCTTATTTTAGACACTTTTATTTTGATTTGCTCTTCTTCTGCATTGCTTTCTACAGAGTTTCTTTTTGGTAGACATTCTTTGGCATCTGTTGGAGAAAAAAAGAAAGTGTGGGTTGGGCTGTTTTGCAGTGTATGTGTGTTTAGTGCATGAGTGTCTGAGTATGATGGTAAGTAGGATTGTGGAGGTGTGTGATTGTGCAATGGGCAGCTACATCAAGTTGGGAAGGCTATTCTTGCATTTCTGTGTTACTATACTGGGCTTCAGTTGAAATATAAAGTATGCAACTGGTAAGGGGAATCACTAATACTACATCTAATGGTAAAGGGTTAATATGTGGGTTTCTTCTACAATACTAAAATGCTAGTGTGTTTGAGTAACAGTTAGAACATTATGTTAGTTTTGTACTTACTTTTTTGAATGGAAAGGGTAGGTTTCTTCAAAGTCCTTGTTCGTACTTCAGACGCTGCTGCTTTCCAGGAGAGTGGTCTTCACCAAAAGAAAGAAGTTAGTGAATTTCTGTTTTTATAGCAATTTTGTTAATGTACACATTTTTTGCACTTTGCTTTGCCTATGTGCATTCTGTATATTTTATTTAGAATCTGTTAGTTGAATATGTTTTTTAAATGAGTATAATAGTAAATGTATAGAGCACAATTGTTGTTTTAATGTTATGTTAATGGATGTTAAGAGATAGAAGAATTAATCATATGCATTGTTTGCTATTTTTACAGAGTAAATGGCAGAGATTGTACATAAAAGCATTCAATGTATGGCTTTGAGAAGGTGTGGGAAATAAAGCAGAACAAATTCATATAGCAGCAGTGGTGTTGTTTGATCTGGGAGCCTTTCTAATGATATTGTCTGCGTGTGTGCTTGAATGAAGATGTACACATCCAAGCTGCGTGTAATTTTACAATACACTGGACAGTCTTTTTGATAATTATACTGTTATTTTTCCCATCTTATAATATGAAACAATATTTTTTTAGATAGGTGTGTGTGTGTAAACAATAATTTGGAGAGCTGAAAGGTTTGCAATTGACATTTCATCATACTAGATGGTAGAAATGACAGTAAGTTCATTTTACAGTTTATACAGAGTAAGTGGCAGTTACTCTCTTCATATTTTTATTTATTTTATTTTACATTTTTAAAGCACTTACACAGCCAGCGGGCATCGAGGCACTGATACAGGAATTGTTTGTTTTTTAGTTGCGTAATTATTTTGTCTTAGTTGCATATTTATAACACGCTTTAATATCCAGAGGTTTCTAAGCGGAGGACCCGGGAATCAAATTTGTGTTGCTTCGAGTCGTTTTGATTTCAAGGCGCACACGTTGCTGCTGAGCTATGCTCACGGGATGTATTGTATTACTAAAAGAGGTGTACATGTACTGTGCAGGAAATATTCATACCTGTAGTCTGTGTTCATATATGTGGACGTGCATGAATTTGCAAATAGAAATCTTGGGGAGTTTTATAGTAGTTGTTGCTGTAGGTTCTATACAGTCATAGCCAAATTGTACTGAGAGTAATCAATAGTACATCTAAAGTGCTGATCTGTGATGACAGAGTTAGATGTAGAGTTCTTGGATGTGATTGGTGGATGATTGTGTGACTGCTTAACAGTATCCAATGAGGAAGTGGTGCAGAGAGTGTAGTGGAAAGGGTAGAAGGACTGCTCCAATGTTACTTATGCGCTCCACGGACAGCGCAGTTGTTTGCAGACAGGACATGCCACATCCAGGGTTTCCGAACATGAAGTGGGAGTGTATTTTGAGGAATAGCCAATCAGGTCTTGAGGTTCTGCTTCATATTGAGGAGGACTGTGTGTAGTGAAGATGGTGGAGGTGCAGAAAGTCAGGGTGTTGGTGGTTGGAGATATGTTTGTCAATGGTTTGGAGCAGTATGCTAAATCTAGGAATGTGGCTAACCATTTTGACACAAAAGGAGTGGATGTGGTGTGGAGCACTGTGCCTGACTTTAATTTACAGTCAATTCTAGTAGTTTATCAGGATATGGCTAGGTTTCATAGTCCACATGTAGTTGTCCTACACTGTGGTTCTGTGCTTTTGGGCTATGCCGGTGCCCCTATTTTGTTGCAAGATCTGCTAAACTTGGTTCAGGCAATTATGGCAGTCCTTCCAAATGCCAAGGTTATTGTTTCTGCTTTGTTACCTAGAGCAATATGGGACAATAGTTGTGTTTTTCGTCCTCAGCAAAATATTGCTAGGTGTGCAATCAACCGAGACATGTTTGCTTTCATGGTTAGAGCTGGTATGTTCTTTTGTAATAATGAGAACATTCATTCTGGTAATGTTGTTTATTTTAAAAAAGATGGCATTTCTTTATCTTTTATGGGAAATTCCATGCTGTTTTGGAACATAGGGTTGCTTTGGAGAAGCTAATGTGATGATTTTCGGAGGAAAATAAGAAAAAAAAAGATAAAGAATACAAAATAAAAGGTGTTTCTGAAGCATCTGCAAAAATAAGGTCACTTGGGCCTCTGCAAAAATAATTTTAAAAAAGGTTCTTTTCAGAGCCAACCTCAAAGGGGAAATCATCTCTGCTGCTTTTCCTTTGTCAAACTCTTCGGTTTTCTGTTCTAGTGGTTGACATGACTTCAACTTCCAGGTTTCCAGTATTTATCAGGAACTACAGCACAACCTCTGCATTCTCTCCCCATATTTTACAAGAAAGGGGCGTCTGGTTGTCCAAACAGGACAGCCAGCCCCGCACTGGGATTTGTCCCAGTTGAAGCAAGGCATAAAACAAAGGATGAGGAAGTTTTGGACTCGTTCCCCACTTCTTGTGCTTACAGACTGACTGGAGCCGGGGCGGGTTGTCTAGAGGACTCCCGCCGAAGACAAAAATCACACAAAGGAATTTCCCACCCTGGATGTCAGGGGAAGGAACAAGAAATGACAAGAAACACTAAAATGGCAGAAAAAGAAGACAGGGGCCATTTTGATAAAATGAGCACCCTTCGGTGCCTTTACTGCAGCTGTGATCACATCCCACGGTAAAGGAGCACCAAATTAGTAAAAGGCTTCACTGCCACCAGCCATTAAAGGTAAGGTTCTCACTGTAACAGAATTGTTACAGTTTTTAGATGAAAAGGGATACATTGTATCTCCCCAGCACTCCACTTCAGGTGGGGTGTGCTGGTTTCACCTAACAAAATATAAAAGAGATCCAAAGATCTTTTCTACCCTTGGGAACTGTAGTTTACTCAAGTTTAGCACAAGAAAGTTAAATGGGGAGCCCCTAGGGCAACCCAGCAACAACAAGCACTTATTGCCAATAAGTTGTTAAACATGATAACTTTAAAAAGACACTATGGAGAGTCATAAAACCCATAAAAAGAGTTAAAGATTAGGTGAATGTGGAAAAAGTTCCCCACTCACTGAGGTATTAATGAAAAATATCTCACTAGAAAAGCAAACATTTCTGGGGTTGAACCAGGAAAGGAAGATTTACTAGCTCTGTGGAAATCCTACCTAACAGCTGGCCTGCCCCTTTGCCAAGAAACAATCGATTACATTGTTACAGGGTTGCAGGATTACCATTGGCATTTGTCCCTTGCCATCCTCCCCTGGATGTCTGTCCCCTGATTGCCTGGAAGTGGTCTCCCAGGTCTGGGACCCAGTTCTGTTCTCAGCCCTCTGTGCAGCTCTTCAAGGTGATATGAATGACTATGTGTTCCCAGTATATCTGTTAGCAACACCACTTATGCCTATGCGAGTGCTCTCCACATTGCAACATTGTTAACTTGTTCATGTTTCACTTTATGATTGTGTTGCTGAGAACTATTCGTCTTCGGGGGTGAATGACCATTGTTTAGCTTGGCTGCATCACATGGTTGAGGACCACAGCATCAAGCTCTTGTGGTCTGCAATTATGAGGATTTATTCTGTTTTTCTGCATATGGCCCCTTGTCGTTTTAGGTTTGGAAGGTGCTGCGTGTCTCTGACGTTGGCAGTGAACCCTGGCCTTCCTGCTCTGTGCATCATGGTTTTTCTTTCCCCTCATCTCTTGCCCTGTGGCCTGTGGCCTTATGTGATCTTCGTTATACGTATATTATGATTCTGTACATTTCTGTACATCTATATCGTGCTATATTCCCTATAGGCTGGTTGTACTTGGTCCTGCGAGGCTCCTTCTATTATAATGTAGTTTCATGGGTTTAGTTTCCATAAGCATCTGCAAGCTTGTTCATTTGTGATATCATCTTTGATGTCCTGGGTGTTAGGTTTAGCAGTGCACGGTGGTGGCGCGAGTTATGGTTGCTTAGCTTACCATAACTGGCGAATTTCAAGGGTTTTTCGGTTTTACTTGGAACCATAACGTCCCTTTAACAACGTTTTTTCACTTAATTTCATAGGTTTTTAGTAGCACAACTTAACCATAATGTCCCTTTAACAAAGTTTTTTTCACTGAATTTCATAGATTTTTAGTAGCACAACTTAACCATAACGTCCCTTTAACAAAGTTTTTTTCACTGAATTTCATAGGTTTTTAGTAGCAAAGCTTAACAATAGTAACTTTGACTTTATGTACATGTAATATGTAACATACTGAACCACTTTTACTGAATGTAATGTCCGCTAACATTTTTGATGTCCGCGGACATATTCGGACAACAGTACCAGTACCTAAAAAGTCTGGGGGGGGTATGTTTAATTGTTATATTACAACATGATAACATTTAAAAAATTCACAAAGTAGTACACATACATATTATATGTAGTAATTCATAAGAAATGTAACACATATATGTACCGCACTAACCATTCATTTAAATACAATATATTCTAAAATGGAATATACCAAGAGAAGATAAATAGGCTTCCAACATAATTACCTCAGACACTCCACAACTAAGACCAAGACCAGACCTACAGAGTACTCAGAACATATCTTACCTGAAATAGTAAGTGTACATCATTTTACTCATATCTTTATAAACTTTCTGTATTAGATTAAAAAAAAATACATATATATATATTTTTTTTCACAGAATTGTCTAGTACTCTGGAATGGCTAGAGGAGCACTTCCCACATGACGAAATGTCAGAAAATAGTGAAGCAAGTGGTATACATTTTACAATATAAACCATTTAATTGTTATTACTTTTTGTACAGAGCATAACAAAATAGAAAATATGTCTGAAGAAATTGTTATGGAAAACACGCTTGACAGCTTAAAAGAAAAAATTGATTTATTATTGAGCAATTTTAATAATTTGAAAACTTTTGTTGAGGATCATTTTAAAACAAAAACCTCATACCATTGTTCCATATGTACTTGTCCCCCCTCACCATATCCCAGTTAATTATCCCCAAACCCTCTCCATAATCCAAAACGTTTTAAAGAGACTTCCATCCCTTCATCACCTGATACCAATCATGTTGAAACCCCTAATTCTCCTGTTTTTATTTCTGTTTCTGCCTCACCTTCTCTGTCATAAATTATTAATATATGTGAAATAAAGTTACATTTTTATATTGTATTGTAATTACTTCCCATTTTTTATTTTTTTAAAAACAATGTAGATGTCTGCGGACAGCGCGGGTGTTCTGAAATGTTCGTAAATAAATGAAAATGGAGGTGTCCTGAAGAGCACTATAGCTGTCCGTACTGTTCGCTAGCAAGTTGAAACTGTTCTAAGAACACAAGCGGTGTCCTGAAATGTTCGTAATTAAACGAAAATGGAGGTGTCCTAAAGAACACTATACCTGTCCGTACTGTTCGCTAGCAAGTTCAAACTGTTCTAAGAACTCAATTGGTGTCCTCAAATGTTCGTAATTAAATGAAAATGCAGGTGTCCTAAAGAACCCTATACCTGTCCGTAATGTTCGCTAGCAAGTTAAACTGTTCTAGAACATACGCGATGTCCAGAAATGTTTGTTTGATCTGTGATGCACTTTTAATTAATTCAGGACCCGAACACTGTCCGTAGAACATCAATGTGCATGCGCAAACCAATGTCCATGCATTTGGTGTCCTGCGGACAGGAGCTTCCTTCGGGGACCTGTTCGCGAAGGGATCATTTGACTGCACCCATGCTGATCGCGTGTTCTGAATGCGGACACTGTTCGTGTCCCTGAACAATTTAAAAGTACATTTTCGAGAAATCCACAATATTTTTCCATAAAAACTCATCATGACACAAGTCCCACATAGTAATCCTGAGTTTCTACATATCTTTAGAAACTTTTTGAACCCTTTTTTGTGTTCGATCTGTCCGCGGACAGCGTGCATGTCCGCGAACCGCGTACAAGCACCCCTATAAAAGACCACGCCCTAGAACTTATTCTCTTTGTGTTTCTTGCTATTCTTCAGAGCACAGCTATTTCTCCAGCAACTGGTTGATTCCATCATCGAGTTGGCATCCCTGGCTGCAGAACTGCCACCTGGTGCTGCACCTGCTTCAGCACCACCCCCACCACCTTCCCAAGGGCCTGAAGAGGGGAACAAGAGTGAGGATGCAGAGGAGGAAGAAGAGGATGATGAGAATGAGGTAGAGGAAATACGTACTAGCCGCACTAGACGTGAGTCTTGGGTGTGGCGGTTATTTACCATTTATGGGAATGGTCCTAAGGCTCGTGCAAACCGTGTTATCTGCAATGAGTGCAAAATGATACTCAGTCGCGGGAAGCACGGTTCGTACAGCTATGGGACCACGACCATGAAGCGACACCTGAGGTCATTTCACTCTGGGGCTATTCGCAAGGTTGTACCTTGCGAAGAACGTAGTAGGTTGATTTCCTCTACTTCATCCTCTGTTTCTGATCCTGTCACCACAAGGACCACCTCTGTGGGACAGCGTCTTCCTAAAGCTGCCTCACAGGCCATACAGAATTCTGATGACCCTTACCTTTCGAGGGTCACAGTTGTATGTATGTACTGTGACACAGTACTCTGCAGGGGGGAGTGACTTTGTAGTGCTTTTGAGACTATCGTCACAGAGCACGAGAAGACCTGCTCACTACCCAAATAAAACCCACTCTACATCTTCCTCTCTCAGCTCGCCCTTTCGTATCCTTGTGGTTGGTGTCCCCCTTTACCCTCCTTTCCCCTCCTCTCCTAGTGTGTCGTGTCTAAAAAAAAACACAAAAATACAAAAATCTAAAAAAATAAGGCCCTTTTCAGAGCCGTCTTTCACAGTTAAAAAATAGAAGTGAAGATAAATAAAGCAGGGCCCTTTGTATTTCTTAAAAGTCTGCGGACAGTTCGCCAACATTAAAAAAAATTGAGGTGCTACCCTATTGTTACCATTGCATTTTTCTCTGGGAGGAAGTGGTGGCTCTGAAAAGAGCATTTGGGAGGTGTTTGTATGTCAAAAATTATAAATACTTAACACCTACTTCAAAATGGATGCTGTATTTCTAAAAAAGGTTGCAATGCATTTTGTACATTTCTCAGAAAAATCTGATTGCCAGCATAAGTAAGATGGACTCCATCTCTGCGAAAAATGTATGTACTATGAAACATAATATTTTCATTGTGAAAAGAGGACATGCCAAAATCTCTTAGGAATGCACAAACAGCCTTATTAACATTGCGCCTTGCTTTTTCCATTTGTGGACCAAATGAAGAAGAACGAAGCCACATTTGTCTCTGCGCAATCCGTGAAAATATTACTTGAGAATTAGGAAACATGTCCATGACTTTCCCAAGTCCTTCTTTCATAGCAAATTGCAAAGAAATTCCAGACACATGTCCTAAACTGTTCCCTCCACAATGAATTACAATTATGTCTGGATGTTGCTTTGTTTCCAAAGTAGCACAGAGAGGTAGCAAGTCCAACCACTTCATTCCACGTACTCCATGCCAGTGTACTTCCACATGTGGAAATCCAAGATCTACAGCTACTCCACAGCTTTCTGCATGCACCTTCAACCAATGTATCCACGAATCTCCCAAAATCCAAACAATCTGTTTTCTGAAACACGCAGCCATAGATATCTGTTGTTCTCTCAGCAAAAAGAGTATCTGAGAAACTCTCTCCTGGCACAACACACCCACTAAACTTTCCTGACCAATCCCTTTCACTGCTCATTCTCATTTGCATGACTTCTGAACCCAAAAATCCCCGGATGTAACTCCGGATATCCGCGAACTACCGCCATGTCCGCGGACATATCATAACATGAACAGCCCTTATACCATTTCCACTTCACTCTCTGTGCCATTCCCTCATTGGATGTAGCTAAGAAATAACATGATCATGCCCCAATCACATTCAAGACCTCTACATCTAACTGCATCATCATAGATCAGCACTGCAAATGTACTGTGAATCTCTCTGAGTACAAGTGTCATATCATTGGCAAGCACCAACTACAAGAAATACTGTTCAAGTCTCCAAGATTTCTACTTGCAGCTCCATGCATATCCGTATGCATGAACACAAACTGCAGGTATGCATATTGTCTGTACAGTACATGAACACATTTTCAAACTGACTTTTAGCTTGTGTAATCTGTAAAATGAATCTACTGTCTTTTTTCCAATTTCCTAAAATCAACTATCACTTATTAACCTTTATACTATTTACTTTCTTTATACACACACTATCAAATCCTGTTAAACTAACATTTTTTAAATGAAATTTATAGACTACATATATTCAAACAAAATTGCAAGTGCACACTCTATGTTCCAATCTCAAAAAATAATACTTATACAATTATATTTTTATTCATTAATGTATTTATTTGATTACTTTAATTTAAGCATGACATTAAGGCACTATTACGTAGAACAGCTGAGTTACAGAAATGGTGGTATTCAGTGGTACATTATGAATTTCACAAGACATACTAAAGATATTTTGTTTGTTACAGTTACTCATTGCAATACAATTTGTGCATTAAGAACATGTCATATGTATTGAACTGGTGCGACGTATCTTATGTGAATAAGATAGTTTTAATGGTTTTAAGGAAGGCGCTGAGGATTTCAATTAAAAAAATCAATATCTAAATTAAAAACAATGCTATATACAAACAAAATTACTAATTTGTTTCTTTTACAATTGCAGTGAAGACCATTCTCCTAAAAAGAAGCAGCCGAATTTCAAGAACAAAGAAGAACTAATAATTAAACTGCTCATTTTAGGAAAAAAGTAAGTAGAATATCACCATAATATTTGTATTATTACTCAACCATACTGTAAAGTTAATTCATGCTATATCTGTGCCTATAAATAGCGATTGTGCACCATTCTGTCCAAAAATCCCCATGTGTTAAACAGCGATTTACAGCCAGAATGGCGCACAAATTCCTACTTTTGGACACACAAATTACCAAACTCAACCGCTAGAATTTTCATATTATAGAACAAACAACTGTTTTATTGTATACATTAGATTTACTATTTGTACTTCTCCACACCACTAGCTTATTTTTTTCTGTCATCTGAACCTGAGTTTACTAACATATTAATTGAAGAATACACATCCCTACTAGTTGTAGTTCCCAATGCACACTCAGACACCATTACATACATCATCTTACTCAAGCACTCATGCACACAGCACACATACATTGCAGAACACCCCAACCCATACCTTTTTTATTTTTTTCAACAGACCCCAAAGAATGCCTACCAAAAGTCAAGTGCCTAGAAAGCAACGCAGAAGTAGAGCAAATGAAAATAAAAGTGTCACACATAAGCATCCATCTCTAGCAGAATTTGTAAAAAAAAGTTGAAACAAAACAGCTAATACAGTCATTTAGTGAAACACAAGAAGTTTCAAGTACAAAAACTTTGCCTCCTCTATCAAAATGTAAAACAAACCAAAAAACAATTAACAGAAAATCAGCTATCACTACAGATAAAACTACTTCTTTAAATTTTAATATAGTGCAAAGTAAGCATACCAAGAAAAGTATTTTAGCCAAAATATTCCGTCACAAAGTCCTTCAATATCTATCGTAGGAAATTAAGTGCCGAGTTTGTGTCCTAGGGTTTTAAAAATAGGCTCACCTTTCACTGGTGTCAATTGAAGAAGATCTCCGAAAACAATAATGTGTTTTCCTCCAAAGAGCTCTTCGTAGTTGTCTTTTGAGTACTTCTTGTAATCTGAGGTGAATCAAGGCCAACATTAGGTTGGAGACCATGCTCTCTTCATCTATTAGTAGCATTTTCATTTGTTTTAATACTCTGCATAGTTCCATTGCAGCTTCTGTAGAAAGTTTGTAATAGTCTAATTTGTTTTGGTGTTCTACTGGCAGGAGTAGTAATCGGTGTAAAGTGACACAGCCTATGTTGTAGGCAGCTAAACCTGTGGGGGCAGTGACAACAGCTGACAGTTTGTTATTTGTCAATTGTTGAAAGAATTTACTGATGATTTTGATTAAGAATGTTTTGCCAGAACCAGCTTCACCACTGACGTACAGTAGTATAGGTTTGTAATTTTGGCAGGTGCATTCTTTGTTTTCATGTTGTACACCATGTGCAATTTCTTTTGTTACTTCTTCAAAAATGCTACGTTGTTCATTGTTTAGTTTTGATTGTAGTATAGTTAGGTCTTCTTTATCTTCATACTGACACATGGTGTTTTCTACTTCTGTCATAGCTAATTCTGCCTTCTTTGTTATTAGTGGCTCTCCCAGTGGTTCTTGGCTTCCTGTTACAGAAGGCTGACTACTGTCAGGAGTGTCCTTATCTAGTTGGGCTTGCAGTTCTTCTTCGTGTTGCTGTTCATTGCGCAACATTGTTTTGTTCTGTGTAAAGTTTAAATCAGTTATAGTGCTTTAATTTGCTTTGAAAGCGTCTTCATAGGAGTCTTAGTTATCTAATATCTCTTCTTCTTTTCTCCATGGTTTATAGAGTTGTAGCAGGGACATGTAATATAGTTCTTTATGTTGAAGAGTCTTTAATGACAATTTAATATGATTAATTAAATTTGGTTTGGTGAGTTTTACTAAGCTGCCTTCACAATTTGTCACTCTGTATCTACCTTTTTTTCATCGGGTTTTATATTATTTTTGTATGTGAAGTTTTGGGCTATGTGGTATAGACACATGGGGCCTCATTACGACCCTGGCGGTAAGGGGTTAACGCCAGCGTTAGCTGCGCCGACCCCTTACCGCCAATTACGAGGTCCCTTAGCGCCATGGCGCTTTTAACACCTGCTTTTAGCAGGTGTTAAAATCCATGGCGCTAAGGGACCATGGAGTTAATTACGCCACCGTAATTTACGGTGGCGTAATTAACGCCTTCCCCACTCCCATTATGCCCTATGGGGCAAAAATGGGAATGGGGAAGGGTAAATGGGGATTGGGGACTTACCGCCCCGCCAAGGTCGGAATGGGGCGGTAAGTCCGCCAACCACCATGGCGTAAACGTAGTTTACGCCATGGTGGTAAAGTCACGGCCCAGGCGGTAACTTACCGCCTGGGTCGTAATGAGGCCCATGGTTTCCAAAGTGGTACTTCTGTTTGGGTAGTATGTGTCCAGCAAATTGTTTTTTAAAATGTCTTGGCTGTTGGGATCATGTTTGGCTATTTTTTCTATATCTTTGTATGATTTTAGAATTCTTTTTCTAGATTTAGCAGGACCAAGACTTAGCCATCTATGTTTGCATTCCATAAGTGGGCAATGATTATTGTAATCATTGATATATTTTCTTCCTCTGTTCTTTTTATGTAATATGTATTTTTAGATAATTTACCTTTAACACTATGTCTAACTGAAGACATGAAGTTGTTCACTTGACCTGTTTTTGTAACCGGTCTAGGGAAACCAAAGCGACATTTGGTGTGGTATTTCCCTTTGTTTTTGTATTTGCAACGACAATATTTGCCACATTTGTTTCTTTTAAATTGTAAAATGTGTGCTTGAAGATCACTATTTGTTGCTTCTGATGGAATTTGACAAGTGACATATTTTACAATAAACTGTAAAACAGTGGCGTCACTGTCTTGACCAAATTTAGGAGCATCTTTAATCCATAAAAGCATGTGGATATGTGGTGCTCCTCTGGCTCGGTATTCTTTTTTCCAAAAGAAGTGTTGCACTTCTCCAAGGGGAGGAGCAGTTTTATTACAAATAAAGTGCAGCACAGCAATGAAGCGATGGTGAAAATATCTTGAAACATTAACAGGATCTAGAGAACAAAGTTCTCCAGGTGTTAGTATATCTATGTTTGTTTTGTTTTTGTTTGATATGCGTAGGAAATCATGTAAATCTTCCCATGCATATTCTGCACAACTTAATGTAACAAACCAAGTGGGTGGGCCAAGGTTTCTTATCATACAGCGTACATCTCCATGACGTCGAAACCAGTATTCTTTAGTACCACGCATGTTTGCTAATAGATTTGTAATATTTGATTGTAAAACATCTTTTTGTTGCACTTTTTGTAATAATTGTGTAGCTGACATATTTTGAAAGTGGGATCCTGATTTTAATGTGTGTGCAACTTCGTAACATAAAGTTGCTAGTTCACTTTCAAAGAGTAGGTGGAATATGTATTCCACATTTTGTCTAAATCTGGGCTCTTCAGAATACATCCGTAATGAGCGATATTCTGATGCTGTTATTTGAATAGGTCTATCATCGTACCTTCCTCCTTTGCCAGTAGGAAAAAGTAGAGGAAAAGCATGTGCTTCTATACTTTTTTCCCATATGCTGATTGGTGATCCTTTTGTTTGACGCATTTGGTACGTTTCTAGAGCATCTTCTACGGTGTCAGTAGAATGCAATGGGTGAATTGTATAATAGTCTAAAGTATTGGATATTGTAGCAGGATCTAGGAGCTCAATTTGACCAGCTTCTTGTGACTCTTGAATTATTTCAGTGGTATCCTTCAAGTTTTCTTCAATATTAATTTCTTTCTAGTATTCATTATTGTCTTTTACATATTGCAAAGCTTGTCTAACTTTATGTACATCTACCAGTTGTTGCCAATTTTTTTTGTCTTTTGTAGGTACAGCATTTAGTAAGATAATTAAAGATTGCTCCATTGGATGTTGCACTCCTAGAGTGTGCACATTTTCTTTTAGATCTAATGGTAAATGCACTACTTTTCCACAAATACCGTTCACTAATTCAGAGGGAGGTAATTTTGCTGTTTTTGGTTGAAGGCATATTATTGCTTGAAAGGGGTGCACTGTTTGAATTATGATGCTCTCATATAAATTGAGTTGTTGTAGGGGTTTTGGTAGTGGAAATAATTCCAAATTGTTTGTGATAGCATGTGAAGGAGTTTGGTTGTTGTCAAGTTTTGTAGTGCAGTAACTGCAAAGTATTAAGGGGTCCGTTATTTCGTATTTGTTTTCTGCTATAAGGTAGAGAGCTAATTCAAACCATTTAGAATCTTCATGGTCTTCTATTTTATATGTTAGGTCTACAGTTTTTGTGTTACTTTTATAGCAAATTCTACGACAACATACACACACATGGTTTGGTACTTCAGCAGATGTACTTTTAAATTTCAGTATTTCTTTTTTACATGTGTGTAGTAGAAGGTTGCCATGCATAGAATTGTTGCTAATTTGCTTTAAGGCTATTTCATTCTGTAAGTGGCTTTCACTTGCAAAATATTTTTTCTGGATATAGTCGATTTCTTCAAGTAGGTCTTTTGCTGTACCATGTAGAAGAATGTTATTTAAATTGGCTAGTGCTAAAGCAGGACGTTTAGCATAGTACAGTTTATAGACTAGATTTCTTATAGTTGAATGATGTGTTGATATCATTTTGATATAATGGAAGGTGGTTTTGCAACTAGGTCCTGAATGTCCTTGTAGTCCTGTGTACTTGTGCACTGGACAGGTATCCATATTTTGCAGTAGTTTAATTTTCATTTTGTCTTTGCCTTTCACATATTGATACAGGAATTGGCGTAAAGACTTGAAAGATTCTTTGGGAATGTTACACATTGACGTGCATGGCCATTTGTATACTAGCCGTTCTGATTCAGTTGAATGGAGAGGTAATTCTAAGTTTTCTGGGAATATTTTTGTAAGCAGTATTTCTTGCTCCATTATGGTATTATTAATGTTTTCATAACCTCGTCCACTGCTATGTATGGCAATTGTATTTGTTTGCTTTTGTTCGTATGCTTCTTCATTAAAGTATGGTTCTGTGCTCGTAGTGTGACTCCATTCACCTCCACAGATACTTAAGAAGTTATTTCTGTTGACATTTCATTTATTGAGAAGTCTTTTTTGTAATTTGGTCATTAGTTTTGTTAGTGGTTTCATTTTGTTTAACACTAAAATAAAAAACTTTCTTTTGAGAAGGATTGCACTGTCTATCAACACTTCTAAGATTAATTTCCTATGATAGGTTTTAAGGGTTGAGTTTGATTTCTCTCCTGTTTTTATAAGATTTTGCAGGACTCTGTGACGGAACATTTTTGCTAAAATACTTTTTTTTGGTATGCTTAATTTGCACTATAGGAGCAGTTTTATCTGTAGTGGTAGCTGATTTTTTGTTAATTGTTTTGTGGTTTGTTTTACATTTTGATATAGGCGGCAAGGTTTCTGTACTTGAAGCTTGTTTTGTTTCGCTAAATGACTGTATTAGCTGTTTTGTTTTAACTTTTTTTACAAATTCTGCTAGAGATGGATGCTTGTTTTGGACACTTCTATTTTCATTTGCTCTGTTTCTGCGTTGCTTTCTATGGACTTGATTTTTGATAGGCATGCTTTAGGGTCTGTTGAAAAAAATTAAGAAGGTATGGGTTGGGGTGTTCTTAATGTATGTGTGCTGTTTGCATGAGTGTGTGAGTAAGATAATAAAGATGTATGCAATAGGGTGTGATTGTGCTCTGGGCAACTACAACTAGTTGGGATGGCTATTCTTCAATTTATGTGCTACTAAACTGGGGCTCAGATGATAGTAGAAAGTAAGCTGGTGGTGTGGAGAAGTAGAAATAGTAAATCTAATGGTATACAATTAAAACAGTTGTTTGTTCTATACTATCAAAATTCTAGGTGTTGAGTTGGGTTATTTGTGTGTCGAAAACTAAGAAATTGTGCGCCATTCTGCCTGTAAATCTCTGTTTAAGAAATGGGGATTTGTAGACAGAATGGTGCACAATCTCTATTTTTCGACACATAAATAGCATGAATTAACCTTACAGTGTGTCTGAATAATAGTACAAATAATATGGTGGTATTCAACTTACTTTTTTTCTGAAAAGAGCAGGTTTCTTCTCAGTTGTTCTTTGTACTTCAAATTTGGCTGCTTCTTTTCAGGAGAATTGTCTTCACTGCAATTGTAAAGGAAACAAATAAGGAATTGTGTTTGTATATAGCATTGTTTTTAATTTAGACATTGATTTTTTTAATTGACATTGATCCTCAGCGCCTTCCTCAAAATCATGAAAACTATCTTATTCACATAAGATGTGTTGCACCAGTTGAATACATATCATATGTTCTTAATCTTAATGCATAAACTGTATTTTAATGACTAACTGAACCAACCAAAATATCATTTGTATGCCTTGTGGAAATCATAATGTACCACTGAATACCACTATTTCTGTAACTAAGCTCTTGTAAGTAACAGCTCCTAAATGCCATGGGCTGCCTGCGCAGTATATACATATAAGTAAATAAATGTTTATATTTTTGTACAAGTATTGTTGTTTGATTTTTGAACATACTGTGTGCATGCAATTTTGTTTGAGTATGTTAACTCTTGGTATTGTACTTTAAATATGTTAGTTCAACATGCTTTGAAAATGCGTGTGTAAAAAGAAATTAAATAGCAGATAGGTTTGGAAGTGACAGGTGATTTTAGGATATGGAAAAAATGACAGAAAATTAATTTTATAGATTATACAAGCTAAAAGTCAGTTAATCTGTTTATATGAATCTATAAAAATGTGTACATGTACTACATAGAAAATATGCATACATGTAGCTTGTGTTTATGCATATGGATATGCATACAGCTGCCAGTAGATATCTTGGAGACTTGTACAGTATTTCTGGTAGAAGGTGCTTTCCAATGATATGACACTTGTACTCAGAGAGATTAACAGTACATTTAAAGTGCTGTTCTATGATGAGGCAGTTAGCTGTAGAGGTCTTGGATGTGATGGGTGGATGTTCATGTGACTTCTTAGCTATATCCAATGAGGGAATGGCACAGAAAGTGAAAAGGAAATGGTAGAAGGACTGTTTATGTTACAATATGTCTGCAGACATGTAGGTAGTCCATGGACATGGCGGTAGTCTGTGGACATGGCGGTAGTCCGCGGACATCGGGTGTTGCATCCGGGGATTTTTGGGTTGGGGAGCCATGCAAATGAGAATGAGCAGAGAAAGGGATTGGTCAGGAAAGTTTAGTGGGTGTGTTGTGCCAGGAGAGAGTTTCCCAGATACACTTTTTGCTGAGAGAAGAACAGATAGCTATGGCTGTGTGTTTCAAAAAACAGATTGTTTGGATTTTGGGAGAGTTGTGGATACATTGGTTGAAGGTGCATGCAGAAAGCTGTGGAGTAGCTGTAGATCTTCGATTCCCACATGTGGAAGTGCACTGGCATGGAGTACGTGGAATGAAGTAGCACCTCTCTGTGCTACTTTGGAGACAGAGCAACATCCAGACATAATTGTAATTCATTGTGGAGGGAACAGTTTAGGACATGTGCCTGGAATTTCTTTGCAATTTGCAATGAAAGAAGAACTTGGGAAGGTCATGGACATGTTTCTAAATTCTCAAGTAATTTTTTCACGGATTGCGCAGAGACAAATGTGGCTTCGTTCTTCTTCATTTGGTCCACAAATGGAAAAAGCAAGGCGCAATGTTAATAAGGCTGTTTGTGCATTCCTAAGAGATTTTGGCATGTCCTCTTTTCACAATGAAAATATTATGTTTCATAGTACATACATTTTTCGCAGAGATGGAGTCCATCTTACTTATGCTGGCAATCAGATTTTTCTGAGAAATGTACAAAATGCATTGCAACCTTTTTTAGAAATACAGCATCCATTTTGAAGTAGGTGTTAAGTATTTATAATTTTTGACATACAAACACCTCCCAAATGCTCTTTTCAGAGCCACCACTTCCTCCCAGAGAAAAATGCAATGGTAACAATAGGGTAGCACCTCAATTTTTTTTAATGGTGGCGAACTGTCCGCAGACTTTTAAGAAATACAAAGGGCCCTGCTTTATTTATCTTCACTTCTATTTTTTAACTGTGAAAGACGGCTCTGTGGCTTTGTTCTTCTTCTTCATTTGGTCTACAATATTAAGTTTCGTAGTACATGCATTTTTCGCAGAGATGGAGTCCATTTTACTTATGCTGGCAATCAGATTTTTTTGAGAAATGTACAAAATGCATTGCAACCTTTTTGGGAATTACAGCATCCATTTTATAGAAGGTGTTGAGCATTTCAAATTTTTCAAACACAAATAAACGCCACCAAAAGGCTCTTTTCAGAGCCACCACTTCCTCCCAGCTAAAACTGCAATGGTTATGATAGGGTAGCACCCCAAAATTTTAGATGGCCGCGGACTGCCGCGGACTTCTAAAAAATGCACAGGGTCCTGCTTCATTTATTTTCACTTCTATTTTTTAACTGTAAAAGGCGGATCTGAAAAGAGCCTTTTTTTATTTTTGTTGTTTTAAATGTTTTTTTTTTTTATACAAGACACTCTAGGAGAGGAGGGGAAAGGAGGGTAAGGGGGGACACCAACCACGGAGATAAGAAAGGGCGAGCTGAGAGAGGAAGATGTAGAGTGGGTTTCACTTAGGTAGTGAGCAGACATTCTCGTGCTCTGAAATGATAGCCTCAAAAGCACTACAAAGTCTCTCTCCCTGCACGGTACTGCGTCGCAGTACATACACACAACTGTGACCCTCGAAAGGTAAGGGTCATCTGCATTGATTAAGGAATTCGCTGTCCCACAGGAGTGTTCCTTGTGGTGACAGGATCAGAAACAGAGGATGAAGTAGAGGAAGTCAACCTGCTACGCTCCTCGCAAGGTACAACTTTGCAAACGGCCCCCTAGTGGAATGACTTTAGGTGTCGCTTCATGGTAGTTTTCCCAAAGCTGTAAGAACCATGCCTCCCGCGAGTACCATTTTGCACTCATTGCAGGTGACTTGGTTTGCACGTGTCTTAGGACCATTACCACGAATGGTAAATAACTGCCACACCCAAGACTCACGCCGAGTGCTGGTAGTAGGGACTTCCACTGCCTCATTCTCATCATCCTCTTCTTCCTCCTGTGCATCCTCACTCCTGTTCCCCTCTTCAGTCCCTTGGGGAGGTGGTGGTGGTGGAGGGGGTGGGGATGGTGCTGAGGTAGATGCAGCACCAGGTGGCAGTAGTGGAGCCACGGATGCCATTAAGTTCGCAATGGAACTCTGCAAATTGGCAGCTAAATTCGCTGTGCTCTGTAGGATAGCCAGAAACACAATGAGAATGAGCTCTATGGCATGGTCTTTTATAGGGGTGCTTGTGCGCGGTTCACGGACAGGCGCGCTGTCCGCAGACAGATCGAACAGAAAAAAAGGTTCAAAAAGTCACAAAAAGTATGTTAAAACTCAAGATTACTATGTGGGACTTGTTCTATGGTGAGTTTTCGTTGGAAAATATTGTAGATTACTTGAAAATATAGTTTTAAATTTTTCGGGGACACGAACAGTGTTCGCAATCAGAACATACGCTGCTCGTGGGCGCGGTCACATGATAGCTTCGCGAACATTGTCCGTGAAGGGAGCGGGTGTCCGCAGGACAACAAATGCACTGAAACTATTTTGCGCATGCGCGTTGGTGTTCTCCGGACACTGTTCGGGTCCTGGAGTGATTAAAAGTTTGTCACAAGTGAAACGAACAGTTACGGAAAGGCGTTTGTTCTTAGAACAGTTTCAACTTGTCTGCTTACAATACGGACAGGCATAGAGTCCTCAGGACACCCCCATTTTGTTTATTTAAGAACATTCTGGGACACTTGATGTGTTCTTAGAACAGTTTCAACCTGCCTACTGAAGTGAGAGAATGGGAGAAGAAGCTCCCCCCAATCTCCTCGCGACCATGGCCTAGAGGATCGCGGCTCAGACACCCACCACGAGATGAATTTGTCTATCTATCAGACGACCAAATACCCTGGTTCAAGAACATAAGGATATGCCCACCAGCCTGCCCTACACAAGCCGACACCTGCGGCATGGATGAACTCGACTAAGACCTCAACAACAAGTACCCACATCGTTAGAGATGCCATGACGACCTAGCCAACTGCCAAGAACACACGTGCCACCATGCACACTGGTCACTCACGCACCAACCCACACGAAGAATATATTCAGTACTACGACGTAGGTGACGGATACACCCACTGACGCGCATCTTTATTATTTTTCACATAGGTTTTCCGTAATGCAGAAACGCAAGACGCATAAAGCACTCGCGTATACGCTTGCTGACGCTTCTCCCACCCCTCACATCGTGATGAGAATATAACGAAGACGTAATACTGCCTATGAAGCCATGTCAAACCGCAACACAGGTGCCGTGCAGTACACATCCCCACCCATGAACCAGGCCCAAGTAGGCCGCAAGCAAGAACCGCCATGAACACTGAATGAGCGAGAGTACAAGTGCTGATCACGCAGAACGAGCCCAGCGAGAGCTCACAGACAAGGGTGCGATGTTGCAACTCGTATGATACCAGCCGGCGCCAAGGTCACACCTGTAAGCAAAGCCAAGCACACAGAAGCAAATTACAACTTTAAATGTGCAGAATTCCGCCCCAGCCACGGTCTCTCCACACGTGACCAAGCCAACCTGACAAGGTGCCAGACCCACGAAGAAGAAGTCGCCTGGGTCCCACGTCTGGGACACAGGTTGCAACAATGAAATGACCAGATGGACACCTACAGCGATGGGAATGGCCTGCTCTCAAGCCTATGAGCAAATCCGCACATTGTCTGCACGAACACATAGTTACACATTGTTGCTAGTGACAGGTACACCGCGAGCTGGGAACAATGATGGTCCCAGACTGGGGGGCTCGCGGGAGGACCAATCAGAACATGGGGGCACTCATCACTGACGCCACTAACATTAGCCAATCATCAGGGGTCTTTGTGTAACAATTTTCAACTATCTAATAGAAGGGACAACCCAAGTATACCACCTGACTCATCCTCAACCACTAATATTGCTCTCTATATGTATGCTATACTAACCCTACCACTCGAGGAACCAATCCGGAGTGGCAATAGGTTTTTCGCTAACTTTCCCAGGTGACGCAAGTAGTGCGTCATACTGCGTCAAAAAGGGCCTGCGAGCCCCACGAATTTTGAGAGTCTGGACGGATGCGTACGATCCTAGACCCATCCCTGCCATTGTTTTAATAAACAGCAGAACCGTCTTGCTTCTTGTGTGTGTCTCATACTCATTTTTGGGAAACACGGGAGGAGTTGGGGCCTCCCAGCCCGGAGGTCCGCGGACGGCTCAGCCGACCCCAGGATAATCACCCCGACAAGTTGGAGGCACTGCTGAGATCGGTTTATGATCTACCTTTTCATTTTTATTTTTCCAAGGCCTCTCGTTGCGAGGAGGCCCGGCGGCGCGGGCCGCCTCTGCCGCTGCCCCCTTTTGAGGACTACAGGACCATCGCGGAACTGCGAGGAGACCGGACAGCGCAATCCGGATATTGGCCCTTGGGAGCCAGTTGAGAAGTATCCTGCCCGCGGTTGGCGAGTGTCCAGACGTGGTCCAGACGTGGTCCAGACGAGGGGAGATGGCGAGCCGCTTGGAGGGGTGCACGCAGTCGAGCGGCCCCGCATCAAGAGAACTTGGTGAGTATGTCACACCCAACAAGCAATGTGAGATTGTGAGGGAGGGGGGAGGAATGAAATAAGGGCGGTGGGAGGTGTTACTAAGGTGTGCGGCGAAGATCTGATCAATTAGTGTTAACGGTGAAGTGAATGGTAGCAGGACAGGCACGAGAGCCGTCCGCTACCACGTCACGGAAAAGGGTGGGTGGAGCAAAAATGCATCACGTGCGGTTGCTCGTAGACACTGATTGGCCTTGGTCCTGGCCCCCTGTAAGGGGGGTGTGTGTGTGTGGCTTCCTACGAATTGGCGGTTATTGATCAATGAGTAGATGAGGATCCCTATTGATCGAGTAGTGAAACTCGATAGATAGATGACGTTTTCCTGTAGGTGGTAGCTAACTGGTTGCCTAGTACGGAAGATAATTGGCTGGTTAAGCCCTCCCGTTGAGGGGCGTATCACACGCGAGGCGACGCAGCGTGCGCAGTCCGATTATATTGTTGGTTACCTTGTTCCAGGCGTAACAAGAGGACAGCTGTGGGGTTAACGGGGACAAACATCAAAAACTCATTGCGAGCTTTCTGAAGTGTAAAAGATCTTACCGGTAATTTTTGGAAGAGGTCGGTGACGTCACCCGTAGGGCTTTCATAGGATACCTTGACCACACAGCATTGTTGAAGGGTGGTGGGGAAGCGAATAGAGGACAGGGGGTGTGCACGGAGGTTGTCGGCCACCCCAAATACGGGACAGGTGGAGAGGGGGAAGTGACCGTGCACGGAGAACGCTGGCCACGCCGAGTGAGGTAGGAGGAGGAGGGGAGGAGGAAAAGTGGGACGGCTGTATAAGCACGTCACACAGGGCACGCAGCCACAGGGGGCTTCATGCGCCGTGGCCGCAGGGGGCCGTAACGGTATTAAGGAAGAAAAACAAATACAGGAAAAGACAGCATATTTGCAAGTCCCCAAACTACGGGGCCAGGTAACATATCTGCAATTGTTATATTTGACTGGTTTTCTTTTAGCGGACGGTCGCAAGTCCCCAAACTACGGGGCCAGGTAACGACAACTATACTGAAGGGAGCTAACAACACAGTGTAACCATGTCATACGGGTTAGGATCGGGAGGGTGGGGGAATACCCTCACTACCCCACTGCAGCATATGTGTAAAACACTATCACCCCATAGGGAAAAACTGATCAAATACAGCATAGAATGGACACAAGGGACAGACAACAAAATGACGACACCCTGGCCGCCTAACGGCAGTTTCGACCCGTACGTCCAACACTCACTACTGACACATATACATAACACATACAAGGGGAAGAAGTTGGCGCATCACGAGGACGTGTTTAATTTATGGAGGATGTTCCAGGGGTCCCGACAGGACCAACCGGGATGTTCACTGTAAAGGAAACGAAGGAGAGGAAGAAGATTAAGGAGGAAGAGGGAAACGGGGAAAAGGAGGTTAACAGCGCACAGTGCGCGGGAAGAGACCGAGAGGGGGAGGAAAAGCTTAGCATCGCAAATGAAATAGAAATAAAAAAGGAAAGGACCGACGACATGCCCTTAGCGAAAGTAGTGAAGAAGGAAGAAGGGGGGTTATATCCTTTGACGGAACTACGAGAAGCGGTAAGGCAACAACTAATGGCGGCTGAGGGGTATTCGAACCCCGCGTACAGCCCACCACCATATACAGCTACAGGTAGCTACACAGGGGGGGGGAGGTGACAAGTACGGTAGGCCCAACTTATACAAAGATGCACGCAAAGGAAGCGAAGAATAGTGAAGAGCCAATCCCAACCATAGGACACGACGAGTGGGTAGCCGCGCAGGTGTTGTTAAAATTGCGAGGGATACTAACGGGAGAAGAAAAGGAGGTAGTACGGAGACTGAACCAGGACAATGAGGATGCAGCGAAATAAGAGGGGAGGAAGATAAAAGGAAAGAAGAGGAGCTGTTACAAGCAGAGGAGGAGGTGTTGGAGGAACGATTGGCAGAATTAAGGAATGAGCAAAACGCCCTGATCAAACAGCTTGAGAAAGAGGAACGAGAGAGAAGGAGGGAAAGGAAGGAAAGTAAGGATGAGTTAGAAAAAATTAGAGAACGAACTGAAGAACGGAAGCGCGAAGCTGAAAGGATGAAGGCGATAGCAGAAAGGGTATCTCGAGCAGCACAGCGTGACAGGAAAAGAGAAGAGAAAGAAAAGGAAATGGAAATATGGAAGAAGAAAATACTATCAGAAAGCACCAAGAAATACAAGGAAGGTAAAGTAATAGAAAGCATATTAGAAAGGGAGAGAGAGAGATGGGAAAGGAGGAGAGAGGAAGAAAGGATATTAGAGAAGGTGAGTAGTGAGGTGATGGAGGAATTGAAAAAGAAAAGAGAGGAAATAGGTGGTGAAATAGTGGAGAAGAGAGAAGGGTAAAGAAGAGAGAGGAAAGGGGAGGGTGTGGTAAGGACATATGTACGTTGTGATGCAGAAGTAGCCACAACATCAGCGCAAAGGGGAGCAATTGGTAAAGAAGAAGCAGAAGGAACGGATTTAATAGACTTAAAAACAGTGACGATTCGGGGGAAAAAGACAGATTGGGGTTGTCGCTCCTGGATGAATTTTGCAGCGAAGAAGAAGAAGCAATGGGGGGAGAAGGAAGAAGCGGCGATAGGGAAAGCTTAGACAAATTGTACATCACCCGCACCAACCGGGAATCACCATGGGCATGCAGAAGGAAGGAAGAAGTGGGGGGAAGTGAGGAGAAAGAACGAGAAGTGGCGGGAAGACAAACACGTGCAGCTACACCCGCATCATCCCGTCCAACATGTCCACCCACACCCGCTCCTGAACACACCCCCTACGTCGGCAGGCTTAGAGATCTCCCCGGACGAAGGCAGGAAGAACGGACACACACACCCACATTAAATAAAGAAAATAATAAGAGAAGGGGAAGAGATGAAGGGGAAGCTACAACGAGCGGTGGTAATATGGACATGACAGATGATTTAGACGATGCAGAAGAAGAGGAGGGGTATGCGGACTCCACACCGCGACAACTGGGGGGACAGATGGGACACAATCTAATGCCGCTATTGGAGAGGGGGAGGGTTAGACCACAATACGTCCCTTGGAAGCATGCCGATAAGGAAAATATAAATTGTAGGCTCCCATCACTAAGTGGAGGAGCGGGAAAATAGATATACGAGATGGAAAAGCACACTGCAGGACAGAAACTAGCAATAGGAGACGTGAAGGGCCTATTAATATCAATATTAGGGGATGCGGCAGATGACATCTGGATGAGAGCGGGTTTCCCCGGGGTCACAATAACAAACACATCACATGACGGGGCGCCATTTGCGAATTGCAGGCATGCATTATGGCAAGCTCTGAGGGTACAATACCCAGACACCTCAGATATAGGAGCAATTACGTCATGCAAGATGCGTGAGAACGAAGATCCTGTTGATTATATCCTGGAGATTCAGGAGAAGTGGCGTATGGAAACTAGAGAGCAATGGGACAAGACACCGGCAATATTTTACCACATACTAATACAAGGGCTCTCTGAGGCAGTACAAAAACAATTGAAGAAAGTAGTGGGGATGGAAGCCAAGGCTTGGCCGGAAATACAATTGACGATAGTACACCATTGTAGGATGTGGCAAGAAAAGATTAAACAAAAGGAAACAAAAGGAAGAAGAGGCTAAATTAGTGCAGAAAAAACTGACTAAATACACCATGAAAGGAGCACTAATAACTACACCAACAACAATGACACCAAACCCCACGCAAGTAGTGGCCGCACAGGATCCCTCACAACTATAAATACCACCACTACCACAATCACCACGACTTATAACACAACAGCTGCCACCACCCCCACCATACACGGCTAACATGGGAGGAGGGTACATGGTACCAGGAAATGGATATTATAATAACATCAGGGGAAGGGGAGGAATGATGAGGGGGAGGGGATATGGCCAACCTGCACAACAGCAAGGGGGAGGATTCCGGAGCTTCTACCCCATTGGGCAACCAGTATAACAAGATAATGTAGGAAGTTTCCCATGGCAAACCAGGGAACCACCTGTATGTTGGGTTTGTGGGATGTTAGGACACATGCCACGTACGTGTAGAATGAGACCCTCCCCACCAGCATGGGGGGAACAAGGACAACAAGGACCTATGAGGGAGCTGCAGGGTTGCCAACAACCACAGGGGCTACCACAGAGCAGCACACAGCAGCAATTAGCAACACAACAACAGCTGCAGACATATTCACTACCGCAACAACAGGTAGCAATAACACAACAACACCAAGTGCAGCCAGTGCAGCAGCCCACTCAAATACAGGACCATAAGGTAACCTCCACCGATACACAGCTACAACAAACACAATTGGGAAGGGTGACTATCCTGGGACACAACCCTTACACAGGAAGTGGTCAGTCAGTATACCCAAAATAGGACAGCCCACAGACATCCTTGGTGTGTCCCATCCTATCGATAACACCTAATAGTGTGGAGGAACCACGCATTGAGGTAACGATAGGTGACAAAAAATTATCATTCCTTGTTGACACTTTGGCCAACCAGGTCTTGCATAAGGGATTTAAAATGTCAGGTGAGGCCATGAACACCCAAGGATTCTCTGGGGCTAGGGGGTTGGTTCCCTTTACTGATAACATCTCCTTATCTATTGGAGATTATGACATGTCTGTCCCGCTCCTGTATTCAAGGGAGTCGCCAGTGAACATACTTGGGAGGGACATAATGAGCAGGCTAAATATGACAATCTCCTTCACGGAGGATGGCATAATTTGCTCCACACCAGGAATAAACATGCTTACTGAATGACAAATACTGCAAGCGTACTGTGGCCAGACAGTAGCTCGGGCTGAGCCAGTGGATGGCGAACTGTTCCAGTACGGAACAGACATGGCATTCGCCTGGATGCCAGGAATAGAAGGAAAGATCTGGAGGAGGCCAGCAGCATATTTGTTCAGGCCTGAGACACCAGCCAATGAACCAGAAGGGAAGGTGATTTTGGTAAGCATCGAGAGTATTATAGCAACTGCAGATTATATCGCAGTACATGCCCAATACCAGGAAGGGACAGCATGGAGGGCAGTGATAGCCCTGGCTGAGGGATGCAGGCTCACCCAGGTGTCCGATGAAGAGCTCTTTTCAGAAGACAGGGAAGAAGGTGAGATGGTATTTATGATGAGTGTAGATATATGGCTAAGAGTGACATCTAAGCAAGTGGCACAGAAAATGGCCATGGCACTTGAGGCACCCGCGTCTACCCCAGTTCCATTCTACGAGGAAGATATGGCTAAAGTTCCAGCATCACTGTGGACCACCAGTCCCTATGACGTGGGCTGCATAAAGAGCATCAGGGAGTAAGAATAAAGCTGAAGAAGGGTGCAATACTACCTAGAGTGAAACAATACCCACTATCAAAAGAGGCAGATGAGGGCATATACGAAACCATAACGGCCCTGATAAATAATGGCATATTGGTACCATCAGAATCACCATGTAACACGGCCGTGTACCCAGTGCGCAAAGCTAAAGGAGAGTCTTGGCGTTTTATCCAGGACCTCAGACCCTTGAATAACATTGTAGAAGCAGAATACCCCATAGTAGCAAACCCAGCCACAATATTATGTGGAATTCCGGCAGAGGCCTCACAGTTCACCGTGATTGACCTCAAAAATGCCTTTTTCTCAATACCCCTGCACCCAGATTCACAAGACTTGACAAGCTTCACATACAGGAACACAAAATGGAAACACACCAGGTTACCACAAGGGTACTGCGAGTCACCCTCAATTTTCAACAGAGTAATACAGATGGACTTGGGAAACATTGAATTGGAAAGTACGGTGCTGCAATATGTTGACGATATAATAATTTGCAGCACAAGCGAGAAAAAGTGCAGGGAGGACTCATTGAAAATGCTGACAGTGTTGGCTGAAAAGGGTTACAAGGTAGACAAAGAAAAGTTACAGTACTGTCAGGAACAGGTACTATACATTGGTCAACTAATATCCCAACACGGAAGAAAGATTGCACCACAAAGAGCACAAGCCATATCCAACACGCCACTACCACAAACAGTGAGGGAGCTGCAGCAGTTCCTGGGATTATGCAACTACTGTAGAGCCTGGGTGTTTGACTACACCTCATACATAGGACCCCTATTTGAGGTATTGAGAGAAGCACACAAAGGGGACAAAACATTGGGATGGACAAGGGAAATGAAGGAGGCATTTGACGAGTTGAAGCACGCCATATCCACTGCTCCGGTACTAGCCACCCCATATTATGAACGACAGTTCTTTATCTTTTCGCATTGCGACTCAGCAGTAATAAAAGCAGTATTGACTCAGAAAACCAGCATGGGACACAAGCCAATAGCGTTCTACAGCGGTCACTTGGACCCTGTCATGCTAGGACATTTCCCTTGCGAACAGAGTCTCACCGCAGCTGCATTTGCAGTAGAGAAATCATCATCGATTACAATGGGGTGCCCAACCACACTATTTGTGGAGCATGCACTATTTTCAATATTTAATAAGCCTAAGTCCACACTAACCACACAGAGGGCATCAGGTTATGAGATCATCTTGTCCAGACCTGAACTGTCAATTGTCAGATGCAGTACAGTTAACCCAGCCAGATTTATAGCGGAAGTTATTGAGGAAGGTGATTATGCTCACGATTGTACACAGACTATCGAAACGTACTCATGCACTAGAAAAGTTGAAGAGGATGCACTTAAGGGTGGGGAGATTTTGTACATTGACGGGTCATCAACAATAGACCAAAGTGATGGGATAAGGAGAACTGGGGCAGCAGTTGTAAAAATGACAGAAGATTTGATGTATGTCCCGGTGAAATGCGTGCAGTTACCACAGCATTATTCGGCTCAAGCAGCGGAATTGGTTGCACTGATCTTGGCGTTGAAGGAAAGCGTTGACAAAAGAGTTATTATATATTCTGATAGTGCATATGTCAAGTCAACTGTCCACTCGGGGCTGATAAAATGGCAGAGAAGAGGATTTAGGAGAGCTGATGGCACCCCAGTGCAACATGCTCTCTTGTTAGCAGAATTAATTGAAGTAATCAATGATCCCCAAGAGATAGCTTTGGTTAAATGTCCGGCACACACTAATGGAGACGACCATATCTCGAAAGGGAATGAAACAGCAGACGCACATGCCAAGCATGCGGCATACTTTGGTGAAACATGGAACCCCCCAGAGTCGGAGAGAGGGAGAGGGAGGGGGATGGCAAAACAGATGATGATGAAAGAAGGGTACACCCATCTCCCCGCAACACAGATAATGGAATTACAGGCAGCCGCACCAATGGCAGAAAAGGAACTATGGGTAAAAAGAGGATGTACGATGTCCCCAACTGACGCACTGTGGCGTCAAAATAACACTGGAAAGGTGGTCATGCCGTTGGCACTGTTGAACACCGCCCTGGCCCAGCTCCATCACCCAGCACATACAGGAAAGGAAGTAATTGCAGCACGAATTAGGGAAGATTGGTTCTGCCCCGAGTTAAATTCTCATGTAACAAATTTCATCAGCAATTGCCTCACATGCCAACAGTTTACGGCCGGTCACACGCTGCAAGTGATAAAAGGTACTATACCCCGGCCAGAGGGACCCTTCCTACACATTCATATTGACTACGTTGATATGATCAATGTATGTCAAGGACATAGGTATATGATTGTAGTGGTATGCCCATTCTCCAGGTGGATCGAGGCAAGACCCTGCTCACACGCGGATGCGTTCAGAGCCGCTACATTTTTAGTGAGAGAGGTTTTCCCCAGGTGGGGTGTGTGCGAAGTGCTGCGGTCAGATAACGGCCCACACTTTGCTAATGAAATGTTTCAGCACATCACGTCCTTGCTGGGTATTAAGCATAAATTTGCATGTGCATATCACCCGCAGGCCAACGGTATATATGAACACCTGAATGGCCTATTGAAAGAAGAAATTGCAAAAATTCAGCAGACAACCAAGAAGAGCTGGTTGTACTGTCTTCCGCTAGCTCTATTTGAGCTAAGGAATAGGTCAGGGTCTGATCACCACCTCACTCCCCATGAGGTGGTGATAGGACGTCAAATGCGCCTTCCTCTAATGCCTACATCAAGAGCATTCACAGACCATGAAAACACTGCAACTGGTCTTGGTGACGAAATGTATCAATATGTGTCTTCTTTGATTACTAGTGTAGCGTTTGTATCTCAACAGCTCGAGCGCACGCGGGGCGGGTCGAAAAGTTCTCAACAAGAAGACACCAACAAGGAACTGGGAAAGGAAGGACTATGCACTATTGCTAAAGGTGACCATGTGCTACTCCGCAACTTTAATAGAAAGTGGAACGGCCCACGCTTTACTGGTCCTCATTTGGTAGCGGAGGTAGCTACCAGAGCGGTGAAATTGCAGGATAAGCGTGCCTGGAATCACCTACACGACGTAAAGATCTACAAACTCCAGACCCGCCCTAGCGTTAACGACAGGGCCATTGGAAGAGCAACGACGGCAACAGCATCGGCTACAGAGAAGGAGACGTCGCCCACAGCTGATGACAGTAGTGTCACTACACCTGATCACCCCCCAGATTCCCCAGAGGAAACTACTGAGATAGACATTGGACGCTTGCCCACAGCCCATCCCATGGTCACGAGATCACAAAGTAAACAAACTTCTGCAAATTGAGCCCCAGCCCCCTCCCCTCTAAGGTCACCCTTGATTGAAGGACGTCATATAACAAACTTGGGTATTGCACACACACACATATAAAACACGTGTATGTTTTCTCTTTTTCTTCTCTCGCACATGCAGGTACCGTGTATAATTGTATTGTTAAGAAAATAAGTAACTAACAGTGTACTCTGCCCAGGAGTAGATGCTACCCACGGATGATAATACCCCTGAAGCCCTATCACGCCAATTTGTATATAATATAAGAAGGACAAAGTACCTAAAAAGAAGGAGGGTACGCGTATATTATACCGCATTTGTTTTGGCCGTAGAACAATCATGTCCCCATCTTCATGAGCACTTACCGGCTCTAAGAGTTAGATCACAAAGATTAGCGTGGGAACAGCTCTTCGCCTGGGCACTGAACGATTACTTGATAGGGAGAGCTTAATAACAATGACTAACAATAATAACAAGCGCATTGAGGATTTTCAGGCGGGCACCTTTAACGTCGCAAGAATAAGCTCCCGGACTGCAGCAAGATAAGAGCAAAATGCCGGTGAGACTAGCTCTTGTAATAAAAATGATAG
Source organism: Ambystoma mexicanum (assembly GCF_040938575.1). Lineage (NCBI taxonomy): Eukaryota > Metazoa > Chordata > Amphibia > Caudata > Ambystomatidae > Ambystoma > Ambystoma mexicanum. The sequence continues at coordinate 1,053,800,933 of NC_090924.1, read as the reverse complement.
GTGTATTGGTCATCACTGGTCTGTTGGCTGCCTCTGTATGGCAGAAAAGTTATGCTATTAATATTATGGCTGCACCCAAAACTAACATGCCCCCTCCGACGGCTGCAACAGGTATGACGTCAGGTGGAACTAGCAACCCTACGCATAAGGGAAGTAGAGTTAAACGCAGCACATATACAGATAACAAGGGTATTGATAATTACATAACAGATTCAGCACACGTCTCAAACAACATGTGGTACCAGCACATGACCCAAATTGGTAAGCAGACAACAGAAGATAGCTGTTATGTGTGCTCATTGATCCCATACGCCATGAGCGCTTCAGGAACATTTGTCGCCACAGAAATACAGGAAAAGACGGCACGATGTATAGTATATCTGGCACTATTTCAAACGAGAGGACGATTTCAAGGAACGGTGGTGAGAATACAGTGGGAAACAAGAGACACATACCCATACGAAAACAATTTCCTCAAGTCATATTTGATTTTCCATAAGAGCAGTTTACACGCTGAAGCGTTCACATACATGACGAGTGGCCCTGAAAAGGGAGAAACGAAGAAAATAACACTACAATACCTACCATGTGATTGGTACGCCACTGAAGTTCCTGGTATATAAGGATGTTGGGAAAGGCCACTGATAACAATAGCAGGGAAGGTATACATGAACAATGAATGGGAAATAGGAGTAGTCGGTAGCAACATGATAACAAGAGAGAATATTACCACCATACAGGAACACAAAGACAGATGTTGAACGACATGGGGCAAATACGTACCCATGCTGACATGGATGGAGAAGGATGAAGACCCAATAAGCATACTACCGCTGACCGCGCCCAAGTTAAACTACCAACACAGAGGAGATGTGGAGGTGGGATACAACACCAACTGTGGAAGTGTGTTAGAATTACCAGAGGGGGGTGCTGGAATGGCAGTGATAATGGATCACTTTTGGGCCTGCGGAAATAAGGCATATCACACCCTGCCCCCGTTGTGGAATGGTATATTCACAATGGTACACATCAACGTACCATCCCTAGTGGTGCCCCAAAAACATGTCAACATGGCCAATTTCCCCAAAATGGATGAAGGGAACAAGAGGAAGAAGAGATCCGTACAACCACAGGAGGGAGAGAACAACAACAACAATAATGTCCTAACAAAGCTAAAGAGACAAGGAGAACCCCTGACAGGAAACTACATGTGGGGAAGGTCGGAAACAGCACTCACTTCTATTCCACCAAAACATAGATTATTCAGCAGGGCTGCAATGTTCTTCTCGTCAATAATACACCCTGGACTGCAAGCTTATGCAAACGCTAAATGGCTCCAGATCACCCGATGGGAACTAATGATGACGATTAATTCAACAGTAAACAGATTCAATGCCATAAAAGAGGAACTGCGAGCGGTAAGAATGGTATCACTACAGAACAGATATGTACTGGTTCTTCTCACAGCGATGGAAGGAGGAGTTTGTGCAAAAATAGGACAATCATGCTGCACATTTATTCCTGCTAACGATGCAGATAATGGTACACTTACCGAAGCAGTATCACAACTGGCCCAGATGCACTCCAAGATGATGGAAGAAAGTAAAGGAGTAAAAAAGGATGATAGCTGGTTTTCATTATTATGGTCATGGATGCCATTATGGCTGTCGGACTGGCTGAAGATAATAGTTGGATGCATAATACTGGCTGCAGCTGTATTGATTGTAATAAGGTTTTGGAAGGCCAGGAAGGCACGCTCTACAGGCGAAATGATCGAAATGGTTGGCATGCACCCCTTGATGCCAACTGATGATGACCAGCACACCGACGTGATAATAAAGGAAAGAGAGAAACTGCGCAAACAGATCATCACCAATCACTTAGACCCACCATCCGTAAAGCTTGAGAACCCAAGAACCCGAGGAGCTATATCGGAAGATGGGTATACTGCAAACCGGGAGGGAGCTGTGTATATATGTACTGGTCATTTGAAGACCATGTCAACCACTATGGACACTTGGGAGGAGTGACCAAAATATGGAGAGTAAGAGGAGATAAAGAAAAAGATATGTTTGTGGTCGACAAGTCGACCAGAGGGGGGACTGAAGTGGGAGAATGGGAGAAGAAGCTCCCCCAATCTCCTCGCGACCATGGCCTAGAGGATCGCGGCCCAGACACCCACCACGAGATGAATTTGTCTATCTATCAGACGACCAAATACCCTGGTTCAAGAACATAAGGATATGCCCACCAGCCTGCCCTACACAAGCCGACACCTGCAGCATGGATGAACTCAACTAAGACCTCAACAACAAGCACCCACATCGTTAGAGATGCCATGACGACCTAGCCAACTGCCAAGAACACACGTGCCACCATGCACACTGGTCACTCATGCACCAACCCACACGAACAATATATTCAGTGCTATGACGTAGGTGATGGATACACCCACTGACGCGCATCTTTATTATTTTTCACATAGGTTTTCCGTGATGCAGAAACGCAAGACGCATAAAGCACTCGCGTATACGCTTGCTGACGCTTCTCCCACCCCTCGCATCTTGATGAGAATATAACGAAGACGTAATACTGCCTATGAAGCCATGTCAAACCGCAACACAGTTGCCGTGCATTACACATCCCCACCCATGAACCAGGCCCAAGTAGGCCGCAAGCAAGAACCGCCATGAACACTGAATGAGCGAGAGTACAAGTGCTGATCACGCAGAACGAGCCCAGCGAGAGCTCACAGACAAGCGTGCGATGTTGCAACTCGTATGCTACCAGCCGGCGCCAAGGTCACACCTGTAAGCAAAGCCAAGCACACAGAAGCAAAATACAACTTTAAATGTGCAGAATTCCGCCCCGGCCACTGTCTCTCCACACGTGACCAAGCCAACCTGACAAGGTGCCAGACCCACGAGGAAGAAATCGCCTGGGTCCCACGTCTGGGACACAGGTTGCAACAATGAAATGTTCGCACAAAAGGTTAGGCAACACACAACAGTGTAAGAGCTACTAGCAACCACCTGAAAACCCAAGGCTAGGTACAGATCGTAAAACCAAACCCAAAGAGAAGGTTTTATTTATTTTACTGTGGGGTGGACTCAAATCTATTCATTAGGAGAATAGAACAAGGTTGTGGCTAAGGACAGAAGGATAGAGCGAAACAAGGGTGCTATCCCTGCCTAAAGTGCACTCTTGACTAGGTTGCGGTGTTACAACGCCTGTCTACTAGTGACAGAATAAGAGTAAAATTACCACTTCTATGATATGTAATACATTCAACCTTGAGAGTCCAATCCCACTCTCTTCCCGATTGGCTTAAATCGGAAGAGACTACCAGTAAAAGCAGGGAAAGGAAAAGAGAGTCAACCCAGGAAAGTGAAGAGAATCAATTTTTCTCTTCAAACCGAACCATGTGTCATCTAATGGGATAGACAGTTTTTTAATAGCCCATTGATTGTCCACTGCTCCTGGGGTACTCAAATGTAAAAATGACACAACTTAGGGAAATAAGATAAATTCCCAATCCCAAAAACACACACAAAGACAATACAATCACCACTTCCCATGTGGAATCACCTTTTTGCTCATGGAAAGTGGGACAATGTAAAAAAAGTTTGCTCAAAACTAAAATGGGGGCAAATTGGAGCCCTTTTAGATGATACAAACACCGTCGACCGGTTTCAGTGGCTTGGGTTTAGTAATGCCACATTCATCAGGACAGTCTAAGCTCCTCACAAGCTGGTGCATTTCATTGTACAACAACCAGTTTAATGAGGAAAATGGTTAAAAACAGTAGATGGCATGGTACATTACCACCCTGCAGTAGGTGTCATGGAACTGGAACAGTCTGGGAAGGAACCTGTGGAATCAACAAAATGAACCACAGTTACTAGGAGGCTGCTAAATTCCACATATTGGATTTAGGATGGCACAACACTGGTTTGCCAACCAAAACAGACACAGCCCCATGGCTATCGCACAACACCACCTCATTTCCCAATCTCGATATCAAAGTCTCATCTCTTTGGTGTCAAAGAATGCCACCTGTATTTGCTAGCCACAATGTTATTTAGAAAAGTAACCACAACATGTGTGATAATTCTAACGATGGTATGGAATGCTCTTAAACAACTCCTGAAATTGTATTGACAACAGAGGGATCTCAACTCACCCTTGATGTTCACTCCCTTTTGTTCTAAAGAATGGTGTGCCACAAATTAGTGCGCAACTTTTACTGTCCAGTCCTCGTGTAATGCATCTGTGAATAATTACAAGATTTATAATGATATTCAAGCAAACTGGATTTCAGAAGCTCTCAGTTTAGAGTGACCACAGTTTACATAATATGGGCAATTACTTAAGGGCAAAGATGTAAGGGGGAACAAAGAATCATAAGGTCCCAGACGACAAATGCAAGCTTGCTTTGTATTGGTAAAATCTGCAGTCAAGGGAAGGGGATACCCTAAAAAAACTGTGAGTATGGCAAGGAAACGAGCCAAAAACATCCCACGGGATCTAACTTTACAACAAAAAGCACGACCGGTGGGAGATAGTACGATCACAGCAGTTTTTAGTTATTCCAATAAAATCAATTTGATTAAAAGGGAAATCATTAAGTTATGGCCTATACTCAATGTCGGGCAAGTCAATTTGCCATTACCCCGATTTGCCATGAAAAAAAGAAAAAATCTGAGGGACACCCTAATACATTCATATACACCAGCCCAGGAGACGACAGGGCAAACTACCCTGTGGAACAATACCTCCCCACAAGGACATACACCATGTGGCCAGTGCAATGTATGTAGTCTTACAAAATGCACCAAAACACTAGACCTTGGTCTAAAGACACCATGGAAACAACTTGCCTTTACGAATTGCAACACATCAAATGTGATTTACATGATACGGTGCCCCTGTGACAAAAAATATATTGGCATGACTACAAGGCCAATTAAAAAATGCATCCAGGAACACATATCATGTCTTAGAACTCACCGGGAGAATGCCCCTATGGTGGACCACTTTCAGAGGCTCAAACACCTGGCCTCTGAAATTGAGTGGACCATTATAGAAAAGGTAAAATGTCCCAGAATAGGAGGGGATATGAGTCTTCATGTACTAAAGCGGGAACAAAAATGGGTTTTCCGTTTAAAAACCGACAAAGTGGGTCTTAATGAAAATATACCCTGGCATTCCTTGGCCATGATGCCCTGAGCCATTTATGCAAACACCTGTGAGCAATGATTGATATCTAAGTCACCCTGTAGATGCTCTGGTTGTGTGTCAAGACTCATAGGATGTTAGACTGTGTGTCCCCTGTGAATGTACATTTCGCCCAAGTGGTCTCCAATGTACTTCAATATGAACCCCTTTTTTCTTTCCCTCGAGGTGGCACTTTGGGGATGGGGTTCCCTTTGGGTTGGCTGTGGCTGCGTGCAGCCTGAGCATGTGAGCGGCCAGTCCTAGGGTCCAATATGTGGTGCCTGACTGGGTCCGGGCACCCCCTCCTACTTGCAGCGCATGCAGAGTAGCGCGTACACCGGAGGAGGCGTTTTCCCAGCCATGTGTGAGATGCCTGGCTGAGCTCCCGCCTGACCTTAGCGTATGGAAGTGTGCGCGCGCATTGCAGGAAGCGTTGCCAGCCCTAAGTGGGTCAAAAAATTATAAAACAATTTTGGAGGCTGATGCATTAACACGTGACGCGCCGATACGTGTCAGGTGATACTTCAATGAGAACGAGCCGGCCAATACCGAGTCAGGCGCATGTGCACGTGACACGTGGATGTCACGTGACACACCAATGGACATGAATTGGCCAATACGGAGGCAGAGGCATGTACACATGATACGCGAATGCGAGTCACGTGACATGCGAAGGAAAGGCTGCTGCCCCCTTTTCTCCTACTTAACACACAGAGATTAGAGCTACAGGGGATAGATGCGCTTATGCAGAGTGCCTCGCCTTGACCAAAAAGGCGCCCGTGTTATGCACTTTTCATGTAAGTACATGTGAAGATTCTTGACTGCAGGGATGTTTGAATGCTCTACCTTGCCCTTGGGATAATTTAGCAGTTGTATGTATCCCCTTCCCTTGACTGCAGATTTTACCAATACAAAGCAAGCTTGCATTTGTCGTCTGGGACCTTATGATTCTTTGTTCCCCCTTACATCTTTGCCCTTAAATAATTGCCCATATTATATAAACTGTGGTCGCTCTAAACTGAGAGCTTCTGAAATCCAGCTTGCTTGAATATCATTATAAATCTTGTAATTATTCACAGATGCATTACACATGGACTGGACAGTAAAAGTTGGGCACTAATTTGTGGCACACCATTCTTTAGAACAAAATGGAGTGAACATCAAGGGTGAGTTGAGATCCCTCTGTTGTCAATACAATTTCAGGAGTTGTTTAAGAGCATTCCATACCATCGTTAGAATTATCACACATGTTGTGGTTACTTTTCTAAATAACATTGTGGCTAACAAATACAGGTGGCATTCTTTGACACCAAAGAGATGAGACTTTGATATCGAGATTGGGAAATGAGGTGGTGTTGTGCCATAGCCATGGGGCTGTGTCTGTTTTGGTTGGCAAACCAGTGTTGTGCCATCCTAAATCCAATATGTGGAATTTAGCAGCCTCCTAGTAACTGTGGTTCATTTTGTTGATTCCACAGGTTCCTTCCCAGACTGTTCCAGTTCCATGACACCTACTGCAGGGTGGTAATGTACCATGCCATCTACTGTTTTTAACCATTTTCCTCATTAAACTGGTTGTTGTACAATGAAATGCACCAGCTTGTGAGGAGCTTAGACTGTCCTGATGAATGTGGCGTTACTAAACCCAAGCCACTGAAACCGGTCGACGGTGTTTGCATCATCTAAAAGGGCTCCAATTTGCCCCCATTTTAGTTTTGAGCAAACCTTTTTACATTGTCCCACTTTCCATGAGCAAAATCTTGATTCCACATGGGAAGTGGTGATTGTATTGTCTTTGTGTGTGTTTTTGGGATTGGGAATTTATCCTATTACCCTAAATTGTGTCATTTTTACATTTGAGTAGCCCAGGAGCAGTGTGACAATCAATGGGCTATTAAAAAACTGTCTATCCCATTAGATGACACATGGTTCGGTTTGAAGAGAAAAATTGATTCTCTTCACTTTCCTGGGTTGACTCTCTTTTCCTTTCCCTGCTTTTACTGGTAGTCTCTTCCGATTTAAGCCAATCGGGAAGAGAGTGGGTTGGGACACTCAAGGTTGAACGTATTACATATCATAGAAGTGGTAATTTTATTCTTATTCTGTCACTAGTAGACAGGCGTTGTAACACCGCAACCTAGTCAAGAGTGCACTTTGGGCAGGGATAGCACCCTTGTTTTGCTCTATCCTTCTGTCTTTAGCCACAACCTTGTTCTATTCTCCTTATGAATAGATTTGAGTCCACCCCACAATAAAATAAATAAAACCTTCTCTTTGTGTTTGGTTTTACGATCTGGACCTAGCCTTGGGTTTTCAGGTGGTTGCTAGTAGCTCTTACACAGTTGTGTGTTGCCTAACCTTTTGTGTGAATATTACTTATCTAAGGGCAATACCCTGTCAATTTATAGAAATTGCCCCATTGTTTGCTAATAATGCAACATTGAAATGACCAGATGGACACCTGCAGCGATGGGAATGGCCTGCTCTCAAGCCTATGAGCAAATCCGCACATTGTCTGCACGAACACATAGTTACACATTGTTGCTAGTGACAGGTACACCGCGAGCTGGGAACATCGATGGTCCCAGACTGGGGGGCTTGCGGGAGGACCAATCAGAACATGGGGGCACTCATCACTGACGCCACTAACATTAGCCAATCATCAGGGGTCTTCGTGTAACAATTTTCAACTATCTATTAGAAGGGACAACCCAAGTATACCACCTGACTCATCCTCAACCACTAATATTGCTCTCTATATGTATGCTATACTAACCCTACCACTCGAGGAACCAATCCGGAGTGGAAATAGGTTTTTCGCTAACTTTCCCAGGTGGCGCAAGTAGCGCGTCATACTGCGGCAAAAAGGGCCTGCGAGCCCCACGAATTCTGAGAGTCTGGACGGACGCATACGATCCTAGACCCATCCCTGCCGTTGTTTTAATAAACAGCAGAACCGCCTTGCTTCTTGTGTGTGTCTCATACTCATTTTTGGGAAACACGGGAGGAGTTGCGGCCTCCCAGCCTGGAGGTCCGCGGACGGCTCAGCCGACCCCGGCATAATCACCCCGACACTACAAACAGTATGGACAGGCATAGCATCCTCAGGACACCCCCATTTTGTTTATATACGAACATCCCAGAACACATAATATGTTCTAAGAACGCTTTCATCTTGCCAGCGTACAATACGGAAGGCGTCCTCAGGACACCCACATATCGTCCATTGACCAACATTTCAGGACACCACGTGTGTTCTTAGAACAGTTTCAACTTGCCTGCGAACAATACGGACAGGCAGAGCATCCTCAGGACACTCCATTTTTCTTTCTTTATGAACATTTCAGAACACAGCCTGTGTTCTTAGAACAGTTTCAACTTGCCTGCGAACAATACGGACAGGCATAGCGTCCTCAGGACACCCCCATTTTGTTTATTTACGAACATCCTAGGACCCATAAAATGTTCTAAGAACACTTTCATCTTGCCAGCGAACAATACGGACAGCATCGTCAGGACACCCACATTTCGTCCATTGATGAACATTTCAGGACACCGCGTTTGTTCTCAGAACAGTTTCAACTTGCCTGTGAACACTGTGAACATTACGGTCAGGCATAGCTTCCTAAGGACACTCCCATTTTGTTTCTTTACGAACATTTTAGGACACAGCCTGTGTTCTTAGAACAGTTTCAACTTGACTGCGAACAATACGGACAGGCATAGCATCCTCAGGACACTCCCATTTTGTTTCTTTACGAACATTTTAGGACACAGCCTGTGTTCTTAGAACAGTTTCAACTTGCCTGCAAACAATACGGACAGGCATTGCATCCTCAGGATACACCCATTTTGTTTATTTACGAACATCCTAGGACACATAATATGTTCAAAGAGCACTTTCATCTTGCCAGCGAACAATACGGACAGTGTCCTCAGGACACCCACATTTCGTCCATTGACGAACATGTCAGGACACCGCGTGTGTTCTTAGAACAGTTTCAACTTGCCTGCAAACAATACGGACAGGCAGAGCGTCCTCAGGACACTCCCATTTTGTTTCTTTACGAACATTTTAGGACACAGCCTGTGTTCTTAGAACAGTTTCAACTTGCCTGCGAACAATACGGACAGGCATAGCGTCCTCAGGACACCCCCATTTTGTTTATTTACAAACATCCCAGGACACATAATATTTTCTTAGAACACTTTCATCTTGCCAGCGAACAATACGGACAGCGTCGTCAGGACACCTACATTTCGTCCATTGATGAACATTTCAGGACACCGCGTGTGTTCTTAGAACAGTTTCAACTTGCCTGCGAACAATATGGACAGGCAGAGCATCCTCAGGACTCCCCCATTTTGTTTATTTACGAACATCCTAGGACCCATAATATGTTCTTAGAACACTTTCATCTTGCCAGCGAACAATACGGACAGCGTCGTCAGGACACCCACATTTCGTCCATTGATGAACATTTCAGGACACCGCGTGTGTTCTTAGAACAGTTTCAACTTGCCTGCGAACAATACGAACAGGCAGAGCGTCCTCAGGACACTCCCATTTTGTTTCTTTACGAACATTTTAGGACACAGCCTGTGTTCTTAGAACAGTTTCATCTTGCCTGTGAACAATACGGACAGGCATAGCATCCTCAGGACACTCCCATTTTGTTTCTTTACGAACATTTTAGGACACAGCTTGTGTTCTTAGAACAGTTTCAACTTGCCTGCGAATAATACAGACATGCATAGCGTCCTCAGGACTCCCCCATTTTGTTTATTTACGAACATCCTAGGACCCATAATATGTTCTTAGAACACTTTCATCTTGCCAGCGAACAATACGGACAGCGTCGTCAGGACACCCACATTTCGTCCATTGATGAACATTTCAGGACACCGCGTGTGTTCTTAGAACAGTTTCAACTTGCCTGCGAACAATACGAACAGGCAGAGCGTCCTCAGGACACTCCCATTTTGTTTCTTTACGAACATTTTAGGACACAGCCTGTGTTCTTAGAACAGTTTCATCTTGCCTGTGAACAATACGGACAGGCATAGCATCCTCAGGACACTCCCATTTTGTTTCTTTACGAACATTTTAGGACACAGTCTGTGTTCTTATAACAGTTTCAACTTGCCTGCGAACAATACGGACAGGCATTGCATCTCAGGACACTCCCATTTTGTTTCTTTACGAACATTTTAGGACACAGCCTGTGTTCTTAGAACAGTTTCAACTTGCCTGCGAACAATACAGACAGGCATAGCGTCCTCAGGATACACCCATTTTGTTTATTTACGAACATCCCAGGACACATAATATGTTCTAAGAACAGTTTCATCTTGCCAGTGAACAATACGGACAGCGTCGTCAGGACACCCACATTTCGACAATTGATGAACATTTCAGGACACCCCGTGTGTTCTTAGAACAGTTTCAACTTGCCTGCGAACAATACAGACAGGCAGAGCGTCCTCAGGACACTCCCATTTTGTTTCTTTACGAACATTTTAGGACACAGCCTGTGTTCTAAGAACAGTTTCAACTTGCCTACGAACAATACGGACAGGCATAGCGTCCTCAGGACACCCCCAGTTTGTTTATTTACGAACATCCCAGGACACATAATATGTTCTAAGAACAGTTTCATCTTGCCAGCGAACAATACGGACAGCGTCGTCAGGACACCCACATTTCGTCCATTGACGAACATTACAGGACGCCGCGTGTGTTCTTAGAACAGTTTCAACTTGCTATTGAACAGTTCGGACAAGTATAGTGTTCTTAGGACACCTCCATTTTCATTTCTTTACGGACATTCCGGACACCCGTGCTGTCCGCGGACACCTGAATTGCTTTTTTTTTAAAAACAAGAAATGAATTAGGACACAATATAATAATTTTACTTTATTTTACATGTATGTTAAATTTATGACAGAGAAGGTAAGGCAGAAACTGAAACCAAAACAGGAGAATTAGGGGTTTCAATAGGACTTATATGAGGTGAAGAAGGGATGGAAGTCACATCAAAATGTTTTGATTCATGGAGAGGGTTTGGGGATAATTGACTGGGATATGGTGAGGGGGGACAGGTACATGTGGGACAATGGTATGTTGTTTGAAGTGATCCTCCACAAAGTTTTTAAATTATTAAAATTTGCCAAGAGTAGGTCCATTTTTTCTTCTATGTGCTGAAGAGTCTTATCTAATACAGCTTTTTCATTAGTATTTTCAATTTTTGCATGGTCTGTACAAAAAAAATATATGTTAAATGTATATAAAATAATATTAATTAATTGGTTTATATAGTAAAGTGTCTACCATTTGATTCACTATCTTCTGACATTTCCTCATGTAGGAAATGCTCCTCTCGCCACTCCAGAGTACTAGACATTTCTGTGAGAAAAAAAAAAAACATAATATCATTCTTTTCTGTATCTAATACAGAAAGTTTAGAAATATATGAGTAAAATGCAGTACACTTACTAGCTTCTGGTAAGGTTTGTTCTGAGTGGTCTGTAGATCTGATGTTGCTCTTAGTTGTGGAGTTTCTGTGAGGTAATCATGTTGGAAGCCTATCTTTCTTTTTTTGGTACACTCCATTTTAGAACATATTGTATTTAAATGAATGGTTAGTGTGTTATATATATGGGTTACACTTCTTATTTATTACTACATATAATGCGTATGTGTGCTGGTTTGTGAATGTGTAAAATGTTCATAAGTTATGATATAACAATCAAACATACCCCCCCAGACTTTTTGGGTAGTGGTGCTGTTGTCCGAAGATGTCCGCGGACATTAAAAGAGTTCGCGGACATCAAATTCATTAGAGGGGGTTTAGTATGTTCCATATTACATGTACTTAAAGTCAGAGTTATTATTGTTAAGTTGTGCTACTAAAAACCTATGAAATTCAGTGAAAAAACTTTGTTAAAGGGACATTATGGTTCCAAGTAAAACCGAAAAAACCCTGAAATTCGCCAGTTATGGTAAGCTAAGCAACCATAACTCGCACCACCACTGTGCACTGCTAAGACTAACACCCATGACATCAAAGATGACATCACAAATGTCATTGATGACATCACTGATGACATCACATGTCTGTCCCCCTCTTTTTTCCTTTACTGACATATGTAGGCCACATGGTTTTCTTCAGTAACAGTCATGAACTAAAAATTGTAAACATACTATATTTGTAGACTTATCCTTCAAGTATGTTCTTACAGTAATTCCCTTAGGGTCCAGTCATATCACATGAAACATATACATATGGGAAGACACAAGCTTGAAAAACAGCTATTCTTTCTGTGCATGAAGATAATCAGTAGAGTTATCAGCACTTTCTGATAGTTCTGTTGTTTTTTTATTACTGTATTTTCCCTTTATATGCTCATATTTGTATGAATTGTACTCACACTACTTTCCTTAGGGTCCAGTCACATCATGTAATACATGTACATAGGGTAAATAGCAGCTTTGAAAGAGAGCAATAATTTATTTGCATAAAGATAATCAGTTAGGTTATGGATTATTTCTGCTACTATTTCTGCTTTTTTGCTTACTTCACTTTCCCTGTATATACCAATATTTGTATGTGTTATTGTGTCTTTGTGTTTTGTCTGTAATAATGCAATTATATTATACGTGGGTTTTATTAGCTACTTATTACATATTTCACATGACACAAAACTCTAATAAGAAAACAGTTATCATTTCATTATTCAACATATCAACATTATGAATATTATACCTTCATCATGTATGCTGCACGCAATGCCTATGTTTCTGCATGAGAACCTTAGTATATTGGATAGAACTTCATAATATAATGCTATTTATATCAAGGCATCGCTTAATGCACTAATTAGCTCTTGATTTGTATTCCAATAATCTTTGACACTTTTTTCTCAACATTATAATAAGAATCCCTTGTACAGACATTTTATGAAAAGTAAATGCACATGTGATGTCATCAGTGATGTCATCAATGACATTTGTGATGTCATCTTTGATGTCGTGGGTGTTAGTCTTAGCAGTGCACAGTGGTGGCGTGAGTTATGGTTGCTTAGCTTACCATAACTGGCAAATTTCAGGGTTTTTTTGGCTTTACTTGGAACCATAACGTCCCATTAACAAAGTTGTTTCACTGAATTTCATAGGTTTTTAGTAGCGCAACTTAACCATAACGTCTCTTTAACAAAGTTTTTTCACTGAATATATATATATATATATATCCATTCTCTATCTACAGAACTGTGTAAGCATGTTCTTCATGTATGTGAGTGTGTGTTTGTGTAAAGCAGTGCATAGTTTGAGTGTACTTCATGACTAACGTGGTTATGTTGTGGTGTCACTAATGATGTCAGCACAGTGGTTTCTTGGCATTAGTCAACATCATTTATCATGGCATTTGCGTCTATGACCACTGTTGAAGCACCTGTGTCCATAAACACATTCACTGGATAAGGTTGGAATGGAGGTCTGAGAGAATACTTCTCTACATACGTGTCAGTCACTGGTGCTCCTGGGGGCTGTCCGAATAGTGAGTGACTTTGTGAATTCTTAACTCGTCGGGCTGTCATGTTCATTGGTATGAGGGGGCATTACTGGGACTCTCTCTTCAGTCCCCTCCAAGGTCGACTTGTCGACCAATCCTCCATACTTCGTCACTCTTGCTTTTGGTAGCCATATCTTCATTACTTCTACAAGATGTCCATACTAATTTGCATGATCATTCACACTCGAAGTCATATAGCTGCAGTCTCCTTCTCGGTGGCACCATACTAATTTTCCCCAGTATCTGTTATTGTCGAATGGATTGTTAAATGTTATCATCTCAATCCGGAACGGTGGACATTTCTTTATCCTGCTTTCAGGCTATTTCTTTCTTCTACTATCATATCTTTTTCTTTCTCCATATTCACATTCACCATCACCTTCATTCCTATTGTCTTCTTAGTGATTTTGCAACATCGTGTGATGCAGATCTTCACCACTCATAGTCCCACTAGTACTAGTATTAGTCTTCCTAGTAATACTTTCAGTTTGTCTCCTACCCATGATGGTATCCAGGACCATATGTATGGAAACTAGCTTTAGTCTTTTCCTGTCCCTTTGGCTTCTTCCTCCATCTTGGTGTTCATTGTCTTGGGAGGATAGCTCGTGCTCGCAACACAGGTTCGATCCCCGGGTCTGTGCTTAGAAACCTCTGGGTATTAAGCGCATTATAAATAACCTATCATATCATATCATATATCATATCATATAATATCATATCATATCATCTTTGATAATCTTGTCACTGCTTCTGTCAGGTTCCATGTGATATTGTGCTCGCAAAAATGTTACCATGCAAAATGTTGGACGAAAAATAGCTTTTTTTAGCAGAGACATTATTACATGGAACATGCGGGGGACAGCCCTGCAACCCCCAAAACCTTTTTTTCAAGGGGAGCGGGGGACACCCCCACAAACCCCACTCCCCCTGTCCCTATATATATGGACACCTCTATAATGTTGCCACAAACCTTTCCCGGCGACATTATTTACGGTGACCATATATATAGGGACATGATTACCTGATAACTTCTGTCAGTGTGCCTGTTCTCTCCGTCATTGGTAAGTATGAAGATGCAACATGAACTCCCGATCTTGGAGAAAAATCCTCCTTCAATTGCTTGCTGTGAGAAGGTCTAGAACATATCGGTATTGGAGTGCCATTAACCGTACTGCTCAGAGCTCTTCTTTTATCGCATTGAAGCTGTTCACTGTAGAATAGATTGTTTGCATCAGCTCCATTTTGGTTATCTGCAAACATTTTGCATTTGTTTATGCCTGGACAGTTGGAACTACTGAAGTGAAAAACATTTCTGTCCTGCTGAACAACTGATGCTTAGGTGGTACATCATCTATTGACGCTTCTGATGAGAAATAGTTGTCTGGCTTCACTCTAATCACTTCCACTGACAGTTTCTTTCTTCCCTTTTCTTCCCCGTCTGTTGATCTCTTCTTTCTCTTGTTAGTATCCATTTTAGGAAAGTCATCTATATTCAGGTTCTTCTGTGCCACTACCAGTGCTGGCATATTGGTGTGCGCTAATGAGCAAAATCCTGCCCAGTTGGATGGCAGCTTTTCGTATGCCTTGGATCCACACGCCCAATAGTGGTCCATTAATACTGCTGTGCCAGCCTTCATTGCTGGATTCTTCTCTGTGTACCTAACCTCTATGTTACCTCCAACCTTTACTGCACCTGCATTCTGGTAACATAATGCTGGTTTCATCAGTGGTATTATGAACATTGGTGCAGCTTCATTGCCTACCCAGGTGAGCAACGTAGTGCTCGCATCCCATACTTGTCTTTTTATCCTTGAACTGTGTTCACTGGTGCTTGTACTAGGGTGTGTGCTTTGCTTCCTAATATGATATGATATGATATGATAGGTTATTTATAACACGCTTAATACCCAGAGGTTTCTAAGCGCGGACCCAGGGATCGAACCTGTGGTGCTCCGTATTGTCTTGCTTCCAAGGTGAGCACATTGCCTACTGAGCTATCCTCCTGAGACACTCCATCTTTCCATCATTCTGCTGTGCATACGTGGCCATACACAAGCATCTGTGGTCTTTCCCAGCATTCTGGTTCTCTTCCTATTTTCTTGACCTCCGTCTTCGGGCATGGTCATTCTTTAGGTGTCATTGCTTGTCTCCTTTCTGTGGGCCATAAATTAAATATTGTATTGCGTGGTCTAGTTACCAGAAATTGTTCATCATGTCAAGAGTTTTTATATTACTGTTTTCATAGGGGAACGTTGCCTGAGACATCCATCTCATTGTTGCTGGTTTCCCTTGGAATCTTCCTCGTGTTGTAATCATAGATAGGTACATGAGGGATTGTGCTCTTGCTGCAGGTATTTCAGTGGCTGTAAACGTTCTGGAGGCACTCATGGCATAGTGGATTAGTGAGAAGACATAGCAGCTCTACCCAGGGTTTTCTTTACCTACTTTGGTCATGTGCTTGTACCACATGTTATTAGACACTCGAGCAGTGTCAGTGGGATATACGTCCATCCCTCCCATGTCTGTGTCAGCACTGCACTTACCACTCCTTATCTTGCTTACAGTGCTCCCCTGTCCACCTGACATGGTAATTCCCCCTTGCTGGAGTTGGGGTAGTGTTAGAAGCGGATACAGCGGTAGAACTAGATACAAGGGATATTTTCCAAAAGAGAAAAACAAAAACACCACTTAAAAATAAGAGACAAGACAAGATAATCATTTTTTAATAACCCCTTCCATTACCTGTGCTGCTTCGATCCCGGTGCAGCTTGACGTTATCAGTTTCCTGGCTGAAATGTGCAAAAAAATGAGTGTTACTGTGTTAGCGTTGTTGTAGTTCAAGCCCCGTTGACCATGTAATCTAGTATGGCAAAAGTTAATAGTTGTTCCCACACAGTCTTAGTTCTAGGGTCTCTGAGGACTGCAAGGACAGATGGGTTTCCTCTTTCTAGCTGTGGGTAAGCTTGGATCAAATATGCTATGAAGACATGATAATATACATTAGGAGGACATGCTCGGGATCTGTTGGACATTCTAATAAATTTGACAAATTGGCCCTGAAAGGTATCAGTTTGAGGATCAGTGTGCAGCATGGAATAAATGCACTAAAAACAGTTGTACTTTCACAATGAACGCATGCAAAAAGAAAAACAACAAACAGACAGTGGACCATCACTCTGGATGTGTAGAAACTCCTTGCCCTAACTCTTCTGCCGATGAGAGAGTAACCATTGGGTGCCCTCTGCTCGGTAGTGCTGATTTCAAATTGTCCCTTTGTTTTTGTTGTTGAGAATGATTGACCCTGTCAATGTCGGTGTCAGGTGAGGCCACACCTTTGTAGTGCTTCATGTCACCTATATGATTCAAAATGTTCCTACTGATTAATTTAACAGCTCTCTCACATACAGCTTTGATGGTCTAGGGGCCCATGAACCTGGGTGCCTCCCACCTCCTAATAAAGTTCCTCAGGACACCTGGCCTCCTGGGTATACAGGTGGCTGCTTACGTAAGTTCTCTTGGGTTTGAACGCTGTCATTTTCTTTGCGGGCTGCAGGCCATCCTGGTGTCATTGCAGCTGGCAAGAAATAAAAGAGGCACTAGCAGTCAAGGAAGTTGTACATTCATACATTTTCTGACCCAATACATCTGCTGAATTCTCAGCATTTTTAATTGCTATGATTGGAGGAGCCAGGGGAAGTTGCATGTGTCGTCCTGTTACCACCTCGTGTGGGGTTAAATGATGGTTGGACCCAGGCTTATTGTGCAATGCAAACAGGGCTAATGGTAGACAATGCAACCATTTTTTGTTTAGACTCTTTTTAGTCTTGGCTATAGCTTCTTTAAGCAATCCGTTGAGGTGTTCGCGCCTTCCGTTTGCCTGTGGGTGTTAGGCACAGGAACATTTGTGTTGGATGCCCAGCAAGGTTTTAATGTGCTGAAACATCACATTGGCAAAGTGAGAGCCATTGTCAGACCGCAGGACGTCACACATGCCCCATTGTGGTAATACTTCCCGGGTCGGGAATTTCGCTGCTCTAAACCCATAAGGATGAAAACAAGGAACAGTTTCAATCCAACGGGAAAATGGATGCACAACCATTATCATGTAGCGGTACCATTGGCAGACTTAGATCATGTTGACATAGTCAAGATGGAGGTGTTAGAATGAACCAACTGGGCAAAGTATGGCTCCTCTAACTACCCTTAATGTATGACCTGCAGTAAACTGTTTACATATCAAGCAATTAACCATGAATTTGGCCACGTGTTTTGCCAATTTAGGACAGAACCATGTTTCTCCAACATGGCCAGCAAGCACCTCCTTCCCTGTAGGGCTTGGATAATGTAGCTGTGTCAGTGCTGTGTGCAATAATGCTAGTGGCATTACCAAATTCACTGTGTTGTTTTTCCACCATAGGGCGTCTGTGGGAGATACTGTACATCCCCTCCTTAGCCACAGTCCCTTTTCTTCCCTGGGTGTAGCTCTCTGCAACTCCATAATTTGTGTCATTGGTAATATGTAATACCCTACTTTTAGTATCATAGTTCTCGCATAATGGAATGGTTGTGAGAAAGCCTCCATTTCTAAAAAAACTCCTCAAAATATGCGGCATATTTTGCCTCTGCATCTGATGCTTTGTTCCTCCTAGAGATAGGATCCTCCCCATTTGTGATTGCTTGGCATCTCACTATTGATATTCGCTCTGGGAGATCTATGACATCTACCAATCTGCCCAATAGGAGTGCATGCTGCAACAGTGTCCCATCAGCATGTCTGAAGCCCCTCCTCATCCCATGTGACAGTCCAGAATGCACTGTCGATGTTATACAGGCCAAACCTGTATCAATTGTCACTTCCTTTCCACTGCTTTGCTCCAAGGCCAATATTAAGGCCACTAACTCTGCTGCTTGTGCAGAATAATGCGATGGCAGTCATGCGCTTGTCACTACCCTACTTGTCCCATCCACTCTCAGTATCACTACTGCTGTCCCAGTGTGTCTTTCCCCATTTGTCTGATCGATTGTTGAGGACCCGTCAATGTAAAGCACATCTCCCCCTCAAGTGTGTCCTCCTGTACCTTGCAAGCGTCATTGAACTCTTCTTGGTTTTCTGTGCAGTCATGTGCATAGTCACCCTTCTCTAAAGTGTCTGGGAGAAATATTGCTGGGTTGACAAGACTTCATCCCACTATTTTGAGAGCTCGGTTAGATAGTAACACCTCATACCTTGAGGCTCTCTGTGTTGTCAGTGTGCTCTTTGGTCTTTCCAGTATTGCAAACAGAGCATGCTCCACGTAAAGAGTGGCGTTCCATCCCATGGTAATACTCGCTGATTTGTCCACTGCAAATGCGGCTGCAGCCAATGCTTGTTTGCATGTATAGTGTCCTCGCATCACTGGGTCTAGTTTTCCGCTGTAATATGCTAGTTGCTTGTGCCCCCTGCTAGTCTTCTGTGTCAGTACTGCTGTCATCACTACTCTGTCGGAGTCTGAGAACAGAAAGAATTCCTTTTTATAGTCTGGGATCCCTAATACTGGAGCTGTGCATATTGCTTCCTTCAGCTCATTACATTTTATTATCTTCTGCCCTTTCTGTGCTTACTTCAGTGCACTTAGTAAAGTCCTAGTGTACGTGCTGTAATCAAATACCCATGATCTGCAGTAATTATATAGTCCTCCGTCATTTCTGGTGTCACTTGTCGGCCATTTTGCGAGATTGTCTGTCCAATGTATAACACTTCGGTTTGGCAATAATTTAGTTTGGATTCTCCACCTTGTATCCCTTGTCATTTCTACACTGTTCTACTGTCTTGCTGCAGCTCAATACATCATCTACGCACCATATGACTGTTGTTTCCCTCTGTACGTTGCCTAGTTCCATTTGAAGGACCCTATTGAATATGGAAGGTGATTCAAAGTAACCTTGAGGAAGTCTTGTATGCTTCCACTTCTTATTTCTATATATAAATGAAGTTGAGTCTTGTGAGTCTGGGTGTGATGGTATAGAGAAGCATGCATTCTTCAAATCTATGACCATGAAGTAGGCAGCCTCCATTGGAATTCTTCAGAGAATTGTCACTGGATTCGGAACTAAAGGATATTCTGCATCTACAATATGGTTAAGAGGGCACAAGCCCTGTATACAATGCTACAACCCCCATGTCACCTTTTTGAAAGGGTACACAGCTGTGTTGCATGTTGATTCTGATGGCACTAGGATGACTTTCTTCACTAGTGCTACAATGGTCTCATGGATACCTTTTTCTGCCTCCCTTTAGAGTGGGTATTTTTTAACCAAAGACAAAATGGCTCCTGGCTTCAGTTTTATATTCACTGCTCCTAGCCCCCTCAAAGGCCCCACATCATAGGGACTTGTGGTCCATAAAATGCTATGTACCTTTAGCAAATACTCCTTGAGAAAGGTTGGAGGTGCTTTCCGCAGCATCGCCATTCTCTGTGGTACCTCTCTGTAATGTATTTTCACCCAATATGTGATGCTCATTTCGAAAACCATCTCATGGTATGATCTGCTGTCTTTGAATAGTTCTGTCTGTGACTGTAGTCAACCTGTACCCTTCAGCTATGGTGATCACTGCTCACTATGGTCGCCTCCTGTGTGATCTGTCCCATGCACTGCTATGCAATTGTCTCCCACGATTACTGCCTCTAATTCTAGTGGCACTATCGTCCCTTCTTTCTCATCTAATGGTATCTCTGGCCTGAAAAAGTACTTGTTTGGAACATGGCACATTTGCCCCTGAATCCCTGGAAGCTACACTATTACTATTTCAGTCCCATATTGGAACAGTTCTTCATCCACTGGCACCCCCACCTCTACACTTCATCCGCAAAAAGCTTGAATGATCTCCCTCACATTGAGAAGGTGTATCCCTGGTGTGGAGTACACTATCCCCTTGTCAGTGAATGAAATGGTCATGGTAAGTCTGTTCATGGTGTCTCAACCCCAGTATATTTACAGATCTGTCAGGAGTAAAATAGGAATAAAGATAGATCATGCTCACCTATAGAAAATGCAATGTTGCCTGTAAAAGGAACCACTTCTGTCACCCCAGAGAATCCTTGAGAATTCATGGCATCGCCTGACATACCATTTTTCCCTTCCCAGAAGCAGGATTTAGTCGCCCCTGTGTCTGGATGAAAGGAAAAAGTCTTGTCACCTCTCATCACTCCTACACGTGATTCCTCTGCATGTCGTCTGTGGGCTGTACTATTGAGGGTATCAGGACATTCCATTGCCCAGAAATGGGTTGCCTCCCATGACAGTGACCCCTCCCTGCTTTTGCACACTCTTGAGATATGCCCTATCTGTCCGCACAACCAACAGTGGGGTGGCTCTCTCCCCTGTCCTTGGAACTCCCCAGAATATCGCCCTGGACCCTGCTGAATTTGTTGCTCATATCCTAGAAAATCCCCTGGAAATCCCACTTGATTCTGGTACATCTGTTGCCAATTCCTGTATCCCATAGGTGGCCCCCCTCTTCTTTGAAACCTATGCTGTGCATTACCCCACCCCATGAATCCTCCCCCACTGGGCAGTGGTACATACTGCGTCTGTGGTGCAACTTGTCCTCCTGTGTTCGTCAATGCTGCCCCTTCCATGGCATATTTAGACAGCTTTCTCTGTACTAACTTCGCTTCCTCTTGCTTCCTCGCTCTTTTGCCTTGCGTTCTCTAACAGTAGCCTACAATAGTGTACTATCGTAAGCTGCATTTATGACCAAGGCTTTGCCTCAGTCCCCACCAATTTCGTGAGTTGCTTTTGCACCTGCTCTGGAAGCCTTTGGCATAATATGTGGTAAAATAATGCTACTGTTTTGTCCCATGGTTCTCACGTTTCAAGGCGCCAATGCTCTTGAATCATCTGAATATAGTGTAAGGGGTCTTCGTCTTCCCCCATTTTGCGTGCCATTATCGCACTAATGTCTGACATGTCTGCGTACTGTGTCCTTAGTGCTTTCCATACGGCCAGTCAGCAATTGGAAAATGGTGATCCGTTGTGCGCTGTGTCTTGGGTGGTTATCCCTGGGCACCCTGCCCTTTTCCATACATCATCAGCGGCATCCTCGAGCATTGCCACCAGTAGCCCCTTTACGTCTTTCACTGCTAATTTCTGTCCCGCTGTCATCCTTTCCATTTCATAGTTATATTTCCCCACACCCACGGTTAACGAGGGTAGCCTACACATCATCTCTGACTGTCTGTCTGCTATCCAGGGATCTAATCTCTCTCCCTGGCTTTTCAACCAGTATCTGTCACTCCTTGCCCACTGCACCGCCGCCCTCTGCCCCAACTTTCAGTGCTATGCGGACGATACCCAGCTCATTTTCAGGCTACCCTCGGCCTCCTCCTCTCCTTCCCTCATCTCTGACTGTCTGTCTGCTATCCAGGAATGGTGTGCCGCCAATGACCTCTGCCTTAATGCCAGTAAGACTGAGATTCTACTCATCGGCACACCCACACCCTCCTTCCCTGCAGCTCTCTGGCCGGCCTCTCTTGGCCCTCTTCCTGCAAGGCTAAAAACCTCGGGGTCATCTTCGACTCTACACTCTCCTTCTCTCCTCACATATCTGACGTCTCTAAGAAGTCACACTACCAGCTGCACCTCCTCAGAGGTATTCTTCCCTTCCTCTCCTTCCCCCAGAAGCTCACTGTCTCCCGAGCCCTGGTTCTCTCGAAGCTTGATTACTGTAACAGCCTCTATCCTAATCTGCCTGCCTCCACTCTCCGCCCTCTGCAACTCATCCAGAACAGAACTGCGAGACTTGTCCTTGGCCTCAAGCCCAGGGACCGTATCTCTCCAGGACTGAAATCTCTACACTGGCTCCCTGTGGCTGCGAGGATTAAGTTCAAAACCCTCTGCATTATCCACAAGGCCTTCTGGGGCCTGGGGCCAAAATACCTTCAACTCTCTCTTCCTAAATATCTTCCTTCCCGAGCCCTTCGCTCATCCGTCTCCAACTCCCTCAGGGTCAGCCGCTTCTCAAAGCAACAAGCTGGGGATATATCTCTTTCCGCGGCAGGGGTCTCCCTCTGGAACAGCCTTCCTGCCTCCCTGAAACTTGAGGAGAACCATCTCCGGTTCTGGAAGCACCTCAAAACCTTCCTCTTTGCTTCTGCTTTCTCTGTCCCTCTCCCCTGCTAAATTCTACACTGAAATTGAACTGAATCTGCAACTGGGCCTCTCTCACCGACCTCGGTCCTGGGCCCAGCCACTCTCCACTTGCACTGCCTCCCTGGCATCCCCTGCACTGTGGGACTGTCTCTGTATCCCTACAGACCCCCCTTCCCAGCACTTGTCTGCACTTACCTTGCACTTGCCACCAGCTGGCCCTATTTATTTATTTATTTTTATTCTACTTACTTGCACTGCACTTCCCCATCCTCTTCCCCTTGCACTTTTCCCTTCCCCTACCCCTGGACTTGCGCGGTCTGAATGATACCTGGCCTAGTAGGATCGTTGTCTGTCTTCCCCTTGTTCCCCCCTCCCTGCCTCGTCGCGCCTTGAA
This sequence comes from Ambystoma mexicanum, assembly GCF_040938575.1. Lineage (NCBI taxonomy): Eukaryota > Metazoa > Chordata > Amphibia > Caudata > Ambystomatidae > Ambystoma > Ambystoma mexicanum. Next base: position 1,053,777,617 of record NC_090924.1, on the reverse strand, counting down.
ACACTTGTGTATAGGCGCGTTACAAATGCCATATCATATCATATCATATCATATCATGTTTTCCGTGTCAATGTGCTTCCATGGTATGTAATTAGGTCGCCCCCTCCCTTTTTCAGTAAGGGCAACTGGGTAAAACCAATCTCCCCATTCGTCCCTCGTGGCAGCCTAATCTGCCTATTAGGTCTGTCAGCATCTTTAATGTCAGTACAGTACATACCTTTGCTTGTTCTCCCTTTTTTTACCCTGGAAGTTCTCTGAGCCTCTGCATGTATGGGATCAGATCATCCATTCTGTGTGATGTGTCTCTGGACTGTAGCGATTGATTGTCTTTGTCACTCCTAAATCTCCTGGTGTCTTTTGCTACTTCCCAGGTTATGCATCTGTCTGCACTTTTCCATGTCGACTTATGTTTGTGTCCCCCCTTCCCCCTTCCTCACTTTCCTCTGCGTACCTGTTTGAGTCAGTGTCCATATCACTGCAACATTCATCAGTGAAGCTCTGCCTCCTAGGGGTTGTGTCTGCACTGGGCTTCCCTCCAAAGTCAATCAAGTATTTGTATTTGGATTTTATTTGGATTTTATTAAGCGCCTTAAACCAAAGCACTGTAGAGAAGATGAAGGACAGTACAATAAAAATGGATAAACAATACAATTCAGAGAACAATCACTCAGGGATGTTGGAGTTAGTAAGACTCCAGGGCACCACAGAAAAAAAGGTAGACAGAGAGAGGACAGAGAGAAAGAGGTTGAGCATTCCATTGAATAGGGGCAAGAAATGTAAAAGCGTGAAAACAAGATTGAGCACAGGGAGGACGGTGGCTACCAATAGAAACTGAGATGAAAACGAAGCGAGCAAGAAGGAATATAGAAAGATATTAATGTAGTAAGATAACTAGGAGCTAGACCATTAAGAGATTTGAAAGCAAGACAGAGAAAAGTAAATTTGATTTGAGAGTAAAAGGGTAGAAATCCAAGAGTTGCAAGGGAAGAAGAGATAGAATCCCGAAACGAGAGAAGACAAAAAAGGCTAATAGAGGAATTGAATACTGATTTAAGAGGAGCAAGACAAGAAGTAAGAAGTCCAAAGAGGGCAGTAGAACAGTAGAAAAGTCTGGAGAAAATTGAAAGAAGAAATTAGAAGTTTAGATGATTAAAAAGTAAGAAATGGGTGAGATTTACGAATGTTGAGAAGATGAAAATGATATGAATTAGAAGTTAATGAAATGTGGTAAGAATAAAAATATTAGTGCCACAGTGAAGGCCAAGGTTTCTGGCCGTGGGTGAGATAAAGAGCTTAGATGGGGGGAAATAATATAAAAGCAGCTGAAGGATGGGGAGTAAGGGTATTAGCGGGGAAAAACAATACTTCTGTCTCCCCAGCATTTAGAGACAGATAGTGGGAAGACATCCAAGATTTAATAGCAACGAAGCAAGAAGAGAAAGTATGATTGATTTCAGGAGATAAAGAAGAAAAGGAAATAAATAGTTGGGTTCATCAGCATACAAGTGGCGAGAAAACCCAAAAGAGGAAATAATAGTAGCAAGATGGGAAGTATATAGAGAGAATAGGAAATGACCCAATACAGACCCTTGAGGCACCCCATAGGCAAGCAAGAACGATTTAGAGGACTTACCCACTCAAGAGGCTGAGAATGTTCTATTGGATAGATAAGAATGGAACCAAGACATAAAATACCCTTTAAGACCGAAAGACGAAACTGAGGGCAGAAGTAGAGAGTAAACAACAGTGTCAAAAGCAGCCAATAGATCTAGAAGAATAAGAAAAGATGAGTCCTCATTATCCCTTCCCCTGAAGGACCCCATGTCTGGTCCGATAAAGTGGCAGTGCCTTCCAGCATAGTAGTGCTATCTGGCTTCGTTTCACTATGTCCCCCCATGTTGTAGTCTCCAGTGCCAATTCCTCACTGTGTCCTTATGTTGCATATCACGCGCTCCTCCTCCTTGTGTTTGCGCTCTCTAGTGAGTCACTCTATTTCCTACTTTCTCCATTTCCCCTTCACTAAAATGTACCTTTCCTTCTCGTCTTCTTTCCCTACGCCTCTCTATCTCTTCAAGCTCCCTCCTTTTCCTCTCTAGCTGCTCCCACTCTTTCTCTTCTCCCCTTTTCTTGTCTTTACATGATCTCTCCTGTCTCTCCTCTTCCTCATTCTCCTTTCTTTCTACTTCTTCCATTATCTCTGCCCAGTCCCCTGTTTCGCTGTTCCCCTTAAGAGCCTCCACTACTTTACTTACCCCTGCTGATTCTACAGTTGCCTATCTGCGCTCCAACACATTAGTTCAATGCTATGCCCTCTAGCCCCTACATGGTGCTCATCTCAGCCTCGCTGCACGCTCCTTTTCCACTGTATTTCGCCCCTCCTCCTTGTTAAATGGTGGAGGTTGAAATATTGGATTTTTGTACCCCGCCACTGCCTTTAGCTCCCGTATAGAGTATAATCCCTGCTTGTCTTCCGTATCCCCTTGTTTCTTGCTCGCAGGAGAAGGTGGGAAAGTGGAGGGTGGGGACGCTTGCCCTGGTGTCACCTGTTAGCTCAGCATCCATTGACTCCTTGCTACTTCCCCCTTGTCCTCCTGGAACATTCTCCAAAGCTCAAATATTGCCATACGATTGGCTAATTTCTTTGCCTTAAAAGTGTCCTGTAGCTGTGTCAGTAGTGATTGCTGCACATTTTTGGAGAAACTTCTGCATTGTGGCCATGGCTTAGTCAATTTACCCTCTGTACTTTTTGTCCATTCTGCGCAATATTTACAAATCGCATTTCCCTTGATACATTGGTTTTATACTTAGTTGACCTCAATTCGAGGCTTCGACACTCCGTTATTACACAAACACAATGAATACCTTCAGTTCAGCTTTATGAGAATCACAAATAATAGTTCTTAACAAATTTTCTTGAGCCTATCTGGCCCCAAAATAACATGCCATTTCTACAACTCTCTGCATGCTCAGGTACACCCACCAATCTCATGCATGTGCCTTCAGCGCACCACCAGTGGAAAACCTCCTCTGTCAATTTTAAGCTTTTCAACACCACTTCTCCAACACCTCTTGCTCTCCAAGTCCTATCCACAGACCTAATGGATGTAGTCAACAATTTACTATACAAGGTAGTGCTAAAACCACTTACAATGCTCACAATGCTAATGTCCTGTCACACAAACATCTACACGACCCCCAAAAAAACACATCTGTCCTCTTGCCTCCTAAAAGGGGATACCAATATTTTTTGGTTCAGTCTGTATTTACAGCATTGCTTTGCTGATGAAATGCCTCCTCTAGACTTAACCAGATGAATATGTCCCGCAATCTAGGCCAGCTCCCTTTGCTAAATCTTTCACAAGGAAACTATCATCTATGACTCAAGCTAAAACACCCAATCCACAGGGAATCCAAGATCCACATAACTTCTGTCATCTGTGCCCTTAAGTCAATAGTATAGTTTATTCACTAGAACCTTTTGGCTTAAAGCCGAAAGTGCCCTAACCACAAAAAATGACATCTACCTTTGCTCCTTTACCTACTATGCTTCACAATACTCAACATTACTAGATAATACTTCAAAGATACTCAACAATACTCATTATCACCCTTGCACCCCCTGTTACTTTCCCACACCCTTTAGCTGCCGTGTGGCTGAGTCAATACTTATACTCTGTGATCCACTGATGCTGTTTGGCTTCTGGGTCTCCCAAAGCTGCCATGTCACCTTTCCGGTCTGCAGGACTCCTCACGGACTGCGGGCATGATATTTCCAAGCTGGTTCATGAAGGCCTTTGCACGGGGGTGCACCCCTGTATGGCTCGCTTTCCGTGAGGTGTCCCATAGCCCTCCAGGCACTTCAGCGGGAGAGGCGGCTTTATGCCGAATGGGCATAACAAACCATCCTTTGCTACCAATTTGCTGGTGAGGTCTGGTATGCCAGAGTCTAGGAGTTACTACAAGCTTACCCGTTCAGTGCTCAATGGCCCAACAACCCGTCCCCCAGAACAAACGAACGACTCAGACAAGGGCAAGGTAGAACTGTTGTTTATTATAAAAACTGACAAGGATCATACAGGACATTCAAAAATCGTCCCCAATTCCAAACCCCATGTCTACCCTTTTAGATATAGAAAGGCATCATAGCATGGGCCCGACCACGAAAAACCTATCACACCTTTCGGTTGGATGCTTGGAGTGGTATACACTATAGATTAACATTATGGATCTTGCTCATGTCAGGTGGCTGCCTGCCCCTTCCCCACAAAACTATCTATTACATTGTTGCAGGATTACCATTGGCCCTTGCACCTTGCCATCCACCCCTGGATTCCTGTCCCCTGATTGGTTGGAACTGGTCTCCCCAAGCCTGGGACCCAGGTATATTCTCAGTCCTCTGTGCACCTCTTCAAGGTGATGCAAATGACTATGTGTTTCCAGTGCATCTGTTAGCAACACCACTTTTGCCTATAAGAGTGATCTCCATGTTGCAACATGTTCGTATTCCCACTGCGGGTGAATGACCATTGTCTAGCTCAGCCACATAATGTGGTTGAGGACCCCAAAATTGTATTCTTCTGTTCTGCAATTATGAGGATTTATTCTGTTTTTTTTCAGATGGCCCCTTGTCGTTTTAGGTTTGGGGTTTGGAAGGTGCTGCTTGTCTCTGACCTTGGCAGTGATCCCTGGCCTTCTGTGCAGACTGGTTCTGCTTTTCCCTCATATCGTGCCCTGTGACCTGTGGCCTTATGTGATCTTCGTTATACGTATATTATGATTTCTGCACACCTACATCGTGCTATATTTTCTATAGGTTAGTCATACTTAGTCCTGCCAGGCTCTTATATAATCCTGTAGTTCAATGGGGTTAGTTGCCATGAGCATATGAAAGCTTGCTCTGCATCTCTTTGTTGCCTTGCGTTCAGCGGTTCTGCACTTAGCAAGTGAGAAGGATAGTAAACAAATCTTCTGACAGTATGTATATTTATCTGTCCACTATCTACAGAATTGTGTAAGCATGTTCTTCAATGTATATGAGTGTGTGTTTGTCTAAAGCAGTGCATGGTTACAAGTGTACTTCATGACTAATGTGGCTATGTTGTGGTGTCACTAATGACGTCAGCACAGTGGTTTCTTGGCATAGTCAAAGTCATTCATCATGGCATTTGGGTCTTTGACCACTGCTGAAGCATCTGTGTCCATAAACACATTTACTGTCCTAATGTGGCCCATCTACCTAGCATAGCCACCAGCACCTGCCCCGCCCATTACCGCCCCGCCTGCTTAGGCTGTACTCATTCCAGGGGACCAATTAACAATTTTAGCCTTACTCAACCATGCCCACTACTAAGACTACTAACGTTTATACAATCAACCCTTCTCTGCACCCTCACAATAATGTCCTGTATTAACTTCAGACCTTGCACCTTACAGGAGAGAAATACTAAACTCTGAGCAAGACGGCCCTGGATCTATGAAACTAAAATGAACACACTTAGCCCCCAAGATTCCAACATCTGGCACAACACCAAAGCCACTGACCTGTATCTACCCACACCACCCATAAAAATTGTGCATAGAACTCATCCCAAACCCAACTACCATAAACAAAATCTCTCCTCAACCCCAGGGCACAATAAAGTGACAACTATTACAGGAGCTATCGTCAATGCTAGATGCCTCATTGCGCACTCCACAGAGATTGCAAACATACTCTCTATAGATGATCTAGACATCTTAGCTGTCACCGAATCTTGGCTCCATGATGCAGCAAGCCTAGCCCTCATGTTAGCCATAAAAGAGGACTACCAAATATTGAGAGTTGACAGACCTAATGCCAGAGGGGGCAGCCTTGCCATCATAGCTAAAAACAAACTAGCGTTAAGATTGACCACACCCTCTGACTTCAACAACCTCCCGATCTCAGACAATAGTACTTTATCTATTTTCCTAATATACAGACCTTCTGTCCCAATCGGTACCTATCCAGCCTCCTTACCAATAATATCAAGGACACATCACAAATCCTATTGCTAGGAGATTTCACCTTGGGCTTTAATGACCCCAAGGACAAACACGTCCAGTCCATCAAAACCATTTTGACTGTACATGGCATTACTTAAAAAGTCCTCACTCCAACGCACATAAAAGGGCGAACTTTAGATTGGGTTGCCAATCTAAATTGTGCCATTACCATCACTAAAATAATCCCCCAAGCTTGGACCGACCACTACCTCATCAATTTCTCGACCGCCATAGAGCCCCAAAAACAGAAAAAACACTGAAATGGCACCAACACTCGCTACCAGAAGTAAAAAAGATATCACTGCAGAAAAACTACTCTCTTTCCTCCTACCTACACTCTCGTCAATCGCTAATAACACTGACCCAAACACATTAGTAGCCACCTTTAATGATACTATAACTAAGGCTCTTGACAAAATTGTGCCAACCAAACTTTGCAAAAGCAAACAAAAGTCCCATCTTAATACATGGTTTACTCCCCAGCTTAAAGAATTAAGACTCCAAAAGAGGAAACTTCAAGCTATCTGGAGACACTCCCCTATAGTTGAGAACAAACTATATTAACAAACTTCACCAATATGTATAAAAAGGAAATAATTCTCACCAAAAAGAATACATACAATGAACGAATCTCTAAAGCGAATTCCAACACCAAGGAGCTCTTCACGATCCTTCGTGAAATGGAAAACCCTTCACCACCTACAGATAAGGTTCCGAAAAATAAACTATGGTGCACCAGCATCCAAAACTCTTTATCCAATAAAATAGCCACGCTGCAGACTAAAATAGCTGTTAAAAAACCTCCCTGCGCTCCACTGAGATGCACATCATCCCTCCTACCACGACAACCATCTCAAATACATCTTTTAGATTCACCAATATCTCCATATTGGAAACTGAAAAGGTTATACTATCCTTGAAACCCTCCAACTGCTAGGGCAACAGTTGCCCAGCACAAATAATTAAGGATGCAGCTAGAGATTTAGCACCCTTTATCTCAAAGGTTATCAATGCTTATTTTAACTCCAGTACATTCCCGATTAACCACAAAGAATCATGCGTACTACCACTTCTTAAAAAACAGACTCTTGACCCGTCTATCCCCACTAATTACAGACCCATCACAACTGTCCCCTTCCTCCTCAAAATATTTGATAGAGTAGACTACCTCCAAATGCAATCTTATCTGGAGTCCAACCACCTTTTAGGTTCAAGCCAATCTGGTTTCATACCACAACATGGGACTGAAATGGCGTTAATAGATTTAAAGATACAAATCGACGAGTTGAAGGATAATGGTGAAACAACTATGCTACTCCTCCTCGACCTCTCTTAGCCTTCGACCTGGTGGATCACGCAGTGTTATGCGAAAACTTAGCCTCTGCTGCACACTTCTGGAGTGATGCCATAGCCTGAGTTCAATCCTTCCGAGCTAATCGCACAATGAGTCTTCTCCCCATCAGCGTCAACCGACCCAATCAAAATTACCTGTGGTGTTCCTCAAGGCTCATGCGTCTCAACAACAATGTATAACATCTTTACTAAGCCACTCTTTGACAAACTTGACCGACTGGGTGTCACATACATAAATTATGCTGACGATATTCAGATCCTCATTCCCCTCTCGGGCAACTTTGCTGAATACACGGCTCTGGTAACAGGATATACCTCTTCATTCAGGCATGGATGGCCTCACATGCACTCTACCTGAATGACGACAAGACTGAGATCCTGATCTTGAGCTCTGACTCCAACCTAAAAAAATTAGCCCCAATTACCATGCATTTACCATCGATGGCAACGTAATTAAAGTAGTTAGTCAGGTAAAAACACTAGGTTTTTACTTGGATTCTACACTATCACTAAAAAAAAGTTAGCTCTATGGCTTCATCTACAGCTTATACGTGTAAATTAATCAGGGGCTGGCTTTCTATCCAAAGCCAGCTGCATCACACTTGCCAATGCATTAATAATGTGTAAGATAGACTATTGCAATGCCTTTCATGCTGGCGCTAACAAAAATATTATCAACAAAATTCAGATATTACAAAATAACACTCTGAGAGCAGCTCTAAATATACCACGTAGAGAGCATATCTCCAATTCCAGAAGAGACCAGCACTGGCTAAAAATCAGTGACAGGATACTACTCAAAATGGCTTCCCTCACCTTCAAATGCCTAATCAACGCCGCTCCCCCTATCTCTCAGACTCACTAGAAAAATCCCAACACAGTGCACTAGGGCCTCCACCTACCTTTGCCTAGAAATTCCTAGATTTAGACTATCCAAAGCTGGTGGAACCAGTTTCCCTGTCAAAGTGGCTATCTCCTGGAATGCCCTGCCCGCTTCCATCAGAGTGGAACAACCATACTCCATCTTGAGACGGAACTTACTGAATTGGCTGCGAACTAACAACCTCTAGAAATTGCTCACCATCTTGACCGGGGACCTCTGTATTAACCTGCAAGATTATAGGTGTCCACCACCATCTTTTTTCCTATCAATGTAACCCTGGATTTGGTGTATACCTTACCAAACTGTATGTAATACATATGTTTATGTTTTCATATACTTTATGTACTCTGTAACTAAGCTTCAAGTATCCTTGTAACTGCTGCGCCCAGATACCTAAGGGTTTGGTGCGCATTACCAAATAAACAAACAAACAAACTGGATAAGGTTTCAACGACTGTCTGAGAAAATACTTCTGTGCATACGAATCAGTCACTGGTGCTCCTGGGTGCTGTCCAAATAGTGAGTGACTTTGTGCATTCTAAACTTTTCGGCTGTCAGGTTCATTGGTATGTGGTGTGCGTTCCTGGGACTCTCTTCAAATAGTTCTCTGAACTGCTGTCTGGTGTACAACTCCATTCACCACTGCACCGCATCAGAAAAAGTATGTTGTTGCCTCGGCTTGAACCACGAAGTACTACTGCCTTGCTCGAGCTGCCATCCAAAACACCAGATTCTTCATCACCGCTCCTGTAAGTTTATTGCCCGCTCTGTAGTTCCCCTGTGATCTCTGTGCCTCTGCATAGAATCCACTCACCTGTGCATCCTTCTACCAGATCACCTCCATCAGACTGCGACCACAGACTGAAACTGGGGACCACCCAAACTGCACAGTGTGAGGAGACAATTTGAAACTGCACCCATCTTCAATTCACCTCGACTCAACGCAAGCTTGCCACTGGGTCATTGCAACTGCTGCATTTTCGAACTGAGCTGATACTGCGATCAGTGCCAAGAAGCCTGATTCTGTGCTGTTGAACCACCAATACATTTTCAATGGTACTATTGAATGATATCTGTTGCCCTGGTCCATCGTTGGGCCCTAGATACTAACTAGGTCATATTAATACCTTTTGCAACCTTAAGACCATATCCTATGAACATGTTGGTCTTTTATTGCATTTTCTCCCCTGTCTCATTACCTATACTGCTGCATCTATTCTATTTGTGCATATTCTATGTTCTTTCTACAGGGGTGGGCTTTTGCTGTGTGTTATGGTTATTTTTTATTGCACATGGTGTTTGATTAAAGTATATATTGTTATAGAATCTTGATTGGAAGTTCCTAGATTTTGGACTGTTACACTTCACTGTTTGGGTTACTATTGAACTGCATTCACACCCCTCTTAAGAGCAAAGCCTTCCCTCGGCCCACGTTACCACAAAAGGCAAAGGATTTATATCTCTTGACTGTGCCTGTTTTACCATTATGGTTGTGTTGACTCTTGGTTTGTAGAAGTGTCAGTGCTGAGTGGAAGTTTTAGCCTCTACTCATCGTTTTACTCCTGCAGGACAGAGAAGGCCTCTATTCTGGTCCTTTCATTCCCAAACTGGTGGAGTTCAAGTCTGCACATGTCCTTACTTCTGGTGGATTGCAGGCCTCTTGAGATGCTGGGTTTCTCAGTGAAGTAGCTTGGGGATTTCAGAGTTGCAGTCTGGTAGATGATACAGCAGGATTTGAAGATGATAAATGCTTGCAGTGGGAGCCAGTGCAGTTTGATGATTTTTGGGGTGATGTGGTGGGATTTGCAGAGTCCTTTGAGGAGTCATGCTGCACCATCCAGGGCACATTTCAGGGGTGCCAGAGTAGATGCCGGAAGGCCTTCCAAAATGGCATTGCCACAGTCCAGGTTGGAAAGGACAAAGGCTTGGACAGAAGTTCTGAAATTGTTTACTGGGATGAAGTGTCATCCTTGCTATGTGCCTTTTGAGCAAAAAGTGCCTGTCAATGTCAAACCCAAGTTATTTGGTGCAGGTGACCAGCTGGGGTATGAAGTCCTCGAGGTTCATAGTTCAAGAGCCAGGTTTGGACGTCTGGTTGTTTAGTGTGATCCTGGTTTTTAAACTTATTGCTGCTATTGATTACTGCACTTCTTCACTCTTACCCACTTTTCTTTACAACAGAATAATGGTGCTCACAAAGGAAATTAATAATGATAAGAGCAAATAATCCATAATATGATAAAAAAAGACTGTTTAATGAATTCAAATTGTAAATAATAATAATGAAACCTTTTTGAATGAAGCAACCCATTTTCTGTAACCAGAAACCCAGACATTGATTGCATTTGATTTACTTGAATGTGTAGCTGCTTGAAATCAATAAAGTAATTCTAGCCAAAAGAAACCACTGTTAATGTTGTGTTTAGTCTTGATTCTCCAGTTCACGTGTGAGTAGGGGAACACTCCCTTCTGTGTTTATGTTCATTGTTGCTGGTCAGCATTAGGAATTCAGTTTTGAAGCGGTTGAGCTTCAGTTAAGAATTGGACATCTACACCTGAATCAATGTGAGGCAGGCCTTGAGCCTTCGCATGACTTTGATGGAGGCTATTTTGAGGTAGAGCTGATTATCAATTGCATATTGTTGGATTTGTATGGTTTGTGGAGCAAGAAAGGTTAGATCAGTTTCATGTAAAAATTCAAGATAACAGGTGAGAAGATGGATCCTTGCAGGACTCCAAAGGTGATGGGTGCAGTTGGTGATCTGGAGGAATCAATTTGTACAAACCGTTGATGATTGGCACGGTAGTATTTGAACCAGCTGAGGATGATCTTGCTGATTGAATGCTGCTGAGAGGTCAAGCAGAAACAGGAGTTAAGGGTGGCCATCATCAAGGATTTTAAGTGCTGCGTCAATCACCTTGATGGTAGCTGTTTCTGTGCTGCATGATCTGAGAAACTGCAAGGCAGAATTTCACAGCCAGAAATTGTGGATGACAAGGAGAACGAGATCAACCAGTAATCAATCCTGAACAGGGAATCATAGACTGTGGAGCAGTATGTGTATTCCCTAGAAACCGGATGAATGCATCTCCACGCATGCAGAAATTGTAATTGTGTCATTGCCTGCAATATAACCAAAGCTACAGTTGAAAGGACATGAGGGGCCTTGACAGAGTGATCCAGACCCACAACCAATATTGTATTCAAATCCCCTCCCCACATCATGGGAACATTTACTGAACTAACTAAAATAGCAGGCAATTATCTATAAAATTCTGGGTTGTCTACATGTGTTACGTAATTGTTAACTAGGACTATAGCTCTGCCCACCACATTTTTACCAAACAACCATATACCTTCCCAATGGATCAATGCAGGATTTTGAAAGCGAATAGAGTAATGGACACAGGTCCTTACACTCCAAGTCTGTGAGGAGTATTCAGTGTAATATCTCCCCTTCCTACATGTTCTATCAAAGGTCCCATGCATAACCCTCAGCACATTTGTCGGCTGTAACATAAGTATCCTAGGAGAGTACCGTTTTATATACGCAAGCATCTTTCTAGCTTTAAATGTATTATTCAACCCTCTGACTTTCCAGGTGAGGAACTTGATTACTTTTCTTGCTACCATGGATACCATACAGAACACAGAGACCAATATGCATGGCAATCTTCTCTATCAGCTCAATAGCCAACCATACAATTCATAAATATAAATATGAATTTCCAAACTTTTAAAGCATCCCACAACAATACTCCGCTCCCTTCACCCCTTCCTCACCATCCACCTAAAGATGACAATGTTGGACCCCATCAACCAAATATGAATATTCAAGGGAAGAGGTACGGGCAACAACCCATTACTGCAGACAACAGGCTACCCAACCTACTCATTTACATCTATGCACTGAACTTCCATCTCAAAAAAACAATATTTCCAATCATCATATGTATTGGAAGCAGTCACTTCCCTGAGTCCAACGAACCAGCATTCAAATTTCAAACTGGACCCAGGCAGCATGAGGGCCCTAATTGCTTCAACGGGATCAATGCTTCAATGTAAGATCTAGCTTTGCTTGGGGGCCCAAAGAAATGCACCCAGCCTCCATGCTGTATATGGATCTTAGAAGGAGAAAGGGTGTCCAGTGATAACTTCGCCTAGAAAATGGCCACCAGGAGGCGACATTTCCCCAAAAATACAACCTCAGTAAAATCAAACACTTTCCCCAAATATTCTAGGTTCGGAGTTTATAGTATAAAATGATACCCCCCCTAGAATATTTGGGGAAAGTATTTTAGGGGTCAGAAATAAGAAAGGCGACCTTATCACATGGCACCAGAACAAGTATAGCATACAGGATTTTATGCTCCCTCAGAAAACATTTAACAGGGTTGAAGGAACTCTCTGACACCAAAACACCAGCAGAGGATTCAGGATAAATGAATAACTTGCTGGATTCGAATTGTAGCACTCCCTACTATCCTGCCACATTAAGTACCAAATCTCTGTCTCTGTAATTCAGCAGCCTCGCAATAATCATACAAGGCGGCTGTCTTGGCTTAGGTGCGGGAACCAGTGCCTGGTGCACTCTCTCCACCAAGAACTGTGAAGAGAACGGTGGATCTTAAAGTAATGACTTCAATAATCCTTCCACAAATTGCTCCACAGAACCCTTCACGGCATTCTCCTGTATGCCAACAATACCTACATTGTTCCATCACCACCTTGATTCCAGATGATCACATTTCAGCTGAACTGCCACTAACTCCTTTCTGGACACAGCCATATTAATGCTATGTTGCTCCACTTTGTCTTCCAATTCACGTATATGCGTCTTAGCTTGTTTTATGCACTCACTCTCTCTATCAGGTTTGGCTTGCAAAGAATTCCTGTTGGCCACTATATCATCTAA